>NC_134690.1:238052109-239297109 GCF_050947455.1 Rhinoderma darwinii
TAATAATGGGAGGTTGGTGCTAGCCTTTTTACTGGTTAACAGTAAGCCCCAGCCTTAGTAATGGATGCTGTCAATCAGATAGCGGCCATTACACTGGCGGTAATAATGTATTAAAAAAACACATGGACATAAGAAACATTTTTTAATTTAAATAAAAACTCCCTCACACAACCCGCTTTCACCATTTTATTTTAAAAAAAACAAAAAAACATAGATCATCAAAGTAGTCAAATAAATCTACGGCGTAGTCCAAACGGTCCATTGGAACCAACCGGGAAAAGTATGAAAAATAAAAAAATATACACTTTCCTTCTCCCCTGCAATGCACTAGAGTCGAGAGGTAAAAAAAATAAATAATTCCCCTTCAGACTCTGCTACCAGTCAACTGAAAGGTCTTTCGCCAGAGGGAATTTTTTTTCCACATGGCAGAGTACCAGGTCCCAGGCTTAGGTGAAGCTTTCTTTTACTCCACCATTGGGAAACATTTTTTCCTCCGGTGGAAGATTTTTCCATTGCCATGTAGCAGTTCTGTAGTCGTGGTGTTAGGGAGGACAAACTCAGCAATTTCACAATGGGAAAGTGCTGTGTGCTTGCCTCCAGGCTAAAATGTGCCAGACAGCCCTGGGCCGTTGACTCCCTGCCCCACCGTTTTCTCTCGTAGACCACAGCCTGGTTTAGGCCTGCGGTCTACAACAGTCCAAGAGCACGCTATTGACGTCAGTGGCCTAGCGCGATTACGTCACTGCATCATGCCATCCGCGCTGGGCCGCTGAACTCAGCAGAAAGTCAGAACGTCCGGCAGTGGTTACTTGAATAGATTTGGGGGGGGCGCCTTTCTATAGTTCGCCTCAGGCAGCAAAGGGGCTAGGTTCACCCCTGGTCATGCCGGTCCGTTTTACACGGACAGGCATAATACACTGCATTACAGAAGTATCGGATTATCGCATAGTGAAGTCCCCTAGTGGGACTAGTAAAAAAGTGAAAAAAAAAAGTTTAATAAAAAGTGAAAAAAAAGTTATTGTGTTATTTATACCACACTGTAAACGGCGTAAATTTAGGACGCAAAAAAGTGTGGCGAAATTGCTGTTTTTTTTCTATTCCCCCCCCCAAAAAGTTAATAAAAGTTAATCAATAAATTATATGTACCCCAAAATGGTGCTATTAAAAATGACAACTTGTCCCGCGAAAAACAAGACCTTATACAGCTATGGTGACGCAAAAATAAAAAGTGTATAGCTCTTTGAATGAGACGATGGAAAAACGTAAAAAATGGCTTGGTCATTAACGTCTAAAATAAGCGCTGCCGCTGTATAAATGCTTGCGCAAAACAATATGAAACATTTTTGGTGGCACTATTAGATATATGCGAGACCATTAGTGACGTGACATCCGTAACGTTTGTCTCAGCATTCAGCAGCTCGCTACCAACACCAGAATTGAAATTGAAATGAAAATTTATTTATAGGAGAATTTTTTTTTTGACTGTACTTAGAGATACACATATAAAGTTCATGTATACTAATGCCAGAAGCCTCAATAACAAGATAGAGGAATTAGAGTTGATAATGCTGGAGGAGAATTGTGACATAGTGGGGATAAGAGATACATGGACTGGGCTGTTAATATGCAGGGTTGCAGTCTGTTAAGAAATGTCTGCACTAATAAGAAAGGGTAGGGGTTTGCTTATATGTAAAATCCTGCCTAAAGCCTATCCTGCATGATGATATCTATTAGGAAAATTATCACGTGGAGTCCCTATAAGTGGAAATAATGGCAGGGAGAAAATATAATAAAATACTGATAGGGGATAAGTCTCCAAGTATAATAGAAGTACCAGAAAAGCAACTAATAAAACAAATAGATGAGGCAGCAAATCATAATGTAGTAATTATTATTGGGGGACTTTAACTACCCTTATATAAATTGGGAAGCAGAAAGGTCCAACAAAGGTTTTTTTTCACAATAACTAAAGATAATTGCCTTTCACAACTGATTTTACTGCCTGAAAATAGAACGATTAAAATTGATTTATTAAATTGTTTCATTAAAATGAGCCATCTTAGCCCTAAGTAACAATGTAACGCGTTTCAGTGCCACATAAATAAGTGACACATCATCAGGGATTATCGATTCTATTCGGTATTGTGTATTATTTCACTGTTAATTCAGCCGGCTAGCACAATTGTGTGCTTGTTAAACCTCCCGGCGCGTGTACGACACTAATGCCTTGGCCGCACACGTGCCAGCGAAGTTCCGGTCTATTTGACAGGTCCAGGCCCACCCACTGTGCTGACGTAGCTTAGGCCCGGCACCAACCCGCAGTGACCACGTCAAAGGAATGACGTTGCAGGGTGAATGCCGAGCCTCCTTACTGGCCACCAATCAGTTCTGTTACGGACGCCACAGCGTCCTGTGTTGCCATGGAGATTAAAGGCGGACACACTCTCCCATAAACGATCCAATACCGCAGTACACATGCGTCTCAGCACGAAACGAACAACAACAAAAACACCAAATGCATCATAAACATAATCAGATATTGATTATCTATATTTGATGGAATCCCCTTGTGATAAATGATCCTTGCGATCCAAGTACAAAAAGGCACATACCATTCTGTTACCACACATTGGAGTAGACGGGGGGACCCGGACCGGCCAATACCGCACAAAATGTAACTACTCCAGATGCCCAAGACATTCAATGTCCGGCACCAAACCGCAATAACAGTAGTAAAGTGCCGAGCCTACCAACCAGCCATCAGTATGACCAGCATACTGTCAAGGTCCCAGGTTACCCTGGATTTGCAAGGCCCCTGCAACGAATCAGATACCGCAGTGCAGCAAAAAAACCTTGCCCAACAAAATAACGCATGACTCTGTCAATTACCAAAAAACTAATTGGAGCATTTACATACCAGCAACAGGCATTGAATAGAAAGCAAATACACCCATACACGGGAGTAGGTCTTATGGGTGTAAATTTTTCTACAGGAAACACGCATATGAGATCTGCTCATTAAGACCTTGGGGACAGATGGTCTGTAGACGGTGGATCCATTGCGCTTCTTTTTGCATGATCCTTCTATCTAAATCACCGCCTCTCGGTGTCTGTCTAATACATTCCACCCCTTGAAATTTGAGACACGAGGAGTCACCTTTATGACGCTCCCAGACATGACGGGACACTGAGGTATCCTCTTGTCGCCTAATGTCGCCAATATGCTCCCTGATCCTCCTTCTGAATTCTCGTATCGTTTTCCCTACATATTGCATTTTACAATCGCAGGTGATCAAGTAGACCACCCCCCTTGTTTTGCAATTAATGTAGGACCAATTTTCAAAGCTCTTCCCAGTGGTGGTGCTAGTGAATTTACTGCTACAAAGTACTGACGCACAAGCCTTACAGGACCCGCATCTGTAGCTACCCTTTAAACTCTGATTTAACCAAGTACCAACTGGTTCCTGAGTATTTAGATGGCTGTGCACTAGCCGATCTTTCACATTTCGTCCACGTCTATAAGTAATCAAAGGGGACTGTCCCACAAGGTCACCAATATCAGGATCCGCTTGCAGAATGCCCCAATAACGTTGTAGAATACACCGAACCTCCACATTGGCCGAGTCGAAGGTGCCAATGAATCTAGCTGTTTCCTCCTCCACTTTCTTTGGTTTAGGGTTGAGTAAATCATCCCGATTTCTGCCTAGTGCGTTCTGATACGCCTCCTTTAATACCTGTCTCGGATATCCTCGATGCCGAAACCTATTTTCTAGTTCACGTGCCGAGATCTTATAATCGGATATAGTTGAACAGTTGCGGCGTGCCCTCAGATATTGGCCCTTTGGAATATCACGTTTCAGGTTTAAAGGGTGACAGCTTTCCCATCTCAGTAGACTGTTTGTGGCAGTAGATTTTCTATACATATTAGTCTGTATAGCTCCTGAAGGTGTCTTTTGGATCAACACATCGAGGAATGTGATCTTATTCTCATTAATCTCATGCGTGAAAAAAAGGCCTAAATTGTTTACATTAAGGACTCCCACAAACTCAACGAATTCAGCCTTAGTTCCTTTCCACAATATCAAAATATTGTCTATGAAACGAATCCATAGGAGGATACAAGAGGTCCATTTTTCCATTATTTCTGTGAAGACACACTCTTTTTCCCACCAACCCAGATATAGGTTGGCATATGTGGGAGCACAAGGACTCCCCATAGCAACCCCTTTGAGCTGGTGGTAGATCTTTTGATCGAATAAAAAGAAATGGTGCTCCAAAATGAATCTCAATAACAAGATCACAAACTCATTGTGGGGCTTAAAATGTGTACCCTTTCCTCTCAAAAAATATTCGATGGCACAACATCCAAGCTCATGGGGAATCGAGCTATACAATGCCTCCACATCCAGTGAAGCAAGGAGCACATCCTGATCAAGACGGATGCCCTCCAATTTCCTAAGGGCATCCATCGTATCCCTCACATATGAGGGTAATGATAATACAAAGGGTCTCAATATCTGATCCAAATATACACTCGCATTTTGCGTCAGACTGTCTATCCCAGATACAATTGGGCGACCTTTAAGGGGGGCCGTCCCCTTATGGACTTTGGGTAAACTATAGAATGTTGCAACCTGCGGGAATTCAATGAACAGAAATTTAAATTCTTTCTCACTGATCAATTTGAGATTTTTAGCTGGGTCAAGGATATCCTTAAGCTGGCTCATGAAAATCCTCGTAGGGTCAGACTCCAAAACCCTATAGCACTGTTGGTCATGCAAGATATGAAGACACATTTTCTTGTACCGGCTGCGATCCATAACCACGATGTTGCCGCCTTTATCGGATGGCTTTATGACAATCGTGTCATCTGATTCAAGGGATCGCAGACCCGCCATTTCCTCCTTGGTTGTATTAAAATGACCAATCTTCGAGTCATCAAGTGACCGGAGCTGGTCTTCAACAACCTTTACAAAGACATCTATGGGTGTATTGTCGTTTAAAGGTGCAAATTTAGTAGAACAACTGATGCACGAGCCAACAAGAGGTTTGGCACTTCTAGACTTAATATTAACTAATAGGCCGGACAGGATATCAAAAGTACAGATTGGGGGTCACCTAGGAAATAGTGACCACAACATAATACGTTTTCATGTATCCTTTAATAAGATGTTTGGTAGAGTACCTACAAAAACACTAATCTTCAGAAAGACCAATTTTCATGGGCTAAGGCCTCATGCACACGACCGTATTTTTTCCCACCCGTAAATACTGGCGTAAATACGGGTCCGGTGTCACACGTATTCGACCCGTTTTGCACCAGTATTTACGAACCCGTGCCCGTAAATATGGGTCCGGTGTCACCCGTATTCCACCCGTATTTACGGGCACGTTTTTGGCGGCAAAATAGCTCTGCACTAATCGGCAGCCCCTTCTCTCTATCAGTGCAGGATAGAGAGAAGGGACAGCCCTTTCTGTAATAAAAGTTAAAGAAATTCATACTTACCCGGCCGTTGTCTTGGTGACGCGTCCCTCTCTTCATATCCAGCCCGACATCCCTGGATGACGCGGCAGTCCATGTGACCGCTGCAGCCTGTGATTGACCTGTGATTGGCTGCAGCGGTCACATGGCCTGAAACGTCATCCAGGACATCGGGCTGGATGTCGAGAGGGACGCGTCACCAAGGCAACGGGCGGGAGACCAGACTGGAGGAAGCAGGAAGTTCTCGGTAAGTATGAACGTCTTTTATTTTTATTTTTTACAGGTTTATTCTGATCGGTAGTCACTGTCCAGGGTGCTGAAAGAGTTACTGCCGATCAGTTAACTCTTTCAGCTCCCTGGACAGTGACTATTTACTGACGTCGCTTAGCAACGCTGCCGTAATGACGGGTGCACACATGTAGCCACCCGTCATTACGAGAGCTCCATAGACTTCTATGGACTGTCCGTGACGTTATTACGGCCTGAAATAGGACATGTTCTATCTTTTTCAACGGCACGGGCACCTTCCCGTGAGAAAACGGGAAGGCACCCGTCGCCAATAGAAGTCTATGAGCCCGTTATTACGGGTCGTAATTACGACCCGTAATAACGGGAGTTTTTACGGTCGTGTGCATGAGGCCTAAGGGATGACCTTAATGGCATAAACTGGGATAATGTCTTCCAAAAAAAAAATATACAAACTAAATGGGACATTTTTAAAAGCCTCTTAAATAGGTCCTGTGAAAAATATATACCTTATGGGAATAAACAACCTAGAAACAGGATGAAACCGATGTGGTTAAATAAAACAGTAAGGGGGGCAATAAATGATAAAAAGAAAGCATTCAAACTACTAAAGCAGGATGGTAGTGACAAGGCATTAAATAAATATAACGATTTTTTTTTCATAGAAGTTGTGTAAAAGACAAATAAATGCTGCAAAATTTAAATAAAATCGTTGCCAAAGAAAGTAGAAATTACCCAAAAATATTTTTAAAATACATAACTAATAGGAAACTAAAAAGTCAAAGTGTTTCCCCTCTGAAAAATAATCCGGGTATAATGTTGGAGGAGGATGAGGAAAAGTCAAATCTTTTAAACGCCTATCTCTGTACTGTATTTACGCAGAAAACGCCAATGTCAGACGACATGATTAGGGATAAAGTAAACTCTCCATAAAATTTCACCTGCTTGACCCAGCAAAAAGTGCAGCGCCACCGTAAAAACACTAAACTAGACAAATCACCGGGTCCAGGTGATATACAACCCGGAATTAAGTACCGTGATAGACAGGCCCTTATTTCTAATATTTAAGGTTTCTATCATGACTGGGTCTGTTCCACAGGACTGGCACATAGCGAATGTGGTGCCAATATTCAAAAAGGTGTAAAAAAAAAAAAAGGGAGCCCAGAAACGATGGGCAGGAAACTTTAACCACCATTGGGGGTAAAAAAAATTGAGGGTTTTCTAAAATAAAGTGTTAACACCGCATCAGCATGGGTTTATAAGGGATCAGTCCTGTCAAACGAATTTATTTAACTTCTATGAGGAGGTAAATTCTAGACTGCACCTGGGTAAGGCTGTGGATGTGGTGTATCCAGACTTTTCATACTTTTGATACTGTGCCACATAAAAGGTTGGTTTATAAAATAAAATTCTAGGACTGGGAGGAAAATATGTATAATTGGTTTAACAACTGGCTCAGTGATAGAAAACCGAGGGTTGTTATTAATGGTACATCCTCAAGGTGGGTCACAGTTAATAGTGGGGTTCTTTTTAATATGTTTATTAATGACCATGTAGAGGGTTTACAGATAATATTTTCAGTATTTGCAGATGATACTAAGCTTTGTAAAGTAATCAACACAGAGGAGGATAATGTACTACTACAGAGGGATTTGGGGAAGCTGGAGGTTTGGGCAGAGCCAAGGAAAATGAGGTTTAATGTCAATAAATGTAAAGTTATGTACTTGGGCCGAGGAAATACATTTTACAATTATGCATTAAATGGTAAAACACTGAGTAAAACTGCTTCTGAAAAAGACTTGGGGATATTGGTGCACAGTACGTTTACCTTTAGTAACCAGTGCCAGGCAGCTGCTGCCAAGGCAAATAAGATCATGGGATGCATCAAAAAAGGCATAGATGCTCATGACAAGAACATAGTTTTGCTCTATATCACTATCTCTAAATCACTAATCAAACCACACATGGAACATTGTGTACAATTTTGGGCACCTGTGTTTAAGAAGGACATGGCTGAACTAGAACGAGTGCAAAGAAGGGCGACCAAGGCAGTCAGGGATTGCAGTATCAAGAAAGTTTATCAAACTTGGGGCTGTTCAGTTTAGAAAAAAGATGGCTTATGGGCAATCGAATTACAATGTAGAAATATATAATTGGACAGTACAGAGATCTTTATAATGAACTTTTTACCAGGTAGGATTGTAGGTTGGACTTGATGGACCTGTGTCTTCTTTCAACCTTATCAACTATGTTACTATTAGATAAACGCAAAACAATGAGTGACGTCATGTTCGTGACATCTGTATCAGCAGGCAGCGAAACACTATCAGCGCCAGGATTAGTATTATTGAGCAAGATTTGTGAATGATGCGATGAAGATTGGTGATTCACAATCACAAGTTAATGTATGAAATGTTTTTGAATTGTATAGCTGCAGCAGCACTCGCAGCAATGGCTGTGGCTGGCTTACTAACTGACGGACTGACTCCTTACCCTCTCTGAAATTAATCTCCCTGTCAAATTATTGTAAATCTATCTATCTATTCTATAATCTCTCACTGACACTAATTCACTATCGATCTGTACACGATACATCTTACTATTTCTATTCTCTAACTCTCTGTCTGACGTCATCTCTCTCTCCCCAGCATTTCTTGGTTGGGCTTTTTATAGTGGCTATGTGAGCTCTCCTTCTTTTCTGTCTTCTTATTTTCTTCTGATCTATAAAATTACATTTGCCATTTTGAGCGATTTGTGTAGGACAAATCCTAAATGTTTTGGATTTGCTAAATTTGTAACAACTGACTACACCTGTTTGTTTAAAATACCAAAATAGGCTGGTCCTTTGAAGGGGTTAATGTGAAAGTAAAAGCAATATAGTGGACTCGTGCTTATTCATGATCTTATAGCGACCCTCCAGTTAAAAAAAAGTCATTTTTTTGGCCTATGTTCCTGCGTTCCCATCCTCCGTTTTGCGCTTTTCAAGATGTCTGTCGCAGTCTCAGACCTTACGATGATGGAAGTCAGAGACACCCCCCTCCAATGCTTTCCGATGGACACACAGCCAGCGCTGCTGGACACACAGCCAGCACAGGTAATAAACATTTGAAACAGGCAGAATAGCACTTATTCTAAAACTCTGGATTATAGTGCAGTGCATGATTAATTATAAACTGTAATGCATAATTTGCATGATTTATTGAGTATAATAGTGTCCCTGTGAACATTTTTCCAATTTACCACCACATTCCCCCCTATTTCCTTAACCCATCAACTCTTAGGGTATGTTCACATGGCAACGCCAATTACGTCTGAAATTATGGAGCTGTTTTCAGGCGAAAACAGCTCCTGAATTTCATACGTTTTGACAAGTGCACGCGTTTTTCGCGGCGTCTTTTACGAACGTAATTGGAGCTGGTTTTCATTGGAGTCAATGAAAAATGGCTCCAATTACGTCCCATGAAGTGACATGCACTTCTTCGAGGCGGGCTTCTTTTTACGCGCCGTCTTTTGACAGCGGCGCGTAAAAAAAAAGCCCGTCTGCATAGAACACCGTAAGACCCATTGAAGTCAATGGGCAGATGTTTGCAGATGGTTTGGAGACTTTTTTTTGGGCGTAATTCGAGCTGTAAAATGCCTGAATTACGTCCGTAAATAGGGCGTGTGAACATACCCTTACTCTTGTGAACGTGTACCCTGCAAAAATCATTCAACATTATTTTATATAAAGCAGATATCAAACCTTTTCTTTTAGAATGCTTACTAAACATAGTGTATATTAAGAATTCTTATGTTGCAAATTTAGATTTATTTTGGACTTTTTAAAAAAAATTTAAAAAAAAATTTAATATAGAATTTCTGCATAGTTCTAATACCCATATGCTACAACATAAAATTATCTTTGCAATGCTTCAAAAGTCTTTAAATTTCCATTTACAAAAAATATTGAATTTGTACCAAAACTTAGTCAATATAAGATTTAAATTTCGATATATAGAAATTAAACTAAAAGTGGTAAGTACATCCACAAAGTTGTGCACTCCCTGTATATTCTAAGCGGTATGCCATATTTTGTGTTGTAATTTATATAATAGCATATCTTTGCTTGTTTGATACTCCAGACACCCATATTCCAACAACTGTTAGCCATATATCTTCACTCTTTAATCAAAGTATCTCTATTTCTTGGTATCGCTCCAAACCCACTAATTGTTGGAGTTGACTTGCATAATAATAAAGCATAGAAGGAAAAGTCCTACATCGCAAATATGAAATATTTCATCCATGGCTGTTTTCCATTCCAAATCAAAGATTCCAATGCCCTAAATATATACTGTGTGTTCCATACTGGTGTGTTTACTAAGAAATGCAAAACCCTGGGTAAAATCACCATATTTACCAGCGCGACTTTAGATGCCCTTGATAGAGGAAGCTTATTCCTTGCTTTACATAGGTTGAAAAAAAGACACAAGTCCATCAAGTTCAACTTATCTTAATCAATTCAAAGTCTTTCTTTGCTAGAATAGTTTATATCAATGCAATTCCTCACTAAATAATCATCTAGCCCTTTTTAAATGCTGACATAGTATCTGCCATTACTATCTCTTGGGGTTGGGCATTTCATAGTTTGACTAGTCTAACTATAAAGATCTCTTTCCTACATTGATGTCTGATGCGTATGTCATTCACCCGCAATGAATGTCACCTGGCCCTTTGTAAAGAGCATACTATGTACACATCTAAGGCATTTTTTTTTGCCAAGCTGAAGTCCAATTTTTGCGATTGCAACCCCCTGGAGGGAACAAAATAGTGGAAACACCCCAAAAGTGACCCCATTTGGGAAACTACACCCCTCAAGGAATTTTTCTAGGGGTATAGTAAGCATTTATACCACACAGTTCTTTTGCAGAATTTAGTAGAATTAGGTCATGAAAATGAATATAAACTTTTTTGTCCACTAATGTTGAATTTTTTCATTTTCACAAGGGATAAAGGAGAAAAAGTCTCCCTAAATTTGTAACGCAATCTCTCCCGAGTACAACAATATCCCACATGTGGTAATAATTTATTTTTTTAATAGAAATTAATTAACCTTTGCAGGACTGATCCTTTTTTGCTTTTCCATTTTAGTTTTTCACTCCCCGCCTTCCAAACGCCATAACTTTTTTATTTTTCCATGAATTGAGCGGTGTGAGGGCTTATTTTTGGCAGGACGAGCTGTAGTTTTTATTGGTACAATTTTTTGGTACATGCAAATTTGGTACAGCTGGCCTCCCGGTTCCTGGTGCACACTGTCGCCGACAGTGTGCACCGGGCCCCACGCAGTAACTGTACTTCCCTGTGCGCTAAGACACTGGCCACATGGACATACACTTGCATCCTGGTGCGCCTACGGGTTAAAACAGATTGTCTGCAAAAAAAAAATAATTTGTAAAATTCACCTCCACTTTGCTTTAATTCCTGTGACATACCAAAAGGGTTAAGAAACTTTCTAAATGCTCTTCCGAATACTTTGAAGGGTGCAGTTTTTAAAATGGGGTGTTTCATAGGGGGTTTCTCATATACAAGGCCTTCAAAGCCAATTTAGAACTCAACTGGTCCCTGAAAAAATTGCCTTTTGAAATTTTCTTGAAAGTTTGCGAAATTTCTGCTAAAGTTCTAAGCCTTATAACGTCCTGGAAAAATAAAAGAATGTTCAAAAAACAATACCAATATAAAGTAGAGATATGGGAAATGATAACTAGTAACTATTTTGTTTGTATATTTAAATTTAGAATAATGCAAATTTTCTCTACATTTTGGTATTTTTCACAAATAAACACAATGTATTGACCAAGTTTTACCACTAACTTAAAGAGACTCTGTCACCACATTATAAATGGCCTATCTTCTACATAATGTGATAGGCGCTGTAATGTAGATTACAGCAGTGTTTTTTATTTAGAAAAACTATCATTTTTGACTGAGTTATGACCTATTTTGGCTTTATGCTAATAACTTTCTTAATGGACAACTGGGCGTGCTTTACTTTTTGACCAAGTAGGCGTTGTGGAGATAAGTGTATGACGCTGACCAATCAGTGTCATACACTTCTCTCCATTCATTTATTCTGCACATAGTGATCACACCCTAACATTACTGAAGTGTCCTGAGAGTTAATAGACATCACTTCCAGCCGGTACGTGATGTCTATTCACAATCCCGACACTTCGGTAACGTTTGTGTGGGATTTACAGCACAGCAAGCGTAATCTCACGAGATTATGCTGTAAATTAGAGTACAGCGAGTTTATGCTTGCTGTGCTGTAAATCACATACAAACGTTACTGAAGTGTCGGGATTGGGAATAGACATCACGTCCTGGCTGGAGGTGATGTCTATTAACTCTCAGGACACATCAGTAACGTTAGTGTGTGAGTATGTGGCTGCACATAGTGATCTAGTAAGATCACTATGTGCAGAGTAAATTAATGGGGAGAAGTATATGGCGCTGATTGGTCAGCGTCATACACTTCTCTCCACAATGCCCACTTGGTCAAAAAGTAAAACACGTCCAGTTGTCCATTAAGGAAGTCATTAGCATAAAGCTAAAATAGGTCATAACTACATCAATAATTAGTTTTTCTAAATAAAAAACACTGCTGTAATCTACATTACAGCGCCGATCACATTATGTAGGAGATAGGGCACTTATAATGTGGTGACAGAGCCTCTTTAAAGTACAATGTGTCACAAGAAAACCATCTCAGTATCGCTTGAAAAAATAAAAGCATTCCAAAGTTATTCTCACATAAAGTGACACGTCCGATTTGAAAAAAAAAATGGCCAGGTTCATTAGGAGAAAACTGGTATTTTTAACCCCTTAAGGACACAGCCTGACTTTGGTGGGAGCAAAAAGATCAGCATTACTTACTGCAGTAGTTGCCAAACCTTCTAAGGTTAGGACCCACTTATGGGCGAGACTTTTGTTTTGGACCCCCCCCCCCCCACTACCATACTTAGCACCATTCGCATGTCAACATCATTCGTAGCTAGATGCCGGGACTTAGCTCCATTCGAAAAATAAGTCCCTGGATCATCGAAAGCAACAGTAATTGTGTGCGCGGGGTGTAGTGCATGACACAGGTTATCAGGCCCAGGCTTCAGGATTCTGCTTTATTCTCCAGCTGCGCAATACACTGACTGAGCCACACCCATCACTCTGGCCCAAGTCATAGAACATTGTAACAATATGCAGCCAGCAAATTAACACATTAATGCCCCAGATATTCTGCAACCGGGGATGGCCGACTCAAGGTATCCTGCTGCTGTGCGTCGCTGAGCCACGACTGGCTGCTTATGGCCATAGTCTAATCATCTCATATCAATTTAAATATAGTATAGTTTTAGGCTGGGGCTATATAGCGACTTTGGCCGAGACTCAAGTCGCCCGACCAAAGATCGCTATGTCCCGTAGCCTACATCGCAAGTAATGACAGTCAGTGTTGTCACATCGCGGTAATTTTACATACAGCATAGGATATCGGCCAGAGACTTTTGGCGGTGCGACCTACGTCATGGCCAAAGTCGCCGTTTAGCCCCAGCCTAAAACTATACTATATATCAATACTACCTGATACCCCCGCCGTTGCTCGGGAGGTTGACTTACGGTATAGATACGGTAAAAGCTCACTATTTAAATACCTCTCAGTATGAATTTAATTGCTACCTCCCGATATGAATTTAATTGCTAGAGAGTGTAAATAGTGTTATTGGAAGCATAAAATAAATGAAATGAAGCAATATATTCATTACAGATGTATATAGTGTTGATTTAGGACTGCATGTATCTATTCCAACGCTTTCCTGTAAACAATGTTTTTTGTCTTTTGATCCGGTGCCAAGATGTAGAGATTCTTTCCAGTGCCGACTCTGGAGCAAGCAACATATAGTTGCCCATGGGAAAAACATGGACTTTGAAGGTGTATTCCTGCCACTTAATCAAAAATCGCGAAAGGAGGCAAACTTTGTTCAATGTCCAATCAAAAATAGCTATTCCCTGATTTTAAACCAACGAAAAATCGGGCTTCAAACAAACAAACTTCCGAAAATATATATAAGATATATGAGTTTGATAGATAGATAATCTTTATTTGTATGACACAAAAAATCTGCGTCTAGTTAGAAAGATACTGTGTTATAATGATCTAAATGCAGATTTTTGTGTCATACAAATAAAGATTATTATTCTGCTGCCTGTCTCTCTCTCTGTATATATTGATGGTTTGTACAGTTGGGGCTACACACTGACTTTTGCCGCGACACAGGTCACACACCAAAGAGTTTGCCGTCCCATAGCTTACATTACAAGTAATGAAAGACAATGTGGGTGTGTCCACAGGATAGGTCACCAGTATATGATCAGTGGGGGTCCGAAACTCGGATCCGGCACCGATCAGCTGCTCCGGCTGCCTCCGGTAACCGGATGTCCATGCCCGAAGCAGATGGCTGCAGTCACACAATAGCGACCGAGCTGCAGCATTGCAGCTCTGCACCTTTTCAAGAGAATAGGAGCAGGGTTGCAGTTCTGCAGCACGGCCGCTATGCAGTGTACGGAGTCATCTTCTTCCGCGGCTCTGAACACTGCATACACTGCATAACATCCAGCACCCAGAGGCAGCGTGAGCAGCTGATCGGTGCGGGGTCCGGGTGTCAGATCACCCCCGATCATATATGGTTGACCTACTTTTTGAGATACAGCTGTTCTGTATTCTCTAGATAAAGAACAGCTGTATCGTTCGCTTTACACTGAATCCATCTGTCTTGCGCACCTGACGGGTTCAGTGTCGACGGGTCCTGCGCGTCTGTTAAAAGCAGGATCCACCTGTAATCGATCACATCTAAGTCATGAAGTTAGATGTGATCGTTTACAGGAGGATCCTGGGTGTCAGAGTCCGCAGGACTGACGGATTCAGTGTAAAACGAACGATACAGCTGTTCTGTATATAGAATACAGAACAGCTGTAACTCCAAAAGTAAAAGGAAATTTTATTAAACTATTTTAAAAGTTACAGTAATCACACAGCTATTTATTAAAAATAAATAAAAAATGCCCTCAAAGGTATACATAGCCTTTAACTATTCAGCTATTTTAAGGTTATGAAGATAACAGACGCTATAGGGAAGGTTCTTCATTGAGGTCCCACAAAAACTTGATTGGCAGATCTCCCATCTTCTCTTTGTACACTTTATCAAACATCTCACTTTGTGCCACAGTCATTTTATTTTTCCAGTCGCCAACAGTCCCTGGTAAAGTGTATAGAGAAAAGCTTAGCCAGTGTCTTTAGGTACAATGAACAGTGCAGTCATGAATATAGAAAGAAAATCAGATTAGAGTATTTCTCATTGCCAACATTTTAGGATACAAACACACACAGCGTAATCAGCGCGGATACACTGCGTCAAGCTGCACAGCATATCTGGCCTGAACACTGCAGGGAATGCCATCTGAAAAAAAAATCGCACCACATTGCGTAATGCAGCACGGAAAATTAAAAAAAACTTTCATACTTACCACCTCACGCTTCTCTGCACGCAGTCCGACCTCCTGGGATGATGTTGCAGGTCATGCGACGATTGCAGCTTGTGATTGGCTGCAACAGTCACTTGGAATGAAACGTCATCCCAGGAGGCCGGACTGGAGAAGAAGCAGGGAATTCTGGATAAGTATAACTTTATAAAAAAAAATTCTCACTTCGAAAACTACCGCGGAATCACTGTGATTCCACCGCAAATTTCGCAACATACACCACTTTGTTGCGGGTTTAAGCACCCCATTAAATATAATAGGAAAACCTGCAACGGAAGAGCTGCGATTCCGCATCATTAATGGACATGCTGCGGTTGAAGAAACCGCACCGCAGGTAAATTTATGTGCGTTTTTTTCGGCTGCATTTTTTTGCAATGTGGGGACGAGATTTGTTGAAATCTCACCCACACTGCTACTATTGTAATACGCTGCAGATTTTCCGAAATTAATCCGTTGCAGAAAATCTGCAGTGTTTATGTGTGTGTGTCCGTACCCTAAATCTGTGTTTCCAGGGATCTGTAAGTGCATTTACTTCTATTCCGGTTTGTTTAGCCCTTTCATAACTTGGTTTTTTGGGCCTCGATTCCCAGAGCAAAATTTTACCTTTTTTGAGTGCTGCATTATAAAGATGTTTTCCCTTGCACTTGCCAGCACTAAGTAAATTGTATCTTACATTATGTAAGTGTATTAGGTGCTATGGTTTATTAAAAACTTTGCATAATATAAATATAATATTTTAAATGAAATTTAGTGCTTATTGATGTCAATTTAAAAACTTATACTAGTCCTTCTCAATGAATTAGAATGTCATCAAAAAGTTAATTTATTTCAGTAATTCAATTAAAAAAGTGAAACTTCTATATTATATAGATTCATTACACACAGAGTGATCTATTTTCAGCATTTTTTTCTTTTTATGTTGATGATTATGGCTAACAGTTAATGAAAACCCAAAATTTAGTATCTCAGAAAATTAGAATATTAAATAAGCCCAATAAAAAAAAATATTTTTAATACCGAAATGTAGGCCTACTGAAAAGTATGTACAATATATGCACTCAATACTTGGTCGGGGCTCCGACTCTGCATAAATTACTGTATCAATGCGGTGTGGCATGGAGGTGATCAGCCTGTGGCACTGCTGAAGTGTTATGGAGGCCCAGGTTGCTTTGATAGCGGCCTTCAGCTCGTCTGCATTGTTAGGTCTGGTGTCTCCCATCTTCGTCTTGACAATACCCTATAGATTCTCTATAGGGTTTAGGTCAGGCGAGTTTGCTGGCCAATCAAGCACAGTGATACTGTGGTTATTAAACCAGGTATTGGTACTTTTGGCAGTGTGGGCAGGTGCCAAGTCCTGCTGGAAAATGAAATCAGCATCTCCATAAAGTTTGTCAGCAGAGGGAACCATGAAGTTCTCTAAAAATTCCAGGTAGACGGCTGCGTTGACTCTGGACTTGATATAACGCAGTGGACCAACACCAGCAGATGACATGTCTCCCCAAACAATCACTGACTGTGGAAACTTCACACTGGACCGCATGTAACTTGGATTGATGCCTCTCAACTCTTCCTTCAGACTCTGGGACCTTGATTTCTCAATGAAATGCAAAATTTACTTTAATCTGAAAACAGGTCTTTGGACCATTGAGCAACAGACCAGTCCTTGTAAAGGCTTAGGAAACCTTTGCAGGTGTTTCATGTTGAATAGCTGATTAGAGTGTGACACCGTGAATCTACAATCTTCAACTTTTACGCAATATTCAAATTTTCTAAGAGACTACATTTTGGGTTTTCATTAACTGTTAGACGTAATCCTCAACATTAAAAAAATAAATGCTGGAAATAGATCACTCTGTGTGTAATGAATCTATATAATATATGAGTTTCACTTTTTGAATTTAATTACTGAAATATATCAACTTTTTGATGATATTCTAAATAATTGAGGAGTACTAGTATGTTAAAAGGGGCCCGCCAGCTGTACATTTGAATTAATTCTTATATTTCCCATGAAATAACAATGCTGGAGCATATTTTCTTAAAATGCTATGTTGCGCTATTCCTCTGTTATTCCTCCTGGAAATGTATAAATAAATTTGCATGTGAATTATATTACAAACTAAATTTGCATATAAATGATGTTACAAGCTAAATGGTTAAATAGACATTAGAAACATAAATGGAAATCAACCTTAGACATATAAATAGTATTACAAAAACACCTCATTTGGGCAAAATACAAAGAAAAGCTAATAAATAAGGAATTCTGAACAGAGCTAGGTCTATTACGGATTCCAAAACAAGGACAGAGTATTTATTTTCAGATAGAAAATTGAACTAAGGGGGATTGCAAAAAATGTGACGTAAATTAATAATTTGTATTGAGGAACATAGATCATATGCCAGTATTTAGGATACTATAACTAATCATAAAACATCTGGAGAATGTACAAGTTTCAGTGAAATACATGCTCAGGGTTTTTGCCATAGAGCTAATAAACCTAAAAGAGGGGGGATTGGAGGAGTACTTTACTCACCCGTGAAGTATTTTGGATCCTGACATTGAGTTTAACCCCTATGGTGACCTGGTATTCAAAGACAGACGATGTATTTTAATTAGCTTTTCTTTGTATTTTGCCCATATGATGTGTTTAGTGAATGCTGTTTGTATGTCTAAGGTTAGATTTCCACTTCTTGTCTGTTTAACCATTCAGCTTGTAGTATAATTTATACGCAAACGTATGATGTGAATTGGAGGACTCTTTCCCCCTGCCTTAAATCTCTCATTTGTCTATGAGCACTGTTCCCTATAAGGTGCGCCGCAGCGATAATTTTATCTTTCTTTATATGTGTTGAAAAAGTGAGGAGCCGAAAATATCTGAGTGGCAAATTCTAAAGAAATGGGTCATGGTCGGGAGAAGTCATCATGAAGTCTGGACCAGATGGAGAAGAAAAGAGGAAAAAAAACTACTAGAATCTGAAAATTCGTCACCTGTGAGTCACTGTATTTATAGAGAATCTGTCACCTCTCCTGACATGTTTATTATAGGAAATCCTTGTATTTCACAAAAAGTCTTTGTGCAGTCCAGGACTGATAGACAAATGGGTGTTACCTTTCCCCTTGTCAGGAGGATGTGTCCCTGCACAGTGTGATACTGTCAGTGATGTTTGTGGACTGTCAGTATACTAACTTCGTAAGTTCGGATCTAAGGTTTCCCTGGGTGCGCGCATCTTCTTTTTAATGTTGAAATAAAGCTGAACATTTTTTAACCCCTTCTTTCCACAGCCATTTTTCTGAGTTTCTCTTTTCGCTTTTTTTCCTCCCCACCTTCCAAAAGCCATAACTTTTTTATTTTTCCGTTGATGTACATATGTAGCCGTCTTTATCTTGACTTTTAACGCATTAAATACACAGTGGCAAGATCCTTTATGTTGACTTTTTCAATGAGTTTTCAATGGCTTTGGTTGTGTGATATCACGCTGCAGCAAGTTATCAGAGTCAATATAAAGATGGCTACATCCGTAGTCATATGAGGGATTGTTTTTTGCGGGAGAACTTCTAGTTTTCCATGGCACCATTTATTGTTCCATATAATGCACTCGGAAACTATAAAAAAAATTATTGTATTGAAAAAAACTTTATTCAACTGTATTTCACTTTTTTTTTATTAGTCCCCCCTAGAGGACTTGAACACGCGATTGATGGATCGCTTGCATGATATACTGCAATACTAATGTATTGCAGTTTATCGTGATTTTGACAAGTTCTTATTAGGACTTGCCTTTGGTAGGGCTTAATAGGTGCACAAAGATGGCAGACCTGGGGGCCTTCATTAGGCCCCCAAGCTGCCAGGACAACCATCGGCACCCCATGATCGCGTCATTGGGGTGGGCAATGGGATGTGAGAAGAGACCGCCCCCTTTTTCTAGCGGCTTAAATGCTGCTGCATGCCGCACTGTCTTTGAAAGTAGCTCATTAAACCATTAGTGCAGCGAAGAGGGGCCTGTGGGGCCCTCCTGTTTTAGGGGCCCGGTCGCAACAGTGACTGCTGTGAACACTATAGCTACGCCGCTGGAGCTGATTCTTCTTTGTGTGTATAACATATGCACTCTCTGATTTTACTTTACCTTTACGTAGAAAATCTCCTTTACTTCGGTCTAAAATGTCGTTTGAAATAAATGTATAATTAGCAAGAGGGTCATGTTTCATTTTCTTAAAAGTTGCTCTTTCCACCACTGTGTCTATTGCTTCTTCATCAAGGGTTATATCCACAAATTTGCATATTTTCAGCACAGCAGATCGAAGGTCCTTAAACAGATGAAAAAATAATAGCAAAACACACTAGTAAGAGAAAACTAAATGTGTTTTTATTGTCAGCAATATCATATTATAACCAACCTGCCAATTAAACACAGCGATCCTTACATTGGACTATGCCCGGTGAACTACCTTCTATTGCCTCACCCACCCCATATATCGTACTTTTAGACATTGTTTCGATATGGTTATTTTTACACTGTATAATTACAAGCGCCATACAGTATGGTTCCCAAATTACAGTGCCATTTATTGGTCAAATAGTGCCATACAGTTGGTCTAATGAAAATTCTATACAGTACTGCCACAATAATATACGGCAATATACATACTATACTAAACATTGCCCAAGTAGCAGCACCAAACAATGGAAATATCACCATACAGTGCTCAAATACCAAAATACAGTGACTGAATGACAGTTCCATACACAAAGTAATCTAATAACTGCTATACAATTTCTAAATAAAACTTCTATACAATTAATACTAATATCCATCCGAGGTGTCACCTTCAGTAGGGGCAGCTCAAGCTACCTGTGCAATTGTACAAGTTGCACACCCCTATTGTTGGCACTACAATTATAAAACTTTTGTAGTTCCACATTTGAAGGCAAGTGCTGCAGCTATAAGGACTATCTCTTGCCAATTTTTCTGCTCTTGCACTGTATACTAATTTCTGTACACACCAACCATACATTTAATGTCCCCCTTTTTCCCATTATATCTTCTACTCACCCTTTTCTGTTGGCTCTGTCCTGGGATGCCTGCTCTTCTCCATCTATACAATGGCTTAACGTACCATTTTAATGCTGATGACACTCAAATTTAAATCTCGGCTATCGAAAGTTCCAGAGTGCCTATCAGCTATTTCCTCCTATGAGCTGCTCCTTCTGCTTCCTAAAACGCAACATTCACAAAATCGAATTCATCATCTTTCCCCCATTTTGCTCAACCCCTTTACTAGAACTATCAATCATACTTAAAGAGGCTCTGTCACCAGATTATAAGTGCCCTATCTCCTACATAATCTGATCGGCGCTGTAATGAAGATAACAGCAGTGGTCTTTATTTTGAAAAACGATCATTTTTTAGCAAGATATGAGCAATTTTAGATTTATGCTAATTAGTTTCTTAAAGACCAACTGGGCGTGTTTTTACTTTTGACCAAGTGGGTGTTGTAAAGAAGTGTATGACGCTGACCAATCAGTGACCAATCAGTGACATACACTTCTCATTGTTCCAGCCCAGCTTCTTTCACTGCACAATCACACTGTGCTGTGGATCATGCTGGGCTGGAACAATGAGAAGTGTATGTCACTGATTGGTCACTGATTGGTCAGCGTCATACACTTCTCTGTACAACGACCACTTGGTCAAAAGTAAAAACACGCCCAGTTGGTCTTTAAGAAACGAATTAGCATAAATCTAAAATTGCTCATAACTTGCTCAAAAATGATCGTTTTTCAAAATAAAAAACACTATTGTTATCTACATTACAGCGCCGATCAAATTATGTAGGAGAAAGGGCATTTATAATCTGGTGACAAAGCCTCTTTAATGGCTACACACTTTCCCCTGTCTCCCAAATACGCTGCTTCTGAATAACCTTTGATTTCTCCCTGTCTTTCAGACACCACCTCCAAGCTAATACCACCTCCTGTCATTTTCACCTCAAACTCATTTCTCGAGTCTACTGTTTTTTCCCTGAGTCAACAAAAATTATTGCATATCATATCCTTCATAAAGTACTGCAATATCTTTCCCTGTGGTCTCTCGTCTAATACTCTTGCACTTCTCCAATTCATCCATAGCACAGGGCCGTGCCAGTGGTGTAGGGCCCATCCGCCACCACCCCACCCGTCGCTATCAAATTGATCCACAGCTGTAGTTACTTTGAAGAAATGAATCGGCTCCATTACATTACATAAATTTCTGATGATGACCCTGACTCCGCAACCCGGTTAATATATCTCTACCTTTGTTCCTCTACTGCTGCTCCTCTCTGCGAGTCCCTAAAATATTAACAATTACATAAAAGGCAGTCCATAAACCTGTACACTCCATACATTTCTCCACTAATCTTATGATACCTCCTCACATGCAATCTCCAGTCCTCACAAGGCCATCTCTGCTCTTCTCTTGTCTGCTTCTCACATCATCGCCTCCAAGATTTCTCATGTGCATCCCCTATACTATGGAAATCACTTTGACTCTCTCCCAACAACCTGAAAACCCACTTCTTCAGAAAAGCTTACAATCTAAAATAACCATGTCTCCGCTACACAACTGTATAAGCAGCTTCTACCCTCACTTACTGTCTCTTCCTCTCTTCCCTTGTTGAGAGTCCTTGAAGACAGGGCCTTCTCTCCTTCTGTACCAGTCTGTCACTGAATAAGCTCAAGTTTATTGTACTTATTGTTTTTATTGTGTCATGTTTTGTATTTAAACCATAGGCGGATTTGCCATTGGCGTAACTGGAGAAATCCTGTTGGGCTGGTCGGGCCATGACGTCATGAGGACGGCCTGCGGCATATGGGACTTTCGCTCGGTGGAACCCTGACCGATCTTCCTTTAACTCAATTGTATCCGTGACTTTATGACGCAGATATAATTGAGCAGTCTAACTGGCGCTAGCAGGATCAAGGCTGCTTAAAGTTCCCTGCCCCACCAATTGTCGCTTTGTCAATGAGGGAGGCTGTGCGATGACATTACTGCGCCGCCTGAGTTGCTCTGCTGGAGCAGGCATAGCCAGCAGAGACCAGGCCTGCATTGCTGCAGAACGGCGTGGAAATTCGGACAGGTGAGTTTATCATGGTAATTTGTATTAAAGGCATTGTATGTGACACTGTCTAAATCTACAAGGACACAGAGTATGTGGCACTATCTACAGGGGGCACAATGTATGCGGCACTAGCTACAGGGGGCACAGTATATGTGTAATGTCCGTGGCTGCGGGCTGTCAGCTCCAACCTCCCCCTGACAGCCGTGTATGTGGCACTATCTAGAGGGGTCACAGTGTATGTGGCTATATTTACAGGAGTCACAGTGTATGTGCCACTATCTACAGGGGGTACAGTGAATGTCACACAATCTACATGAGGCACAGTGTATGTCGCACAATCTACGGTGGGCTTAGTGTGTGTGGCACTATCTACACTGGGCACAGTGTGGCACTATCTATAGAGAGTACAGGGTATGTGGTACTATCTACAGTTGGCGCTATCTATAGTGGCACAATCCACAGAGAGCACCGTGAGTGGCACTATCTACAGGGGCACAGTGCGTGGCACTATCTCCAGAGGACACAGTGTATGGTACTATCTACAGAAGGCTCTGTGTGTGTAACAATTTACAGGGGGCACAGTGAGTGTGGTGCTTTATTTTCAGTGGATACAGCATGTGGAACTGTTTCTAGGGAGCACTTTGTGTCTGTGTTGCTTTAGTTTTTAGGGGCACAATGTGTGGCACAATTGTATGCGGTCATAGTGTATGGTGCTGTTGTATTCATGGGCGCAATGTGTGACAATATCAGAAGTCTAAAGGTGTGGGCATGCTGAAATAGTGAGGAGCAACAGACATTTGGATGACAAACTCTTCAGAGGCAAGGTATAGCTACAAGAAGTCATCATGGCGGTCTGGGCCAAAAGGAGGAAAAAAAGGAAAGAGAACAATTCCAGTCAGAGAAGACATCACCTCTGAGTCACTGAATGTAAATGTTTATTCTCCCTCTGACTGCGTTTTATCAGTACTGTAGTCACTGTATGATCTCCAGTGAGATAATGGGTGGTACCATTGTGTTTTTGTGAAACAACGGCTCCCAGCGTACTGTATCATTACCATTGTTCAGGCCATACTGGTAGCTGTAGTTTTACATGGTACAAAATTATATGGCAGGGGTTGGTTAAACTGAATTTGAAAATGATCTCTGTACTGAGCTTTGTTCGTACTATATTTCTATACTGAGCTTGGCTATTGCCCTGTATTTATGAACTGAGCTTTGTTCTGGTACTGTATATATGAACTGCGCTTCGTTCTGGTGCCGTATATATGTTCTGAGCTTGGTTTTGGTACTGTATTCATGTTATGAACCTGGTTCTGGTGCTGTATAAATGTGCTGAGCTTGGTTCTGGTGCTGTATATATGTACTGAGTTTGGTTCTGATGCTGTATTTATGTACTGAGTATAATGGCTGTGGTCGCTGTCCGCCAGCAGCCGCGACAGTGCTGGAGCGCACTGTTTTCCTCTTTGGTACCCGGCCCGTTCTTAAGGGGCCAGCGCTTGCACCAGGGAATCCTTCCCCAACCTATCCCAGCACACCTGAAACTTTAAAAGGAACTCTGTCCACTCCTTCCTCGCCTGAGCAATGTTGTGTCTTCCCTATGTTTGTCTTGCAAATGGTTCCTTAGCTGTATCCTGTATACCATATCCTGAATCCCATATCCTGTATCCAGTATCTGTGTCTGGTTCTAGTGCCTAATTGAGTGTCCAAGACGACTTCACCATCTGTGTCTGGTGCCCGTGCCAAATAGAGTGCCCGAGACGACTTCGCTATCTGTGTCTGGTACCCGAGCCAAGTCCGGTGTATGAGATGACTGCACTACTCCTGGCCGGTGTCCTAGCCAAATCCAGTGAACGAGATGACTGCACTACTCCTGTCCGGTGTCCTAGCCAAGTCCAGTGTCAGTGACGACTGCACTAATCCTATCCAATGTCCTAGCCAAGTCCAGTGTCCAAGATGACTGCATTACTCCTGTCCGGTGTCTTGGCCAAGTTGCATTGTCCTGCATAAGCCTGCTTCCCCTGATTGTCCGGCATATACCCACCTCTGACCTACAGCTACTTTATCATCACTGACTCCCATAGACTGTTGATCAGCAGCTGCTCCATTACAGAGGAGTGGAGCAGTGGGTCCACATATCTGCCAGCTGTTACACTGAGTTTGGTTCTGTTGCTGTATTCGTGTACTGAGCTGGGTTCTGATGCTGCATTTATGGACTGAATTTGGTTTTGGTGCTGTATTTATGTGCTGAGTTTTGCTCTGGTGCAATATATATCAACAGAGCTTTGTTCTGGTGCTGTATTTATATACTGAGCTTGGTTCTCATGCTGTATTCATTTACTGAGCTTTGTTTTGATGCTGTTATTTATCTTATGAGCTTTTTTCTGGTACTGTATTTATTAACTGAGCTCTGTTCTGGTACTGTATATATGAACTGAGCTTGGTTCTGGTGCTGTATATACAGTATCTACTTAGCTTGGTTCTGATGCTATATGTACGTACTTGTCACGACGGAGGTGTGGACCCACTGGGCTATACTACCATAGCGGTATAGCAGCTGTCCAAACAGGGTACAAAGTCAATGTCTGTAGTTCGGATAAAGGTACCTGTGGCAATTAAGAGAGTAGCGATAGTTTATGCTCGGATGGAACTCTGGCAGCAGGCAGACAACAGGTGCAGTGAAACACAGTGGGTGTAGTAGGCGACACAACACGACTCCAACACTGTACAGCACAGGAACATGGTAGCACAGGATACAGGTAGCAGGAACAGTAACACTGGAACTGGAAAACACTTAAGGGACCATTTGCAAAGACAGACACGGGTAGGTACATACAACACTCAGGCAATTAAGGAAGGGGCAGGGCCCTTCTTATAGTCCAGGGTGATCTGGGAGCAATCAGCTCAATCTCCCACATTTGTGCGCTCTGGCTCTTTAAGGCTGGACTGGGCTCACGCGCGCACCCTAGTGGTCACTGCGCAACAAGATGGCCGCATGTGCTGGCATCTCTGGAGAGAAAGGCGTCGGCAGGATGAAGAGAGTTCGTGGTCAGCTGCAGACACCTGGGACGAAGCAGAAACAGGGAGAGGAATACGTGGATGTTGGCCGTAGACTATAAAGAACGGTGTGGAGGCGGTGGACTCACTTGTGTGGTTGTTATAGGTGAACTCGGCTCAAGGAAGAAGCTGCACCCAGTCATCATGCTGCCTGGAGATGAAGTGTCGTAAGTAGTTCTCCATGATCTGATTGATCCTCTCAACATGACCATTGGACTGGGGGTGGTAGGCTGAGGAAAAGTCCAACTTTATATCGAGGAGTTTACAGAGGGCCCTCCAGAACTTTGAGGTGAACTGAACCCCCCCCCCCCGAACAGACACGATATGCAGAGGTAGGCCGTACAGGCGAAAGATGTATTGGATTAAAAGGTTGGCCATTCGAGAAGCAGAAGGTAGGCCGGTCAGCGGAACAAAATGAGCCATATTTGAGAATCGGTCCACAACCACCCAGACCGTACTGCATCCAGCAGAGGGAAGCAGATCCGTGACAAAGTCCATTGCAATATCCTGCCAGGGAGCATTGAGCACAGGCAGCGGCTGGAGCATGCCAGCCGGTTTGCAGTGAGCAACTTTGTTTGCTGCGCACACCGTACAGGAGGAGACAAAGTCCATGATGTCTTTGGGCAGCGTGGGCCACCAGAACTGACGGGCAATCAGGTCTCGGGTATTACGGACACACGCGAGACCTGCTAGTTTAGAGCTTCTGTCTGCCAGACGCACAAAAGTCCTCCCCGGAGTAATAGCCACATACCATTGTCTTGCCTTTGGGACCTCTCTGAAGCAGAAGTGCGCCAGCACCAACAGAGGAGGCGTCCACCTCTAACGAAAACTGTAGAGACACATCAGGATAATGGAGGTTGGAGGCTGACGTAAAGGCACTCTTCAAGCTATTAAATGCAGCCTCTGCCTCTGGAGTCCACACCTTGGCGTTCATGCCTTTTTTGGTGAGGGTAGAAATGGGAGCAGTCAGAGAGAAGTTTGGGATGAACTGTCGATAAAAGTTGGCGAATCCCAAGAAACGCTGTTTGACCCTTAAGCCTTGCGGGGGTAGCCATTCAAGGACGGCCTTTACCTTCTCAGGATCCATCTTGAGACCCTGATCCGGGATAATATAGCCCAGGAAAGGTAGAGACTTTCTCTTGAACACGCACTTCTCCAGCTTGGCATACAGACGATTCTCACTTAATCGCAGCAAAACTTGATGGACATGCCTCCGATGAGTCACTGGATCTGGGGAAAAAATCTGAATATCATCGAGATAGACCCCAACACAGACATAGAGAAGATCTTGGAAGACGTCATTGATGAACGCTTGGAAGACCGCGGGAGCGTTACACAGACCAAAGGGCATTGCCAGGTATTCTTAGTGCCCATCTCGAGTGTTAAATGCGGTCTTCCATTAGTCACCCCGGCGAATCCGGAATAAGTTGTACCCCACGCAGGTCTAGTTTAGAATTTTTTTTGGCTCCTCGTATGAGATCAAACAGTTTTGAAATCAATGGCAACGGATATCTATTTTTTACCATGTTCTGGTTGAGACCCCGGGAGTCGATGCAGGGTCGAAGAGATCGATCCTTCTTTTTGATGAAGAAGAATCCTCCGCGACTGGGGAGAAGGATTTCCATATGAAACCCCTCGCCAAATTCTCCTTAATATAGGTGGACATAGACTGAGTCTCTGTCAAGTAGAGAGGCATACCCTTCCACGGGTAAGGGACGCGTCAGGAGTCAGTTCAATAGGGCAGTCATACGCGCGGTGTGGGGGCAGCGTCTCCGCCTCCCTCTTGTAAAAGACATCTGCAAACTGTGAGTAGTGAGAACTCAATCCTGCCAATGACTGAAACTGGGGAGACTGGGTCGGATGGATCTTACCCAGGCAACGGTTGAGGCACTCGAAACCCCACTGGAGAACCTCTCCAGAATTCCAGTCCAGAACAGCACAGGGTTGACAGCCCTGGGCAGGACAGAAATATTAGATGAGCTCGGAATGAAGGGCTCCCAATTGGACCTTCAGTGGTTGGGTCACAGCTGCAATCGGGTCTGGCAGAGGCAGTCCATTCACTGAGGCAACAGTCAAAGGCCTCTCCAGAGGGGTTGTGGGCAACTGGAGAAGATCCATCAGGTCTCTCCGAATGAAGTTAGCTGCGGATCCCGAGTTCAGATAGGCAGAGACCCGATGCACTCTCTCGCTGGACACTATGGTCACGGAGATGGGCAATTTGAAAGAAAGTCCCTCCTCACCCAGAGTTATCTCTCCAACCAACCCTAGGTACTGGGGCTTTTGGGGGCACAGACGCACAAGATGGCCTCAATACAGACAGAGTCCCGAAGTGCGAATGCGTTCTCTCCTGGATAGAGAGTTTGAGATGGTGCGTCTTCAAAGACTCCTTAGGTGGAGCAGCAGATGAGGACAGCAGGGGTTGCTGAAATGTGAAAGCCGGACTAGGCAGTCCTCCCTCCCAACGAGCCTCTCGGAACCGTTCTCGGATCCTTATGTCAATCCGTGCGGCCAGAAGAATGAGATCGTCCAGGGTAGATGGCAGATCTCTGGTGGCAAGCTCGTCCTTTATCTCGGGGAAACAATCCCTGCCAAAATGTTGCCACTAAGGCCTCGTGGTTCCATAAAAACTCTCCCGCTAGGGTGTGGAAGTGAATGGTGTATTCACCCACGGAAGTGTCTCCCTGGCGAAGGTTCAGCAAGGTGGCGGCTGCCGAAGAGACTCGACCAGGTTCCTCAAATACCGTGTGAAATGTCCGTATGAACCCCTAGAATTCACGCGTCTCTGGTCCTTGATGTTCCCAAATGAGGTTCACCCATGCTAGGGCCCTGCCAGTCAGGAGGAAGACGATAAAAGCGACCCTTGCTCCGTCAGTGGGAAAATGCTCTGGCATACAGGCTGAAGTGAATCTGGCACTCCATCATCGCGATGAGGTAGTGTCAGAGAAAATTGGGGGTCAGCATTGCCAGGAGGTGTAGTCTGAGGATCCGTTCTGCCAGGAGGTGTAGTCGGATGATCCGTACTGCCAGGAAGTATAGTAGGAGGAACAGCAGAGGCAATAGGAGCAGGTGCCAGGGGAACTGCAGCTTGTGCATCCAGTCGCTGTGTAATGGAGTTCCCTTCTGGAGTTGGTCCTGTCGTAATTGGCAGACTAGCATATCCGACTGCTTGGCTTGTGATGTCGTCACTGTCTTGAGTTGACCAGCGGGGTCCATGGCCTGAGCGTACGGTCACGAGGGGGGTGTGGACCCACTGGATCGTACCGCCGTAGCGGTACAGCAACTGGCCAAACAGGGTACAAAGTCAATGTCTATAGTTTGGATAAATGTACCTGTGGCAATTTTAGACAGTAGCAATGGTTTAGGCTCGGATGGAACTCTGGCAGCAGGCAGACAACAGGTGCAGTGAAAAACAGCGGGTGTAGTAGGCGACACAACACGACTCCAACACTGTACAGCACAGGAACACGGGATACAGGATACAGGTAGCAGGAACGGGAACACTGGAACTGGAAAACACTCAAGGGACCATTTGCAAAGACAGACACGGGTAGGTACAAACAACGCTCAGACAATTAAGGAAGGGGCAGGGCCCTTATAGTCCAGGGTGATCTGGGAGCAATCAGCTCAATCTCCCACATGTGTGCGCTCTGGCTCTTTAAGGCTGGACTGGGCTTACGCGCGCACCCTAGTGGTCACTGCGGAACATGATGGCCGCATGTGCTGGCATCTCTGGAGAGAAAGGCGTCAGCAGGATGAAAAGAGTTAAGGTTTAGCGACCACGGACGTTACAGTACTCAGCTTGAGTTTGGTATTGTATTTATGTATTGAGCTTGGTTCTGGTTCTATATGTATGTACTGAGCTTGGTTCTGGGGCTATATGTATTTACTGAGCTTGGCTCTGCTGCCGAATTTATGTACTGAGCTTGGTTCTGGTGCTATATGTATGTACTGAGCTTGAGCATGGAACTGTATTTATGTACTGAGCTTGAGCCTGGAACTATATTTATGTAGAAAAACAAAGGGAAAAAGGGGGGGGGGAGGAAACCTCCAGCTCACCAGTCCTGCGTCCCGCACTCAAACCTCGTCCGGATCTCCGTGACGGCACACGGCAAATAACGTAGAAGGGAAGAAGGTAAGATCCAGCGAAGTAAGTGGATAAAAGGAAATCAATGTTCCCTACTTTATTGACATAGACAATCAAATCATAAAAGAGAGAGGGAGAACGCAGTAACAAGGTGGTCTCTGAATGGCATAATTCGGAAGCCTACGCGTTTCGAACACGATCGGTGTTCTTATTCATGGCAGATATTATTGTGCAATGAGAGCCTCTCTAGCAGATATACTACGGGATTCAATTTTAGGCGGTATAGAAAATAAATAACGCCCATAGCCATTTGCAATGCATGTGGGGATGTAAGCCCCGCATGTCCAAATCAGACTGGAGATAGTAGAATATACTAAAAATATAGGAAAAATCCCATACTGATATTATGAATGTAGTTGTATAGACAAATTGATGAAATTCCAAACACATCAGAAGAAATATTCATTGAAATAATACCCATCCATAATCAAGTGGGGAAACTAGAGAGAACTCGCAAAGCGTCCACAATAAATAAGATACTAAATAAAGAAAAATACAAAAGAGAAAAGGTGCTGATAATGATATGACAAGAAAAGTGCAACAAAAGCATAATGTGTAACAAATAAAGTACGATACAGAATGACAATGCGCAATAATGTCACACATGAAATGTAAGAAAGAGGAATTCTTGTATATCAAGTTTAAAAACAATGATATAAACATATATAGAATAGCAAATGAATAAATATACTTGCGGTTACCATGTTGACAATATGTGCATTATTTTGCAACTGAATAATACGTATGTGGAAAAACCGCAACGTGACAGGAGTAAGTCTAAATAGGACCTGACAAACATATCAGGTTTAATACCAGCGAAGAGGATATTGGGGACTCTATAGTCATATACAATATAACCATGCATGAGAGCCCATGCAATACTGATAACACAGAATGCAAAGGGCTAACGCAATAAGTAACTGAAATTAATACGATATTCTGTAGCATATGATATGAGTTTAAGGAGAAGAATGCCCACATATATGGTGCATAGATGAATGCATATGATTTTAAATGTAAAGCAAGTACTCTAGTGGAGATATATTATTTATACAGCTACTCTGTAAAGTATCAAGTTTGAATTTGAGTTTAGAGAATGTACAGCCCCTGTAGATAGTGCCACACACAGACTCCTGTAGATTGCGCCACACACAGACCTCTGTAGATTGCGTCACACAGCCCTCCCCCTGTAAATTTCCATACAGCCTCCATAGTAGTGCCACACAGCCCCCCTTAGTACTGCCACACAGCCCCACTTGTATATAGTGCCACACAGCCCCTCTTGTATATAGTGCCACACAGCCCCCTTGTATATAGTGCCACACTGGTATATAGTGCCACCCTGCTCCCCCACCCTTGTATATAATGCCACCCTGCTCCCCTTGTATATAATACCACCCTGCTCCCCCTTGTATATAATGCCACCCTGCTCTCCACTTGTATATAGTGCCACCCTGCTCCCCCTTGTATATAATGCCACCCTGCTCCCCCTTGTATATAATGTCAACCTGCTCCTCCTTTGTATATAGCGCCACCCCCTATCCCCTGATATATATAGTGCCACCCTGCTCCCCCTTGCAAATAATACCACCCTGCTCCCCCCTGTATATAATGCCACCCTGCTCCCCCCTTGTATAATGCCACTCTGCTCCCCCCCTTGTTTATAATGCCATCCTGCTCCCCCCTGTATATTGCCACACAGCACCCCCAAAAAACGAAATATATTGTACTTACCTTGCCCCGTTCCCGCGATAGACGGATCGCTTCACATCTTCCAGGCGAGACGCATGCACAGACCAGCATGATGCAGTGATGTCATCTCACCAGCCAGTGCAGGGAGTCTTCCCAGTGCCTTATAGGCTGCAGGCCTAACGTGGCCTGCAGCCTATAGTATTCATTTGTATCTGTGTCCTGAGGGTGCAGATACAAATGAATGTGGCTGTCGCTAGCACTGGGGCCCCCTCTGGTGCTAGCAAAGCCACCGGGAAAGAGGTGGCCATGCTGCCCAGTTCTTCGTGGCGTCGCTACCGCTGTAGCAGCCAGAACAGCTGCTAGCAGCGCCACCGGACATGGGGGGGTGGGTCCCATCATGTCGCAGGCCACGCTGCTAAAGCGGTAATTATGCCACTGATTTTATAGATCAATGAAGGGCAACTGGCGGCTAGGGGTCACATGTAGCTCTCTGGTGCTGACCATGGCTTCCCTCCTCTAATTGTGCACTGTACAATTTGTTGATATAACTTCTAACTAAATGCCACAGTTGTCAAATTCACTTTATACACGGGTCATCTTCTTATCATTTGTAAATAAACCACTAATTACCTTTTTCATTTCTTCAAATGTCACAAAAAGTATGTTAAAATCCTCTTTGTGCGTGTACCAACCCCTAACATGATCAAACCACGAGCCACCTACGACTGTAAAATAAGATAAAATTTATCTTTATAAAAAGCATAAAAGGTTAAAAACACAAAGTTTACATTTAGTGACTTAGTCTTGCTGTACAATATCTTAAAACAAGTGTGAACAACAGCAACATATAAATGTTATATAAGAATAAATAGGTATTTTTTTAAGTTCCCTGCCGCAGAATAAGGGTATTTTCGAACTAAAACACGACATGACTGCGATATGTGTGAATAGTCCCTTAGACCAATGCAAGGAGTAGGTTCACTTTTACAGTTTAAAATTTTGTGAGTTGTATGATAAGCAACAGACTACAAAGTGCCACCAACAAGTACTGTTCATGACAAAGTGACAGCAAAGTAGCAGTTTTGTTGCTAAGGAGAGAAATCAATGACTTTGCAACCTGTCTTGGTCTCAATAGGAAAGCAGATACCTGATATCTAAGGGAATGTTCACGTGACATCTTTTCCAGGGTATGTTAACCATACCTCCCAACTTTCAAGTATCCCAAAGAGGGACAACTTTTTTCTTTTAAACCACGCCTCTAATCCCACCCAACCCCAGCCCATACACAACTGATTCAGCCCACACAGTATCATGCTCCCATAGTGCCTACCACACAGTATAATGCCAAATATCTTCCCCCACACAGTATAATGCCCTCTAGCTGCCACCATACAGTATAATGCCCCCATAGCTGCCACCATACAGTATAATTCCACATAGATGCACCCATACAGTATAAAGCCAACACAGATGCATCCATACAGTATAATGTCCACACATATTCTCCCATGCAGTATAATGCCCATACAGATGCCCCCATGCAGTATAATACCCAAACAAACTCCCCCATACAGCATAATGCCCCCATAGCTGCCCCATACAGTATAATGCTCCCTTAGCTGTCCCTAGTTCCAGTGCCCTTGTAGATAGTGACACAGTGCCCATGTAGGTAGTGCCACAGTATATTGCCCTCTTGCTGCCACCATACAGTATAATGCCCCCATACAGTATAGGGCCAACACAAATTCCCCCATAAAGTATAATGCCCACATAGATTCTCCCATGCTGTATAATGCCCCCACAGATGCCCTCATGCACTATAATTCCCAAACAAATTCCCCCATACAGCATAATGCCCAATAACTGCCCTATACAGTATAAAGCCCCATAGCTGCCCCCATATAGCTTAAAGCCCTCTTACAGCATAATGCCCCCCTAGCTGCCATTATACGGTATAATACCCCCAAAGCTGCCCCTAGTGCATAGGCTGGGGATTCCGCTCTTAGAGGGAAGCCCTGATGTCACTGCCGGGGATTCCACTCCAGGAGGAGCCACTGACGTCAATGTCCATATATGTACAGTGACCTCAAGGGTTTCCTCTAGGAGCGGAATCCCCGGCCAGATCATCTGCAACGGGGATTCCGCTCAAGGAGTCGCCAGTAATTCCGAAGCATGGAATAATCAGCTCCCTGCTTCAGAATTAGTTCAGAGCTCCTCCGCTCGCCGAAGTTTCCCCGGACACAAGGGAAAGCGCTGAGCTCGGGGAAGCCCTTGACGGTACTGTCCATATATGAACAGTGACGTCAGTGGCTAATCCTTGACCGGAATCTCCGTTGCCAACTCTGGCCGGGGATTCCGCTCATAAATGGACAGTACCGTCAAGGGCTTCCCCGAGCACAGCACTTAAAGTAGCGCTGTGTCCGGGGAGTCTTCGGCAAGGGGAAGGAGCTCCCTCTGCTCCTCCGCTATGAACTAATTCTGAATCAGGGAGCTGATGGTTCCCTGCTTCAGAATTAGTTTGACAGCGGGACATACCCCCGGCCACCCGGGACAGCGTGACACCGCCCGTTATCCGGGACTGTCCCGCTGAATCCGGGATAATTGGGAGGTATGTGTTAACATGTGGCATCATCTCCAGTTATGTTTACAAAAAAAATGCAGACGAAAACCTGTGTAATCATGCCACCAGGGTTAGTTTAGAAAAAACAAATCAGCAACATTATTTGCTGTGTACTGAAATTTTTACTGAATCTGAGGTGGTATTGTTGAAACATGGAGAGATCTGAAAATGGTAGGCTAGTTATGTGGTATCACTGTAAGGCTCTGTTCACATCAGAGTCTGAGCCTCCATGCTGACTCACGCCAGATTTAATGGGAAGAATAGCGCTGCATGCTATTTTTCCGCAATGGAACCTGAAGGACCTCAATGGGGTTAGTCTGACCCGGTGGCACTGCGATGGGGTTTCAATATTAAACACAAACCACAACCTAGATGTGAACAGAGCCTAATTGTTAAAATACCTTGAAAGATTGGGATGGCAACAGTAACACTATCTCCGAGGTTCCTTTCTGATGATCCATGTACAGTAAACAGCCTTTTAGGTAATATGCCCATTCATCCTTCCAGGGCTAACTTTCTTATGAAAAATATTGGTCTCCTCATGATTTCTGATTCAGATGAAACAAATACTAAGTGGTCATACACACGAACCACTTTAACAACTGTGTGACGGACTTTTTTTTAACGGCTGTTACAAAGCTGCATTAAAATCAAGGTACTTCTATGGGGATATTCACACAGTCGTTGTTTTAACGGACCGTGTGAACGGCCCGTGAAAAAGTAGGACATGTCCTATTTTTGCCTGTTTTCACGGAACCCTCAATAGACTCAAGTCTATTAAGGGATCCGTGAAAATGGGTCCCACATCGATGCAAATCAGCCAATTTGACACATGTTTGTGTGAATAAGCTCTAAAGGTTAAAAGCTATAATAAACTGCAATTAATTTGCTTATATTTAAATGACAAAAATAATTGTTTGCTTGTTATTACCTTTTCCTGATATGTAGAGGTCTAGGAATGTTTCCCAATTTATCGTATATTTTAAATTCGTATTCATTTTGTAGAAGTGATAATAGGAGACCAGGGCATCTTTTGGGTTTCGACACACATGTATAATCTGAATTAAATAGTAAAAAATTAGAACTCTATCACAATGTTATTTTGATCCAATGCAATAATTTGTCAAATGGGTAATAAATATTCAATAATAAATAATGTTATTATATTTTTATCAATTAATACCATAACCATCTAAAGGGGGTCTGCAGTAGTAATAATAATAAAAACAACATTTACTCAAACTTCTGACTAGTGCAGTAATATACACTTTTTATCTTCTTATGGTTGCAATGGTAGAGTCAACTAACTTCTGTGCATGGACTTGACTTTGACCTCCACTCATAACAACACATTCATAGACTGGAGGTCTTATTTAAGTTCATGCAAAGAGTCAGTCTGTTATGTTTACATATATTACGTCATAAAAAAGACAAAACAAGTTGTGTTTTGTTTTTTTAAAAATGTAATCTATTAAACGGTTATTCCCAGAATCATCAATTATCACCTATCTAACGGATAGGTAATAATTGTCTGATCACCGGGGGCCCTACTAATGGGACCGCAACGATCACTATAGCGGGGTCCTGAACCCCCATTCCTCCACACTGATCACCTGAAGTGAGGAGAACTTTAAATGGAGCGGCAGTCGAGCATAGACTCCTTATAAAGTCTATGGGACTGAGGAAAACAGCTGAGTACAGCGCTTGGCTGTTTCCGTTAGTTTTATAGACATTAGACCTGTGGATAGGTAATAATTGTCGATACTGGGACAACTTTTTTAAGCCTTAGTTATTTTTAAAATAAGCCCTTTAATCATAAAGTAACTGTCTGAGAGAAAGATGAGTACATCTTCAACCTATGCTGTGCTGCTGACACACCGGCAGTTAAATCTTTTCAGATCTATCAGGGGTTTACTTTTAGGGGCGCGCACATACACCCAAGTACACATTGACGCTTACGCATAAACACTTGGATGACAGCCAGTGCCCTCATATAAAAGCACATAAAATAACAATAGCTGCATACTTAAACTGTAAACTATAAAGTACACCTAAACAATGTTGCCCAACTGTACACATAAAAAAGTCATGCACGCCAGCACATTCGCTACATATATGCATGTATACATGTGCACACTCGCTTCATACATGGATGAACACATACATACATGAATGCATGTACAGATACTTGTACATTAACATACACACACTGCATTATTTTTATTCTTTTCATATATATCCTTTTACAGCTTGCCCTGTCTGTTTGCTGTATGACAGGCTAAGTTATTTTTTATGACATGGAGGACAATTCTGACAAAAATAATGGGAATTTCAAGCAGAAGATTTTTAGTTTACAAAAAGTTTAGATAAATAAATATTTTTCTTATTTCCTTTTGGTAATAACTACTCAAAAACAAATATTATGCACTGTGAAATGAAACACCATGCATACATGACAAAATTATCTATTTATATGAGAAATAGTGTAAAACAACGCTTATGTGATTTACTTTTGCCATCCTGAACCTCAGATCTCTTGGCATTAGATAATATGGCAGGTGAGTTGTGAAAAGACGAGGAGATGGATGACTTTTCAAGTCAACGTTGTTAATATTATATTCAATCCATGGCAATCTTGTCATCGTGTCAATATGTTCTGTGCCGTTTCGATGGCCTTCATTAAATATTAGGCTCAGAATTTGTTGTGTCCAAATAGTGCCTGCAAAATAACATATAGGTTTTACTTTATAGTATTTATTTTTATTATTGACAAGTTGTAAAACAAGATTTTAGTTGTGTTCTGGCCACTAAAAAATATACAGCAATAGACCTAAATTGTGTAGTTCCTAATGTTAGCGTCTCAGCCTCACAGCACTTGGAGAACTGCCCTTCCTCCCTTTTTAGATGATGTGTCACAGATCCTCTTCTGTATTTAAGCTACAAGTTTAGCCCCGTTCACTATGTAAACAGTGACGCATTGTCTCTAGCTGTTTTATTCAAGTGGCTTTGCCAACGTATACAATAATGGTATACTGCTAGGATATGGCATCAATTAATCGATAGTGACCACTTATATGGGAATGTGTTGTGCTAGACACAGCATCTGGTCAGGAGTGAGGCTATAACTGAAAATAGAAAAATGGGCCTTTGTTCCTTAGTTCTTGTGTTTGGTGGGGGTCCCAGCGGTCAGACCTTAGACCTCCACTGATCAGACAATGATGGGCTATCCTAGTGATATCTCATCATTCTCTATGGTGGGGAAAAAACTGTTCAGCTACTTACTCTGTATTAGATATGTATGTATCTGTTAGTCTTGGTTTTGAATGGTTGGAAATGTTGGTTTTTACATACAGTACATGTTTGTAAAAAAATGCACGTTTATAGACCAATCTGGCAGATACGTTTAGAAGGGCAGCCAGAAGAATCTGCCCAAATGCCTGTTTGGTCTATTTAATGTTATAATATATTTACAGTCGTGCTCTTCTGTTACGGTTTTATTCTGGTTAAAAAAAATATTTTACAATCGCTGCCACTTTAATTAGGCACATTTTACTCCAGTGCTGTTTAGATTAGGACTGGCGTATAAAACGCGAGTCTTAATAAATTCTCCCCACAGTGTTTACCACTCTCACAATAATTACACAATATACTTGGATGTCCACAAAGTTTCCAAGGGCAGGCAGATGTTAACTGTTGTGTCCACTATCGCTGATCGCCGGCACGCTGTACTTACCGGCAGCCGCGATCACGAGACACAGAGGGCTTGTCGGCATCTCCCTCCCAGGAAACGCCAACACATTTAGCTGCACTCCCCTGCCTCTAGGGTGCGCACGCTCGTCCCCGGCCTTAAAGCGCCAGCGTGAGCACCAACAAAATGTTCCCTAACCTATCCCTTTTCATCTGAACTATATAAAGGGGTCTGCCCTTCCACTCCTTGCCTGAGCGTTGTTGTTGTTGTTGTATTCCCATGTTAGTCTAGTAAATGGTCCCTTAGTTGTTTACTGCTCCCAGTGTTCCTGCATCCTACTTCCTGTATCCTATATCTCGTAACTGTGCTTGTTCCTGAACTGTATCTAGTGTTGGAGTTGTGTTGTCATCTGGCACGTCCAGTATCATCTGACACGTCCAGTGTCATCTGCCACGTCTAGTGTCGTCCAACACATCCAGTGTGATCTACCACGCCAATCATCATCTGTACCAAGTGTCTACTACACCACGGGCTTGCTTCTCCGAGTATCTACTAGATCATCTTTCCAGGTACTCTACCCCAGAGACTGTTATTGATTGTTGTTTTGGCCAGCTGCTACTCCACTACGGCGGAGTTGCCTTGTGGGTCCGCATACCCCACAGCTGTGACATTAACCACCAATCATTGAGACATAGTTACATAGTTACATAGTTAGTACGGCTGAAAAAAGACACATGTCCATCAAGTTCAACCAAGGGATGGGAAAAGGGAATGAAAAAATTTCTACACATAGGAGCTAATACATCAACCAGTTTAACGCCAATCAGTGCCAAAAACAAAGATTTCACTTCCGATTTTTGACTCTGTTGATGCTCAATGATTTCCAGTTTCAAAAACTGGAGAGGGGGCTTTAGCATTTGCTCAGACTATTAAAAATGTATTAATATTGAATAAAAAAAAATGTTAAGCATATATTTTTTTTATATTTAGAGTATGTTCTATCTTGCTTACATACAGCATGGTACTTTTCTTTAATTCAGCTCTGCATGGGTTTGCATATGGTACCATTTTTTATAAAATGCAGGGGAATTTTGTTAATAGCTATCCACTATAATTCTACAGTATAATCTATCCCAATGATGTAAAAAGGTTGTTTATATTATACTCCTGCACTATTATCCAGAATAGTATGACTACATACTAATATGTAAGATTCTCTTTAACAGACTACTCTAATAAAATCAAAACTATTCTTAGGCCCTATTCAGACAACAGGGATAATCGGCCGGGTGACAGACGTATTTTTAACGGCTGTCACACGGCTGCATTAAATTCAATGCATGTTTATTGGGCTATTCACACGGCCATTTTTATAACGGACCATGTGAACGGCTCAAGTCTATGAGGGATCCGTGAAAAATGGGTACTGCACGGGTGCAAATCGGGCGTGAAAAATGGCAGTTTTTCACGGCTGATTTCTCACCAGGTTGTGTGAGTAAAGCCTTACACCACTATTTAATAAAATTTTCAGCCAGTGAACTTACCAGATTTTGGGTAGGTGACAAGAATAACATCATGGTCCTTCATTTCCATGTGCTCTATTTCATTTATGACTTCAGGTGATGTATAATTGGCATCAAAGTATATGCCTTTATGTTTAAACATAAGAGCATTCAGAGCTTCATCAAGTGCATCTCGGTCCATTGCTGATTTCTCAAACCTAAAAATGTACAATTTATATGTATTAGTTAGTTGAGGTTACAACAACAAAAAGTAATACTTATTTTTTTTCTTACCTTTTAGGCAAATGTGGTCTTTCTATTACGATGAAGCAGTAATAGTTTAGGTCAGATTATGCTTTTTTATATATGACTAATCTAACCTTTGTTCTTGTCATTTTTGGACCAATTAGATTGTTATGTTCTGCCCTGGGATTTGATGTAGTAATACACATTGAGCATATCATCTGAATTTGCAGATTAATTGAAGATAAGTGTACTAATCATTAACTGTCCTTGAACTGCATTAAACTTGCAAAGCACAAAGTGATTTCAGATCTTGCATTAATAATAATTTATTTAATGTTAGAATTTTAATTGTAAAAATGATATCAGCCCTCTGGCCATGACTCTTTTAACCAGGGCCAGCCTTAGCATAAATAGCGCCCCGTGCGAAATGATCTTTTTGCACCCCACCCCCATCATTAAAAAAAAATAGCACATAAAAAAATTAGAATGCCCCTTTAGTGCCCCCATACAGTATAATAATAATATTTAATAATATAATATATTACAACCACTTCAGAGACACTGATTTTGTCCTCTAATTGTGCCCACAGTATTATGCCCCCTGTAGTACCACTACACAGTATAATGTCCGCTTAGTGGCCCCCACACAGTATAGTGCCCCCTGTAGATTTTGCCATACAGCCTCCCTGTAAACCATGCCATAATCCCCCACCTCCTCCTTGTAGATCATGCCATACAGCCCCCCCACACACCCCTTGTAGACAGTGCCCCCAAACAAAAACAAAAATTGTACTCACCTAGGCCCCGTTCCCATGACGAACTGAGCTGCTCCACGACAGGATCCTGTAGCCTAGTACAGAGTGTCCCAACCTTTTCGGACTCGAGGCAGCACTGTAAAACAAAAATTTCCTCAGGGCACCCCTACAAAAAAGTTTTGAGAAAGACAGAAAACGGCTAAAAAAAAAAGCACTACACTCGTAGGGTATGTTTACACACGTTTTTTGTGAGGCAAAAAGAATCTGCCTCTAAATTCACTCAGGAATTTTGAAGCAGAGTTTGAATTGACAGTGTTATTTGACTATTTTTTTGTGTTTTTTCTTAAGCCGTTGAAGCTAATGCAAGGGACGCAGGCAATAAATCTCCAAACGGGCGCCGCAGGTATTTTCTGCCTCCTATTAATTTCAATTGGAGGTCAGAGGCGGAAACCACTTGAAGACCATCAGCCCCCACTCACAGTAAAATGACCATCTGCCCCCACTCACAGTAAGACCATCAGCCCACCACTCACAGTAAAATGACCATCAGCGCACCACTCACAGATTCGCCCTGTAGGTAGCGCCACACAGCCCCCTGTAGGTAGCGTCACACAGCCTCTTGTAGGTAGCGCCACACAGCCCCCTTGTAGGTAGCGCCACACAGCCCCCTTGTAGGTAGCGCTACACAGTCCCCTTGTGTAGCGACACACAGCCTTCTTGTAGATAGCGACACACAGCCCCCTTGTAGGTAGCGACACACAGCCCCCTTGTAGATAGCGACACACAGCCCCCTTGTAGATAGCGCCACAAAGCCCCCTTGTAGATAGCGCCATACAGCCCCCTTGTAGGTAACACCACACAGTCCCTTTGTAGGTAGTGAAACACAACCCCATGTAGATAGCACCACACAGACTCCCTGTAGATAGCGCCACTCAGCCCCCTTGTAGAGAGCGCCTCACAGCCCCCTGTAGAGAGTGCCACACAGCCCATAGTAGAGAGTGCCACACAGCCCCTTGTAGAGAGTGCCACACAGCCCCCTGGTAGAGAGTGCCACACAGCCCCCTGGTAGGGAGTGCCATACAGCCCCCTAGTCGGGAGTGTGTGCCACACAGCCCCCTGGTAGGGAGTGCCACACAACCCCCTGGTTGGTAGTGCCACATGCCACCTTGTTGGTAGTGCCACACAGCCCCTTTGTAAGTAGTGCCACACAGCTCACAGCCCCCTTGTAGGTAGTGCCACACAGCCCCCTTGTAGATAGCAACCCCCCATTCCTGTAGATAGTGGCACTATAGCTCCCTGAAGGAGCGGAATCCCTGTGTGGCCGAGGATTCCACTCCTGGGGCGCTCCTTGATGTCTCTGTCCATATATGGACAGTGACTTCAGGGGGAACCCCTGAAGCGGAATCCCCGTCCACAGCGTTGCAGGAGGATTCCACTCCACGAGAAGCCAATGACGTCACTGTCCATAAATGGACACAGACGACAGGAGCTTCTCCTGGAGTGGAATCCCTAGTCACAGCGTCGGCAACGTAGGTGCGACTTTTTGATCACTTTTTATCACATTTTTTTTTAAGGCAGGATGAACAGAAAACAGCAATTCTGGCATTGTTTATTATATTATTTTTTACGCCGTTCACCGTGCAGGTTAAATAGCATAATCTCTTTATAGGTGGGATCGTTACGGGCGCGGCGATACCAAATATGTGTAATGTTTTAATAATTTTTTTTGTTTTTTCATATTAAAAGTATTTTATAAGAGAAAAGGTGGGTTTTTAATTTTTGTTATTTGGGATTTTTATCTATTTATTTATTATTACGTTTATTAATCTTTTTAGTACCACTAGGGGACTTCACTATGCGATCTTCTGATCGCTTTTATAATACACTGCAATACTTCTGTATTGCAGCGTATTATTTCCTGTCAGTGTAAAACTAACCAGCACCTGCTAGGTCATGCCTCAGGCATGGCTTAGCAGGCATCCACCACAGGCAGACCTGGGGGCCTTTGTTAGGCCCCCAGCTGCCATAGAAGCCATTGGCACCCTGCGATTGCAATTGCAGGGTGCCAATGGGGTGAGAGAGGGAGCACCCTCCCTCCAAAACCACTTGGATGCAGCACTCGCTATTGAGCACCACATACAAGGGGTTAAACGGGTGTGATCAATGTTGAAATCGATCCCGCCCGTTATTGCAGATGTCCGTCTGTTTTTAGGCCAGCAATATCTGATCTGTGGGGATCTGACTTTTAAGGTCTGCTTCCCCTTCATTTCCTTTACTTCTCTATACTGTGAAAAGCTGACACACTTGTAGTGGTGGTTCACAGTATTACGACCTTCTCCAATTCAACTGTATGGGAGAAGGCTGTGACACTGTGAACTGCCACTACAAGTGTGTCACCGTTTCACAGTATGGATCAGTGATAGGAATGAAGGGGATGCAGGGCTTGCATGAGCTGTTTTGCGGACCCTTCAAAACAGCTGATCAGCAGGGGTGCCGAGAATCAGAACCGCACGATCAGATATTTATGGCCCATCCTGGGGATAGGTCATCATATTCTTCTCACTGGAAAACCCCTTTGTGTTTTGTTAAATGTGCTTTGCTAAACTACAAGCTATGTGTGTGTGCAGAGAGGTATAAGCATTTTTGTTGTGATTCCAAAACGTGGCATACCAGAATAAAGACCGTGATAGCACCAATCGGCAAGTCTGAGGTGATCCCTCTTGCCCCTGGTCCCTGTGTCCACTGGATTCAGATAATAGGTTGATCCTTGTAGAAGGGACGGGTAACCACTTCCGCTCGCGAATCGAGTTAAGCACTTCTGTGAGACTGTCCTGTGACCCTACGAGGCGCAGGCAGACAGGAGTGAGTTAAGAGTCGACAAACTTTCCCCTAGAGAGTTAAAAAACAGTGCTGAAGCCATATAACTTACATAAAGGGTACATGGTGGCTTTAGATCATGGTACTCTGATCGGACTGGCTGGTGGGATCCTTCTGGCAGTGGTGAACCTGCTCTGTTTTCGTTAAAATCAGAGCACGGGGATATGAGAGCGTAATGACATTGTTAGAAATACCCAGTCCTGGAAGAGAGAGACAAGGGGGATCTCTCAGGAAATGATCCCAAGAGTTAGGAATTGCTATCTTATAAGAGGGGATCAAGGGCTCACGACGTAGCAAGGAAGACTTGGTTGGGTGACCTGGAGCAAAGCCATATCCACAAGGAGTAAATGCTATAGATGTTGTGAGGGAACAAAAAGAAGGATGGGTAGTAGAAGGCATAGAAGGGGTACTGAAGTAGGGAAAGATGCCCAAGACAGGATGTTTGGATCCCAGTAAGTGGCAGGAGTTTTTGGATAAGGAAGGAAAATGTATAGAGAAGCAGGGTATGAAGGAAAAGGTGAAGGCATGGTTAGAAGTGTCACAGGAAGTTATGGATGCCAAGGGTTAGTTGAAGCAGGGAATGTATGTAGTATAGCAGTATGATTCAGATGATGAGCATCTCTCAACTTCCAGGGAATCCGATCAGTCACTCCCAGTCAATGTGAAACAGCCCCAGTCCCCGTTAGAACTCTTGCCACCTCCTCAGCCTCCTCCTGGACATTTGCTTCCCACCATAGTTATACTACAGATACCTGTAAGTCCAAACAACACATACTTTGTCCCCATCAATTACCCTCAAATACCTCAGTTGGAAATTGGATGGGAATGTTCCTTTTGCGGGTACTGTAATCCATTTGACAAGGCACAATGCCAGAGGTGTAGAAACCTTAGAACACCAGGAGACCCGCCCTGTCAGAGTCCCCAAGCATCCAAGACCAAAGCACCAGACAACTGAGAAAAACGAGATACCAGAGCACTTGAAAAGATCCTTGAACAGGTGACAGATATGCTGTCGTCCACCCCCCCTCCTGTCTAAAATATGAAGTCAGCCCACTTGGTGTGCAAGGAGAATAAAGCACACCCACTAGATTAAGAATATTGTTCTTAATGTGGGAAAAAAAAATCTTCCCAGAGACAACCAATCCAATGCCTGGCAGTACATGGTCTGGGGACGGCAATAGTTTAGAAGGTCTGGCGTCTGTATGCATTCTAATATATTAGTCTGAGTAAAAGGGGTTGTCCGGGCACATCGATAGGTCATCAGTATGAAAAACCAGTCCATACCCGGACAACTTCTTTAATTTATGGTCCTGAGCCTTGGTGTCTGAATTTTTGTGTTTTTATAGAGGCTGGAAATGGCTGCAGAAGCGAGGAGCAAAGAGGTCTCATCAGGAGAATTCGCCATACCGGTCTGTGTCAGATGGAGAAGAGAATAGAATGACTCCCATCAGAGAAGACGTCACTTGTGAGTCACTGGATCTATAGAGGATCTGTCCCCTCTCCTGATATGTCTGTTGTAGGAAATCCTTGTATTCCACATAAAAGTCTTTATGTACCCAGGACTAATAGACAAATGCGTGTTACCATTCCCATTGTCAGGAGGATATGTCCCTACACAGTGTGATACTGTCAGTGATGGTTGGGGACTGTCAGTATGTAGGGACACAGCCCTTTGACAAGTTGAATCGTAACACCCATTTGTCAATGCTCACACAAAAAGGTGGTGTTCACTATAGACACGGCAGAGCGGCAGTGGGAAAGGGGGGCCCAAGTTTGTGGAACAGCCCAGGGCCAATGGTCTACTTAATCTGCCACTGGTTACAGATAGAGGATGAGGAGACCTTACTAAGCAGTCTATGCTGAGCAAAAATATAGTCTATTCTGCGGTAGGAGGCATGTACATGGGAATAGAACGTATAATCCATTTCGTCAGGATGGGACAAACATCACATAACTGCATGTCATGTAGAAGTTTATGTACTCTATTGATTTTGTTATATGCAAGGTTTGTGAGTCCGGAAGATGTATCCAAAGAAGGGTTAAGATTGAGGTTGAAATCACCACACAATATAAGGCCTCCCTGTGTAAAGGATTGCAATTCATCTAAGACTCTAACCAGGAGGGAAACCTGACTCACATTCGGAGCGTAAATGTTAGCTATGGTGTAAGTGTGGGAGCCAATCTCACATGCCACAAAGAGAAAATGTGCGGCAGGGTCAGATTTCTCCTTATGTATTTTGTGTGACAGGGATTTATGGAATAGGATAGAAACACCTTTGGTTTTGCCATCAGGACTACTACTGTGATAGGCCGTCGGGTAGTAACGATTTTTAAAATTTGAAAAATGGTCTGTGTGGAAATGAGTTTCCTGCAGGCAAACTATTTGGGCCATTTGCTTGTGCATAGAATAGAGAATTTGGGAACGCTTCTGGGGTATACTAAAGCCCTGTACATTAAAGGATTCAAAAGACACTCCTGCCATTTCCAAGGTAGTTAGCTACTCTGTACTGTAAGAAGGGGAAGAGGGGGAAAGAGAAGAAGAAGCTGCGTAAAGGAGTACAAATAAATAGAAAACAATAGCATATGTCTCAGAACGAAAAAGACAGCAGAGGCTGTCAATATTAAACACTAGCAATGAAGCGCGTGCGGGGCTAATTCAATACTAAGGCCTCATGCACACGACCGTAGCCATGTGCAAGGCAGTGATTTTCGCGTCGGCCGGCCGCAGAGTATCACCAGCGAGCCGCCTGCAATTCGCGGGCCCTTGCACATGGTCGCGTCCATTATTTTCTATGAGCCTGGACCGCAGAACACGACCATAATAAGACATGTCCGTTCTTTTTGCAGTCCAGGCTTCTGGGCCATGCACGGACCGTGGAAACCACGGTTGTGTGAATGGGCCCATAGAAATGAATGGGGTCGCAATTCTCCCGTGAATATTCGGGGGAATTGCGGCCGCAAAAGCACGTTTATGTGCATGGGGCCTAAGAGTTAGTAAAACCTATGGGGGGGGGGTTTGTGAAAGACACAGTTGGAGCGCAATTACAATCATCCAAAGAGAGGAGAGACCGGGCCATCATAAAAATACTAAAGATAACAGAGAACAAACAGGAAAACCATAGTATATCAGTACATATGCAAATGGAAAGAAACCATCACATGAGAAGACAATATGCATAACAATGAGAAACATCAGTATTAGGAATCATAGTCACTCGAGGGAGACCAACAAGAGAAGATTGAAGGTGGCATCAACGGTCTTGAGAGCTTTTCGTTGGGGTGCGTTGTTCACGTTTTTGGCGTTGTGGTCTCGGAAAAGACACCCGTGTGTTGTCATCTGCAGCCCAAGAGGGGAACGGAGACATTGGACCCAGAGGTTCATTCAAGAAAGCTTCCCAGGATGGGAGAGTCTTAAGCGGAAGCTCCAGGGCCCGCGAGAAAGAGGGGAGTTCATCTGGTTTAGAGAGAGACAAAACTGTGTGTCCCATCATTACATGTAGGGTGAAAGGGAATTCCCAGCGATAAGGTATGTTGCGGGTCTCAAGCACAAAAAGGAGTGGTTTTAAAGATGCTTTTTGTCTGGACAAGTCCAGAAATAAAAGCTATTCGGCACCATCAAAGTTAATAGTCTGGGGAGCTCTTGCCCTCTGTATTATTTCTTCCTTGATCGCAAAGTAATGAATGCAGCACATAACATCAAGTGGTCTGGCCGGATTGGCACTACGAGCAAAAAATGCACAGTGGGCTTTATCAATTTCAATATGAGATTCTACCGGCTTTTTCAGAAGGGTATTGAAAATGGCAATGCCTTTAAGATTAGGAAGGAGATCAGGGGTGTGAGGCGCCCCTGAGAGACCTTGAATATTTATATTGTTCCTTCTATTTCTGTTTTCCAAATCGTCATTGTTGCAAGATGAGAAGATGTTGTTGAATAGTGTGAGTTGCAGCTGCTTTGCAAATCTTGTATAGTAGCAGAAATTGAACATTTAAATGCTTCCAGTTCTACCACTCTATGGTTCAATGTCCGACCACTGCTTTAACGTGCTGCAAGTCTTGTCGCCAGGCCTTCTTGAGATCAGTGGCCAGCATGGTCATATCAGTTTTAGTGGGTAAAAGGGCTAATACGGCTTACAGTTCTGGATGGCCTCTCAGGGTGTTGGCCCCTTCGTCTGGCAGAGGCAAGTCAGGGGAGCAATAATTCTTGGAAGACTCCATGCTTCTTCCAAATCTCTGCAGAGAGGGATTGCCAGATGTACCTTTACGTATTGTCGGGGGGATGACATCCTCATTTGAGGAAGAGTCCTGGAGCTCAGAACGGTCAGGGCTGATACTGTTAGCAGTGCAGGGTAGGTTTTGAAAAGAGATCTCTTCATCGGTGGGCTAAGTCCTTCCTCTGAGCTCCCACTTGGTGACTGAGACTGGGGAGGTAGGCGGGATGGAGCCGTCTTGCTCATAGTTTGCAAGTCATTTGCTCCAGCTTGTGAGGGTGGCCTGTCCCCGTAGAAGTCTGCATCCTGTCCCCTGTTCACTTTGTCCCCCAGTCGGTCAGACAATGGCTGTGGTGTGGCCGATAATGTAGCACGGTGAGTTAGGTCTGGCTCACTCGAGTCAGGCACAGAGGTAGTGGCGGCACAGGTAGGGAGATTCCCACCGTAATCATCAAGTCCCTTGTCGGAGTGATCTAGACTCTGGGAGCCATCTGGTGAGGTCCCAAGGAAGGCTCTGCGGCATCCAGAAGAGGGCAAGATGGCGTTGGTGGGATCGTATACATGCCCGACTCGCTGTCTGTCGATAACGGTAGTTCCTGCAATGGCTGGAAAAAGTTCCTAATTGGAACATCCGAAGCTCCAGTTTTCTGGGAGCTCTTAATGGAGCCTCTGGTCTTGGCTTTTCCCATAGCTAGCTGTGAATTAAACTGTTTTGCAGGGACCCGGTCAGGAGCTCTCACACAGCATGTCCAATCGCCTGCACGTCAAGCTACGCCCCATCATACCCATTTTAACGACTGCAGATGGATTTTTATCCAACTCCCAAAGGTGGGTCAGTATGAATATGTCCTTATCTGTGCGGACCTCTTTTCTGGTTGGTGAGTAGTGTGGCCTGCTGCCAATGTAAAGACTTTTGCAAAGAAGCTACTCTCAAAAGTGGTATGCAAGTATGGAGTCCCTGAAACAACAGAGAGTGACAGAGGCACACACTTTACAGCTGAGATATTGAGGGGAGTACTGTGGGCATTTGGAATAGAGCAGGCCTTCCACACCGCCTACCATCCATAGAGTAGTGGCAGAGTGGAGAGACTTAATGGAACACTTAAACTCAGAAAGAGAAGAAGAAAAGCTATGACCGAGAAAGGGAAACCCTGGACTGAGTGTCTCCCCAAAGCACTGTACTCTATCAGAACCAAGCCGAAAAAAAACAGGATTATATTTTCCATTTATATATAGATGCAACACTCAGATCTCACATCATATGTAGGAGACCTGCAACAAAGTCTGATACAGATACATCACAGAGTGTATGGTTCCCTTTCAGATACTGATTCCTCACCAGGAAGCCACTGTCTAAAGTTGGAGACTCGGTAACTGTGAAAAGACATGTCAGGAAGACCCTTGAACCTCGGTAGGAAGGACTCTTCCAGGTGCAGTTGACCATTCCCACATCTGTGAAGCTGGAAGGAAAATGTCACTGGATACACGGTTCACACTGCTAGAGACTTGTGAATAAGGCTGACCCACCCTTTAATAAATAATGTGCCAGTGACAGTGTGCCTAATCGTTCTGGAAAGAGAAAAAGCAATGTCTTTTTACAAAAGTTTTCAAAAAAATTAGCCCTTTTTTGGAGGAGTTTCTGGTTTGTTATATTTACACTGTACAAGGTAGGGTTCCCAGTATTAGCAGTACAGCATGGAACATGTTGGACAGGAAGACAACGGAAGTTGCATCATTGGGTCGCTGATAAATAGCCAGTCCCCACTGTCAGCAATGGCAGATCTATTCATTGGCATCAGACTAAGGCCCCATGCACACAACCGTAAAAAATTCCCGTAATTGCGGATAATTACGGACCCATACGGTTCTATTGGCCGCAGACACATTTTCGTATCACTACGGATAGGTGTCCGTGTGCATGAGGCCAGGGTGTTTCTGAAAATCCTCACAGATCCATGCCGGATTCATTTTTACAAATGTAATATTTTTCACACTTGTAGAGGACAGTTTTATCTGCTTTGGTTTAATGATGCTACCTGCCACGCTAAATACCCTTTCTGATAGTAAACTGGACGGTGGACAAGACAGTTACACGGATAGCAAACTGGGTCAGTTCCTGCCACTGGTCTAATCTGCCTACCTAGAAGTCCATGAGGTCAGGGTTCATGGTATCTGCTGAAGAAAAGGCACAGTCCAGGTATGACTAAACCTGGATGTTTAGGTGGAGCGTATCCGTTTGCAGATTTAAAAAAAAACCCTGTTCCATCATGTTTAGCAAACTGTATCGGCTGCTACTGGTGCTGCTTTTTCTGCTACTTGTTTTAGCGTTAAGAGCTTGAAACCAAAATGATAACCATATGATTAAAATTGTATAAATACTTTATTAAATTCTCATGTTAAAAATATAAATGTTTACATACCATGAAGATAAACATTTAATGTAGAATATATCAAAGGACAATGGTATCAACAATTAGCATCGCTTATTATATTGTACTGGACTAAGGAAATCATGTATGATATCTATATAACATGTGGCAGACTTTATAGTGATACTATAGGTCTGTTTCAGAATACTAGCAAGTTTTGTGTGTTACGCAACGCTGAACAGCCAACCATGTCTTTACTTGGGAAAAAGCGGAGTCCCTGCATAAAAAGGGAACTCTCAATGACCCGCAGGGATAAATATATTACTATTACAATTGTATGCCCTCATACATTATACATAGTCTGCTGATTAATTGTTTTTTATAAGTATAACAGCATCCATATAATACAACTTACTAATCCTTAGATGATATTTGTTTTAAGCGTGTGCTGCGCCTTGACGCGCGTTTCTCATAGTAATCCTCACGCCTCCTGAGGATTACTATGAGAAACGCGCGTCGGGGCACTATCTACAAGGGGGAGGGGGCACTATCTGTGGGGTAGTGTGGCACTATCCACAAGGGGGGTGTGACACTATATCTACAGGGGGGCTGTATAGCACTGCCTACAGGGGGGCTGTATGGCACAATCTACAGGGGGGGCTGTATGGCACAATCTACAGGGGGATGTATGGCACTATCTACAGGGGGCACTATCTACAAGGGGGGCTGTGAGTCGCAACCAGGGGAGGGGGGGGGGCCCAGTCAAAGGTTTGCTATGGGGCCCAGTCTTTCCTAGTTAAGCCTCTGCCTAACCCCTTGGCTACAAGTGCCACTACTATAACCAACACAGCGATGAATTTCACTCATGTCCTCCACCTCTGCCTGATCTCTCTCCTCATCGCAGTCTTAACGCTGACTGTTCTCATACCACTCATTAACAACACTATCTTTATTATTTTCCTTAGCACCCAGAGGGCTGTCTCTTAGGAGAAAAGAAGGCGCTCTTTTAGGGGTCAGTGAAGACAGAGATGACGGAAAGGAAATGCTTCTATTGGGCTGCAAATTAACTAAAAAGGAGGAGGAGGAGGAATCCGCTGAACACTGGCTCAATGTCATGGTGTCAGAGATAACATTGTGTCCACAATGTCATCCGCAATAATTTGCATACCGGAGGCGAAGGACATCTGTGGCCTGCTTCTGCTGGTCGGACAGTAGGTGCCGACAGTTCTGCTGCTGTTACTTGCGCTGCGACCACCTACATTATTACTGGCAGATGATATGGCACGGATGTTTCCTCTTACATTATCCCGTTCATTGCCACATTTGATTTTTAAATGAGGCACCACTGAGCCTGCCCTGGTTATTCTGACCACAAGGCCTAAGATTATAAAGAAAAAAATTCAGAAACAAACAGTCTACTAAAAGTGCACTGTATTGGTACTGCTGTTATTGTTGGCTAAGTTTGCCGCAAAGCAATATGTAAAATTTGGGTGGCACTATTATTAGCAATTAGATGTATGCAAAACAACGAGTAACGTCACGTAAGTGACAGCTGTATCAGCAGGCAGCGGCACGCTATCAGCGCTAAGATTTAAATTTAAATGAAAATCTATTTATGGGAAAAATATTGGCACTTGAACACAGATTTAAGTATGCGCTGCCGCTGTATAAATGCTTGCGCAAAACAATATGAAAATTTTTGGTGGCACTATTAGATATATGCGAGACCATTAGTGACGTGACATCCGTAACGTTTGTATCAGCATTCAGCGGCTTGCTACCAACACCAGAATTGAAATTGAAATTAAAATTTATTTATAGGCGAAAAAATTGTCACTTGGAGACAGACTGAAGTATAACGGCACTGCGGCTGTATAAATTCTTGATGGAGAATAATACGAAAATTTTTGGTGACCTCTCCTTTAGCACCCAGGGAAATGTCTGCGACAGTAAGCAGGGGAATGGGAGTATAGGAAAGACTAGGCAAGTCCCGGTAGAGGGAGACTCTTTTATTAGGTTAACAGATAGGGCACTCTGTCACAAAGACCGGGAATACCAAACAGTTTGCGGTCTTCTGGTTGCTCGGGTTCGGCATATCGTTTCTGCCTAACACGGTACTACACTATTTTTTACTGTACTTAGAGATAAACATATAAAGTTCATGTATACTAATGGCAGAAGCCTCAATAACAAGATGGAGGAATTAGAGTTGATAATGCTGGAGGAGAATTGTGACATAGTGGGGATAAGAGAGACATGGCCGGTTGATAGCTATGACTGGGCTGTTAATATGCAGGGTTGCAGTCTGTTAAAAAATGACGACACTAATAAGAAAGGATAGGGGTTTGCTTATATGTAAAATCTTGCCTAAAGCCTATCCTGCATGATGATATCTATGAGGAAAATTATCACGTGGAATCCCTATAAGTGGAAATAAAAGGGAGCCCAGAAACGATGGGCAGGAAACTTTAACCTCCATTGTGGGTAAAAAAATTTCAGGGTCTTCTAAAATAAACTGTTAACACCGCATCAGTATGGGTTTATAAGGGATCAGTCCTGTCAAACCAATTTGATTAACATCTATGAGGAGGTAAGTTGAAGACTGGACCTGCTTAAAGAGGCTCTGTCACCACATTATAAGTGGCCTATATTGTACATGATGTGATCGGCGCTGTAATGTAGATTACAGCAGTGTTTTTTATTTCGAAAAACGATCATTTTGGACGGAGTTATGACCTATATTCGCTTTATGCTAATGAGTTTCTCAATAGACAACTGGGCATGTTTTACTATATGGCCAAGTGGGCGTTGTGAAGAGAAGTGTATGACGCTGACCAATCAGCGTCATACACTTCTCTCCATTCATTTACACAGCACTAGCGATATAGCCATATAATGTGGTGACAGAGCCTCTTTAAGGCTGTGGATGTGGTGTATCTAGACTTTTCAAAGCCGTTTGATACTGTGCCACATAAAAGGTTGGTTTATAAAATAAAATGCTAGGACTGGGAGGAAAATATGTATAATTGGTTTAACAACTGGCTCAGTGATAGAAAACCGAGGGTTGTTATTAATGGTACATCCTCAAGGTGGGTCACAGTTAATAGTGGGGTTCTTTTTAATATGTTTATTAATGACCATGTAGAGGATTTACAGAGAATATTTTCAGTATTTGCAGATGATACTAAGCTTTGTAAAGTAATCAACACAGGAGGATAATGTACTACTACAGAGGGATTTGGGGAAGCTGGAGGTGTGGGCAGAGCAAAGGAAAATGAGGTTTAATGTCAATAAATGTAAAGTTATGTACTTGGGCCGAGGAAATACATTTTACAATTATGCATTAAATGGTAAAACACTGAGTAAAACTGCTTCTGAAAAAGACTTGGGGATATTGGTGCACAGTACGTTTACCTTTAGTAACCAGTGCCAGGCAGCTGCTGCCAAGGCAAATAAGATCATGGGATGCATCAAAAGAGACATAGATGCTCATGACAAGAACATAGTTTTGCTCTATATCACTATCTCTAAATCACTAATCAAACCACACATGGAACATTGTGTACAATTTTGGGCACCTGTGTTTAAGAAGGACATGGCTGAACTAGAACGAGTGCAAAGAAGGGCGACCAAGGCAGTCAGGGATTGCAGTATCAAGAAAGTTTATCAAACTTGGGGCTGTTCAGTTTAGACAAAAGATGGCTTATGGGCAATCAAATTACAATGTAGAAATAAATAATTGGACAGTACAGAGATCTTTATAATGATCTTTTTACCTGGTAGGATTGTAGGTTGTACTTGATGGACCTGTGTCTTCTTTCAACCTTATCGACTATGTTACTATTAGATAAATGCAAAACAATGAGTGACGTCACGATCGTGACATCTGTATCAGCAGCAAAACACTATCAGCGCTAAGATTGTTATTATCGAGCAAGATTTGTGAATGATGCGATGAAGATTGGTGATTCACAAGTTCATGTATGAAATGGCTGTGCCTGGCTTACTAACTCACGGACTAACTCCTTACTCTCTCTCTGAAATTAATCTACTGCTGACATAGTATCTGCCATTACTATCTCTTGGGGTTGGGCATTTCATAGTTTGACTAGTCTAACTATAAAGAACTCTTTCCTATATTGATGTCTGATGCGTATGTCATTCACCCGCAATGAATGTCACCTGGCCCTTTGTAAAGAGCATACTATGTACACATCTAAGGAGTTTTTCCCAAGCTGAAGAAGTCCAATTTTTCTTGAGTTTCATTGTAAACAGGAGTGGAATGGCAATGTAATGTACCGGGAAGATTCCCAGTGGGCCAGTCCAGAGGCGTAGCTAGGTTCTCCAGCACCCGGGGCAAAGATTCAGTATGGCGCCCCCCCCCCCCAACCTCTTTCCCGACATCTCCTTCCCCCTCGCCGTGTTTGTTTTCTCTACCAATCGACGTGTCATTTCTTTTTATGTAACGTGAGCATAAAAACATTTGTACATTTTACAAGCAATATGTTTCTATACACAACACCAGAACCAAGCTCAGTACATATATACAACACCAGCACAAATACAGCTCAATTTAGTGCAACCCCTGCTGTATAGGTGTGTACGGCGTAAAACTACAGCTCCCAGCATGGCCCGAACAATGGTAAGGGTATGCTGGGAGATGTATTTTCACAAAAATTAAATCATATTATAATCACACCACCCATCATCTCACTGTAGATCGTACAGTGACTACATTACTGATTAGAGGCAGAATAAACATTTACATTGAGTGACTCACCGGTGATGTCTCAGATTCTAGTTATTTTTCTCCATCCGGTCCAGACCTCTATGACGACTTCTCCCGGTCACAGACCATTTCTGCAGTTTACCGCTCACATGTCTTCAGCTTCTCACTTTACCAACATTTCTGCACCTATAAATAAATATAAAGTTATCATTATACCACACACTACACTCCTAAATATAATAGAGCCATACACCGCACCTCTAATTATAATAGCACCATACACCATGTCCCACACACACACACACACACACACACACACACACACACACTGTTCCCCCTGTAGATAGTGCCTACCATAGAGCCCCCTGTAGATAGTGCCCCCATATAGCCCACCCCTGTATATAGTGTCCCACAAATAACTCCCCCTATAGTGCTCTACAGATAGCCCACCTCTGTATATAGTGCTCTACAGATAGCCCACCCCTGTATATAGCCCCCCTGTAGATATAGCCTACCCCTGTATATAGTGCTCCACATATAGTCCACGCCTGTATATAGTGTTTCACAGATAGCCCACCCCTGTATATAGCCCCCTTGTACATATAGTCCACCCTTGTATATAGCCCCCTGTAGATATAGCCTACCCCTGTATATAGTGCTCTACAGATAGCCCACCCCTGTATATAGCCCCCTGTATATAGCCCCCTGTAGATATAGCCTACCCCTGTATATAGTGCTCCACATATAGTCCACCCCTGTATATAGTGCTCCACAGATAGCCCAACCATGTATGTAGCCCCCTGTAGATATAGTCCACCCCTGTATATAGTGTTCCACATATAGTCCACCCCTGTATATAGTGTTTCACAGATAGCCCACCCCTGTATATAGCTCGCTTGTACATATAGTCCACCCCTGTATATAGTGCTCCACTAGATTATACAGGGGTGGGCTATCTGTGCAGCACTATATACAGGGGTGGACTATATGTACAAGGGGGCTATATACAGGGGTGGGCTTTCTGTGGAGCACTATAGGGGGAGATATTTGTGGGATACTATATACAGTGGTGGGCTATATCTACAGGGGGACTATATACAGGGGTGGGCTATATCTACAGGGGGACCATATCTACAGGGGGACCATATCTACAGGGGTGGGCTATATACAGGGCTGGGCTATATACAGGGCTGGGCTATATACAGGGCTGGACTATATACAGGGCTGGGCTATATACAGGGCTGGGCTATATACAGGGCTGGGCTATATACAGGGCTTGGCTATATACAGGGCTGGGCTATATCTACAGGGGGACTATATCTACAGGGGTGGGCTATATACAGGGCTGGGCTATATACAGGGGGACTATATACAGGGGGGCTATATCTACAGGGGGGCTATCTATGGAGCACCATATACAAGGGTGGGCTATATCTACAGGGGGCTATATACTATATAGCCCCCCCTGTAGCTATAGCCCACCCCTGTATATGGTGCTCCATAGATAGCCCACCCCAGTATATAGCCCCCCTGTATATGGTGCTCCATAGATAGCCCACCCCAGTATATAGCCCCCCCTGTAGATATAGCCCTCCTGTAGATATAGTCTCCCTGTATATAGCCCACCCCTTGTAGATATAGTCCCCCTGTATATAGCCCACCCCCTGTAGATATAGTCCCCCTGTATATAGCCCACCCCCTGTAGATATAGTCCCCCTGTAGATACAGTCCCCCTGTAGATAGACACCCACCCATAGATAAAGCCCCCCGCGTGTAGACAAAGTCCCCCCGCAGATACAGCCGCACACTTTTATTACAATTAAAAAAATAAAACTATTCAAACTCACCTTATTCCCGCTCCCATGCTGTCCGGCAGCCATTGAGACCTGCTCTCTTCTGCGCAGGTCTGCAGGGGGTTGAACGTGGCGTCTATGAAAGGCGCTGATTGGCTGGGCAGGATGACTTTCCCTGTCAGTCAGTCAGTCAGCGCCTTTCATCGACGGAAGCGTCCTTGCGACACAGGTACAATTATAATGCAGGAGAAGGTGGCGCTGGCGCCCCCCTCTAAGCTGCACCCGGGGCACATGCCCCACCTGCCCCCCCCCTAGCTACGCCCCTGGCCAGTCAGTCAGTGGGTCGCACCCATACCTCCAGTTGCCAGCTCCACTGCCAATTGCTGATTGGATGAGAGCCTGTCAGTCTCCTAGCTGACAGGAATTTATCCAATCAGTAGGTCCTCTTTCAGCTGTGGGAGAACCAATGGAGTGACAGTGGGCGGGGCCATGACGAGTGGGCGGCCCTGCAAGTTAATGCAAGAAAATTGCAGGAGATAGTGAAGGAGCCTAGGCTGCAACGTACTACTAAAAGTAAGAATAATGTTGGGGGCAATGTTGGATTATATTTAATGTGCTGGGGCAGGTGAGAAGAAAAGTAAAAAAAAATTGCGCCATTTGTAAGTCTGGTATCGCATGCTACAGTCAAAATGCTTTTTTTACCACACAATTTTGCCGCAATTTCCCAAAAATCACGGCAAAAGCGCACCATTTTGCAAAATTGCAGCAAAACCGTGCAGTTTTCCCACGATTTTTTCGAAAATCACGGCAAAACTGCACCGTTTTAACAAGATTTTTGGAAAATCACAGCAAAATGGAGCGGTAAAAAATGCATTTTGACCGCGGCATGTAAACCCAGCCTCATGAATATGCGCAGCTCCTGTCCCCTGTTTTGTAACTCTGGGTTCACACGTCGCAGTCAAAATTTAGCTTGACTGCGCTAGGAACACCCAGCCTCAGGCTGGGTATTCAAGCTGCAGTTTTGTTCCTTTTTTTGCTGAATGTAAGGTCCTGTTCAGAGCTTTTTTTGCAGGCAGAAAAATCTGCCTCAAAATTTCATCAGGAATTTTGAGCCAGATTTTGACCTGCCTGTAATTTGTTGCTGCGATTTTCGCTGCGTTTTTATCCTGCGGCCAAAAAACACTACGAAAAATGCTTCCTCTGCCTCCCATTGATTTCAAAGGGAGATTGGAGACGTAACCGCAGCAAGTAAGAGCATGCTTCTTTTTTTTTACCGCGAGCGGTTTCGACCGTTTTTTGGTGCTGATTCGGACGTGGTTTCTGCGTCAAAATCAGCGTAAAAAAACTCTGTGTGAACTGTGCCTTATTGTAATCTACTCTGATGCTGACTGTTGGATCAGCCCTGTATTCACTTGCATAGTTTGCAGTGTGATAATACTCTGCAGACTGCACACACTACTTCATGGTGGTATTTATTAGGTTCAATTTGGTGGTAATTAGAGATAAGTGAATCGATTCTACACAAATCAGTTATGAATTTCCCAAAAGTTTCAGATTTTAGCGAATCAAAAACTTTTGGGATTCATCCCACACGAATTGCTACATTTTTTTTTCAAATAAATAGTTGTTAATTAAAATTTAAATGCTGGTGCTGATAGCGTGCCGATGCCTGCTGATACTCAATTAGCAACAAATTTATTCTGATCAAATCTGATGGCCCAAAAGGAATTTTGTGAAACCTCTAGTGTTAATATTGATCTTTGTATATGATGTTTAATCAGTTACAGTAGTATTATTCTGTCACTATGTGGTGGTAATATTTGTTTATAGTTTACTTGCCAGGACCGATGACGAGCCGTACCGGTACATGACGGCTACAGATAGTTACTGCCCTCAGAGAGGATGCCGGTATGTATGGCACGGGACTGCTGAGGTCAGTGATTTGGCTGTTTGCTCCACCTACTGTTTTGTAGTATTCACCCTGTCCACCAGTGCAATGCCTCACTTATTTGTGCGTTAGCCCCCACTATTTTCACCTACCTACAATATCAAGGGCACTTTAGATTTTTTCCAGGGCCACTTTAAATTCCCAATCAACCCCTGATTGTAAGTGACACCTCCCATCCAATTTAATAATCTAGTTGCCCGTCTTTGAACCCTCTCCAGTTCTCCTATTTCCTTTTTACAATTTGTAGCCCAAAACTGAATTCCATATTCAAGATGTGGCCTTACAAGGGATTTATAGATGGGTAATATTACATTTGAATCTCAGGTTTTTATGTCTCTTTTTAAACACCCTAAAATCCTATTTGCTTTTGCTGCTGCTTGACATTAAGTGCTCCTTAGCTTATTAGTAACCAGAATACCAGGTCCTTCTCTTGTTCTGTTATCCCCAGTTTTATTCCATTTAATGTATATGCATGAATACAATTATTACGGCCTAAGTGCATTACTTTAGACTTATCAACATTAAAATTAATCTGCCATGTATTTGCCCATGATGTCAGATTATCTACGTCTTTCTGTAGTATTAAATAATTAAACAGAGTTTGAAGTATTCTACAAAGTTTTGTAGTGTCGGTTTTTGAAGTGGCAAGTGTGCTTATACAGTTTGATCAAAATGTTAACAAAGAACCTCATGTTCATATTTATAAATTATGCCTAGAGGCTCAGATCAATGTATATAATGTGGATGTGCGGTCCTTGTCTAGTTTCTCACAATGCTGATATTATATAGTTTATCCTCCTCAATTTTTTTGTTTTACTTGGTACCAGCACTCCACGCATTTGACCCAACTGATTTTAATTCAGGAATGACCTCATAAGTGTTTCTGTTCTTGCTTGTGCTCTCAGTTGGCCACTGGGAGGGCATGGTAAGGTGAGCTCATTCCATCTGTTCACATGTTGTGGTGGTGTGGGGTGGCGTCTGTTGCTGTAGTGCTGCACTTGTGGGGAGATTTGGCTCAGAGCCAAGGAGGCTTGGCATGGCCTGATAGCATGGGTGCTTTTGGGTCCCTGGGTTGCTCCCTGTGCAGGAGCGGTGCTGCGGTGGCAGTGGCCACCATGTGTTGCTGCAACCGATAGAGTAGGGACCCACTTTGAAAGAGGTCGCTGTGAAGTGGTAAGTGGGCTTATACAGTTTAATAAAAATGGACCTCATGTTCACGTTTATAAATTATGCCTAGCGGCTTAGGTCAACCTATATATTGTGGATGTGAGGACCATGCCTAGTTTCTCACAATGTAAATATTGAATTCATCGACCAAATTTTTTCACTAACATAAAGTACAATATGTCATGAGAAACAATCTCAGAATCGCTTGGATTGCTAAAAGCATTACAAAGTTATTACCAAATAAAGCGACATGTCAGATTTGAAAAAATCGTCTGTGTCCACAAGGCCAAAACTGGCTGCATCCTAAAGAGGTTAATAATACGATTTAAAAGAATTGGGCCTAATGTAGATCTTTGTGGTACTCCGCTGCTGACTTCAGCCCTTTTTGAGTAAGTACCATTTATAACCAATTCTTTACCCCCAGTCCCTGCCTCTGTAGTTTCAGAACAAGACTGTTGTGTGGACCAGTATCAAATGCTTTGGCAAAATTTAAATATATCACATCAGTCGCATGACCAACATTAACCCCTTAATACCGAAGGTATTTTAAACCTTAATGACCGAGCAATTTTTTAAGTTTTTCCATCGTCGGATTCAAAGATCTGTAACTTCTTTATTTTTGCATCGACATAGCTGTATAAGGACTTTTTTTTCTGCGGGACAAGTTGTATTTTATAATAGCACCATTTTTGGGTACATATAATTTATTGATTAACTTTTTAATAACTTTTTTAGTGGGGTACTGGAAAAAAACCTGACATTTCGTCATTTTTTTTGCGTCTTAACTTTACGCCGTTTACCGTGTGGTATAAATAATATAATAACTTTATTCAGCGGGTCATTATGACTGCGGCGATACCAAAGTTATATGGATTTTTTTAAGTTTTCCTACTTTTACACAGTAAAAACAATTTTTTTCAAAATTATTTGCTTTTGTGTCGCCATATTTTAAGAATCATAACTTTTTTTATTTTTTGACCGATGCAGTTGTATGAGGGCTTTTTGTTTTGCGGGACGACTTGTAGTTTTTATTGGTACCATTTTGGAGTAGATGCGACTGTTTGATCACTTTTTATCAAATTCTTTTGAAGGCAGGATGAACAGAAAGCAGTAATTCTGGCGTTGTTTTTTTATATATTTTTTACGGCGTTCACTGTGCGGGTTAAATAATGTAATTGTTTTATAGTTGGGTTAGTTACTGATGCGGTGATACCAAATATGAGTAACTTTTTACTTTTTTTCATAATAAAGTATTTTGTAAGGGGAAAAAGTGTTTTTTTTTTTAGTTGGGACATTTATTTATTTATTTCAAACTTTATTTAACTGTTTTTTTACTTTATTTTTAGTCCCACTGGGGAACTTTACTGTGCAAACTTTTGATCGCTATTATAATACACTGCAATACTTCGGTATTGCAGTGTATTATTGCCGGTCAGTGTAAAACTGACAGGCACCTGTTAGGTCATACCTCTGGCATGGTCGAACAGGCAATTACTAAAAGCAGACCTGGGGGCCTTTGTTAGGCCCCCAGGCTGCCATAGAACCAATCTGCGATGCACACATTGGGATGCCAGTGGGATGAGAGAGGGAGCCCCCTCCCTCTAAAATCACTCAGATGCGGCGCTCGCTATTGAGCGCCGCATCTGAGTGGTTAAATATGATCGGAGACCACTGCTAGTGGTTTCTGATCGTTGCCCTCGATGTAGCTACTTACCTGCAAACGCTGATGCTGCTGCAGAATCAACTGTAGCCTCTGGTGCCGATGTGTCCTCGCTCGTCTGACACGATGCAGGACCTGGGGCAGGAAGTGACGTCACAGCGTGATCTCTCGAGAACACGCTGTGTCTGTGCACTGCCAGAAGCTGGGTGTTAACGAAGAGAAGTGGATGATGCTGATTCGTCAGCATCATATACTTCCATTCACAACGCCCAGCTAGTAAAAGAAGTAAAAATGCCCAGATGTACATACACAATACACGCTCAGTTGTACTTTAACTTTAAACACGCCCAGTTGTACTTTAGAAAGCCTCATTTGCATAAATATAAAAATGGTCATAACTTGGCCAAAAATGCTCGTTTTATAAAAAAAAAAAAAAGTTACTCTTATCTACATTGCAGCGCCTATCTGCTGCAATAGGAGATAGGGGTTTCAAAATCTGGTGACAGAGCCTCTTTAAGCTATATTTAGATGGGAATACCCCTTTAAGCTGTTGGTAATTGAGTTTGAAAGTATATGCCTTTATGTTAAGTTCACATCTGTGTTGTGAATTCTGCTTTTCTGTCCCACCATAGGAGCAGAAAAACATAATTCAAGCTGTGACGGCTCTGTCACACGACGGCACCAACAGCACCTGATGGACCCCATTGACTTGTAAACGGATCCATCAAGTTCATCATGCTGTCTGTCGTTTTGCTCATGCCTACTACCTCCCAACACCGAACATGGCTTAGAAGGCTAACTGCCGTTTTATATAGATGCCGCCACCCCCAGGCGTGATGATGCCTGCATGCTTATTCATCTGCCATCACTCTGTTACACAACGATAAATGCAAAATTTAAAATGGCATCCGGATGATGCATCCTGGCGCCCAAATTTAGATATGAGCAAGCCAAGCACCTTCCTTTATCTTATCAAAAATAGTCAATAAATGCAACAGGATGCAATATGTACATGACATCTTTGGTGGCCAGATCAATCACCCTTTTCTCCAATGCAGTATATCATAGCATATCTTCTCCCATACCTTGCCAGACAGTGACTGGTTTCACCACTGCACAGGTGCCACCTAGTGGCGCCTAATGTATAAAACAGCGGTTCACCCGCCAGTCAGTGTTTAGTGTCATGTGGAAGATTGGGAAAGACCTGTACTGCTTTGCGTGATCAGAGAGAGAGAGAGAGAGAGAGAGAGAGTGTGTGCTTCAGAGAGCTGCAGCACAGCGAAGTTTTAGGAATGACTGGAACTGCCGGAGAATGAAGGCACTTCGCTGGTCCTGTGTCTGTGCTCCTGGAGCGAGTTGCGGGTGACGAGCAGGTGCCTTCCTGCGATAGAGTGCAAGAGTCGGGTGGGCAGTGTGGATACGGGCAGGAGCCTTTTCACGTGACAGCAAGCAGTCAGCCATTTGTGGCCTACTAGGCCCTCTATTGTCAGGCCAGCCCGTGTCGGGGAGGGGTGGCCTTAGCCCTGTCTACTTCCGACAAGCCAGTGGGCCAGCAATGATGCATTTAATTTAGATTATTATTTTTTATTTTATTATTATTGTTGTTCTCCAAAAGTTCAAAAATGATGTACAAAGAACTTTATTATTTTGATTTATATGATTTTATTCTTATTTTAATGTCATGCTAGGTTTAGGAAACAAAGGCCCAGGCAGATGTATCAAGCTCCATGTGTCATTTTTGGCCCATTTTCTATGGAAATCTTTATGGCAAAATAAATTAAAGGCTATGTACACCTTTGAACAGTTTTTTGTGTTTTTTTAGTGCATTGTATGTTTTTTGCAAAATAAAACACATTTATAATTGGGCAGCTGCTGTATTCAGTTCTCTCTCTGATCCAAACTCAGCAGCTCCTTCTTTGTAGACTCATGAACAAGCATTTAGTGTGACATCTGCGCATGTGCAAGGTCCTACTCACTGGTGTGGGCTGTGCAGATGAGAACAGTTCCCCTTGAGTTATTCAATAGCCACTTTCTCCTCTTTACTGAGGACTACAGTGCATGCCCAGTGATCTCTCCCAATCACAGCTAGCTGGGCTTGCACAATGCAACATGTCCCCTGTGTTAGCAAAGAGCTATAGAGTAGGGGGAAGATTGTGAGCAGAAGCTCAAAAGGGGGAGGGGGGACGGGAAATACATAGACACAATGTGTATCTGTGTGGGTGTGGTTATGCAAAACAGCCTCAGAAGCAGCAGATGGGAGAGCAGAGGGGAGAGCAGAGAGAAGGCTGTGTTCGTGCATGAGAAATCCACACAGTCAGAACAGAGAACATGTGACCAGTGCTGGGGGAACGCCCCTAGAGAAGAGAAGATAACATGTGGCCAGTGTAGGGGAACGGCCCTAAAGAAGAAGTTTGAATGAAGAAAAATGTGCAAACTGGTTATGACAGCTGTTGAAGCCATAAAAAGGAAAACTCAATGCATAAAACAGATAAGTGCAACTATTTTTCTGCAGGGACTTCGTAACATACATGTATGTATATTGATTTGTTATGCACAAAGGTATCCATAGGCTTTAACCCTTTCACGACCAAGGACGAAAATGAACGTCCTGGTCGGCTGCTAGTTCCTGCCCCAGGACGTTCATTTTCGTCAGTATTTAAAACTGTCACTTTGTGTAAACACAGAGTGACAGACCCGCGCTGACAGCTGTCCTAGACAGCTGACATATCAGTCTCGCCGGACAGCGGACCATCGCCGCTGCTTTCGGCAATTAACCCCTTAAGTGCGGCGACAGATTGCCGTCGCCGAATTTAAGTGGTTTGAAGCACATCGGCAGCCCCCACGAAGTGATCATGGGGGCTACCGATGCTTGTCACGGCAATCGGAGGTCAGACAATGACCTCCGGGTTGCCATGTACGGAAGCCTCGGAGGAGCAGCCTCCGGCCGGTCCTCCGAGGCTTCCTGTCAGTGTGACTGTCACGTCACAATGACAGTGAGGCTGGGTTCACACAACCTATTTTCAGACGTAAACGAGGCGTATTATGCCTCGTTTTACGTCTGAAAATAGGGCTACAATACGTCGGCAAACATCTGCCCATTCATTTGAATGGGTTTGCCGACGTACTGTGCAGACGACCTGTTATTTACGCGTCGTCGTTTGACAGCTGTCAAACGACGACGCGTAAAAATACAGCCTCGTCAAAAGAAGTGCAGGACACTTCTTTGGACGTTTTTGGAGCTGTTTTCTCATAGACTCCAATGAAAACAGCTCCAAAAACGGACGTAAAAAACGCAGCGAAAACGGCGCGAAAAACGCCTCGAAAAATGCGAGTTGGTCAAAAAACGTCTGAAAAGCAGTGTCTGTTTTCCCTTGAAAACAGCTCTGGATTTTCAGACGTTTTTGGTCATTACGTGTGCACATACCCTGAGGCTGGGTTCACACGACCTATTTTCAGGCGTAAACGAGGCGTATTATGCCTCGATTTACGCCTGAAAATACGGCTCCAATACGTCGGCAAACATCTGCCCATTCATTTGAATGGGTTTGCCGACGTACTGTGCCGACGACCTGTAATTTACGCGTCGTCGTTTGACAGCTGTCAAAAGACGACACGTAAAATTACAGCCTCGTCAAAAGAAGTGCAGGACACTTCTTGGGACGTTTTTGGAGCTGTTTTCTCATAGACTATTGAAAACAGTTCCAAAAACGGCCGAAAAAACGGAGCGAAAACGGCACGAAAAAAGCAGCGAAAAACGTGAGTTGCTCAAAAAACGTCTGAAAATCAGGTGCTGTTTTCCCTTGAAAACAGCTCCGCATTTTCAGACGTTTTTGGCTCAGCGTGTGAACATACCCTGAGAGTACATTACACTACGTGTGTAGTGTAATGTGTTCCAGCAGCGATCAAAGCTGCAAGTCTAAGTGTCCCCTAGTGGGACAAGTGAAAAAAGTAAAAAAAAGATAATAAAAATGTTTTAAAAAAAGTGTAAAAATAAAAGTTATAAGTTCTATAAACAAACACTGCATTTTTTTCCTATAATAAGACTTTCATTATAGGAAAAAAATAAACACGTTAAAAAAAATACACATATCTGGTATCACCGCGTTCGTAACGACCCCAACTATCAAACTATAATGTTATTTTTCCCGCACGATGAACACCCCAAAAAAAATCAATAAAAAACGACACCAGAATCGCTATTTTTAAAGTGATCAAAAAGTCGCATGTACCCGAAAATAATACCGATAAAAACTACAACCAGTCCCGCAAAAAACAAGCTCTTACACAGCTTTTTAGACTGAAAAATAAAATAGTTACGGCTCTCAGAATATTGTGACACAGAAAATAAATTATTTTATAAAAAAGTGATTTTATTGCGCAAACGCTGCAAAACATAAAAAAACTATATACATATGGTATCTCCGTAATCGTACCGATCCGCAGAATAAAATATAATGGTCATTTATAGTGCACGGTGAACGCCGCAAAAAATAAAACTAGAAAACATTGTCAGAATTGCTTGTTTTTGGTCACCCGGCTTGCAAAAAAATTTTATAAAGAAGTGATCAAAAAAATCGCATGTACCCCAAAATGGTACCAATGAAAAGTACAGATTGTCCCGCAACAAATAAGCCCTCACAGGGCTCCGGTGGTGAAAAAATAAAAAAGTTCTGGCTTTCAGAATATGGCGATGCAAAATGTGCAGAGTGTCCAAAAGTGGATAAGATCGGGCGCCATTTATCAGTGCGACACCGGGCACATATCTATGAATTATTATTTATTTACCGGATTATTATACCCTCTTATTATGCCCTGATGTACTCCGCACAGATTACATATACCCTGATGTACTCCGCACAGATTACATACGCCCCCAAATTATAAACTGAAATACCAGCAAAACCCCAGACAAAACTACTGCCAAGCAAAATCTGCGCTCCAAAAGCAAAATGGCGTTCCCTCCCTTCTGAGCCCTGCAGCGTGCCCAAGCAGCAGTTTGCGCCCACACATATATGGCGTCGCCATACCCGAGAGAACCCGCTTAACGTTTTATGAGGTATTTGTCTTCTGTGGCACAAACTGGGCACAACATATTATGCACTAAAATGGCGTATCAGTGGAAAATTGCATTAACCCTTTTGCGCACTATGACTTAATTGCCCGTCATGGTGCGGCGGTTGATGTATGGAGCTGGCTCACGTGCTGAGCCCGCTCCATATGCTGCGGATGTCGGCTGTGTATTACAGCAGGCCCCCTCGGTACTAACGGACAGGAACAGCGATCGCTCTGTTACAGAAGCCTGTAAAAATAACAATATACTGCAATACATTAGTATTGCAGTGTATTGTACCAGTGATCCAATGATCGCTGGATCAAGTCCCCTAAGGGGATTGATTAATAAAATGTGTAGAAGAATTATAGTTATTAGTAGTGAGAATCTCTTTTTTTTTTTTAAGTTAAAAAAAACAAAACACCTTTTCGCATTTTTCTTCTAAAGTAATGTCAAAAAATTAACAAAATTGGTATCGCTACGTCCGTAAAAGTCCGAACTATTACAATATACCATTATTTAATTTGCACAGTGCACACCTTAAAAAAATGTAATAATTGAAACCGGCAAAATCGCTGTTTTTTTTTTTTGTCACCTTCGCTCTAAAAAAAACAAAATGTAATACAACTTATGAATCACTTTTTATGTACCAAAAGATTGTACCAATAAAAACTGCAGCTCCTCCCGCAAGAAATAAGCCCTCACACCACTCTATTGATGGAAGAATAAAAAAGTTATGGCTCTTGGAAAGCGGGGAGTGAAAATCTAAAATATGAAAGCAAAAAATGGTTCAGTCCTTAAAGGGTTAATTAATTTCTAATGAAAAAACGTATGACTACATGTGGGGTATTTTCGGACTCGGGAGAAATTGCTTTATAAAAAATGGTTGTTTTTTTTCTCCTTTATCCCTTGTGAAAATGAGAAAATTCCACATTTTAGTGGAAAAAATTTTGATATTAATTTTCGCTCCCTAATTCTAATAAACTCTGCAAAAGACCCGTGGGGTGTAAATGCTCAATATACCCCTAGAAAAACTCCTTGAAGGTTTTTCCAAAATGGGGTAACTTTTGGGGGGTTTCCACTGTTTTGGTCCCAGTGTATTGCAAATGCGACATGGCACCGAAAACCATTCCAGCAAAATCATAAATCCAAATGGCTCTCCTTCCCTTCTGAGCCCTGCTGTGGGTCCAAACAGCAGTTTATTACCACATATGGGGTATTGTCGTAATCGGGAGACATTGCTTTACAAATGTTGGGGTGCATTTTCTTCGTTATTCCTTGTAAATAATAAAAATGTATATGTTGTTTCAGAAAAAAAGTACATTTAAATTTTTACAGACTAATTCCAATATATTTAGCGAAAAACCTGTGTGGTCAAAATGCTAACTATACCCCTAGATAAATACCTTAAGGGGTCTAGTTTTCGAAATGGGGTCGTTTATGGGGAGTTTCTATCGTTCTGGCAGCTCAAAGCTTCTCCAAATGTACAGTGGGGCCTAAAACATTTTCAAAGCAAAATATGAGTCCTGAAAGCCTCCGGGTGCTCCCTTCCTTTGGGGCCCTGCCGTGTGTCCAAACAACGCATTAGGGCCACAATGTGGGTATTTTTGAAAACAGGAGAAAGAGGGTGATAGATTTTGGGGTGTGTTTCTTCATTTTCATGTTCGCTTTACAAAGAAATCGGTCTTCAAACTAATACTTTTATGAAAAAAGTGAAATTATTATTTTTTTCACCTGATATGCATTAGATTTAGCAAAGAACTGTGGGGTCAAAATACTTACTATACACCTAAATAATTACGTTATGGGGTCTAGTTTTCTAAATGGGGTAGTTTATGGGAAGTTTCTATCGTTCTGGTAGTTCAAAGCCTCTCCAAATGTACAGTGGGGCCTAAAACATTTTCAAGCAAAATATGAGTCCTGAAAGCCTCCGGGTGCTCCCTTCCTTTTGGGCCCTGCCGTGTGTCCAGGCAGTGCATTAGGGCCACAATGTGGGTATTTTTGAAAACAGGAGAAAGAGGGTGATAAATTTTGTGGTGTATTTCTTCATTCTCATGTTCGCTTTGCAAAGAAATCGGTCTTCAAACTGATACTTTTATGAAAAAAGTGAAATATTTTTTTTTTTCACCTGTTATGCATTACATTTAGCAAAAAACTGTGGGGTCAAAATACTTACTATACCCCTAAAAAAATACCTTATGGGGTCTAGTTTTCTAAATGGGGTCGTTTATGGGGAGTTTCTATCGTTCTGGCAGCTCAAAGCCTCTCTAAATGTACAGTGGGGCCTAAAACATTTTCAAGCAAAATATGAGTCCTGAAAGCCTCCGGGTGCTCCCTTCCTTTTGGGTCCTGCCGTGTGTCCAGGCAGCGCATTAGGGCCACAATGTTTGTATTTTTGAAAACAGGAGAAACAGGGTGATAGATTTTGTGGTGTGTTTCATCATTCTCATGTTCGCTTTACAAAGAAATCGGTCTTCAACTGATACTTTGATGAAAAAAGTGAAATAATTTTTTTTTCACCTGTTATGCATTAAATTTAACAAAAAACTGTGGGGTCAAAATACTTACTATACCCCTAGGTAAATACCTTAAGGGGTCTAGTTTTCTAAATGGGGTCATTTGTGGGGGTTTCCATCACTCTGAGACCTATGAGCCTCTGAAAACCTGGCTCGGTGCAGGAAAACAAAATGTACTTCAAAATTTATAAAATTATTATTCAATTTGTAAGTCCTCTAAATTGCTGAAAATGTATTTTATTTTTTCAAAAGTGCTGCCAAAATAGAGTAAAGAGATAGAAATACATATTTAATTTAAAAAATTGTACAGTATGTATGTACATATGTGACATATTGCAGTTAAAAATAGGGAAAAATTGTAATTTTTACAAAATGTCTTCAATTTTTCTATTTTTTAATTAATTTCCGCAAATTGTATCAGTCTACTTTTACCACTAAAATAAAGTACAACATGTGACGAAAAAACAATGTCAGAATTACTTGGATATTCAAAACTTTCACAGAGTTATTCTCTGATAAAGTCAGACATACCAGATTTGACAAATCTGGCTTGGTCATTAAGGTACAAACAGGCCCGGTCATTAAGGGGTTAATGCTTGTGTCGCATGCCCCACTTTCTGGTTCATATTTGTTAAGTAGGCATACTTTTGAACAGAGTTACCTATTAGCCATATTTAGTATATAGAATTTGTTTAAAAAGGCACAAAATACTCATATCTTATCGCCACCAGCATGCTAACATAAAATGCAAGCCACATATATATATAAAAATAAGACGGACATAGAATAATCCATTATTAATACATGCAGGCCAAAGTGAGATTTATCTTTAAAGAGGCTCTGTCACCAGATTTTGCAGCCCCTATCTGCTATTGCAGCAGATAGGCGCTGCAATGTAGATTACAGTAACGTTTTTATTTTAAAAAAACGAGCATTTTTGGCCAAGTTATGACCATTTTTGTAGTTATGCAAATGAGGCTTGCAAAAGTCCAAGTGGGCGTGTTTAAAAGTAAAAGTCCAAGTGGGCGAGTATTATGTGCGTACATCGGGGCGTTTTTAATACTTTTACTAGCTGGGCGCTCTGACGAGAAGTATCATCCACTTCTCTTCAGAACGCCCAGCTTCTGGCAGTGCAGACACACAGCGTGTTCTCGAGAGATCACGCTGTGACGTCACTCACAGGTCCTGCATCGTGTCAGACGAGCGAGGACACCGGCACCAGAGGCTTCAGTTGATTCTGCAGCAGCATTGGCGCTAGCAGGTAAGTCGATGTAGCTACTTACCTGCAAACGCCGATGCTGCTGCAGAATCATCTGTAGCCTCTGGTGCCGATGTGTCCTCGCTCGTCCGACACGATGTAGGACCTGTGAGTGACGTCACAGCGTGATCTCTCGAGAACACGGCTGTGTCTGCACTGCCAGAAGCTGGGCGTTCTGAAGAGAAGTGGATGATACTTCTCATCAGAGCGCCCAGCTAGTAAAAGTAGTAAACACGCCCCCGATGTACGCACATAATACACGCCCACTTGGACTTTTACTTTTAAACACACCCACTTGGACTTTTGCAAGCCTCATTTGCATAACTACAAAAATGGTCATAACTTGGCCAAAAATGCTCGTTTTTTAAAAATAAAAACGTTACTGTAATCTACATTGCAGCGCCTATCTGCTGCAATAGCAGATAGGGGCTGCAAAATCTGGTGACAGAGCCTCTTTAACATGGATTTTGTCTAATGGTAAGGTCCAGACATCCACATGTTCTCGCTGGTGAGGCTCATCATTCCCCTGCAGATTGTCCATGGGTTTTCTCCTTTCTCTCTGCACTGATACCAGTGTGATTCCCTCCTCACCTCCTTGTGCTTTCATTCCTATCTACACTCTGATAGATATAGTTAAAGAGGCTCTGTCACCAGATTTTGCAACACCTATCTGCTATTGCAGCAGATAGGCGCTGCAATGTAGATTACAGTAACGTTTTTATTTTTAAAAAACGAGCATTTTTGGCCAAGTTATGACCATTTTTGTATTTATGCAAATGAGGCTTGCAAAAGTCCAAGTGGGCGTGTTTAAAAGTAAAAGTCCAAGTGGGCGTGTATTATGTGCGTACATCGGGGCGTTTTTACTTCTTTTACTAGCTGGGCGTTCTGACGAGAAGTATCATCCACTTCTCTTCAGAACGCCCAGCTTCTGGCAGATCACGCTGTGACGTCACTTCCCCAGGTCCTGCATCGTGTCAGACGAGCGAGGACACATCGGCACCAGAGGCTACAGTTGATTCTGCAGCAGCATCGGCGTTTGCAGGTAAGTCGATGTAGCTACTTACCTGCAAACGCTGATGCTGCTGCAGAATCAACTGTAGCCTCTGGTGCCGATGTGTCCTCGCTCGTCTGACACGATGCAGGACCTGTGAGTGACGTCACAGCGTGATCTCTGGAGAACACGCTCTGTGTCTGCACTGCCAGAAGCTGGGCGTTCTGAAGAGAAGTGGATGATACTTCTCGTCAGAACGCCCAGCTAGTAAAAGTAGTAAAAACGCCCCGATGTACGCACATAATACACGCCCACTTGGACTTTAACTTTTAAACACGCCCACTTGGACTTTTGCAAGCCTCATTTGCATAAATACAAAAATGGGCATAACTTGGCCAAAAATGCTCGTTTTTTAAAAATAAAAACGTTACTGTAATCTACATTGCAGCGCCTATCTGCTGCAATAGCAGATAGGGGTTGCAAAATCTGGTGACAGAGCCTCTTTAAAGAGGCTCTGTCACCAGATTTTGCAACCCCTATCTGCTATTGCAGCAGATCGGCGCTGCAATGTAGATTACAGTAACGTTTTTATTTTTAAAAAACGAGCATTTTTGGCCAAGTTATGACCATTTTCGTATTTATGCAAATGAGGCTTGCAAAAGTACAACTGGGCGTGTTGAAAAGTAAAAGTACAACTGGGCGTGTATTATGTGTGTTACATCGGGGCGTGTTTACTACTTTTACTAGCTGGGCTTTCTGAAGAGAAGTATCATCCACTTCTCTTCAGAACGCCCAGCTTCTGGCAGTGCAGATCTGTGACGTCACTCACAGGTCCTGCATCGTGTCGGCACCAGAGGCTACAGTTGATTCTGCAGCAGCATCAGCGTTTGCAGGTAAGTAGCTACATCGACTTACCTGCAAACGCCGATGCTGCTGCAGAATCATCTGTAGCCTCTGGTGCCGACACGATGCAGGACCTGTGAGTGACGTCACAGATCTGCACTGCCAGAAGCTGGGCGTTCTGAAGAGAAGTGGATGATACTTCTCTTCAGAAAGCCCAGCTAGTAAAAGTAGTAAACACGCCCCGATGTAACACACATAATACACGCCCAGTTGTACTTTTACTTTTCAACACGCCCAGTTGTACTTTTGCAAGCCTCATTTGCATAAATACGAAAATGGTCATAACTTGGCCAAAAATGCTCGTTTTTTAAAAATAAAAACGTTACTGTAATCTACATTGCAGCGCCTATCTGCTGCAATAGCAGATAGGGGTTGCAAAATTTGGTGACAGAGCCTCTTTAAGCCTATGTGATCTGCCTTTCCCCTATGCTGTTCTTTATCCACACTGATTCAGTACAGCTTATTTGATCTGCCCTTCCTGAAGACTTGGATGCTTTTCTCCCTCTCCACTCTCTGATCTGCCATATAACCTGCTATCTCTCACTCTCAAAGAAGGGAGGGGGAGAGCAGATAGAGCAAATGACAGAAAGAACCAGTGTGCTGTCGATTTTGTCAGAATTATCAGGACAACCACCTATGTAAAGGAGATGCACAGACTCTACAGCAGAAAAATGGTAGGACATTTTTAATTTTTAAATAGTTAGCTATTTAATTAAGTTCCTCAAAGCGGTTTTACAGAATTAGGCCTCATTTACACGAACGTAAGATACGCGCGTGCGACGCGCGTGCTTTGCACGCATGTCGTACGCACCTATATTAGTCAATGGGGCAGTTTAGACGATGCGTGAATTGCGCTCAGCGCGTGTGCGCAGAAAAAAACTCACGACATGTTCTATAATCGTGCGTTTTTCGCGCACTCACGCACCCATTGAAGTCAATGGGTGCGTGAAAACCACGCATGCCGCACGGAAGCACTTCCGTGCGAACTTCGTGATTCGCGCAAGAGCTGTCAAACTCCTGAATGTAAACAGAAAAGCACCACGTGCTTTTCTGTTTACAAACATCCAAACGGAGTGTCAAATTCGAGATGAGCGCACCGAACTTCACCGGGTTCGGCCAAACTCGTTTTGACCGAAACCGGTAAAAAATGTTCGGGTACGCGACGTCAGGAGACAGTCTCTGTCCACGGTGCTGAAAGCGTTAAACTGGTTCTGCACCATGGACAGTGACTTCCGCTCCGAAAATCCATGAACCTGTAAAAAAAAAAAGACGTTCTGACTTACCGATAACTCCGGGCCGACCTCCCGGGATGACAGTTAAGTCCAAGTGACAGCTGCAGCCAATCACAGGCCAAGCACAGGCTGCAGCCAATCACAGGCTGCAGCGGTCTCATGGACTGCGGCGTCATCCTGGGAGGTGGGGCCGCATGACAAGAGAGGGACGCGTCACCAAGGCAACGGCCGGGAGCCCGGACTGGGGGAAGCAGGAAGTTCTTGGTAAGTATGAAAGTCTTTTTTTATTCACAGGTTGGTGTATATTGTGTTCGGCATTCACTGTCGAGGGTGCTGAAAGAGTTACTGCCGATCAGTTAGCTCTTTCAGCACCTTGGACAGTGACGGACGTCGACTAGCCTCATCTCTATGATGCCGGCTGCGCGAAAATCACGCAGCCGCGCATCATACACGGATGACACACGGAGCTGCCAAGTGCCTTTTGCGCGCGCAAAACGCAGCGTTTTTTGCGCGCGCAAAACGCACACGCTCGTGTAAATGAGGCCTTAGAACATTGCTGCTTTCAGAAATAGCAAAAACATCTGTCCATGATTCATGTCTGGTAGTGCAGCTCAGCTCCATTAAAGTGTATGGTAATGAGCTGCAATACCACACACAACCTGTTGACAGGTGAAGTGAAGTCTTTTTTTTTTTAAGAAAGCAGACATGTTTTTTTTACTAATCCTGGACATCCTCTTTAAGTTTACACTTAGGAAGCAAATTAAAAACAAACAAAAATTCAGTGCAAAAGTGTACATAGCCTTTAACGTTTCAGATATTTTAAGGTTATGAAGATAACAGAACACTATGGGGAAGGTTCTTCATTGAGGTCCCACAAAAACTTGATTGGCAGATCTCCCATCTTCTCTTTGTACACTTTATCAAACATCTCACTTTGTGCCACAGTCATTTTATTTTTCCAGTCGCCAACAGTCCCTGGTAAAGGGTATAGACAAAAGCTTAGCCAGTGTTTTTAGGTACAAATAACATAGAATATAGAATGAATATAGAAAGTCATGAATATAGACAGAATATAGAAAAAAAATCTGATAGAGTATGCATCGTTGCCAACATTTAATTTGGGATCTGTAATTGCATTTACTTCTACTCCTGTTTATTTAGTCCTTTTATAACTGGGTTTTTGTTTGGGCCTCGATTCCCAGAACAAAATTTTACCTTTTAGAATTCTGCATTATAAAGATGTTTTGTTATGGTTTATTAAAAAACTCTGCACAATATGAATATAATATTTTAAATGAACTCTAATGCTGATGAATGTCAATTAAAAAAAACCTCTCCGTTTTAATAAATGTTAATATTTCCCATGGAATAACAATGCTGGAGCATATTTTCTTAGAATGTTATGTTGTGTTATTCCTCCTGGAAAGATATAAATTAATTTGCATATAAATTTGATTAAAAGATAAATTGCATACACTAAATTTGCATACACTAAAAAACAGCAAGAAGGTACACAACATTTTAGAGAATCTGACTTGGAACAAAAACTAAATATGTGACATGGTTGCATTATATACATCAATTCCTCATGACAAAGGCCTTGTAGCATGGTCATATCATCTAAAGCAGGGGTGTCAAACTCATTTTCACAGAGGGCCACATCAGCCTTATGGTTGCCTACAAAGAGCCAATTGTAAGGGCTCATTTACACGAGCGTGTTATACGTCCGTGCAGCGCGCGTGATTTTCACGCGCGTCGCACAGAGCTATAATAGCCTATGGGGCCGTGCAGACAGGTGCGTGATTTTCACGCAGCGTGAGTCCGCTGCGAAAAACTCACGACCTGTTCTATATTTGTGCGCTGTTCGCACATCACACACCCATTGAAGTCAATGGGTGCGTGAAAACCACGCATGTCACACGGAAGCACATCCGTGCAAACAGCGTGATTTGCGCAACAGCACTGAAAAGGATGACTGAAAACAGAAAAGCACCACGTGCTTTTCTGTTTACAAACATCCAAACGGAGTGTCATAATGATGGCGGCTGCGCGAAAATCACGCAGCCGCACATCATACGCTGATGACACACGGAGCTGTTAAGTGCCTTTTGCGCACGCAAAACAACGCGTTTTTTTGCGTGTGCAAAACACACACGCTCGTGTAAACCCGGCCTAATAGTAAGACTGTATAAATGTAACAGCTCGCTTAACTGTTAAGGAGCAGTTACATTTATATTAATCCACAGTGCCCCAAATGGTAATAATGATGTTAGGAAACGTCTGTCCCTTTAAGATTGCCATGACTACTAGTCTAGCTTCTGAGTGACTCTGGTTTTAATTGCAGAGCCTATCCCACTTCTCTGTCTTTCTTCCTATCAGATTGAAAGGTGGAATATTTAAATCTGGTTTGGTTTGGTCTTCTTTGCTTGTGATTCTCCTTGTTTGCATGTGTTTGATCAAGCTCCTGATTATACCCTGTACTTTTGAGTATTTAAACTTTTGGAACTGGACCTCGGCTTGTCTCTGAATTTACACCTTGCTTACTTATTTGGACATTCTGCTCCAATCTGGTTTTGACCTCTGCACTTCCTGATATACTCTAGCTTTGTGATTTGGACTTTTGACCTCTGCACTTCCTGATATACTCTAGCTTTGTGATTAGGACTTCCTGTAAACCCTCTGGCTGTCTTGTTATGTGTTCTGGTATTGCCTGCATTGCATGTCTTATCCAAAACCAAATTCTGTTAAAGCAACCTGACACAACCCGCCTCACGGTGGGCCCTGGTGAAGAACATGGAGTAGCCTTAAACTCTGCTGATCAGAGTTGTGACAGATTTGAGGTAGCACATTTAATTGCACACTTGTTCAAGACAGTTTACAGCTGCCTTTGGGGAATCACTCACACAGCAATTCCATCCACTTTCACTCTGGGAATTGCTCAACCAGTGATTCCATAACAAATGATACCTCAGTGCTCGACACAATAAAAGTGCCCCCTCACTAACCATGTCCCAACACAGTAATAATGCCCCAGTTAAGCCCCCTGTACATACCCCAACACACACATTCCCCTGCAGATAGCGCCAAACACACCCTCTTGTAGATAGTGTCACAAAGCCCACCTTGTACAGAGTGCCATATAGCCTCCCTTTTACAGAGCGCACACAGCCCCCCTTGTACAGAGGACAAAACGGCCTCCCCTTGTACAGAGTGCCAAATGGCCCCCTTGTACATAGGGCACCACGGCCTCCCCTTGTACAGAGTGCCAAACGGCCCCCCCAGTGTAGAGATTGCCACACAGCCCCCATTGTAGAGGGCCAAACAGCCCCCACCTGGAAAAGAGGGCCACACAGCCCCCCTTGTAGTGTGCCACACAGCCCCCTTGTAGTGTGCCACACAGCCCCCCTTGTAGTGTGCCACACAGCCCCCTTCGTAGAGAGTGCCACATAGCCCCCCTCGTAGAGACTGTCACACAGCCCCCCTCATAGAGAGTGCCACTTGGTCAAAAAGTAAAATACGCCCAGTTGTCCATTAAGAAACTCATTAGCATAAAGCTAAAATAGGTCATAACTCCGTCAAAAATGATCGGTTTTCTAAATAAAAAACACTGCTGTGATCTACATTACAGCATCGATCATATATATAAATTATGTAAAAGTAAATTCTATACATATTAAAACATTTTCCTTGACCTCTTTACAAATTTTATCAAAAATGGACGAACCTCAAACAAGCTCCTCAGGTCAACCACAGTCCATATGGACATCACAGGGGTTTTTCCCGCTTTGAGTGGAAATTTTGCTGTGTAGAGGCTTATTATAGAGCAGTGGTCCCCAACCACCGGGCTGCAGACCAATACCAGCTCGTGGATCATTTGGTACCGGGCCACGGTATCCGGTATCCACTGCGGTGATTGCAGGGAATTCTGGGTGAAAAACCACACCAAACTGTGGTGCAGTTTTTCACCCGGAATGTCGGCTGCAGAAAACTGCAGCAATTAGCTGGCCTGCTAGCAGGCCGGTCTCCAGGGATGTTTCATCCCAGGAAGCCGCTGCAGCCTGTGATTACCTGCAGCCGCGGTCACATGGGATGAAAAGTCATCGCAGGAGGCCGGCCCTCTGACATAATCTAGGCCGGCCTCCTGGGATGACGTTTCATGTGACTGCCGCTACAGACTGTGATTGGCTGCAGCGGTCACATGAGATGAAACGTCATCCCAGGAGGCTGGCCAGGAGGAAGAAACACAGACTTCTGGATAAGTATCGTTTTTTTTTTTCTTTCGAGTTGCGATTTTGCCACAATAAAAGCAACAACTGCTATTTGTTGTGGGTTTTACCGCCCCATTGAATACAATAGAGAAAACCCGCAAAAGATAAGCAGCGTTTACGCAAATATTGCACCACATGTCAATTTCTGAGCGTTTTTTTCCGCTCACTATTTACACAGCGTGTGGATGAGATTTATTCTATTCTCATCCACTTTGCTGCTATTGTATTATGCTGCAGATTTTCCGCAACAAATTCCATTGCGGAAAATCTGCAGTATTTACGCAATGTGTGAACTGAGCCTTAAAACTTTTTCATTTTTATTTTATTTCCATTTTGGGGACGGCTGTTATAAAGGACTTAATGCATTGCTCATTCATTAATACATACTGTATACCATACTGTGAAGGAGTCTGAGAGTAAAACTTTAATAGCTTATCCTAAATGTGCTAATACATGTGCGTTAGTGGCAACAGGCAAATCAAGTACCAGCCGATAATCAGTAAATGTTCTACTTTATTAAGTGAAATCACTGGCAGCCAGAGCCATCACATGTGGCAGCACCCTTTGCATAGGAAATCACTTGAATAAGAGCTGAGCTGCAGTTCTCTAGCATGGCCACTATACACTTAACAGAGCTGTCTGCGTCAGGCTGGGTTCACACGACCTATTTTCAGACGTAAACGAGGCGTATTATGCCTCGTTTTACGTCTGAAAATAGGGCTACAATACGTCGGCAAACATCTGCCCATTCATTTGAATGGGTTTGCCGACGTACTGTGCAGACAACCTGTCATTTACGCGTCGTCGTTTGACAGCTGTCAAACAACGACGCATAAAAATACAGCCTCGTCAAAAGAAGTGCAGGACACTTCTTTCAGACGTAATTTGAGCCGTTCTTCATTGAACTCAATGAAGCACAGCTCAAAATTTACGGCTGTCAGAGAAGCCTCGCAAAATGCGAGGAGGAGGAATTACGGCTGAAACGAGGCAGCTGTTTTCTCCTGTCATTTCAGCCGTAAAAGCCTCTCATCGTGTGCACATACCCTCAGACTCCGTCCATGGTAAGGTTCTGGGCCCAGAGGCAGCCCGAACTACTGATCGGTGTGAGGGCTGGGTGCTGGATCACCACTGATCTGATATTGATGACCTATCCGAAGTATAGGCCATCAATAAAAAAAAGCCCAGAAAACCCTTTTAACCCCTTCTTGCAAATCGGCGTTACTGTACGTCCTTTTTAGCGGTGCGTTCCCGCAAATGGGCGTACAGTAACGCCCTCAGGATGAAGCGGGCACAGGCAGCTGTAATATACAGCTGACATCCTGCTGCAATGGCGGTGATCACAGTTCTCTCTGATCGCCACCGTTTAACCCCTTAAATGCTCCTGTCAATAGCGACAGCGGCAATTAAGTGATTAACACAGAGGGAGGTGGCCCCCTCTGTACCCCGTTGGCCTCCCGCTAAAAAATGTGGGCTGCTGGTGGTTGCAATGGTAACCAGGATGCCTAGGAACGGCTTCCTGGTTGCCTGGTACGGAAGCCTATTAGGTCCTGCCCAAGGCTTAACTGTCAGTTGTAAAATGACAGTTACAATACACTGCACTACACAAGTAGTGCAGTGTATTGTACAGGGTATCAGAAGATCTGATCTTCAAGTCTCCTAGTACGAGTAAAAAAAAAGTGAAAAAAGCAAAAAAAAGTTTTAGATGAATAAATAAAAGTTTTATGTAATAAAAACAATAATTGCCCTGTTTCCCTGATCAAGCCCTTTATAATTAGAAAAATGAAAAACAAACAATACATAATAGATATCGTCGCGTTCGTATCGGGCTGACCTATAAAAATATTATATTATTCATCCTGCACGGTGAACACGGTAAAAATATACAATAAAAACAATGGCAGAATTTCCTTTTTTGGTTACGTTCTTTCCAAGAAAATGGAATAAAAGTGATCAAAAATTTGCATGTACCCCAACATGGTACCAATAAAAACTACAGTTTGTCACGCAAAAAGAAGCCCTTACACAGCTTATTGTGTAAAAGTAGTAAAACATATAAAAATGATATAAATTTGGTATTGACATAATCGTATCGAACCGCAGAATAAAGTAAACATGTTGCATATACTGCACAGAGAACGGCGTTAAAAATTTATAAAAAACAGTGAGATAATTTCTGTTTTTTGGTCTCCTCACCTCCCAAAAAATATTGAATAAAAACTGATCAAAAAAATCGCACGTACCCCAAAATGATTCTAATAAACTACTGCTTGTCCCTTGAAGCTCAAGCACTCACAAAGCTCGTCAACGGAAAAATAAAACGTTATGACTCTTGGAACGCAATAATGCAAAACGACGGGCCAGACTAATTTATATGTGTAGCAGTTCTTCACCTAATACCCCATGTCATCATTTGCAGCACCCACTGGTAGACCCTGTAAGTGCTTATTCAGACGAACGTTTCGTTTTTGCGTGCGCAAAAAACGCGGCCTTTTGCGCGCGCAAAAACCACTTGACAGCTCCGTGTGTCATCCGTGTATGATGCGCGGCTGCGTGTTTTTCGCGCAGCCGCCATCATAGAGATGAGTCTAGTCGACGTCAGTCACTGTCCAGGGTGCTGAAAGAGTTAACTGATCGGCAGTAACTCTTTCAGCACCCTCGACAGTGAATGCCGATCACAATATCGAGAAACCTGTTAAAAAAAAAGAAAAAGTTCGTACTTACCGAGAACTTCCCTCCCGGCCGTTGCCTTGGTGACGCGTCCTTGGTGACGCGCCTCTCTTGACATCGGGCCCCACCTCCCTGGATGACGCCGCAGTCCATGTGACCGCTGCAGCCTGTGCTTGGCGTGTGATTGGCTGGAGCTGTCACTTGGACTGAATTGTCATCCCGGGAGGTCAGACTGGAGGAAGAAGCCGGGAGTTATCGGTAAGTCAGAACTTCTTTTTTTTTTACACGTTCATGTATATTGGGATCGGAAGTCACTGTCCAGGGTGCTGAAACAGTTCGGCCGCACCCGGTGAAGTTCGGTTCGGTTGTCCGGGTTCGCTCATCTCAAAGACACTCCGTTTGGATGTTTGTAAACAGAAAAGCACGTGGTGCTTTTCTGTTTACATTCATCCTTTTGACAGCTGGTGCGCGAAACAGGCAGTGCAGGATGAATAATATAATATTTTTATAGGTCAGACCTGCGTGGTTTTCACGCACCCCTTGCCTTCAATGGGTGCGTGATGCGCGAAATACGCGGAGATATTGACCATGTCATGCTTTTTCCGCAGCGGACAAACGCTGAGCAAAAAGCACGGACTGTCTGTACTGCCCCATAGACTTGTATTGGTCTGTGCGTGGTGCGTGAAAACCACGCGGCCCGCACGGACCCAATACACGTTCGTGTGAATCCACCCTAAATGCAGCGGAAACTATGACATTTTGGGGTCTGTGCTACATATGGGGCTAGTGAAGAAGTCAAGGATTAGGCAATGCTGGAGTGTGGATATTTTGTACAATACCACGGACACTCTTTAGAAGTGCGACTCCTGCAGCCAAAAATCTGGCCTGTGCATAAAGAATTGGTTCAAAGCGGACGTCACTATCCATGGATAATTAATTTTATTATTCATTTACCCCATTATTACATCATCCTATTATGACCTGATGCACTCCGCCCAGTTTACATATACCCTGATGTACTCTGTACAGATTACATATACCCTGATGTACTCCACCCAGATTACATATACCCTGATGTACTCCACCCAGATTACATATACCCTGATGTACTCCGCCCAGTTTACATCTACCCTGAGGTACTCCGCCCAGCTTACATATACCCTGATGTACTCCGCACAGCTTACATATACCCTGATGTACTCCGCCCAGCTTACATATACCCTGATGTACTCCGCATAGCTTACCGATACCCTGATGTACTCCGCGCAGCTTACATATACCCTGATGTACTCCGCACAGCTTACTAATACCCTGATGTACTCCACACTGCTCTCATATGCCCTGATGTACTCCGCCCAGATTACATATACCCTGATGTACTCCGCACAGCTTACTGATACCCTGATGTACTCCACACTGCTCTCATATGCCCCCACATTATAAACTGAAACACCAGTAAAATACTAAACAAAACTACTACCAAGCAAAATCTGCGCTCCAAAAGCCAAATGGCGGCTCTTCTGGGCCTGGCAGTGTGCCCAAACAGCAGTTTATGATCACATACGGGGTATTACTGTACTCTGAAGAACCGCTTAACCCCTTTGCGCACCCTGACATGCCATTACGTCCGGATGCGGGGGTTGATGTTTGGACAGCGGACACCCGGGACTAACAGCCTGGAGCAGTGATCAAAAAGTTCTATGTACTAAAAAATGGTACCGATAAAAACTACAGCTTGTCCCACAAAAAATAAGCCCCCAAACCGCTCAATTGGTGAAAAAAAACAAAAAACCTTATGGCTCTCAGAATGTGGCGACACAAAACATTTTTTTTTTTAACAAAAAGTTTTGTTATCAATAAAAGTAGTAAAATATAAAAAAAAACTTTATAAATTTGGTATCACCGTAATCATATTGAGCCACAGAATAAAGATAAGTTGTTGTTTTTACTGCACGGTGAAAGCTGTAAAAACGAAACCCAAAAAACAATTGAGGAATCACAGTTTTTTCCATTTTCTGCCCGCAAAGAATTTTGTTTCAGTTTCACAGTACATTATAAGTAACTATAAATGGTACCAAAATAAATTATTACTCCTCCCGCAAAAAATAAGCCCTCACACCACTTTATTGACGGAAAAATAAAAACGTTATGGCTCTTGGAATGCGGGGAGTAAAAAACAAAAATGAAAAATAAAAAAATGGCTTCGTCCCAAAGGGGTTAACAATTTATGGTGTGTGTGTATCCAGTGGTACAAGCTGGGCACAATACATTGGGCACTGAAATAGCATATCTGTGGAAAATGGCAATTTCAATCTGCAACATCTACTGTGCACTAATTTCTGCAAAACCTTTGAGGTCAAAATGCTCACTAAACTTCTAGATGAATTCCTTGAGGGGTATAGTTGCCTAAATGGGGTCACTTCTCAGGGGTTTTCACTGTACTGGTACCTCAGCGCAATTCAACATGGCGGCAAAAACCAATTTTGTGAAATCTCAACTCCATAAAGGAAATTGCGCTTTTTCCCTTTAGACCCTTGCCAATTTCTACTATACTGGTACTTCAGGGGCTCTGCAAATGCGACATGGTCCTCAGAAACCAATTCAGCTAAATCTGAGCTGCAAAATCCAAATGGTGCTCCGTCCCTTCTGAGCCCAGCAGCAGTTTATTACCACATATGGGGTATTGCCGTAATCAGGAGAAATTGCTTTACAAATGTTGGAGTGCTTTTTCTCCTTTACTTCTTATAAAAATGCTACGTTTTTTCAGAAAAAAATTAGATTTTCATCTTCACAGACTAAGGCCTCATGCTCACAAATTTAAAAACGCCCGTAATTACGGGCCCATAGACTTCTATTGGCCACGGGTACCTTCCCGTTTGCTTATGGGAAGGCGCCCGTGCCATTGAAAAATATAGAACATGTCCTATTTTACGCCGTAATTACGGCACGGGCAGGCCCATAGAAGTCTATGAGGCTCCCGTAATTACGAGTGGCTACGTGCGCGTACCCGTAATTACGGGAGCGTTGCTAGGCGACGTCAGAAAATAGTCACTGTCCAGGGTGCTGAAAAAGTTAAACGATCGGCAGTAATTCTTTCAGCACCCAGGACAGTGACTACCGATCACAATATAGATAAACCCTTTAAAAAAAAAAAAAAAAAAAGTTCATACTTACCCAGAACTCCCTGCTTCTTCCTCCAGTCCGGCCTCCTGGGATGACATCTCAGCTCATGTGACCGCTGCAGCAAAATCACAGGCTGCAGCGGACACATGGGCTGCTGCAGCCAATCACAGGCTGCAGCGGTCACATGGACTGCCGCGTCATCCAGGGAGGTCGGGCCGGATGTCAAAAGAGGGACGCGTAACCAAGACAACGGCCCGGGTAAGTAGGAATTTCTTTTACTTTTACTGCGGAAAGGGCTGCCCCTTCTCTGTATCCTGCAGAGAAACTGGGTCCGTAAATACGGGTGGAATACGGGTGACAATGGACCCGTATTTACGCCAGTATTTACGGACAGGAAAAAATATGTTCGTGTGCATGGGGCCTAATTCCAATAGATTCAGCAAAAAACCTGTGGGGTTAAAATGCTAACTATGCCAATAGAAAAATTCCTTGAGGGGTATAGTTTCCAAAATAGGGGTCACTTTTTGGGGGTTTCAACTGTTTTGGTCCCTCCAGGGCGTTGCAAATGCGACACTGCACCGAAAACCATTCCAGTAAAATCAGTGCTCGAAAATCCAAATCGCGCTCCTTCCCTTCTGAGCACTGCCGCGGGTCCAAACAGCAGTTTATTACCACATATGGGGTGTTTCCGTAATTGGGAGATATTGCTTTACAAATGTTGGGTTGTTTTTTCTCCTTTATCCCTTGCAAAAATGTGAAAGTCGTACGTTTTTCCAGAAAAAAAGTAGATTTTCATGTTCACAGACTAATTCCAATAAATTTAGCAAAAAACCTGTGGGGTCAAAATGCTAACCATACCCCTAGATAAATTCCCTGAGGGGTGTAGTTTCAAAAATAGGGTCACTTTTGGGGTTTCCACTGTTTTGGCACCACAAGACCTCTTCAAACCTGACGTGGTGCCTAAAATATATTCTAAAAAAAGGAGGTCCCAAAATACACTAGGTGCTCCTTTGCTTCTGAAGCCGGAGTTTCAGTCCACTAGTGCACTAGGGCTACATGTGGGATATTTCTAAAAACTGCAGAATCTGGGCAATAAATATTGAGATGCATTTTTCAGGTAAAACCTACTGTGTTACAGAAAAATATGTATTACAAATGAGTTTGGGCAAAAAAAATGAAATTTGAAAATTTAATCTCTACTTTCCTTCAATTTCTGTAAAACGCCTAAAGGGTTGAAACACTTTCTGAATGCTGTTTTGAATACTTTTAGGGGTGCAGTTTTCAAAATGGGGTGGTTTATGGGGGTTTCTAATATATAAGGCCCTCAAAACCACTTCAGAACTGAACTCGTCCCTGAAAATATAGCCTTTTGAAATTTTATTAAAGAGGCTCTGTCACCAGATTTTGCAACCCCTATCTCCTATTGCAGCAGATCGGCGCTGCAATGTAGATAAGAGTAACGTTTTTTTTTTAAAAAAAACAAGCATTTTTGGCCAAGTTATGACCATTTTTATATTTATGCAAATGAGGCTTTCTAAAGTACAACTGGGCGTGTTTAAAGTAAAAGTACAACTGGGCGTGTATTATGTGCGTACATCTGGGCGTTTTTACTTCTTTTACTAGCTGGGCGTTGTGAATGGGAGTGTATGATGCTGACGAATCAGCATCATCCACGTCTCTTCGTTAACACCCAGCTTCTGGCAGTGCACAGACGCTGTGACGTCACTCACTTCCTGCCCCAGGTCCTGCATCGTGTCGGACGAGCGAGGACACATCGGCACCAGAGGCTACAGTTGATTCTGCAGCAGCATCAGCGTTTGCAGGTAAGTAGCTACATCGACTTACCTGCAAACGCCGATGCTGCTGCAGAATCAAATGTAGCCTCTGGTGCCGATGTGTCCTCACTCGTCCGACACGATGCAGGACCTGGGGCAGGAAGTGAGTGACGTCACAGCGTGATTTCTCGAGAAACGCGCTGTGTCTGTGCACTGCCAGAAGCTGGGTGTTAACGAAGAGAAGTGGATGATGCTGATTCGTCAGCATCATACACTCCCATTCACAACACCCAGCTAGTAAAAGAAGTAAAAACGCCCAGATGTACGCACATAATACACGCCCAGTTGTACTTTTACTTTAAACACGCCCAGTTGTACTTTAGAAAGCCTCATTTGCATAAATATAAAAATGGTCATAACTTGGCCAAAAATGCTCGTTTAAAAAAAAAAACAAAAACGTTAGGCTGTGTTCACACTGAGTTTTTTGCAGGAGGAAAATTCCTCCTGCAAAAACTGCTCCAGTAGGTTTTTGCACAGTGGTTTGACAAAAACTCGTCAAAACACTGGTCGAGGTTTTTTTTTCCTCTTTCTGACTCATTGAAATGGGGTTTTGGAGGCAGAAACCGCCTCAAGATGGGTCATGTTGCTTCTTTTTACCACGACGTCTGCCTCCCATTGAAATCAATGGGAGGCATTTTCGGGCGGTTTTTGAGGAGTTTTTTGGCGCTGTTTGAACTCTGTGTGAACAGGGCCTTTACTCTTATCTACATTGCAGCGCCGATCTGCTGCAATAGGAGATAGGGGTTGCAAAATCTGGTGACAGAGCCTCTTTAAAAATGTGAGAAAATACTGCTAAATTTCTAAGCCTTGTAACGTCCTAGAAAAATAAAAGGATGTTCAAAAAATTATGCAAACATAAAGTAGACATATGGGAAATGTTAATTAGTAACTATTTTGTGTGGTATTACTTTCTGCTTTACAAGCAGATACATTTAAAATGAGAAAAATCATAATTTCTTCAAATTCTATCTAAATTTTGGTGTTTTTCACAAATAAGCAATGAATTTATCGACCAAATTTTTTCACTAACATAAAGTACAATATGTCATGAGAAAACAATCTCATAATCGCTTGGATAGGTAAAAGCATTCCGAAGTTATTACCACATAAGGTGACACATGTCAGATTTGAAAAAACGGGTCTGGTCCTGAAGGCCAAAATGAGCTTGGACTTGAAGGAGTTAAACTTGAGCAGATTACAGATTTTGCACAGAAATATATACACTGATGTACACACATAAATAGAGTGGGGTGGACACTGAAACTAAAGTGCAAGAAGTGTGTACTTTCAAAGTAAAAAACTACACCAGCTTTGCACCCATGCCACACATGCTGCTAAGACACAGGTGACATACCACACATGCTGCTAAGACACAGGACCCATGCTGCTAAGACACAGGAGACATGCCACACACGCAGCTAAGACACAGGATACATCCCACACATGCCACTAAGACACAAGAATCATGTCACGCACGCTACTAAGGCACAGGACACATGCCACACACGCTTCTAAGTCACAGGACACATGCCACACACGCTTCTAAGTCACAGGACACATGCCACACACGCTTCTAAGTCACAGGACACATGCCGCACATGTGCTGCTAAGACACATGACAAACACGCTTCTAAGACACAAAACACATGCTACCAGGACCGGACTTAGGTTGAATGGCGCCCTGTGAGGGACTAACCAAAAATGAACCACCTATATAGACACACACATACTGGTACATATATACTTTATGTACATACAGTGAATATAAAAAGTCTACACACCCCTGTTAAAATTCCAGGTTTTTGTCATGTTAAAAAGTCAGTCCAAGATGAATAATTTCAAAACTTTTTCATTTAGAGGGGAAAAATAAAAATAACAAAATCTACAATAATGTGATTGCATAAGTGTGAACACCGTCTTATAATTGGTGATGTGGTTGTGTTCAGAATTAGCCAATCAGCCAAAAGCATGTGGGAAAACATGTTATGGTCTGATGAGACCAAGGTTGAACTTTTTGGCCATAATTCCAAAAGGATGTTTGCTGCAAAGCCAACACTGCACATCACCAAAAGAACAACATCCCCACAGTGAAGCATGGTGGAGGCAGCATTATTCTTTGTGGCTGTTTTTCTGCAGCTTGAACTGGGGCTTTAGTCAAGGTGGAGGGAATTATGAACAGTTCCTAATATCAGTCAATATTGGCACAAAACCTGCAGGCCTCTGCTAAAAAGCTGAAGATGAAGAGGAATTTCACCTTTCAGAATGACAACGACCTAAAGCATTCCTCCAAATCAACAAAAGAATGGCTTCACCAGAAGAAGATCAAAGTTTTGGAATGGCCCAACCAGAGCCCACACCTGAATCCCATTGAAAATCTGCAGGGTGACCTGAAGAGGGCTGTACACAGGAGATGCCCTCGCAATCTGACAGATTTGAAGCGCTTTTGCAAGGAAGAGTGGGCAACAATTGCCAAGTCAAGATGTGCCATGCTGATAGATGATGTTCTACCCGAAAAGACTGAATACTGTCATAAAGTCAAAGGGTAATTCAACAAAGTATTAGTTTAATGGTGTGCATATTTATGCAACCACATTATTTGTTCTTTATTTTTATTTTCCACTCTAAAAGATTTCAGTTTGTTTTTCAATACAATTGTACAGATTATAGTAGGTCACATTAAAGGCGGAAAAAGTTCTGAAATGATTAATCTAGGACTGACTTTGTAACATGACAAAAACCTGGCATTTAACCCCTTCGCGCTCAGTGACGTACTATTCCGTCATGGTAACCATAGCGTTCGTGCTCCATGATGGAATAATACATCACGGGAGCAACGGCCATTTCGGCCGTCTTCCCGACACATACAGGAGCTGTGACAGCTGCGGTCTCGTACAGTAGCTGGTGCAGCTCCTATAGCGGGACCGATTGCTGTGTCCCCTCTGATTAACCCCTTAAAAGCCACATTCAATAGCAATTCTTAGGGGTTAAACCACCATCGACGGTCCGCTACATGATAGCGGGCAGCGATGGTTGCTATGGCAACCGGACGCCTAACAATGGCATCCGGCTATGCAATCTATAGAAGCCTAGTGGGTCCTGACAAAGTCAGGACAAAGAAGAAAAAAAGCAACAAAGCGCACATAGTGCATGAAACGATAAAGAGGTTTAGTGTGTACTGGGTTCAAGTTGTGCTGACCTTGTAAAGTTATGCTAGGAGCATAACATCCAGTGTAGCATTTTCCAAAATTTCTATGGGATGTAGTTACTTGGGTCCGGTTGCAGCCTGAGATCCGGTTCGAGAGCTAAAAGAAGCCTCTATATTTGGACAGCAGGAGTAGCGAAGAAAAAGGCAGATACCTCTCTGGCGCAGCCGGTTTGTGGATGATCCATGGTTACAATTGTTCGTTCCTCCCAGTTATGTGGACAAGGTGAGTATAAAGGATTTTATTGACTCAATAAAATCCTTTATACTCACCTTGTCCACATGACTGAGATGAATGAACAATTCTAACCGTGGATCATCCACAAACCGGCTGCGCCTTAGAGGTATCCGCCTTTTTCTTCGCTACTCCTGCTGACAAAGTCAGGACCCACTATGGTTGCTGTCAGCGAGTAGCTGACCGCTCTAATGCACTGGGAGGAAGACTTCTGTATGAAGCCCCTCTCCAAGTTTTCCTTAACATAGGCGGACATGGACAGAGTCTCTGGCAAGGAGAGAGGATATACCCTACCACGGGGAAGGGATGCATCAGGAATCAGCTCGATAGGACAGTCATACACCCGGTGTGGGGGCAGCTTCTCCGCCTCCCTCTTGCTGAAGACGTCCAAAAATGCAGCATAATGACCAAGCAATCCTGCCAATGACCGAGGCAGAGCAGGCTGAGCCTAACTAATTTGTACCAGGCAACGGTTGTGACACTCGGGGCCCCACTGGAGAACCTCTTCAGAGTTCCAGTCCAGTACCGGGGCATTTAGTCGGAGCCAAGGCAAGCCCAGCAGCATGGGGTTAACGGCCTTGGACAAGACAAAGAACGATAGCAGCTCGAAGTGGAGAGCTCCCACTTGGAGCCTCAGCGGCATGGTCACAGCTATAACTGGGACTGGCAGAGGTAGTCCATTTACTGATGCAGCCATCAACGCCCTCTCCAGAGGGGTAGTGGGTAATTGGAGAATATCCAACAGGTCTCTACAAATGAAATTAACAGTGGATCCAGAGTCCAGATACGCAGAGACCCGATGCATTCTCTCGCCGGACACTATGGTCACGGGCATGGACAATTTAGACGGAAGTCCTTCTTTACCCAAGGTTGTCTCTCCTACCAACCCTAGGCTTTGGGACACAGACGCACAAGATGGCCTCCGAGGCCGCAATAAAGACAGAGTCCCATAGTGCGTCTGCGTTGTCTCTCCAGGGTAGATAGCTTAAACTGGTCCATCCCCACAGACTCCTTAGGAGGATCGGCATCTGTGCGCGCACCCTACGGGACCCAGCCAAGGTAAGCGGAAGTGAGACTGGGTCCAGCACTCGCAGACCCATGGCTGTGGCCGTCAGGAGGTGATTGAGCCTGATGGCCCGCGGCCATGGACATCACAATTGCTATTCGTTAAGAAGAATCCTGAGAGTGGTGAGACTGTTCTACTTACTTTTAAAACTGATTTTGGGACTGTACAGCACAGACTTATAAAATGTAAGGAACTTGCTGTGGAATTTGTGCTTGGCAGAGACTTTCCTAATTTTTGGCAGCTATGGGAAAAAGACAGTATGCCAAATAACCATGGTAGCTATTCCTGGGAGAAGCCTTCTTCAGAGTATGCTACTGCTAATTCTAAAGGGGGACGTGCACCTGTTGTAACTGTGTCTGATGATAAAAATGTGTTTTCTGTAATATCTGTGAAAAATTACACACAACAGGTATGTGATGACACTAACGAAATGTCCAGTTTTGCACTTAACATGTCTGTAACACATGAACACGTTGCACAGTCTGAACAGATAAATACAGTGTGTGATCGGGCTGGTAAAGAAATAGCAGATGAGACAGAAGACATGAGCTCAAGTGCGCCCCTCGAGGCTGGAGTTGAGAATGTCGAAAGTGTCACATGTGATGTGCGTGCTGTTACTAATGGTAACCCAGAGAATAATGTTGCCATGTAAGTTTTTGGTGAAATTAATGTGGTTGCTACTGTGCATCTGTGATTGTCTGTGATCAAATAATTTTTTACTGGAGGAGTGGGTGAATTTGACAAAATGCAAGCTGTAGGGGTGACCCTGAGTAAAAACTGAAAGTTCTCTCATAGAGGTTGATACCGAAGATGCTGAAAAGACTTTTCCACATTTTACAGGAGAGAGGGAACTGTTATATAGAGCCAGTGAGGTGTATGCGGTGGTGGATGTGTCCTTGGACACAGACGTACCATGTAATAGTAGAATTGGAAGAAAAATGTATGGATATACAGGGGAGCGCTACTAGTAAGTAAACGGTTAACAATGGTAAATTCTTTGATTTATTAAATATAGGCAACGCGTTTCAACACAGGACATGTGTCTTCGTCAGGCCAAGGAAAATGTTATCCATACATTTTTCTTCCAATTCTACTATTACATTGCGGTACCACGCTTCCATGATACCGTCATCTGGATTGGGGAGCAGCAGCTGTTTGTTCAAATTCTTACATGCGTACATCAGTGTTGTACCTGAATTGTACAACCTGTAAAGGTGAGCGCTATCACCTTCCTTTAAATTTTTCTACCTTTTCCATCAGGTTTATCTTGCACCATGTGGCGCTGTGTACTCTTTTTTTTCCCCTTAGGTTGTACCATGTAATAAATCAGGAGTATCTGAGGAGATTTCCCTAGAGGTTGGGATTGTTGATGGTAACCTGGAGTTCAGCCCTGCCATTCCTAATGATTGTGATGAAAATGTGCATGGTGCAATAGATGTGACTGTAGCACCTTTAGAAATGTTGCCCCCTACAGGTCATTCTTATCCTGTAGAAAAGGAGACTGATGTAACGCTCACTCATTCCAAGGAGTTGGGGGAAACACAGGAGTTAGGCTTCAAACTTTGTTCAGTTGATGCTACTACAGTGTATGCTTCACCACTGACATTGTATGTGATATAAAACAGGTTACTAATGGTAACAAGCCGTGTTCAGTGGATGCAACTACAGTGTATGCTTCAGCAACTGACATTGTATGTTATATAGAACTGGTTACTAATATCAACAAGCCGTGTTGAGTGTATGCTACTACAGAGTATGCTTCACCACTGACATTGTATGTGATATAGAACAGGTTACTAATGGCAACAAGCCGTGTTCAGTGGATGCTACTACAGTGTATGCTTCAGCCACTGACATTGTATGTGATATAGAACAGGTTACTAATGGCAACAAGCCATGTTCAGTGGATGCTACTACAGTGTATGCTTCACCACTGACATTGTATGTGATATAGAACAGTTTACTAATGGCAACCAGCCGTGTTCAGTGTATGCGACTACAGAGTATGCTTCACCACTGACATTGTATGTGATATAAAACAGGTTACTAATGGTAACAAGCCATGTTCAGTGGATGCTACTACAGTGTATGCTTCAGCAACTGACATTGTAAGTGATATAGAACAGGTTACTAATGGTAACAAGCCGTGTTCAGTGTATGCTACTACAGAGTATGCTTCACCACTGACATTGTATGTGATATAAAACAGGTTACTAATGGTAACAAGCCATGTTCAGTGGATGCTACTACAGTGTATGCTTCAGCAACTGATATTGTATGTTATATAGAACTGGTTACTAATATCAACAAGCCGTGTTCAGTGTATGCGACTACAGAGTATGCTTCACCACTGACATTGTATGTGATATAGAACAGTTTACTAATGGCAACCAGCCGTGTTCAGTCGATGCTACTACAGTGTATGCTTCAGCAACTGATATTGTATGTAATATAAAACAGGTTACTAATGGTAACAAGCCATGTTCTGTGGATGCTACTACAGTGTATGCTTCACCACTGACATTGTATGTGATATAGAACAGTTTACTAATGGCAACCAGCCGTGTTCAGTGTATGCGACTACAGAGTATGCTTCACCACTGACATTGTATGTGATATAAAACAGGTTACTAATGGTAACAAGCCATGTTCAGTGGATGCTACTACAGTGTATGCTTCAGCAACTGACAATGTAAGTGATATAGAACAGGTTACTAATGGTAACAAGCCATATTCAGTGGATGCTACTACAATATATGCTTCAGCCACTGACATTGTATGTGATATAGAACAGGTTACTAATGGTAACAAGCCGTGTTCAGTGTATGCTACTACAGAGTATGCTTCAGCCACTGACATTGTATGTGATATAGAACAGGTTACTAATCAGTGTATGCTACTACAGAGTATGCTTCACCACTGACATTGTATGTGATATAAAATAGGTTACTAATGGTAACAAGCCGTGTTCAGTGGATGCTACTACAGTGTATGCTTCAGCAACTGATATTGTATGTTATATAGAACCGGTTACTAATATCAACAAGCCGTGTTCAGTGTATGCTACTACAGAGTATGCTTCAGCCACTGACATTGTATGTGATATAGAACAGGTTACTAATGGTAACAAGCCGTGTACAGTGGATGCTACTACAGTGTATGCTTCAGCCACTGACATTGTATGTGATATAGAACAGGTTACTAATGGCAACAAGTCGTGTTCAGTGGATGGTACTACAATGTATGCTTCAGCCACTGACATTGTATGTGATATAGAACAGGTTACTAATGGCAACAAGCCATGTTCATTGGATGCTACTACAGTGTATGCTTCAGCCACTGACATTGTATGTAATATAGAACAGGTTACTATTGCCAACCAGCCGTGTTCAGTGGATGCTACTACAGTGTATGCTTCACCACTGACATTGTATGTGATATAGAAGAGGTTACTAATGGCAACAAGCCGTGTTCAGTGGATGCTACTACAGTGTATGCTTCACAACTGACATTGTATGTGATATGGAACAGGTTACTAATGGCAAAAAGCCATGTTCAGTGGATGCTACTACTACAGTGTATGCTTCAGCCACTGACATTGTATGTAATATAGAACAGGTTACTAATGGCAACAAGCCGTGTTCAGTGGATGCTACTACAGTGTATGCTTCACCACTGACATTGTATGTAATATAGAACAGGTTACTATTGGCAACAAGCCGTGTTCAGTGGATGCTACTACAGTGTATGCTTCAGCATTGACATTGTATGTGATATAGAACAGGTTACTAATGGCAACAAGTCTTGTTCAGTGGATGCTACTACAGTGTATGCTTCAGCCACTGACCTTGTATGTGATGTAGAACAGGTTACTAATGGCAATCAGCCGTGTTCAGTGGATGCTACTACAGTGTATGCTTCAGCCACTGACATTGTATGTGATATAGAACAGGTTACTAATGGTAACAAGCCGTGTTCAGTGGATGCTACTACAGTGTATGCTTCAGCAACTGATATTGTATGTTATATAGAACCGGTTACTAATATCAACAAGCCGTGTTCAGTGTATGCTACTACAGAGTATGCTTCAGCCACTGACATTGTATGTGATATAGAACAGGTTACTAATGGTAACAAGCCGTGTTCAGTGGATGCTACTACAGTGTATGCTTCAGCCACTGACATTGTATGTGATATAGAACAGGTTACTAATGGCAACAAGTCGTGTTCAGTGGATGCTACTACAATGTATGCTTCAGCCACTGACATTGTATGTGATATAGAACAGGTTACTAATGGCAACAAGCCATGTTCAGTGGATGCTACTACAGTGTATGCTTCAGCCACTGACATTGTATGTAATATAGAACAGGTTACTATTGCCAACCAGCCATGTTCAGTGGATGCTACTACAGTGTATGCTTCACCACTGACATTGTATGTGATATAGAAGAGGTTACTAATGGCAACAAGCCGTGTTCAGTGGATGCTACTACAGTGTATGCTTCACAACTGACATTGTATGTGATATAGAACAGGTTACTAATGGCAACAAGCCGTGTTCAGTGGATGCTACTACAGTGTATGCTTCACCACTGACATTGTATGTAATATAGAACAGGTTACTATTGGCAACAAGCCGTGTTCAGTGGATGCTACTACAGTGTATGCTTCAGCACTGACATTGTATGTGATATAGAACAGGTTACTAATGGCAACAAGTCGTGTTCAGTGGATGCTACTACAGTGTATGCTTCAGCCACTGACCTTGTATGTGATGTAGAACAGGTTACTAATGGCAATCAGCCGTGTTCAGTGGATGCTACTACAGTGTATGCTTCAGCCACTGACATTGTATGTGATATAGAACAGGTTACTAATGGCAACAAACTGTGTTCAGTGGATGCTACTACAGTGTATGCTTCAGCCACTGACATTGTATGTGATATAGAACAGGTTACTAATGGCAACAAGCCGTGTTCAGTGAATGCTACTATAGTGTATGCTTCAGCAACTGACATTGTATGTGATATAGAACAGGTTACTATTGGCAACGAGCCATGTTCAGTGGATGCTACTACAGTGTATGCTTCACCACTGACATCGCATGTGAGGTAAATAAGGTTGCTAATGGCAACAAGTCATGTTCTGCCATTAAGCAGGAGCAGGGACCTAACGCTGCTGTGGAGATGACCACTCTTTGGCTAATAATCTTAAACCTGTAGTGTTTGAACAGTGTCATGGAAAATTCTCCCTGGCTAGCCAGTCTGAGCATTTACATGCTGAGACACATGTTTTAGACTCCAAGATGGAAGGGAGTAAAGCTACTGAAAGTGGTGATGTAGCTGATGATACATTGTGTACCACATCCAATGGGTGTATATGTAATGATGCTCAGGTTCTAGGGCTCAGAGCGAGTCAGGCAGATTGTAGTGAGCCAAGTCAATGTACGTGCTCACCCGTTCATGTGCAGTAACTGACGTAACATTGTCACATGAAAGCAAAATGCAGAGTGATAAAGAATCATGTGCTAATACTGCAGAGCAAATAGATGATGGTCTTTCCATAGAGAAAGGTCTACAACCTCATGTTGAGGAGATGGTCGAAGAAGATGACATGTGTGATAGAGAAGAGACCAATTGTTCTGATCCGCGCAGTGACCTGCATTATGTAGCATGTACTCGGGATGAGGTTGATATTATGATGCCCTAGTGTTGGGTAGGTGAGAAAGAGACAAATATGGAGGATGTAAATTATTCCCATGCTGTTAATGTTGGATTAACCCTTTCCCCCTTTGGCCACTTTTGACCTTCCTGACAGAGCCTCATTTTTCAAATCTGACATGTTTCAATTTATGTGGTAATAACTTCGGAATGCTTTTACCTATCCAAGCAATTCTGAGATTGTTTTCTCGTCACACATTGGACTTTATGTTACTGGCAAAATTCGCTCGATACGTTCAGTATTTAATTGTGAAAAACACCAAAATTTAGCGAAAAATGGCAAAATTTTTTATTTTTCTCAATTTAAATGTATCTGCTTGTAAGACAGGTAGTAATACTACACAAAATAGTTGCTAATTAACATCCGCCATATGTCTACTTTAGATTGGCATCCTTTTATTTTTCTAGGTTGTTACAAGGCTATGAACTTTAGCAGAAATTTCTCACATTTTCAAGAAAATTTCAAAAGGCTATTTTTACAGGGGCCAGTTCAGTTGTGAAGTGGCTTTGAGGGCTTTATATATTAGAAACTCCCAATAAGTCACTCCATTTTAAAAACTTCACCCCTCAAAGTATTCAAAACAGCATTTAGAAAGTTTCTTAACCCTTTAGATGTTTCATAGGAATTAAAGCAAAAGTAGAGGTGAAATTTACAAATTTCATATTTTTTTTGCAGAAATACATTTTTAATCCATTTGTTTTTTGTAACACAAAAAGTTTTACCAGAGAAATGCAACTCAATATTTATTGCCCATTTTCTGCAGTTTTAGGAAATATCCCACATGTGGCCCTCACGTGCTACTGGACTGAAGCACCGGCCTCAGAAACAAAGGAGCACCTAGTGGATTTTGGGGCCTTATTTTTATTAGAATATATTTTAGGCACCATGTCAGGTATGAAGGGCTCTTCCGGTGCCAAAACAGTGGAAATCCCCCAAAAGTGACCCCATTTGGGAAACTACACACCTCAAGGAAATTATCTAGGGGTATAGTGAGCATTTTAACCGCACTGGTTTTTTGCAGAAATGATTGGAAGTAGGCCGTGAAAATTAAAATCCAAATTTTTTCAAAGAAAATGTAGGTTTAGCGATTTTTTTTTCTCATTTCCGCAAAGACTAAAGGAGAAAAAGCACCACAAAATTGTTAAAGCAATTTCTCCCGAGTAAAACAATACCCCACGTGTGGTCATAAATGGCTATTTGGAAACACGGCAGGGTTTAGAAGGGAAAAGGCGTTATTTGGCTTTTGGAGATCACATTTAGCAGGAATGGTTTGCGGAGGCCATGTCACATTTGCAAATCACCTGAGGGGACAAAACAATGAAAACGCACAAAAAGTGACTCCATTTAGGAAACTACGCCCCTTGAGGAATTCATCTAGGGGTGTAGTGAGCATTTTGACCCCACAGGTGTTTCATAGAATGTATTAGAATTGGGCAGTGAAAATAAAAACAATTCCTTTTCTTCAATAAGACGTAGCTTTAGCAAAAAAAATGTCATTTTCTCAACAAATAAAGGAAAAAAAGAACCCAACATTTGTAAAGCAATTTCTCCAGAGTACAGCAATACCCCATATGCGGTCATAAACTGCTGTTTGCGTACACGGCTGGGCTCAGAAGGAAAGGAGTGGAATTTGGCTTTTGGAGTGCAGATTTTGCTGGAGTTGTTTCTGGGCGCCTGTGGGACCAAAACAGTGGAACCCCCCCCCCCCCAGAAGTAACCACATTTTGGAAACTACACCCCTCAATGCATTCACCTAGAGGTGTAGTGAGCATGTTAACCCCGCAGGTGTTTTGTAGAAATTAGTGTGCACTCAATATTGCAGAGTAAAAATTGGACTTTTTCCATAGATATGCAAATATGTGGTGCCCAGCTTGTGCCACCATAACAAGATAGCTCTTTAATTATAATGCGGTGTTTCCCGGTTTTAGAAACACCCTACATATTTTGACGGGACATTTGACAGAGCTCAGGAGTGAAAGAGTACCATGTAAAATTGAGGCCTAATTCGGCGATTTACAACGTATTGGTTCACAATTGCAGGGCTCAGATGTGAAATAATAAAAGAAACCTGAGAAGTGACACCATTTTGGAAACTACACCCCTCAAGGCATTTATTAAGGAGTGTAGTGAGCATTTTCACCCACAGGTCTTTTCCATAAATGAATACGCTGCGGATGGTGAAAATTAAAAATGTATATTTTTCACTAGATATGCTATTTCAGTGGCAAATATGTCGTGCCCAGCTTGTGCCACTGGAGACACACACCGCAAAAATTGTTAAAAGGGTTCTCCCGGGCATGGTGATGCCATATATGTGGAAGTAAACTGCTGTTTGGGAACGCTGTAGGGTTCAGAGGGGAGGGAGCGCCATTTGGCTTTTGGAGGGCGGATTTTGCTTGGTAGTAGTTTTGTTTGAGTATTGCTGGTGTTTCCGTTTATGATGTGGTGGCATATGTAAGCTGGGCAGAGTACATTAGGGGCATAGTCAGGTGGTATAATAATGGGGTAAACAATAAAATAATCCATAGATGTGTGTTACGCTGTGAAGCAATCCTTTCTGCACAGGCCAGTGTCGCACTGATAAATGGTGTCCTTTCTTATCCCCCTTTTGGTCCCCACTCCGCACCTTTTCAGTTTGGGTAATTTTGCTGGGAAGTGTTGTCCTGGTATAATACGGGCACCCTCGCTTCTGGCAGATATGTTTGGGCCCTCCCCTTCCTGGTTCAGTAATTTTAGGGCTTTGATAAATCACCTCTTGAAACAGAAGAAATGTTCCCCTCAGACCTGCACAACCGCATTTTTTTCTTTCCTGACTTATTGGAGCCTTAAATAATTTAATTTTTTCATAGACTTAGTGGTATATTATGTATATTGTATATTGGTGCCATCTTGCCGGTGGCTACGGAGGCCGTTCAGGCTCCACCGCCGGGCGGGTCCTGAGCGGCTTCTGTGCTAGGCAGACCGGGAGGCCAGTATTAGGCCTCCGATTGCCATTACAGCCACCGGAACACCGGCAATTTCATTGCTGGGGTTCCGATGAGCAGCAAACACCTTAAATGCAGCGATCGTGTTTGAGTGCTGCATTTAAGGGGTTAATGGCGGGGATCGAAGCTAATTTTGGTCCCCGCCATTACAGCTGGATGTCAGCTGTAAGATACCACCGACATTCTACGATGATGGCACCGACTCCGCTTCTGAGCCGGTGCCCAGCATTTGTCGTATGGATACGGCAAAATGCGGGTAGCACTAGCTTTCCATGACGTATCCATACGACAAATGTCGGGAAGGGGTTAAACAAAAGAAGAAGATGTGATTTTGAGGTGTGTTTAACAGAAAGGAACAAATTGTGTCCCACAATTACTGCAAGAACTGATTGTTACGTTTCTGAGTTTGCTGCAGATCTATATGATTGCAGTGGAGAACATAGTGGTAATGTATACACATCTGTCTCTGAAGTTTATCTTGATCCTATTAAGTTGTCAGAGTACAAAATAGATCTGGTGGATCACACGGAGTCACATGACCGGGATGTATACTCTTTATCTTTATCACTGCAGGAGCAATTGGTTAAAACCTCTGGTAAAGTAACAGATGACGTGGTTGAAGAAACTGTATCTCATAAACATGGATTGAAATGTTGTAAAATATTTGATATTGCAGAGAAAGTGTCTTGTGTCCCTCTCATAGTGGAAAGTACACATATTGATAAGGGAATGACAGACACGAGTCAAATATATGATGTAGGACAGTGCCTCCAATTAGATGGTATATCATATAGTTTATGTGAGATAGTACCCCATTGCAGGAACTTTGACCCCGGGGGTTGTAGCAGTGGCGTAACTACCGCGGTAGCAGCAGTAGCGGCTGCTACGGGGCCCGGGGCTTGAGGGGGCCCGGTGGCGCCGCTAGCAGCCGTTATGGCTACTACAGCGGTAGCGTCGCTACTGTGGGGCCCGCGACGCCGAGCCTTACACAGGCCCTCTCATGCCTGTAGGTGTCGCTAGCACCGGAGGGGGCCCCAGTGCTAGCGGCAGCCAAATACATGTATTAGCACTGAATGGCCGGGCATGTTCCGTGCCTGACCATCCAGTGCCTTACAATGACACTGATTGGCTAGCGGCGCGATGACATCATCGCGCCGCTTCCATGCTTAGAAGGTGCTGATTGGCGGGGCAAGTCATTCTGCCCCGCCAATCAGCGTCATTGGAGGACGCTCGTTCAGCTCCTGCAGACATGCTCAGAAGAGAGCATGTCTGCATCGCCAGTGAACAGCGTGGGAACCGGAGAATGTGAGTATGTCAAGTTTTTGTTTTTTTCCCCTCATAAAAATGTGAATGGCATTATCTATAGTGGGGGGGGGGGGGTCATCTTTATGTGGGCTATTATATATAGGGTTCTATATGTGGGGCAGTAGCTACAGGGGGGTCTATATGTGGGGCAGTAGCTACAGGGGGGGTCTATATGTGGGGGTGTGGGCCACTATATACAGGGGGCTCTATATGTGAGCCATTATATACAGGGGGCTCTATATGTGGGCCACTATATACATGGGGGGTCTATATGTGGGCCACTATATACAGGGGGGTCTATATGTGGGCCACTATATACAGGGGTGGGTTACCTGTGGGGCACTAGCAACAGGGTGGCTATATGTAGTGCACAGTCTACAGGGGTGGGCTATATGTGGGACACTATATACAGGGGGAGCTATATGTGAGACACTATGTACAGAGGTGGGCTATACGTGGAGCACTATCTATAGGGGAAGCTATATGTAGGGCAGCACCGTGGCTCAGTGGTTAGCACTATTGCCTTGCAGCTCTGGAGTCCATATGTGGGCACTATCTATAGGGGCTTCTATGTAGGTCACTATCTAAAGGGGCCACGTTGTGTGTTTGTGACAGTTATATTTAGAGGTGTTGAGAATTGTAACTTTGTTTACAGGTGCAGAAATGTTTTAAAAGTGAGAAGCTGAAGACATCTGAGCGGAAAACTGCAGAAATGGGTCATGGCCGGTAGAAATCCATCATAGATGTCTGAACCGGAGGGAGAAGAAAAGAACTAGAATCTGAGACGTCACCGGTGAGTCACTTAATGTAAATGTTTATTCTGCCTCTAATCAGTAATGTAGTCACTGTATGATCTGCAGCGAGATGATGGGTGATAGGATTTTTTTTGTGAAACCGCATCTCCCAGCATATCCTTATCATTGTTCAGGCCATGCTGGGAGCTGTAGTTTTACGCCGTACAAACCTATACGCAGTGGCGTAACTACCGCTATAGCAGCCGTAGCGACTTCTACAGGGCCTGCAGCATGAGGGGGCCCGTGCCACCCGCCGGCACGGCCCCCTCCCATGGCAGCAGGCTCCGCTAGCAGCCGCTATGGCTGCTACAGCACGACGCCACTGAAGGGGTTGTTCCTACATAAGACATGTATCCCCTAATCACAGGATAGGGGATACATGTGTGATCGCTGGCAGCGATGAGGAGAACGGGGGACCGAAAGTCCCCCCTAAGTTCTCCATGACAAACCTCGGACTTCCGGGGTCTGTGTCGGCAGCTCCGTAGAAATGAATGGAGCGCCGGTCGCGCTTGTGCGCATGCGTGACTAGCGCTCCTTTCATTTTTATTGAACTGCGCAGACGCCGGAAGTCCGAGGTTTGTCATGGAGAACTTCGGGGGACTTTCGGTCCCCCATTCTCCTTATCGCTGCCAGCGATCACACATGTATCCCCTATCCTGTGGATAGGGGATGCATGTCTTTTGTAGGACAAACTATAGGCCGTTTTTTTTGGGGGGGGGGGCTATATGGCGTTATCTACAGAGGGGTTCTGTATGGCATTATCTACAGGGGGGGCTGTATGGCATTCTCTACAGGGGGGACTTTATGGCGTTATCTACAGGGGGTCTGTATGGCGTTATCTACAGGGGGGCTGTATGGCGTTATCTGCAGGGGGCTGTGTATGGTGCTATCTATAGGGGGGCGCTGTGTGGTGGAATCTATAGGGAGGCACTATCTACAAAAGGGGGGGTTGCGTGATACCCAGCAGAGGGGGGGCCCTAGTCAAAAGTTTGCTATGGGGCCCAGTCTTTCCTAGTTACGCCCCTGGGTTGTAGTCAAGTGATCCCACCTATGGTTGTGATCAGAGGGGGAGGTTATGTAGCAGTGCAGCTACTAAGGGGCAGGATTTGGGCCCGGAATTATATATTTAAAAGGTCTGGGTTGCTGGAGTGGAAGAGAATAGTAAAAGTTCCACTCCGTCTTAAGGACACTACAGGGTTTGGGCTGCCTTATGAGTCTGATTAGCTCCCAGCTGTTAAGGCTTCTTTAAGAAAGGTGTGATCTATTCACACAGAGCTCCCAGTCTGAGGAAGACAGGTATTGCCAGCATGTGGGAGTCAAAGAGTTCTGGTAACGTTTGTTCTGATGTGCTGGGCAGAAGGCCTTTCACCCTGATAGCTAGGGAAGCTGTATGTTTAGTTAGAGGCTGGACAGCCTAGGGTTTATTTTTTAACTGTTTTGTACAATTGCTTTTCATGTATGAAGATGATAAAGCTGGTTGCGGCCAGTTTCAGACCGAATCCACTGTGAAAATTCTTAAGTGTGACAACCATCTTACCCTGTGAGCTAACTTAGCCCAAGATCTTACAATATATACACACACACACACACACACACACACACACACACACACACACACACACACACAAACAGGCACACAAACAGAAAAATATACACATACAGACACATATATAGATAAGTAACACACATACTGGAACATACACACTCGGAGACATATATATATATATATATATATACACTCAGATATATATACACAAACACATAAAGACACACATAGGCACTTACCATCAATCCTTGCTGACAAGCTCACAGGCTTCTTGCAGGACGGACTGAGCTTCCTTCTTTCCTCTTGCTTCTCTTGTTTCCTCCGTATGTGTAACAAGGAGCAGAGAACATAGAGCTCAACAACTTGCCCAGTGGCACCCCCTACATGCGGGGAGGCTGCAGCGCCTTGTGCACTAGCACAGTACGCACACTCCTAAGACCAGCCCTGCACGCTACTAAGACCCAGGACACATGCCACACACGCTGCTGAGACACCGGACAAATGCCACACACTGCGTTCAGACAATGGACACATGACACAGTGACATGTGCATCATGTATCTAATGTTTTAGGGACCCAGTCACAACAGCAACCGCTGCAAACCCTAAAGCTACTCCACTGGAGCTGATCCTTCTTTGTGTGTATAACATATGCCATCTCCGACTTTACTTTACCTTTACGTAGAAAATCTCCTTTACTTCCGTCTAAAATTTCACTTGGAACAAATTTATAATTAGCAAGAGGGTCATCTTTCATTTTGTTAAAAGTTGCTCTTTCCACCACTGTGTCTATTGCTTCTTCATCAAGGGTTATGTCCACAAATTTGCATATTTTCAGCACAGCAGATCGAAGGTCCTAAAACAGACCAAAAAATAATTTGAAAACATAGTAGTAAGAGAAAACTAAATGTGGTTTTATGATTGCGAGCAGTATCATATCATAGAGTTATCTAGGAAACCGCTATTCCATCTATGCCAATTTAACAGTGCCATGCTTACATTGAATGGTGCCTTGTGCAATACCTTTTGTTGCCCCCCCCATATGTTGTACTGTTATACAGTGTACGAATAACCAGATTAAACAATGTCTAACTACAAGTGATATACAGTATGGTTCCCAAATAACAGTGCCATACAGTTGCCTTAACAAAAATGCTATACAGTACTGCCACAAACATACATTACAATATACATAATATACCATACATTGCCAAAGTAGCAGTGCCACACAATGTAAATATCCCATACAGTGCTCAAATACCAAAATACAGTGACTGAATGACCGCTCCATACATAAAGTAATCTAATAAATTCTATACAATTTCTAAATAAAACTTCCACGCAATTAATATTAGGATCCATCTGAGGTGTCACCTTCAGTAGGGGCAGATCATGCTCCAGGTGCAGTCATACAGGTTGCACACCCCTATGGTTGGCCCTACAATTATAAAAGATTTGTAGTTCCACGTTTGATGGCAGGTGCTGCAGCTATGAGGACTATCTCTTACCAATTGTTCTGCTGTTGCACTGTACACTTATAAGTGCTGTACATACCAACTATATATGTAGGTTATCCCACTTGCCCATTACCTCTTCTACTCGCCCTTTTTCTGTTGGCTCTGTCCTGGGGCATCTGCATTACTTTAAGGTAAAAAATAGGAAAAGTTTTTTCTTTTTCTTTTAATATTTATTATATTATATACAGTAGGTTATTTCAATGCACAGCACATGGACGAGGAACACGCTCGTCTGAACGAGCCCTAACTTGTTCAAGTACCCCGTTTTGCTCCCTTGGCAATCATTTCATAGATCAATGGCAGGAAACTGGTGCTCACCATGTGAACCGGGGCTACTCTCCTCCAATTGTGCACTGTACAGTTTGTGTATATGAATTCCAAATGAATGCCACAGTTGTCAAGTTCACTTTATACACTGGTCATCTTCTTATCATTTGAAAATAAACCACTAATTACCTTTTTCATTTCTTCGTATGTCACAAAAAGTATGTTAAAATCCTCTTTGTGCGTGTACCAGCCCCTAACATGATCAAACCACGAGCCACCTAAGACTGTAAAATAAGATGACAATTTTCTTTATAGAATTTGCAAATACATAAAAAGTTCAGAACTTACTAAGTTCACATTTTGCGAATCAGTCTTTCCGTACAATATCTTAAAACAAGTGTGAACAGCAGCAACAGATAAATGTTATATATGAATAAATAAATAGGTTTTGTTTTTTTAATTCCCTGTCGTATACAGAATAAGTGTCTTTTCAAACTAAAACATGACATGGAGTAGGTTCACGTTTAATATTATGTCATTTGTATGATAAGCAACAAACTACAAACTCGCATCAGCAAGTACTCTTCATGACAAACTGACAGCAACGTGGCAGTCTGTTGCGAAGGAGATAGGGTATGTTCACACGTGCACGTCCGTTACGGCTGAAATTACGGAGCTGTTTTCAGGAGAAAACAGCTCCTGAATTTCAGACGTAATGGCATGTGCAGGCGTTTTTCGCAGCGTCCATTACGGACGTAATTGGAGCTGTTTTTCTATGGAGTCAATGGAAAATGGCTCCAATTACGTCCCAAGAAGTGACATGCCCTTCTTTGACGCGGGTGTCTTTTTTACGCACCGTCTTTTGACAGCGGCGCCTAAAAAAAATGCTTAGGAGCCGTATTTTCGGTCTTAATTTGAGGCTAAAACGCCCGAATTACGTCCGTAAATAGGGTGTGTGAACCCAGCCTAACTGAGAGAGATCAATGACTCTGCCACCTGTCTTGGTCTCAGTAGGAAACAGGACACCTGATATCCACGGTTATGTTCACATGTGACATCTTCTCTAGCTATTTTTACAAAAAAATGCTGCAAAAATGCCACGTGTAAACATACCATAATAAAACCCTTGTAAACAGGCCACCAGATTTAATTTAGCAAAAACAAAGCAGCAACATTAATTGCTGTATGCTGCATTTTGTTTTTATCGAATCTGGCGTAGTATGGCGGAAGCAGGGAGAGATCTCAAAATTATAGACTAGTTATGTGGTATTACTGTAAGGCTCTGTTCACATCTAAGCTTCCATTCAGATCCGGTCAGATTTGATGGGAAAAACAGTGCTGTAAACTATTTTTCCACAATGGAACCTGAAGGACCTCAATGGGGGCAGTCTGACCTGGTGGCTCCATTATAAATGCAAACCTCAACCTAGATGTGAACAGAGCCTAAGTTTTAGAATACCCTGAAATATTCGGAAGGCAACAGTAACACTAACTCAGAGGTTCCTTATCAATGTTTCATGTACAGTAAACAGCCCTTTAGGTAATTTGTCCCTTAATCCTTATGGAATATATGAAAGATTCCAGGGCTAACTTTAAGAAAAATATTGGGCTGCCCATGATTCTGATTCAGATGAAATAAATACTAAATGTTAAAAGCTATAAAAAAAACAACTAAAAAAACAACAACCTTGCAATTAATTTGCTTATATTCAAATGACAAAAATAATTGTTTGCTTGTTATTACCTGTCCCGGATATGTAGAGGTCTATCAATGTTTCCCAATTTATCGTATGTTTTATATTAGGAATCATTTTGTAGAAGTGATAAAAGGAGACCATTACATCTTTTGGGTTTCGAGCCACATATATAATCTGAAAGAAAAAGTAAAAAATTAGCACTTAGTTACATTGGATTAAAATAACATTGTAATAATGTCAAATAGCTAATAAATATTCAATAAAAAATAGTAATATCATTTTTTTTTTATCAAACAAGATCTAAACATCTAAAGGGGCCTCTGTAATAATAATAATAATAATAATAATAACAATTACTCCAATTTCGAACCAGTGTAGTAATATAAACATTTTTTGCTTCCCCTGGGGTTGCAAAGGTAGAATCAACAGACTTCTGAGTAGACTTCTAACCTGTGGATAGGTGATAATTGTCGATTCTTGGACAAATTCATCTGAGAGAAAGAGGAGAGCATCCTTGACATATGCTGTGCTGCTGGCACATTGACGTTTAAATCTATTTAGTCAAGGAGGGATTCATGGCTATCAATATAAGAGTGCGCGAAAACACAAATACACATGCACATTTACGCACAGGCACTTGAATGACAGTCAGTGCCCTCATATAAAAGTACAGCAAAAAGTAGTTACGCATGCGAGCACACATTCGCTACATAGATGCGTGTATACACTTGCCCACTCACTTCATACATGGATTAACACGTACGTACGTACGTACATGCATGCAAAGACAGATGCACATCAACATACACACACTATCTACATACATGGATGCACACATACCATATTCAAGTATGCACATACTGTATACACATGATCACAACATACCTATGAGAACAGATACTACATATACATAACAAATTCACACACACACACACACACACACACACACACACACACACACATAAAACAGACACTTACACACATAGTAATGACCCCTTACACTGGCACGTAGAAGCAGCACCAGGCAAAGGCAGCCTGTGGTTACTTTATCTGCATTACTATATAAGACAATGCACAGAATCCACAGGAATATACTTCATAAGGAAGTTGTATAATGGTTTAAATGACGTATAATCCTGCCAGCGGCACAGAGGTCTTTGCTCATGCACAGTGTTTTATATAGTAGTATAGAGATAGTAACCACAGGCTACCTCTAACAGAGTCACAATGATTGCATAGGAAGGCTGGTAACCCCCTAACCCCACCTTATGTATACCCCTTTTCTATAAACATATTTTGGTGTTGTGTGTTTTCTGAATTAATTTGATTTATTCCATATTTATCCTTTTACAGTTTGCCCTGTCTGTTTGCTGTATGATAGGCTAAATTGTTTTTATGATGTGGGGGACAATGCTGACAAAATTCATGGGAATTTCAAGCAGAAGATACAAAAAAAATTAAATATAGAAATATTTTCCTTTTTCTTTTTGGTAAAAACTACTCAAAAACCAATATTATGCACTTTAAAACAAAATGCCATGCATGCTTTTCATCAATTAATATGAGAAATAGTGTAAAACAACGCTTATGTGATTTACTTTTCCCATCCTGAACCGCAGATCTCTTGGCATTAGATAATATGGCAGGTGAGTTGTGAAAAGACGAGGAGATGGCCGGCTTTCAAAGTCAACGTTGTTAATATTATATTCAATCCATGGCACTCTTGTCATATTGTCAATATGTTCTGTGCCGTTTCGATGGCCTTCATTAAATATTAGGCTCAGAACTTGTTGTGTCCAAACGGTGCCTGAAAAATAACATCTAGCTTTTATAGTTTTTTGTATTTATTTCTAATACTGACAAGTTGTAAAACAAGATTTTTGTTAAAGGGGTATTCTGGCCGCTAAAACAAAATATACAGCAATAGATCTAGCTTGAAAAAGTAAAGCACTAATTGACTGCTGCTATGTTAATCCAGTGCTTGTCCACGATCCTATGTCATTCACCGTGACCACGAAGTTGTGTAGTACTTAGCGTTAGCGTCTCAGCTTCGCCGCACATGGAAAACTGCACCCCCTCCCTTTTTAATCGGCATGTCACAGTTCATGGGATAAATGGGGCTTCGGTTACCTCCTCTTCTGTATTCAAGCTATAAGTCTAGCCCCGTTTACAATGTGAACAGTGACGCTCTGTCTCTAGCTATTTTATTCAAGTGGCATTGCCACCATATACAATTATGCTATATTGCTAGGATATGCAATCAATGAATGATCGATAGTGACCAACCGCTAGTATTATCACTAACGTTAAAGAGGCTCTGTCACCAGATTTTGCAACCCCTATCTGCTATTGCAGCAGATAGGCGCTGCAATGTAGATTACAGTAACGTTTTTATTTTTAAAAAACGAGCATTTTTGGCCAAGTTATGACCATTTTTGTATTTATGCAAATGAGGCTTGCAAAAGTCCAAGTGGGCGTGTTTAAAGTAAAAGTCCAACTGGGCGTGTATTATGTGCGTACATCGGGGCATTTTTACTACTTTTACTAGCTGGGCGTTCTGACGAGAAGTATCATCCACTTCTCTTCAGAACGCCCAGCTTCTGGCAGTGCAGACACACAGCGTGTTCTCGAGAGATCACGCTGTGACGTCACTCACTTCCTGCCCCAGGTCCTGCATCGTGTCGGCCACATCGGCACCAGAGGCTACAGTTGATTCTGCAGCAGCATCAGCGTTTGCAGGTAAGTAGCTACATCGACTTACCTGCAAACGCTGATGCTGCTGCAGAATCAACTGTAGCCTCTGGTGCCGATGTGTCCTCGCTCGTCCGACACGATGCAGGACCTGGGGCAGGAAGTGAGTGACGACACAGCGTGATCTCTCGAGAACACGCTGTGTGTCTGCACTGCCAGAAGCTGGGCGTTCTGAAGAGAAGTGGATGATACTTCTCGTCAGAACGCCCAGCTAGTAAAAGTAGTAAAAACGCCCCGATGTACGTACATAATACACGCCCAGTTGGACTTTTACTTTAAACACGCCCACTTGGACTTTTGCAAGCCTCATTTGCATAAATACAAAAATGGTCATAACTTGGCCAAAAATGCTCGTTTTTAAAAAATAAAAACGTTACTGTAATCTACATTGCAGCGCCTATCTGCTGCAATAGCAGATAGGGGTTGCAAAATCTGGTGACAGAGCCTCTTTAAGCATGAAGGGACTGTGGTTTGGGAGTAACTCTGTAGGAACTACAGCACAGATTCATTTATATGGGTATGAGTTGTAGTGCTAGACACAGCGTCTGGTCAGGATTGAGGCTATATCCGAAAACAGCAAATTGGGCCGTTGCACATTAGTTCTCAGGATTGGTGGGGGTCTCAGTGGTCGGACCTTAGACCTCCACTGAATGAACACTGATGGCATATCCTAGTGAATCATTCACAATTGCTGTATAGAAAGTCTTAGTCTGTTAGCAGTTGTTTTAAAGGATCCAATTAAGCTCATAAAATGAATACATTGGCTGAAAAGCAAAATAGTGGAAAAATAATGACCACCTCCAACAAGTTACCCCCAACTGGAAATATTACACCATATTAGGAAAGGTTGCATTGATAAAACCTATCCTTTCCATTTTTAATATAAAAGTACAGAGAGAGAGAGAAATTTATCAAACCTTTGCCAGACTTTTGTCACATTAAACCAACTCTCCGTACTTTTTTAAAGAAGTGGCTGGAGCGGAGTTTAAGGGATGGGACCACCCAGAGGCTACGCTACACCAGAAAGAGGCATAAGTTACGTATAGCGCAAGTCTACTCCAGTTCATATCTGGAGTAGATTTGCCTTTCTGGCACACTGATAGACAGAGATATTCCGAATTTATTAATAGGCCTCGCAATTTACCCATAAGGCAACTAACCCTATTGTCCACACTAAGGTATTGAATTGTTCTATTCACATAATTCGTAATAATGAAAATAACCTTTATTAAAGGCACGTAGACTATATTGTAAAAACAACCTATGAGCCCATAGTATGAGTACACACTAAGGGTATGTTCACACGGCAGCCTCCGTTATGGCTGAAATTACGGAGCTGTTTTCAGGAGAAAACAGCTCCGGAATTTCAGACGTAGTGGCATGTGCAGGCGCTTTTCGCTGCGTCCATTACGGACGTAATTGGAGCTGTTTTTCCATGGAGTCAATGGAAAACGGTTCCAATTACGTCTCAAGAAGTGACAAGCACTTCTTTGACGTGGGTGTCTTTTTTACGCGCTGTCTTTTGACAGCGACGCGTAAAAAAAAATGACGGTCGGCACAGAACATCCTAAAGCCCATTCAAATGAATGTGCAGATGTTTGCCGGCGCATTGGAGCCGTATTTTTGGACGTAATTCGAGGTTAAAACGCCCGAATTACGTCCGTAAATAGGGTGTGTGAACCCAGCCTCAGATGTAAGATTCTCTTAAACAGACTACACTAAAAATCTAAAGTATTATTACAGCGCTATTTGATAAAAATTTAAAATCAGTGAACTTACCGGATTTTGGGTAGGTGATAAGAAATACATCATGGTCCCTAATTTTCATATGCTCTACATCATTTATGACTTCAGGTGATGTTAACTTGGCATCAAAGTATATGCCTTTATGTTTAAACAAATAAGTAGTCAGAGTTTCATGAAGTGCATCTCGGTCCATTGCTGCTTCCTCGACCCTATGAATGTATAAATGTGTTATTTTAGGCTATATAAACTTAAAATTAATATTTTTTTATTACCTTTTAGGCAAATGTGGTCTTTTATATTAAGATGAAGCAGTAATAGTTGAGCTCAGATTATGCTTATTTATATAGGACTTATCTAACCTTTGAGTTTGTAATTTTTGGACCAATTAGATTGCTTGAAGATAAATCTATTATTTATTAACCATCCCTGGACTGAATTAAACTTGCAAAGCACAACATGATTTCAGATCTTGTGTGAATAATAATTTATTTAGTGTTAGAATTTTCATTGTAAAAATGATACCAGTCCTCGGGCATGACTCTTTTAAACTTTTTATATAATATGACTTAAAGGCTATGGACACCTTTTGAGGGCATTTTTTTTTTTTTTGTAAATAGATTAGTCAGTGTGTTTAGTGTAACTTTGAAATTTGTCTTTATTGAAAAATCATTTTACTTTTGGAGATACAGCTGTTCTGTATTCTGTCCCGCAGACCTGATGGTTTCATTGTTGGCGGGTCCTGCGTGTCTTTGGCACACAGGAATCACATCTAAGTTCATAACTTAGATGTGATTGGTTACAGGTGGCTGACACGCAGGACCCGCCGACACTGATACCATCAGGTCCGCGGGAGAGACTGATTTTGTGTAAAACGAATGATACAGCTGCTCTGTATAGAGACTACAGAACAGCTGTATCTCTAAAAGTAAAACTATTTTTCAATAAAGACTAATTTCAAAGTTACACTAAACGCACGGACTAATCTATTATTTTTTTTTTTTTTTTTAAATGCCCTCAAAAAGGTGTCCATAGACTTTAGCTGTCAGGATATATATGTTTTTATTTTGCAATACAAGGTATCTCGGGAACCTTTTTCAGTGCATGTATTTTCTCTTGACCTTTACACAGAGGCGTTGCTAGGGGTTTAGCACAGGGGGGGGGACACATTTCAGTGGGCCCCCACACACAGTATGATGACCCCTTAGGGGCCCCTGCACAGTATAATGCCCTTATAGCTTCCTCCACGCAGTATAATGCCCTAAAGCTGGCCCCCTCACAGAACAATGCCCCATTGATGCCTCCTCACAGTATAATGACCAATTAGTGTCCCACAAACAGTATAATGCTCCCATAGCTTCCCCCATACAGTATAATACCCCCATAGCTGCCCTCATACAGTATAGTATAATTATCCTATAGCAGCCTCACATACCTAGTATAATGCCCCCATAACTTCCCCAATACAGTGTAACGCCCCCATAGCTGTCCCCACACAGTATAATGCCCCCATAGCTGCCATAATACAGTATAATTATCCCATAGCTTCCCCCACACAGAATAATGCCCCCATACTGCCCCACACAATATATTGCTTCATAGCAGCCCCCCATATCCATTATAATGCCCCCATAGTGCCTAATAAAAAATAAAAATAAAATAAATACTCACCTATCCCTGTTCCCACAACGAGTGGATCAAATGCCTCTACTCCTCCGGTCTGTGCTGTGTGTTGCTCGGCACAGACAGGTGCGATGAGGTTACTGCATCGCACAGGTCTGCGCCGAGCCACTCACAGCCGGCATTACATAGTGAATGCCGGAGCAAGTAGCCGCCAGCATTGAATTCAACTGTGTCTGCTTCCTGAGGATGTTTGGACATACCACCACTGGGCCCTGGACACCACCCTCTCAGTGGGCCCGGGGCCACCACCCCCTGCTAGCTACGCCTCTGCTTTACAGAATGCTGTTACTAGTCACTTGTTTCAAGAAAAGTTAAAGTGAATCTCCACAGTTTACATATAGAATTATTTTACATGAAACTTAAGTAGCTTTGTATGTACGGTTTATTGCTTTACTTTTCTCTTAATGCCCAACATTTTATTTAGATTATATGTATATATAAACTGTAAAACAGAGAACATATCTGTGCCAATATGTAGAATTAACCAGCATACTGTCCTATAGCAAACAAATACTGTTGTAGGGTATGTTCACACGGCAAACTAAAAACTGCTGTAAAATACGAAGCTATTTTCAAGGGAAAACAGCCTCTGATTTACAGCCATTTTTTATGCATCAAGCGTTTTTGTACGGCCGTTTTTGGAGCAGTTTCTCTATTGACAGAATGAAAAACGGCTTAAGAAAACGGTTCAAGAAGGGACATGCACTTCTTTTTTACGGGGCTTTTTTTCCCCATTGAAACCAATGGGCAGATGTTTGTAGGCGTTTAGCCCCAGTGTTTTCAGCTGTTTTTTGGGGCAGTTACAGGCTGAAAAAATGCCATGTAAACATACTTTTAAGGAGCAGGATGGCAGGAGCTGCTGAAATAGTAACTACAGGGTGTAAAGGTAGTCAAAATTGGATAGTATTTTTAATTTCACAGAGAGACCTAGTCCAGACTAGATATTATCTGAAACACATTGTTTAACCCCTTAATGTCCAGCCTATTTTGGACCTTAATGACCAAGCTATTTTTTACGTTTTTCAATCGTCGCATTCCAAGAGCTATAACCTTCTTATTTTTGCGTCGACATAGCTGTATAAGGTCTTGTTTTTTCGGGACAAGTTGTATTTTTTAATAGCACCATTTTTAGGTACATATTATTTATTGATTAACTTTTATTAACTTTTTTTTGGGGGGGAATAGAAAAAAATCAGAAATTTCGCCACTCTTTTTTGCGTCCTAAATCTACGCCGTTTACCGTGTGGTATAAATAACACAATAAATTTATTCAGCGGGTTGTTACGATTGCAACGATATCAAATTTGTATAGTTTTTGTATGTTTTACTACTTTTACACAGTAAAAACGCTTTTTTTTCTAAATTATTTGTTTTTGTGTCTCCATATTTGAAGAGCCGTAACGTTTTTTTTTTTTCGCCGATGCGGTTGTATGAGGGCTTTTTTTTTGCGGGACGACTTGTAGTTTTTATTGGTACCATTTTGGAGTAGATGCGACTTTTTGATCACTTTTTATTACATTTTTTTAAAAGTCAGTATTCACAGAAAACAGCAATTTTTCCATAGTTTTTTATTATTTTTTTTACGGCGTTCACCGTGCGGGTTAAATAATGTAATAGATTTATAGTCGGGGTCGTTACGGACGCGGCGATACCAAATATGTGTAACTTTTTAACTTTATTTTGTTTTTTTAAAAGTAAAACATTTTGTAAGGGGAAAAGCTGTGTTTTTCATTTTTTTCACATTTTTTTTTGAATTAACTTTATTAAACTTTTTTTCACTTTTTTACTAGTTCCATTAGGGGACTATAATATGCGATTCTGCGATCGCATTTATAATACACTGCAATACTTTTGTATTGCAGTGTATTACTGCCTGTCCGTTTAAAACGGACAGGCATATGCTAGGTCATGCCTGCGGCATGATCTAGCAGGCATTCACTCCAGGCAGCCTGGGGGCCTTTATTAGACCCCCGGCTGCCATTAGAGACACAGACACTCGGCGATCGTATCGCCGGGTGTCGGTGGGGGAGAGAGGGAGCTCCCTCCCTCTCTCCAAAACCACCCAGATGCGGAGCTCGCTATTGAGCACCGCATCTGAGGGGTTAAACGTGTGAGATCGATACTAATATCGATCTCACACGGCAGAGCAGGGACGCTCCCAGCCCTCAGCTGCCTCTAGCAGCTGAGAGCAGGGAGATTTGACAGCTCCCTGCTCTGTAAACTTATTCCGATGCCAAAACGTAAAAAGTCTATGGCATCGGAATAAGGCCCGTTAGTGACCGACGTAGAAACACGATGGGGTGGTCACTAACGGGTTAAAAAGGAATTGGAGGAAAACCGACACACCTTCCTTATTAGAATGGACAAAAGAAGTTAATTTAATTCAATCGCTTGAAAAAACAAAATGGTCGATAGATCAAAACATAGATACACATAACAAAGTTTGGGAAGACTGGACAAAACTTAAAGACTCTCAGTTTTTTAAATCATTATTATAAACACTAGATATTATCAGCCGTCTCACACGGACTCACCATCTAGCAGCGATTAAACTTGTTGATGATTCTTGATTTAATACTTCTGTATCAGATATATCAATGTATACATTTAATCTTGAGTGCTTCGTCAGAGACAAATATTTTATGTTCTCCTTTAATTTTGTTGTTTGTAAGAATTTTTTAATTATATCCCAACCCCCCTTGCTTTGTATACCCTCCCTTCACTCCCTTTTATATACAAAACTGAATAAAGAATTTAAAAAAAAAAAGGACTTTACAGGACTTCCGGGAGGTGGTGCTAGCGCTGGCCGCTTTTTATTGAACTCCTACGCCCGGCCAACTAAATAGACCCTTGCGGCCCTTATAATACAGTGGGCGATACCCACAACCACCCAAACAGTGCAGGATAGTGTTGGGTACATACCGACCGGCTCACTTTTTATCCCCGGAGTCGGACATCTTCATAATTCCGGCTGGACCAGAACGCTGCGGCCTGTACGAGCGGCCATCTTCTTTTTACTGGGCAGCGGCACATGGAGTAGGCGTGAAGGCTGCAGGCAGCCAGGAGGGACAAGTGTCGATGGATACAGCCATCGGTGTGCACACTATATGGATTTATTCTTATAAAGGTTCGCTAATTTCATATTACTGACTCAGTCTATAGCTACCTGTTTATGTATCTCACCTCAAACGGATCTATATACTGCATAGTTGCCAACAGTCCTGAATTTGCCGGGACTGTTCCGAATTTACAAAGACAGTCCCGACAAATTGCTGTCCCGGACGTGTCTAGGCAACTGCTTTATTCAAATGTATCTGCATCCTCAGGACGCAGATACAATTGAATATTATGGCAGAGCATGAAACTATCCGCTCCCTGCTCATTCCTCCAGAAGCAGAATCCCCGTCCAGAGAGTTGCCGTCACTATGGCCGGGGATTCCACTCCTAGAGGTAGCCCGACGTCACTGTCCATATATGAACAATGAGGTCCGGGGCTCCTCCTGGACTGGAATCCCCTGTAGATAATGCCACACACCCCGCTGTAGAAAGTGCCACACACACCCCTCTGTAGAAAGTGCCACCCCCCTGTAGATTTCGCCACACACAGCCCCCTGTGGATAGTGCCACACCCCCCCCTGTAGAAAGTGCCCCCCCCCCCCTCTGTAGATAGTGCTGTCAGGGATCATTACCATGTATATTGTTTGCAAAAATATTATCCTCACACATATGTATATACATTTCAGTTCTTTGTGTAATATACTGATATATATAACAAGTTATTTGTTCATGTCGGACACGCCTATGGAAGACACCGCCCCCTGGAATGCAAGAAAAGTGTACAGAAGAACTTGCAGCTGAGAAGCCGGTGGGGGCTTGGGCACTCCCACATCCCTAGGGAGGAGACATGTGTCTTTTCCTGTGTTTCTTTGTTCTGAATAAAGTTAGTTCGCTTCCTGTCTGATTTGGGGAAAGCTGTGTACCAACATCTCTGGCTGGTTTACTTCTTCCAGGCATGCCTTCAGCTTTCAATTTACAGAGGTGGTTATTCGGTGTGAAATAACAGGGGACGGAAGCCACCCTGAAATACATACCTGACAGTGCAATCCCCCCATAGATAGTGCCACCCCCCTGTAGATAGCTCCTTGCACACCCCAGGAGCAACACTCCCTCCCTCTTGACAGCGTTACACCCCCCTCCCTGTAGATAGCTCTGACACTCTGACTGGGGTTTCTACTCCTAGAAAGATAATGGAGCTATCTACAGGGAGGGTCGTGTGGCGCTATCTACGGGGGTATGTTTAACACTAGCTATGAGGTGTATGGCACTATCTACAAGGGGGTGTGTGTGGCATTATCTACAGAGGGCACTGTGGCATTATGTACAGAAGACACTGTGGCATTATCTACAGAGGGCACTGTGGCATTATCTACAGAGGGCCCTGTGGCTTTATCTACAGGGGGCACTGTGGCATTACCTATGGGGTTGTGGCACCTTCTAGAGAGGGAACAGTGGTACTATCTACAGAGGGCACTGTGGCATTATCTAAACTATCTAATGATTTTCTTGGGTCATGGCTGTGAGTGACATCATCAGGCAGTGCACTCGACCTGCATGCATACAGGCTGTACAAACAGGTCTTCTGGATACACCACAAGTGAGACATACTGGGACAATTTGAACCTTCTTTTAATCTATTTTCCCATATTTATAATTTGGTAAATTTTTTTCGCTTGTTATAATAAGTGGTATATTATAGTTTATTTTTACCATTTTATTGAAATTTTGGATTATCTTTCATATATTAATATACGGTACTTCTGCTATTTAATTGCCTGGCCAGGTGATGCGGGTGAATTTTCTAAAAATTGTTGTAATAGGTATTGTTCAGGGAAATTGTTTTCCTATATACATATTCTTTAATATTTAAATAAAATTTAATTATTTTTGAGCTCTGTACGTGCTTGTTTTGTTCGGAAACGACTATTTTTGTTTGGTCTTGTTGTATTGCATCTATCCCGGACAGCACCGTGTAATATTTATTCCATTGACTGAGTAGTGGAATTGAATGTTGTAGCTTTACTCCACAAGAGTCTTCTGCCAAACCAAGGCCAGCGATATTCAAATTTCTGAACTATCAAGATAAAGTCCAAATCCAATATGCATATCGCAAACATCAGCTTGAACAATGTGATTGACATAATATACTCCTATTTCAGGACTTCTCCGCCTCTGTGATTTCCAAAAGACGTCTTTTTCAACCTGCTTGCAAACTTCTATTTGACCATCAAATTAGATTCAACCTGACCTATCCTGACAAGCTACACTTCACTCTAAATGGATGCTCTAATGTTTTTGATGATCCGCATGCCGCCATGATGTTACTCAATCCTTCAAGCCATGCTTCTCCATCAAGATCCTCTTTACAATCATCTCCTACTTAATATGTGTTAGAAGTCACCTGATATTTTCTCCATGTTTATTTTTGAACACTCTGTATCTTTTGATACCTTTGACATGCCATTTCTTGGCATATGTTTCTGGGGACAAAGTTTTTCTTAGTTTTGTTATGTTAGGGGGGGGGGGGACATGTCACCACCTGATTCATTGTTGCTTGAAATTTTTGGGGATGATGCCTGCACGCTGGGACAGGACTGAGTCCTCACATTGCTTAATTCACAATACAAATTTCTGGAAAACAGGAATAGGTAATGGTGTCTGTACCTTTAATTCATTCTACATCAGGAGGCCATCTTAGATGGTGCTACTAGAATGTGGATGGCCTTAATAGCCCGGTCAAAAGAAAGAAAGTTCTTAATTGTCTGGGTAAACGATAAACATCCTACTTTAGTGAATCGTCCTTTTCCAGACAGTTATGAAGCCTCATATACATACTGATAACAGTAGAGGAGTAGCATTTACTTTTCATTCTTTAGACTATACAGTTCATGATTTTTGTGCTGACCCAGTGGGCAGGTATTTAATTATTTTTGTTACAATTGACGCCCATCTATATTGCCTGGTAAACGTTTATGCTCCTTACATTTTTTTTATTCCGTAGATTGCTCACTACTCTGTCCAGTTGGGACTGCTCTTCTCTAATTTTAGGTGGAGATTTGAATTGTATACATGATTCAGTTCTAGATAGTCAAGAAAAACCGCTACGAACACAATTCAATTCCTGATTGACTACCTAGATGTCATAGATCCTTGGCGTCATTGTAATCCTATAGATAAAAACTTTTAAAATTTTTCTCACGTACACAACACACACTCTATGATTGATCACTGGCTCATTTCTTCTTCACGGTCACATTCAGTTAAATCAGCAGAGTTGTCCAACATTGTCATCTGATCATGCCCCAATATTGCTCACCCTAACCAAATCCAATGCTACACGATGGTGTTTCCATCATATTCTAAAAATCCTCAATTAGGTCAATGGGAGACATTTGTAGATAACATTTCTAGTATCGTCACTATTTTGGTCCACCTTTAAAGCAGTAATATGGGGGTATCTCATCGCTCATGTTAGTAGAAAGCGTAATCCCTTTCAATCAGCATGGAATAAGGCTAACACATTTAACTGAAACACCTTCTAATAGAACTTTATGCCTGGAAGCAAAGTCTGCATTAGACACACTCTAAGGGTATGTGCACACACTAGACTAAAAACGTCTGAAAACTCAAGTTTTACGCGGCGTATTTTACGGCCATTTACGGCTCCAAAAACGTCCCAATAATTGACATACACTTCTTTTTCGTAGGCGTCTTTTCCCATCGGAACAGAACGCCGTATTTCCCATTGAAAACAATGGGCAGACGTATGTAGGCATTCTGCTTGCGATTTGTCAGCCGTTTTTCGGGACGTTTACGGCCCAAAAACGGCCCAAAATAGGCCGTGTTTACATTACCTTACAAGAAAAAGCATCCCTTCAGTTAGATTATGTGGGAAATAAATACTTTCGCTGGGGTAATTAACCTGGCCATTTAGTGGCCTCTTTAACTAGACCTTTCCGGAAAGCCACTAGGGTACATAAAATCTGATCCAAACAGGGGAACTTGCATACTAAACCTGAACATGTAATAGAGGAATTTTGTGAATATTTGGAAGACTTATTTAAAGTGTAACTAAACGTTCAACAAACTTCTGACATGTCAGAAGTTTCGATTGGTGAGAGTCCGAGCACGGAGACCCCCCAACAATCGCTAAAACGAAGCTGCAGAAGCAATTGTGTAAGCGCTAAGCCGCTTTGCTTCTGTTTGGATTTTTCCAGAGATCAATGTATTAGAGTATGGGCTCAATAGAAAGTCTATGAGCCCGTACTCCACTGCATCGGCTTTCCGGAAAAAGCCAAACAGAAATAAAGCGGCTGAGCGATCACATGAGCGCTTCTGATGCTTCATTTTAGCGATTGGTGGGGGTCTCAGTGCTCAGACCCCCACCAATCAAAATTTCTGACATGTCACTATGACATGTCAAAAGTTTGTTGAACATTTAGTTACACTTTAACCCCTTAAGGACACAGCCTGTTTTGGCCTTAAGGACACAGACAATTTTTTCAAATCTGACGTGTCAATTTATGTGGTAATAACTCTGGAATGCTTTTATGTATCCAAGCGATTCTGAGACTGTTTTCTAATGACACAATGTGCTTTATGTTAGTGGTAACATTTGGTAGATAAATTCAGTGTTTATTTGTGAAAAACCCCAAAATCAGGGAAGATTTGCAAAAATTAGCATTTTTCTAAATTTAAATGGATTTGCTTGTAAGACAGATAGTAATACCACACAAAATAGTTACTGGTTAACATTTCCCGTATGTCTACTTTATGTTGGCATCGTTTTTTAAAAGTCCTTTTATTTTTCTAGGATGTTACAAGGCTTAGGCTGGATTCACACGAGCATTTTCGGTCCGTAAAGGAAGGAACGTATTTCGACCACAAGTCCCGGACCAAACACACTGCAGGAAGCCGGGCTCCTAGCATCATAGTTTTGTATGACGCTAGGAGTCCCTGCCTCTCTGTGGAACTACTGTCCCGTACTGAAAACATGATTACAGTAAGGGACAGTTGTCCCGCAGCGAGGCAGGGACTCCTTTACGGACCGAACATGCTCGTGTGTATCCAGCCTTAGAACTAAAGCAGCAATTTCTCACATTTTCAAGAAAATTTCAAAAGGCTATTTTTTCAGAGACCAGTTCAGTTCTGAAGTGGCTTTGAGGGCCTTATATATTAGAAAGTCTTAATGAATCACCCCATTTTAAAAACTAGACCTCTCAAAGAATTCAAAACAGCATTCAGAAAGTTTCGTAACCCTTTAGGCATTTCACAGGAATTAAAGCAATGTAGGGGTGAAATTTAGAATTTTCATTTTTTTTGCCAAAATTCATTGGTAATAGATTTTTTTCTTTAACACAGAAAGTTTTACCAGAGAAATGCAACTCAGGATTTATTGCCCAGGTTCTGAAGTTTTTAGAAATATCCCACATGTGGCCCTAGTGTTCTTATGGACTGAAGCACCGGCCTCAGAAGCAAAAGGAGCACCTAGTGGAAGTTGGGGGTCGCCTTTTTTAGAATATATTTTAGGCACCATGTCAGATTTGAAGAGGTCTTGTGGTGCCAAAACAGTGGAAACCCCCCAAAAGTGATCCCATTTTGGAAACTACACCCCTTAAGAAATGTATCTAGGGGTATAGTTAGTATTTTGACCCCACAGTTTATATTCTAAACTTATTGGAATTAGTCTGTAAAAATGAAAATGAAAAAACGTAGAAATTTTACATTTTTACAAGAAATAAATAAGAAAAAGCACCACAACATTTGTAAAGCATCTTCTCCTGATTACGGCAATGCCCCATATGTGGTAATAAACGGCTGTTTGGACCCACGACAGGGCTCACAAGCGTGGAGCACCATTTCGATTTTGGAGAGCAGATTTTGCTGGAATAGTTTTCAGTGCCATGTCGTGTTTGCAACACCCTGGAGGGACCAAAACGGCGGAAACCCCGCAAAAGTGACACATTTTGGAAACTACACCCCTCAAGGAATATTTAGAGGGGTATAGTTAGCATTTTAACCACACATGTTTTTTGCAGAATTTATGGGAATTATGCTGTGAAATTGAAAATCTAAATTTTTTCTAATAAAATGTAGTTTAGCTCATATTTTTTAATTTTAACAATAGATAAAGGAGAAAATGCACCCCAACATTTGTAAAGCAAACTCTTCTGAGCACAGCAATACCACATATGTGGTAATAAACTGCCGTTTGGACACACGGCAGGGCTTAGAAAGTTCGGAGCGCCATTTGACTTTTGGAGCTCAAGTTTTGCGGTGCCGTGTCACATTTGCAAAGCCACTGAGGGGCCAAAATAGTGCAAACCCCCAAAAGTGACCCCATTTAGGAAACTACACCCCTCATGGAATTTATCTAGTGGTATAGTGAGCATTTTTACCCCACTATTTTTTTGCTGAATTTATTGGAATTAGGCAGTGAAAATGAAAATCTACATTCTTTCCTCTAAAATGTTGCATTTTTTCATTTTCACAAGGAATAAAGGCGATAAAGCACCCCAACATTTGTTGTAAAGCAATTTCTCCCGAGTACAGCAATGACCCATATATGGTAATAAACAGCTGTTTGGACACACCGCAGGGCCCAGAATGGCAGGAGTGCTACTTGGCATGTCGATTTTGGTTGATTGTTTTTTGGACGCCATGTCGCATTTGCAGAGCCCCTGAGGTACCAGTACAGTAGAAACCCCTGAGAAGTGACTATTTTGGATACTATACCGCTCAGGGTAATCATCTAGGGGGTGTAGTGAGCATTTTGATCCCACAGGTGTTTTATAGATTGTATTAGAATGAGGCAGTGAAAATGAAAAATTATTTTTTTACCAAAAAATATGTAGTTTTGCACCCAATTTTTTTCCACGATTGGTAATAGGAGAAAAACAACACACAATTTGTTACCCAATTACTCCCGAGTATGGCAATACTCCATGTGTGGCCCTAAACTGCTGTTTGGGCACATGGCAGAGCTAAAAATGGAAGGAGCGCCATTTGGCTTTTAGAACGCAGATTTTGCTGGACTGGTGTACAGGCTCCATGTCGCATTTGCAGAACTCCCTTAGGTACCAGAGTAGAGTGCAAAGCCCTGAGAAGTGACCCCATTTTGTAAACTATACCCCTCAAGTCATTTATCATCTGCCTGGACATATGACAGGGCTTAGGAGTGAAACAGCAAATGGGCATGTGAGGCCTATTTTGGTGATTTCCGCAGCATTGGCCCACAATTGGAGGGCTCTGAGGTCAAATAGTAAAATAAACCCTCAGGTAATGACCCCCATTTTGGAAACTGCATCCCTCAAGGCATTTTTTTAAGTGGTGTAGTGAGCATTTTGACCTCACAAGTTGTTTTTTTTCATTAGAAATGAACGATCAGTGGTTGGTGCAAAGTGAAAATTGCAATTTTTCCACAGGTATATGCCATTTTAGTGCACAATATGTTGTGCCCAGTTCGTGCCACTGAAGACAAATACCTCAAACTGTTAAGCGGGCTCTCCCGGGTATGGAAATGCCATATATGTGGACGTAAATTGCTGTTTGGGCACGCTGCAGGGCTCAGAAGGGAGGGAGCGCCAATTGGCTTTTGGAGCGCAGATTTCACTTAGTGGTAGTTTTTGTTTGGGGTTTTGCTGGTATTTCAGTTTATAATGTGGGGGCATATGTAAGCTGTGCGGGGTACATCAGGGCATATAAGAGGGTATAATAATGCGGTAAATAAATAATAATTCATAGATATGTAACTGGTGTTGCACTGATAAATGGTGCTGAATCTTATCTGCTTTTGGAACACTCTGCACATTTTGCATCGCCATATTCTGAGAGCCAGAACTTTTATTTTTTTCTCCACCGGAGCTGTGTAAGGGCTTATTTGTTGTGGGACAATCTGTAGTTTTCATTGTAACCATTTTGGGGTACATGCGATTTTTTTGATCACTTTGTATTTCGTTTTTTTGGTAAGCAAGGTGACCAAAAACCAGCAATTCTGATAATGGTTTTTTTCTACGGCGTTTGCCATGCGCTATAAATGACAATTTTACTTTATTCTGCGGGTCGATACGATTATGGCGATACCATATGTATATAGTTTTTTTATGTTTTGCAGTGTCTGCACAATCGCTTTTGCTTCATATAATTTATTTTTTGTGTCACCATATTCTTAGAGCCATAACTTTTTAAATATTTCCATCAATTAAGTTGTGGAATGCCTTGTTTTTTGCGGGACGGGCTGTAGTTTTTAAATGTATAATTTTGGGGTACAATAGCATGATATTTTTTATAGTTTGGGTCGTTGCGGAAGAGGAGATACCACATATGTGTACTTTTTTTAATGTTTTCTGTTTTTCCCTATAATAAGACTTAGGCTGGGTTCACACTACCTATTTTCAGACGTAATGGATGCGTTTTACGCCTCGAATTGCGTCTGCAAAAACGTCTCGAATACGTCGGCAAACATCTGCCCATTACTTTCAATGGGCTTTACGATGTACTGTGCCGACGACCTGTCATTTTATGCGTCGCTGTCAAAAGACGGCACGTAAAATTACAGCCTCGTCAAAAGAAGTGCAGGACACTTCTTGGGACGTAATTAGAGCCGTTTTTCATTGACTTCAATGAAGAACAGCTCCAAATTACGTCCGTAAAAGACGCCCCGCAAAACGCGAGTACATGCAATTAAGTCTGAAATTCAGGAGCTGTTTTCTCCTGAAAACAACTCTGTAATTTCAGATGTAATTGCAGTTATCGTGTACACATACCCTTATTATGAAAAAAAAGGCTGTTAGGGTATGTTCCCTCGCAGTGTTATCAGGCATATTTCTGGGCATTTACGCCTCGAAAAACGCCTGAAAAAATGGAAGCTGAACGCCTACAAACATCTGCCCATTGAAATCAATGGGAAAAATAGCATTTAGTTCATACAGGGCATCTTTTTATGCCGCAGTTTTAAAAAACGGAGCGTAAAAAGACGCTCCGTAAAAAGAAGTGCATGTCAATTCTTGAGGCGTTTTTTGGCACTGATTTTCCATTGAACTCTATGAAAAACCTCTCAAAAAACGCCTCAATAGAAGCCTGAAAAGAAGCCTCAAAAGAAGCTCCAAAATAAAAGAAGCTTCATTTTCAGCTTCAAAAACGCCTGAAAATCAGAGACTGTTTTCTCTGAAAACAGCTCCGTATTTTCAGACGTTTTTCGTTAAGCGTGTGAACATACCCTCATAGTTTTGTTAACGTGAAACTTTTTTAACTCGTTTTAACTTTTTTTTGTCCCACTAGGGGACTTTGAAGGCATGAAGCCCTGATTGCTATTCTAATACACTGCACTATCTACATAGTTCAGTGTATTAGAGCTGTCAGCTATTCACTGACCGTAAGTCTATTAGGCTGGGTTCACACGACCTATTTTCAGACGTAAACGAGGCGTATTATGCCTCGTTTTACGTCTGAAAATAGGGCTACAATACGTCGGCAAACATCTGCCCATTCATATGAATGGGTTTGCAGACGTACTGTGCAGACGACCTGTCATTTACGCGTCGTCGTTTGACAGCTGTCAAACGACGACGCGTAAAATGACTGCCTCGGCAATGAAGTGCAGGACACTTCTTTGCAACTTAATGTGAGCCGTTCTTCATTGAAGTCAATGAAGAGCAGCTTAAGATTTACGAGCGTCAAAGACGCCTCGCATAATGCGAGGAGGAGCTTTTACGTCTGAAACGACGCAGCTGTTTTCTCCTGAAAACAGTCTTTCTTTTCAGACGTAAAAGCCACTTATCGTGTGCACATAGGCTCTGTAAAAGCCACTTATCGTGTGCACATAGGCTTCTGTACTAGGAAGCCATTATTAGGCTACAATTCCCATAGCAATCATCGGCACCCCCAGTGGGTGCCGATGGTTTCCATTAGCAACCATAGGGTAAGATCTAACCACCTAGATGCAGCGATCACTGCATCTAAGGGTTTAATCGGCCGGATCGGAGCCTAGCTCTGGTCCTGGCCATTACAGCAGGATGTCAGCTGTGACAAACAGCTGACACCCGTGCCCATGGCAACCATCAGGGTTGCCGACAGGCTAGAAGCCATCTAGATGCAGCGATCGCATTTGACTAAGGGGTTAATCGGCCGGATCGGAGCCTAGCTACGGTCCTGGCCATTACAGCGGGATGTCGGACAGCCAACACCTGGCAGTGATGGCGCTGGCTCAGCTTCTGAGACAGCTCCATCACATACATCTTCTCAAGGAGCGGTGATTAGTCAGCCTCCTGTGACTGACCAATCACAGAAATCGCCGGCTGGGGACCGCTGTGATTGGTCCCCTGCCGTCTTACTGTGCCGATCAACTGTCATAAACACTTGACGGCACAGTTCTGTCACCCTGTCCTTTGACAGGGTGACAGTTTTTAGCCAGGACGCACCGGTACGTCACAGTGCCTTAAAGCACTGCAATACAGGATGTATCGGTGCGTCTGATTACTAAGGAGGAAATTGTTTGTGCCATAAAAACTCTTAAACTTTCTAAATTCCTGGGCCCAGATGGATTTTTCAATGAATGTTACAAAACACACAACTCCTGCCACACCTTCATACTTTGTTTATAGAAATGTTTCTTAATAAAAGTGTCCTGGATAGATTTAATGACACTTGCTTTATGTTATTACAGAAACCAAGAACAGATCCAGACCTTCTTGCCTCCTACAGACCAATTTGCCTGCTTAATACAGATTTTACATTTCTAACGAAAATATTAGCTACTCGTTTCCAATTGATTATTCCTGCCTTACTTACACCTATTGGATTTGTTCATGGAAAATCTATAACTTATAAAGTACGAACAGCTCTTGGGGCGATAGCCCCTATTCACTTTGCTAAAGCCATACTTCTGAGTCTTGATGCAGACAAGAATTTTGACTGGACACATTTAATCCGAATATTAAAATTTTGTCATTACGGAAAGGAGTTCATAACTACAATTAACTCTTTATATGATGATCCCACTTCCTCAATTTCATTAAATAACTGCATGTTCCGTCGCTTTTCTATACAGAGAGGAATCAGACAAGGCTGTACCTTATCCCCTTTACTCTTTAATTTGTCTCTAGACCCTCTGATCTGAATATTACAATCACTACCTTCTTTCGCAGGGATTAAAGTAGGCTCGTACGAAACAAAGACATTGGCTTATGCAGATGATCTCTTGTTATGTATATCTGACCCAAAGTCAGCATTACCTGATATTATTGGAAGTCTTGATTGATATTTCCATAAGTCTCAGGGTTTTTGATAAACTATGAAAAATCCGAAGCATTACCAATATTTAAGGCTGCCACAAGAGGTTGGGGAGACTTATTTCCATTCAAATGGCAGATGACTTCTATTACTTAGGCCGGATTCACACGAGCGTGTTCAGTCCGTGATATACGGTCCGCAGGTCGACAGTATTTTCCGGACTGAGCACAGAGCAGGGAGCTGAGGGTATGTTCACACACAAACTCAAAAAAGACTCAAAATACGGAGCTGTTTTCAAGGGAAAACAGCTCCTGATTTTCAGACGTTTTTGAAGCCATTAGCGTTTTTATGCCCGTATTTGGAGCTTTTTTCAATAGAGTCAATGAAAAACGCCTCCAAAAACGTCCCAAGAAGTGTCCTGCACTTCGTTTGACGAGCTGTCCTTTTACGCACCGTGTTTTGTGTACCGACGCATATAATAAAGGCTCGTGGGAACAGAACATCGTAATTCCCATTGAAAGCAATGGGCAGATGTTTGTAGGCGTATTAGGGGCGTTTTTTCAGGCGTAATTCAAGGCGTAAAACGCCCGAATTACGTCTGAAAATAGGCCGTGTGAACATACCCTTATTGACATCATTATCTATGACGCTAGGAGTCGCTGCCTCGCTACAGGAAAACTGTCCCGTACTGAAAACATGTTTTCAATACGGGACAGTAGTTTCGCAGAGAGGCAGGGACTCCTAGCGTCATAGATAACGATGATGCTAGGAGCCCGGCTCCCTGCACTGTGTTCGGTCCGGGAAATGCTGTCGACCTGCGAACCGTATATCACGGACTGAATATGCTCGTGTGAATCCGGCCTTATTTGGATGTTAAACTACCCTCCAACTTATCACACCTATATAATTTAAACATCACCACATCACCCCGGTTATAACTAGTGCCATGTCTTTACTTTCCCAATGGAAACATTTTGATTGATCATATTCTGGGTGTTGTCATTTAATAAAAATGATCATTTTCCCTCAGATCCTATATGTCCTGCAAACACTTCCTGCTTTACTTAAGTCTTCTGATGACAAACTTTTACTTAAACATTTTAGGACCTTCATTTGGAAAGTGGGTGGGCCACTAGAATTAGTACATATAAATGACAATTTAAAGCAGACGGTGGGATTAATTCACTAATGTGCTTCAGGATAGGAATTTATTTCCTTTAAAATCGCCTGGAAGCCATGCTACATCTTTAGAGGTATAAGTTCATGTTTGAGATCAGGGATAATCTTTTGCTCTGGTCTATTATCCTGGCATGGAGACAAATTAGAAAATTTTATAAGCTACCATAAAAGTACATGTTATTACTCCCTTTAGTGGTAAACCAATCTTTCCTAACGGGTACGCCATCTGCTATATATATTCAAATCTTCTCTGAGAGATGTGCCTTTTCGATTGACATGTTGGACTCTAACTATAAAGTTATATCTTTTTCTGCAGCCAGTGAAAAATGTCCGATCCTGGAAGGAAAGCATATAATATATTTGCAGATGCATAGTCATATTGATGAAGCTATGGGACACCAAGGGTATGTGCATACGCTAGACTAAAAACGTCTGAAAATAGGGAGCTGTTTTCAAGGGAAAACAGCTCCTGATTTTAGACGATTTTCTAGCAACTCGCGTTTTTCACGGCGTATTTTACGGCCGTTTTTGGAGCTGTTTTTCAATGAAATCAATGAAAAACTGCTCAAAAAACATCCCAAGAAGTAACATGCACTTCTTTTTCGCAGGCATCTTTTTACGCGCTGTTTTCAGAAAACGAGGCGTAAAAGAACGCCCCGTCGGAACAGAATGCCATATTTCCCATTGAAAACAATGGGCAGATGTTTGTAGGCGTTCTGCTTCCGATTTTTCAGCCGTTTTTCGGGGTGTTTACGGCCCGAAAAACGACCGAAAATAGACCGTGTGAACCCTACCTTAGATTGACGCACTTGATCACAAATTATAACTATTTTTCAAAAGATCTACTCAAACCTCAATAAGTTCCAATAATAGTGTTCTAAGAACTTGCATAGATTGGTCTAGTGAATCCACCGTGGCTGCTAGATGACCATTCCAACTTTCTGAATACTCCACAAAAGATTTATTAGAAGCTACTCTTCATCTACCTAGGGCTGTCCCAATAAGTGCATACCAGAAAATGGCTCTCATGATATTTCATAGGGCTTATATCACCCCGCATCTGCAATCTAAAATGTCTCCTTTAGAAACATATTCTTGTGCCAAATGTCAACAAACTACCATATTTTTCGGACTATAAGACACACCTGACTAAGAAGCACCCAGGTTTTAAACAACAGAAAATAGGAAAAAAAAATATAATATTTTACTACTTTTACAAAGAAAAAACGATTGTTTAAAAAAAAGAATCTGTTTGCTTTCACCACATTCTGAGAGCCATAACTTTTGCATTGTTTCATCGCTTGAGCAGTGTAAGGGCTTATTTTTTGTTGGACGAGCTGTAGTTTTCATTAGCAGCATTTTTTGGTACATACGATTTTTTTATCACTTTTTATTTCATTTTTTTAGCGCTATGGTGACCAAAAAACAACGATTCTGAGGCTTTAAACATTTTTTTTTTTTACACCGTTCAAATAATGGTGGATTTTCAGGCCTCCTTTTTGTTTGAAAACATTTTAGTCACGATTTCAGGTTTGAAGAGGTCTTATGATGCCAATACATGGGAAACACCCCCCAAAAGACACAATTTAAGAAACTATGCCCCCAAAATATTCATATAGAGGTATAGTAAGCATTTTGACCCAACAGATTGTTTGCTAAATTTCTTTGAATTAAACCGTGAAAGTGAAAATGTTAATTATTTTTTTCCATTTAAAACCTACAATTTTTTCATTTTTAAACGGAACAAAGAAGAAAAAATAAAATTTGTAAAGCAATTTCTCCTGATTACAAAACTACCCCATATGAGGTAAAAAAAAACTGTTTGGACACATGGCAGTCCTTTAGAACGGAAGGAGCACCATTTGGCTTTTGGAGCTCAGATTTTGCTGGAATGGTTTTCAGGTGACATATCGCATTTAAAAACCCCCTGAGGCATCAAAACAATGGAAACCCACCAAAAGTAACTCTGCTTGGGAAACTATACACCTCAAGGAATGCTTCTAGGGGTATAGTGAGCATTTTAAACCCACAGATTTTTTTGCTGAATTAATTGGAATTAGGCTAGTATTAGCTTAGATTTTTTCATTTTCACAAGGGCTAAAGGAGAAAAAGCACCCCAACATTCGTAAAGCAATTTCTTCTGAACTTAGCAATACCCCATATGTTGTCATAAACTGTTGTTCAGACACACGGCAGGGCTTAGAAGGGAAGGTGCATTTTTTTTGTCTTTTGGAGCTCAAATTTATTGAAATTAAGCCGTGAAAGTAAAAAACTAAAATTCTTTCCCATAAAATGTCGTCTGTGCTCAGATTTTCTCATTTTCACAAGGGCTAAAAAAAGAGACCACCCCAACGGTTGTAAAGCAACTTCTAGTGAGCACAGCAATACCCCATATGTGGTTTTAAACTGCTGTTTTGGCACATGGTAGGCTCAGAATGGAAGAAGCACTATTTGGCATGCAGATTTTGCTGGCTAGGTGCCATGTCGCATTGGCAAATAATTTGAGGGACCGAAACTGTGTAAACCCCCAAAAAGTGACCCTATTTGGGAAACTACACTCTCAGAATGAAAGAAGCGCTATTTGGCATGCAGATTTTGCTGGATAGGTTTTCAAGTGCGATATCACATTGGCAAAGAACCTGAGGTATAATAAGCGAGTATAAAAGGGGGGGGGCGTATAAAAAAAAGTGTACATATATAATAAAATTAATAACCCATAGATGTGTAGTACACTTTGAAGCACTCCTTTATGCACAGGCAAGATTTTGCGGCCATGTGTTGCATATTTTGGGGCCAAACACCTTTATGCACAGTCAAGATTTTTCTGGGCAGGTGTCACACTGATAAGTGGTGTCCTTTCTTATCCCCGTTTTGGAACACACTCTGCACCTTTTTTTTCGACTTTCCATTTTTTACAGTTTGAGGAACGTCGCTGGGAAAGTGCTTGTACATCTTTATTCCATACCTTGCCCTTACTGGGCAAGTATTGGCGGAATTTTAGCCTCCTTTTAAAATGTACAACGAACTCATCTATTGAAATGTTCTTTTGGGGTTGTACGCTTGACTAAATTTGGTGCTGAAATGATCAATGACTGGCTTGATATTAAATAGACGGTCATATGTGGGGTCATCTTGGGGTGGACACTGTACATAATTATTATAATGCAAGAACTTTAAAATCACTTGAAATAGAGTTTGGGGCATGGTCAAGCGGTAAATTGGGGTGTTGTACAAAATATCTGTACTCCTGCATTGCCTGACCTTTGGCTTCTTTACTAGCCAAATATGCAGCACATGTCCCCAAAATGTCATAATCTCTGCTGTATCTACGGAGTTCCAACTGAGGGGTCTAGCATATGATGATGTGGGGTTCTGGGTGTATAAAATGGTCTGGGCCACCATTAAATTTTCAAAATTCTCACTGAATAAGAACCTTAAAAAAAATGTAAATTAATTTCTGGAAGACCTGCAGTTTCATAATTAATTTAGGAGCTGCCCATGAAATCAGGGATTTCAGGCTCATAATTCTCAGGTGGTGGGTTCCACACGAGCTCACTAATTTGGGGGGGGGGGGGTTCTGTGGCGCCTTTGTGAGGAGGAGGAGGACAAGACGTATAGGGCAAACTCCTCTTCTCCCTCGCTGGATGTATTAGGCCTTATTTACACGAGCGTGTGCGTTTTGCGCACGCAAAAAAATGCAGCGTTTTGCGTGCGCAAAATGCACTTAACAGCTGCGTGTGTCATTAGTGTATGATGCGCGGCTGCGTAATTTTCGCGCAGCCACCATGATTTTGACACTCCGTTTGGATGTTTGTAAACAGAAAAGCACGTGGTGCTTTTCTGTTTGCATTCAGAGTTTGACAGCTGTTGCGCGAACCACGCAGTTCGCACGGAAGTGCTACCGTGCGACCTGCGTGGTTTTCACGCACCCATTGACTTCAATGGGTGCGTGATGCGCGAAAAACGCTGAAATATAGAACATGTTGTGAGTTTTACGCAGCGGACTCACGCTGCGCAAAACTCACGGACTGTCTGCACTGCCCCATAGACTAATATAGGTCCGTGCGACCCGCGTGAAAAGCACGCGCATCGCACGGACGTATATCACGGTCGTGTAAATGATGCCTTAGTGTCAGAGGCCGGGAGGGCGTATGCCTCCTCTGCAGAATAGATCCTTTGGGATGACTGGGACACATTTATATGGCGACGTGTAATGTTTTAACATGTCTATATAACATTTATTTCTACACCGGGGATAGGGTCTATCATGCTTTTACAATGGACAGGGAAATTTATGGTTAGATTACAGTGCTGCAGCTATAAAAAAAAAATCAGCAGCAGCACAGTTCATGATTATGATTACTCAGCAGGATGAAGAAGCAGACGATCGCCAGCAAAACAGGCCACTGTAATGATCAATATAGCCAGAGAAGGTTATGCACCAGCTCTGCTCACTGTTTCTAAATGGAATGAGGTGGGCAGAGATGGTGCAGGGTATTTAAAACACCCGCCATGGATGCGATTGGTCGGTCTATGCACTGACCAATCGGGGAGGTGGCACCACCGCCCCATGAATACATGGCAGGGAATTACCACCATATAAACTAAGAAAAGGAAATGGTTTTAAACCATGCCTAATAGAGATCCCAAAATATGCAATGAATATATAGCACGGTGCCATTTCGGAAAACAGATATACAAAACAGGAAAAAAAAAGTCTGGATGTATAGAATTATTATTAAATTCCATACAGAGATTTTCGCTTTAAATATACACTACCGTTCAAAAGTTTGGGGTCACCCAGACAATTTTGTGTTTCTATGAAAACTCACACTTATATTTATCAAATGAGTTGCAAAATGGCTAGAAAATATAGTCAAGACATTGACAAGGTTAGAAATAATGATTTTATTTGAAATAATAATTTTCTCCTTCAAACTTTGCTTTCGTCAAAGAATGCTCCATTTGCAGCAATTACAGCATTGCAGACCTTTGGCATTCTAGCTGTTAATTTGCTGAGGTAATCGGGAGAAATTTCACCCCATGCTTCCAGAAGCCCCTCCCACAAGTTGAATTGGCTTGAGGGGCACATCTTGCGTACCATACGGTCAAGCTGCTCCCACAACAGCTCTATGGGGTTGAGATCTAGTGACTGCGCTGGCCACTCCATTACAGATAGAATACCAGCTGCCTGCTTCTCCCCTAAATAGTTCTTGCATAATTTGGAGGTGTGCTTTGGGTCATTGTCCTGTTGTAGGATGAAATTGGCTCCAATCAAGCGCTGTCCACAGGGTATGGCATGGTGTTGCAAAATGGAGTGATAGCCTTCCTTATTCAAAATCCCTTTTACCTTGTACAAATCTCCCACTTTACCAGCACCAAAGCAACCCCAGACCATCACATTACCTCCACCATGCTTGACAGATGGCGTCAGGCACTCTTCCAGCATCTTTTCAGTTGTTCTGCGTCTCACAAATGTTCTTCTGTGTGATCCAAACACCTCAAACTTCGATTCGTCTGTCCATAACACTTTTTTTCCAATCTTCCTCTGTCCAATGTCTGTGGGCTTTTGACCATATTAATCTTTTCCTTTTATTAGCCAGTCTCAGATATGGCTTTTTCTTTGCCACTCTGCCCTGAAGGCCAGCATCCCGGAGTCGCCTCTTCACTGAAGACGTTGACACTGGCGTTTTGCGGGTACTATTTAATGAAGCTGCCAGTTGAGGACCTGTGAGGCGTCTATTTCTCAAACTAGAAACTCTAATGTACTTGTCTTGTTGCTCAGTTGTGCAGCGGGGCCTCCCACTTCTCTTTCTACTCTGGTTAGAGCCTGTTTGTGCAATTTCTCGCATGGAATAGCCTTAATTTCTAAGAACAAGAATAGACTGTCGAGTTTCACATGAAAGCTCTCTTTTTCTAGCCATTTTGAGAGTTTAATCGAACCCACAAAAGTAATGCTCCAGATTCTCAACTAGCTCAAAGGAAGGTCAGTTTTATAGCTCCTCTAAACAGCAAAACTGTTTACAGCGGTGCCAACATAATTGCACAAGGGTTTTCAAGTGTTTTCTAATCATCCACTAGCCTTCTAACACAGTTAGCAAACACAATGTACCATTAGAACACTGGAGTGATGGTTGTTGGAAATGGGCCTCTATACACCTATGTAGATATTGCATTAAAAACCAGATGTTTGCAGCTAGAATAGTCATTTACCACATTAACAATGTATAGAGTGTATTTCTGATGAATTTAATGTTATCTTCATTGAAAAAAACTGTGCTTTTCTTTCAAAAAAAGGACATTTCTAAGTGACCCTAAACTTTTGAACGGTAGTGTATCATGAACTATAATTTGAAAGGTGTTGACTTCCTACAAATAGTATAAGAGAAATCTGATAAGAAATTTAGCAAAAGCTTTTTACTTCGTTTTCAAAAAAATCCTGGTCTCAGTCTGCGTATTTTACATATTTATATATTTCAATCAGGAGCTGGCAAGAGTGATTCATCTGATATGATGGTAATCAAAATATAGACTGAAATGTTAACTTTGTATCCATTTCATACTCATCTGTTTGTAGATTTTACGCAAATGGGGTAATACACTTGAGATTATTTCCTTTAATTTGCATCCTATTCTAAGGAGCGAGGGTGAATGATGGTATATGTTATAGACCGGTCCGGTCAGATTTCTTTTTCCCCTCCTTAAATCTCCGAGTGGGCATCCATGATTGCCACACAGACACTCTTAGGCCTCGCTCACACCAAGTTTTTTGCAGGAGAAAAATTCTGCCTCAAAATTCCGCCTCCCATTGAAATCAATGGGAGCCATTTTCGGATGGTTTTTGACGAGTTTTGCGAAGCGGATTCCGCTCCAAAAAGCTTGTCAAAATACTCTGTGTGAACAGGGCCTCATGTATCCAGCCAGTCTCAAAACTCATCTGTATTTCAGGCTTTCAACTTCCAAATACTCGGAGGCAGCCGAGAAGACAAATGGAGAGACACATAGTCCAACGGGAAGCACAATTTGCCAGAGAAGTACAAATTTGTTCTGTGCTGTTTTTCCTGCCGAGCGCACCTTGATTAGATCAGCTGACGCATTTCATCCCTGACAGGGATTTTCTCAGAGCCATTCCATAGATGCAATAGGGTCTGGCATATTTATAGTGCCGAGCTTAAAGGGGACCAGTCCCCAATTTTTTTAATTATACAAAAATATTGATTCTATCATGAAAATTAGTATATTGAAGATGAGGTCATGTATATCTTTCCCTATTTTTATAAATTATCATGAATATTCAATCAGACAAGCATATAAGGAAATACACATATATATAGAAAATCATATTACATACCAACAATAAGTCACAAAGTATAATTTTCCATCCCTGTCATATTTGAATGATCAGCGATGTCTTCTCCAAAAAATTATAACAATATCTTAACCAAATAATTTTTGGGAGAGGACATCACTATGGCAACCGGACGCCTAACAATGGCATCTGGCTATGCCATCTACTGAAGCCTAGTGGATCCTGACAAAGTCTGCAGCGTACACGTTTCTCCATTGCCTTCCACAGCTTTTTAGTAGGGTTCGTTTACATGTTGCGGACAATTCCGCTGCGGAGCATAGGCTGCGGTGTGGAATTTGGTGTCCGCAGCATACACTGACTATTGCGGACGTGTAGCGGACTTGTTGCGGACTCATTGCGGAATTTCTCCATTGACTTCAATGGAGAGTCAAAATTCCGCAATGAAGTCTGCAGATGTTATGTGTGCTGCAGAGCGTATTGGTTTTACAAACAGGATATTTCTTCATTCTGGCTGGACCTATGTATTTCTAGGTCTACAGCCAGACTGAGGAAGTCAATAGGGCTCCCGTAATTACGGGAGCGTTGCTAGGCGACGTCAGTAAATAGTCACTGTCAAGGGTGCTGAAAGAGTTAAGCGATCGGCAGTAACTGTTTCAGCACCCTGGACAGTGACTTCCGATCACAATATACATCAACCTGTGAAAAAAAATAGAAGTTCATACTTACCGAGAACTCCCTGCTTCTTCCTTCAGTCCAATCACAGGCTGCAGCGGTCACATGGACTGCCATGTCATCCAGGGAGGTCGGGCTGGATGCCGAAAGAGGGACGCGTCACCAAGAGAATGGCCGGGTAAGTATGAATTTCTTTTTACTTTTACTAGGGAAAGGGCTGTCCCTTCTCTCTATCCTGCACTGAGGCCTGATTAATAATGTGGAACGTCCGTCTTAAGTAGTTTTCCTTTGATTGGGCACACCTGGCAAACTAATTATCACAGGTGTCTGAGATTGATTACAATGATCCAAAGAGCCCTAAGACACAATACCATCCATGAGTTTAATTGAAAAACTAATAATTAAATGTTTATGACACTTAAATCCAATGTGCATAATAATTTGGAACACGGTGTAAAAAGGAGGCCTCAAAATCCTCTAGGTGTTCCTTTGCTTCGGAGGCCGGAGCTTCAGTCCATTACCACACTAGGGCCACATGTGGGATATTTCTCAAAACTGCAGAATCTGGGCAATAAATATTGAGTTGCGTTTCTCTGGTAAAACCCTCTGTTTTACAGAAAAAAAAAAATAAATAAGATTTTCTGACAACAAAAAAAATATATGTAAATTTCACCTCTACTTTGCTCTAAATTCTTGTGAAAAACCTAAAGGGTTAATAAACTTTCTATATGCTGTTGTGAATACTTTGAGGGGTCTAGTTTCTAAAATGGGGTGTTTAATATAGGTTTCTAATATATAGGCTCCTTAAAGCAACTTCAAAACTGGAAAAATTTACATTTTTTTAAATTCACAGCCCAATTCAAATGGTCACAACACCCATATATGAATTCCTTGAGGGTGTTGTTTCCAAAATTGGGTCACTTCTGGTGGGTTTCCATTGCTTTGATACCTCTGGGGCTCTGCAAACGCGACATGGCACCCGAAAACCAATCCAGAAAAATTTGGACTCCAAAGAACACATAGTGCTCCTTCCCTTCTGAGGCCTCCCATGGGCCCAAACGGCAGTTTATCACCACAAATGGGGTATTGCTGCACTCAGGAGAAATTGGGAAACAAAATGGAGTATCTCTGTGAAAATAAGAAATTTTGATCAAAAATGACATCTTATTGGAAAAAATGTAATTTTTTTTAATTTCACAGCCCAATTCAAATACGTGCTGTGTAAAAACTGTGGGGTCAAAATGGTAACAACAACCATAAATGAATTCCTTGAGGGGTGTATTTTCCAAAATGGGGATTTTTGGGGGATTCCTACTGTTTTGGCACCTCAACACCTATTCAAACCTGGCATGCTGCTTAAAATACTGTATATTCTAATAAAAAAGAGGCCTCAAAATGCACTAGGTGCTTCTTTGCTTCTGGGGCTTGTGTTTTATTCCACGAGCACAGTAGAGCCACATGTGGAACATTTCTAAAAACTGCAGAATCTGGACAATACATATTTAGTAGTTTTTCTCTGGTAAAACCTTCTGTGTTAATGAAAAAAATGGAATAAAATTGAAATTCAGCAAGACAAATGAAATGCCTAAAGGGTTAAAAAAAACTTTCTAAATGCTGTTTTGAATATTTTGAGGGGTCTAGTTTTTAAAATGGGGTGTTTTATGGGGGTTTCTAATTCATAGGCCCCTCAAAGCCACTTCAGAACTGAACAGGTACCTTAACAAAAAGGCTTTTGAAATTTTCTTAAAAATATGAGAAATTGTTGTTTATGTTCTAAACCTTGTAATGTCCAAGAAAAATAAAAGTGTTAAAAAAACTCTGCCAATCTAAAGTAGACATATGGGAAATGTGAACTAGTAACTATTTTGGGTGGTATAAGCAGATGCATTTAAATTCAGAAAAATGCTATTTTTTCCAAATTTTCTCTAAATTTTGCAATTTTTCACAAATAAACACTGAATATATCGACCAAATTTTAGAACTAACATAAAGCCCAATGTCTCACGAGAAAACGGTCTCAGAATTGCTTGGATAGGTTTAAGCATTCCGAAGATATTACCACATAAAGTGAAATATGTCAGATTTCAAAAATGGGCTCTGAGCCTTAGGGCCCAAACAAGGCTGCGTCCTTAAGGGGTTAAAGGGAAAATCTCTTTATGGAATTTAATAATAATTGTATACATCCAGTTTGGAGAAAGTAGTTCTATCCAAACGTATAAATTTATATTTAAAGAAAAAATATTTTTATAGAATTTAATAAAATGTATACAAAATTAATATTATCCCAAAGAGTGCTTGTTTTGTTTCTGGAATTTTTTTTTCTTGTTTTGAATTACCGCCATATCAGTGCACCCTGTAGCACAATGATAGGTTTGTGCCGTCAATCGCAGTGATCACCAATGCAGGGGGCCGCAATAGCCCCCAAGACGATGTGTAAAGATGGCCTTCTGTCAGGAACAACAGCCATCTTTACTCGGTTACGGTGTCCTTCGACGGGGAGTGTGCTTAACGCTCCAATGTAACTGTACATTGGATTGCGTTAAGACCTTGGCGACAGCGACATAACTATACGTGACATGTCGCCAAGGTGTTAATAAAATGTTAAATAGATGTTCTTTTATTAACATACTCCATAATGTCACCTGAGGACTTCTGGCAGGATTTGCTGCTAGCTCACCTTAATTGACTCAGGTGTTGCCTGGCAAGTTCTTGTTTGACGTTGATAATTTCTAAATCATTAACTAAAGAATAAAAAAACAACTCCCTTTTCTTCATTTATCACACAAGCCTTCATACAAATCAAAGTAAAATAACAGTTGAACAGTGTTCCACATACCATTGTGACATATCAATAGAAAAAATATTATTGCAGGTTTATGGTAAGTAATATAGTAATAATAACAACGTGTAATAATACATTTGAATACTTTTAGCTCTGGTTAATAGTATATACATGCTTTTAAAATATTTCTATCTTTACTATTGTCTGAGAAATAGGCATGATATTTTTGACAATATGAAAGATTTTAAACGAGAAAAAAATGTCATATAACTGGAAATAATTTTCAGAAATATCACATGACTTAACTACAAGTAGTAAAATACCCTAAATAAAGCCTTATAATCATTGCGGTTTTGGCAGTGCTTTGTTCTTGAAAATTACATAAAATAATTAAGAAACGATACGTGCTACAGTCTTCAGTAGTTAGGGCAGGTTCACACGCGTTGGTCTTTCCGTTTTTTTTCTGCTCTGTCAGAAGAGCAGAAAAATTAAAATAACGGAAGCAGTGTTTCCGTTGTATTACGGACACCACCGGCTGACAAAAGAACCCATTGATTTTAATTAGAACGTCGGGTTTCCGTCAGGGTGTCCGTGGTTTAACCGGAAACAATAGCACAGTATGGTACGCTATGGTTTCCGATATTTTTCAGTATTTTCCAATTAATTTCTGGTATTTTCCGAAGCCTCAAACACAGATGTGAACAGGACCTTATCTAGTGTTCACTTGACTTTGATGCAAATAGTAATAGTTATACAGCGTTTGCCCATCTCTGGCAGTCCCATAGGGAATGAATGGAGCGGTAGTGTGCACGCATGACCGCCACTCCATACAAACTGGGGACATAGGACCCTTGTTCTCGTGATTGCTGGAGTCCCAGTGGTCGTTCCGCAGTGATCATACATTGATCACTTTAGGCCTGATTTACACGAGCGTGTGCGTTTTGCGCGCGTTGGTATTGCGTATGCACTGCGTATACGCAGCGTTGTTGCGTATAAAACGTGCGCACGACTAGCGTTTGCAGCGCGCGTAAAAAACGCAGAGGGGATTACTGGGACGCCAGCCTACAAATAGGCCAGCTGGCCCAACCCCTGCTTGCTGGGAGAAGCCTGTTTAGAACCTTATTCCCGCCTCTGCAGAAACCACAGTGTGTGTTTCTCCCTTCACGTTGTAATCGCCTTGACACGACACAATTATGCCTTCGCCATCGCTGGCGCGTGTGCTTCTTGTCTGGATGATCTCACGTCGGTTTGGCGAGCGCCGACACATGCTGCAGCACCAGACGCCTGTAAGAAGTCGCATTTGGGTTCATCCACTTGTGGCCCAACGTACGATAAAAGGCCATTTCCATACCCTGTATGAGGACTTACGCCGGCATCCTGAAAAGTTTCGAGCCTTCTGCCGCATGTCTGTGGCCACATTTGACCTTCTGCTTGAGCAAACTCGCTCTGGTCTCACCTACCAGAATACCAACATGAGACGCTGCATTTCGGCCGAGGAACGGCTGCTTGTGACCTTGAGGTATGTGTGCAGCTGCTATTACTTAGTCCATGACGCTGTCTGCTTCAACAGCCCCCCTAACATGTGTTCTGCCTTTGTTTTTCTTTCTCGTTGTTTTCTAGATTTCTGGCCACAGGCAATAGTTATCATTCGTTACATTTTGAATTTCTTTTGGGAGTGACCACCATTTCGTTCATTGTCACATCCACCTGTGTCGTGTTGTGGAAGAGGTTAAAGAGCACGGTCATGCCTCAGCCCACGACAGAACAGTGGCTAAGTATTTCTGAGGGATTTCTTAGAGCAAGTGAATTTCCAAATTGCATTGGTGCCCTAGACGGCAAACACATTCGTGTGAGAAAGCCCCCACGCAGTGGCTCGCAATACTATAACTACAAGCAGTATTTTTTCTATGGTATTGTTAGCCTTGGCGGACACTAATTATTGTTTCACTATTGTTGACATTGGCTCGTATGGAAGCTCGGCAGATGCACGCATATTCCGTTCATCAAGAATGGGGAAGCGACTCGTGAATAATCGTCTGGCGGTGCCGGAACCTTCCATCCTCCCGGGCTCCAGCGGCCCCCCAGTCCCGAATGTAATCGTGGCGGATGAGGGGTTTGCACTCACAAGACAAGTCATGCGTCCCTTTGCAAGAAGGGGCTTGGATGACCGTCGGCGCATGTTCAATCTCCGCCTTGGCCGAGCTCGGCGATGTGTGGAATGTGCCTTTGGCATTATGTCGAACAGGTGGCGTGTCTATCTGACAACAATGCAATTGTCCATGCAGAATGTCACACGTGTTATACAAGCGTGTGTAGTTCTGCATAACTTCTGCCGCATTAATGATGCTACCTTTGATGCCGAATATATCCTAACACATGCAGGCACCAGTGACATTGGCCCGGTGATTCCTCTCGGCCGATCTGTCTCTTCCGGCCTTCGAGTGCGGGATACTTTGGCGGCATATTTTGAGTGCCCATCTGGACCGGCACCGTGGGGGGGTGATGACCTTTGAAGGGGTGTCTGTTGTTTGGCGGCTTCACTACACACGTCACATATGACCATTTATTTTGTCTTTTTTTGTGGTTGGTGTTGGGTTAGGGACTCGCAAAACATGAGGACCCTTGACGCGGGTTGCAAGCTTACATCTGTCGGGGTTTGAGCAGGACTTTAGGACAGTTGCCGACTTACTTTCCGGAGATAGCATGTGGTGCGGCCTAAAGTTCGGAAAGTCCAATTGCAAGTGTACTTAGTTTGCTTCGGGGCCCATGGCAGCTCCTAAACGTTGCCACCGCTTGCAATCCATGTCAAACCCCGAGAGATTAACTAAAACCTCATATCACGTGTGTATGCATTGGACCAAAAGGGCAGAAGTGTGTGAGAGTGCAGGCAAAGGAAATGTGTGGCAAACCTTGTGTTGTGTGGTATCAATGAATAATAACACAAAATCAAACCATTAACAATAATTTTTTTTAATGCTGTGTTTGGCCACAACTCTAACTTTGGCCATCAAAATAAAAACACCGACATGGTGTATATTAATTCACATTAAACAAAGGAGAACGAAAGAAACGTTGGCAGGCCTGCACCACACACAACTGTGGCTTCCTAAAATCTTCGCACCAACACACTCATAGGTGTTGGTATTGTTGGCCCGGGGAGGCATACGCCTGCATTTCAGCACCACTATGCTGGACCTGCAGCTGGGTAGCTTGTTCCTCGCCAGCATAGTGGTGCTGATGTTGGGGGTGGAATGTTGGCCCAGGGAACTGGGGAGGCATAGGGCGCATGTATGGATGCGGCCGTGCCATATGGGGGACAGGGTGGAATGGCCCAGGCACCTGGGGCATGGTGGCCGGCATGGCTGTACTGCGCCATTGTTCGATGGCCGTGAAGCAGATGTTCGGATTGTGGGGCGGTCTGGAAGCATCGATCAATGTGACTATCGATGCCTGCAGACGCCCCATACGGTCCATGGGCACTAGCCGTAGGAGGGGAACTATGCTGCGCCCAAACGCGTCATTCCCGTCCTCTTCAGCGGCTCGCCTTAGGTACTCGAGGACATGAGTATCTACCTGGGCAGCTGTGGCGGGCTGTGGAGCACGGACACGGCGAGTGCGGACACGCACGGGGCGCTCCTCTGCTGGAGAGGCGACGGCCCCTGCAGACTGGCCAGGTGCGGGCTCCTGGGGTGTCGGCTCTGGGCTGGGCGGCAGGACATTGGGTGCAGGAGGTTCTTGCTGAGACTCGGCGACGTCAGTCTCCTCTGCGGTGTCCTCCAAATTGTCGGTGGTTCTACAAGGAGAAAAAAACGTCAGAATAGAAGATTGAACAATGCCCACACCAACACGTTGGCAAACAGGACATGGCCAAACACACATTAGACACATGCAAAGGCATAAACTCTTACGTGCGCATCTCCATGATGTCCTTCAAGAACATCAGTTGCTTGGTGTAGATATAGGGGCGTTTGCGAGATGCGCCATCTCCGCTGCGTCCCCTGTCACTCATCTCTCGGCGAAATTGATCACGGCAGCTCCGCCACCGTGTTTTGATATCTTGGACTGTTGGATTTAACAAACACATAACACGACATCAGAACTATCACCTCTCACTTCTAAATGAAGGGCCCTGCAGTGCCAATGACGTGGGACACGGTGATGCGCCTGCTTCACCAAAGTTTCACGTGTTAATGCGCTGAATACACATACAGGGCCCCAGGTCTTCTACAGGGATGACAGGCATTGACAGAAAATGCGTGGTACTCACCCAACCGAGTGCGGTCCCGGGTTCGGCCACTCTCCCACTCCTGCTCAAAAAGGTTTTGGGGCGACCACCTCCCAGGCGTCCTCCTTGACCGTCCTGTTGTGGTACTCCTCTGAGCGCGTGTCCCAGATTGCAGGATGGTCCTGGACAAAGAGGATGAGGCGCTCGACGTCCATCCCCCGCGGCATGGCAGTAGATTATCTCACACACAGCAAGCAAGCTTGACACAGTCTCCAGACACTGACTAGGCTTGCCTCCTCGCAATGGAAACGCAGACACTTCCTGGTTTGGGTTTGCTTTGTCTAGCTTTATAGACTCTTTTGCATGGAGATAACAGCTCTTGCGTGATTTTCGCGCATGCAACGCAGGAGCGTCCGTGTGTCATGCGTTGTTTTCACGCACCCATTGACTTCAATGGGTGCGTAATGCGTGAAAAACGCACGATTATAGAACATGTCGTGAGTTTTACGCAACGCACTCACGCTGTGCAAAATTCACGCATCGTCTGCACTGCCCCATAGAGTAATATAGGTGCGTACGACACGCGTGAAAAGCACGCGCGTCGCAAGCGCGTATATTACACTCGTGTAAATGAGGCCTTAATGTTTTTCATGGGCCAAACCCTTTCAGAGTTCTTAATTTTTTAAAGGTAGGTGCTGCACTACTGATGGAACCGTACTCTGGGCCACATAGTTCCATATGGGCCACGTAGTTACTTATCTCTGACCATTTTTTACCTTAGAACCGATCCAATTTATGGCATCTGATTTAAAAAAATGAAATAAAAAATATTTATGACTCTGTATTTGTGCTATGTATGGCCCCTTTCCATCGTATTCGGGACCCATGTGATGTGGGTTTAAAAAAAAACATGCTGGCGTTATGGCTGTTTTTAGCTGCAATTAATGCAACAAATGCTGCATTTTTGCAAAACCGCTGTGTCATTTTGTTGCAGTTTTTTGAAAATTGTAGCAAAAACTGTAACATGTGAATGCATTCTATTATTAATTGTTAGGTGAGCAAAAGGGTGGACTGTATACATGTATTTGCTGTGTAGTAAAGTGCCACAAATACTGTACTTCAGAAACAATGGCGTCATACCTATAGTTAACCCAAAAATAAAAGTGTGAAACAGATAGTGCCCCAGACAGTAATAGTACTCCACACTGTAATATTCTCGTCTTTGTAAACTACTCAGTAATAGTGCCCGGTTTAGTGGCATCAATATAATAATAATATTGCCCCGCTTTGTGCCAACACAAACTTGTAGTGCCAGCATTGTGAGACTAGACATTGATGGCACATCCACTATAAACTTTGATCTAAGCTAAAGGGCATAATTTATAAACATGAACATGAGATTCTTTGTTATTATTTTGATCAAACTGTATGAGCCCACCTGCCACTTCACGGCAACCTCTTTCAAGTGAGTCCCTACTCTATCGGTTTCAGCACCGCATGGCGGCCACTGCAGCTTCGCCCCTGCAGAGGGAGCAACCCAGAGGCCCAAAAGCATGTTGTGGTACTGTGGGGTGGTATCTGTTGCTGTAGTGCTGCACTTGTGGGGGGGGGGGGGAGATTGGCCAACACACTCTAGAAACTGTTTGCTCCACGCTACGTTTAATCCATATAAAAATAACAATGAATAAAAGCATAAAATAGGTAAAACACGATAAGAGGAAGCCGGAAGGGCGAAACCCAGGGTCAGGCGAAAGTGTTTGGCGTGCCGCTTACAAACTCTTATTGTGTTTTACCTATTTGATGCTTTAATTCATTGTTATTTTTGTGAGTATGGATTAAACCTATCGTGGAGCAAACCGTTTCTAGAGGGTGTTGCACTATGTCTCTTTTTTCCCATCTACTAGAGAAAAAAGATCTTTTCCTACCAGGAGTTTTGAATGTCGAGAGATAGACTGTACGGAGCTCTGTGGAACTACATGGATAAGAATAACCATCTATACCCTCACTGGATCACAGACTGTCTACAGCATTTTACTGGGAGAGAGTGTCCCATACCGATTACAAGTTGGACTGTTTAACCAGTGCCGTCTGAGGGGTAAAATTGTGCTGTGTTTTATATCCTTACCATCGTTCAGGCCTTGCTGGGAGCTATAGTTTTACGCCTTACAAACCTATACGGCAGGGGTTGCACTAAATTAAGCTGTATTTGTGATTGTGCTGTATATATGCACTGAACTTTGTTCTGGTGCTGTATATATGTACTGAGCTTGGTTCTGGAGCCGTATATGTCAGAGCTTGGTTCGGATGCTATAATTATATAGGATATATTTATAATAACAAAATTACAGGGCAGATGGAATTGTTTGAATTCATTGTATATTTAATGGGAACCTGTCTGGTAGTTTTAACCCCTTGAACCACCACAATGTGGTAATACATGGCCTGACAGTATTTCCAAATGTATGTTTTTTTTCAGATGCAGTAAAAATCTATAAAATCCACACGACACACGCTGTATGCTAATTACTCATGAAAGGGTCATGGGGCGGTGCCAATATCCTGAAGGGTCACATAGTCCTTCAGCCAAACCCACCTTTCCATACTTGATGGACATCCCCCTGGCAGATACAGCTTTCTCGGATGCGCCATTGCCTTGTACTACTTGGGCACATACCTTGCAGCGAGGTGTACTCTGCCCGGCTTAATCGCTGCACCGCACATTCCAGGGGAGTGCAAGGCAACGGCGCATCCGCAAGAGTTTGAGGAGGCTAGTAGTGATGTAGAACAGCCAGAGGGATGTCAATCAAAATCTGGGGGGGCGCCTTTTCAATTTTCACCACATGCAGCAGAAAAGCTAGAATCGGCCCTGCACAGAGACACCCCCCACTATTTAAGATACAATTAACAATTTCTATAAGGAAAGAATCTCAAGTGTATTACCCCATTTGCGTAAAATCTACGAACAGATGAGTATGAAATGTATACCAAGTTAACATTTCAGTCTATATTATGATTACCATCATATCAGATGAATCACTCTTGCCAGCTCCTGATTGAAATATAGAAATATGTAAAAAATGCAAGTGTGAACTGAGACCAGGGTTTTTTTGAAAACGAAGTAAAAAGCTTTTGCTACATTTCTTATCAGATTTCTCTTATACTATTTGTAGGAAGTCCACACTGTTCAAATTATATTTCATGATACATGTAATTTGCTGTTTATGAATAGGGATATATGAATGGAAGCATTGTCATAAGTATATGTGTTTGTATCCTGGCCAGGAGATATTTTAATTAAATAATTGTATTCATCCTGTTTGGAAAAAGTAGTTCTATCCCTTTTTCTATAGATTTATATTTAAAGGGAAAATCTCTTTATGGAATTTAATAATAATTGTATACATCCAGTTTGGAGAAAGTAGTTCTATCCAAAGTCCCCCCTTTTTCTATAAATTTATATTTAAAGAAAAAATCTTTTGATAGAATTTAATAAAATGTATACAAAATTTATATTATCCCAAAGAGTGCTTGTTTTGTTTCTGGAATTATTATTGTTTTTTCTTGTTTTGAATTACCGCCATATCACTGCACCCTGTAGCACAATGATAGGTTTGTGCCGTCAAAAGCCACGTTTAGCTGGTCCGAATTGACCGGCCTATCGCAGCGATCACCAATGCAGGGGGCCGCAATAGCTCCCTGGGCGATGAGTAAAGATGGCCTTCTGTCAGGAACAACAGCCATCTTTACTCGGTTACGGTGTCCTTCGACGGGGAGTGTGCTTAACGCTCCAACATAACTGTATGTTGGATTGCGTCAAGACCTTGGCAACAGCGACATAACTATACGTGCATGGCCGGCCTTAGCTATGTGCGACACGTGCGGTCGCACAGGACGCCGGCCGACCATGCTGTAAGGGGGGGGGCGCCAGTGGGTACGAGCCGAAGAGAGGAGAAATGTTCCTTCCTCTCCACGGCTGTGTGAAGTGAGCGCTGATTGGAGGAGCAGCAGCAGGTGCTTCTGTCTGCTCCACCAATCGGCACAGCCTGTACTCACACAGACTCAGCACCTCACGCAGATCCTTCCTGCTGTGCTGCTGCCACAGAGAAGACTCCTCCACGGAGCTCCAGTGTCAGGTAAGAAGAGCAGCAGCTTTAGCTTAATCTATGTTTATTTATGTTCTGTGTGAGGGAGGAGGAGAAAAAGGGGGCTTTTAGTGATGTGTAACAGGATGTTTTCTTTTAATTTTTTTTACAAAGATCGATTATAGGTACTTTGTGTGTGTTTGTATTTTTTACAGATCGATTTTGAGGGTGAGGGGACATTGCCCTAAATGCTATAGGAGTGTGTGGGGATTCTTTATAAATGTATTTTGTGGGGAGGGGGACTTCTGTATAGTTTATTTAGTGGTGTAGGAGCTTATTATGAATCATGGGGGAAGGGAACTTAGCGTTCTGTATGGGGAGAAAGGATTCTTTAGGGTACGGCCACACGGAGCGGCCCTCACACTGTCGCAACGCGGCCAACTACCGCGCTGGCACTATGTAGGAGCGGCTGTCAAATACCTCGTTAAGGGGTATTCCGGTTACATTCGCATGCGCACTGCCGCTCCATTCATTCTCTATGGGAGCGCCGGGGATAGCCGAGTGCAGTGTTCGGCTTTTTCCGGCGCTCCCATAGATAATGAATAGGTGGTAAGTTGTTGTAATTTGCAAAATCGTGCGGCCATAAAGGGTGTAATCAATTCATGGCCGCACGTTAACGCGGGTAAACGGTCCCTTTATCTGCAAAATCGTGCGGCCATGAATTAATACACCCTTTATGGCCGCACGATTTTGCAAATTACAACAACTTACCCCCTATTCATTCTCTATATGGGAGCGCTGGAAAAAGCCGAACACTGCACTTGGCTATCTCCGGCGCTCCCATAGAGAATGAATGGAGCGGCAGTGCATGTGCGAATGTAACTGGAATACGTGCGGCCACTAACAGGCTGTTTGACAGCCGCACTGAACATGGTACCGGCGTGGTTGTTAGCTGCGTTGCGACCGTGTCAGGGCCGCTCCGTGTGGCCTTACCCTTAGGTTGGATTCACACGAGCGTGTGCCTTTTGCGCAAGCAAAAAACACGGCGTTTTGCCTGCGCAAAATGCACTTGAGAGCTCCGTGTGTCAGCAGCATATGATGCGCGGCTGTGTGCTTTTCGCGCAGATGCCATCATTATGACACTCCATTTGGATGTTTGTAAACAGAAAAGCACGTGGTGCTTTTCTGTTTTCATTCATCCTTTTCACAGCTGTTGCGCGAATCACGCTGTTCGCACGTTAGTGCTTCCGTGCGGCATGCGTGGTTATCACGCACCCATTGACTTCAATGGGTGCGTGATGTGCGAAAAACGCTCAAAGAACGGACATGTCGTGACTTTTGCGCAGCGGACACACGCTGAGTAAAAATCACGCACATGTCTGCACGGCCCCATAGACTAATATAGGTCCGGACATATATCCTGTTCGTCTGAATAAGCCCTTAGAGATAATATTTGTGGGGAGAGCAACTTGATTATAAGGGTAGGAACACACAGGGCGGATACGTAAAACTAGACAGTGTATACGTCCTGAGAACCGCAGGGAATTTCACCTGAAAAACAGCACCAAATTTTGGTGCAGTTTTTTTGGCGGAAAGACTGCAGGAATAAATTTAAAAAAAAGCTAATACTTTCAGCCGTAGTCCCTCTCTCTCTCTGAGCGTAGCCCGGCCTCCTGCGATGGCGCTGTAGTCCATGTGACAGCTGCAGCCTTTGATTGGCTGCAGCTGTCACATGGGATGCATCGTCATCCCTGGAGGCCGGGCTACGCTCAAAACAGAATACGCATCGCGATGACTACGGCCGGGTGTATTACCTTTTTTTTTTCTCATTTGAGATTAACGATAAGCAAAGTTTTTATCATTGATCTTCCCCTTTGTTAACACTGACCAAATATCATTATAATTGGTCAGAAACTGGCGAATCATGAGGATAATTGGCTAAACTAAATAGGCCTTTAATGGGGGTATATTCAGGCTTAGTGCCTAGGGCAGCGTGAGATGTAAATACGGCCCTGCTAAGGACGCAGATACTATTGAACACTATAGCAGAGCAGGGAGGTATCTCCCTGCTCTGTGATCTACTAGGCTGGTGGTTCCCAACATGAGGTTCCCATGAGAACCATCCAGGGGTGCTGCGACACTCCTCTGGACAACTGCCACGGACGTGCTTTCTCTCCTCCTCCTCATAGCACGAAGTGGATGTGAGGAGGAGGAGATTTTTTTGCAGAACCCCTGTAGATAGCACCCCCCGACTAAATGGACAGACACGTCAGGGGCTTCTCCTGGAGTGGAATCCCCGGTCACAGCGTCTGCAACGCTGAGGACAGGGATTCCGCTTCAGGAGTTAGTTGCCCCTGATGTCACTGTTCACATATGGACAGAGACATCAAGCACTCCGTCAAGGAGCGGAATCCCCAGCCACAGGGAGCTACAGTGGCGCTATCTACAGGAAGGGAGTGCTACCTACACGGGGGCTGTGTGGCACGACCTACAAGGGTGTGTGTGGCACTACAAGGGATCTGTGTGGCACTACCTACAAGGGGGCTGTGCGGCAAGGGGGGATTTGTGGCACTACTTACTAGGGATGCACAATGCATCGAAACTTCGATACTGTTGCGATACTGTGCATCCCCAAATGGTTCGAGCCACACAGCTAAGTGTAGTAATACATGATGAATGATAGCGGGGCTGCGGCTGTGTAATACAGCCATTAACCCGCTCCTGAGTCCTGATAAGTGCGCGCCGCGAGGATGATGCGATGCGGCCAGCGCTGCACTAATGAGAGGCGGCACTGAAGACAGAACATGGCGGCCGCACCCCCGTGTTCTGTCTTCAGTGCCTGTACCGCCGCTCATTAGTGTAGCACCTCATGCTGACCGCGCGTGCACTTAATGTCAGGAGCGGGACAATGACTATTACACAGCCGCAGCCCCGCTCTATAACGGCGGAGATCAGAGAAACCGCTCATTTCCGCCGCTATTCTCCTGAATGCTGCGATCAAAGCTGACTGCAGCATTCAGGGGAAAGTGAGGAGGGGGGATGCCCCTGGATCGCGTCACAGGGAATTCCTGTGACGCGATCGAGGGCCATACCATATATGGGCAGACAGCTCAGGGTCTATTGAAGGACCCCAGGGCCGTCTTACCATATTTCCTGTTGTTAGGGCATACTTAGGTATGTCCCAACAACTGCCTGTGTACTATACATACACCGGTTAATGTACTGGCATATATCTGATATATGCCAGTATATTAAAGTTTAAAAATAAAGTAAAAACATAAAGTAATGTTACATTTTAAAAAATACACATACACCTTTTTTTTACAATAAACATTAAAATAAGTCTCAATATATAAAATATACACACATTCAGTATAGGTGTGGCCGTAATAACCTGCACAACAATTTTTTTGCGTCATTTATGATGTGTACGCTGTAAAAAAAAAAAACTTCTTTCATTAATGTGAGGCCCGAGGTGTGATGAATTTAACCTCCATGTGCCTCAAATTAATAGTAATTAACCCCATCATGTACCTTACACATTAACCCATTATGACTGAGAAACATGATGGGGTTAATTACTATTAATGTGAGGCAAATGGAGGTTAAATTCATCATCACACCTCGCGCCTCACATCAGAAAATGGAAGAACTTTTTTTTATTACTGTTGGCAAAGTATCGTTTTGGTATCGAAATCGCAATACTACACGAAGTATCGGTATCGAAGTCCAAATTCAGGTATTGTGACATCCCTACTACCTACAAAGGGGCTGTGTGGCACGACCTACAAGGGGGCTGTGTGGCACGACCAACAAGGGGGCTGTGTGGCACGACCTACAAGGGGGCTGTGTGGCACTATCTACAGGGGGTTGTGTGGTACTATCTACAGGGGGCATCTGTGAGTGGCGGGCTGATGGTCATTTTACTGTGAGTGGGGGGGCTGATGGTTGTTTTACTGTGAGTGGGGGGCTGATGGTTGTTTTACTGTGAGTGGGGGGCTAATGGTCATTTTACTGAGAGTGGACGGGCTGATGGTCATTTTAGGGTATGTTCACACGGCAGCCTCCGTTACGGATGAAATTACGGAGCTGTTTTCAGGAGAAAACAGCACCGTAATTTCAGCTGTAATGGCATGTGCAGGCGCTTTTCGCTGCGTCCATTACGGACGTAATTGGAGCTGTTTTTCCATGGAGTCAAGGGAAAACTGCTCCAATTACGTATTTTGATGGCGGCGCGTAAAAAAAATGACCGTCGGCACAGAACATCGTAAGACCCATTCAAATGAATGGGCAGATGTTTGCCGACGCTTTTGAGCCGCATTTTCGGACGTAATTCTGGGCTAAAACGCCCGAATTACATCCGTAAATAGTGTGTGTGAACCCATTTTTCTGTGAGTGGAGGGCTGATGGTAATTTTACTATGAGTGGAGGGGCTGATGGTTATTTCACTGTGAGTGGAGGGGCTGATAGTCATTTTACTATGAGTGGAGGGACTGATGGTCATTTTACTATGAGTGGAGGGGCTGACTGTTATTTTACTGTGAGTGGGGGGCTGATGGTCATTCAAGTGGTTTCCACCTCTGACCTCCAATTGAAATTAATAGTAAGAAGAAAATAGCTGCGGCGCTCGTTTGGAGCTTTTTTTGCTGCGTCTTTTGCATTCGCTTCAACGGCTTAAAAAAAAACGCAAAAAAATCCCCATCAAATAACGCTGTCAATTCAAAAGCAGATTTTTTCTGCCTTACATAAAACGCTGTGTGAGCATACCCTAAGAATGTAGTGTTTATTTTTAGCTATTTTCTGTCTTTCTGTAAACAATTTTTGGTAGGGAGGCCCTGAGGAATTATTTTTTTCCAGGGGTGGCTCAAGTCCGAAAAGGTTGGGAAACTCTGTAGCAGGCTACAGAGGCACCTGCAGCCTATGAGGCGCAGGGACAGGATCCCTGCGCAGTTGGCGTGATGACATCTCTGGATCAAGCCGGCCTACGCAAGGATCCTGTCAGGTGGAGGTGGGGGGCAGTATGGCACTGTCTACAAGGGGGATGTGGGGGGCTGTATGTCACTCTCTACAAGGGAGAGGTGGGTGCTGTATGTCACTCTCTACAAGGGGTATGTGGGGGCTGTATGTCACTTTCTACAATGGGGAGGTGGGTGCTGTATGACACTGTCTACAAGGGGGCGGTGGGGGGCACTGTGTACAAGAGGGAGGTGGGGCTGTATGACACTACAAGGGGCAGATGGGGGCTGTATGGCACTGTCTACAAGGAGGAGATGGGGGCTGTATGGCACTGTTTACAAGGAGGAGATGGGGGCTGTATGGCACAGTCTACAAGGAGGAGATGGGGGATTATGGCACTGTCTACAAGGAGGAGATGGAGGATATGGCACTGTCTACAGGGAGGCTGTACAACACAATCTACAGGGGGCACTTTCTACTAGGGGGGCTGTGGGGGCATTATACTCTGTGAAGGCCACTAAGCGGACATCATACTGTGTAGGGGCACTACAGGGGGCAATATAATGTGTGTGGCACTTAGGGGGCATAACACTGTGTGGGCACAATTAGGGCGGGTTCACACATGGCGGATTTTCACTTAAATTCCGCTGCGGACGCTCCGCAGCGTTAATCCGCAGCGGAGCCGTTTCTCCATTGACTTTCACTTTAATTTCGCAGTGTTCGTTTACACGATGCGTACAATTCCGCTGCGGAGCATAGGCTGCGGAGCGGAATGTGGTGTCCGCAGCATGCTCTGTCTGTTGCGGAGCAGTGGCGGACTGGTTGCGGACTCATGGCGGAATTTCTCCATTGACTTCAATGGAGATTCTAAGTTCCGCAATGAAGTCCGCAGCTGTCATGCACATGTTATGTGTGGTGCGGAGCGTATTGGTTTTTTAACATGACATTTCTTCATTCTGGCTGGACCTATGTATTTCTAGGTCTACAGCCAGACTGAGGAAGTCAATGGGGCTCCCGTAATGACGGGAGCGTTGCTAGGAGACGTCAGTAAATAGTCACTGTCCAGGGTGCTGAAAGAGTTAAGCGATCGGCAGTAACTGTTTCTGCACCCGGGACAGTGACTACCGATCCCAATATACATGTATCTGTAAAAAAACATATAAGTTCATACTTACCGAGAACTCCCTGTTTCTGTCTCCAGTCCGGCCTCCCAGGATGACGTTTCAGTGGAAGTGACGGCTGCAGCCAATCACAGGCCAAGCACAGGCTGCAGCGGTCACATGGACTGGCGCGTCATCCAGGGAGGTCGGGCTGGATGCCGAAGGAGGGACGCGTCATCAAGACAACGGGCGGTAAGTATGAATTTCTTTTACTTTCACTAGGGAAAGTGCTGTCCCTTCTCTCTATCCTGCACTGATAGGGAGAAGGGAAGCACTTTTCCTGCAGTCCGCAGCGGCCAGTCCGCATCAATTTTCTGCACATTTTGTGCAGATCCGCAGCCGTAATCCGCAACCCGGATTAGGTGCGGCATTGATGCGGACAGTTGCGGAGGAATTCCGCCATGTGTGGTCATGCCCTTAGAGGACAAAATACTGTGTCTTTGAAGGTGTTATAATATATTACATTATTAAATATTATTATTATACTGTGTGTGGGGCACTAAAGGGGCATTACACTGTGTGGGGGCACTATATAGGGCATTATACTGTGGGGAGGAATTATGCTTTTTTTATGGGCCATTTTTTATAATGGCGTGGGGCGCCGAAAGATAATTTTGCACGGGGCGCCATCTACCCTAAGGCCGGCCCTGTATACGTGACATGTCCCCAAGGTGTTAATAAAATGTTAAATAGATGTTCTTTTATTATCATACTCCATAATGTCACCTCAGGACTTCTGGCAGGATTTGCTGCTAGCTCACCTTAATTGACTCAGGTGTTGCCTGGCAAGTTCTTGTTTGACGTTGATAATTTCTAAATCATTAACTAAAGAATAAAAAAAAAACTCCCTTTTCTTCATTTATCACGCAAGCCTTCATACAAATCAAAGTATAATAACAGTTGAACAGTGTTCCACATACCATTGTGACATATCAATAGAAAAAATATTATTGCAGGTTTATGGTAATATAGTAATAATAACATGTAATAATACAATTGAATACTTTTAGCTCTGGTTAATAGTATATACATGCTTTTAAAATATTTCTATCTTTACTATTGTCTGAGAAATAGGCATGATATTTTTGACAATATGAAAGATTTTAAACTAGAAGAAAATGTCATATAACTGGAAATAATTTTCAGGAATATCACATGACTTAACTACAAGTAGTAAAATACCCTAAATAAAGCCTTATAATCATTGCGGTTTTGGCAGTGCTTTGTTCTTGAAAATTATTTAAGAAACAATACGTGCTACAGTCTTCAGTAGTTAGGGCAGAAAGAGCAGAAAAATGTAAATAACGGAAGCAGTGTTTATGTTGTATTACGGACACCACCGGCTGACAAAAGAACCCATTTACTTTAATGAGAACGTCGGGTTTCCGTCAGGGTGTCCGTGGTTTAACCGGAAACAATAGCACAGTATGGTACGCTATGGTTTCCGATATTTTTCAGTATTTTCCAATTAATTTCTGGTATTTTCCGAAGCCTCAAACACAGATGTGAACAGGACCTTTTCTAGTGTTCACTTGACTTTGCTGCAAATAGTAGTAGGTATACAAACAATACATATTAATGAAATATTAAACAAACAGTGTGTAATGAACGTAAATAGTAAAAGTACAGCGTTCGGCCATCTCTAGCAGTTCCAGGGAATGAATGGAGCTGTAGTGTACACGTATGACCACCACTCCATACAAACTGGGGACATAGAACCCTTGTTCTCGTGATCCCTGGAGTCCCAGTGGTCGGACACGCAGTGATCATACATTTATCGCCTAAATGTTTTTCATGGGCCAAACCCTTTCAGAGTTCTTAATTTTTTTATGTTTAAAGGTAGGTGCTACACTACTGATGGAACCGTACTCTGGGCCACATAGTTCCATATGGGCCACGTAGTTACTTATCTCTGACCATTTTTTATCCTAAAACCGATCCAATTTATGGCATCTGATTTCAAAAAATAAAAAATATTTATGATGCTGTATTTGTGCTATGTATGGCCCCTTTCCATTGTATTCGGGACCCATGTGATGCGGGTTTAAAAAAAAATATAATGGCGTTATGGCTGTTTTTAGCTACAATTATTGCAACAAATGCTGCATTTTTGCAAAACCGCTGTGTCATTTTGTTGCAGTTTTTTGAAAATTGTAGCAAAAACTGTAACATGTGAATGCATTCTATTATTAATTGTTAGGTGAGCAAAAGGGTGGACTGTATACATGTATTTGCTGTGTAGTAAAGTGCCACAAATACTGTACTTCAGAAACAATGGCGTCATACCTATAGTTAACCCAAAAATAAAAGTGTGAAACAGATAGTGCCCCAGACAGTAATAGTACTCCACACTGTAATATTCTCGTCTTTGTAAACTACTCAGTAATAGTGCCCGGTTTAGTGGCATCAATATAATAATAATATTGCCCCGCTTTGTGCCAACACAAACTTGTAGTGCCAGCATTGTGAGACTAGACATTGATGGCACATCCACTATAAACTTTGATCTAAGCTAAAGGGCATAATTTATAAACATGAACATGAGATTCTTTGTTATTATTTTGATCAAACTGTATGAGCCCACTTGCCACTTCACGGCAACCTCTTTCAAGTGAGTCCCTACTCTATCGGTTTCAGCACCGCATGGCGGCCACTGCAGCTTCGCCCCTGCAGAGGGAGCAACCCAGAGGCCCAAAAGCATGTTGTGGTACTGTGGGGTGGTATCTGTTGCTGTAGTGCTGCACTTGTGGGGGGGGGGGGGGAGATTGGCCAACACACTCTAGAAACTGTTTGCTCCACGCTACGTTTAATCCATATAAAAATAACAATGAATAAAAGCATAAAATAGGTAAAACACGATAAGAGGAAGCCGGAAGGGCGAAACCCAGGGTCAGGCGAAAGTGTTTGGCGTGCCGCTTACAAACTCTTATTGTGTTTTACCTATTTGATGCTTTAATTCATTGTTATTTTTGTGAGTATGGATTAAACCTATCGTGGAGCAAACCGTTTCTAGAGGGTGTTGCACTATGTCTCTTTTTTCCCATCTACTAGAGAAAAAAGATCTTTTCCTACCAGGAGTTTTGAATGTCGAGAGATAGACTGTACGGAGCTCTGTGGAACTACATGGATAAGAATAACCATCTATACCCTCACTGGATCACAGACTGTCTACAGCATTTTACTGGGAGAGAGTGTCCCATACCGATTACAAGTTGGACTGTTTAACCAGTGCCGTCTGAGGGGTAAAATTGTGCTGTGTTTTATATCCTTACCATCGTTCAGGCCTTGCTGGGAGCTATAGTTTTACGCCTTACAAACCTATACGGCAGGGGTTGCACTAAATTAAGCTGTATTTGTGATTGTGCTGTATATATGCACTGAACTTTGTTCTGGTGCTGTATATATGTACTGAGCTTGGTTCTGGAGCCGTATATGTCAGAGCTTGGTTCGGATGCTATAATTATATAGGATATATTTATAATAACAAAATTACAGGGCAGATGGAATTGTTTGAATTCATTGTATATTTAATGGGAACCTGTCTGGTAGTTTTAACCCCTTGAACCGCCACAATGTGGTAATACATGGCCTGACAGTATTTCCAAATGTATGGTTTTTTTCAGATGCAGTAAAAATCTATAAAATCCACACGACACACGCTGTATGCTAATTACTCATGAAAGGGTCATGGGGCGGTGCCAATATCCTGAAGGGTCACATAGTCCTTCAGCCAAACCCACCTTTCCATACTTGATGGACATCCCCCTGGCAGATACAGCTTTCTCGGATGCGCCATTGCCTTGTACTACTTGGGAACATACCTTGCAGCGAGGTGTACTCTGCCCGGCTTAATCGCTGCACCGCACATTCCAGGGGAGTGCAAGGCAACGGCGCATCCGCAAGAGTTTGAGGAGGCTAGTAGTGATGTAGAACAGCCAGAGGGATGTCAATCAAAATCTGGGGGGGCGCCTTTTCAATTTTCACCACATGCAGCAGAAAAGCTAGAATCGGCCCTGCACAGAGACACCCCCCACTATTTAAGATACAATTAACAATTTCTATAAGGAAAGAATCTCAAGTGTATTACCCCATTTGCGTAAAATCTCCGAACAGATGAGTATGAAATGTATACCAAGTTAACATTTCAGTCTATATTATGATTACCATCATATCAGATGAATCACTCTTGCCAGCTCCTGATTGAAATATAGAAATATGTAAAAAATGCAAGTGTGAACTGAGACCAGGGTTTTTTTGAAAACGAAGTAAAAAGCTTTTGCTACATTTCTTATCAGATTTCTCTTATACTATTTGTAGGAAGTCCACACTGTTCAAATTATATTTCGTGATACATGTAATTTGCTGTTTATGAATAGGGATATATGAATGGAAGCATTGCCATAAGTATATGTGTTTGTATCCTGGCCAGGAGATATTTTAATTAAATAATTGTATTCATCCTGTTTGGAAAAAGTAGTTCTATCCCTTTTTCTATAGATTTATATTTAAAGGGAAAATCTCTTTATGGAATTTAATAATAATTGTATACATCCAGTTTGGAGAAAGTAGTTCTATCCAAAGTCCCCCCTTTTTCTATAAATGTATATTTAAAGAAAAAATCTTTTGATAGAATTTAATAAAATGTATACAAAATTTATATTATCCCAAAGAGTGCTTGTTTTGTTTCTGGAATTATTATTGTTTTTTCTTGTTTTGAATTACCGCCATATCACTGCACCCTGTAGCACAATGATAGGTTTGTGCCGTCAAAAGCCACGTTTAGCTGGTCCGAATTGACCGGACTATCGCAGCGATCACCAATGCAGGGGGCCGCAATAGCTCCCTAGGCGATGAGTAAAGATGGCCTTCTGTCAGGAACAACAGTCATCTTTACTCGGTTACGGTGTCCTTCGACGGGGAGTGTGCTTAACGCTCCAACATAACTGTATGTTGGATTGCGTCAAGACCTTGGCAACAGCGACATAACTATACGTGCATGGCCGGCCTTAGCTATGTGCGACACGTGCGGTCGCACAGGGCGCCGGCTGACATGCTGTAAGGGGGGGGGGGCGCCAGTGGGTACGAGCCGAAGAGAGGAGAAATGTTCCTTCCTCTCCACGGCTGTGTGAAGTGAGCGCTGATTGGAGGAGCAGCAGCAGGTGCTTCTGTCTGCTCCACCAATCGGCACAGCCTGTACTCACACAGACTCAGCACCTCACGCAGATCCTTCTTGCTGTGCTGCTGCCACAGAGAAGACTCCTCCACGGAGCTCCAGTGTCAGGTAAGAAGAGCAGCAGCTTTAGCTTAATCTATGTTTATTTATGTTCTGTGTGAGGGAGGAGGAAAGAGGGGGCTTTTAGTGATGTGTAACAGGATGTTTTCTTTTAATTTTTTTTACAAAGATCGATTATAGGTACTTTGTGTGTGTTTGTATTTTTTACAGATCGATTTTGAGGGTGAGGGGACATTGCCCTAAATGCTATAGGAGTGTGGGGGGATTCTTTATAAATGTATTTTGTGGGGAGGGGGACTTCTGTATAGTTTATTTAGTGGTGTAGGAGCTTATTATGAATCATGGGGGAAGGGAACTTAGTGTTCTGTATGGGGAGAAAGGATTCTTTAGGGTACGGCCACACGGAGCGGCCCTCACACTGTCGCAACGCGGCCAACTACCGCGCTGGCACTATGTAGGAGCGGCTGTCAAATACCTCGTTAAGGGGTATTCCGGTTACATTCGCATGCGCACTGCCGCTGCATTCATTCTCTATGGGAGCGCCGGGGATAGCCGAGTGCAGTGTTCGGCTTTTTCTGGCGCTCCCATAGAGAATGAATAGGTGGTAAGTTGTTGTAATTTGCAAAATCGTGCGGCCATAAAGGGTGTAATCAATTCATGGCCGCACGTTAACGCGGGTAAACGGTCCCTTTATCTGCAAAATCGTGCGGCCATGAATTAATACACCCTTTATGGCCGCACGATTTTGCAAATTACAACAACTTACCCCCTATTCATTCTCTATATGGGAGCGCTGGAAAAAGCCGAACACTGCACTTGGCTATCTCCGGCGCTCCCATAGAGAATGAATGGAGCGGCAGTGGACGTGCGAATGTAACTGGAATACGTGCGGCCACTAACAGGCTGTTTCACAGCCGCACTGAACATGGTACCGGCGTGGTTGTTAGCTGCGTTGCGACCGTGTCAGGGCCGCTCCGTGTGGCCTTACCCTTAGGCTGGATTCACACGAGCGTGTGCCTTTTGCGCAAGCAAAAAACACGGCGTTTTGCCTGCGCAAAATGCACTTGAGAGCTCCGTGTGTCAGCAGCATATGATGCGCGGCTGTGTGCTTTTCGCGCAGCTGCCATCATTATGACACTCCATTTGGATGTTTGTAAACAGAAAAGCACGTGGTGCTTTTCTGTTTTCATTCATCCTTTTCACAGCTGTTGCGCGAATCACGCTGTTCGCACGTTAGTGCTTCCGTGCGGCATGCGTGGTTTTCACGCACCCATTGACTTCAATGGGTGCGTGATGCGCGAAAAACGCTCAAAGAACGGACATGTCGTGACTTTTGCGCAGCGGACACACGCTGAGTAAAAATCACGCACATGTCTGCACGGCCCCATAGACTAATATAGGTCCGGACATATATCCTGTTCGTCTGAATAAGCCCTTAGAGATAATATTTGTGGGGAGAGCAACTTGATTATAAGGGTAGGAACACACAGGGCGGATACGTAAAACTAGACAGTGCATACGTCCTGAGAACCGCAGGGAATTTCACCTGAAAAACAGCACCAAATTTTGGTGCAGTTTTTTTGGCGGAAAGACTGCAGGAATAAATTAAAAAAAAAGCTAATACTTTCAGCCGTAGTCCCTCTCTCTCTCTGAGCGTAGCCCGGCCTCCTGCGATGGCGCTGTAGTCCATGTGACAGCTGCAGCCTTTGATTGGCTGCAGCTGTCACATGGGATGCATCGTCATCCCTGGAGGCCGGGCTACGCTCAAAACAGAATACGCATCGCGATGACTACGGCCGGGTGTATTACCTTTTTTTTTCTCATTTGAGATTAACGATAAGCAAAGTTTTTATCATTGATCTTCCCCTTTGTTAACACTGACCAAATATCATTATAATTGGTCAGAAACTGGCGAATCATGAGGATAATTGGCTAAACTAAATAGGCCTTTAATGGGGGTATATTCAGGCTTAGTGCCTAGGGCAGCGTGAGATGTAAATACGGCCCTGCTAAGGACGCAGATACTATTGAACACTATAGCAGAGCAGGGAGGTATCTCCCTGCTCTGTGATCTACTAGGCTGGTGGTTCCCAACATGAGGTTCCCATGAGAACCCTCCAGGGGTGCTGCGACACTCCTCTGGACAACTGCCACGGACGTGCTTTCTCTCCTCCTCATAGCACGAAGTGGATGTGAGGAGGAGGAGATTTTTTTGCAGAACCCCTGTAGATAGCACCCCCCGACTAAATGGACAGACACGTCAGGGGCTTCTCCTGGAGTGGAATCCCCGGTCACAGCGTCTGAGTTAGTTGCCCCTGATGTCACTGTTCACATATGGACAGAGACATCAAGCACTCCGTCAAGGAGCGGAATCCCCAGCCACAGGGAGCTACAGTGGCGCTATCTACAGGAAGGGAGTGCTACCTACACGGGGGCTGTGTGGCACTACCTACAAGGGTGTGTGTGGCACTACAAGGGATCTGTGTGGCACTACCTACAAGGGGGCTGTGCGGCAAGAGGGGGATTTGTGGCACTACTTACTAGGGATGCACAATGCATCGAAACTTCGATACTGTTGCGATACTGTGCATCCCCAAATGGTTCGAGCCACACAGCTAAGTGTAGTAATACATGATGAATGATAGCGGGGCTGCGGCTGTGTAATACAGCCATTACCCCGCTCCTGAGTCCTGACAAGTGCGCGCCGCGAGGATGATGCGATGCGGCCAGCGCTGCACTAATGAGCGGCGGCACTGAAGACAGAACATGGCGGCCGCACCCCCGTGTTCTGTCTTCAGTGCCTGAACCGCCGCTCATTATTGTAGCACCGGCCGCATCACCTCATGCTGAGCGCGCGTGCACTTAATGTCAGGAGCGGGACAATGACTATTACACAGCCGCAGCCCCGCTCAATAACGGCGGAGATCAGAGAAACCGCTCATCTCCGCCGCTATTCTCCTGAATGCTGCGATCAAAGCTGACTGCAGCATTCAGGGGAAAGTGAGGAGGGGGGATGCCCCTGGATCGCGTCACAGGGAATTCCTGTGACGCGATCGAGGGCCATACCATATATGGGCAGAAAGCTCAGGGTCTATTGAAGGACCCCAGGGCCGTCTTACCATATTTCCTGTTGTTAGGGCATACTTAGGTATGTCCCAACAACTGCCTGTGTACTATACATACACCGGCTAATGTACTGGCATATATCTGATATATGCCAGTATATTAAAGTTTAAAAATAAAGTAAAAACATAAAGTAATGTTACATTTAAAAAAATACACATACACCTTTTTTTTACAATAAACATTAAAATAAGTCTCAATATATAAAATATACACACATTCAGTATTGGCGTGGCCGTAATAACCTGCACAACAATTTTTTTGCGTCATTTATGATGTGTACGCTGTAAAAAATAAATAAAAAAAAACTTCTTTCATTAATGTGAGGCCCGAGGTGTGATGAATTTAACCTCCATGTGCCTCAAATTAATAGTAATTAACCCCATCATGTACCTTACACATTAACCCATTATGACTGAGAAACATGATGGGGTTAATTACTATTAATGTGAGGCAAATGGAGGTTAAATTCATCATCACACCTCGCGCCTCACATCACAAAATGGAAGAACTTTTTTTTATTACTGTTGGCAAAGTATCGTTTTGGTATCGAAATCGCAATACTACACAAAGTATCGGTATCGAAGTCCAAATTCAGGTATTGTGACATCCCTACTACCTACAAAGGGGCTGTGTGGCACGACCTACAAGGGGGCTGTGTGGCACGACCTACAAGGGGGCTGTGTGGCACGACCTACAAGGGGGCTGTGTGGCACTATCTACAGGGGGTTGTGTGGTACTATCTACAGGGGGCATCTGTGAGTGGCGGGCTGATGGTCATTTTACTGTGAGTGGGGGGGCTGATGGTTGTTTTACTGTGAGTGGGGGGCTGATGGTTGTTTTACTGTGAGTGGGGGGCTAATGGTCATTTTACTGAGAGTGGACGGGCTGATGGTCATTTTAGGGTATGTTCACACGGCAGCCTCCGTTACGGATGAAATTACGGAGCTGTTTTCAGGAGAAAACAGCACCGTAATTTCAGCTGTAATGGCATGTGCAGGCGCTTTTCGCTGCGTCCATTACGGACGTAATTGGAGCTGTTTTTCCATGGAGTCAAGGGAAAACTGCTCCAATTACGTCTTTTGATAGCGGCGCGTAAAAAAAATGACCGTCGGCACAGAACATCGTAAGACCCATTCAAATGAATGGGCAGATGTTTGCCGACGCTTTTGAGCCGCATTTTCGGACGTAATTCTGGGCTAAAACGCCCGAATTACGTCCGTAAATAGTGTGTGTGAACCCATTTTTCTGTGAGTGGAGGGCTGATGGTAATTTTACTATGAGTGGAGGGGCTGATGGTTATTTCACTGTGAGTGGAGGGGCTGATGGTCATTTTACTATGAGTGGAGGGACTGATGGTCATTTTACTATGAGTGGAGGGGCTGATGGTTATTTTACTGTGAGTGGGGGGCTGATGGTCATTTTACTGTGAGTGGGGGGCTGATGGTCTTCAAGTGGTTTCCACCTCTGACCTCCAATTGAAATTAATAGTAAGAAGAAAATAGCTGTGGCGCTCGTTTGGAGCTTTTTTTGCTGCGTCTTTTGCATTCGCTTCAACGGCTTAAAAAAAAACGCAAAAAAATCCCCATCAAATAACGCTGTCAATTCAAAAGCAGATTTTTTCTGCCTTACATAAAACGCTGTGTGAGCATACCCTAAGAATGTAGTGTTTATTTTTAGCTATTTTCTGTCTTTCTCTAAACAATTTTTGGTAGGGAGGCCCTGAGGAATTTTTTTTTTCCAGGGGTGGCTCAAGTCCGAAAAGGTTGGGAAACTCTGTAGCAGGCTACAGAGGCACCTGCAGCCTATGAGGCGCAGGGACAGGATCCCTGCGCAGTTGGCGTGATGACATCTCTGGATCAAGCCGGCCTACGCAAGGATCCTGTCAGGTGGAGGTGGGGGGCAGTATGGCACTGTCTACAAGGGGGATGTGGGGGGCTGTATGTCACTCTCTACAAGGGAGAGGTGGGTGCTGTATGTCACTCTCTACAAGGGGTATGTGGGGGCTGTATGTCACTTTCTACAATGGGGAGGTGGGTGCTGTATGACACTGTCTACAAGGGGGCGGTGGGGGGCACTGTGTACAAGAGGGAGGTGGGGCTGTATGACACTACAAGGGGCAGATGGGGGCTGTATGGCACTGTCTACAAGGAGGAGATGGGGGCTGTATGGCACTGTTTACAAGGAGGAGATGGGGGCTGTATGGCACAGTCTACAAGGAGGAGATGGGGGATTATGGCACTGTCTACAAGGAGGAGATGGAGGATATGGCACTGTCTACAGGGAGGCTGTACAACACAATCTACAGGGGGCACTTTCTACTAGGGGGGCTGTGGGGGCATTATACTCTGTGAAGGCCACTAAGCGGACATCATACTGTGTAGGGGCACTACAGGGAGCAATATAATGTGTGTGGCACTTAGGGGGCATAACACTGTGTGGGCACAATTAGAGGACAAAATACTGTGTCTTTGAAGGTGTTATAATATATTACATTATTAAATATTATTATTATACTGTGTGTGGGGCACTAAAGGGGCATTACACTGTGTGGGGGCACTATATAGGGCATTATACTGTGGGGAGGAATTATGCTTTTTTTATGGGCCATTTTTTATAATGGCGTGGGGCGCCGAAAGATAATTTCGCACGGGGCGCCATCTACCCTAAGGCCGGCCCTGTATACGTGACATGTCCCCAAGGTGTTAATAAAATGTTAAATAGATGTTCTTTTATTATCATACTCCATAATGTCACCTGAGGACTTCTGGCAGGATTTGCTGCTAGCTCACCTTAATTGACTCAGGTGTTGCCTGGCAAGTTCTTGTTTGACGTTGATAATTTCTAAATCATTAACTAAAGAATAAAAAAAAAACTCCCTTTTCTTCATTTATCACGCAAGCCTTCATACAAATCAAAGTATAATAACAGTTGAACAGTGTTCCACATACCATTGTGACATATCAATAGAAAAAATATTATTGCAGGTTTATGGTAATATAGTAATAATAACATGTAATAATACAATTGAATACTTTTAGCTCTGGTTAATAGTATATACATGCTTTTAAAATATTTCTATCTTTACTATTGTCTGAGAAATAGGCATGATATTTTTGACAATATGAAAGATTTTAAACTAGAAGAAAATGTCATATAACTGGAAATAATTTTCAGGAATATCACATGACTTAACTACAAGTAGTAAAATACCCTAAATAAAGCCTTATAATCATTGCGGTTTTGGCAGTGCTTTGTTCTTGAAAATTATTTAAGAAACAATACGTGCTACAGTCTTCAGTAGTTAGGGCAGAAAGAGCAGAAAAATGTAAATAACGGAAGCAGTGTTTCTGTTGTATTACGGACACCACCGGCTGACAAAAGAAGCCATTTACTTTAATGAGAACGTCGGGTTTCCGTCAGGGTGTCCGTGGTTTAACCGGAAACAATAGCACAGTATGGTACGCTATGGTTTCCGATATTTTTCAGTATTTTCCAATTAATTTCTGGTATTTTCCGAAGCCTCAAACACAGATGTGAACAGGACCTTTTCTAGTGTTCACTTGACTTTGCTGCAAATAGTAGTAGGTATACAAACAATACATATTAATGAAATATTAAACAAACAGTGTGTAATGAACGTAAATAGTAAAAGTACAGCGTTCGGCCATCTCTAGCAGTTCCAGGGAATGAATAGAGCTGTAGTGTACACGTATGACCACCACTCCATACAAACTGGGGACATAGGACCCTTGTTCTCGTGATCGCTGGAGTCCCAGTGGTCGGACACGCAGTGATCATACATTTATCGCCTAAATGTTTTTCATGGGCCAAACCCTTTCAGAGTTCTTAATTTTTTTATGTTTAAAGGTAGGTGCTACACTACTGATGGAACCGTACTCTGGGCCACATAGTTCCATATGGGCCACGTAGTTACTTATCTCTGACCATTTTTTATCCTAAAACCGATCCAATTTATGGCATCTGATTTCAAAAAATAAAAAATATTTATGATGCTGTATTTGTGCTATGTATGGCCCCTTTCCATTGTATTCGGGACCCATGTGATGCGGGTTTAAAAAAAAATATGATGGCGTTATGGCTGTTTTTAGCTACAATTATTGCAACAAATGCTGCATTTTTGCAAAACCGCTGTGTCATTTTGTTGCAGTTTTTTGAAAATTGTAGCAAAAACTGTAACATGTGTATGCATTCTATTATTAATTGTTAGGTGAGCAAAAGGGTGGACTGTTTACATGTATTTGCTGTGTAGTAAAGTGTTACAAATACTGACTGTACTTCAGAAATAATGGCGTCATACCTATAGTTAACCCAAAAATTATAGTGTGAAACAGATAGTGCCCCAGACAGTAATAGTACTCCACACTGTAATATTCTCGTCTTTGTAAACTACTCAGTAATAGTGCCCGGTTTAGTGGCATCAATATAATAATAATATTGCCCCGCTTTGTGCCAACACAAACTTGTAGTGCCAGCATTGTGAGACTAGACATTGATGGCACATCCACTATAAACTTTGATCTAAGCCAAAGGGCATAATTTATAAACATGAACATGAGATTCTTTGTTATTATTTTGATCAAACTGTATGAGCCCACTTGCCACTTCACGGCAACCTCTTTCAAGTGAGTCCCTACTCTATCGGTTTCAGCACCGCATGGCGGCCACTGCAGCATCGCCCCTGCAGAGGGAGTAACCCAGAGGCCCAAAAGCATGTTGTGGTACTTTGGGGTGGTATCTGTTGCTGTAGTGCTGCACTTGTTGGGGGGGGGGAGTGGCCCAGAGCCAAGGAGGCTTGGCATAGCTTGATAGCATGGGTCATTTTGGGCCTCTAGGTTGCTCCCTCTGCAGGGCCGATGCTGCAGTGGCAGTGGCCACCATGCGGTGCTGCAACCGATAGAGTAGGGACTCACTTGAAAGAGGTCGCCGAGAAGTGGCAAGTGTGCCTATACAGTTTGATCAAAATGTTAACAAATAACCTCATGTTCATGTTTATAAATTATGCCTTGCTGCTTAGATCAAAGTATATAGTGGAGGTCTGGTCTCACAATGCTGACAAGCTTGTAGTGCCCCTAACACAGTAATAGTACCCCCAACACAGTAACAGTGCCCCTTTAGTGCCCCACTTAGTAAAAGTGCCCCTTACGGTCTTCTACTTAGTAAAGTCGCACCCTTAGTGTCCCATACTTAGAAAAAGTGCCCTGGTGCACCCTCGCACCATGACAGTCCTGCACACTACAATGTCAGACTGACATATCTGTAGGTCTTCACAACCCATGTTACCATGTAGTTCCAACTGTGCTCAAAGGTCCAGAATAGACTTAAAGCGATTGTCTAAGATTCAGACTAATTCACAAACACATAGCTAAAAGGTAAGAGGAAATTTTGTAAGCAGGCTCACCACACTTGCCTAATCTGTCTGTAGTCCTTCAGGCTTGGAGCGCACTGAGGAGGGCTTGTAGGCTTTTAAAGGATAATTTATATGAATAAGAAAAATGTGTTCTCCAGCACCTCCGCTTGAAAACATAACAAAAAGCTTCTTTAATGGCAACTCATTAAAAATGTGAACACAGCACATGTCAGACGCTCACGTATTTTGAGCACAGCTGTTCTTAGTCATAGCATTTGTCAAGGAGACAGGGCCACACCGCCCATGAGGTGAGATGAGCTTCTTGCTCAGGTGGCGGCCTGCTGTCTGTTAAGATGGGTGCATGATCCCACTGGGCCATACCGCCGTAGCGGGATAGCAGCCGGCCAACAGGATACCAAGTCAAAGTCTATAGTTCGAATAAGGGTATCTTTGGTAACTTCAGACAGTAGCAATGGTAGGCTTGGACGGGAACTTGGCAGCAGGCAAACACAAAGCGCGGTGTAACACGTAAGGCGTAGTATGCGGCACAACACGACTCCAACTCTCAATGGCACCCCCTAACATGGTAGCACGGGATACAGGTATGGGAACACCGGGAATTGGGAAACAAATAGGGACCATTTGCAAAGACTAACACGAGTAAACACAACAACGCTCAGGCAATGTAGGAAGGGGCAGGGCTCTTCTTAAAGGCCAGGGTGATCATGGGCTAATTTGATATACAATTCAGGTGTGTGCGCTGGCCCTTTAAGGTCGGGCATGAGCGTGCGTACGCACCCTACAGGACACCGCAGAGCATAGCGGAAGTGAGCACTGTCATCTCCTGAGGGGGAGATGTGGGCCAGCACTCACTGATCCATGGCTGCGGCCGTCAGGGGATGAGTAATCCCGACGGTCCGCGGCCATGGGTGTCACACTGCCTCTCTGAGAGGACGGCGGCGCCACTGAAACCAGCCGCCGCCACCCCCTCCTGCACTAATTGTAACAGTGTCTATAGGACGCAGACACAATTACATGCATTAGCGCTGAATGGGCGGAAATGTTTAGTGCCCGACCATTCAGCGCCTTACAATGACGCTGATTGGCAGGGCAAAATGGCTTGCCCCGCCAATCAGCGCTTCTTAACAACGCTAGCGGCGCGATTATGTTTCCGTTGTTGAAAGGCGCTGATTAGCGGGGCAAGTCATTCTGCCCTGCCAATGAGTGCCCTTAACGCACCAGGACGCACCGGTACGTCCTGCATTGAAGTGCTTTAAGTCACAGGGACGTACCGGTGCGTCCTGGCTAAAAACTGTCACCCTGTCAAAGGACAAGGTGACAGAACTGTGCCGTCAACTGTTTATGACAGTTGACCGGCACAGTAAGACGGCAGGGGAGCATTCACAGCGGTCTCCTGCCGGCGATTGCTGTGATTGGTCAGTCAAAGCAGACTGACCAATCACAGCTCCATGACGTGATGTATGTGATGGCGCTGACTCAGCTTGAGCCAGTGCTATCACCGCCGGTTATCAGCTGTCCGGCACCCCTCTGCAACGGCCAGGACCGGAGCTCCGATCCGGCCGATTAACTCCTTCGATGCATCGATCAACGCGATCGATGTATCCAAGTGTCTTGTAGCCTGTCGGCAACCACGATGGTTGCCACGGGCGCGGGTGTCAGCTGTTTGTCACAGCTGACATCGTGCTCTAACGGCCAGGACCGGAGCTAGGCTCCGATCCTGCCGATTAACCCCTTAGATCCAGCTATCGCTGCATCTAAGTGATTAGATCGCACGCTATGGTTGCTAATGACAACCATCGGCACCCGCGGGTGTTCCAATGGTTGCTATGGCAACTTTAGCCTAACAATCGCTTCCTAGTACGGAAGCCTATTAGGCCCCGCCGGGAGGCGAAGCCTAATAGGCTTGCTGTCAGTGAATAGCTGACAGCTCTAATACACTGCACTATGTAGGTAGTGCAGTGTATTAGAATAGCGATCAGGGCTTCATGTTTTCAAGTTCCCTAGTGGGAAACAAAAAAAAGGTAAAACAAGTTAATAAAAATGTTGTAAAAAAGTAAAAAACAATAAGGGTATGTTCACACGGCCTATTTACGGACGTAATTCGGGCGTTTTTGCCCCGAATTACGTCTGAAAATAGCGCCTGAATAGCGCTGACAAACATCTGCCCATTGAAAGCAATGGGCAGACGTTTGTCTGTTCACACGAGGCGTATATTTACGCGCCACTGTCAAATGACGGCGCGTAACTAGACGCCCGCGTCAAAGAAGTGACCTGTCACTTCTTTGGCCGTAATTGGAGCCGTTATTCATTGACTCCAATGAATAGCAGCGCTAATTACGCCCGTAATTGACGCGACGTTCAAGCGCCTGCACATGCCGGTACGGCTGAAATTACGGGGATGTTTTCAGGCTGAAACATCCCCGTAATTTCAGCCGTAACGGACGCCCTCGTGTGAACATACCCTAAGTTTCATGAAAAAAATAAGTTGCAAAAAACACTATAACAGCCTTTTTTCCTATAATAAGTCTATTATAGGAAAAGCATTAAAAAAGTACACATGTGTGGTATCCCCGCGTCCGTAACGACCCAAACTATAAAAATATCACGCTATTTTACCCGTACGGTGAACACCGTAAAAAAATTTAATAAAAAACTATTCCAGAATCGCTGTTTGTTAGTCACTACCCCTCGCAAAACAGAATAAAAAAAGGGATCTAAAAGTTGCATGTACCCCAAAATTATACCATTAAAAACTGAAGCCCGTCCCGCAAAAAACAAGCCCCCCCCCCCGCAGCTTTTTTGATGGAAAAATAAAAAAGTTATCGCTCTCAGAATATGGTGACACAAAAAATTTATTTGAAACAAAAGTGATTTTATTGTGCAGGCGCTTCAAAGCATAAGAAAAACTATATACATCTGGTATCGCCGTAATCGTACCAACCCGCAGAATAAAGTAAAATTGTCATTCATAGCGCATAGCGAACACCGTAAATTTTTTTTTTATAAAAAACATCAGAATTGCAGGTTTTTGGTCACCTTGCTTGCCAAAAAAAAAATTAAATACAAAGTGATCAAAAAAATCGCATGTACCCCAAAATGGTACCAATGAAAACGACAGATTGTCCCGCAACAAATAAGCCCTCACCCAGCTCCGGTGGAGAAAAAAAAAAAGTTCTGGCTCTCAGAATATGGCGATGCAAAATGTGCAGAGTGTTCCAAAAGCGGATAAGGCACCATTTATCAGTGCGACACCAGCCACCTATCTATGAATTATTATTTATTTACCCCATTATTATACCCTCTTATTATGCCCCTGATGTACTCCGCACAGCTTACATATACCCCCACATCATAAACTAGCAAAACCCCAAACAAAACTACCACTAAGCAAAATCTGCGCTCCAAAATCCAAATGGCACTCCCTCCATTCTGAGCCCTGCAGCGTGCTCAACGGGCAGTTTATGTCCACATATATGGCATCGCCATACCCGGGAGAGCCCGCTTAACAGTTTGAGGTATTTGTCTTCCGTGGCATGAACTGGGCAAAAAATATTGTGCACTAAAATGGCATATACCTGTGGAAATTTGCAATTTTCACTTTGCACCATCCACTGAGCATTCATTTATTATAGAAAAAAAAAAACCTGTGTGGTCAAAATACTCACTACACTCGTTAATAAAATGCCTTCAGGGGTGCAGTTTCCAAAATGGGGGTCACTACTTGGGGGTTTGTTTTACTATTTGACCCCAGAGCCCTGCCATTGTGGGCTAATGCTGCGAAAATCACCAAAATAGGTCTCACATGCGCCTTTCACTCCTAAGCCCTGTCATATGTCCAGGCAAATGATAAATGCCTTGAGGGGTGTAGTTTATAAAATGTGGTCACTTCTCAGGGTTTTACACTCTACTCTGGTACCTAAGGAAGCTCTACAAATGCGACATGGCGCCCGTACACCAGTCCAGCAAAATCTGTGCTCTAAAAGCCACATGGCACTCCTTCCATTTTGAGCTCTGAGACAGGGGCGGACATACCGCATGTGCAGCCGGTGCAGCTGCACAAGGGCCCCGCGTGGGAAGGGGGCCCGTTCAGTGGCGTAACTACCACAGTAGCAGCCGTAGCAGCTGCTACGGGGCCCGCGGCATGGGGGGGCCCGTGTCGCCCTGACAGGCACATTACATTTTATGTACCAGGCCTGGCGGCACGGGCCCCCTCATGCCTAGTAGCATCACAACACTAGGCATGAGGGGAGGGAGGGGGCGGGGGCCCGGTGATAGCCGCCACACTGCACTACCAATCGGGAGGGAGGGGGCGGGTGCCCGGGCCCGGTGATAGCCGCTACACTGCACTGCCAATCTGGCACAGATGAATAGGACAGGACGGCGATGCTGGTGGTAGGAGGAGCGCTCAGGCAGGGGAGAGGACAGGGGGCGGTGCGACGTAAGACTTCGGGCGGCTGGACAGTACAGTCAGGACTGCCGGAGAACTCATAGGATGAGCGGAGGACAGACACAGGACGAGTGGAGGACGTGCAGACTGCAGAGGACAGGTAGATGAAGTTAAAAAGTTCATGTCAGAAGGGAGAAGTTTTTATGTAGAAAAATCTGCCTCATAATTCCTTCCGGAATTTTGAGGCATATTTTGACCTGCCGGTAGAACACTTCCCGCGTTTTTCATTGCGTTTTTTTGTGGCGTTTTTCGGCCATCGGGCCGTGGGCAGGGAAACGCAGCAAAAAACGCATTTTCTGCCTGCCATTGTTGTCAATGGGAAGTCAGAGACAGAAACGCCCGAAGAAAGGGCATTGCGCTTCTTTTTCCCGCATGCGGTTTTTACTGCTCGCAGGAAAAATTTCATGGATTTCAATGGGAGGCACTTTCTGACGTTTTTCGCGAAAAAAACCTCAGTGTGAACTCCCCCTAACACAGGGGCGTAACTACTGCTATAGCAGCCGTAGCGGCTGCTACGGGGCCGCGGCATGAGGGGGCCCGCGTCACCTGCCGGCACGGGCCCCCACCTTGGCCGGAATCTCCGCTAGCTGCCGCTATGGCTGCTACAGCGCGATGCCACGGAACACTACGGCAGAGCAGGGAGTATCTCCCCGCTCTGCCATTAAACATAAGACATGTATCCCCTATCCACAGGATAGGGGATACGTGTGTGATCGCTGGCATTGATAGGGAGAACGGGGGACCGAAAGTCCCCTGAAGTTCTCCATCACAAACCTCGGACTTCCGGGGTCTGTGTCGGCAGCTCCGTAGAAATGAATGGAGCGCCGGTCACACTTGAGCTGCGCAGACACCGGAAGTCAGAGGTGAGTGATGGAGAACTTCGGGGGACTTTCGGTCCCCCGCTCTCCCTATCAATGCCAGCGATCACACATGTATCCCCTATCCTGTGGATAGGGGATACATGTCTTTTGTCTTTTCACACTGTAGGTCGCATTTTTTTGAGTGATTGGGGGTGTATGGCGTTCCCTACAGGGGGGGGGGCTGTATAGCGTTCCCTACAGGGGGGGGCTGTAAGGCGTTCCCTACAGGGGGGCTGTATAGCGTTCCCTACAGGGGGGGCTGTATAGCGTTCCCTACAGGGGGGTCTGTATGGCGTTCCCTAAAGGGGGGTCTGTATGGCGTTCCCTACAGGGGGGGGCTGTATGACTTTCCCTACAGACCCCCCCTGTAGGGAACGCCATACAGAACCCCTGTAGATAACGCCATACAGACCCCACTGTAGATAACGCCATAAAGTCCCCCCTGTAGATAACACCATACAGCCCCCTGTAGATAACGCCATACAGCCCCCCTGTAGATAACGCCATACAGCCCCCTCTGTAGATAGCGCCATACAGTCCCCCCTGTAGATAGCGCCATACAGTCCCCCCTGTAGATAGCGCCATACAGTCCCCCCTGTAGATAGCGCCATACAGTCCCCCCTGTAGATAGCGCCATACAGTCCCCCCTGTAGATAGCGCCATACAGACCCCCCTGTAGATAGCGCCATACAGACCCCTCTGTAGATAGCGCCATACAGTCCCCCCTGTAGATAACGCCATACAGCCCCCTCTGTTGATAGCGCCATACAGTCCCCCCTGTAGATAACGCCATACAGCCCCCTCTGTAGATATCTTGAGATTCAGTCCTGCTTGATAGGTAACAGTGCAGTAAGCTAAGCATGATAAGATCATCTAAATTATTGCATCTCAGTTGCATGAGTGCTTTGTGTTATATTCAATGATTCAATTTAACCTAAGTCTCTAAATGTGGGCAAAGAAAATAAAAAAACTATACTCACCTCCTCCCTCGCCTCCGTTCACCCGCCGCAGCCCCCATCCTCCTGTCTCGGTCTGTGTTACAAGTGTACAAGGCTGCACTGGTGACGCGCTGCCGATGGCACGTGACCGCTGCTGCCAATAACTCCTCATTGGTGTGCTGCTGAGGACAGTAGTTCCACAGCAAATCGCTGTTGAGGGCATTGATTGGCTGCAGCGGTCATGTGCCATCGACCGCGCGTCACCACAGCAGCTTTGTAAACACAGAAAGGGATAGGGGCTGCGGAGGGGGAACGGAGGCGCCGGAGGAGGTGAGTATAGGTTTTTCATTTTCTTTGCCCACATTTAGGGACTTAGTTTAGATAAGAATTTAACCCGGAAAAAAATGTGTTACTTGTGTTCTAAACTGGTAATAAAATGTACAATATAAATCTTCCTTCATAATTTTTATTAGTAAGGTTTATTTTTATATGCATATATATGTTTAGGTAACTTTGTCGGTATTGGGGGGGGGGGCGGGGGGGCCCTGGCACATTATCTGCACAGGGGCCTTTTGCAGTCTGTGTCCGCCACTGCTCTGAGATGTGCTCAAACAGCAGTTTAGGGCCACACATGGGGTATTGCCGTACTCGGGAGAAATTGGGTAGCAAATTATGTGTTGTTTTTTCTCCTATTACCCCTTGTGGAAAAAAATTGGGTGTAAAACTACATATTTTTGGGAAAAAAAATGTTTTTTTAATTTTCATACTGCCTCATTCTAATACAATCTATGAAACACCTGTGGGATCAAAATGCTCAATACACCCCTAGATGATTACCCTGAGGGGTATAGTTTCCAAAATGGAGTCACTTCTCAGGGGTTTCTACTGTATGGGTACCTCAGGGGCTCTGCAAATGCGACATGGTGCCCAAAAAACAATCAACCAAAATCTACATGCCAAGTAGCACTCCTGCCATTCTGAGCCCTGTGGTGTATCAAAGCAGCAGTTTATGATCACATGTGGGGTATTACCGTACTCGGGAGAAATTGCTTTACAATTGTTGGGGCGCTTTTTCTCCTTTATTCCTTGTGAAAATGAAAAAAATTCAACATTTTAGTGGAAAGAATGTAGATTTTCATTTTCACTATATAATTCCAATAATTCAGCAAAAAAACTGTGGGGTCAAAATGCTCACTATACCGCTAGATAAATTCCACGAGGGGTATAGTTTCCCAAATGGGGTCACTTTTGCCGCGTTTGCACTATTTTGGCCCCTCATTGGCTTTGCAAATGTGACATCGGGCCGCAAACCATTCCAGCAAAACTTGAGCTCCAAAAGTCAAATGGCGCTCCGTCCTTTCTAACTTCCGCCATGTGTCCAAACAGCAGTTTATTACCACATATGGGGTATTGCTGTGCTCAGAAGAGTTTGCTTTACAAATATTGGGGTGTTTTTTCTCCTTTATCTATTGTAAAAATGAAAAAAATCTGAGCTAAAACTACATTTTATTAGAAAAAAATTTAGATTTTCAATTTCACTGCATAATTCCCATAAATTCAGCAAAAACCGTGTAGGGTCAAAATGCTAACTATACACCTAGAAAAAAAAATCCTTGAGTGGTGTAGTTTCCAAAATGGGGTCACTTTTGGGGAGTTTCCACTGCTATGGTCCCTCCAGGGCTTTGGCACCGAAAACCATTCCAGCAAAATCTGCGCTCCAAAATCCAAATGGCCCTCGTTCTCTTCTGAGGCGTGCCGTGGGTCCAAACAGCAGTTTATTACCACATATGGGGTATTGCCGTAATCGGGAGAAATTGCTTTACAAATGTTGTGGTGCTTTTTCTCCTTTATTCCTTGTAAAAACTAAAACATTGTATGTTTTTTCAGAAAAAAAGTAGATTTTCATTTTCACAGACCAGTTCCAATAAATTTAGCAAAAAACCTGTGGGCTAAAAATGCTCACTATACCTCTTGAAAAATTCCTTGAGGGGTGTAGTTTCCAAAATGGGGTAACTTTTGGGGGGTTTCCACTGTTTTGGCACCACAAGACCTCTTCAAACCTGACATGGTGCCTAAAATATATTCTAATAAAATAGAGGCCCCAAAATCCACCAGGTGCTCCTTTGCTTCGGAGGCCTGTGTTTCAGTCCATTACCGCACTAGAGCCACATGTGGGATATTTCTAAAAACTGCAGAATCTGGGCAATAAGTATTGATTTGCGTTTCTCTCGTAAAACCTTCTGTGTTAAAGAAAAAAATTATTACAAATGAATTTCATTAAAAAAAATTTAATTTGTACATTTCACCTCTACTTTGCTTTATTTCATGTGAAATGCCTAAAGGGTTAAAATACTTTCTGAATGCTATTTTGAATACTTTGAGGGGTGAAGTTTTTAAAATGGGGTGATTTACGGGGACTTTCTAATATATAAGGCCCTCAAAGCCACTTCAGAACTGAACTGGTCCCTGAAAAAATAGCCTTTGAAATTTTCTTGAAAATGCGAGAAATTCTAGCTAAAGTTCTAAGCCTTGTAACGTCCTAGAAAAATAAAAGGACGTTCAAATAATGATGCAAACATAAAGTAGACATATAGGAAATGTTAAATAGTAACTATTTTGTGTGGTATTACGATCTGTTTTACAAGCAGATACATTACAATTTAGAAAAATGCAGATTTTTGCAAATTTTCTCACAATTTTTGTGTTTTTTACAAATAAATATTGAATTTAACGACAACATTTTTTCAGTATCATAAAGTACAACATGTCACGAGAAAACAGTCTCAGAATCGCTTGGATAGGCAAAAGTATTCTGGAGTTATTACCACATAAAGTAACACATGTCAGATTTGCAAAAATCGGCTGTGTCCACAAGGCCAAAACAGGCTTAGACACTAAGGGGTTAAACAACGCTAGCAGCGCGATGATGTCATCACGCTGCTTGTGTCGTTCACTACCAGCAGACCTGCTCAGAAGAGAGCAGGTCTGCATTCCCACCTGAAGGCATGGGAACGGGATCATGTGAGTATGTAAAGGTTTTTTTTCTCTAATCAAACGGAGTGGCATTATCTACAGGGTGGTCTATATGTGGGAATGTGGAACACTATCTACAGAGAGTGCTATATGTAGGGCACTATCTACAGAGGTGGGCTATATGTGGAACACTATTTATAGGGGAACTATTTGTAGGGCACTATCTACAGTGGTGGGCTACCTCTGGGACACTATCTACAGGGGGACTATATGTAGGGCACTGTCTACAGGGGTGGGGTATATATGGGACACTATATACAGGGGGAGCTATATGTGAGGCGCAATCTACTGTGGTGGGCTATAAGTGGAGCAATATCTATGGGGGAGCTATATGTAAGGCAGCACGGTGGCTCAGTGGTTAGCACTATTGCCTCGCAGCTCTGGAGCCCATATGTGGATGCTATCTACAGGGGGCTGTATGTAGGGCACTATCTACAGATGCTCTCTGGGAGTCACTACACGGGGGCTATAGGGCACTGTCTACAGGGGGCATGGTGTGTGTGGGACACAGTGTATGGTACCATTATAATCAGGGACAGTGTATGGCTCTATTTATTTTAGGTGCGTTGAGAATTTTATGTTCGTTAATAGGTGCAGAAATGTTTTAAAAGAGAGAAGCTGAAGACATCTGAGTGGCAAACTGCAGAAATTGGTTGTGGCTGGGAGAAGTCATCATAGAGGACTGGACTGGATGGAGAAGAATTGATAAAAAGAATTAGAATCTGAGACCTCACTGTGGAGTCACTTAATGTAAATGTTTATTCTGCCTCTAATCAGTAATGTAGTCCATATATGATTTGCAGCGAGATGATGGGTGGAATGATTGGGGTAGGTTTTTTTGTTTTTTGTGAAACAGCCTGTTCCAGCATATCCTTATCATTAAATATATTAGTTTCTCCTGGCTCTGATATCAACAATGTGTATAAACTCGGGCCGGAGCAGGTAAAATAAATTGGGTGGAATCCAAAACACCCTAAATAACATAAAATAAAACACAGCACAATTTTACCGCTCAGACGGCACTGGATAAACAGTCCAACTGGTTCAAAAGCTAACTGCAAGTACTCTGTTCAATCTACCTTTGGATGTAACTGTCCCTACTTTTAATGATGAGGACACGAAGTTTATGACTAGTTTATTTAAAGATTTGGAAGATTTTTCCAAAATTGAGATGCAACATCATATTGATGTTCTTTTTTTTAACCATTTACCTGAACGAAAAAATATCCCTGAGGGGCTTACGCATGCCCTTTTCATCTACTTTCAAAGATGACATAACTTTTTCCTCTGACTGGGAGAATTACATGGAGGAATGCACAAGGGGGATGATGAGTAGATTGCTCACCAAAAGACAATGCATGTGTGAAACAATAACATGTAAAATAGAAACTATTATAGAGTTACTCAAACCTTATTATCTACACCATGATTTTCACATCATCAATTACAACATCACTAATCGGATTTTCAGACTCGAACAAGACCTAATTGAGAAAAAAGCAATCAAACTGGCCAGAGACAGATTAGACTACCTATTAGATCAGATTAGAACCTGGAGTAAACCCACACCACAGCATCACCCTAAACGAGCTGACACCCTAAAAAACATCCAGCAACGGTTAATGCCAGCACATTCATCAAAAACAAATGAAGATCGAAGAATTGCATACAATAAATCAAATAGACTTTTTTTAAACAGCAAATACACTAGGTCAAATAAAACGACAAAACAGTCAATGAACACTACTAATTTAGAAACGCAAAAAACAAACACTAATTCCATCCCCACTCATAAATCGAACACAATGAGTGAACAGGTAGCCATATCCTCACCAATTGATACCTTAGACCTATCTATTTTAACAATACACAACACATCTAATGATTCATCAACTCATACAGTTGTTAATATTGAATCTGACAACAATATTGAATCCGATAACAGTACACTTGTCAATGGACGAGCATTTGTCCTGGATCTACCTTTATCCCCAAGTATTATGACCACGATCGATAACACAAAAGCTGGTTCTAATATGTCGTTCCATTTTTAACCCCTGCAATATGTACTACAATTCCAGAAGAAAAAGCCTCTTCTTCTTTTTTAGAAAATACTCCTTTATTAGGAAACACTCCTTTTTTAGAAATTACCCCAGTCTCCAATCCCCTACAATTGACCATAAACTACTTTTTCCGCCCGAAAAAAAGAAAAAAACGTTATAGAGGAACCCGGGGAGGCAAAAAGAAAAAGAGAATAATACTAGCTTCCCCTATACCGTATATGTCTATTTTGAACCTCTCTGATCATATTTTAAATAAAACAGAAATTTCTCTTCTTAACAAAGGCCTTTCTTTCTGTCCAACTACTGGAACAAATGGTTTTAACTTATTCATTGACCTACATCGTTTCACCAGAAAGCTTACTCTCCAAAGACATTTCCAATTGACAACTCATAAAGCCGATAATGCAAAAAACAACGTCGACATAGCTAATGATGTGGATTTACAGAATGAAGCATATATAACTTTTAAACATACAAATTTAAAACCTCCATCAAAATTTTATCCCATAGCTAACCAGGGCAATTTCATTAATACCTTTCACCATTTAGTATGTAGAGATTTGGAATATCTCGAACAATATAAATTTCCACATAAAAATTACCTGACTTTTAATGAAAAACGAGCCCTAAAAAACCTCAAAGAGAATAATTCGATCGTAATAAGATCTGCTGATAAAGGTGGAGGGACAGTGATCCAGAACACACTAGACTATTACTCTGAAGCAATACAAATTCGATCTGATACCAATTATTATAACAGCCTCGACTATAACCCCATTGAAGACATCACTAAACGTTTAAAATTGATGATAGACCAAGCATTCACAGATAAAATCCTAAACAAAAATGAAAAGAATTATCTCACACCTAGAAATATCAATCTACCATTTTACTATCATCTACCTAAAATCCATAAAGACCCTAAAAATCCTCCGGGCAGACCAATTATTTCTGGGATGCAATCACCCACCTGTCACCTGCCCCACTACCTAGACTTCATCCTTCAAAAATATGTAGTAACTTTACCAAGTTATCTAAAAGATTATACTCAGCTCATTAGTGAACTCCACCCGATACTCTCTAAAAACAATTTACTCATCACTCTAGATGTAAGCGCATTGTACAGTAACATTGAACACTCCCTAGGTCTTAAAAACCTTAGAAACACCCTGGAGAGGGACACCGAACTTCAACCACCTCAAATTCAGTTATTTTGCAAAAGTATGGAATTTATCCTTAAAAACAATGTGTTCTCTTTTGACGAAACTATATATCACCAGGAAGGGCACTGCGATGGGTACTAGGGTAGCACCAAGTTATGCCAACATTTTCATGGGCGCTTTCGAGGATCATTTCATTTGGAAACACCCTTGGGCAATGAACCACATTTTATTATATAAAAGATACATAGATGACCTCTTTTTCATATGGAACGGTGATCAAACAAGTGCCAAGAATTTTTGTCACTCACTTAACAATAATAATTGGGGCATCACATTTACATCTAATATACAAGAAAAAGAAATAGATTTTCTGGATTTCACAATAATTTCATCAGGAAATAATTTTATCACACGTACCCACTTTAAGAAAGTGGATACTAATAGTTACCTGAACTTTAACAGTGGACACCACCCTAAATGGCTTAAGAACATTCCTTATAGCCAATACAAGAGAATTAGAAAAAATTGTACACTCAAAACAGATTTTAAAAGAGTCGAATACTATATAAACGCTTTAAGGAGAAAGGCTATCCAAATACACTTCTGAATGATGCCTACAAAAAAAACGAAATCCTCAACCAAGAGGACTGTCTACCACAACCAACCACTAGTGACCAAAGAGCCACAATAGAACCACAAGAACATATTAAAACAACTATGAACTTTGGTTTTAACTTTATCACACAATATAACACATCATACAAAAAAATAGGAGACATTCTCAACAATCATTGGCAATGTACTCCAAACTGACCCTTTTCTCCAAAAAATTCTACCAGCAAAAGCTACAATTACTTTCAAAAGGGCTAGAACTATTAAAAATATTCTAGCCCCAAGCCGGGTGAACCTCTCAGGAATAAAAGGCAACTCTGAACGAGAAATACAACAGCATAATCAATTATCTAAAACAGACAGTTTTAAATGCGGAACAACAAGATGCCTGCGCTGTCAATCCATCACTGATAAAACATATACATTCCGGTCCCAACAAACAGGAAAAATATTTAATATTAATGAAAATTTAAACTGTCAGTCAAAATTCGTGATCTATCTAATAAACTGTAAATGTGGAGTTCAATACGTGGGAAGAACAATCCAACCCTTACACTGTCGATTAAACAAACATAGATCTAACTGCAAAAATACATTTTTACTCCACAGCATATCCAGACATATCCATTGCACACTGGTACATGATAGTGATTTCAACTGTTTAACTATCACCCCGATTGATCAGATCACAGAAAATCAAAGAGACCGTTATAACATTCTTTGCAAAAGAGAAATCTTTTGGATGTATAAACTTAAGACATTAAAACCAACAGGTCTTAATGAAATAACAGAGACCATTATGTAACCTTTTTCACAACTTTAAAAGTAATAAATAAAAGAATCCTCTTATACATATATACAGACAAAAATACTCACATTTGTGGGCTATAATACAGGCAACTCCCTTCCCCCGTTTTTCTGTATATTCTTGTTCTGATAAATCCTCCTCAAACTGCACGGCTCTTTCCTTGAGTCGGCAGCAGTACTCTCTGCATAGATGGACTCATACCCAGGAGCATCATATCCCCATGACGACGGCACACACCACTGACAGCTCTGAATGAACGATGTTCTAAACTAGAAGTACCAAACACTCGAAGTACATACAAATAATAAATAAAAAACTTCATACTATCCCTAGTAAATAAATATATATTTCAAAGACACTCCATTTTAAATATATTTTTGTATATTTTTACATGTTTCTAAATCACTTTTTTACGATTATGTATAAGATGCTTAGTTTTAAACCTACTTTTATCCTTTTGTATGGTTTTCAATATTAATGTAAAACTGGTTTGCTTTTTAATAAGGAATAACTTATATACTTCATTGCCGCACCTTGCTTACATGACTCACATCTAGGAGCGTCATATCACCAAGACGACGGCACACACCACTGACAGCTCTGAATGAACGATGTTTTAAACTAGAAGTACAAAACACTCGTAATACATACAAATAATAAAAAACTGCATACTATCCCTAACAAATAAATATATATTTCAGACACTCCACTTGAAATGTATTTTTGTATATATTTTTATATGTTTGTAAATGTTTCTAAATTAATTTTCTACTATTTTGTATAAGACGCTTATTTTTAAACCCATTATCATCATTTTGTATAGCCTTTAATATGAATGAAAAACTGGTTTGTTTTTTAAAATGAATAACTTTTATACTTCACTGCTTACACTTGCTTACACGATTGACCTTCTGACCTATAACCTAACCCGGTAGCCATCTCGACTACCGATCTCTAAACCAGCTATATAACCACAGACATCGTGAATAGACTAATCACTTGTACCTAACCTGACGAAGGGGCCGGTACGGCCTTGAAACACATTGTTGTTGTTATTGTACAAAAATAAAAGCAATTTTCAGTACGGCTGCGCCCTCGGATATTCCATTTTTTACCTCCTTATCTCCTAGTAAAATGCATTAGACAGTCCGCGATCCAGTGAGGGTACAGATGGTTATTCTTATCCCTGTAGTTCCACAGAGCTCCATACAGTCTCGAGACATTCAAAACTCCTAGTAGGACAAGATCTTAGTGTATGTGCACACGAGAACTGTCTTTTACATCTGAAAAGACAGACTGTTTCAGACGTAAAAGCTGCTCCTCGCATTATGCGAGGCGTCTTTGACGCCCGTAATCTTGAGCTGCTCTTCATTGACTTCAATGAAGAATGGCTCAAATTACGTTGCAAAGAAGTGTCCTGCACTTCTTTGCCGAGGTAGTAAATTTACGCGTCGTCGTTTGACAGCTGTCAAACGACGACGCGTAAATGACAGGTCGTCGGCACAGTATGTTGGCAAACCCATTCAAATGAATGGGCAGATGTTTGCCGACGTATTGTAGCCGTATTTTTTGAGACGTAAAACGAGGCATAATACGCCTCGTTTACGTCTGAAAATAGGTCGTGTGAACCCAGCCTTATATCTAAACCACAAAAAAGGCCATAACTACCAGCCAGGACGGGATATCTATTCAGAATCCTGACACTTCGGTAGCGTTTGTGTGAGATTTACAGCACAGCAAGAGTAATCTCGCTTTAAATTACAGTTTACAGCGTAATCTTGCGAGATTACGCTTGCTGTGCAGTAAATCTCACACAAACGTTACCGAAGTGTCAGGATTCTGAATAGACATCCCATCCTGGCTGGTAGTGATGTCTATTCACTGTCAGGACACGAGTAACGTTAATGTGTGAGTAAGGGACTGCACGTAGTGATCTAGCTAGATCACTATGTGCTGTGTAAATGAATGGAGAGAAGTCTGTGACGCTGATTGGTCAGCGTCATACACTTCTCTCCACAATGCCCACTTGGTCAAAAAGTAAAACACGCCCAGTTGGTCATTAAGAAAGTCATTAGCATAAAGCTAAAATAGGTCCTAACTCCATCAATAATGTGGGGACAGAGCCTCTTTAAGGCTCAGAGCCCATTTTTCAAATCTGACATGTCTCACTTTATGTGGTAATAAACTCTGGAATGCTTATACCTATCCAAGCGATTCTGAGATTGTTTTCTCGTGACACATTGGGCTTTATGTTAGTGGTAAAATTTGGTTGATATATTCAGTGTTTACCCCTCTTCAAGTGCTGCGCCGCAACTGTACGTCCTGCAGAGGGCTTGCTTCAGCCCCATTTATCAGTGCGACATCGGCCACATATCTATGAATTATTATTTATTTACCGCATTATTATACCCTCTTATTATGCACTGATGTACTCCACACAGCTTACATATGCCCCCACATTATAAACTGAAACACCAGTAAAACCCCAAACAGAACTATTACCAAGCAAAATCTGATCTCCAAAAGCAAAATGTGGTCCCTCCCTTCTGAGCCCTGCAGCGTGCCCAAACAGCCGTTTGCGGCCACATATATGGCATCGCCATACCCGAGAGAACCAGCTCAACATTTTTTGAGGTATTTGTCTTCAGTTGGACAAACTGGGCACAACATATTATGCACTAAAATGGCATATCCGTGGATAATTGCAATATTCACTTTGAACCATCCGCTGTGCATTAACCCCTTTGCGCACTATGACTTAATAGCACGTCATGGTGTGGGGGTTGATGCATGGAGTGGGCTCACGTACTGACACCCGGTACTAACGGACAGGAACAGCGATCGTGCTGTTACAGAAGCCTGTAAAAATAACAATATACTGCAATATGTTAGTATTGCAGTATATTGTACCAGCGGTCCAATGATCGCTGGTTCAAGTAACCTATGGGGACTAATAAAATGTGTAGAAGAATTTAACGTTTTTTGCAGTGAGAAAAAAAAATGTAACGTTAAAGTTAAAAGAAAAACCCTTTTCCCCTTTTTCTTCTAAAGTAATGTAAAAAAAATAAACAAAATTGGTATCGCTTTGTCCGTAAGGGTATGTGCACACACACTAATTACGTCCGTAATTGACGGACGTATTTCGGCTGCAAGTCCCGGACCGAACACAGTGCAGGAGGCAGGGACTCCTAGCATCGTACATAAGTATGATGCTAGGAGCCCGGCTCCCTGCACTGTGTTCGGTCCGGGACTTGCGGCCGAAATACGTCCGTCAATTACGGACGTAATTAGTGTGTGTGCACATACCCTAAAAGGCCGAACTATTACAATATAGCATTATTTAATTTGTAAGGTGAACACCGTATAAAACTTAAATAATTTAAACCGCCAAAATCGCATCGTTGTATTGAGCCGCAGAATAAAGTAAAGTTTTCATTTTTACCGCACGGCGATAGCTGTAAAAACAAAACCCAAAAAAAATGGAATCAGATTTTTTTCCAATTTCAGCACACAAAGAATTTTTTTGCAGTTTCCCAGTACATTTTATGGTACTTTAAATGGTGTCAATAGAAACTATAACTCTTCCCGCAAGAAATAATCCCTCACACTGACGGAAAAAGAAAAAAAGTTATGGAACTTGGAAGGCAGAGAGTGAAAAACGAAAATAAGAAAGCAAAAAATGGATCAGTCCTGAAAGGGTTAATTAATTTCTAAGTAAAATATGTATGACCACATGTGGGGTATTTCCGTACTCGGGAAAAATCGTTTTACAAAAATTGGTTGTTTTTTTCTCCTTTAAGCCTTGTGAAAATGAGAAATTCAATGTTTTAGTGGAAAAATTGTGATATTCATTTTCGCAGCCTAATTCTAATAAATTCTGAAAAAAACCTGTGGGGTCTAAATGCTAACTACAGTGGAGGAAATAAGTATTTGATCCCTTGCTGATTTTGTAAGTTTGCCCACTGTCAAAGTCATGAACAGTCTAGAATTTTTAGGCTAGGTTAATTTTACCAGTGAGAGATAGATTATATATATAAAAAAAAAAAAAGAAAATCACATTGTCAAAATTATATATATTTATTTGCATTGTGCACAGAGAAATAAGTATTTGATCCCCTACCAACCATTAAGAGTTCAGCCTCCTCCAGACCAGTTACACGCTCCAAATCAACTTGGTGCCTGCATTAAAGACAGCTGTCTTAAATGGTCACCTGTATAAAAGACTCCTGTCCACAGACTCAATTAATCAGTCTGACTCTAACCTCTACAACATGGGCAAGACCAAAGAGCTTTCTAAGGATGTCAGGGACAAGATCATAGACCTGCACAAGGCTGGAATGGGCTACAAAACCATAAGTAAGACGCTGGGTGAGAAGGAGACAACTGTTGGTGCAATAGTGAGAAAATGGAAGACATACAAAATGACTGTCAATCGACATCGATCTGGGGCTCCATGCAAAATCTCACCTCGTGGGGTATCCCTGAGGAAGGTAAGAGCTCAGCCGAAAACTACACGGGGGGAACTTGTGCAGTTTTCAAAATGGGGTGATTTATGGGGATTTTCGAATATATAAGGCCCTCAAAGCCACTTCAGAACTGAACTGGTCCCTGAAAAAATGGCCTTTTGAAATTTTCTTTCAAATATGAGAAATTGCTGCTAACGTTCTAAGCCTTGTAACGTCCTAGAAAAATAAAAGTACGTTCAAAAACGATGCAAACATAAAGTAGCCATATGGGAAATGTTAATTAGTAATTATTTTTTGTGGTATTACTATCTGTTTTACAAGCAGATACGTTTACATTTAGAAAAATGCTAATTTTTGCAACTTTTCTATAAATCTTGGTGTTTTTCAGAAATAAATACCAAATTTATTGACCAAATATTTTCACTAACGTAAAGTACAACATGTCACGAGAAAACAATCTCAGAATCGCTTGAATAGGTAAAAGCATTCCGGAGTTATTACTACATAAAGTACCACATGTCAAAGAAAAGGAAGGCCGATCCGGTTTCTGACATTCCAAGCAAAATTGCCAAATTGGGTGATGATGCAAGGGTGTCGGTCTCAGAAATGGCAGCCCTAGTGGATACCTTTCCTAACAGCCGGGAGAACAGCCCAGCTAGTAGTCGGCGGGATGGTAATGCAGGTAAGCCAAGACAATTGATAGTTGTAGGGGATTCTATAATCAGGAAGACGGATAGAATCATTTGTCGCCAAGACCGCCTCAACCGAATGGTTTGCTGTCACCCTGGTGCCAGGGTTCGGCATGTGGTGGAACGGGTGGACAAATTGCTGGGAGGGGCTGGTGATGATCCAGCTGTTGTGGTCCATGTCGGTACCAACGACAGAATAAATGGTAGGTGGAGGAGCCTTAAGAATAATTTTAAAGAACTAGGCTACAAGCTGAAGGGAAGGACCTCCAAGGTTGTTTTCTCAGGAATACTGCCTGTGCCATGCGCATCACAGGAAAGACAGCGGGAGCTCAGGGAGTTAAATGCATGGCTTAAGTCTTGGTGTAGAGGAGAAGGATTTGGGTTCCTAGAGCACTGGGCTGACTTTTCATTGGGGTACAAACTGTATTCTGCAGATGATTTGCACCTAAATGGAAGGGGGTCCGCTGTGCTGGGGGAGAGAATTCTAGCTGGGGTGGCGGAGTGTTTAAACTAGGGCTGAGGAGGGAGGCCAATGTAGAAAATAAAGGGGTAGTTAGGTTAGAGAGGGGTCAGACTATATTGGTGGGGGAGAAACAGACGGTGGGGAGAGGACTAGGCAACAAGATAAGGAGATCCTTTCGTTACAAAACAGCAGTGAAAATAAAAAGGCCCAAATGTCAAATAATCACATTTCTGATACTGAAAGTGAAGCAGGGTTCAGTGCTGGGACCACTATTATTCAACTTATTTATTAATGATATAGAGGATGGGATTAATAGCACTATTTCTATTTTTGCAGATGACACCAAGCTATGCAATATAGTTCAGACTATGGAAGATGTTTGTGAATTGCAGGCAGATTTAAACAAACTATGTGTTTGGGCGTCCACTTGGCAAATGAAGTTTAATGTAGATAAATGTAAAGTTATGCACCTGGGTACAAACAACCTTCATGCATCATATGTCCTAGGGGGAGCTACACTGGGGGAGTCACTTGATGAGAAGGATCTGGGTGTAATTGTAAATCATAAACTAAATAACAGCATGCAGTGTCAATCAGCTGCTTCAAAGGCCAGCAAAATATTGTCGTGTATCAAAAGAGGCATGGACTCGCCGGACAGGGATGTAATATTACCACTTTACAAAGCATTAGTGAGGCCTCATCTAGAATATGCCAGTTCTGGGCTCCAGTTCATAGAAAGGATGCCCTGGAGTTGGAAAAAATACAAAGAAGAGCAATGAAGCTAATAAGGGGCATGGAGAATCTAAGTTATGAGGAAAGATTAAAAGAACTAAACCTATTTAGCCTTGAGAAAAGAGAGACTAAGAGGGGACATGATTAACTTATATAAATATATGAATGGCACATACAAAAAATATGGTGAAATCCTGTTCCATGTAAAACCCCCTCAAAAAACAAGGGGGCACTCCCTCCGTCTGGAAAAAGAAAGGTTCAACCTGCAGAGGCGACAAGCCTTCTTTACTGTGAGAACGGTGAATTTATGGAATAGCCTACCGCAGGAGCTGGTCACAGCAGGGACAGTAGATGGCTTTAAAAAAGGCTTAGCTAATTTCCTAGAACAAAAAAATATTAGCTCCTATGTGTAGAAATTTTTTACTTCCCCTTTCCCATCCCACTTCCCCTTTCCCATCCCTTGGTTGAACTTGATGGACATGTGTCTTTTTTCAACCGTACAAACTATGTAACTATGTAACTATGTCAGATTTGAAAAAATCGGCTGTGTCCTGAAGGCCAAAACAGGCTGGGTCCTGAAGGGGTTAATTGTGAAAAAAAGAAAAATTTATAGAATTTCTGAAATTAAATGTATCTGCTTGTAAGAAAGAGAGTAATACCACACAAAATAGTTACTAGTTCACATTTCCCATATGTCTACTATATGTTGGCATCATTCTTTTATTTTTCTAGGATGTTACAAGTCTTAGAACATAAGCAGCAATTTCTCATATTTTGAGGAAAATTTCAAAAGCTTCTTTTTTTTTTTTAGGTACCAGTTGAGTTCTGAAGTGGCTTTGAGGGCCTTCTATATGAGAAACCCCTATTTTAAAAACTAGACCCATCAAAGTATTCAAAACAGCATTTAGAAAGTTTCTTAAGCCTTTAGGTGTTTCACAGGAATTTAAAGCAAAGTTGAGGTGAAATTTACAAATTTTTTTTTTCTTGTCAGAAAGTCCTTTTGATTCATTATTTTTTCTGTAAAACAAAAAGGTATTACCAGAGAAACGCAACTCAATATTTATTGCCCAGATTCTGCAGTTTAGAAATTTCCCAATCGTGGCTCTGGACGGAAACACTGGCCTCAAAAGCAAAGGAGCACCTAGAGGATTTTGAGGTCTCCTTTTTATTAGGCATCATGTCCGGTTTGAAGTTGTCTTGTGGTGCCAAAACAGTGGAAACCCCATTTGTGGTGATAAACTGCTGTTTGGGCCCATGGGAGGCCTCAGAAGGGAAGGAGTGCTATGTGTTCTTTGGAGTCCAAATTTTGCTGGATTGTTTTTTGGGTGTCATGTTGCATTTGCAGAGCCCCAGAGGTATCAAAGCAATGGAAACCCCCCAAAATTGACCCTATTTGGCAAACTACACCCCTCAAGGAGCTTATCGAGGGGTGTAGTGAGCATTTAAACCCCATAGGTTTTTTGCTGCATTTTGTGGAATTAGGCTGTGCAATTGAAAGTCTAATTTTTCTGATAAAAGGTACACATTTTTATTTTTTACAAGGAATAAAGGAGAAAAAGCCCCCCAACATTTGTAAAGCAATTTCTCCCGATTACCGCAATAACCCATATGTGGTCACAAACTGATGGTTGGACAAACGGCAGGGCTCAGAAAGGCAGGAGCGCTTTTTGGCATGTAGATTTTGCTAGATTGGTTTCTGGGTGCCATGTCGCATTTGCAGAGCTTCTGTGGTACCAGTACAGGGAAACCCCTTAAAAGTGACACTTTGGAAACTAGACCCCTTGAGGAATTCATTGTAGTTTTCATGGGGTGCATGTGACTTTTAGATCAGTTTTTATTCTATTTTTTAAGAGGCGTGGGGACTAAAAAACAACAATTCTACTATTGTTTTTTATTCATTTTTATATTATTTTTTTGCAGCATTCAATGTACTATAAATGACGTATTCACTTTATTCTGAGTGACGATAAGATTACGGCGATACCATAGGTTTCGAGTTTTTTATGTCTTTTTCACAATAAAATACGTTTTTATTAAAAAATCATTTACTTTTTGTGTTGCCATTTTCTAAGACAGAGTTTCCCAACCTTTTCAGGCTCGAGGCACCTCTGGAAAAAATTTTTTTTTAGCTCAGTGCACCCCTACCAAAAATTGTTTAGAAAACCAGCACTATGCTCTTAGGGTATGTTCACGCAGCATTTTTTTGTAAGGCAGAAAAGAAAAATCTGCCTCAATTCCTTAAGGCAGATTTTTAATTGACAGCGTCCGATGTGCTTTGCCCACATTTTATTTAAGCCGTTGAAGCTAATGCAAAAACCGCAGGCAAAAAAGCACGCAGGTTTTTTCTGACTCCTATTAATTTCAATGGGAGGTCAGAGGCGGAAACCACTCGAAGACCATCAGCCCCCCCCCCCACACTCACAGTAAAATTATCATCAGCCACCCCACTCACAGTAAAATGATCATCAACCCCCCACTCATAGTAAAATGATCATCAGCCCCCCCATTCACAGTAAAATGACCATCAGCCCCGCAGTCACAGTAAAATGACCATCAGCCCCCCACTCACAGTAAAATGGCCATCAGCCCCCCAGTAAAGAGACCATAAGCCCCCTCCAGTAAAATGACCATCAGCCTTAGCCCCCCCAGTAAAGTGAACATCAGCCCCCTCATTAAAGTCACCATCAGCCTAAGTCCCCCCAGTAAATGACCATCAGCCCTCTCAGTAAAGTACCATCAGCCTCAGTCCCCGCCAGTAAAATGACCATCAGCCCCTCCAGTAAAGTCACCATCAGCCTCAGTCGCCCCCCCCCCCCCCCCCCGGTAAAATGACCGTCAGCCCCCTCAGTAAAGTCACTATCAGCCTCAGTCCGCCCCAGTAAAATGAACATCAGCCCCCTCTAGTAAAGTCACCATCAGCCTCAGCCCCCCCCCAGTAAAATGACCATCAGCCCCCCCACCAGTAAAGTCACCATCAGCCTAAGCCCCCTCAGTAAAGTCACCATCAGCCTCAGTCCCCCCCCAGTAAAATGACCATCAGCTCCCCCAGTAAGGTCACCATCAGCCTCAGTCCCCTCCAGTAAAATGACCATCAGCCCCCCCAGTAAAGTCACCATCAGCCCATCTAGTAAAGTGACCACCACAAACAGAGTGTGCTTACAGCTGAGGAAGGAATAAATAAGGAGGTATAAAAGAGGAGAGAACTAGAACTTGCAGCACGTTTAGATTGTTATTATGTGATATCAGAGGACATTACAGGGAGGATATATACGAGGAGAGAACTACAACTACCAGCATGACCAAACTGTTATGTGATATCAGAGGACATTACAGTGAGGAGGTATAAGAGGAGAGGACTACAACTTCCAAAATTCCAGTTCTCAGACAATTGCTAACAAACTAAAGAAAAAAATACTTACCCTGCCCAGCATTAATGGATCCTCTCCCTCCATCAGGCTCTTCTAGTAGGAAGTGGTGGGCGGTACTTGTAGCAGACGTGACCCGCGCACGTCTGCTACAAGGGCGGGGGCGAATCTTGTAACAAAAAAAAATAAAAAAATATTCTTTTTTTTGCAGTGGATGAGCGGAGTGGAATGTTCTCGCGGCAATCCGGTTGGGAACCAATGTTCTGAGAGCTATAACTTTTCTATTTTTCCCTATAAAAAGCTGTGTGTTGACTAGTTTTTTTACGTAACGAACTGTAGTTACGATCAATACCATTTTTGGGTACATGCGACTGATCACTTTTTATTAAATTTTTTGCGAGGTGAAGTGACTAAAAAATTGTGATTCCGGTATGGTTTATTATTATTTTCTTTAATGGAATTCACCACACGGGATAAATAATGAAATACTTTTGTAGTTCAGGCCGTTACGGACGTGGCGATACCAATTATGTATAGTTTATTTTATTTTTTTTTAAATAAAAGGACAAATAAGGGAAAAAGAGGGATTTTTACTTTTATTACTGTAAAACTTTTATTTTTACACCACTTTTTTTTAAACTTTTTTTATTTTGTCGCACTAGGGGACGTGAAGGTAGGAGGCCCTGATCACAATTCTAATACACTGCACTACATGCTGACAGCAAGCATAGTGGGTCCTGACTTTGTCAGGATCCACTAGGGTTCCGTAGGTGGCATAGCCGGAGGCCATTGTTAGGCCTCTGGTTGCCATAGCAATCATCGCCGTCCACTATCATGTAGCGGGACGTCGACGGTGGTTTAACCCAGAAGAAGCTGCGATCGCTATTGAACGCGACTTCTAAGGGGTTAATCATCGGGGATGTAGTGTCCCAGAAATGGTACTTCTATTCCACTACGTTGTGCAGCAAGTGGACATAATCATTTTAATGTGTTACCATGTTATAGCCTTATATAATTGTTCTATGCAATGTATTAAAAATGTACTATCACTTTAAACCACAGTAGAAGCTGTGGAGGTCTAATAATTAGGTATCCACTTGAGGGCGCATCGACATGGATGTTGCTGAAACATGGAATTAGCCTGGTTTAGAGACAGTAGAGCTGAGTCTAAGTTTGATTGTGGTACGCATCAGACGCATCCTCCAGCAGTACTTTAGGCCCCAGTGTAACTGGCTGGGCCTACATTCAGCCACGGATGACTGAGAGGAAGGAAGGTGGAGTAGAGACTAAATCTGTAATGTCGGGTTAGGGAGACAGACAGGTGAGCCCTAATCTACCCGCCATTCAGTCCAGCCCTACTTGCACGGCCCGTCCTAGGCGATGGCCTACAACTGGGCAACGGTCCCTATGCTCAATATGTGCACGACAGACAAACAGACAAGGGTACACAGAAGCTAAGGGAAATGGGACAGTTGCCCACGGCAACACCGTGAGCAACAAGAGTAGTGAACGAGCGGAGTCAAATCAGGAGTGTACGAGGTACCAAACGCAGAGCAGGAGCGTAGTCAGTAAAGCCAGGGTCTATATGAAGCAGAGGTCAATAGTAATAGCAGGAACAGCAGAGCCAGGAAACAAGATAGAATCACAGGCAAAGGACAAGCAAATGAAGGATAAGCAAATGAGGGTATAAATAGACCGAGGGCGGGAGCTAGTACCGTCTGGCCAGGCTGTGATAGGTGCTCCCACTCCTCAGCCTACCAGCCTGAGTGGTAGCAGATCGAGTCACTCTATCAGACCTAGGAACAGATGCAGACTGATTAACCACGGGCGTCGACACAGAAGCTGTGTCTGGCAGATCCTTTACAGTACCCCCCCTTTTATGAGGGGCCACTGGACCCTTCCTAGGTGGACCTGGCTTATTGGAGAACCGAAGATGGAACCTCCTGAGCAATACCCCAGCGTGAACATCGCGGGCGGGTACCCAAGTCCTCTCCTCGGGCCCGTATCCTCTGCAATGGACCAGGTATTGGAAGGAGCCTTGGACCATTCTGCTGTCCACAATCCTGGCCACCTCGAATTCTGCCCCTTCAGGAGTGAGAACAGGGACCGGAGGTTTCCTCGAGGTAGCCAAGGCCGGGGAGCAGCGTTTCAGGAGGGAGGCATGAAACACGTCGTGTATTTGAAAAGATGGGGGTAACTCCAGCCGGAAGGACACAGGGTTAAGGACCTCAATGACCTTGTATGGCCCTATATACCGGGGAGCAAATTTTTTGGACGGAACCTTAAGGCGCAAATTTTTTGAAGACAGCCACACCAGATCCCCGACCACAAACAAGGGGTTAGCAGAACGTCTTCTAACTGCCTGAGTCTTTTGTATTCTTCTGAACCTGGGCCCAGACTGTGCACAGTTCCCGATGAACGACATCTACCTCGGGATTGTTGGAACTACCAGGTGAAACAGAGGGGAACCGTGGATTAAACCCAAAATTACAGAAAAAGGGGGAGACCCCTGACGAGTTACTGACCCGGTTATTAAGGGAAAATTCGGCGAGGGGAATGAAGGAGACCCAATCATATTGACAGTCAGAGATAAAACACCTTAAATATTGTTCTAGAGACTGATTAGTCCTGTCAGTTTGGCCATTAGTCTCAGGATGGAAGGCCGTGGAGAAGGACATATCAATCTCCAACTTTTTACAGAAAGCTCTCCAAAACAATGTAACAAATTGTACCCCTCTGTCAGAAACAATATTGACAGGAACCCCATGGAGACGCAGGATGTGTTTGACAAACAAGGTAGCTAACGTCTTTGCATTGGGTAGTTTCTTGAGGGGCACAAAGTGGCACATCTTACTGAAGCGGTCTACTACAACCCACACCACCGACTTGCCTTGAGATGGAGGCAAATCGGTGATAAAATCCATGGAGATATGGGTCCAAGGTCTCTGGGGAATGAGCAAAGAACATAGTAAGCCCGCTGGTCGGGACCTGGGAGTTTTGGACCTAGCACAAATTTCACAAGCGGCGACGTAGGCCTTAACGTCTTTAGGCCACCCAGGCTACCAATAGTTTCAAGCAATGAGGTGCTTGGTACCAAGGATGCCTGGATGGCCAGATAGTGCAGAGTCATGATTTTCCCTGAGTACCCTTAGCCGGAATTGCAGGGGAACAAACAGCTTGTTCTCAGGAAGGTTCCCGGGAGCTGAACCTTGATCAGCAGCAATTTCAGAGACTAAATCAGAATCAATAGAGGAAATGATTATACCTGGGGGCAAAACACAAGCAGGATCTTCCTCCAAAGGAGGGCTGGCCATGAAGCTACGCGACAGTGCATCAGCTTTAATATTTTTAGACCCAGCCCTATAGGTGACCACAAAGTTGAATCTAGTAAAAAACAACGCCCATCGAGCTTGTCTCGGGTTTAGCCTCCGGGCAGATTCTAGGAAAACCATATTCTTGTGATCGGTAAGGACCGCTACCTGGTGCCTAGCCCACTCCAAGAAGTGGCGCCACTCTTCAAATGCCCACTTAATGGCTAAGAGTTCACGGTTGCCCACGTCATAGTTACTCTCTGTGGGCGAGAACTTCCTGGAGAAGTAGGCACAGGGACGGAGATGGGGACCTGGTACCCTGGGACAAGACAGCACCCACTCCCACCTCGGAGGCGTCAACCTCCATGATGAATGGCTCCATTTGGTTAGGCTGAATCAGCACTGGGGCAGAGATAAAGCACTTCTTAAGGATCTCAAAAGCCTGGACCGCCTCCGGAGGCCAGTGGAGGAGATTAGCACCTTTGCGAGTAAGGTCCGTAAGAGGCTTAGCGATGACCGAGAAGTTAGCAATAAATCTCCTCTAATATTTAGTAAACCCCAGGAACCACTGTAATGCCTTCAGGGAGGCAGGTTGGACCCATTCCGCCACAGCCTGAACCTTGGCAGGGTCCATGCGGAATTCATTAGGAGTGAGGATTTGAACCAAAACTGGTATTTCCTGAACCCCAAACACACATTTTTCGGATTTAGCAAAGAGTTTGTTTTCCCAAAGGGCCTGGAGCACCTTCCTGACATGCTCAATGTGGGAGGACCAGTCCTTGGAAAACACAAGTATGTCATCAAGGTACACTACAAGAAATACCCCCAGGTAGTCTCTTAAAATCTCATTTATGAAATTCCGGAAGACCGCGGGAGCATTACACAACCCAAAGGGCATGACGAGGTATTCGAAATGACCTTCGGGCGTGTTAAACGCAGTCTTCCACTGATCCCCTTCTCTGATTCGGATAAGGTTATAAGCCCCCCGAAGATCAAACTTAGAGAACCATTGGGCCCCCTGAACCTGATTGAAGAGATCAGGAATCAAAGGAAGGGGATACTGGTTCCTTACAGTGACCTTATTCAAGTTTCGGTAATCGATGCACGGCCAAAGACCACCATCCTTCCCTATGAAGAAGAAGCCAGCACCTACCGGAGAAGTAGAGGGGCTAATGTAACCCTTGGCCAGGCTTTCCTGGATATATTCTCTCATGGCCTCACGTTCGGGACAAGAGAGATTAAATATCCTATCCTTAGGGAGCTTAGCTCCTGGTACCAAATTGATTGCGCAATCGTATTCTCTATGAGGAGCTAACACTTCGGAGGCCTTTTTAGAAAAAACATCAGCGAAGTCCTGAATAAACTCAGGTAGAGTGTTCACCTCCTCAGGGAGAGAAATAAAATTAACAGAAAAACAGGACGTCATGCATTCATTACCACATTTAGTAAGATCCCAAGTATTGCAGTTAAACGTGGGATTATGCATCTGCAACCAGGGAAGGCCTAAAACCAAATCGGACGATAATCCCTGCTTCACCAGTACAGAGCACTGCTCCAAATGAATGGAGCCAACAATGAGTTCAAAAACAGGGGTATGCTGTGTTAAATAACCATTAGCAAGTGGAGTGGAGTCGATACCCACTACCGGGACAGGTTTATGCAAATCAATCAATGGCATAGCTAGAGACATAGCAAATTCCACAGACATAATATTAGCAGAAGACCCTGAATCCACGAAGGCACTGCCGGTGGCAGACCTACCCTCAAAAGAGACCTGAAAGGGAAGCAAGATCTTATTAGGTTTCATATTTATGGGAAATACCTGTGCGCCCAAGCGACCTCCCCGTTGTTCACTTAGGCGCGGAAGTTTTCCGGCTGCTTATTCTTATGCCTAGGACAGTTGTTCACTTGATGCTTGCCATTCCCACAGTAGAAGCAGAGACCATTCTTCCTGCGGAGCTCTCTACGTTGTTGGGGAGCCACGGAGGCCCCGAGTTGCATTGGTTCGTCCGAGTTTTCCGTGGAAGAACGAAGCAACGGAACCTCGGGAGCCATCATGGGGGAGCCAGAGGTGAAGGCACAAAAACGTTCAAGTCGTCATTACCTGAGACGTCGGTCAAGACGTACCGCTAAAGCCATAACCTGATCTAGAGAGTCAAAAGAGGGATAGCTAACTAATAGGTCTTTCAGGGCGTTCGACAGAACCACTCTAAACTGGCACCTCAAGGCAGGGTCATTCCACCGAGAAGCTACACACCACTTCCTAAAGTTAGAACAGTACTCCTCAACGGGTCTCTTACCCTGACGTAAGGTCAACAGCTGACTCTCGGCAAAGGCAGTCTTGTTAGTCTCGTCATAGATGAGTCCGAGAGCCGAAAAGAAAAGGTCAACAGAAGAGAGTTCAGGGGCGTCAGGGGCAAAGGAGAAGGCCCATTCCTGGGGGCCGTCCTGGAGCCGGGACATAATTATACCCACTCGCTGGTTCTCAGAACCTGAGGAGTGGGGCCTTAGACGGAAATAGAGCCTACACCTCTCTCGAAAGGAGAAAAAAGTCTTCCGGTCCCCTGAGAACCGGTCAGGCAACTTGAGGTGGGGTTCAAGAGGTGAGATGGAGGGCACTACCTGGTTAGCATCACGCTGGTTGCACCTCTGAGCCAGGGCTTGGACTTGTAGGGAGAGACCTTGCATTTGCTGAGCCATTGTCTTAAGGGGGTCCATAGTAGAGTAGGAACCAGGGTAGAAAAGGTATATCGGCCTGTGATTATGTAATGTCGGGGTAGGGAGACAGACAGGTGAGCCCTAATCTACCCGCCACTCAGTCCCTGCTTACTTGCCATGCCCGTCCTAGGCGACGGCGTACAACTGGGCGACGGTCCCTACGCTCAATATGTGCATGACAGACAAAGAGACAAGGGTACACAGAAGCTAAGGGAAATGAGGCAGTTGCCCATGGCAACACCGTGAGCAACAAGAAGAAAAACAGGGACATATACAAAAACACTGAAAAAGGCCATACTTACAAATGGACATAGCCAGGCCAGAAATGCTGATGAAAGGGCGAGCAGGTGCTTTAAATAATAATAGCCACTCCCACTAGTCTTGAGGGGAGTGGTGTGTGGTGCATGGGATGTGTAGTAAGAAATAATAAATGAATAGTGTGTGTGCAAGTGTAATACTATAAGTGAAATATAGGGGGCAGTAATAAATGAAGTGCCTCAATAGAAATAAATGGATAATGGGGTGCAAGTGAGTGAAACATGGAGGGATAGTGTGTACGTCATGAGGCACAACGTGTATAGCCAGGTAGAAGCCTATTTGTGACGCCTTGATAATTCATAGAGCGGGCTACCCTGCTTGCTATGCCAAACAACACACCATGCTCTCCCAGCATCAAAGACCCGGCTGTGTCCAAGAGAAGCGAATATACATAGTAATGAAAAATACCTGGGGTATTGGTAATCATTTTGGCCAAAAGGACGCAAGCTCGCAATCCACGACAAGGAATTTGATGGTATTTTTCATTACTATGTATATTCGCTTCTCTTGGACACAGCCGGGTCTTTGATGCTGGGAGAGCATGGTGTGTTGTTTGGCATAGCAAGCAGGGTAGCCCGCTCTATGAATTATCAAGGCGTCACAAATAGGCTTCTACCTGGCTATACACGTTGTGCCTCATGACGTACACACTATCCCTCCATGTTTCACTCACTTGCACCCCATTATCCATTTATTTCTATTGAGGCACTTCATTTATTACTGCCCCCTATATTTCACTTATAGTATTACACTTGCACACACACTATTCATTTATTATTTCTTACTACACATCCCATGCACCACACACCACTCCCCTCAAGACTAGTGGGAGTGGCTATTATTATTTAAAGCACCTGCTCGCCCTTTCATCAGCATTTCTGGCCTGGCTGTGTCCATTTGTAAGTATGGCCTTTTTCAGTGTTTTTGTATATGTCCCTGTGTTTTTATCGGTTCTGTTTGTGCATCAGGAACGTTCTGTTCCAGTTTAGGATTTAGGGACTCGCAAGTCTGGGGATCCTTGTCGTGGATTGCGAGCTTGCGTCCTTTTGGCCAAAATGATTACCAATACCCCAGGTATTTTTCATTACTATGTATATTCGCTTCTCTTGGACACAGCCGGGTCTTTGATGCTGGGAGAGCATGGTGTGTTGTTTGGCATAGCAAGCAGGGTAGCCCGCTCTATGAATTATCAAGGCGTCACAAATAGGCTTCTACCTGGCTATACACGTTGTGCCTCATGACGTACACACTATCCCTCCATGTTTCACTCACTTGCACCCCATTATCCATTTATTTCTATTGAGGCACTTCATTTATTACTGCCCCCTATATTTCACTTATAGTATTACACTTGCACACACACTATTCATTTATTATTTCTTACTACACATCCCATGCACCACACACCACTCCCCTCAAGACTAGTGGGAGTGGCTATTATTATTTAAAGCACCTGCTCGCCCTTTCATCAGCATTTCTGGCCTGGCTGTGTCCATTTGTAAGTATGGCCTTTTTCAGTGTTTTTGTATATGTCCCTGTGTTTTTATCGGTTCTGTTTGTGCATCAGGAACGTTCTGTTCCAGTTTAGGATTTAGGGACTCACAAGTCTGGGGATCCTTGTCGTGGATTGCGAGCTTGCGTCCTTTTGGCCAAAATGATTACCAATACCCCAGGTATTTTTCATTACTATGTATATTCGCTTCTCTTGGACACAGCCGGGTCTTTGATGCTGGGAGAGCATGGTGTGTTGTTTGGCATAGCAAGCAGGGTAGCCCGCTCTATGAATTATCAAGGCGTCACAAATAGGCTTCTACCTGGCTATACACGTTGTGCCTCATGACGTACACACTATCCCTCCATGTTTCACTCACTTGCACCCCATTATCCATTTATTTCTATTGAGGCACTTCATTTATTACTGCCCCCTATATTTCACTTATAGTATTACACTTGCACACACACTATTCATTTATTATTTCTTACTACACATCCCATGCACCACACACCACTCCCCTCAAGACTAGTGGGAGTGGCTATTATTATTTAAAGCACCTGCTCGCCCTTTCATCAGCATTTCTGGCCTGGCTGTGTCCATTTGTAAGTATGGCCTTTTTCAGTGTTTTTGTATATGTCCCTGTGTTTTTATCGGTTCTGTTTGTGCATCAGGAACGTTCTGTTCCAGTTTAGGATTTAGGGACTCGCAAGTCTGGGGATCCTTGTCGTGGATTGCGAGCTTGCGTCCTTTTGGCCAAAATGATTACCAATACCCCAGGTATTTTTCATTACTATGTATATTCGCTTCTCTTGGACACAGCCGGGTCTTTGATGCTGGGAGAGCATGGTGTGTTGTTTGGCATAGCAAGCAGGGTAGCCCGCTCTATGAATTATCAAGGCGTCACAAATAGGCTTCTACCTGGCTATACACGTTGTGCCTCATGACGTACACACTATCCCTCCATGTTTCACTCACTTGCACCCCATTATCCATTTATTTCTATTGAGGCACTTCATTTATTACTGCCCCCTATATTTCACTTATAGTATTACACTTGCACACACACTATTCATTTATTATTTCTTACTACACATCCCATGCACCACACACCACTCCCCTCAAGACTAGTGGGAGTGGCTATTATTATTTAAAGCACCTGCTCGCCCTTTCATCAGCATTTCTGGCCTGGCTGTGTCCATTTGTAAGTATGGCCTTTTTCAGTGTTTTTGTATATGTCCCTGTGTTTTTATCGGTTCTGTTTGTGCATCAGGAACGTTCTGTTCCAGTTTAGGATTTAGGGACTCGCAAGTCTGGGGATCCTTGTCGTGGATTGCGAGCTTGCGTCCTTTTGGCCAAAATGATTACCAATACCCCAGGTATTTTTCATTACTATGTATATTCGCTTCTCTTGGACACAGCCGGGTCTTTGATGCTGGGAGAGCATGGTGTGTTGTTTGGCATAGCAAGCAGGGTAGCCCGCTCTATGAATTATCAAGGCGTCACAAATAGGCTTCTACCTGGCTATACACGTTGTGCCTCATGACGTACACACTATCCCTCCATGTTTCACTCACTTGCACCCCATTATCCATTTATTTCTATTGAGGCACTTCATTTATTACTGCCCCCTATATTTCACTTATAGTATTACACTTGCACACACACTATTCATTTATTATTTCTTACTACACATCCCATGCACCACACACCACTCCCCTCAAGACTAGTGGGAGTGGCTATTATTATTTAAAGCACCTGCTCGCCCTTTCATCAGCATTTCTGGCCTGGCTGTGTCCATTTGTAAGTATGGCCTTTTTCAGTGTTTTTGTATATGTCCCTGTGTTTTTATCGGTTCTGTTTGTGCATCAGGAACGTTCTGTTCCAGTTTAGGATTTAGGGACTCGCAAGTCTGGGGATCCTTGTCGTGGATTGCGAGCTTGCGTCCTTTTGGCCAAAATGATTACCAATACCCCAGGTATTTTTCATTACTATGTATATTCGCTTCTCTTGGACACAGCCGGGTCTTTGATGCTGGGAGAGCATGGTGTGTTGTTTGGCATAGCAAGCAGGGTAGCCCGCTCTATGAATTATCAAGGCGTCACAAATAGGCTTCTACCTGGCTATACACGTTGTGCCTCATGACGTACACACTATCCCTCCATGTTTCACTCACTTGCACCCCATTATCCATTTATTTCTATTGAGGCACTTCATTTATTACTGCCCCCTATATTTCACTTATAGTATTACACTTGCACACACACTATTCATTTATTATTTCTTACTACACATCCCATGCACCACACACCACTCCCCTCAAGACTAGTGGGAGTGGCTATTATTATTTAAAGCACCTGCTCGCCCTTTCATCAGCATTTCTGGCCTGGCTGTGTCCATTTGTAAGTATGGCCTTTTTCAGTGTTTTTGTATATGTCCCTGTGTTTTTATCGGTTCTGTTTGTGCATCAGGAACGTTCTGTTCCAGTTTAGGATTTAGGGACTCGCAAGTCTGGGGATCCTTGTCGTGGATTGCGAGCTTGCGTCCCTTTGGCCAAAATGATTACCAATACCCCGGGTATTTTTCATTACTATGTATATTCGCTTCTCTTGGACACAGCCGGGTCTTTGATGCTGGGAGAGCATGGTGTGTTGTTTGGCATAGCAAGCAGGGTAGCCCGCTCTATGAATTATCAAGGCGTCACAAATAGGCTTCTACCTGGCTATACACGTTGTGCCTCATGACGTACACACTATCCCTCCATGTTTCACTCACTTGCACCCCATTATCCATTTATTTCTATTGAGGCACTTCATTTATTACTGCCCCCTATATTTCACTTATAGTATTACACTTGCACACACACTATTCATTTATTATTTCTTACTACACATCCCATGCACCACACACCACTCCCCTCAAGACTAGTGGGAGTGGCTATTATTATTTAAAGCACCTGCTCGCCCTTTCATCAGCATTTCTGGCCTGGCTGTGTCCATTTGTAAGTATGGCCTTTTTCAGTGTTTTTGTATATGTCCCTGTGTTTTTATCGGTTCTGTTTGTGCATCAGGAACATTCTGTTCCAGTTTAGGATTTAGGGACTCGCAAGTCTGGGGATCCTTGTCGTGGATTGCGAGCTTGCGTCCTTTTGGCCAAAATGATTACCAATACCCCAGGTATTTTTCATTACTATGTATATTCGCTTCTCTTGGACACAGCCGGGTCTTTGATGCTGGGAGAGCATGGTGTGTTGTTTGGCATAGCAAGCAGGGTAGCCCGCTCTATGAATTATCAAGGCGTCACAAATAGCCTTCTACCTGGCTATACACGTTGTGCCTCATGACGTACACACTATCCCTCCATGTTTCACTCACTTGCACCCCATTATCCATTTATTTCTATTGAGGCACTTCATTTATTACTGCCCCCTATATTTCACTTATAGTATTACACTTGCACACACACTATTCATTTATTATTTCTTACTACACATCCCATGCACCACACACCACTCCCCTCAAGACTAGTGGGAGTGGCTATTATTATTTAAAGCACCTGCTCGCCCTTTCATCAGCATTTCTGGCCTGGCTGTGTCCATTTGTAAGTATGGCCTTTTTCAGTGTTTTTGTATATGTCACCGTGAGCAACAAGAGTAGTGAACGAGCGGAGTCAAACCAGGAGTGTACGAGGTACCAAACGCAGAGCAGGAGCGTAGTCAGTAAAGCCAGGGTCTATATGAAGAAGAGGTCAGTAGTATTAGCAGGAACAGCAGAGCCAGGAAACAAGAGAATCACAGTCAAAGACAAGAAGCAAATGAAGGTATACATAGACCGAGGGCGGGAGCTAGAACAGTCTGGCCAGGCTGTGATAGGTACTCCCACTCCTCAGCTTACCAGCCTGAGTGGTAGCAGCTCAAGTCACTATCAGACCTAGGAGCAGATGCAGACTGATTATCCACGGGCGTCGACACAGAAGCTGTGTCTGGCAGATCCTTTACAGTACCCCCCTTTTATGAGGGGCCACTGGACCCTTCCTAGGTGGACCTGGCTTATTAGGGAACTGAAGATGGAACCTCCTGAGCAATACCCCAGCGTGAACATCCCGGGCGGGTACCCAAGTCCTCTCTTCAGGCCCGTATCCTCTCCAATGGACCAGGTACTGGAGGGAGCCTAGGACCATCCTGCTGTCCACAATCCTGGCCACCTCGAATTCTACCCCTTCAGGGGTGAGAACAGGGACCGGAGGATTCCTCGATGTAACCAAGGACGGGGAGCAGCGTTTAAGGAGGGAGGCATGAAACACGTTGTGTATTTGAAAAGACGGGGGTAACTCCAGCCGGAAGGAGACAGGGTTAAGGACCTCAATGACCTTGTACGGCCCTATATACCGGGGAACAAATTTTTTGGATGGAACCTTAAGGTGCAAATTTTTTGAAGAGATCCTCACCAGATCCTACACCACAAACAAGGGGTTAGCAGAACGTCTTCTATCTACCTGAGTCTTTTGTATGCTCTGGGATGCCTCTAGGTTCTTCTGAACCTGGGCCCAGACTGTGCACAGTTTCCGATGAACCACATCTACCTCGGGATTGTTGGAACCATCAGAAGAAATGGAGGAGAAATGTGGATTAAACCCAAAATTACAGAAAAAGGGGGAGACCCCTGACGAGTTACTGACCCGGTTATTAAGTGAAAATTCGGCGAGCTTGGCAACCTGTAGAACGTCCACATACTGTATGATGGCGGACTGCGTCTCCTGCCACACGTCTACTCTCTGGCCAATATTGTGTATGTCTGTCTTAATAGAGGATAGTACTTTGGACACCGTAGTCCTTGTTTGTGCCAGTGTTTTCTTTATAAAGGCTCTATTTATGGGTAGGGGGACAGGCCCACCTGTGGAATTTGAATTATTGCATGATCTCTTCTCATCCTGGCGCCCGTCATGCAGTCTCAGCGTCTCCTTCACTATCTTGCTTTTCTCCGCCAGGGAGGGATGATTATTTTGAAGAAATTTTCTCCATTTGAGATTGGGATTTACAGATTCTTGGTGTCCCCTGAGAGTCTCCAATTTTATTTCTGCTCGTTCAGACCATCGCGAAAAAGAAATCAGTCCTCAAGCTGTAGAAGCCTAGCGAAGTCTCTGTGCAGAGCGTCGGGATCAAGCGACGATCCCACAGCAAGGCAAGCTCCGCCCCCCACATTTAGAAAGTTTTTTTTAACCATTTAGGTGTTTCACAGGAATTGAAGCAAAGTGAGTATGTAAATTTATAAATTTAATTTTTTTGCAAATTCCATTTAAAATATAAAAATTTCTGTAACACAGAAGGTTTTACCAGAGAAATGCAAATCAATATTTATTGCACAGATTCTGCAATTTTTAGAAGTATCCCACATGTGGCCCTAGTGTGCTAATGGTCTGTAACACAGGCCTCAGAAGCAAAGAAGTACCTAGTGGATTTTGGGGGCTTCTTTTTATTATATTATATTCTAGGCACTATGTCAGGTTTGAAGGTCTTGTGGTGCCAAAACAAAGGAAACACCCCAAAAGAGACCCCATTTTGGTATCTAAATCTCACAAGGCATTCAACTAGGGGTGCAGTGAGCATTTTGACGTAACAAGTGTTTCATAGATTTCATTAGAATTTGGCCGTAAAAACATAAAAATAAAATCTCTACAAGGAATAAAGGGAAAAAAAGCCACCCAATATATGTAGAGCAATTTCTTCCAAGTATGGAAATATCCCATATGTGGTCATTAACTGCTATTTGGGCACACGGTAGGGCTAAGAAGGGAAGGAGCACCTTTTGGCTTTTTGAGCACAGATTTTGCTGGATTGGTTTCTTGACCCCATGTCGCTTTTGCAAAGTCCCTAAGATACCAGTACAGTGGAAACTACCAAAAAGTGACCCCATTTGGAATACTACACCCCTTAAGTAATTCATCTAGGGGTAAAGTGAGCATTTTGACCCCACAGGTGTTTGATAGATTTCATTAGAATTGGGCAGGGTCACTAGGGTTATGCCTAGTTCCCTTACCTTTTTCCTGTATTAACCTTAGTCTAATTGCTTTTGCTACTAATTAACCACTTGAGGACCGCTCATAGACTATAAACATCCGGGCGGTCCGCAATTAACTCTGCAGGGCCGTTCCAGAACGTCTTGCAAAGTTAGCAGGTTTGCCGCGCCCCGGCAGCATTTAGCTGCATTATTCAGCTGTCTCTAGACAGCTGTATCCTGGAACTTTAACTCTGCGTGGTCTCTGGTCATGTGATCATTGTGACAACGATCACATTGCTCCTAAGAGCAGCGCTTATGTGCCAAATGTGAGGAGCTCTGTGATACAGCTGATATCACGGAGCTTTCACCCGGAGACCACTCAGTGTGGTCTCCGGTCATGTGATCGCTGTGACAGCATGTCACCGTTATCAAATTTCTCCTCCCAGCAGCGTTTGCGCACCGACGGTAAGAAGCTCAGCTATGTGAACGCTGTGACAGCCTCTCACAGCGATGACATGCGTGCCGACAGTAAGGAGTAGAGCTGTATCACCAAGTTTCAGAGTGGTTTCTGGTCAGGTGATCACTGTGACAACCTGTCACAGGGATCACCAGTTGTATCTTCTCCCTCTCTGGCACACTGCCAGAGAGGGAGAAGAAAAAACAAAAAAAAACACACACACTTTTTTTTTAAATTAAAAATGTTCTCTATAAATAAATTTGTCTATCTGCTACACGGCGAATTTGGCCACGCACGACACAGGTTGAGCGGCCAAAGATCGCTATGTGCCGTAGCCTACATTGCATGTAATAAAAAGTCAATGTGGTTGTGTCGCAATACGCAAGTTGCCACGACCTGACAGTTGCAAGAAATCCAAACTGTCGTGTCGCAGTTACTTGCAGGTCGCAACGCAACCACAATGACTTTCATTACTTGCGGTGTAGGCTATGGGATGTAGCGATCTTTGGTCGGACGACCTGTACACTGAGTATTTTGCAGGCAGAAAAACATCTTCCTGAAGGAATTCTGAGGAAGATTTAGACCTGCCTGCCCTTTTATGCCGTGTTTTTTGCCCGAGGCCATTGAGGACGCGGGCGTAAAACAATTTTTTTCTGCCTCCCAGCCCTGCAGGAAAAAACAACAATTTCGGCCGTATATTGGTGCCGATTCCGATGCGGTTTTGAAGTCAGCAGAAGTTGGCAAATATGTATTCAGGTGTGTTTACCTAGTGGCATGCACCAGATGTAAAAAAAAAATCACCTAAAATCACACATTCACATTTTTTTTGAACTTTTTTTTTCCATTTTTCCTTAAAAAAGTAAAATGTATTTTTTTTTACACAATATGGAAGTCCAATATGTTCTGAGAAAAACAAGACCAAATACATGTAGGTTGGAAAAACAATAGAAAAATAATTTGCTTTTAAATTGGCACATGGCTAAAACTTAGAAATGGGCCTGGTCAGGAAGGGGGGTAACTGTCCCTGTACAGTAAGGGTTAACAAGAGAGGTGGAGGATAAAGTGTTACCAGGGAAGTCAGGTAAAGGGTAAACAATGGGAATGTACAGGCAGGTGGGAAAGGGTTAACAAGGGATGTGTACCAGGGGATGTGCAGGTAGGTAAATGGTTCAGGCAGATGGTAAATAGTTAACTCAGGGGAAGCAAGGGTTAAACCTGGGAGAGTAGGGGGGAGAGAGGGTTAAAGTGTGGGGCTAGGACAGGGATGAAAGGGTTGCTCGCTGTCCAGGGGAGCAGGTAAGTAGAGCGTCATTGGTGAAGTGGTGAGGGCAGGTCCCAGCTACTGAGCGCACCGACGCAGGGCTATTTAAACAATGCCGGTACGCTCATGCACTTTGCTCCATTCATTTAGTCAGCGCATAGGGACACTGCGTTGTTTACTATGTGCTGTCTTATACTGACATATTAACGTTACTGAAGTGTTTAGACAGTGAATAGACATTCCTTCCAGACAGGACAGGATGTCTATTCACAATCCCGACACTTTGGTAACGTTTCTGGGGTAATTAAAGCAGAGCAAGCGTAATCTCGCTGTAACCTGTCATTTACAGCGTGATCTCGCGAGATTACGCTTGCTCTGCTGTAAGTACCACAGAAACGTTAACGAAGTGCCGGGATTGTGAATAGACATCTCGTCCTGGCTGGAAGGAATGTCTATTCACTGTCTAAACACTTCAGTAACGTTAATATGTCAGTATAAGACAGCACATAGTAAACAACGCAGTGTCACTATGCGCTGACTAAATGAATGGAGAGGAGTGCATGACGCTGATTGGTCAGCGTCATGCACTCCTCTGTACAACGCCCACTTGGTCTAAAGTAAAAGCACGCCCACTTGGGCATTAAGAAACTAATTAGCATAAAGCGAAAATCGCTCCTAACGTGGTAAAAATAGATTGTTTTTCTAAATAAAAAGCACTGATATCTACATTATAGCGCCCATCTCTTTATGTAGGGGATAGGGCACTTATAATGTGGTGACAGAGCCTCTTTAAAGGGAATGTGTGGCGAATGAAACTTTTTTTTTTTAAGTTACTTATTTCTATTACATTTTTTAAGTTTTTTGCTGTATTTTTTTTTTCCTTCCACATGGTGGAAAGTATTAAAAATGAAATAATAATTTTACATGTTTTCCTATGTTGGCCACTAGAGGGATCACTTCCCAGAATTACAGCAAGATGAATAAGGCAAAGCAACCTGACTCACAATCTGACATAAATGTGGGAGGGAATCACAAGCCAGGAAAAGGTGTCTTCAAATGCAGTGTCCGGCTGCAATTTTGGGTGTGATTGTTTTAATGCAGCTGACTTGCTGACAGTCTCCTCCAGCGTCATCATACAATCCTGCTGACAGTGTTCTCCAGCAAGATTGGATGGGGACGCATCACCATACAATCTTGCTGACAGTCTCCTCCGCAGTAGAGGAGACTGTCACACCACTCTGTGATAGGAATAACCATCTGCTGCTGACAGTCTCCTCCCCGACCTCCTGCTGATGGATACCTCACCTCCTCTCACAGTCCGCACACCGTCCACACTGACAATAAATCTAGCGACAGAGGGGCCCGCCGGGGGTCACGAGAGCGGGGGTCTGTGAGAGAGAGAGAAGGACAGTACAGAGCCAGATAGCAGAAGCAATGAACGGCTCACGTTCATTGTGTCCTATGCCCTGCAGCTGCTGTATTCCATCTGTGTATGTGCCGTTAAGAGACACATACAAAGATTAAATAAAACATGGCAGCCCCCAGTACAGTAAGAAAGTGTCAATAAAAAAAAAACTTTGTGTGTGAAAAATTAAATAAAGTCAATATAATATTTTATTAAATAAAAACGCAAATTAATTAAAAAAATAAAATAAAATCTTGACACTGTTCCTTTAAAGAAGTGGCCTTGGGACTATATCCGAACAAGCTCTCCCATAAAGACACTTCCGAGTCCATCTCAAGGTTATTCACTATTTCTGTGATCGATGTTGGAAATCTTTCAGTTTCTCCACAACATCCTCTTCCTCACTGAAGTCTAGCAGGAGCTTTCTTAGTTCGATGCCAAACCCAAGAGGAATCATCTGGAGTTTCACAGGGGTGTCTGGACAGATGTCGAGCCTCCTTTCAGGAGTCATAGGAGTTCTTTCCTTCTGATCCGCCACATCAATGCCTAATACGGGATTAAGGGTACAATACTTTCCTGTGAGGAGTATGCCTTTTTCGGTGCAGTTAGTCACGTGGATGGTATATAAAACGTTCTGCATTTGATACCAGCACCAATACCCTCGACCCATGTATTTTAAGTTTGATTGGGTTGGCCTTCATTTCACAGGACCACTCGGTATCACAACACTGGTGTCTAAGCACCCGGTCCTAACTACCTTGGCATCCTCCTTGTTTCACCATCCATCTGTACAGACAGATATGGATGGCTGCCTTTATAGGTTAGGATATCTGAGGGGAGCTGTAGATAAAGCACCATTTTGTGGTACTTCACAATTCTCAGGTTTGTGGAACTATATCCCTGTCTTACCAAACCCATTATCTTAAAATAAAGATATGGGTGTAATGCAAGGGTTACCTCCCCCTGTCCAAACTTTCCTAAAGGAACACTCCAGTTAAACATAAAATCAGTCATACTATTATTCCTTTGCATTTAATTGCACTCGCATTGGGCCTCAGATGAAACTGTGTTCCCTGTCTGAACCTCCCAGGTCTGAGTGCACAGTATAACATAAAACCCTACAACCGTGAACTTATGTTACCTGCCCGCACCTCTCTACCAGAGTCCACAGTAAAATAAAAATTTCAACATTATCCTAATAGAGAACAATTAAAACATTGGGCGCAAATACACCACTATTCAATGGCGGATTCTCCCAGTTGTTTTCCTGGAGTGGCTTTCTTATGTATTATAAATACAGGCAACACCTATAAAGTTTAAATACACATTACTGATAACCAGGGATATACCATAATAAAATCTGTGAAAGAACCACAAAATGAAAACGCAAATGAAAACAAATGGACAATTGGGGACAAACACAGACATAACAGCTGACACATGCAATTTATGGCCATCTTCCTAAACTCCTCCCCAGTTGTGGTTGGTCATTTAGACCCTTGAGCACGTGGTGGAGCTCATAAGGCTGTAAGGAGAATCTTATGGAGCCATTTTGCCTAAACCCACCATTTGTTGTTACGTGGCCATTTTCTATTGCCATGTCGCTGGGCTTTCCAGATTTGCTTATGTTGTGGCAGTTCCTAGCAATAAGTCCCATCTGACCACATTTAACAGGACCACATTTCTTAGTACCCGAAGACTCGCAGTACTTTGCAATATGGCTTGAGCCGGCACATGCAAAACATTTAATAGTACATGCTCTGCTGGACTTAGGGCAGTCGAGGTGCATGAGCTTTTAAAGTTCTGCATGACTAAGGACACACTTCTAAATATTGTACGCTTACATTTGTGTAACACTTTCGTAACAGTGTTAGCTTCAGGTTTCTGGATGGGATCACTATTTGGGACATCTGATCCATCACTCCTTTCACTCCACCCACCCCCCTTTTGCCCTGTAGAGGGAAAACTTTGTGAAAAAGAGAAGGCCGGTAACATATTTGAAAAATCCTTTATGCTATTTTGCATACTGGTTACCAATTGTGACCTAGCTGCAAGTTCATCATTCAACTTGGGCATCCGTAGATGCCGCCTTATCCTTAAATGCATTGATCACCGCATAAGACTCAGTCAACTGTGCATCAATATCATCATCATGATTTCTCAAAACTATCACCTGCGATTCCAGCATGCAAATCTGCTTATCTAACAATTTTACATTGGGCATTCTCTGCCATTTGTGTCTGCAAAGCACAAACCTGCTTCACATTGTTGACACAATACTGGCAGTAAAAATTTGGGGAATCGCTCTTCATTTCTGTGTTTTCAGGCTTCCACATCTCCTCAAACACAGATTAGTTATTAGCATGATTAGCATGTGGAGCCGTTTAGAGGTTTTATTAAAAACTCTCTTCTTGCTAATGCACATCTTGTCATGTGCATGAGCCTTGTCCAGCATAGTGGACAACAGCATTCCTGTTGACCTATATGTAGTGGGTGTTACTGGATTGAATGTACTGTTTTTGGCCAGGTGTTTTAAGTGTGGAGAAATCCATACTCATTGTTCCAGAAGTAATCTCAGTCTGCATTGTCCTCCTTGTCCCTTGCTGCATGAAAAAGGTCCTTTACTTCGGAACGCCTTTTCCTGAACAGCTGGACTTCACTTGAAGGACACCGATGTCGATACTTCTGAATACTCTTATGCATTGCTCGATCTCCCGACGATTTGTTGCAGTAGAGCAGCAAACCGCAAAGCAAAATAAAAACGTTAATACCTTTTAGAAAAACCACAATAAATAACTAGGTTCTCTGTTCTCAATTGTATCCTGTATTAAGCCTTAAATCAGTGTTACTCATCCAAACTTCAAGGTCTAGGCGCACAGTATAACACAACCCTTTACCATGTACGTACGTTAACTGCCCACGCCTCTCCGCCTATCTCAATTCACGTTTTAACAAAATTTTATTGTACAAAACACAGAAATAAATTGAAAATTGTTAGGACTGGCTCGCCAATGTAAAAGGGCGTGGAGTGCTGGCGGGTGATGTCTTGGTACCTAGATCCAATAAAATTTCACTGTATAATTTGATGAAAGTCTAATTGTGCTCCCACAATATGAAAAAATTAAATATAAGGTTCACTGAAGTGACAACTGAGTAAAATATACCTTTTAATAGTAACTTGTTCTAAAAACAGGGGTAACACACCACTGTGACATGAGCCCCACCGTGAAAATTAAAAAATGTATTAAACAAAAAACACTGAGTCATTATGATACATATATCTCAGTGTTTGTAACGATATTTGTCTGGAATCAGCATATATCCTGGGCACAACAGTAGTACAATCCCCAAATGAAGCACCGGTGTCCGAAAGAAATCGGATCTCCTAGCGCTGGGTGTAACACAATATGACTGTCCCCTATGCAGACATTCCATAAACAATAAACGACCCTACGCGTTTCAGATACTCATCCTCAGGGGTCCGTATCTTGGTAACTCTGGCCTCATCACCAGCGATAGTAGTATTCAACAGCAGATATTCTGCTGTGCGTCACGGGAAGATGCACGTATCGATGTCAACGGCATACTTCATTGCAGGCGCTGGGTTACTATAAACACCTAAACTCCACCCCTCGTATTAGGCGGCAACACATGAACTGACCAATCACAACACCCTCTCGATTCGTGACACCTGCCCATGTGACCCCCCGCCGTCAGCTGACAGCCAGGGGTCATCATCGACCGCATCATACCGAACGCGCAGGCGCAGTAGAAGCCAAGGACGTGTCGCCCGGACTGCCATACACGAGGAAGGTAAGCGCTACACGATAATATATTTTGTAAGTATATCTTGCGGGACAGTTAACCACCGCAAGTGGACTACCTCACAAAGCAACTCAAAGTGAATAAACACATGTAAGGTGGACAAATTTACTAAGTCCCTCATATTTAGAAAAACTGACAAACGATCTCTTTATGTGTCGGCTGACCAAAATGGCCATCTCAAAATAGTACACTATGCAAATGAAACTCACCCACCCTAGAGGCAACCCAAGTGAAGGTTGGCCACCTAAAGGGGAATGGTATTGCATATTAAATAAAACATGTATAATTAGTCTGCTCGTTTAAACCTGCTGGTTGTATACATGCCAGTCTATGGATCCATTGGGCTTCTTTACGTAAAATCAGGTTGTCCCAGTCCCCTCCTCTTTTAGGGGGTCTAATAAGTTCAATTGCTTGAAACTTTAAACATGCTGCCTGGCCTTGGTGTTTAGCATGCACGTGCTTAGATATTGGGGTGTCCCTAGCATGGATAATATCTCCAACATGCTCCCTAATCCGGCGACGAAATTGTCGTGCTGTTTTACCCACATAATTTAGGGGGCATGGGCATGTAATCAGGTAAACCACACCCGCTGTCTTGCAATTGACAAAATCCCGAATATTGTATTTTTTCTGTGTAGCAACACTGGTGAAGCTATTCCCTTTGAAAATGAAATCACAAGCTTTACAGCTACCACATCTAAAAGTGCCTGGTATTTGTCTATCCAGCCACGTACCCCTAGGTGAAATGGGGTCAAAACAACTGTGCATGACTCTGTCCCTAATGTTTTTCCCTCTCCGATACGTGACAGACGGCCACTGTGTGATCTGGTCTACTAAATCTGTATCAGAACTGAGAATACGCCAATACCTTTTCAGTATCTGCATAATATCATTTTGTTTGGAATCATAGGTGCCTATGAGTCTCGTAACCTGTTCTTCTTTCCGTTTTTTAGGAACCAGGAGACATTGCCTGTCTGCATCCCTTGCTCCCTCATAGGCCTTCCTAATAACACTCTTGGGGAAACCTCTATCCTTCAATCTTGTTTTGAGTTCCTGGGCTTGGCACTCAAAATCACCCATAGAGCTACAATTCCTACGTACTCTCATAAATTGGCCTTTCGGAATGCCACGTTTGAGGGTATAAGGATGACAACTATTCCATTGCAAGAAACTATTGGTTGCTGTTTCTTTCCGATGTACCTTGGTACGGATTGTGCCTTCTTCTGTTTTTATAATTTTCAAATCTAAAAAAGACAATTCTTTTCCACTGATCTCACATGTGAACTTTAGCCCTATATCATTATTGTTGAGGGCTGCTACAAAACTATGGAACTCATCCGCTGTAGAGTTCCAGAGAATCAGCACGTCATCAATATATCTAATCCATAATCCAACGGATGAAGTCCATTTGGCAAATTTGTCCCCAAAGACAATTGTCTCCTCCCACCAGCCAAGAAATAAATTTGCATAGGTGGGAGCAGCAGGACTCCCCATTGCAGTACCACATTGCTGATGAAAAATCTTGTCTTCAAAAATAAATATATTTTTTTCAAGAACAAACTGTAATAACTGCAAAACAAAACGGTTATGGGCTGCAAACTGAGTGCCTCTTGATCCCAGATAATACTCGATCGCTTTATAACCCAATTTGTGAGGTATGGATGAATACAACGCCTCAACATCCAGGCTAGCCAAGATTGTATCTTTCTCCAAAGAAATACCATCAATCTGTTTCAAGACATCCATAGTGTCACGTACATATGATGTGAGACTCAAGACAAAGGGGCGCAACACCTGATCAACATATGTACTCACATTTTGAGTTAAATTATTAATGCCTGAGACAATGGGTCTGCCACGTAAGGGAGGATACCCTTTGTGGATTTTGGGCAGACTATAAAAACACGCCATGACAGGAAATTGTGGGTACAGGAACCCAAACTCACTTGCACTAATCAAAGATCTGCTCTTTGCATCACTCAGAATGCCCAGCAACTCTTTCTTGAATAGTGCTGTAGGGTTGTCCTTTAAAATGGTGTAACAGTCATGGTTAAGTAAAATGTCCTCACACATTTTTTTGTAATCATCCCTGTTCATGACCACAATGTTCCCACCTTTATCAGATGCCTTTAGAACAATGTTTTGTTTTTTCTCTAGAGTGGTCAGAGCTAATCGTTCGGACCAAGACAAGTTGTTATCTATGCCCCTACTGTCCTGACTAAGATTTTTGATCTCATCTCCCACCATCTCCACAAATAAATCCACATTGGTAAAGTCTCCTATAGGTGGCAGCTTTCTACTCTTCATTTTAAGATTAGTGAAAGGACCTAAACCTGGGGCTCTACCAGATTCCTCTAATAACCCCTCTAAGGCCACAAGGCCTTCCATATCAGACTCTTCCAGCCCTAATTCCATACATTTTTTCCTATTATGGTGTTTGAAAAATTTGATCCATTTGAGTTTGCGAGCAAATAAATTAAGATCCTTTATCCAAGAAAATGAGTCAAATTTAACTGTGGGGACAAAGGAAAGTCCCTTTTCTAATAATGTATTCTCTGATGCACTCAAAGTATATTCAGATAGGTTAATGATTTGTAGCCTATCCATGTTGTTTCCCTTCACTAATCCTTTTGTCCCCTCAGCATATAGCGGGAAATGGGGGGATTGTTGGCTAAAAAATTATTGCCACTATTAGAAGAGGTTCTAGCGCGGCCTCTATTTCTACCTCTAACTCCTCCCCTAAATTTTTGTTTCCCACCGCTACCACCAAAGAAAGGGCCCACCCTTTCAGAGTCTGTTGTTTCACTCTCTGATGTGGAAGGGTCAGATTCCCTCGGCCCCCTATTGGTCTGTTGATATTGCTGTTGTTGTATGTTAACAAAATCGTAAGCTTTTTTCTCCCTAAATTCCTGTAGATCTCTCTGGAATTGGAAGTGTTTACGTTCCTTTAAATGATTAGTGAACCTTTCTAAAGTTTGTTGAAGGATTTTATCTTTTTTATCAAAACCAGGGGTGTCTACCAAGGACTTAGCTGCCTCAATCTCTTTTTTAAGCTCAGCACTAATAGAGTCAAACTGGACTTTCTCTTCCTCTACTAAAATCTGCATCAGCCTAAGTGAACTCCCTGTGATCTCCTGTTCCCACCTTTCTTTTATATTGGTGGTTTTTAATCTTGATGCTGGAACAATGGGGACCCTAAGGCCTCTGGGAACTATCTTGTTTTTTAAATAGTTTTCCAGACTCTGAATCTCCCACCAGCTTCTAGTGTAATCCTTATGCAATCTATTAAGGTTTTTAAAGGTAGATTTAAGAGATGCACCCTGAACTGTATACACCAGTTCACATTCAGAAAAGACGCTTTTAGCCTCACTCATCCACCCTTCTGTGTTTAAATCAGAGAGTGCAAAGGCTGCCATACCCAGATATAATGAAATTATTAACTGTATGGACTAAATGTAATTTCACTGTATAATTTGATGAAAGTCTAATTGTGCTCCCACAATATGAAAAAATTAAATATAAGGTTCACTGAAGTGACAACTGAGTAAAATATACCTTTTAATAGTAACTTGTTCTAAAAACAGGGGTAACACACCACTGTGACATGAGCCCCACGGTGGGGCTCATGTCACAGTGGTGTGTTACCCCTGTTTTTAGAACAAGTTACTATTAAAAGGTATATTTTACTCAGTTGTCACTTCAGTGAACCTTATATTTATTTTTTTCATATTGTGGGAGCACAATTAGACTTTCATCAAATTATACAGTGAAATTACATTTAGTCCATACAGTTAATAATTTCATTATATCTGGGTATGGCAGCCTTTGCACTCTCTGATTTAAACACAGAAGGGTGGATGAGTGAGGCTAAAAGCGTCTTTTCTGAATGTGAACTGGTGTATACAGTTCAGGGTGCATCTCTTAAATCTACCTTTAAAAACCTTAATAGATTGCATAAGGATTACACTAGAAGCTGGTGGGAGATTCAGAGTCTGGAAAACTATTTAAAAAACAAGATAGTTCCCAGAGGCCTTAGGGTCCCCATTGTTCCAGCATCAAGATTAAAAACCACCAATATAAAAGAAAGGTGGGAACAGGAGATCACAGGGAGTTCACTTAGGCTGATGCAGATTTTAGTAGAGGAAGAGAAAGTCCAGTTTGACTCTATTAGTGCTGAGCTTAAAAAAGAGATTGAGGCAGCTAAGTCCTTGGTAGACACCCCTGGTTTTGATAAAAAAGATAAAATCCTTCAACAAACTTTAGAAAGGTTCACTAATCATTTAAAGGAACGTAAACACTTCCAATTCCAGAGAGATCTACAGGAATTTAGGGAGAAAAAAGCTTACGATTTTGTTAACACACAACAACAGCAATATCAACAGACCAATAGGGGGCCGAGGGAATCTGACCCTTCCACATCAGAGAGTGAAACAACAGACTCTGAAAGGGTGGGCCCTTTCTTTGGTGGTAGCGGTGGGAAACAAAAATTTAGGGGAGGATTTAGAGGTAGAAATAGAGGCCGCGCTAGAACCTCTTCTAATAGTGGCAATAATTTTTTAGCCAACAATCCCCCCATTTCCCGCTATATGCTGAGGGGACAAAAGGATTAGTGAAGGGAAACAACATGGATAGGCTACAAATCATTAACCTATCTGAATATACTTTGAGTGCATCAGAGAATACATTATTAGAAAAGGGACTTTCCTTTGTCCCCACAGTTAAATTTGACTCATTTTCTTGGATAAAGGATCTTAATTTATTTGCTCGCAAACTCAAATGGATCAAATTTTTCAAACACCATAATAGGAAAAAATGTATGGAATTAGGGCTGGAAGAGTCTGATATGGAAGGCCTTGTGGCCTTAGAGGGGTTATTAGAGGAATCTGGTAGAGCCCCAGGTTTAGGTCCTTTCACTAATCTTAAAATGAAGAGTAGAAAGCTGCCACCTATAGGAGACTTTACCAATGTGGATTTATTTGTGGAGATGGTGGGAGATGAGATCAAAAATCTTAGTCAGGACAGTAGGGGCATAGATAACAACTTGTCTTGGTCCGAACGATTAGCTCTGACCACTCTAGAGAAAAAACAAAACATTGTTCTAAAGGCATCTGATAAAGGTGGGAACATTGTGGTCATGAACAGGGATGATTACAAAAAAATGTGTGAGGACATTTTACTTAACCATGACTGTTACACCATTTTAAAGGACAACCCTACAGCACTATTCAAGAAAGAGTTGCTGGGCATTCTGAGTGATGCAAAGAGCAGATCTTTGATTAGTGCAAGTGAGTTTGGGTTCCTGTACCCACAATTTCCTGTCATGGCGTGTTTTTATAGTCTGCCCAAAATCCACAAAGGGTATCCTCCCTTACGTGGCAGACCCATTGTCTCAGGCATTAATAATTTAACTCAAAATGTGAGTACATATGTTGATCAGGTGTTGCGCCCCTTTGTCTTGAGTCTCACATCATATGTACGTGACACTATGGATGTCTTGAAACAGATTGATGGTATTTCTTTGGAGAAAGATACAATCTTGGCTAGCCTGGATGTTGAGGCGTTGTATTCATCCATACCTCACAAATTGGGTTATAAAGCGATCGAGTATTATCTGGGATCAAGAGGCACTCAGTTTGCAGCCCATAACCGTTTTGTTTTGCAGTTATTACAGTTTGTTCTTGAAAAAAATATATTTATTTTTGAAGACAAGATTTTTCATCAGCAATGTGGTACTGCAATGGGGAGTCCTGCTGCTCCCACCTATGCAAATTTATTTCTTGGCTGGTGGGAGGAGACAATTGTCTTTGGGGACAAATTTGCCAAATGGACTTCATCCGTTGGATTATGGATTAGATATATTGATGACGTGCTGATTCTCTGGAACTCTACAGCGGATGAGTTCCATAGTTTTGTAGCAGCCCTCAACAATAATGATATAGGGCTAAAGTTCACATGTGAGATCAGTGGAAAAGAATTGTCTTTTTTAGATTTGAAAATTATAAAAACAGAAGAAGGCACAATCCGTACCAAGGTACATCGGAAAGAAACAGCAACCAATAGTTTCTTGCAATGGAATAGTTGTCATCCTTATCCCCTCAAACGTGGCATTCCGAAAGGCCAATTTATGAGAGTACGTAGGAATTGTAGCTCTATGGGTGATTTTGAGTGCCAAGCCCAGGAACTCAAAACAAGATTGAAGGATAGAGGTTTCCCCAAGAGTGTTATTAGGAAGGCCTATGAGGGAGCAAGGGATGCAGACAGGCAATGTCTCCTGGTTCCTAAAAAATGGAAAGAAGAACAGGTTACGAGACTCATAGGCACCTATGATTCCAAACAAAATGATATTATGCAGATACTGAAAAGGTATTGGCGTATTCTCAGTTCTGATACAGATTTAGTAGACCAGATCACACAGTGGCCGTCTGTCACGTATCGGAGAGGGAAAAACATTAGGGACAGAGTCATGCACAGTTGTTTTGACCCCATTTCACCTAGGGGTACGTGGCTGGATAGACAAATACCAGGCACTTTTAGATGTGGTAGCTGTAAAGCTTGTGATTTCATTTTCAAAGGGAATAGCTTCACCAGTGTTGCTACACAGAAAAAATACAATATTCGGGATTTTTTCAATTGCAAGACAGCGGGTGTGGTTTACCTGATTACATGCCCATGCCCCCTAAATTATGTGGGTAAAACAGCACGACAATTTCGTCGCCGGATTAGGGAGCATGTTGGAGATATTATCCATGCTAGGGACACCCCAATATCTAAGCACGTGCATGCTAAACACCAAGGCCAGGCAGCATGTTTAAAGTTTCAAGCAATTGAACTTATTAGACCCCCTAAAAGAGGAGGGGACTGGGACAACCTGATTTTACGTAAAGAAGCCCAATGGATCCATAGACTGGCATGTATACAACCAGCAGGTTTAAACGAGCAGACTAATTATACATGTTTTATTTAATATGCAATACCATTCCCCTTTAGGTGGCCAACCTTCACTTGGGTTGCCTCTAGGGTGGGTGAGTTTCATTTGCATAGTGTACTATTTTGAGATGGCCATTTTGGTCAGCCGACACATAAAGAGATCGTTTGTCAGTTTTTCTAAATATGAGGGACTTAGTAAATTTGTCCACCTTACATGTGTTTATTCACTTTGAGTTGCTTTGTGAGGTAGTCCACTTGCGGTGGTTAACTGTCCCGCAAGATATACTTACAAAATATATTATCGTGTAGCGCTTACCTTCCTCGTGTATGGCAGTCCGGGCGACACGTCCTTGGCTTCTACTGCGCCTGCGCGTTCGGTATGATGCGGTCGATGATGACCCCTGGCTGTCAGCTGACGGCGGGGGGTCACATGGGCAGGTGTCACGAATCGAGAGGGTGTTGTGATTGGTCAGTTCATGTGTTGCCGCCTAATACGAGGGGTGGAGTTTAGGTGTTTATAGTAACCCAGCGCCTGCAATGAAGTATGCCGTTGACATCGATACGTGCATCTTCCCGTGACGCACAGCAGAATATCTGCTGTTGAATACTACTATCGCTGGTGATGAGGCCAGAGTTACCAAGATACGGACCCCTGAGGATGAGTATCTGAAACGCGTAGGGTCGTTTATTGTTTATGGAATGTCTGCATAGGGGACAGTCATATTGTGTTACACCCAGCGCTAGGAGATCCGATTTCTTTCGGACACCGGTGCTTCATTTGGGGATTGTACTACTGTTGTGCCCAGGATATATGCTGATTCCAGACAAATATCGTTACAAACACTGAGATATATGTATCATAATGACTCAGTGTTTTTTGTTTAATACATTTTTTAATTTTCACGGTGGGGCTCATGTCACAGTGGTGTGTTACCCCTGTTTTTAGAACAAGTTACTATTAAAAGGTATATTTTACTCAGTTGTCACTTCAGTGAACCTTACCTAGATCCAATAGTCTACTTTCCATCTCAGACCATTACCAGTAACCAGTGAGGTTGAGGGGGGTAAATACAACCCCACAAACACTTCCCCAAATTGCATTGTGAAGTTCCCGACAACAGGGGGATTGTAAAGAAAAGTGTCCCCTAATATTTATATATTCTACACGTGTGTGAGTGTGTGATTGTGTGTGTGTGTGTGTGTGTGTGTATATAATATGTATATGTATGTGTCTCATGAGCCAGGTCTGCAGAGTCACAGCCCTGGCCATGAGCAGCGGCTTCACAATAAAGCAGGACAACTCGTTATGAACCTGCTTTGCTTGGAAGCGGTGGAGACAGAAGATACTGCTTTGATCTCCTGTCTCCCTCTTAGGGTATGTGCACACACACTAATTACGTCCGTAATTGACGGACGTATTTCGGCCGCAAGTACCGGACCGAACACAGTGCAGGGAGCCGGACTCCTAGCATCATACTTATGTACGATGCTAGGAGTCCCTGCCTCGCTGCAGGACAACTGTGCCGTACTGAAAACATGTTTTCAGTACGGGACAGTTGTCCTGCAGCGAGGCAGGGACTCCTAGCATCGTACATAAGTATGATGCTAGGAGTCCGGCTCCCTGCACTGTGTTCGGTCCGGTACTTGCGGCCGAAATACGTCCGTCAATTACGGACGTAATTAGTGTGTGTGCACATACCCTCAAACTTCCTGTGCGCGCGGCAGCGCTCTTGCGCGCTCATGGGTTGGCAATTGAGGTCATATCAACGCGCCGACCCATGATAGCCAAGGGCGAGCGCCACTCGCCCTGCTACGAGTGTATCGGCAAGGTTTAAATAGCCCTGCGTCGTTGTGCTCAGTAGCTGGGACCTGCCCTCACCACTCCACCAACAACGCTCTACTTACCTGCTCCACCAACAGTCCTCCCCGGTTCATCACTCCGGCTCCAACAACGCCCTCCTCCCCTGAACAACGAGCAATAAGAATCAAGTGCAGCAACAGCTGCATTTAACCCTTTCACTCCCCTGGGTAACGAGCTACCCTTTCAGCCCTGTCCTAGCCCCACACTTTAACGCACTATCCCCTACGCTCCCTGGTTTAACCCTTGCTTCCCCTAAGTTAACCCTTTACCACCTGCCTGAACCCTTTACCTACCTGCACATCCCCTGGTAAACATCCATTGTTAACCCTTTCCCACCTGCCTGCACATTCCCATTGTTAACCCTTTACCTGACTTCCCTGGTAACCCTTTATCCTCCACCTCTCTTGTTAACTCTTAGTGCACAGGGACAGTTATTTAGGAGGGAGTGGGACAGAAATAGTAAGCGTGTGAGAATTACGTAACTTATGTGTATGTATTGTAATGCAACGTGTGTACGTGTGTGTGTGTTTAGGTAAGTGGGTGGTGGATTAGATTAGGATTGTGATACCTTGTTTATACTGTACCACGTGTAGTGTTAGTGTATTCAATACATATTAAGTTATGTGTATTGGGATACACAGATCCTATACTGTGATTATTTACAATGAACTGTGTTTGGTGTATTTTATCGAAGTGTGATTATGGTTTGTATTAATAAATATTACCTTTTATTTACATACAATCGTATTCCCTTAATTAGTAGCAAAAGCAAAACTAACGTTAATACAGGAAAAAGGTAAGGGAACTAGGCATAACCCTAGTGACCCTGATATAGAGGAGGTAGTAATAGTGGGTAACACGAGTAGGTGAATCCAGTTATTACCACGCGCCCTTTTACACAGGACATGTGTTTTTTTTTCAACAACGGAATTTTGCAGGGAGCGCTTGCTGGCAACTTGGCTCGTTCTCTGATCTTGTAGCAGTACTCCGTGGTAACTTCAGATCTTCTTTGATCTTTCTGGAGGTGATCATTGTTTGAGCCTTTGCCATTTTGGTTATTCTTCGATCCATTCGAACAGTAGTTCCACACTTCCTTCCGCGTTTTCAGGTTTCGGTTGCCACTTCAAGGCATTTGAGATCATATTAGCTGAGCAGCCAATATTTTGCTAGACTTCTCTGTTTTTTCCCTCTCCAATCAACTTTTTAATCAAAAGTACGTTTTTCATCAGAACAATGTCTGGAACTACCTATTTTCCCCAGTATTTCAGAAGGAAATGTATTACGAACATGTGCAACATTTGCCATCCTCCTACCGTACATAAGGGACAAAATTTATACTTGTTGTTCTACAGAATGAATGGCTTCACCAATTTAACTCATCACTGCTATTATTTTGAACAAGCCCCTTTCAATTAATGATTCAATTACTCAGAATGAGCGGCTTGCATGTCCTAATTGTTGGCTCGGTTTTTTTTTCTACTACACTTATAAGTAAATGATTATGTAGAGATATCACTTCTAACAAAAACATTGATTTATCAGGTTAGTGATGTCTGACTACTTTTTTTTTGTAATTTTTTTTAACAATACTGTCATTTTTATATGTTTTATTACTTGTGCACAAAATAATTTTTTTACAAATTTTTTTTTATTCGGGTTGCCGTATTCTGAGAGCCATAAATTTTTTGCTTTTCAGTCTACAGAGCTGTTTTGCGGGACAAGTTGTAGTTTTTATGGGTACCGTTTTTTTTGGATACTTGCAACTTTTTGATCACTATATCGCCTATTTTTTGGGAGGCAAGGCAACCAATTAACAGCAATAAATGACGTGTTAACTTTTATTTTGCGGGTCAGTATAAGTCCGGCGATATCAACTTTATATTGTTTCTTTATTTTACAACTTTGTATTTATTTCTGTCGCCATGTACTGAGAACCATAAAGTTTAAATTTTTTTTGTCGACTGAGCTGTAAAAGAGCTTGTGTAGTTTTTATCGATACCATTTTTTGATGCATGCAAATTTTTTCACACTTAGGGTTTGTTCACACGCAGAGTCAAAATACGTCTGAAAATACGGTGCTGTTTTCAAGGGAAAACCGCTCCTGATTTTCAGTAGTTTTTTGAGCAACTCGCGGCGTTTTTTCGGCCGTTTTTGGAGCTGTTTTCAATAGAGTCTATGAGAAAACAGCTCCAAAAACGTCCCAAGAGGTGTCCTGCACTTCTTTTGACGAGCCGTCATTTTACGCGCCGTATTTTGACAGCGACGCGTAAAATGACAGCTCGTCTGCACAGAACATCGTAAGACCCATTGCAAGCATTGGGCAGATGTTTGCCGACGTATTGGAGCCGTCTTTTCAGGCGTAATTCGAGGCGTAAAACGCCTCCATTACGTCTGAAAAGAGGTCGTGTGCACATACCCTTATTCCAATTTTTGGAAGGCAAGGTGACCAAAAAAAAATCAGGAAGTCTGTCAGTTTTTTTGGTTTTGTTTTTACGGCTTTCACCGCGTGGGATAAATATCACAAGATTTTTTTTTTTAGTTCAGGCTGTTTTACGGACTATACCAATTCTATATATTTTTTCATTCTCTAATAAAGGACTTGATAAGGGACAAAAGGTCTCTCTATTTTCTTATATTTCATTACATATTTTTTCTTTAGTCCTACTAGGGGACTTGGAGGTCCAACTGTCTGATGTCTGTTATAATATACTGCAATACTTATGTATTGCAGTGTATTATGCCAGTCAGTTTCACACTGACCGGGCCTAATAGGCTTCCATACTTGGCAGACCATAAGTCTATTGTTAGGCCTCTGGTTGTTATAACAGCCACCGGCACTACCGAGATCGCATTGCATGGATGCAGATAGTCTACTAACCCCCTTAGATGCCGCGGTTGCTTTTGACTGCGGCATCTAAGGGATTAATGGTGGGGATCGGAGCTAGCTCCTGTCCATGCCATTACAGTAGGGTGTCAGTTGTAACATGCAGCGGACACTAGTAGCTGAGGATGCAGACTCTGCTTCTGAGCCCGTGCCATCTATATGTCGCAAGTATACAAAATTTTGGGGGAAGCATTAGCTTTCTATGACATATACTGATGACAATTGTTGGGAAGGGGTTATAATTAGATGCAAGTCAGCAATACGGTTGTGTGCATGAGGTCCTAATCAAAAGACACCAGGTCACCCCATTACTGTTTATGTCCAATTGGAAAAAGATATAAAAATCTGAACTATTCTAGTTTTTAGAATTAAAATTCTAAAATACACTTGTTCACTATAAGCATCTGTAGTATTTTACCTTTACATCAAATCTCCTGTACTTCGGTCTGAAATGTATTTTGGAAAATAGGTTCAATTAGCAAGAGGATCATGTTTCATGTTCTTAATGGTTGTGCTTTTCACTATGCTGTCTATTGCTTTCTGAAGTGTTATGTCCATAAATTTGCCTACTTTTAGGACCGCAGATCTGAGGTCATAAAATACAAATGTTAAAAGGGCTACCACACTGAACAAGTTAGACTTTCTGCAGTGTCACGAAAGGGTTATTAGAAACTTATAAAGTGACGGAATATTCCTAGGATATGCCATCACTTTATGAAGGTGGGGGTCAAAACTCTGGGAACCCTACCAATCCTGAAGCGGCTGCAATGCTGATTTATGGCTGCATCCCTTTGTGTTTTTCCAGAGATGCGCTCCTGGCTATGCAGGGAACTACAGCTGGTCACATATCTAGTTTCTCTGTTCAAGCCTCCAATGTGTGTAAATCTTACTGTAATACATTTCTATCCTTCTTGTGTTGGTTATCCTAGATATACATTGCTTCACACATAGTGTCGTTTCCCCTCGTGTCACCAAAACAGCTCTGACATGTCGAGGCATAGACTCCACAAGGCATCTAAAAAGCGTCTTGTGGTATACGGCACCAGGGCGTTTGCAGCACATCTTTTAAGTTGCGAGGTGGGGGGGGCTCCATAAAATACTTTTTTGTTTCAGTACAACCCAAAGATGCTCTATCATACGGAGATCTGGGGAATTTCGGAGGCCAAGTGAACACCTAGAACTTTGTCATGTCCCCCAAACCAGTCCACATGATGTCAAAGAATGTTATTCATCAGACCAGGCAACCTACTTTCATTGCTCCATTGTCTAGTTCTGATGCACAGGTAGTTATTGTAGGTGCTTTTGGCGATGGACAGGGCCTGCATGGGAACTCTAAATCGGTCTGCTACGTAGCATGATGCGATGCACTGTGTGTTCGGACACCTTTCTATCTTAGCCAGCAATAACTTTTTTTCAGCAATTTGTGCTACAGTACCTGTTCTGTGGGATCTGCCTTTGCTTCCAAGGTACATCAATGAGCCTTGGGTGCCTATGACCCTGTGACCAGTACACTGGCTGTCCTTCCTTGGACCACTTTTGGTAGGTAATAACTGCTGTATTCCCGAAACACCCCACGAGACCTGCTGTTTTGGAGATGCTTTGACAGTCGTCTAACCATCACAATTTGGCTTTTGTCAGAGTCACTCAGAGGTTTAGACCTGCAACAAATCTGCCAAGTGTGAACATATAACAGAAGAAATGATATATTTATACTAAAGTCTCAGGCAGTTTTCGTTTCTCAGCAGGTCAAATGTTTACATATAATGCCATTAATATCATTATAAAGTAGAAGCCTTGCCAAATAGGCCAAACTATAGTTACAATCTGATCTAGAAGTTTTTGAACTATTTAGATTAATAAAACCCCCCAAAAAAAGGGAAGACAGGAGTCACTTTGAAAATAAAAAAAATTAACTTTGCCAGAAGGAACGAATTAAGATTACAACATTTCTCAGCACCACGATGTGTATTCCCATAATGGTGATAGCATATAGCTACTCCACTGTTCCAGCCTTCTGCATTTCAAGACCTGGCCACATTTAAACAATAAACTGCCACTCAAAAACTGTTTCTGTTAATAGAATAGGATTTGTTCCGAACGGCAAGCGCATACTCTACCGCCGCTCCATTCAGAATACTCCTAGCTGCGGTTGTGCAGCTGGAGGAAAGGGAGACCGGGTTCCGGTGATCTAGCATTCGATAGGGGTACCAGGAAGACAACTTGCCATTTTTTTTCATCCATTACAATTTGTTACTACATCCAAATAACGTTTGGTCAACTTACACATATTATGGAGCTACACTCCATAATGCTTCCTACGGATTTCTAACAGCCTGTTAGAATACACAAGCTGCATTACAATTTTGTATTCCCCATGGCTCGCTCTGTGACAACTTGTTTCTGTTCACAGTGATTCTTATAAGTGTAAGTTAGGGAATTGCGAATACATGTGTAGGTTCATTACATCATTAGTCAAAATAAAATATTAGGATATTGAAATTTATATTACATTTGCGAAGTTTGTACCACCAGTACACTATCTGGACAAAACTACGGGAACACCTATACATTACACCTACATGAGCTTTTACATGATCCCATTCTAAGTCAATAGGCATTAATATGGAGCTGGTTCCCCCGTCGTGACTAAAACAGATTCCACTTTTCTGGGAAGGCTTTTTACAAGATTGAGTGTCTTTGGGAATTTTTACCAATTAATCAAGAAGTGCATTTGTGAGGTCAGACAGTGATGTTCGACAAAAGGGCCTGACTCGCAATCTCTGTTCTACTTAATCTCAAAGGTGTTCGATGGGGGTTAGGTCAGGGCTCTGTGCAGGCTAGCCAAGTTCTTCCACACCAAACTCACACACCCATTCCTTTGGCCTATAGACCTTGCTTTGTGCATTGGGGAAAAGTCATGCTGTAACAGAAAAGAGCCTTCCCTAAACTGTTCCCACAAAGTTGGAAGCATACAATTGCCCAAAATGTCTTGGTATGCTGAAGCATTAAGATTTCCCTTTACTGGACCTAAGGGGGCTAGACCAACCAGCACCTGAAAAACATGCCCTTAGCATTATCCCTCCTTCACCAAACTTTACAGTTGGCACTATGCAGTCAGACAGGTAACGTTCTATTGGACAAACCCAGACCCAGATAGAGAATGATTTGTCACTCGATAGAATACTTTTCCACTGCTCGAGATTCCAGTGGCAGCGTGCTTTACACCACTCCATCTGACACTTGGCATATTTGTTTGCTTGTAAGGCTTGCATGCAGCTGCTCGGCCATGGAAAACCATGCCATGAATCTCCTAGCACACGCTTTTGTGCCGATAGTAATGCGAGACGAGGTTTGGAACTCTGCAGTTATTGAGTTAGCAGAGCATAGACAACTTATGCATTGTGCACCTCAGTACTTAGTGACACCGCTCCGTAACTTTACGTGGTCTGTTACTTTGCAGCTGAGTTGCTGTGGTTCCTAAAAACCTCCACTTTGCAATAATACTACTCATCGTTGACCGTGGAATATCTTCGAGGGAAGGCCTTTCACAAACAGACTTGTGGCCTCCTATTACAGTACCACACTGGAATTTAGGGAGCTCTTTAGAACGACAAATTAATTTAAAAACGTTTGTACCGGCAGGTTGTATGGCTAGGTGCTTGATTTTATACAGCTGTGGCAATGGGACTTTACCAAACAAATAATTCAATGATTGAGATGTGTCCCAATACTTTTGTCTATTTAGTGTATATTACATACATACATAGCACATGGCATTACAGTATACATTTTCAGTTATTACTGCCTTTTTATGGGTTCATTACTGACAAAACCCTGTCTCCATGGAAACTAGAAAAGTAAAGTCCATGGCATTCAAGGTTTGATCCCCCGCCATTTATGTATTTGAAGGCATTAGTCATCTCCAATCCTTGCAGCAGAGTATCAGCTATGCTATACTGCGGACACCTTCTGCAGATGGTTGTGGATACAGCCCACATGTATAGTGATTGATGCAAACTACAAAATCGCATAGCTTTTACAACGCATACTTCCAAGGGGTTCAAATTAACTCAAAGACTTATTAGGGCAGTCCTATGACAAGCCAGATAACAATGTAAAACATTACCTGTTGTAATTTAGACCGAGCCAAGATCTCAGGAACCACACTTATGGCGTCATGTCTTTAGTTACTCCTACAAGTTCATACAGTGAAATACAAGCGAATTGGACTGCTTAATGTCTGCACAAAAAATGTCCAGCAGAATGTGTGTGAGATTTGTTTAAATCTCATTCACATGGCTGGTATTGGGACGAAAATGCTTCATTAGATTACATGTGGACCGGCCTTATATAAAAGTATAGAATCATCATCGATTACAGTATTAAATTAATGGGGTAAGCAGATTTAAATTACTATAACAAAAACATTTACATTTTTTTTTTTATTATAAATAATTTTTAATCAATAGAAAATAGCATTGCTTAAAACAGTCTGTATTTACAAACATACATAACGGATATAAGAGATGATTGCAGAATAAAAAAAATATCAAATCTCATTCACACCAGTGTCAGACAACTCCTGTTTTTAAAGCAAAAAAAAAACCCCAAAAAACTGAAAGGACTGAGTCGAGGGTTAAGAAACCTCTTTTGGAAATTGCACAACTTGAAGTTGGATCTTCAAGGAATTCTTTCAGCATGGAAGACTTTTGACATCTGTAAACGTCCCTTTAAATACAAGAGCCATATATTAGCTTTACTATATTTATAACACAAGAACAAAATTTACCAAGAACTGTAGTCAGCATTTCACTGTGCTCGGTTTAATGTACTGTATGAATATTTCTCTAGATATTAAACACAAACAGAATTTATCAATTAGTTTTTGCAAATATTTTATTACTCTGTAAGCCAGGATGCATTCTGATTGTATTATTAAACGGCACTCAAAACCTGAAACAGACGCAGCCTCCCTAACATGTACCCATTTCATAACACTCTGTGATGGGGACATAGAGTGTGTGGTATATTACAGATACCTGCATGTAAACTTGATATTTGTAGTTTTAGGAGGATTTAGGCAGGGTCAGAAAAGCATTGTTTAATAATTGTAACAGCGCCTGGTCAGGTACACGGCTGTGTCAGAGAAAGGCATCAAGGGCTTTGAGAGCCGTGGAATACACCCACCACACAACCCTCTGTAGATAGCGCCACCTAAGCTCCGTCCAGGATCGGAATCCCCGGCCAGTGCTCTCTGTCTGTATGTGTATATATAATATACACACACTAGTCCTTCTCAATGAATTAGAACAACATCAAAAAGTTAATTTTTCAGTAATTCAATTAAAAAAGTGAAACTCATATTATATAGATTCATTACACACAGTGGTCTATTTCCGTCATTTTTTTCTTTTAATGTTGAAGATTATGGCTAACAGTTAATGAAAACCCCAAATTTACTTCCTCAGAAAATTAGAATATTATATAAGTCCAATTTCAAATATGATTTTTAATACAGAAATGTTGTCCTACTGAAAAGTATGTACAGTATATGCACTCAATACTTGGTCAGGGCTCCTTTTGCATGAATTACTGCATCAATGCTGCGTGGCATGGAGGCGATCAGCCTGAGGCACTGCTGAGGTGTTATGGAAGCCCAGGTTGCTTTGATAGCAGCCTTCAGCTCGTCTGCATTGTTAGGTCTGGTGTCTCTCATCTTCCTCTTGATAATTCCCCATAGAGTCTCTATAGGGTTTAGGTCAGACGAGTTTGCTGACCAGTAAAGCGCAGTTATACTGTGGTCAGGGCCGCCATCAGGGGGGATATTAGGGGTAGTGGTGTGAGGGGCCCGGCCAAACCTAATTGAAAGGGGGGCCCGGCAACTGCCGCGACATTCTTTTGGTAGGAAAAAACGGGCCCCTGCAATGGGGCCCGTTTTTTTCACCAAAAGAATGTCGTGAGCTGCTGCTGCTGCTGCGGGCCCCCTCCCCTCGTCATGGGGGGCTGTCAAACCGTCCGCCCGCGCGCGCGCACTCGATCGCGCGCACAAGGAAACTCGCGAGCGCGCACCCACGAACGCCCGCACTGGAGACGGCCGCGCGCGCACCCACGAACGAAGCGCGCACAGCCGCGGACACACATGGACAAAACTTACCTGGACGTCTGGACCGAAGACGTCGCCTGGAAGACATCGCCGGAAGAGGACTGGAGTGGGAGCATCTCTTCTGACACAGTGAGTAAATTATCTCAAAGTGCTGATCATGTATGGCCCTGTTCACACAGTATTTTGCAGGCAAAAAAAAATCTGATTTTGACCTGCCCACACTATCTTGCCGCGTTTTTTTGCTGCGTTTTTTGCCCGCGGCGATTGAGGACAGCTGACAAAAAACGCAGCGAAAAATGCATTTTCTGCCTCCCATTGATTTCGATGGGAGGTCAGAGGCGGAACCGCGGCAAGAAAGGACGTGCTGCTTTTTCTTTTTTCCGCGACTGGCTCCCATTGATTTCAGATTAAATCAATGGGAGGCGGTTTTGGAAGTTGTTTGGTGCTGATTCTGACGCAGTGTCCGAGTCAATATCAAGGCCCAAAAACTCTGAACTGGGCCTTATTGTTAGGGCTTATTCAGACGAACGTGTAATACGTCCGTGCAACGTGCGAGATTTTCACACGCCTCGCACGGACCTATGTTACTCTATGGGGCCGTGCGGACTGTCAGTGATTTTCACGCAGCGTGTGTCCGCTGCGTAAAACTCACGACATGTCCTATATTTGTGCATTGTTCGCGCATCACGCACCCACTGAAGTCAATGGGTGCGTGAAAATCACGCCCAGCACTTCCGCAGCCGTATAAACTATGAATGAAAACAGAAAAGCACCGCGTGCTACAAACATACCTACAGAGTGTCATAATGATGGCGGCTGCGCGAAAATCATGCAGCCGCGCATCATACGCTGCTGACACACGGAGCTGTTATGGACCTTTTGCATGCGCAAAACGCCACGTTTTTTGCGCGTGCAAAAAGCACACGCTTGTGTAAATCCGGCCTTAGGGTAGGAACACACTAGGCATGAACGCTGCGGATTTTATGCAACACATTTTATTGTGGAAAATCCGCAGCGTATTACAGTCGCAGCAGAGTGGGTGGGATTTGAACAAATCTCATTCACACGCTGCAAAAATAATCGACCTGCAGTGTGGCTTTTTGAGCCGCAGCATGTCAATGTATTCTGTGGAATCGCCGCTCCTCTGTTGCGGAAATGCTGCGGTTCTGCCGCAAAAATCACACATGAGAAAAAAAAAAAGGTACTTTTTTAAATTTATAAAAAAGTCTAGACTTGCCCCGGCCGTAGTCCTGGTGACGCGATCCTCTATTCTTAGCGCAGCCCGGCCTCCTGACATGACGTTTCATCCCATGTGACTGCTGCAGCGGTCACATGGTCTACAGCGTCATCCCAGCAGGCGGGGCTACGTTCAGAAGAGAGAGATGCGTCACCTAAACTACGGCCGGGGCAAGTCTAAACGTTTTTTTCCCTACAGGATTCCCGCAGCGGACACGCCTCCCGAAACCTGCGCCACTATTTGGTGCGGTTTTGCTGGCAGAATTCCCTGCGGCTACTGGGGCGGATAAGCTGTGTAGTCTTACTCAGCATATCCGCCTAGTGTGTTCCTTATGATGTCGCTCCTGGAGCTGCTGCCGGTCTCTAAATAGGCAGTTGGTTCAGTAGAATTTGGTATTATTTTTTTTTGTGAACCAGCTTAAAAAAATACAAAACTTTTGTGTTAGGGCCTGTTCACATCACCGTTCGCTTCCGCTCCGGGGTTCCGTCTGAGGTTTCTGTCGGGTGAACCCCGCAACGGAAAGTGAAAGTGACAGCACAGCTTCCGTTTCAGTCACCATTAATCTCAATGGTGACGGAACCATCGCTAATGGTTTCCGTTCGTCACCATTCCGGCTGGTTTTCGGACGGAATCAATAGCGCAGTCGACTGCGCTAATGGTGATGGAAACGGAAGCTGTGCTATCACTTTCACTTTCCGCTGCGGGGTTCACCCGACAGAAACCTCAGACGGAACCCCGGAGCAGAAGCGAACGGTGATGTGAACAGGCCCTAACACAAAAGTTTTGTATTTTTTTAAGCTGGTTCACCAAAAAAAAGAATTCCAAATTCTACTGAACCAACTGCCTATTTAGAGACCGGCAGCAGCTCCAGGAGCGACATCATAAGGGACACACTAGGCGGATATGCGGAGTAAAACTACACAGCTTATCCGCCCCGGTAGCCGCAGGGAATTCTGCCAGCAAAACCGCACCAAATAGTGGCGCAGGTTTCGTGAGGCATGTCCGCTGCGGGAATCCTGCAGGGAAAAAAACGTTTAGACTTGCCCCGGCCGTAGTTTAGGTGACGCATCTCTCTCTTCTGAACGTAGCCCCGCCTGCTGGGATGACGCTGTAGACCATGCGACTGCTGCAGCAGTCACATGGGATGAAACGTCATGACAGGAGGCCGGGCTGCGCTAAGAATAGAGGATCGCGTCACCAGGACTACGGCCGGGGCAAGTCTAAACTTTTTTATAAATTTAAAAAAGTGCCTTTTTTTTTCTTCTCATGTGTGATTTTTGCGGCAGAACCGCAGCATTTCCGCAACAGAGGAGCAGCGATTCCACAGAATAAATTGACACGCTGCGGCTTAAAAAGCCAAAAAGCCACACTGCAGGTCCATTATTTTTGCAGCGTGTGGATGAGATTTGTTCATATCTCATCCACTCGGCTGCGACTGTAATACGCTGCGGATTATCCACAATAAAATGTGTTGCATAAAATCCGCAGCGTTCATGCCTAGTGTGTTCCTACCCTAAGGCCGGATTTACACAAGCGTGTGCTTTTTGCGCGCGCAAAAACGTGGCATTTTGCGCTTGCAAAAGGTCCATAACAGCTCCGTGTGGCAGCAGCGTATGATGCGCGGCTGCGTGATTTTCGCGCAGCCGCCATCATTATGACACTCTGTTTGTATGTTTGTAGCACGTGGTGCTTTTCTGTTTTCATTCATAGTTTATACGGCTGCGGAAGTGCTGAGCGGGATTTTCACGCACCCATTGACTTCAATGGGTGCGTGATGCTCGAACAATGCACAAATATCGGACATGTGAGTTTTACGCAGCGGACACACGGACACACGCTGCATGAAAATCACTGACAGTCCGCACGGCCCCATAGAGTAACATAGGTCCGTGCGAGGAGCGTGAAAATCACACACGTTGCACGGATGTATTACACGTTCGTCTGAATAAGCCCTAACAATAAGGCCCAGTTCACAGAGTTTTTGGGCCTTGATATTGACTCGGACACTGCGTCAGAATCAGCACCAAAAAACTTCCAAAACCGCCTCCCATTGATTTAATCTGAAATCAATGGGAGCCAGTCGCGGAAAAAAGAAAAAGCAGCACGTCCTTTCTTGCCGCGGTTCCGCCTCTGACCTGCCATCGAAATCAATGGGGGGCAGAAAATGCATTTTTCGCTGCGTTTTCTGTCTGCTGTCCTCAATCGCCGCGGGCAAAAAACGCGGCAAGATAGTGTGGGCAGGTCAAAATCTGCCTCAAAATTCGGTGCGCGGTTCCAGGCGGTCACCGGTGCGCATGCGCGGGAGTTTGTGGGTGCGCGTGATCGGTCGCACGGGCGGCGGTGTTTGACGGCCCCCATGCTACCCAGGGCCACCATCAGGGGGGGGTATTAGGGGTACTGATGTGAGAGGCCCGGCCAAACCTAATTGAAAAGGGGGCCCGCAGCTCATGACATTCTTTTGGTGAAAAAAACGGGCCCCATTGCAGGGGCCTGTTTTTTTTCTACTAAAGGCAAGTCGCGGCAGTTTGCCGGGCCCCCCTTTCAATTAGGTTTGGCCGGGCCTCTCACATCAGTACCCATAATACCCCCACTGATGGCGGCCCTGGGTACCATGATATAGTGCTGGACGGAGTACCGTTAACAGGCGGTGCCACGGTAGGGGGGCCCAGAAAATTTAGCTGTAGGGGGCTCTGAAATTCCTGATGGCGGCCCTGACTGTGGTTATTAAACCAGGTATTGGTACTTTTGGCAGTGTGGGCAGGTGCCAAGTCCTGCTGGAAAATGAAATCAGCATCTCCATAAAGCTTGTCAGCAGAGGGAAGCATGAAGTTCTCGAAAATGTCCTGGTAGATGGCTGCGTTGACTCCGGACTTGATATAACACAGTGGACCAACACCAGCAGATGACAAGGCCCCCAAACCATCACTGACTGTGGAAACTTCACACTGGACCGCAAGCAACTTGGATTGACGCCTCTCCACTCTTCCTCCAGACTCTGGGACCTTGATTTCCAAATGAAATGCAAAATTTACTTTCATCTAAAAACAGGACTTTGGACCACTGAGCAACAGTGTTGGTCCACTGTGTTATATCAAGTCCAGAGTCAACGCAGCATTTTGAGCTAAAGCTACGTCTTATTGAAGAAAAAGGATTGTTTTTATTTTCACTGCCCAATTCTATGAAACACCTGTGGGGTCAAAATGCTCACTACACCCCTAGATGAATTCCTCAAGGGGAGTAGTTTCCTAAAGGAGTCCATTTTTGGGCGTTTTCATTGTTTTGTCCCCTCAGGTGACTTGCAAATGTGACATGGCCTCCGCAAACCATTCCTGCTAAATGTGATCTCCAAAAGCCAAGTAGCGCTCTTTCCATTCTAAGCCCTGCCGTGTTTACAAACAGCCGTTTATTACCACATGTGGGGTATTGTTTTACTCGGGAAAAATTGCTTTACACATTTTGCGGTGCTTTTTCTCCTTTAGTCTTAGTGGAAATGAGAAAAAATTCGCTAAACCTACATTTTCTTTGAAAAAATGTAGATTTTAATTTTTAGGGCCTAATTCCAATAATTTCTGTAAAAAACCTGTGGGGTCAAAACGCTCACTATACCCCTAGATCATTTTATCAATGGCTTTAGTTTCCAAAATGGGGTCACTTGTGGGGGGTTTCCAGTGTTTTGGCACCGCAAGAGCCCTTCAAACCGGACATGTTGCTTAAAATATATTCTAATAAAAAGGAGGGCCCAAAATCCACTAGGTGCTCCGTGGCTTCTGAGGCCGGTGCTTCAGTCCAGTAGCACGCTAGGGCCACATATGGGATATTTCCGAAAACTGCAGAACCTGGGCAATAAAAATTTAGTTGCATTTCTCTGGTTAAACTTTCTGTATTACAAAATATTGATTAAATTTATTTTTGCAAAAAAATATGAAATTTGTAAATTTCACCTCTACTTTGCTTTAATTCCTGTGAAACGTCTAAAGGATTAAGAAACTTTCTAAATGCTGTTTAATACTTTGAGGGGTGAAGTTTTTAAAATGGGGTGACTTATTGGGGGTTTCTAATATATATGGCCTTCAAAGACACTTCACAACTGTACTGGCCACTGTAAAAATAGCCTTTTGAAATTTTCTTGAAAATGTGAATAATTTCTGCTAAAGTTCAAAGCCTTGTAATGTCCTAGAAAAATAAAAAGTATGTTCAAAAAACGATGCCAATCTAAAGTAGACATAAGGGTATGTGCACACACACTAATTACGTCCGTGATTGACGGACGTATTTCGGCCGCAAGTCCCGGACCGAACACAGTGCAAGGAGCCGGGCTCCTAGCATCATACTTATGTACGATGCTAGGAGTCCCTGCCTCGCTGCAGGACAACTGTCCCGTACTGTAATCATGATTACAGTACGGGACAGTTGTCCTGCAGCGAGGCAGGGACTCCTAGCGTCGTACATAAGTATGATGCTAGGAGCCCGGCTCCCTGCACTGAGTTCGGTCCGGAACTTGCGGCCGATATACGTCCGTATATTACGGATGTAATTAGTGTGTGTGCACATACCCTAAGGGGGATGTTAATTAGCAACAATTTTGTGTGTTTATAACTGCCTGTCTCACAAGCAGAGGCATTTAAAATTAGAAAAATGCTAATTTTTGCAATTTTTCACTAAATTTTGGTGTTTTTCACAATTAAATACTGAACGTATCGAGCAAATTTTGCCAGTAACATAAAGTCAAATGTGTCACGAGAAAACAATCTCAGAATCACTTGGATAGGTAAAAGCATTCCGAAGTTACCACATAAAGTGAAACATGTCAGATTTGAAAAATGAGGCTCTGTCAGGAAGGTCAAAGTGGCCAAAGAGGGAAGGGGTTAAAAGGTTTTAAAATGCACTCAAGGGACTTAAATGCGACAACTATATTAACAATAGATAAATGCAATATCTACAATAGGAAAAAAAAAAGTAATGGTAACGGGTTAATAAATTCTTGAAACAACAATGCTGGAGCATCTTTTATTAGAACTACGCATGCTCATGCTATTCCTGCTCAAAACATCTGAAACAACTGAGTGTCACCATTCCCTTGTCAAAGGGGAGTGTCCCTACAAAATGCATCACTGGCCAATCAGTGCTGACAGTGTGACTGTAGGGACACACCCTATTGACAAGGGGAATAATAACAGCCAGTTGTCCATTTATTCATACATTTCCGAATGGTACAATGCAGAGTTCGGAGAGAAAAAAAAGCTCCATCATTGTTATTTCATGGAGAGTACAAAGTATTCACTATAACTAACATGGCAAGAGAGCGGATAGGTCCTCGTTGAGTAACACTTACTGCCTTTTCTTCTGGGGAGAGAATGCCTTCTACTGCCACAATCTGGTACTGCTTATGTTTTAGTCCACCAAGATATTTACGAAAGTATTTTAGATCACCAGCAGCCACATTTTGTTTAGTCAATCTCTGCATAGCTTCCGAAGGACATCCAGGGTCAAACAGTAATAGACCGTAGGATTCATTTTTCCTCTCTTCAATTCCCACAATGGTGCGACTGTGACCTGCATCATACCCACAAATCTATGAATATGCGTTCACTAAATACCACATGCACGTAACCTTAATGTTAAAACTCTACTTAACTTTGGTTATACAGTCAGAATTTTTGAACGTTTGTCACCAAAATGCTATTTTTCTCTGTCTTCTGAGAAATCATTAGAAAACCATATAATAAATATATCCTGCTCTATGACTGTTTACATGCCAGTAACTTACGTTTCAGCGGTCGTGAATTTGTTCTAGGTATCTTCAAGTGTAGCTGTAAAGTTACAGAAGTTTTTATAGATCCTTTATTCTAATTAAAATGATTATCCCAATATATAATATCAGCGTCGTTCTGCTTTCATCCCTTTTTTCCCCGTGTCTATATGTAGATATCACTTGTGCGGGGGACTCTACATTGAAGTGAGGCATGATAGGAAGTGGGCTATTATTTGATTGGCTTAGCTGCAGAGCGCGTTCACGAAAACACACACTCAGCAGCTGAAAACTTTAGCAGACGAACCAGGAAGATTAACAAGATTTAAAGATTAACCCTTCCAGGGATAGCAGTGATTGGCATCGAAACAGACAAACTCACACACACGCTAAGAAGTAGTGTTGTGCCTGTGTTTGCACAACCCCGCGGTATTTAAGTCTAAGACCAAACCGCTTCTTATGATGCATGCTAAATGTTTAAAAACCAGTTACCTTAGAGGAGCGCCACTTCCTCTTTTTTTTTTTTTTCCTCTACCGCATATCTTATCAGTAGAAGCAACCTTTGGCGATTGAACTTGTAAGAATGAAAGATAATCATGGGGCTTGACCTCTATCTCGGAGTAAGTAAAACAATCAATTTGGGTATAGTTTTGTTTTTTAAAAATCTTTGTCCATATATGTGCACATATGTAAAGTGCTGCCGTATATGTTGGCGCGATATAAATAAAGATGATGATTTTTTTTCCAACTACACTGTGGAATGGGTGTGTGCAAGAATGGGAGGAAATTTTGTTCTAGATTTCTAAAGTTATGCTTTGGATATTTGGTGTAAATTATTTGTATAAAATTTATATTTTTTTATGTATTACATGAGGAAAAAAATATATATTTACAGGTACACGGCTCCTGGTGTATATTCATTAGGGAACTCGCCCCTTGTTCAGCCATCTCAGATTGCAGGATGCAGCAGCTGATTGGTCAATCATGTGACCTCACACACTTTTCTAAACTACACTGACTCTAAATGGTCCATAAAGAAATATATCCTAGACCAACACGGATAGTGAAATGTGATTCATCACTCTGCTCCAGCAGTGGCAGTATATTTTACCCCACTCTAGTTGACACTTAGCATTGCGCATGGTGCCACGTTTAACTTCACGGAGGTTTTTAATATGACCTATACTACCAATGTTTTTCTACGGAGAATGAATGGCTGTGTGCTCACCAGCAGAAAACGGATATCAGTTTAGCGCATACGTGGGGAGTATTTCCCAGCACATGTCTAACGTTCACATCAAATGCAGTGTGAATGGAGCCTCAGTGTGAGCAGAAAGTGATTGCCCCGAGTTTCCTGAACGCCTACAGCGACAGAGGGTGAGCAGTAGTGACATCAGAAAGGACCTGCTGCTAAATCAAATACCTAAATACAGGAGCCGTGTCTATAACTGCTGATGATACTTAGACGACCTGTCTTCTCTCCTGACATTTCTGTTTTAGTAAATAATTATATTCCCCATGAACTAACAGTTCTGAAGCATCTAAGGTTGTGCCATTACTCTGTAATTCTTCCTAGAAATGTATGAATAAATTGACAACTGGGTGTTACAATTTGGATTGTGTCCCTACACAGACTGACAACGTCCAATCAGTGCTGACAGAGCGAGACAGAATAGGGACACACCTATTTGACAAGGGGAAAGGTAACACCCAGTTATCAGTTTATTCATACTTTTCTAACAGTAATAACATATGAATGGCACAACCCAGTTTTAAGAACTATGTTCCAGAATTGTTATTTTATGGGCAATACAAGTATTTACTAAAATAGACATGTCAGGAGAGGAGACAGGTAATTGGGTTTGCACTAAACTTTAAAGTTCCCATCCTGAGTACTGAGGGATAGTGCAAACCCAATTACAAACTGAATGTTGCTGTAGAGGATTGTGTTCAATCTGCAACCTCATGCTTTTAAACTGAATTTATTTCCCAAAAATTTTATATAGTGTGCAATTTCTCTGAAGATCTCCCTAAAAAAGGGGCCCCCAAAACAATTTAGGGTTGTCTAATAAGGATAAGCAGATGCCAGATGTTATAGCCTCTTAAGACTGCTATGATCTATTTACATATTTCTCCTAGTATTGGGGAAAAAAAAGCCAACAATTACCTAGGGCAGCTCAATCTCATCCCTCAGGGGAAACAATGTTCGAGTATGTGGGTCTTAAATCCGTCCGAATACTTTGCTCCTCCTAGATATGAGATGTCTGGCAGAGCTGATCACTCCGCAATAAACATAAATGCATGGGCAAACTAAAGGGTGTTTTGTACTGGGCAATTATCGGGCAAACTATTATTATTCATAGAACGCTCGTTGCCGATAATTGCCCTGTGTAAACAGGGCAGCGATCAGCAGATTAATGAGCAAACCCTCTGCTGATCGTATTGTTCTAAGAAAGTAAAATATTATCGTTGTCGGCAGCACATCTGCCTGTGTAAACAGGGAGACGCGCTGCTGACATGAGAACTTATGGGGACGATTGGATTGTGCGATTGGAGTAACAACCGCTCATCCCTATACAGAGCTCCTTGTGAAAGGAGCAAACTAGCGCTGATCATCGAGCTGTCTCGTTGATCGGCGCTCGCTGCACCGGCCAAAATCTGCCAGTGTAATAGGGCCTTTAGCCTACAAATTTATGGCTGTTAAATGAAAAGTCATTTGGCCCACAGTTTACTTGTGTATGGCTAGCAAAATAGATGCCATCAACCAGTGGGAGTCTTGCGGTTATGGGCATTGTATTTTTAACGAGCGTGACGGCAGAAACCTTCACACTGGCAGCTAGAGCAGCGTAGTTAAAAGAAGATCAGCATATCATATTTGTTGAATATTTTATGTTTGCTTATTGATGGATTCCTGGTATGAACAGGTGATGGAATGGAATAGAAGTGGATAAAAAAAAAGGGGGATGGGGGTCACATATAAAGGAAATATTTATACTTGTATTTTTTAAAATTTATTCCTTGTTATGGCTTGACAAAAAGTATCAAACTGTAAGCCTGGTGTTTAGAAAATGGAGAGAGGCTGATGATTTTCTTCTATCTCCATTGACAGAATAGAAGCACTGGATACAGCACAGTGAGAGGAACAGCTGGTATGAGGTGCTGTATATGTCAGCATTTGTGGCGATACAGACCTCTTAATCCTATAACGTAACACCCTATGTTCATTGCCAAACTGCTTATTTAACAGTCCTTCATGCAAACACTGCTTCTCTCGGAATGAAAACCAGCTTGCTCATTTGCACACAGTGGGCCCGGAGGCGGAGGTCAGACAACAGAAAACTTCTTTGAATGTAAATGGACAAAACAGGATACAACCCAAGATTTATTGTATAGATCTATCATACTAGATGAGAGGAAGAAAATTATTATATAGAGCTGTACATTACCTTGGTGCTGGATGTAAATCGCAGGCTTGGAGGAACACACTACTTTGCCTTCATTTCTGCGAGTATCAGATGCATAATAGTTCAGAACCCACTCAAACAAAAGGGGATGTGTTCCTGATGGACTACTAGGTGTGTGAAAGTCAATAATTCGGCATCTATAAAAAGATATATTAGAACATAAATGTATTCTGCACAAGAATATTGACAAATAGAAAATGTAATTCTGATATTTGGGGTTTGCAGTTTTCTACTGTCATGCTATAAATTCTCAAACTTTTGTTCTGGCTAGATTTTTTCTTATCCATCTATTATTGGCAAAAAAATGAATGGTAGCAGGGTAATAAAAAGCAGGGGTGAACAACTTTTACCCAAATCATGGTTATGCCCCAAATAATGTAACCCAATATATTTATGCCAATGGCAACTGCCCAGTTTTCCCAAGTACAGTAAATACTTCTCTCTTGTGGTGTTTGACATTCATACAATAGGGTCATGTGCATTGCTTTAAAGTTTAGAAGTAAGCAGAGTTGTGGCTGGGAATATTGGAAAGTGCAGTTAAAGGGGTTGTCCCACGAGAATTATTGTTATAGAAAAATCCAGCGCCAAATTATAAAAATATTTAAAAAATGCTTATAAATGACCAAATATACCAGGAATAATGTGTTCATAGCGCCACCTGCTGTTTCTTTTCAATAGCCTTTACGGTGTCTACCTCAGTAAATTTACCAAAGTGGACACATGATCGGTCTCATTTCTCGCTCTGTTCTACTGGTTATGCGTAGGGATGACCATGCAGACAGGCTAGCTTCTCGCAGTTGCTGCTATAGTGTCCTCTGATATAGGGTAAACCGCTGCCTTGAAGGGATTAACTTGGTCGGCCACAATGCTTAGGCAAGCCCTACTGTTCAAACGTCCATCTACAGGTATCGGAGGACCAAGGGTGTGCCAAAAAATGTTCCCCACATCCTTACTCCACCTCCACCAACATGAATGCTTGACACCGGAAAGGAAGGATTAATAGATTCAAGCTGCTTGTACCAAATTCTGACCCTCCCATCAGCAAGGTGCAACAGAAATCTGGATTCATCCGACCAGGCAATGTTTTTACACTGCTCAGTGATACAATTGTTGTTTTTTTTTGCCAACTGGAGTCTTGTCTTACGGTTTTTGTTGAGGAGTTTATGTCCACAGGTTCCCCTTCTGATGGATGTTTTTTCTTGATCACACCATTCTCCGTATACTTGCTACCAAACAAAATTGTCAGTTTTTTTTTGTAATACTGGCCCCAGCTAGACTAGCACGGATGACCATACCGAGTTTGAAGTTGCGCATATTGCTTGATTTTCCCATTCTAATGCAGTGACACGGAAACGGATTCATGGAAAACTTGCTCACTTTATTTTATGCTGCACTCCGGGGTCACGTGTAATTTCCATACATGAAAGATCCATTTGTGAATGGGCAGGTGTCTCTAATAAAGTGGCCATTCAGTATATAAAGCCTTTACAAGGCTAAGTAACTTAACTGACCAATAGTAAATATACTGCCTGCGCATCCGGGATAGTAGATAGAATTAAAATTCCACAAACTAGATCTAAATAAAGTCTCTAAATTCAATGATAAAATGCACATACTGAACATATTTGATTTCACTTACTTTAACCTCAAAGATGTTAGAAGGCAATATATTTCACATGCTCCAATCCAAGCCTTTGTACCTTGCAATTTACCATTGAAATGAGAGGCACCTTGAGGATCAAATCCTTCCTTCCAAGCATCTTCAATCAATGCTTGAATCTTAGGAATACAAGGGATGGATCTATAATCTAAAACAATACAAGTAAATACATAATGAGAATACGCCTATCATCTAAATTTCTTTACCGCATCATGTCTTCTACAAATCTTTTTCCATTCTGGTATTTATGGCATAGGCACCTGAGGACATTGTAGCGTATGTGGATATTAAAATAAAAAATATGGAAAAAAATGAAATAAAAAAATGCATTCATAAAAACATATAGCTATAACATGATGTGAGCATCATGAGCCAAATTCTCTCCTACATGACATCTCACTTCATCTACCTCTGTCTCATGCTGAAGCAGTTCTCGAACCTTGCACCAAAAGATCTTAGATCAGGGGTGGGGAACCTTTTTTCTGCCAAGGGCCATCTGGATATTTATAGCATCATTCGCGGGCCACACAAAATTACCAACTTAAAAATGAGCCTGCTACATATAGTCAAACATGTCATTAACGCACCCTGTCAGTATGGAGCGCAGTCGACTCTTTACAATGGTAAGTTTTGTAAAGAAGTGCTCGCAGCAGTAAGTTGTTTCAACTTACTTACTTAAAGGGGTTTTCCCATCAGAGATATTTATGACACCTCATGTCAGGTGACTGGACTGGTCCACTCCTGGGCCGGCACACACGCAGACCGCCACCATACTTGACAGACAGAGCCAAGGAGGGAACGACAAGGCGGCAGCGGCGGTCAGAGTGAGGTCGGGGCGTGCTGTGACGAAAGTGGACCAGACCAGTCACCTGACCGTTCCACGCTTGGGCCGGCACGCACCAACCTCACTCAGACCGCCGCCATACTTGGCTCCGTAGCGAATGGCGTGGCCTGAGTAAGGTCGGGCTGGACCAAATGATCTCATGGGCCTTATATGGCCCGCGGGCTGGACGTTCGCCACCCCTGTCTTAGATAAACAGTTTAGCATCTTAGATATCATAAGTAAATGTATCTGCCTACTATTCTACACTGCATAGAGCGGAGTAGCAGCTCCTCGAGTATCCCTGGATTTCTGTCCCACTTATCAAAACAACATTCTATGAATTATTAACATCTAAAAAAGTGGAATCGAGGAATATATGAATATGATTTATTGATTTTTATACAGCACTAAATATGATATCATATTATACCATTATATCTGAGTAATAAAATACCTTGTAGGAGCTCCCTGTATGTGTCGCTCAACAAAACAGAAGAAAATAGCATTTGAAAATTTCGAAAGCCACAACCCCATCCTTTGTCTCCAGCGGATCTGCTGAAGTGGTCCAACGGAGAGCAAAGCCAGACACGACGCACTTCTGGGCCAGAAATGATGTAATATTGACGTAAAGCTTCCAGAACCCCTTGATAAATAAGATCAGAAAGATCAGTCTAGGTACATATAAATATGTATGTATTTTACATTAAGCAGCTTGAAGAACTTTCATTAAAGGAAGTACAAATCTTATAATCGTATCTCTGATGAAAAGATCTACACTTTGACAATAGATACAATACATGGTAATAAAAACTGATTCAACAGGACAGGATAAACAGAATAGAAGACCGAGCAACGGATTTCATGTAAAATGACGAAAACTTAAAGGGAGTCTGTCACCAGAATGTCAGTTAAACTAGTAACAGGGTATTATGGAGGAGACTAACCAGTTTCTAACGTTTATTTTCATTTTCTGCTTACTGCCTCCCTTGTTGAGAAATACGTTTTATTACGTTTATGCTAATGAGCATTTAGGTGCCATGAGGGCGTTACCATTGCACCTAAATGCTCTTACTTTGCACCCCAGTCCGACCCCCCTCCCTACGTTGATTGACAGGGGCCAGGCAGCGTAATCGGCGCGTTCATGCCTGGCCCCGTACTACACCGCGTTCCAAATTATTATGTAAATGTTATTTTTCGCTGATTTTCCTAAATAGTCGATGCAAATGACAGTCAGTATAATCTTCAAGTCATCAACCATTGGAGTATAATGCAAATTTTATTGAACAAATCTCCTAATGATAACAGATTTTTTTTTTAGAAGTAAATCACTCAAAATGCGCTGTTTCAAATTATTATGCACAACAGAGATCAAAACATTTTAAAGGTTGTAAAGAGAACTAAAATGGTAATTTGTTGAATTTGCAGCATCAGGAGGTCATATTTACAGAAATCAAAAGCTCTTTCAATCAAAAAAAACTTAGCAGGCCAAGTTACATGTTAACATAGGACCCCTTCTTTGAGATCACCTTCACAATTCTTGCATCCATTGAATTTGTGAGTATTTGGACAGTTTATGCTTGAATATCTTTGCAGGATGTCAGAATAGTCTCCCAGAGCTTCGGATTTGATGTGAACTGCCTCCCACCGTCATAGATATTTTGCTTGAGGATGCTCCAAAGGTTCTCAATAGGGTTGAGGTCAGGGGAACATGGGGTCCACACCATGAGTTTCTCTCCTTTTATGCCCATAGCAGCCAATGACACAGACGTATTCTTTGCAGCATGAGATGGTGCATTGTCATGCATGAAGATAATTTTGCTACGGAAGGCACGGTTCTTCTTTTTGTACCACAGAAGAAAGTGGTCAGTCTACGTACTTTGCAGAGGTCATTTTCACACCGTCAGGGACCATAAAGGGGCCTACCAGCTCTCTCCCCATGATTCCAGCCCAAAACATGACTCCGCCACCTCCTTGCTGACTTGTTGGGACATGGTGGCCATTCACCAACCATCCACTACTCCATCCATCTGGACCATCCAGGGTTGCACGGCACTTATCAGTAAACAACACGGTTTGAAAATTAGTCTTCATGTATTTCTTAGCCCACTGCAACCGTTTCTGCTTGTGAGCATTGTTTAGGGGTGGCCGAATAATAGCTTTATGCACACTTGCAAACCTCTGGAGGATCCTACACCTTGAGGTACGCGGGACTCCAGAGGCACCAGCGGCTTCAAATACCTGTTTGCTGCTTTGCAATGGCATTTTAGCAGCTGCTTTCCTAATCCTATTAATTTGTCTGGCAGAAACCTTCCTCATTATGCCTTTATCTGAACGAACCCATCTGTGCTCTGAATCAGCCACAAATCTTTTCACAGTACGATGATCACGCCTAAGTTTTCTTGAAATATCCAATATTTTCATACCTTGACCAAGTTATTGCACTATTTCACGCTTTTTCGGCAGCAGAGAGATCCTTTTTCTTTCCCATATTGCTTGAAACCTGTGGCCTGCTTAATAATGTGGAACGTCCTTCTTAAGTAGTTTTCCTTTGATTGGGCACACCTGGCAAACTAATTATCACAGGTGTATGAGATGGATTACAATGATCCAAAGAGCCCTAAAACACAATACCATCCATGAGTTTAATTGAAAAACTAATAATTAAATGTTTATGACACTTAAATCCAATGTGCATAATAATTTGGAACACTGTATCTCATGTGCACGCGTCCCTGCTCTTCACCAGGCGTTCTAATTGGCAGTACTGCGCATGCTCAGCGTCACAGCTCTTTATTCGGTGCATGCGCAGTACTGCCGATTAGAACGTCGAATACAAAGATCGTAATGCGCATGCGCCGGGTGAAGAGCAGGGACGTACGCACGCGTTAGAGATAGTCTAAAGCCTCTGGGCCGCTCACTGTGGTTACCGCTAGGGACTACCAGTGAACCACCTGCTACAATTCACCCATAATAGAATCCCTGAAGAAACATTTGACTGCCTAATTTACAGAAAGTAGTAGACTTCAGTTTCTTCCACTGATGGACATCAGGAGCCATCGTACTTATCCTTGTCTTTTCCTGCATCTGTTCAGCAACCTTTTTCCCTACCCCTTTCATCCTTGTATCTTTCCTGTTATGTACAGCTTGTTACTTAAAGAGGCTCTGTCACCGATTTATAAGTGCCCTATCTTCTACCTAATCTGATAGTCTCTGTAATGTAGATAATTTTTTTTTAAAAACGTTTATTTTGACGGAGTCATGAAGATTTTTCGTTTTATGGCAATTTTAAGAAACTAATTAGCATAAAGCTAAAAATCGCTCATAAAGTGGGGAAAATAGATCGTTTTTCTAAATAAAAAGCACTGCTGTCACCTACATTATAGCGCCCATTTCCTTATGTAGGAGATAGGGCACTTATAATCTGGTGACAGAGCCTCTTTAAACTTGATATGCCCTCTTTTTGTACGTTATTCGCCATTATTTGATTGCCTCAGACACCTGGGTGTTTGCCTACCAACATTTGTGGCATTCTTATATACTCTGTAACCAATTATAAACCATAATCAGAGCTCATGCACATGGCAGAGCCCTTAGCATGGAGCCGTACAGCCTTTGTGAACTGCCATACAGGCTCTGCTAGCCTACGTGTGAACACACACATGCGAAATCAGATACAGCATACAAATCCAACAGAAAAACCTTTATGTGCCTCTGTATGAAATTGGAGGCATAGAGGTAAAGTAGAGGGTTTATGAACCTCTATAGCAGATATATTACAGCTCCATACAAAAAGTCAAAATACGGTTGTGTGCATGAGACCGAAAACAGAATTAAAAAAAAAAAAGTACCAACCTGAAGTCTTTGTTCTACCATCCTCCACACCTGTAGCTAAAGATTCCATCATTTGAGCTTTATGCAGGTGAAATTCCATAGGACGCATCCGTCCTCTTGCAACTGCTCTTTCTAGATTTTGCACAGACTGCTGTCGATATCCTCCTGAATTGTCTAGGCCAAACTGTCTCTAGAATGTGTATATAGTAAAACAAAAAATGTCAGCCACATAGCCAAAAATATATTGATGATGAGGGTGCAAGGCCCGCCAGGGACACGACCAAGATCACCTAAACTTATAGTTCCAAAAATCAGGCAGCACTCCAAAGATGTAGCAAAAAAGTAAAGGTGCTTTATTAATCCATCAGTCAGGTGCAACGTTTCAGCTCTACAAAAGGGCCTTTCTCAAGCTAGTGAAGGTATGTGACCTCAACATATATATGGGCAAACTTCAATCAAGAAGTAATTGTATACACAAAGTGATAATTAACCATACATAAACATACAATATAAACAGTGTATGACAAATGTATAACAATAATAGAGATACAGGTAATGTATATAAAGCTTATAATGTGATTGGGATATATATATATATATATATATATATATATATACATATATACATACATACATACATATACATATACACACACACACACATACACACACTACCGTTCAAAAGTTTAGGGTCACTTAGAAATTTCCTTATTTTTGAAAGAAAAGCAGTTTTTTTTCAATGAAGATAACATTAAATTAATCAGAAATACACTCTATACATTGTTAATGTGGTAAATGACTATTCTAGCTGCAAACGTCTGGTTTTTAATGCAATATCTACATAGGTGTATAGAGGCCCATTTCCAGCAACCATCACTCCAGTGTTCTAATGGTACATTGTGTTTGCTAACTGTGTTAGAAGGCTAATGGATGATTAGAAAACACTTGAAAACCCTTGTGCAATTATGTTAGCATCGCTGTAAACAGTTTTGCTGTTTAGAGGAGCTATAAAACTGACCTTCCTTTGAACTAGTTGAGAATCTGGAGCATTACATTTGTGGGTTTGATTAAACTCTCAAAATGGCTAGAAAAAAAAGAGCTTTCATGTGAAACTCGACAGTCTATTCTTGTTCTTAGAAATTAAGGCTATTCCGTACGAGAAATTGCCAAGAAACTGAAGATTTCCTACAACGGTGTGTACTACTCCCTTCAGAGGACAGCACAAACAGGCTCTAACCAGAGTAGAAAGAGAAGTGGGAGGCCCCGCGGCACAACTGAGCAACAAGACAAGTACATTAGAGTCTCTAGTTTGAGAAATAGATTCCTCACAGGTCCTCAACTGGCAGCTTCATTAAATAGTACCCGCAAAACGCCAGTGTCAACGTCTACAGTGAAGAGGCGACTCCGGGATGCTGGCCTTCAGGGCAGAGTAGCAAAGAAAAAGCCATATCTGAGACTGTCTAATAAAAGGAAAAGATTAATACGGGCAAAAGCACACAGACATTGGACAGAGGAAGATTGGAAAAAAAAGTGTTATGGACAGACAAATCGAAGTTTGAGGTGTTTGGATCACACAGAAGAACATTTGTGAGACGCAGAACAACTGAAAAGATGCTGGAAGAGTGCCTGACGCCATCTGTCAAGCATGGTGGAGGTAATGTGATGGTCTGGGGTTGCTTTGGTGCTGGTAAAGTGGGAGATTTGTACAAGGTAAAAGGGATTTTGAATAAGGAAGGCTATCACTCCATTTTGCAACGCCATGCCATACCCTATGGACAGCGCTTGATTGGAGCCAATTTCATCCTACAACAGGACAATGACCCAAAGCACACCTCCAAATTATGCAAGAACTATTTAGGGAAGAAGCAGGCAGCTGGTATTCTATCTGTAATGGAGTGGCCAGCGCAGTCATCAGATCTCAACCCCATAGAGCTGTTGTGGGAGCAGCTTGACCGTATGGTACGCAAGAAGTGCCCATCAAGCCAATCCAACTTGTGGGAGGGGCTTCTGGAAGCATGGGGTGAAATTTCTCCCGAATACCTCAGCAAATTAACAGCTAGAATGCCAAAGGTCTGCAATGCTGTAATTGCTGCAAATGGATCATTCTTTGACGAAAGCAAAGTTTGAAGGAGAAAATTATTATTTCAAATAAAAATCATTATTTCTAAACTTGTCATTGTCTTGACTATATTTTATAGTCATTTTGCAACTCATTTGATAAACATAAGTGTGAGTTTTCATGGAAAACACAACATTGTCTGGGTGACCCCAAACTTTTGAACGGAAGTGTATATATATATATATATATATATATATATATATATGTATATATATATATATATATATATATATATATATATATATATATATATGTATATATAAAAACATCGCTCTTCAGAAAGTGTAAGAACAGTAGGGAAACATTCATAATTGTACGTAACTATCAATAGACCTCACCTGTACATTTAAAATCACATGAAAAACACTCCCCATAATAGGACCGGCAAGAAAATGTGTTACTGCAGACCTCGCTAATCACGGCGTCCCTGGAGCGCTACTGTGCATGCCCAGGAGACTAGATACATCTGGAGTGTGTCACTCCATTGTGCATGTCACAAATGTAAGGGGACTCCACTAAGTAGCCATATTAGAACAGGGCATAGAGGGACTAACCTTCAATGTCGCTATTTGACAAGTGACGTAAGTATGAAAGAAGCAGGGAAGTACAATGTACATTACGATTAGTCTATTTACAATGCGAGGTCTAAAAACTCTCTGTTGTAATATAAGGTCTGTAATTTCGACCAAGATATATTTAACTATTACCCTAGAAGATGACCTATGTATAAATACCCAATATGTGGGGAAGCATCCAAGATAATCCAAAACGTTGGACCATTCTACATTGAGAACAACCTTATACGAGCAGCCAAGAGAACACTTATATAAAAGTGTATACACAAAAACCAACAGGAGCGCACCATATACCCTCCCCTCTACCACGAGGGAAAAAGTCGATCGTGCCCAGGTAAGGAAAACGCACACCAGCCATTTCTATAATATGGACAGGTGCCTAAAACCTCACCACTCAATCCTGTACAAAGGTATTCGTGTAAAGGCCATTATAATGCCCATGATAAAACCACACAGAACTTTTGGTTGTCATTGGATGCCATACCACATTTGATGTAGTCTATATTACTCAAAGATTAATGGGGAAAGAGGGGAGGAGAAGAGTTTATATCGTATCATCCTGCTTGATCCTTGTTAATTGAACCCAGATAACACTATTGCCATTTGGTGTCGATTTCCCTTTGGGTAATGCTATTTAAATGCTACTCCGCGTATCTCCTCTACTCCGTTCTACTACAGCCTCAGTGTAGGTTTTGACTTTATTATTTTTGTCTAGTACTATTTTTAACTTTCAGATTTTTGTTTATTCACAGACCACGTTATTGTCAAACATGGATGGGCTCACCAGAAATGAAACCGGTTAATGATCATTGTCTTTATTCTTAATAAAAACTATACATAGATACTTGAATATAATGATTATATTTTTGTGTATATGTCAGTGGTGTGAGCACTTAACACTATTGCCAATAGGTATATTAGGGGCTATGTGAGATGAATTAACAAGGTTCAAGCAGGATTATATAAACCCCTTCTCCTCCCCTCCTTCCCCATTAATCTTTAAGTAATATAGACTACATCAAATGTGGTATGGCATCCAATGACAACCTAAAGTTCTGTGTGGTTTTATCATGGGCCTTATAATGGCCTTTACACTAATACCTTTGTACAGGATTGAGTAGTAAGGTTTTAGGCACCTGTCCATATTATAGAAATGGCTGGTGTGCGTTTTCCTTGCCCGGGCACGATCGACTTTTTCCCTCGTGGTAGAGGGGAGGGTATATGGTGCGCTCCTGTTGGTTTTTGTGTATACACTTATGCAAGTGTTTTCTTGGCTGCTCGTATAAGGTTGTTGTCCTCAATGTAGAGTGGTTCAACGTTTTGGATTATCTTGGATGCTTTCCCACATATTGGGTATTTTATACTCAGGTCATCTTCTAGGGTAATGGTTAAATATATCTTGGTCGAATGGCCATTACATTCGAGTCGTGCACGCTCCGAGAGGCTAAATCAGCTGCTATCCGGCCGTTCAATCAATTATTGTTTCTAAAATCCCTGATGACGTATCACATTGGTATGTGATACTGAAACGCGGAGGATTAGATAGAAAACTTGTGGCAAGGGTTCAGTGAATACTTATAACATTATGAGGAGTGATCTGTGGGTGTCAATACGTACCATCACCCCTGGGCGCTGCTCTCCTTTTTGATCTCTTGCTTATGCCTGTTTCTGGAGAATTGGCCTTACGGAGCCATATTTTACTTTAGCAAATAATAAAGTGTATTTTAATCGTTCTGTCAGGCGGTGACTCTATTGATCGTTATGTACAATTATGAATGTTTACCTACTGTTCTTACACTTTTCGAAGAGCGATGATATATAAAATCACATTATAAGCTTTATATACATTACCTGTATCATTATTGTTATACATTTGTCATACACTGTATTTATAGTGTATGTTTATGTATGGTTAATTATCAGTTTGTGTATACAATTACTTCTAGATTGCAGTTTGCCCATGTATATGCTGAGGTCACATACTTTCACTAGCTTGAGAAAGGCTCTACTGTAGAGCTGAAACGTTGCACCTGACTGATGGATTAATAAAGCTCCTTTACTTTTTTGCTACATCTTTGGAGTGTTGCCTGATGTTTGGAAATCCGTTCAATAATAAAGTTCTACAGCAAGTAAAATGTCTGCTGCCTTGCAGGGGTTGTCTGAGAAATTAAATAGACTGCTGGATAGGTTATAAAATATTCACGTGTTATGCAAATGCTCTGGTGGTCTTCGCCGGTCATGGTTTATAATCCTGCAGCGATGACGTGCTGTGTCCAAGTGACTGCTGTAGCCAATCACTGGCCTCAACAATGATGCTAGCAGATATGGCATGTGACCGCTGTGACAAGTGGCGATTGTCATTGCTGCAGGAAAATAAACAATCAAAGCCGGCGGAGGCCATCAGAGCATCGGTGCTGGAGCTCAGGGGTGAGTTATGTTGTTTTTTTTTTATTTTATAAAACTTGCTGCTGTCAGATTAATATCTTAAAGTCTAGGACAAGACCCCTTTAAAGAAACTCTTTTTTAATATGAATTATTAGTGATAAATGACTTCCAAAATGTTTACCATCATAAAAGATGGATGTTTAAGTCTTTACTACTATCGTATGTTATACAATTCATTTTCTTCACATATAGTTTAAAACCCCTTAGGGTATGTGCACACACACTAATTACGTCCGTAATTGACGGACGTATTTCGGCCGCAAGTAGTGGACCGAACACAGTGAAGGGAGCCGGGCTCCTAGCATCATAGTTATGTACGATGCTAGGAGTCCCTGCCTCTCCGTGGAACTACTGTCCTGTATTGAAAACATGATTACAGTACGGGACAGTTGTCCTGCAGAGAGGCAGGGACTCCTAGCACCGTATATAACTATGATGCTAGGAGCCCGGCTCCCTGCACTGAGTTCGGTCCGGTACTTGCGGCCGAAATAGGTCCGTCAATTACGGACGTAATTAGTGTGTGTGCACATACCCTTAACGAATTGTGACGGATATATCTGTCACAAGCGGGTGCTATTTCCCACATTGTGAAGGATATATCCTTCACTCGTATCTGCATCAGGAGCACGGCTGTTATACACAGCCAGTTTTCTGCCGCAATCGAAGAGCACTCAGACTACGTCAGTTTAACCCCTTATATTCTGCGGTCAATAGCGACTGCGACTTCTAAGGTGTTTGACAGAGGGAGGGAGCTCCCTCTGTCACCCCTTTGGCACACCCGCGATGCAGGGTAACCAATGCAGCTGGGGGCCTAATAAAAGGACCCCAGATCTGCCTTCAGTAGCTGCCTATGGCATGGCCTAATAGATTGCCTGTCAGTTTTACGCTGACAGGCAATAATACTTTGGTATTCTAAGTATACCAAAGCATTATATCTGCGATCAGAAGATCACATTGTGAAGTCGCCTAGTGGGACAAAATAAAAAAAAGGGTAGATAAAGTTTGTGAAAAAAAATAATAAAAAAATAATAATAATATTCTAAATAAAATAAAACAGAACACTTTTTTCCATAAAAAGTGGTTTTATTTTGGAAAGGTAAAAAATAAAATAAAAATGCTTATAATGGTATCACCGCAATTATGACGACCCGAGCAATGAAGTTAACACACTGATTAAGCCGCCGAGTGCACAAAAAAAAATATATAATTCCCCCACCCAGAAAAAGTTATGTCTCCTAGAAATGCGACTGAGAAAAAAATAAATAAAAAAGTGCTTGGTCATCAATGCACAAAAAGGCCTGGTCATTGAGGGGTTAATAAGTTACAATATGAAAAACAAGGTCACCACATGTCTATGTATAAATTCTACATTTCGGAAAGGAGAAACACTTCTTTTTGCATTTATTGACGGTTTTTCACCCTATTTAAACAAGGTAATTATTGTAATGTTTTGGTCATTTTGTGCTTGAAGCGTAAGAATTATATGGAGTTCATTATGTTATTATACTTTTAGGAAGCCTGAGCACCTGCAATTTCTGGAATTCTGTTTTCTCTCTCTCCACCTCCTCTGCTCTTCTCCGTTTATCCTCTTCAGCCTGTAGCTGTCTGGCTAAAAAAGAGTCACCAGTGATCTTGGCTGTGAAAACAAAATTTCAAATTTATAATATAACATTTCATATCTAGGTGAAAGGGGTAATTTATATAAATGATATAGTTATTCAGATATGGGCAACTTTCAGAGTATTCATAATGCACCTTTCATCTACACACGTAGAAATTTTCATTTAGTTTCACAGGCTGAATACCATTGGGGTACATTCACTTGGGGTGTTAATGGTGTGGCAGCCATTATTACTGCGCAAAAAGCGTTTACACAAATCGCCATTCGTTTGCTACATATGCTCCTATACAATTGTGCGGCTGGCCGCAGATTACCTGGGGAGAACATCTGATCTCTGTGCCGGCTTCTTTTTACAAAGGAGTTGTCTTCATGAGACCACTGGGGTTAAGGATTGGGTCACATTAGGTGCAGTATTGAGTATAGGAAGGACCCACGGTGTATTAGCTAACCTTTGATCCTATTAAAATACAATATCCATCTGTTGAATGAATGTAATTCCCCAACTTCTGACACATTGGAGTACCCCATGTTGGTTACCACTGACAACGGTGCAATCATTTTGACAGTTTATGAAATACGGTTGTATAAGGATAATTTTGTTATATATTGTAAGGTAAAAGTTTTAAGAACTCGTTGGCCAGTGATAGATTTGATATTTATGGCAAACCTATTTTTTATCGTTTCCGTAATTTGTTATTTTTATGAGACAACCCCTTTTAAAAGGTAAGTAGGACCTTTAATGTCATTTCAATCCTACTCAACCTAAGTTTTCAGATTATCCTGTATCCAAAATAAAAATGTTGTGATCACATCCATAAATTGGCACAACCATCCCTTACATATGGTTATCCTGAAAAATAAAACGACACCTACTGTACATCTCACAATTTTCAAGCCCTTCTGCACATACACTCAAAAGTGAATAACATTGATTATCTTGTTACAATGGCCCCTGTCAAGGGGTGGCATATATTAGGCAGCAAGTGAACAGTCAGTTCTTGAAGTGAATGTGTTGGAAGAAGGAAAATGGGCAAGCATATTGAGCGACTTTGACAAGGGCAAACTTGTGATGGGTAAACGATTGGTTTAGAGTATCTTCAATACATGAGGTTATGTGGGGTGTTCTCGGTATGCAGTGGTACATACCTGCTGAAAGTGGTCCAAGGAAGGACAACCGGTTAACCGGCGACAGGGGCATGAGCGTCAAAGGCTCACTGATGCGCAAGGTAAGCAAATGCTAGCCCGTTTTTTCCGGTCGCACAGAAGAGCTTCTGTAGCAAAAATTGCTGAAAAGTTCATGCCGGCTACGATAGAAAGTTGTCAGAACACAAAGTGCATCACGGCTTGCTGGGTTTGGGGCTGCGTAGCTGCAGATCAGTCAGAGTGCCCATACTGGCCCATGTCAGCAATGGAAAAAGGTGGCTCGTTCAGATGAATTCAGTTGTTTTTTTTCATTATGTGGACAGCCGGGTATGTGCGCATCGCTTACGTGGAAAAGATATGGCCCCAGGTTGCACTAGGGGAAGAAGGCAAGCCGACAGAGGCAGTGTGATGTGCTGGAGTAATAAGTTTGATCCATGGAGACCCCGCCTCGACTTTAAGGATCTGCTGCTAAGGTTTTGTACTCTATCAGAGGTCTTGTGGAGTCTGTCTTAATGGAGGAGTGCAGTTTTGGCGGCACACAGGGGACATACACAATATTAGGCAGGTGGTTTTAATGTTATGGCATGTGTGTGTCTCATACAATTAGGGGAGACACGGACTGCACAGGACCCCTGGGCAAGAAGACTAAATGGGCCACATGCTCTCCAATAGTTAATCATAGCCACCGCCTTATGTCTCTCTGACAATACACCAATAAATGTGAGCCACAGTCAGCAAAACTCAATTACCCAATGTTACAATTAAAATATAATATTTTCATATTGTGGTCTTAAAGAGGTTTTCCGAGATAATACTTTTATGTGTTCGTGCTTTTAACCTTGGAATGCGATTACATTTGTAATACACTTATGTATTAAAATTGGCCCGTTTCCCAATGTTGCCATGGGGCACATGACTCATGACGTCACTCTCTTTGCCCCCTCTGTTTAGGAGCCATATACCTATCAGGTGGTCAAACTGTTAAAAGTATCTGCCTGGTAGACGGCACGTCAATAGCAACACGGCATGTATGGGCTGTTCTGTCATACAGCCAAGAACGCGCATGCGCGGTCCCTGCTGTTCTCTCGCTTGTCAAGTTCTCGAGATAACAGCAGGGACCGCACATGCGCGTTACGGGCGTTACAAAAGAATAGCAAATACACGGCACGTCACAAGTGACGAGTCGTATACCCGGAAGAGAATTGAAGATCAACACAGCGGCCAGAGAGTGACATCACCCGTCAAGTACCCCACGGCAGGATCTGGAAACGGGGCCAATTTGGAAAACGTAAGTATATTACAAATGTTATTTACATTAATAAATTACAAGCATTAATACACAGTAATTTTAACTCGGAAAACCCCTTTAAGGCCTTATTTACACAAACGTGTTTCACGTCCACACGGACCTATGTAACTCAATGGGGCCATTCAGACATTCCGTGTTTTTCACGCGTGTGTCCGCTGCGTGAAACTGACTGCATGTCCTATACTTTAGTGTTTTCTGAAGTCAATGGGTGCGTGAAAATCACGCGTAGCACACAGACGCACTTCCGTGTGCTGCGCGTGATTCGCGCAACAGTTCAAGTAATGAAGGGAAAAATAAAACCACCTCTTTCATTTCATTTCCTAAACCTCAAAACCGCGTGTCATAAGGATGCCATATGCACGAAAATCACACAGCCACGCACCAAACACTGATGCCACACGGAACTGCAACGCGCAAAAAATGCAGCGGTTTTTGCGTGCGCAAAAAGCACACGTTCGTGTAAATAAGGCCTAAGTCTGGGTTCGCACTGAGTTTTTTTACGAGCTTTTTGCATGCAAACCGCTCCACAAAACTAGCCAAAAAACGGCAGAGTATGCTTCCCATTGATTTCAATGGGAGGCGGTTTTCTCCCGCTAAAAAACGGTAAAACCGGCTCGCAGGAGAAAGAAGGGACATGCCCTATCTTCGCGCGATTACGCCTCTGACCTCCCATTGCTATCAATGGGAGGCAGAGAAAGCGTATTTCACAGCGTTTTATGCCCACGGTGCTCAATGGCCACGGGCGAAAAATCGGCATGCAGGCAGAGAAAAATCTGCCTCAAACGTCCAAACTGAATTTTGAGGCACATTTTCCGCCTGCAAAAAAACTCTGTGTGAACCCAGCCTAATGCAAAAGACCACTGCAATTTATCAAGAATCTTGTGCAGCAACTATATTACGAAAGCATGAGGAAATAAATACAAGGCCACTTACATGTCACTATATGTACTAAATATTAGGAAAAAGACAAAAACAAAATTTACCTGTATCATGGTTTTCCTCCAAGTGCAGATTTACATGTTCTTGCAGAATGTTACCATTGGCACAAACCAGAGAACACATTGGGCATTCAAACTGCTGTTTGGCATTTCCTAATGGAGACAAAAAAATAAATTAAAAAAAGGAAACTGCACCAAAACCCCCAGAAAATGACAAAACTGTAAACTAAAACGCAATGTTGGTAGAGAACTTTATATTCTCCTACTGAACACCGGCAAAGATGTTCACACCCATGCTTCAAACAACATGGTTAGTGAGCTTCTCCTAAAACATGAAATAAATGTGCATGTGCTAATGAGCTGTGACTTTTATGCAACTAGCCAATGACAAAAAGAGGCAGCTGAACACTGCAGATGCTAAGATATATATACAATTTCATATCTATTATGCATTTTTATTATTTTAATTACTTCAACGCTATATTTATTGTACTTATAAATGTGAGGTTCTTAGCACTCAGTTTGATCAAATTGTGGGAGCCCACCTGCCACAACAAGGCGACCACATACAGGGAGTTCCTCGCTACACTATTCCATGGTATCAGGATTTGTTCTTAAAATTCAGAAGCAATTAACATTTCTGACCTTTTATTAGAAGGCATTTAGCCTCACAAATTAGAAACCCACTTAGTGTTCTGTGAACACTCCTGTATATGTATCAGGCCTATCAATCTCTTCTAGCTTGCAGTAGAAATAGTGTATTCAGTAGTGTTCACAATAACACAGAACCTAAAGTATGATTAAAAAACACCTAACAGAGCCCTCCCCCCACCCCTCGACATGCTTCGTCTAGATGGCGTCCTGACGCTATAACATAGGTTCTGTGTTATTGCTGATGGGGTAGTGATTTGCAGACGCTTCCCAATACCATAAAAATATCAAGAAACGATCACTACTGAATATACTACTTCTACTACTAGCGAACAGAGATTGATAGGCCTACTAAGTGGGTTTTTAACTTGTGATGCTAAGTGCCGTCTAATAAAGGTTAGAAATTTGAAATGCCTCTGAATTTTAAGAATAAATCCCAAAACCATGAAAAGGCATAGCGGGAAATAGGTAATTTATAAATTGTACCCGCCTCCTAGTAAGATTTCTATGTCACCCCCAGTGCTATATTCTGCTGTATAATGAGCTCCATATATATATATATAACAGACAAGAAAGACTTGATCAAAATGTGCGCTTAAAAAGCTCACCATTGCAAGTAGATTCAGCAGTAATGCATATATATATATATATATATATATATATAGTGTGTTTTAGGTGGCATTGGTGTTTACAGACTGTTGTTGCCATTTTCTTGTGTATATATATATATATATCTGTGATAGAGATAGGAGAGCAGGATTCTTTTGTTCACTATGTGCTGTGTACAGGAAAGATGGCAGACATTAGTTTCTGCTCGCTAGCTCAGAGACAACTGAGAATTAGAGCTAGAGGGGATACACGCAAAATAACAGTCAGAAATAGTGTTATTCCCCATGTACACACATTATTCTGAAGTCACCTTAGAAGTTAGTTACGCTTTAATTGATCACACAACACATAAAATAACACTAGCCTTTAGTGGGTGACACCAAGAGATCCGCATGTTCCATTCTTACATGTAGCTCAAGTTTGTCTATAGAGTTTTTAGCTTCAAAGCAAAAGGGGCACTCTACAACAAGGTCTCCACCGCCAGCAATGTATGCTGCAGACGCTGTAGGTGGAGCATTGTTCTCCATAACAGCATCGCCAAGTTCAGAGTCTTCGGATGCTGGAACTGTACAGAAAGCGTCAGCATTTCTGGGGACATCCTCTTCTTTACAGCTTCTATGTGTTTGGTTGTTCTCTTCTACGTCTAGAGGGATCTTGCATTCTTCAGGAGTCATCTTGTGGTTTCCCGTGCTGTCTGGCGCACTGTAGGAGCTGCCGACGGCAGTGGTTGTACCTTCATGGACTTCCTCAGAGCGCTCTTCATCACTACTCCATGGTTCCAAGATGTCTGCATGTGCGGTATGAATGTGATGGCTCAGTTCATCATACGTGAGACCAGCAACTGTGCAAAAAGGACAGCAACAGTCTTGTTCTATGTGTGCCAAGAGCAAATGGCTCTTCATGTCCTCTTCAGAGGACACCTCCTGTGTGCATATGTCACAAACCAGCATGCTGGAGATACTGTTTGGGTCCACCATCAATATAATATTGACAAGTGGATAAAAGTTTTGGAATCTAGCAAAAAAAAAAAGATACTAAGGGTTAATATGCAGAAAATCAAGACCCCTTTCAAATACACAAAAAAAAACAGCCCAGCTGGAATATGACATGATGAACCCTCTACAGTGACACCGATTTAAAGGACTACCTTCAGTATCTCATTCTTCAGACCTGGCGTCATGGGCTTAAATGTATGGTGTCATTTATATCGTAGACACATGTAAACGTTGGGAACCAGAACTTATAGCAATCAATAGAAAACAACCTAACAAGAAAAGTTATACCTTTTTTGTATAGATTATTATAGCGCATAGAGCTTTATTATGGATTGCTGTGGTTTATATATCAAATTTTTTTATAATACAGGGTGGGCCATTTATATGGATACACCTAAATAAAATGGGAATGGTTGGTGATATTAACTTACTGTTTGTAGCACATTAGTATATGGGAGGGGGGAAACTTTTCAAGCTGGGTGTTGACCATGGCGGCCATTTTGAAGTCGGCCATTTTGTATCCAACTTTAGTTTTTTCAATGGGAAGAGGGTCATGTGACACATCAAACTTATCGAGAATTTCACAAGAAAAACAATGGCGTGCTTGGTTTTAACATTACTTTATTCTTTCATGAGTTATTTACAAGTTTCTGACCACTTATAAAATGTGTTCAAAGTGTTGCCCATTGTGTTGGATTGTCAATGCAACCCTCTTCTCCCACTCTTCACACACTGATAGCAACACCGCAGAAGAAATGCTAGCACAAGCTTCCAGTATCCGTAGTTTCAGTTGCTGCACATCTCGTATCTTCACAGCATAGACAATTGCCTTCAGATGACTCCAAAGATAAAAGTCTAAGGGGGTCAGATCGGGAGGCATTTCTTCTGCGGTGTTGCTATCAGTGTGTGAAGAGTGGGAGAAGAGGGTTGCATTGACAATCCAACACAATGGGCAGCACTTTGAACACATTTTATAAGTGGTCAGAAACTTGTAAATATCTCATGAAAGAATAAAGTAACGTTAAAACCAAGCACACCATTGTTTTTCTTGTGAAATTCTCGATAAGTTTGATGTGTCACATGACCCTCTTCCCATTGAAAAAACTAACGTTGGATACAAAATGGCCGACTTCAAAATGGCCGCCATGGTCAACACCCAACTTGAAAAGTTTCCCCCCTCCCATATACTAATGTGCCACAAACAGGAAGTTAATATCACCAACCATTCCCATTTTATTTAGGTGTATCCATATAAATGGCCCACGCTGTATAACAAAATAATAATTTTTTATTTTTTTAAAACGCAGCATTCCCCGACAACTAGCTGTTTTTTTTTAACCATACGGTATGAACAGTGTTTTATAAAAATCCATTCACTACACTAACACCTGGCTACCATACGTGAATATAGGGAATATATTCTGGGAAGTTGGCGCACTACATTGCTCAGATCTTTTATACCACATGTCTAGCTCTAAAGATTGTCGCTTAAAGATTTATATAAAAGTTGCAGCAGTTGTATAGCAGGCACCAGCAACGCAGTGGGATGACCTGTCAGAGCGCCTAAGAAACGCAGCATGTTCACAAATTTGCCTTAAAAAAACGGTAAAATGAAAAGTAAAATGGGCAACGAGCAGAATATACGTATCACATAAGGGATGTGGTCTCATAGCGTATTTATGGTCCGTGCGTCATCCGCTTAAGCTGCCCACACACTATTGATTTTAGATGGCTTTAGGTCATGCGCGCATATTGCATTTTTGCTACAATTTAGAGCAACTCGCATCAAAAACCGCCATATGACCAGAACACGTCAATTCACCTCTAAAACATTTGCTGTCATCATGCGTTCCATTTTTAAAGGATCCACGTTATATATGACGGATCTATTTTCATGTTTTGTAAGTTACCAGGTGGATCAGCACAAGACTACGCTACCAGGGGCGACGAGAACTTAACGCCAGTGTGAACATGGATATAAAATACATCTGAATAAATGCACCCAAATTCACACCTCCTGCCAACCAATAATACGAGGGCTATTCAGACAAGACTGTAGATACAAAGCTCTTAGATCTTGTAGTCATGTAACTTTTATAATGAACTATGAATGAGTATTCCGCCATGCCATTTTACAATACAGATGTTTATATCAGCACCCGGTATCAGGTACACAGCAGCCTTATAACCCCTTCCCCTTGTTACCTGCCCTCATGCCGGTACACACAGAATGGCGGGCATAACCCGTTTTACTTCTCAGTTTCTTTTTCCTACTCGGTGCCCAGTATTGCAATACAACTGACTGAAGCCCCTCCTACAAGTGACGTATAATTCCGGAGCCAGCGTACAGAACCTTCTCTAGAGTAAGAAGGCGGCCATGATGCGGTTGGCTATTGTGAAAGTGCGACGCCATGATGCGGTTGGCTATTGTGAAAGTGCGACGCCGTAAAGTGACGCATGCATGCAGCTCTGTACAAAGAGAACGATGCTGATTGTCATTCTGGAAATGCAGAGCTCATAGAACCGTATAATGTGCAATATAGCGGCTCGTTTGCTTTACAAAGTGTGATTTCATTATTTTTATTAACGCGATACTAGCTCAGTAGACCACAACCTATGACACTACAGCCATTGTCACTGACAATGTGAACGGCTTAGATTCTATAACCACATAAAGGGGAAAGTCGTTACAACAGCTGGAGAGACAGAGGTTGAAGACAACTAGTCTATCTTTTCTTTATTTGCTGTGTATATGATTGCAATCTATTTGTCCCTGTTATCAGCCATTTCAGACTGGATCAGAGTCTTGTAGTATCCCTTAATTAAATTACAATGCATTCGGACAGTCTTCAGACCCTTTCACTTTTTTCCACATTTTGTTATGTTGAGACCTTGTGCTAAGATAAAAAAATAATTTTTTCCCCCCCATCATTCTGCACTTAAAGAGGCTCTGTCACCACATTATAAGTGGCCTATCTTGTACATGATGTGATCGGCGCTGTAATGTAGATTACAGCAGTGTTTTTTATTTAGAAAAACTATCATTTTTGACGGAGTTATGACCTATTTTAGCTTTATGCTAATGGCTTTCTTAATGACCAACTGGGCGTGTTTTACTTTTTGACCAAGTGGGCGTTGTGGAGAGGAGTGTATGACGCTGACCAATCAGTGACCAATCAGTGACCAATCAGTGACCAATCAGCGTTAGGCTGGGTTCACACGAGCACATTAACGTCCGTAATGGACGGACGTATTTCGGCCGGAAGCCCCGGACCGAACACACTGCAGGGAGCCGGGCTCCTAGCATTATAGTTATGTACGATGCTAGGAGTCCCTGCCTCTCCGTGGAACTACTGTCCCGTACTGAAAACATGATTACAGTACGGTACAGTTGTCCTGCAGAGAGGCAGGGACTCCTAGCATCGTACATAACTATGATGCTAGGAGCCCGGCTCTCTGCACTGAGTTCGGTCTGGGACTTCCGGCCAAAATACGTCCGTCCATTACGGACGTTAATGTGCTCGTGTGAACTCAGCCTTATACACTTCTCTCCATTCATTTACACTGCACATAGTGTTCTTACTAGATCACTATGTTAAGTCACATACACACACATTAACATTACTGAAGTGTCCTGACAGTGAATAGACATCACCTCCAGACAGGACGGGATGTCTATTTAGAATCCTGACACTTCGCTGACGTTTGTGTGTCATTTACAACACAGCGTGATCTCGATCTGTGCTGTAAATGACACACAAACGTTAGCGAAGTGTCAGGATTCTGAATAGACATCACGTCCTGGCTGGAAGGGATGTCTATTCACTTCAAAAAGAAAAAAACAAAAAATATTTTCCAAAACATACCAGGCACTCTTTGGGATAAGAATAATTTTATATACATTTTTATTAAATTCCATATAAAAATATATTTTAAAGATTTTTCATATATAAATATATCTCTTTCCTCTTTTATCCATAATACAAAGATTTTTTATAGGAAAAGAAAAGGGTTTGAGAAAACACATTTGTTTCAAACTAGATGTACATAATTTAAAAAAAAAAAAAAAAAAAAAAAATGTCTCCTGGCCAGGATACCAACACAGACTTTTATAACATTACTGCCATTAATTTATCCCCCTCTAAACACAATGACATGTCATGATGAGATATCTAGGTAATAGGTGTTCTATACATAAGCCAAAATCAGACCCATATAAGAGAATTGCTATAAGAACCGGTTCTGAAGATTTTTTTATCCAGACACCATTGGTCTCCGTTCACACTTGCGCTTTTTTCTTTTTACTCCTTTTCTAATTTTGGTCCGAAACCAACAGAAACAGTTCCTCTTGTGTGATAGCAATGCAATTGTATATAAGGAGTTAAATATTCATCTTTAAATCTTCCTATACTCGGGGGCAGCCGAGATTTCACCCAAAGGTGAGCAAATTTAAGCAATGGAGCACGCTCCTACATTCAAGAGTCGGAATCCTGCTATGCTGGTATCCACGTTAAATTTTTATTCAGACACCATTGGTCTCAGTTCACACTTGCAGTTTTTGCTTTTTCCTCCTTCTTTTAAAATTTTGGTCCGAAACCAACAGGAGCAGTTCCTCTTATATAATAGCCATGCAAATATAGATAAAGAGTTGAATACTCATCTTTATGTTGATCTCGCAACTCAAGGTGGACTGAAAGTTCACTCTTTTTCACTATGTTCCTCCTCCTGGAGCAATTGTAGAGTTAAGGCAGATTTTAAAAAAATATATCAATCGCGTTTTTCACCCCTTCAATCCCATCATTGGCAGATCACAATTCCCACATGGAAGGTTCTCCTTATATCCACTCCATCCACGGTCAATCCTTATGTTGAATAGCTTGGATCTTCCTATACTCGGGGGCAGCTGAGGTTTCACCCAAGGTGAGCAAATTATAGCAATGGAACACACTCCTCATTGGAGAGTCGGTATCGTAATATGCTGGTATCCACGTTGGTTTTTTCTGGCAACACTGGAGACTACAAGACGAGGCAAGGTTGACGTCACTACCTGCCAGGTGTAGACTAATTGATCAGCTGACATGTTTCATCCCAAACCAGGATTTCCTCAGAGCCATTTTGTGAGTTCAGTAAAGTCTGGCCTCTTTATAGTGCCAAATTTAAAGGGAACTGAACCCATATGTAAAAATATTACATTAAGTACTCATAGAATCCAATGATTCAAATCCAAAACGTCCAATTATACACATGTTTTGTCCATATTTATAGATTCCCCTCAGTATTTCATCATACATTTCTATCCGGGAATATACATATATATAAAATACCAAAACATATACACACAGTACATTGCAAGTAAATTCCCATTTTTTGGATTAAGAAAAATTCATTTATCCCTAACAAACCCATTAGTGATCAGCAGTGTCTATAATAAATAAAATATAACAGAAAATTATATAAATAATAAATAAGAAAATAAAATAAAAAAATAAATAAATAAAAATAAATAAAAAATCCAAAAAATTAAATAAATGATGAGAGATCCATGTTGCATTTCAGATGGTATAACACTAATTTGACGCTGCACCTGTCAACGGACTGTCCATAAAGCATTAAGCCCATAAAGTACCTATTTATTACAGTAATATGATAGTGTCCCGCTAATTTTTATCTGCCGAAAATCAGGCAAGGCATCCTCTGTACCCGGGTGACAGGGAGTGGGTCCAACCCCGAGAATATTTCCGGAGGGACCGAGTCCCCATCACCCAGGGACAGAGAACATCCATAGGACCTATCCATTTATCCAGAGAAAAAAAGTATTTATAAAAGGAAAATTAGTTCGCTGGTTGGTGCGTGGAAAAATCACGGGACGCTGTTACACAGCCGGCCCTTAAGGATCCACGCAACCCCCACCCAAATGCCAAACCGACAAGATCACTTCCAAAACATAAAGGGATATAAAACACCTGGCAGGTAGTGACGTCAACCTTGCCTCGTCTTGTAGTCTCCAGTGTTGCCAGAAAAAACCAACGTGGATACCAGCATATTACGATACCGACTCTCCAATGAGGAGTGTGTTCCATTGCTATAATTTGCTCACCTTGGGTGAAACCTCGGCTGCCCCCGAGTATAGGAAGATCCAAGCTATTCAACATAAGGATTGACCGTGGATGGAGTGGATATAAGGAGAACCTTCCATGTGGGAATTGTGATCTGCCAATGATGAGATTGAAGGGGTGAAAAACGCGATTGATATATTTTTTTAAAATCTGCCTTAACTCTACAATTGCTCCAGGAGGAGGAACATAGTGAAAAAGAGTGAACTTTCAGTCCACCTTGAGTTGCGAGATCAACATAAAGATGAGTATTCAACTCTTTATCTATATTTGCATGGCTATTATATAAGAGGAACTGCTCCTGTTGGTTTCGGACCAAAATTTTAAAAGAAGGAGGAAAAAGCAAAAACTGCAAGTGTGAACTGAGACCAATGGTGTCTGAATAAAAATTTAACGTGGATACCAGCATAGCAGGATTCCGACTCTTGAATGTAGGAGCGTGCTCCATTGCTTAAATTTGCTCACCTTTGGGTGAAATCTCGGCTGCCCCCGAGTATAGGAAGATTTAAAGATGAATATTTAACTCCTTATATACAATTGCATTGCTATCACACAAGAGGAACTGTTTCTGTTGGTTTCGGACCAAAATTAGAAAAGAAGGAGTAAAAAGAAAAAAGCGCAAGTGTGAACGGAGACCAATGGTGTCTGGATAAAAAAATCTTCAGAACCGGTTCTTATAGCAATTCTCTTATATGGGTCTGATTTTGGCTTATGTATAGAACACCTATTACCTAGATATCTCATCATGACATGTCATTGTGTTTAGAGGGGGATAAATTAATGGCAGTAATGTTATAAAAGTCTGTGTTGGTATCCTGGCCAGGAGACAATTTTTTATTTTTTTTTTTTTTTTTTTTTTTTAAATTATGTACATCTAGTTTGAAACAAATGTGTTTTCTCAAACCCTTTTCTTTTCCTATAAAAAATCTTTGTATTATGGATAAAAGAGGAAAGAGATATATTTATATATGAAAAATCTTTAAAATATATTTTTATATGGAATTTAATAAAAATTTATATAAAATTATTCTTATCCCAAAGAGTGCCTGGTATGTTTTGGAAAATATTTTTTGTTTTTTTCTTTTTGAATTGTTGCTCTCCGAAACGGCACCGTGCTATATATGGATTGCATATTTTGGGATTTCTATTAGGTATGGTTTATAACCATTTCTTGTGTTTAGCTCATATTTAATTAAGGAGGTGTTCTCTCCTGTTTTTCTTTACCTTGAGAATATATCCCTTTCCGCCTTGTGTGATCAGTGGTGTCTTCCTTCCCCGCCTTTTTTTTTTTTCTTTTTTTTTTTTTTTTCTTTTTTTCTTTTCCCTTAAGAATGGCTTATTGCCTAGATGTAGAGGTCGATGCACAAATTGCTGCATTATTAAATTGTGAGGTCAATAGGAGTATAGAGGACTCAAGCCGAGATATATACGGCCTATTTAAAAACCATAGAAAATTAACATTGAACCATTTAAGACGTAAATGGGATATCCAAAGTTTAGAAGCATATAAAAAATCCGATATTACACCTAGAGGGTTACGTAGACGCACCGTTCCGGCTTCCCATTTCAAAGGAGAGGAGTTCCTAAAAAAATGGGATGAAGAATGTCTAAGACATTCAAAAAAATTAATGGATTTACTAATAGATGAAGAAAGAGTTATGTTGAGATCCCTCACTATGGAAATTGAGGATAGTGTTAGAAAATTGGATGAGTTTTCTTCCCATCTTGAATTTGAGAAATTAAATACTAATCTCAAGAGAGAAGTAGAGTTAGAACTTAGGGAAATCTCTACCCGTAAAAGGAAAAAATTTCAAAGAGATATTTTTGATTTTGAACAACAGCAAATTTTCTCTTTTTCAAATAAAAGGGAGGGATTTAATAGACGTAAACCATGGACGAGGAAAAATACATACACATCAACGGATGGGGAAACAACAAGTGATCTGTCAAGTGATAACGAGACAGGGAAATATACTAGAGTAGAAGATACACAAAGTAAAGTCTCTTTTTTAGGGGATCGAAACAGAGGAAGGTACGGAGAGGAAAAATTAGTAGACAAAAAAGGAGGGCCGAACACGAGGCAACGCAGGGGGAGATAGAATATAATGTGAACAATGTAATTAATTTAACAGAAATTGTTTTAACAAATGATCATATTTCTTTATTAAATCGTGGTTTAGGATTCTCACCAGTTACCCCCGGAAATAAATTTGAGATCTATAAAGACCTACACCTGTTTTTGAGGAAAATTATTTTGAGACTTTGGCATGGGGAGAGAGAAAAAATAGAGAAGAACCCAGATAGCCATATAGAGATATCCCCCATGGATGAGAGAATGGGATCCAACTTACTGTCCAATCTTGGATTGACAGATATGAATGCACTAATAGATCTAGATGAGTTATGGAAGGAGAGTCACGTATCTGGAGACATGGGAGATGGAGAGATGTTTACGGAGGATCTTATCCCGGAGTTTACGGGATTGCGAAAAAAGAGTAGCGTAATGCCCAGTGTCTGCTCTAATAGATGTACTCAGGCCTTTTTGGAGGCCATGCACAGGGACATTGACCTCATTGACTGGTCTTCCTTCCTGAGTGAGGACAATTTGACCAAAAAAGAACGGAAAGCATTAAAAGAGTTGAAAAATTTAAAAGATGTTATAATCAAACCAAGTGATAAAGGTGGGAATGTGGTCCTCCTCAGGGAGGAATACTATGTCGGTGAGATCAAGAGGCAATTAAATACTAATTCTTATGTTCCCCTAACTGGTAACCCCATTCCAGATTTAACACACACACTAAATAGAAAACTGATGTTTGCTGTGGATGAGGGCTTGATAAGTAAACAAGAACTCCATTACTTGGAGATAAAGGAGCCACGTATACCTACCATGTATGTGCTTCCCAAGGTACACAAGAATAGAGATACCCCACCTGGCAGGCCAATTATCTCAGGGTGTGATGGCCCAACTGATCACCTTGGGAAATACATAGATGAAAAACTTAAACCATTTGTGGGTGCGCTCCCCTCTTTTGTCTTAGACACAGGAGATCTCCTAAGTAAATTGGAAAAACTTACGATTGAGGGTGATTTTCTGCTCGTGGGATTGGATGTAGAATCGTTGTATACCTCCATCCCCCATGAGGCTGGACTAAGGGCCGCTGCGCATTTCCTGGAGAGACGAGGTGGGGAATGGGCCCATCAAAATGAATTCATTATAGAGATGTTGGAATTTGTCCTGAACCACAATTGCTTCTCATTTGATGGCAAATATTATCGCCAAGTACAGGGGACAGCCATGGGGTCCTCTTGTGCACCTTCATATGCATGTTTACATCTGGGATGGTGGGAAGAATTTATTGTATATCCCCACCCTCTCTTTAGGAGATGTGCGGCTACCTGGCTCAGATACATGGATGATGTGCTCCTATGTTGGAAGGGATCGGTGGAAACCCTGGAAGAGTTTATTAAAGATCTCAATACGAATAGTTTGAATCTTTTCTTGACATTTACTTCAAGTGAGACTAATATCAGTTTTCTAGATTTAAATATTCACAGGGAAGGAAATCAGCTTATGACTACGACTTTCCGTAAACCAACGTCAGGAAATAGCCTTTTGGCAGCAAGTAGCCATCACCTACCTTCCCAAATTAAGGGAATCCCAATAAGTGAATTTCTTCGAATCAGACGTAACTGCTCTAGATTTGAAGACTTCAAAGGAGAGGCTCAAGATTTAACATCGCGCTTTTTAAATAGGGGATATCCTAAAAAAATTATAAAAAAAGGGTATAACAGAGCCATAAGACAAGATAGGAGGGAAATTCTTGAAAGGGTTAAAAAAGAAAAACATGATAATAGAGTACGGTTCATCTCAAGGTATGGTTCCCATTGGAATTTACTACGTAATTTAATGATTAAAAATTGGCCTCACCTAACTTTGGATAAAAGGATTGGTTCAATAGTAGGTGAGATACCAAGTATGGTTCCAAGAAAAGCCCCTACTTTAAAAGATATTCTAGTCAGTTCTGAATTTAAAAGAAAGACCATAGATAACGAAACATGGTTGAATAAACGGCCAAAGGGGATGTATATGTGTGGCTCTTGCAATTGTTGCAAATATGTTTTGAAATCCGATACCTTTTTTGACAGCGAACATAAAAGAGAATTTAAGGTTTATAATTTTATCAACTGTCGTTCAACTATGGTGGTGTATTCAATTATTTGTCCATGTGGTAAGCAGTATATTGGAAAAACGAAACGGGAGTTACAGATAAGAATTAGGGAACATCTTTCAGACATTACAAAGGGCGAAATGAAAAGCCCATTGGCAGCACATTTTAAATTACATCATGGACAATCAACCAAGGGCTTAAAATTTATGGGAATCTACCAACTTTTTGAGGATAGAAGGGGTGGGGATCGTAACCGTATTCTTTTACAGAAAGAAACGATGTGGATTTATACATTGGGAACCCTCAACCCTAGAGGTCTTAACAATGAAATAAAATTTAATATGTTCTTATGACATGCGGAATTAATAATCCCCTTCTATTTATTGGTGGTTGCGTCTTTGTGGTGTAATATGATTGCCCGTCTTTTGGATACCTCCAATGGATTGATTACCTTGTGACCTATTCTCAAATGGTTTGATTCGACCCAATCTAAGTAAATATATCTTTTCACTCCTTGAAAATAGGAGGGAATAGACTTATGGGATGAATAAAGAACTAACTGTTATGATTTTCTGCCTCCGAGTGGTGGGGACTGGGTCCCTACAGATTTTTATCTGTTGTGGACCCGCTCCCTGCCCTTCGGAGACAGACATTAAAATCCTTGGATTCCGGAAGCGTTTTTGCCCTAATTTGGGAAAGCCTGTTTTATATCCCTTTTATGTTTTGGAAGTGATCTTGTCGGTTTGGCATTTGGGTGGGGGTTGCGTGGATCCTTAAGGGCCGGCTGTGTAACAGCGTCCCGTGATTTTTCCACGCACCAACCAGCGAACTAATTTTCCTTTTATAAATACTTTTTTTCTCTGGATAAATGGATAGGTCCTATGGATGTTCTCTGTCCCTGGGTGATGGGGACTCGGTCCCTCCGGAAATATTCTCGGGGTTGGACCCACTCCCTGTCACCCGGGTACAGAGGATGCCTTGCCTGATTTTCGGCAGATAAAAATTAGCGGGACACTATCATATTACTGTAATAAATAGGTACTTTATGGGCTTAATGCTTTATGGACAGTCCGTTGACAGGTGCAGCGTCAAATTAGTGTTATACCATCTGAAATGCAACATGGATCTCTCATCATTTATTTAATTTTTTGGATTTTTTATTTATTTTTATTTATTTATTTTTTTATTTTATTTTCTTATTTATTATTTATATAATTTTCTGTTATATTTTATTTATTATAGACACTGCTGATCACTAATGGGTTTGTTAGGGATAAATGAATTTTTCTTAATCCAAAAAATGGGAATTTACTTGCAATGTACTGTGTGTATATGTTTTGGTATTTTATATATATGTATATTCCCGGATAGAAATGTATGATGAAATACTGAGGGGAATCTATAAATATGGACAAAACATGTGTATAATTGGACGTTTTGGATTTGAATCATTGGATTCTATGAGTACTTAATGTAATATTTTTACATATGGGTTCAGTTCCCTTTAAATTTGGCACTATAAAGAGGCCAGACTTTACTGAACTCACAAAATGGCTCTGAGGAAATCCTGGTTCGGGATGAAACATGTCAGCTGATCAATTAGTCTACACCTGGCAGGTAGTGACGTCAACCTTGCCTCGTCTTGTAGTCTCCAGTGTTGCCAGAAAAAACCAACGTGGATACCAGCATATTACGATACCGACTCTCCAATGAGGAGTGTGTTCCATTGCTATAATTTGCTCACCTTGGGTGAAACCTCGGCTGCCCCCGAGTATAGGAAGATCCAAGCTATTCAACATAAGGATTGACCGTGGATGGAGTGGATATAAGGAGAACCTTCCATGTGGGAATTGTGATCTGCCAATGATGAGATTGAAGGGGTGAAAAACGCGATTGATATATTTTTTTAAAATCTGCCTTAACTCTACAATTGCTCCAGGAGGAGGAACATAGTGAAAAAGAGTGAACTTTCAGTCCACCTTGAGTTGCGAGATCAACATAAAGATGAGTATTCAACTCTTTATCTATATTTGCATGGCTATTATATAAGAGGAACTGCTCCTGTTGGTTTCGGACCAAAATTTTAAAAGAAGGAGGAAAAAGCAAAAACTGCAAGTGTGAACTGAGACCAATGGTGTCTGAATAAAAATTTAACGTGGATACCAGCATAGCAGGATTCCGACTCTTGAATGTAGGAGCGTGCTCCATTGCTTAAATTTGCTCACCTTTGGGTGAAATCTCGGCTGCCCCCGAGTATAGGAAGATTTAAAGATGAATATTTAACTCCTTATATACAATTGCATTGCTATCACACAAGAGGAACTGTTTCTGTTGGTTTCGGACCAAAATTAGAAAAGAAGGAGTAAAAAGAAAAAAGCGCAAGTGTGAACGGAGACCAATGGTGTCTGGATAAAAAAATCTTCAGAACCGGTTCTTATAGCAATTCTCTTATATGGGTCTGATTTTGGCTTATGTATAGAACACCTATTACCTAGATATCTCATCATGACATGTCATTGTGTTTAGAGGGGGATAAATTAATGGCAGTAATGTTATAAAAGTCTGTGTTGGTATCCTGGCCAGGAGACAATTTTTTATTTTTTTTTTTATTTTTTTTTTTTTAAATTATGTACATCTAGTTTGAAACAAATGTGTTTTCTCAAACCCTTTTCTTTTCCTATAAAAAATCTTTGTATTATGGATAAAAGAGGAAAGAGATATATTTATATATGAAAAATCTTTAAAATATATTTTTATATGGAATTTAATAAAAATTTATATAAAATTATTCTTATCCCAAAGAGTGCCTGGTATGTTTTGGAAAATATTTTTTGTTTTTTTCTTTTTGAATTGTTGCTCTCCGAAACGGCACCGTGCTATATATGGATTGCATATTTTGGGATTTCTATTAGGTATGGTTTATAACCATTTCTTGTGTTTAGCTCATATTTAATTAAGGAGGTGTTCTCTCCTGTTTTTCTTTACCTTGAGAATATATCCCTTTCCGCCTTGTGTGATCAGTGGTGTCTTCCTTCCCCGCCTTTTTTTTTTTTCTTTTTTTTTTTTTTTCTTTTTTTCTTTTCCCTTAAGAATGGCTTATTGCCTAGATGTAGAGGTCGATGCACAAATTGCTGCATTATTAAATTGTGAGGTCAATAGGAGTATAGAGGACTCAAGCCGAGATATATACGGCCTATTTAAAAACCATAGAAAATTAACATTGAACCATTTAAGACGTAAATGGGATATCCAAAGTTTAGAAGCATATAAAAAATCCGATATTACACCTAGAGGGTTACGTAGACGCACCGTTCCGGCTTCCCATTTCAAAGGAGAGGAGTTCCTAAAAAAATGGGATGAAGAATGTCTAAGACATTCAAAAAAATTAATGGATTTACTAATAGATGAAGAAAGAGTTATGTTGAGATCCCTCACTATGGAAATTGAGGATAGTGTTAGAAAATTGGATGAGTTTTCTTCCCATCTTGAATTTGAGAAATTAAATACTAATCTCAAGAGAGAAGTAGAGTTAGAACTTAGGGAAATCTCTACCCGTAAAAGGAAAAAATTTCAAAGAGATATTTTTGATTTTGAACAACAGCAAATTTTCTCTTTTTCAAATAAAAGGGAGGGATTTAATAGACGTAAACCATGGACGAGGAAAAATACATACACATCAACGGATGGGGAAACAACAAGTGATCTGTCAAGTGATAACGAGACAGGGAAATATACTAGAGTAGAAGATACACAAAGTAAAGTCTCTTTTTTAGGGGATCGAAACAGAGGAAGGTACGGAGAGGAAAAATTAGTAGACAAAAAAGGAGGGCCGAACACGAGGCAACGCAGGGGGAGATAGAATATAATGTGAACAATGTAATTAATTTAACAGAAATTGTTTTAACAAATGATCATATTTCTTTATTAAATCGTGGTTTAGGATTCTCACCAGTTACCCCCGGAAATAAATTTGAGATCTATAAAGACCTACACCTGTTTTTGAGGAAAATTATTTTGAGACTTTGGCATGGGGAGAGAGAAAAAATAGAGAAGAACCCAGATAGCCATATAGAGATATCCCCCATGGATGAGAGAATGGGATCCAACTTACTGTCCAATCTTGGATTGACAGATATGAATGCACTAATAGATCTAGATGAGTTATGGAAGGAGAGTCACGTATCTGGAGACATGGGAGATGGAGAGATGTTTACGGAGGATCTTATCCCGGAGTTTACGGGATTGCGAAAAAAGAGTAGCGTAATGCCCAGTGTCTGCTCTAATAGATGTACTCAGGCCTTTTTGGAGGCCATGCACAGGGACATTGACCTCATTGACTGGTCTTCCTTCCTGAGTGAGGACAATTTGACCAAAAAAGAACGGAAAGCATTAAAAGAGTTGAAAAATTTAAAAGATGTTATAATCAAACCAAGTGATAAAGGTGGGAATGTGGTCCTCCTCAGGGAGGAATACTATGTCGGTGAGATCAAGAGGCAATTAAATACTAATTCTTATGTTCCCCTAACTGGTAACCCCATTCCAGATTTAACACACACACTAAATAGAAAACTGATGTTTGCTGTGGATGAGGGCTTGATAAGTAAACAAGAACTCCATTACTTGGAGATAAAGGAGCCACGTATACCTACCATGTATGTGCTTCCCAAGGTACACAAGAATAGAGATACCCCACCTGGCAGGCCAATTATCTCAGGGTGTGATGGCCCAACTGATCACCTTGGGAAATACATAGATGAAAAACTTAAACCATTTGTGGGTGCGCTCCCCTCTTTTGTCTTAGACACAGGAGATCTCCTAAGTAAATTGGAAAAACTTACGATTGAGGGTGATTTTCTGCTCGTGGGATTGGATGTAGAATCGTTGTATACCTCCATCCCCCATGAGGCTGGACTAAGGGCCGCTGCGCATTTCCTGGAGAGACGAGGTGGGGAATGGGCCCATCAAAATGAATTCATTATAGAGATGTTGGAATTTGTCCTGAACCACAATTGCTTCTCATTTGATGGCAAATATTATCGCCAAGTACAGGGGACAGCCATGGGGTCCTCTTGTGCACCTTCATATGCATGTTTACATCTGGGATGGTGGGAAGAATTTATTGTATATCCCCACCCTCTCTTTAGGAGATGTGCGGCTACCTGGCTCAGATACATGGATGATGTGCTCCTATGTTGGAAGGGATCGGTGGAAACCCTGGAAGAGTTTATTAAAGATCTCAATACGAATAGTTTGAATCTTTTCTTGACATTTACTTCAAGTGAGACTAATATCAGTTTTCTAGATTTAAATATTCACAGGGAAGGAAATCAGCTTATGACTACGACTTTCCGTAAACCAACGTCAGGAAATAGCCTTTTGGCAGCAAGTAGCCATCACCTACCTTCCCAAATTAAGGGAATCCCAATAAGTGAATTTCTTCGAATCAGACGTAACTGCTCTAGATTTGAAGACTTCAAAGGAGAGGCTCAAGATTTAACATCGCGCTTTTTAAATAGGGGATATCCTAAAAAAATTATAAAAAAAGGGTATAACAGAGCCATAAGACAAGATAGGAGGGAAATTCTTGAAAGGGTTAAAAAAGAAAAACATGATAATAGAGTACGGTTCATCTCAAGGTATGGTTCCCATTGGAATTTACTACGTAATTTAATGATTAAAAATTGGCCTCACCTAACTTTGGATAAAAGGATTGGTTCAATAGTAGGTGAGATACCAAGTATGGTTCCAAGAAAAGCCCCTACTTTAAAAGATATTCTAGTCAGTTCTGAATTTAAAAGAAAGACCATAGATAACGAAACATGGTTGAATAAACGGCCAAAGGGGATGTATATGTGTGGCTCTTGCAATTGTTGCAAATATGTTTTGAAATCCGATACCTTTTTTGACAGCGAACATAAAAGAGAATTTAAGGTTTATAATTTTATCAACTGTCGTTCAACTATGGTGGTGTATTCAATTATTTGTCCATGTGGTAAGCAGTATATTGGAAAAACGAAACGGGAGTTACAGATAAGAATTAGGGAACATCTTTCAGACATTACAAAGGGCGAAATGAAAAGCCCATTGGCAGCACATTTTAAATTACATCATGGACAATCAACCAAGGGCTTAAAATTTATGGGAATCTACCAACTTTTTGAGGATAGAAGGGGTGGGGATCGTAACCGTATTCTTTTACAGAAAGAAACGATGTGGATTTATACATTGGGAACCCTCAACCCTAGAGGTCTTAACAATGAAATAAAATTTAATATGTTCTTATGACATGCGGAATTAATAATCCCCTTCTATTTATTGGTGGTTGCGTCTTTGTGGTGTAATATGATTGCCCGTCTTTTGGATACCTCCAATGGATTGATTACCTTGTGACCTATTCTCAAATGGTTTGATTCGACCCAATCTAAGTAAATATATCTTTTCACTCCTTGAAAATAGGAGGGAATAGACTTATGGGATGAATAAAGAACTAACTGTTATGATTTTCTGCCTCCGAGTGGTGGGGACTGGGTCCCTACAGATTTTTATCTGTTGTGGACCCGCTCCCTGCCCTTCGGAGACAGACATTAAAATCCTTGGATTCCGGAAGCGTTTTTGCCCTAATTTGGGAAAGCCTGTTTTATATCCCTTTTATGTTTTGGAAGTGATCTTGTCGGTTTGGCATTTGGGTGGGGGTTGCGTGGATCCTTAAGGGCCGGCTGTGTAACAGCGTCCCGTGATTTTTCCACGCACCAACCAGCGAACTAATTTTCCTTTTATAAATACTTTTTTTCTCTGGATAAATGGATAGGTCCTATGGATGTTCTCTGTCCCTGGGTGATGGGGACTCGGTCCCTCCGGAAATATTCTCGGGGTTGGACCCACTCCCTGTCACCCGGGTACAGAGGATGCCTTGCCTGATTTTCGGCAGATAAAAATTAGCGGGACACTATCATATTACTGTAATAAATAGGTACTTTATGGGCTTAATGCTTTATGGACAGTCCGTTGACAGGTGCAGCGTCAAATTAGTGTTATACCATCTGAAATGCAACATGGATCTCTCATCATTTATTTAATTTTTTGGATTTTTTATTTATTTTTATTTATTTATTTTTTTATTTTATTTTCTTATTTATTATTTATATAATTTTCTGTTATATTTTATTTATTATAGACACTGCTGATCACTAATGGGTTTGTTAGGGATAAATGAATTTTTCTTAATCCAAAAAATGGGAATTTACTTGCAATGTACTGTGTGTATATGTTTTGGTATTTTATATATATGTATATTCCCGGATAGAAATGTATGATGAAATACTGAGGGGAATCTATAAATATGGACAAAACATGTGTATAATTGGACGTTTTGGATTTGAATCATTGGATTCTATGAGTACTTAATGTAATATTTTTACATATGGGTTCAGTTCCCTTTAAATTTGGCACTATAAAGAGGCCAGACTTTACTGAACTCACAAAATGGCTCTGAGGAAATCCTGGTTCGGGATGAAACATGTCAGCTGATCAATTAGTCTACACCTGGCAGGTAGTGACGTCAACCTTGCCTCGTCTTGTAGTCTCCAGTGTTGCCAGAAAAAACCAACGTGGATACCAGCATATTACGATACCGACTCTCCAATGAGGAGTGTGTTCCATTGCTATAATTTGCTCACCTTGGGTGAAACCTCGGCTGCCCCCGAGTATAGGAAGATCCAAGCTATTCAACATAAGGATTGACCGTGGATGGAGTGGATATAAGGAGAACCTTCCATGTGGGAATTGTGATCTGCCAATGATGAGATTGAAGGGGTGAAAAACGCGATTGATATATTTTTTTAAAATCTGCCTTAACTCTACAATTGCTCCAGGAGGAGGAACATAGTGAAAAAGAGTGAACTTTCAGTCCACCTTGAGTTGCGAGATCAACATAAAGATGAGTATTCAACTCTTTATCTATATTTGCATGGCTATTATATAAGAGGAACTGCTCCTGTTGGTTTCGGACCAAAATTTTAAAAGAAGGAGGAAAAAGCAAAAACTGCAAGTGTGAACTGAGACCAATGGTGTCTGAATAAAAATTTAACGTGGATACCAGCATAGCAGGATTCCGACTCTTGAATGTAGGAGCGTGCTCCATTGCTTAAATTTGCTCACCTTTGGGTGAAATCTCGGCTGCCCCCGAGTATAGGAAGATTTAAAGATGAATATTTAACTCCTTATATACAATTGCATTGCTATCACACAAGAGGAACTGTTTCTGTTGGTTTCGGACCAAAATTAGAAAAGAAGGAGTAAAAAGAAAAAAGCGCAAGTGTGAACGGAGACCAATGGTGTCTGGATAAAAAAATCTTCAGAACCGGTTCTTATAGCAATTCTCTTATATGGGTCTGATTTTGGCTTATGTATAGAACACCTATTACCTAGATATCTCATCATGACATGTCATTGTGTTTAGAGGGGGATAAATTAATGGCAGTAATGTTATAAAAGTCTGTGTTGGTATCCTGGCCAGGAGACATTTTTTTTTTTTTTTTTTTTTTAAATTATGTACATCTAGTTTGAAACAAATGTGTTTTCTCAAACCCTTTTCTTTTCCTATAAAAAATCTTTGTATTATGGATAAAAGAGGAAAGAGATATATTTATATATGAAAAATCTTTAAAATATATTTTTATATGGAATTTAATAAAAATTTATATAAAATTATTCTTATCCCAAAGAGTGCCTGGTATGTTTTGGAAAATATTTTTTGTTTTTTTCTTTTTGAATTGTTGCTCTCCGAAACGGCACCGTGCTATATATGGATTGCATATTTTGGGATTTCTATTAGGTATGGTTTATAACCATTTCTTGTGTTTAGCTCATATTTAATTAAGGAGGTGTTCTCTCCTGTTTTTCTTTACCTTGAGAATATATCCCTTTCCGCCTTGTGTGATCAGTGGTGTCTTCCTTCCCCGCCTTTTTTTTTTTTTTTTTTTTTTTTTTTTTCTTTTTTTCTTCCTTTTCCCTTAAGAATGGCTTATTGCCTAGATGTAGAGGTCGATGCACAAATTGCTGCATTATTAAATTGTGAGGTCAATAGGAGTATAGAGGACTCAAGCCGAGATATATACGGCCTATTTAAAAACCATAGAAAATTAACATTGAACCATTTAAGACGTAAATGGGATATCCAAAGTTTAGAAGCATATAAAAAATCCGATATTACACCTAGAGGGTTACGTAGACGCACCGTTCCGGCTTCCCATTTCAAAGGAGAGGAGTTCCTAAAAAAATGGGATGAAGAATGTCTAAGACATTCAAAAAAATTAATGGATTTACTAATAGATGAAGAAAGAGTTATGTTGAGATCCCTCACTATGGAAATTGAGGATAGTGTTAGAAAATTGGATGAGTTTTCTTCCCATCTTGAATTTGAGAAATTAAATACTAATCTCAAGAGAGAAGTAGAGTTAGAACTTAGGGAAATCTCTACCCGTAAAAGGAAAAAATTTCAAAGAGATATTTTTGATTTTGAACAACAGCAAATTTTCTCTTTTTCAAATAAAAGGGAGGGATTTAATAGACGTAAACCATGGACGAGGAAAAATACATACACATCAACGGATGGGGAAACAACAAGTGATCTGTCAAGTGATAACGAGACAGGGAAATATACTAGAGTAGAAGATACACAAAGTAAAGTCTCTTTTTTAGGGGATCGAAACAGAGGAAGGTACGGAGAGGAAAAATTAGTAGACAAAAAAGGAGGGCCGAACACGAGGCAACGCAGGGGGAGATAGAATATAATGTGAACAATGTAATTAATTTAACAGAAATTGTTTTAACAAATGATCATATTTCTTTATTAAATCGTGGTTTAGGATTCTCACCAGTTACCCCCGGAAATAAATTTGAGATCTATAAAGACCTACACCTGTTTTTGAGGAAAATTATTTTGAGACTTTGGCATGGGGAGAGAGAAAAAATAGAGAAGAACCCAGATAGCCATATAGAGATATCCCCCATGGATGAGAGAATGGGATCCAACTTACTGTCCAATCTTGGATTGACAGATATGAATGCACTAATAGATCTAGATGAGTTATGGAAGGAGAGTCACGTATCTGGAGACATGGGAGATGGAGAGATGTTTACGGAGGATCTTATCCCGGAGTTTACGGGATTGCGAAAAAAGAGTAGCGTAATGCCCAGTGTCTGCTCTAATAGATGTACTCAGGCCTTTTTGGAGGCCATGCACAGGGACATTGACCTCATTGACTGGTCTTCCTTCCTGAGTGAGGACAATTTGACCAAAAAAGAACGGAAAGCATTAAAAGAGTTGAAAAATTTAAAAGATGTTATAATCAAACCAAGTGATAAAGGTGGGAATGTGGTCCTCCTCAGGGAGGAATACTATGTCGGTGAGATCAAGAGGCAATTAAATACTAATTCTTATGTTCCCCTAACTGGTAACCCCATTCCAGATTTAACACACACACTAAATAGAAAACTGATGTTTGCTGTGGATGAGGGCTTGATAAGTAAACAAGAACTCCATTACTTGGAGATAAAGGAGCCACGTATACCTACCATGTATGTGCTTCCCAAGGTACACAAGAATAGAGATACCCCACCTGGCAGGCCAATTATCTCAGGGTGTGATGGCCCAACTGATCACCTTGGGAAATACATAGATGAAAAACTTAAACCATTTGTGGGTGCGCTCCCCTCTTTTGTCTTAGACACAGGAGATCTCCTAAGTAAATTGGAAAAACTTACGATTGAGGGTGATTTTCTGCTCGTGGGATTGGATGTAGAATCGTTGTATACCTCCATCCCCCATGAGGCTGGACTAAGGGCCGCTGCGCATTTCCTGGAGAGACGAGGTGGGGAATGGGCCCATCAAAATGAATTCATTATAGAGATGTTGGAATTTGTCCTGAACCACAATTGCTTCTCATTTGATGGCAAATATTATCGCCAAGTACAGGGGACAGCCATGGGGTCCTCTTGTGCACCTTCATATGCATGTTTACATCTGGGATGGTGGGAAGAATTTATTGTATATCCCCACCCTCTCTTTAGGAGATGTGCGGCTACCTGGCTCAGATACATGGATGATGTGCTCCTATGTTGGAAGGGATCGGTGGAAACCCTGGAAGAGTTTATTAAAGATCTCAATACGAATAGTTTGAATCTTTTCTTGACATTTACTTCAAGTGAGACTAATATCAGTTTTCTAGATTTAAATATTCACAGGGAAGGAAATCAGCTTATGACTACGACTTTCCGTAAACCAACGTCAGGAAATAGCCTTTTGGCAGCAAGTAGCCATCACCTACCTTCCCAAATTAAGGGAATCCCAATAAGTGAATTTCTTCGAATCAGACGTAACTGCTCTAGATTTGAAGACTTCAAAGGAGAGGCTCAAGATTTAACATCGCGCTTTTTAAATAGGGGATATCCTAAAAAAATTATAAAAAAAGGGTATAACAGAGCCATAAGACAAGATAGGAGGGAAATTCTTGAAAGGGTTAAAAAAGAAAAACATGATAATAGAGTACGGTTCATCTCAAGGTATGGTTCCCATTGGAATTTACTACGTAATTTAATGATTAAAAATTGGCCTCACCTAACTTTGGATAAAAGGATTGGTTCAATAGTAGGTGAGATACCAAGTATGGTTCCAAGAAAAGCCCCTACTTTAAAAGATATTCTAGTCAGTTCTGAATTTAAAAGAAAGACCATAGATAACGAAACATGGTTGAATAAACGGCCAAAGGGGATGTATATGTGTGGCTCTTGCAATTGTTGCAAATATGTTTTGAAATCCGATACCTTTTTTGACAGCGAACATAAAAGAGAATTTAAGGTTTATAATTTTATCAACTGTCGTTCAACTATGGTGGTGTATTCAATTATTTGTCCATGTGGTAAGCAGTATATTGGAAAAACGAAACGGGAGTTACAGATAAGAATTAGGGAACATCTTTCAGACATTACAAAGGGCGAAATGAAAAGCCCATTGGCAGCACATTTTAAATTACATCATGGACAATCAACCAAGGGCTTAAAATTTATGGGAATCTACCAACTTTTTGAGGATAGAAGGGGTGGGGATCGTAACCGTATTCTTTTACAGAAAGAAACGATGTGGATTTATACATTGGGAACCCTCAACCCTAGAGGTCTTAACAATGAAATAAAATTTAATATGTTCTTATGACATGCGGAATTAATAATCCCCTTCTATTTATTGGTGGTTGCGTCTTTGTGGTGTAATATGATTGCCCGTCTTTTGGATACCTCCAATGGATTGATTACCTTGTGACCTATTCTCAAATGGTTTGATTCGACCCAATCTAAGTAAATATATCTTTTCACTCCTTGAAAATAGGAGGGAATAGACTTATGGGATGAATAAAGAACTAACTGTTATGATTTTCTGCCTCCGAGTGGTGGGGACTGGGTCCCTACAGATTTTTATCTGTTGTGGACCCGCTCCCTGCCCTTCGGAGACAGACATTAAAATCCTTGGATTCCGGAAGCGTTTTTGCCCTAATTTGGGAAAGCCTGTTTTATATCCCTTTATGTTTTGGAAGTGATCTTGTCGGTTTGGCATTTGGGTGGGGGTTGCGTGGATCCTTAACCCCTTCGCGCTCAGGTCAGTAATAGTACGTCCTGCTAAGTAGAACGTTCGCGCTCAGGTCAGTACTATTACTGACCTGAGTAAACACGGCGCCATTTAATCCCGGCGCGTGCTTGAGCTGTGATACCTGCTGTTTCCGACAGCAGGCTATCACAGCTTAGTGTGCAGGGACCGATCGCCGTGGTCCCCGCCGATTAACCCCTTAGAAGCCGCGTTCAATAGCGATCGCGGCTTCTTAGGGGTTAAGCTGCCATCGCCGGCCTGCTACACGATAGCGGGCCGTGATGGCTACTATGGCAACCAGAATCCTAACAATGGACTCTGGCTACGCCATCGACGGAAGCCTAGTGGGTCCCGACAAAGTCAGGACCCACTATGCTTGCTGTCAGCGAACAGCTGACAGCTCTAATACACTGCACTACGTATGTAGTGCAGTGTATTAGAATAGCGATCAGAGCCTCCTGCCCTCATGTCCCCTAGTGGGACAAAGTAAAAAAAGTGTAAAAAAGTAAAAAAAAGTTGTGTAAAAATAAGAAAATAAAAGATTTAAAAGTAATAAAAGTAAAAGTCCCCCTTTTTCCCTTATCAGTTCTTTATTATTAATAAAAATATATAAATAAACAAATAAACTATACATAATTGGTATCGCCGCGTCCGTAACGACCTGAACTACAAAACGATGTCGTTATTTATCCCGCGCGGTGAACGCCGTAAGAGAAAATAATAATAAACCGTACCACAATCACAATTGTTTGGTCACTTCAACTCCCAAAAAATGGAATAAAAAGAGATCAAAAAGTCGCATGTCCCTAAAAATGGTACTGATGGAAACTACAGTTCGTTACGCAAAAAATAAGTCCTCACACGACTTTCCTGATGGAAAAATAAAAACGTTATGGCTCTTAGAATAAGGTAACACAAAAAGTAAATGATTTTTTACAAAACGTATTTTATTGTGCAAACGCCATAAGACATAAAAAAAATATAAACATCTGGTATCGCCGTAATCGTATCGCCGCGCAGAATAAAGTGAATGTGTCATTTATAGCACACGGTGAACGCTGTAAAAAAAATTGAATAAAAAACAATAGTAAAATTGCTGTTTTTTTAGTCCCCACGCCACCTAAAATTAGAATAAAAACTGATCAAAAAGTCGCATGCACCCCAAGAAAACTACAATGGATTCCTCAAGGTCTCTAGTTTTCAAAAAGGGGTCACTTTTAGGGGGTTTCCACTGTTTTAGCACCACAAGACCTCTTCAAACCGGACATGGTGCCTAATAAATTAAATTAAATTAATTAAATGTCACCTCTACTTTGCTCTAAATTCCTGTGAAACACCTAAAGGGTTAATAAACTTTTTAAATGCTGTTGTGAATACTTTGAGGGGTCTAGTTTCTGAAATGGGGTGTTTGATAGGGGTTTCTAATATATGGGCCCCTCAAAGCAACTTCAGAACTGAGCTGGAAACTAAAAAATAAAATAAAAATGAGGCAATACTTCGCTTCTTACATTATACTCATAATGAGCCGTACCCACCCCGAGATAACCCCAGTTTTGACCGTTTGTATAAACGGAGACCCCTATTAGACCATTTCAGTGCCCGGTTTTCCCAGCATTCACCCCCGAGAAGTGTATTTCTATAGATGAATCCCTGGTACATTTGAAAGGGAGGCTTCAATTCCGCGAGTACCTGCCGGGTAAGAGGGCAAGGTATGGCGTGAAGATGTATGAGCTGTGCGAGAGTGCATCAGGGTATACCTACAAATTTAGGATATATAAAGGGAAGGACACCAGTGCTCAGCCCCCAGAATGCCCCCCCTTACTGGGAGTTAATACAAAAATTGTGTGGGATTTGGTGCACCCACTGCTGGACCAGGGTTACCACCTCTACCTGGATAATTTTTATACCAGCGTCCCACTCTTCAACTGCCTCGCTTCCAGAAGTCCTGCGGCATGCGGCACTGCTAGAAGAAACCTGAGAGGCCTCCCTAAGACTCTGCTTGGGCAAACACTCAGAAGAGGTGAGAGCAGGGCACATTCTAGCAGCAACATATTGTGTGTCAAGTACAAGGACAAGAGAGATGCCACACCAGTACCCATGTACCTGTACGAGGTACCAGTACAGAGACCCCCAAACCAGACTGCATCCTGGACTACAATAGGTACATGGGAGGGGTGGACTTGTCAGATCAAGTCCTGAAGCCTTACAGTACTTCTGGAAGCGGGGCCACAGGCATCGTACCAGGGCAACACTTTTTAGGAGAAGTTCCCCAAACTGGCAAGAAGGGAAAAAGTCAAAAGAGGTGCAGAGTCTGCTATAAGAGGGGGATAAGGAAGGACACAATATATCAATGTGACGCGTGTCCCGAAAAACCAGAGCTCTGTATGAAAGAGTGTTTTAAAATTTATCATACATCCCTTTATTTTTAATTTACCCCAGTTTTACTCGCTCTGATCCACTTCGCACAGCTTACCCCTCCTCATCTTTCCCCTCTGAGCCCTGCTGTGTGCCCAGGCAGCTGATAACAGCCACATGTAGGGTATTGCCGTACCCGGGAGAGCCAACATTACAGTTTATGAGGTGTATATCTCCGGTGGCGCATGCTGGGCACAATATATCGGACACTGAATTGGCATATATGTTTAGAAAATTGCAAATTTCACTCTGTACCAACTGCTGCACATTATCTTTTACACAATACCTGTGGGGTCAAAATGCTCACTACACCTCTAGATGAATGCCTTAAGGGGTGTAGATTTTAAAACAGGGTCACTTCTTGGGGGTTTCAACTGTACTGGTACCTTAGGGGCTTCTGCGTACAAGACTTAGCACCAGAAAAGCTCCAGTAGGCCAAATGGTGGTCCTTTCCTTCTGAGCCCTGCCGTGTGCCCAGGCAGCTAATAACAGCCACATGTAGGGTATTGCCGTACCCGGGAGAGCCCACATTACAGTTTATGGGGTGTATGTCTCCGGTGGCACATGCTGGGCACAATATATCGGACACTGACATGGCATATATATAGAAAATTGCAAATCTCACTCTGCACCATCTGCTGCGCATTATCTTTTACACAATACCTGTGGGGTCAAAATGCTCACTACACCTCTAGATGAATTCCTTAAGGGGTGTCGTTTTTAAAATGGGGTCACTTCTCGGGGGTTTCAACTGTACTGATACCTCAGGGGCTTCTGCACACTCGACTTAGCACCAGAAAATTTCCAGTAGGCCACATGGTGGTCCTTTCCTTCTGAGCCCTCCCATGGGCCCAAACGGCAGTTTATCACCACAAATAGGGTATTGCCACACTCAGGACAAATTGGGCAACAAAATGCGGTATTTTATTCCTTGTGAAAATAAGAAATTTTGAGCCAAAACTACCTCTTATTGGAAAAAATTTTTTTTTTTTTAATTCACAGCCCAATTCAAATAAATTCTGTGAAAAAACTGTGGGGTCTAAATGGTCACAACACCCATAAATAAATTCTTTGAGGGGTGTAGTTTCCAAAATGGGGTCACTTCTGGTGGGTTTCCATTGCTTTGATACCTTTGGGGCTCTGCAAATGCGACATGGCACCCGAAAACCAATCCAGCAAAATCTGGGCTCCAAAGAACACATAGCGCTCCTTTCCTTCTGAGGCCTCCCATGGGCCCAAACGGCAGTTTATCACCACAAATGGGCTATTGCCGCACTCAGGACAAATTGGGCAACAAATTGGGGTATTTTACTCCTTGTGAAAATAAGAAATTTTGAGCCAAAACTACCTCTTATTGGAAAAAATTTCATTTTTTTGAATTCACAGCCCAATTCAAATAAATTCTGTGAAAAAACTGTGGAGTCTAAATGGTCACAACACCCATAAATGAATTCCTTGAGGGGTGTAGTTTCCAAAATGGGGTCACTTCTGGTGGGTTTGCATTGCTTTGATACCTTTGGGGCTCTGCAAATGCGACATGGCACCCGAAAACCAATCCAGCAAAATCTGGGCTCCAAAGAACACATAGCGCTCCTTTCCTTCTAATACCTCCCATGGGCCCAAACGGCAGTTTATGGCCACAAATAGGGTATTGCCGCACTCAGGACAAATTGGGCAACAAAATGGGGCATTTTGTTCCCTGTGAAAATAAGAAATTCTGATCAAAAATGACATCTTATTGGAAAAATTGTCATTCTTTTAATTTCACAGCCCAATTCAAATACGCGCTGTGAAAAAACTACGGGGTCAAAATTGTAACAATAACCATAAATTAATTCCTTGAGGGGTGCAGTTTCCAAAATGGGGTCAGTTTTGGGGGATTCCTACTGTTTTGGCACCTCAACACCTCTTCAAACCTGGCATGCTGCCTAAAATATATGCTAATAAAAAAGCACCACCAAAATGCACTAGGTGCTTCTTTGCTTCTGGGGCTTGTGTTTTAGTCCACGAGCGCACTAGAGCCACATGTGGGACATTTCTAAAAACTGAAGAATCTGGACAATACATATTTAGTTGTGTTTCTCTGGTAAAACCTTCTTTGTTACAGAAAAAAAATAGAATAAAATTGAAATTCAGAAAGAAAAACGAAATTTGCAAATTTCACCTCCACTGTGCTTTAATTCCTGTGAAATGCCTGAAGGGTTAAAAAACTTTCTAAATGCTGTTTTGAATACTTTGAGGGGTCTAGTTTTTAAAATGGGGTGCTTTATGGGGGATTTCTAATACATAGGCCCCTCAAAGCCACTTCAGAACTGAACAGGTACCTTAAAAAAATGGCTTTTGAAATTTTCTTAAAAATATGAGAAATTGCTGTTTATGTTCTAAGCCTTGTAACGTCCAAGAAAAATAAAATAATGTTCAAAAAACGATGCCAATCTAAAGTAGACATATGGGAAATGTGAACTAGTAACTATTTTGGGTGGTATAACCGTCTGTTTTTCAAGCAGATGCATTTAAATTCTGAAAAATGCTATTTTTTCTAAATTTTCTCTAAATTTTGCAATTTTTCTCAAATAAAGACTGAATATATCGACCAAATTTTACCACGAACATGAAGCCCAAAGTGTCACGAGAAAACAATCTCGGAATCGCTTCAATAGGTTTAAGCATTCCGACGTTATTACCACATAAAGTGAAATATGTCAGATTTGAAAAATGGGCTCTGAGCCTTAAGGCCCAAACTAGGCTGCGTCCTTAAGGGGTTAAGGGCCGGCTGTGTAACAGCGTCCCGTGATTTTTCCACGCACCAACCAGCGAACTAATTTTCCTTTTATAAATACTTTTTTTCTCTGGATAAATGGATAGGTCCTATGGATGTTCTCTGTCCCTGGGTGATGGGGACTCGGTCCCTCCGGAAATATTCTCGGGGTTGGACCCACTCCCTGTCACCCGGGTACAGAGGATGCCTTGCCTGATTTTCGGCAGATAAAAATTAGCGGGACACTATCATATTACTGTAATAAATAGGTACTTTATGGGCTTAATGCTTTATGGACAGTCCGTTGACAGGTGCAGCGTCAAATTAGTGTTATACCATCTGAAATGCAACATGGATCTCTCATCATTTATTTAATTTTTTGGATTTTTTATTTATTTTTATTTATTTATTTTTTTATTTTATTTTCTTATTTATTATTTATATAATTTTCTGTTATATTTTATTTATTATAGACACTGCTGATCACTAATGGGTTTGTTAGGGATAAATGAATTTTTCTTAATCCAAAAAATGGGAATTTACTTGCAATGTACTGTGTGTATATGTTTTGGTATTTTATATATATGTATATTCCCGGATAGAAATGTATGATGAAATACTGAGGGGAATCTATAAATATGGACAAAACATGTGTATAATTGGACGTTTTGGATTTGAATCATTGGATTCTATGAGTACTTAATGTAATATTTTTACATATGGGTTCAGTTCCCTTTAAATTTGGCACTATAAAGAGGCCAGACTTTACTGAACTCACAAAATGGCTCTGAGGAAATCCTGGTTCGGGATGAAACATGTCAGCTGATCAATTAGTCTACACCTGGCAGGTAGTGACGTCAACCTTGCCTCGTCTTGTAGTCTCCAGTGTTGCCAGAAAAAACCAACGTGGATACCAGCATATTACGATACCGACTCTCCAATGAGGAGTGTGTTCCATTGCTATAATTTGCTCACCTTGGGTGAAACCTCAGCTGCCCCCGAGTATAGGAAGATCCAAGCTATTCAACATAAGGATTGACCGTGGATGGAGTGGATATAAGGAGAACCTTCCATGTGGGAATTGTGATCTGCCAATGATGAGATTGAAGGGGTGAAAAACGCGATTGATATATTTTTTTAAAATCTGCCTTAACTCTACAATTGCTCCAGGAGGAGGAACATAGTGAAAAAGAGTGAACTTTCAGTCCACCTTGAGTTGCGAGATCAACATAAAGATGAGTATTCAACTCTTTATCTATATTTGCATGGCTATTATATAAGAGGAACTGCTCCTGTTGGTTTCGGACCAAAATTTTAAAAGAAGGAGGAAAAAGCAAAAACTGCAAGTGTGAACTGAGACCAATGGTGTCTGAATAAAAATTTAACGTGGATACCAGCATAGCAGGATTCCGACTCTTGAATGTAGGAGCGTGCTCCATTGCTTAAATTTGCTCACCTTTGGGTGAAATCTCGGCTGCCCCCGAGTATAGGAAGATTTAAAGATGAATATTTAACTCCTTATATACAATTGCATTGCTATCACACAAGAGGAACTGTTTCTGTTGGTTTCGGACCAAAATTAGAAAAGAAGGAGTAAAAAGAAAAAAGCGCAAGTGTGAACGGAGACCAATGGTGTCTGGATAAAAAAATCTTCAGAACCGGTTCTTATAGCAATTCTCTTATATGGGTCTGATTTTGGCTTATGTATAGAACACCTATTACCTAGATATCTCATCATGACATGTCATTGTGTTTAGAGGGGGATAAATTAATGGCAGTAATGTTATAAAAGTCTGTGTTGGTATCCTGGCCAGGAGACATTTTTTTTTTTTTTTTTTTTTTTTTTTTTTTTTTAAATTATGTACATCTAGTTTGAAACAAATGTGTTTTCTCAAACCCTTTTCTTTTCCTATAAAAAATCTTTGTATTATGGATAAAAGAGGAAAGAGATATATTTATATATGAAAAATCTTTAAAATATATTTTTATATGGAATTTAATAAAAATTTATATAAAATTATTCTTATCCCAAAGAGTGCCTGGTATGTTTTGGAAAATATTTTTTGTTTTTTTCTTTTTGAATTGTTGCTCTCCGAAACGGCACCGTGCTATATATGGATTGCATATTTTGGGATTTCTATTAGGTATGGTTTATAACCATTTCTTGTGTTTAGCTCATATTTAATTAAGGAGGTGTTCTCTCCTGTTTTTCTTTACCTTGAGAATATATCCCTTTCCGCCTTGTGTGATCAGTGGTGTCTTCCTTCCCCGCCTTTTTTTTTTTTTTTTTTTTTTTTTTTTTCTTTTTTTCTTCCTTTTCCCTTAAGAATGGCTTATTGCCTAGATGTAGAGGTCGATGCACAAATTGCTGCATTATTAAATTGTGAGGTCAATAGGAGTATAGAGGACTCAAGCCGAGATATATACGGCCTATTTAAAAACCATAGAAAATTAACATTGAACCATTTAAGACGTAAATGGGATATCCAAAGTTTAGAAGCATATAAAAAATCCGATATTACACCTAGAGGGTTACGTAGACGCACCGTTCCGGCTTCCCATTTCAAAGGAGAGGAGTTCCTAAAAAAATGGGATGAAGAATGTCTAAGACATTCAAAAAAATTAATGGATTTACTAATAGATGAAGAAAGAGTTATGTTGAGATCCCTCACTATGGAAATTGAGGATAGTGTTAGAAAATTGGATGAGTTTTCTTCCCATCTTGAATTTGAGAAATTAAATACTAATCTCAAGAGAGAAGTAGAGTTAGAACTTAGGGAAATCTCTACCCGTAAAAGGAAAAAATTTCAAAGAGATATTTTTGATTTTGAACAACAGCAAATTTTCTCTTTTTCAAATAAAAGGGAGGGATTTAATAGACGTAAACCATGGACGAGGAAAAATACATACACATCAACGGATGGGGAAACAACAAGTGATCTGTCAAGTGATAACGAGACAGGGAAATATACTAGAGTAGAAGATACACAAAGTAAAGTCTCTTTTTTAGGGGATCGAAACAGAGGAAGGTACGGAGAGGAAAAATTAGTAGACAAAAAAGGAGGGCCGAACACGAGGCAACGCAGGGGGAGATAGAATATAATGTGAACAATGTAATTAATTTAACAGAAATTGTTTTAACAAATGATCATATTTCTTTATTAAATCGTGGTTTAGGATTCTCACCAGTTACCCCCGGAAATAAATTTGAGATCTATAAAGACCTACACCTGTTTTTGAGGAAAATTATTTTGAGACTTTGGCATGGGGAGAGAGAAAAAATAGAGAAGAACCCAGATAGCCATATAGAGATATCCCCCATGGATGAGAGAATGGGATCCAACTTACTGTCCAATCTTGGATTGACAGATATGAATGCACTAATAGATCTAGATGAGTTATGGAAGGAGAGTCACGTATCTGGAGACATGGGAGATGGAGAGATGTTTACGGAGGATCTTATCCCGGAGTTTACGGGATTGCGAAAAAAGAGTAGCGTAATGCCCAGTGTCTGCTCTAATAGATGTACTCAGGCCTTTTTGGAGGCCATGCACAGGGACATTGACCTCATTGACTGGTCTTCCTTCCTGAGTGAGGACAATTTGACCAAAAAAGAACGGAAAGCATTAAAAGAGTTGAAAAATTTAAAAGATGTTATAATCAAACCAAGTGATAAAGGTGGGAATGTGGTCCTCCTCAGGGAGGAATACTATGTCGGTGAGATCAAGAGGCAATTAAATACTAATTCTTATGTTCCCCTAACTGGTAACCCCATTCCAGATTTAACACACACACTAAATAGAAAACTGATGTTTGCTGTGGATGAGGGCTTGATAAGTAAACAAGAACTCCATTACTTGGAGATAAAGGAGCCACGTATACCTACCATGTATGTGCTTCCCAAGGTACACAAGAATAGAGATACCCCACCTGGCAGGCCAATTATCTCAGGGTGTGATGGCCCAACTGATCACCTTGGGAAATACATAGATGAAAAACTTAAACCATTTGTGGGTGCGCTCCCCTCTTTTGTCTTAGACACAGGAGATCTCCTAAGTAAATTGGAAAAACTTACGATTGAGGGTGATTTTCTGCTCGTGGGATTGGATGTAGAATCGTTGTATACCTCCATCCCCCATGAGGCTGGACTAAGGGCCGCTGCGCATTTCCTGGAGAGACGAGGTGGGGAATGGGCCCATCAAAATGAATTCATTATAGAGATGTTGGAATTTGTCCTGAACCACAATTGCTTCTCATTTGATGGCAAATATTATCGCCAAGTACAGGGGACAGCCATGGGGTCCTCTTGTGCACCTTCATATGCATGTTTACATCTGGGATGGTGGGAAGAATTTATTGTATATCCCCACCCTCTCTTTAGGAGATGTGCGGCTACCTGGCTCAGATACATGGATGATGTGCTCCTATGTTGGAAGGGATCGGTGGAAACCCTGGAAGAGTTTATTAAAGATCTCAATACGAATAGTTTGAATCTTTTCTTGACATTTACTTCAAGTGAGACTAATATCAGTTTTCTAGATTTAAATATTCACAGGGAAGGAAATCAGCTTATGACTACGACTTTCCGTAAACCAACGTCAGGAAATAGCCTTTTGGCAGCAAGTAGCCATCACCTACCTTCCCAAATTAAGGGAATCCCAATAAGTGAATTTCTTCGAATCAGACGTAACTGCTCTAGATTTGAAGACTTCAAAGGAGAGGCTCAAGATTTAACATCGCGCTTTTTAAATAGGGGATATCCTAAAAAAATTATAAAAAAAGGGTATAACAGAGCCATAAGACAAGATAGGAGGGAAATTCTTGAAAGGGTTAAAAAAGAAAAACATGATAATAGAGTACGGTTCATCTCAAGGTATGGTTCCCATTGGAATTTACTACGTAATTTAATGATTAAAAATTGGCCTCACCTAACTTTGGATAAAAGGATTGGTTCAATAGTAGGTGAGATACCAAGTATGGTTCCAAGAAAAGCCCCTACTTTAAAAGATATTCTAGTCAGTTCTGAATTTAAAAGAAAGACCATAGATAACGAAACATGGTTGAATAAACGGCCAAAGGGGATGTATATGTGTGGCTCTTGCAATTGTTGCAAATATGTTTTGAAATCCGATACCTTTTTTGACAGCGAACATAAAAGAGAATTTAAGGTTTATAATTTTATCAACTGTCGTTCAACTATGGTGGTGTATTCAATTATTTGTCCATGTGGTAAGCAGTATATTGGAAAAACGAAACGGGAGTTACAGATAAGAATTAGGGAACATCTTTCAGACATTACAAAGGGCGAAATGAAAAGCCCATTGGCAGCACATTTTAAATTACATCATGGACAATCAACCAAGGGCTTAAAATTTATGGGAATCTACCAACTTTTTGAGGATAGAAGGGGTGGGGATCGTAACCGTATTCTTTTACAGAAAGAAACGATGTGGATTTATACATTGGGAACCCTCAACCCTAGAGGTCTTAACAATGAAATAAAATTTAATATGTTCTTATGACATGCGGAATTAATAATCCCCTTCTATTTATTGGTGGTTGCGTCTTTGTGGTGTAATATGATTGCCCGTCTTTTGGATACCTCCAATGGATTGATTACCTTGTGACCTATTCTCAAATGGTTTGATTCGACCCAATCTAAGTAAATATATCTTTTCACTCCTTGAAAATAGGAGGGAATAGACTTATGGGATGAATAAAGAACTAACTGTTATGATTTTCTGCCTCCGAGTGGTGGGGACTGGGTCCCTACAGATTTTTATCTGTTGTGGACCCGCTCCCTGCCCTTCGGAGACAGACATTAAAATCCTTGGATTCCGGAAGCGTTTTTGCCCTAATTTGGGAAAGCCTGTTTTATATCCCTTTTATGTTTTGGAAGTGATCTTGTCGGTTTGGCATTTGGGTGGGGGTTGCGTGGATCCTTAAGGGCCGGCTGTGTAACAGCGTCCCGTGATTTTTCCACGCACCAACCAGCGAACTAATTTTCCTTTTATAAATACTTTTTTTCTCTGGATAAATGGATAGGTCCTATGGATGTTCTCTGTCCCTGGGTGATGGGGACTCGGTCCCTCCGGAAATATTCTCGGGGTTGGACCCACTCCCTGTCACCCGGGTACAGAGGATGCCTTGCCTGATTTTCGGCAGATAAAAATTAGCGGGACACTATCATATTACTGTAATAAATAGGTACTTTATGGGCTTAATGCTTTATGGACAGTCCGTTGACAGGTGCAGCGTCAAATTAGTGTTATACCATCTGAAATGCAACATGGATCTCTCATCATTTATTTAATTTTTTGGATTTTTTATTTATTTTTATTTATTTATTTTTTTATTTTATTTTCTTATTTATTATTTATATAATTTTCTGTTATATTTTATTTATTATAGACACTGCTGATCACTAATGGGTTTGTTAGGGATAAATGAATTTTTCTTAATCCAAAAAATGGGAATTTACTTGCAATGTACTGTGTGTATATGTTTTGGTATTTTATATATATGTATATTCCCGGATAGAAATGTATGATGAAATACTGAGGGGAATCTATAAATATGGACAAAACATGTGTATAATTGGACGTTTTGGATTTGAATCATTGGATTCTATGAGTACTTAATGTAATATTTTTACATATGGGTTCAGTTCCCTTTAAATTTGGCACTATAAAGAGGCCAGACTTTACTGAACTCACAAAATGGCTCTGAGGAAATCCTGGTTCGGGATGAAACATGTCAGCTGATCAATTAGTCTACACCTGGCAGGTAGTGACGTCAACCTTGCCTCGTCTTGTAGTCTCCAGTGTTGCCAGAAAAAACCAACGTGGATACCAGCATATTACGATACCGACTCTCCAATGAGGAGTGTGTTCCATTGCTATAATTTGCTCACCTTGGGTGAAACCTCGGCTGCCCCCGAGTATAGGAAGATCCAAGCTATTCAACATAAGGATTGACCGTGGATGGAGTGGATATAAGGAGAACCTTCCATGTGGGAATTGTGATCTGCCAATGATGAGATTGAAGGGGTGAAAAACGCGATTGATATATTTTTTTAAAATCTGCCTTAACTCTACAATTGCTCCAGGAGGAGGAACATAGTGAAAAAGAGTGAACTTTCAGTCCACCTTGAGTTGCGAGATCAACATAAAGATGAGTATTCAACTCTTTATCTATATTTGCATGGCTATTATATAAGAGGAACTGCTCCTGTTGGTTTCGGACCAAAATTTTAAAAGAAGGAGGAAAAAGCAAAAACTGCAAGTGTGAACTGAGACCAATGGTGTCTGAATAAAAATTTAACGTGGATACCAGCATAGCAGGATTCCGACTCTTGAATGTAGGAGCGTGCTCCATTGCTTAAATTTGCTCACCTTTGGGTGAAATCTCGGCTGCCCCCGAGTATAGGAAGATTTAAAGATGAATATTTAACTCCTTATATACAATTGCATTGCTATCACACAAGAGGAACTGTTTCTGTTGGTTTCGGACCAAAATTAGAAAAGAAGGAGTAAAAAGAAAAAAGCGCAAGTGTGAACGGAGACCAATGGTGTCTGGATAAAAAAATCTTCAGAACCGGTTCTTATAGCAATTCTCTTATATGGGTCTGATTTTGGCTTATGTATAGAACACCTATTACCTAGATATCTCATCATGACATGTCATTGTGTTTAGAGGGGGATAAATTAATGGCAGTAATGTTATAAAAGTCTGTGTTGGTATCCTGGCCAGGAGACATTTTTTTTTTTTTTTTTTTTTTTTTTTTAAAATTATGTACATCTAGTTTGAAACAAATGTGTTTTCTCAAACCCTTTTCTTTTCCTATAAAAAATCTTTGTATTATGGATAAAAGAGGAAAGAGATATATTTATATATGAAAAATCTTTAAAATATATTTTTATATGGAATTTAATAAAAATTTATATAAAATTATTCTTATCCCAAAGAGTGCCTGGTATGTTTTGGAAAATATTTTTTGTTTTTTTCTTTTTGAATTGTTGCTCTCCGAAACGGCACCGTGCTATATATGGATTGCATATTTTGGGATTTCTATTAGGTATGGTTTATAACCATTTCTTGTGTTTAGCTCATGTCTATTCACTGTCAGGACACTTGAGTAACGTTAGTGTTTGTGTATGTGGCTGCACATAGTGATCTAGTAAGAACACTATGTGCAGTGTAAATGAATGGAGAGAAGTGTATGACGCTGATTGGTCACTGATTGGTCAGCGTCATACACTTCTCTCCACAACGCCCACTTGGTCATATAGTAAAACACGCCCAGTTGTCCATTGAGAAACTCATTTGCATAAAGCTAAAATAGGTCATAACTCAGTCAAAAATGAGCGCCAATGACATTACAGCGCCGATGACATCATGTACAATATAGGCCACTTATAATGTGGTGATAGAGTTTCTTTAAGCTGGCTGAGCTCCAAAGAAACTGTGTGCAGATGGGAGAAACTTCCAGAAAGTCAACCATCCCTGTAGCACGCCACCAATCTGGGCTTTCTGGCAGTCTTACCGTGGTCATATTGATCTGAACTAATAGTATCATAGAGACTTATGATGCTGTTAGTTCGGGACATCAGACCCATGTTCGGCCCAGAAATTGTGGCCATAATACAGGCGCAGAAATACGTCCATATTACGTTCATGTGAAAGTGGCCTAAAACCTCATTTAGTTGGACGGTATTATACAATATTCTGGATGTGATATCTGGACCGCTGCTATTCTAATGGATCATGCTTACAGCACTAAAGATCATCGCTATAGTGCGTGAGGTTAATTTAATTAGAACAATGGGGTTCCAGGTGTTACATTCAGAACATAGATAGTTAAACACCGGTATAAAACGTCAGTCTGAATAAAGCCTAAGGCCTCGTTCACACGACAGGGTTTCCCGGCCGGGTGCCGGCCGTTCATAAATCTGCCGGCACCCGGCTGCATTAGGAATAATAGACCCCTAATGGGGCTATTCACACGACCGATTTTTTGGACAGCCGGGAAAACCGGCCGTCAAAATATGGGACATGCTCTATTTTTGGCCGGGTACCCAGCCGTCCGGCTCCTATAGAAGTCTATGGGGCCGGGTAATACACGGCCATCACCGGAATGTGTCCCGAGTGATGGCCGGGTTTTCCGTTGCTTGCGCTCTATCTCCTCCTCCTCACAGCGCAGAGTGCATGTGAGGAGGAGGAGTTTATGCCATTCGGACGAATGGCTGTACGCTGTACACTGTGTGGCAGGGCCGGGGTGTACAGCAGGTGGAAGGGAGCACTGCGCTGGCTCCCTTCTCCTGCTTGTTTTAAAAGCGCCCTAGCCCGACGACACCTTCCATGGCGCCGCTAGCAGCTGCTGCTGCTGCGGCTGCTACTACTGTAGCGACGCCACTATAGCAGAGCAGGGAGGTATCTCCCTGCTCTGCTATGTGCTAGCCCCACTTTAGCTCCTTGAAGGAGCGGAATCCCCGTGTTTTCACTGACTTCTCCTGGAGAGGAATTCCCTGCCACAGGTCGGCAATTCCGCTTCAGAAGTGAGTGATGTCACTGTGTCCATATATGGACAGTGTAGTCACTTCTCCTGTAGCGGAATCCCCGGCCATAGCGTCTGGGATTCCGCTGCAGAAGTGAGTGACATTGCTGTGTCCATATATGGACAGTGTAGTCACTCACTTCTCCTGTAGCGGAATCCCCGGCCATAGCGTCAGGGATTCCGCTGCAGAAGTGAGTGACATCGCTGTGTCCATATATGGACAGTGTAGTCACTCACTTCTCCTGTAGCGGAATCCCCGGCCATAGAGTCGGGGATTGCGCTGCAGAAGTGAGTGACATCGCTGTGTCCATATATGGACAGTGTAGTCACGCACTTCTCCTGTAGCGGAATCCCCAATCCCCGGCCGGGGATTGGGGATTCCGACACCTACAGGGAGCAAAAAAAGACCCTCCTCCTCCTCACATGCACTCTACGCTGTGAGGAGGAGGAGAGAGTGCGCGAGCGACGGTAGACCCGGCCATCACTCGGAACACATTCCGGTGATGGCCGTGTATTATCCAACCCCATAGACTTCTATGGGAGCCGGGCGGCTGGGTACCTGGCCGAAAATAGGGCATGTCCTATTTTTTGACGGCCAGTTTCCCGGCCCGTCAAAAAATCGGTCGTGTGAATAGCCCCATTAGGGGTCTATTGTTCCTAATGCAGCCGGGTGACGGCCGATATATGAACGGCCGGCACCCGGCCGGGAAACCCTGTCGTGTGAATTCCGCCTAAGGGTCCTGTTTCATGGCCCAACATGGGCCTTGTAAATGAGCTCGTTGATCGGCGCTCGTTTGCTCTTTATACAAGGAGCTATGATCAGTAATGTATGGGGACGAGCACTCGTTACGACGATCGTTCGTCCTCAGGCATTTCGATCATGTTCGCAGCACATCTCCCTGTTTAAACAGGGAGATGTGCTGCCAACAACGATAATATTTCAGGCTGCATAAACTTTACAATCAGCCGATGAATGAGCGTTTGATCGTCTGATCGTTGCCCTGTGTACACAGGATAATGATCAGGAACGAGCATGCTGTGAATGCTCACTTGCCCAATAACTGGCCCGTGTCAAAGTGCCTTCAGGTTGCATTCAAGCAGCTGTATTATGCTTCCTCGCTGTATTATGCTTCCTCATGGGAGCAATATATTTAGAGCCAAAAATTGGATTGGATCCCGTCGTGTAATCAGGCATTAGAAAGACCCCAATCAAACCCCATCCACGAGCATTGCAAAATATCTGCAGTAGGTTTCTAGACAACATGCCCTGTCTGTTGAGAATTTTACAATACAATAGGTGAAATCCACAACCAGATCCACATCAAAATCTGCAAGTAACTCGTTTTTTCTAACTGGTCCCACATCTTATATTTAAAGCTGTGTGTAAACTGAGGCCTAATGCACACGACTGTAATGGTGTTTACTGTCTGAAAATACGGATCCAACGGCTGCAAAAACACATCTGTAGCCGTCCGCAATTGCGGAAGCACCTGGGAGAGCCCGTGCCATACTTGCAGACAAGAATAGAACATGTTCTATATTTTGCGGATCATTATTACGGCTTGGAAACACAACTGTAAATATACAGAAGGGTGTCCGTGACCAATAGAAATGAATGCGTCCGCAATTTCATCGTGAGTACAGATTCCGTAATTACGGATAAAAATTACTGTCGTGTGCATGGGGCCTTAGGGTATGTTCACACGGCCTATTTTCAGCCGTTGTTCGGGTCGTAAACGCACGAAAAACGGCCGAAAAATTGCAAGCAGTACGCCTCCAAACATCTGCCCATTTATTTCAATGTGAAAACGGCTTTCTGTTCCGACGGAGCGTTTATCGCTGCGTTTTATTACGCCTAAAAAAAACGCCACGAAAAAGAAGTGCAGGACACTTCTTGGGACGTTTTTGGAGCCATTTTCCATAGACTCTATTGAAAAAAGCTCCAAAAACGGCCATAAAAAAACGCTGCAAAAAACGCTGCGAAAATCGCGAGTGGTACAAAAAACGTCTGAAAATCAGGAGCTGTTTTCTCTTGAAAACAGCTCCGTATTTTGAGACGTTTTTGACTCTGCGTGTGAACATACCTTTAGTCTTAGAAGGTGAAGCAATAAACTCTAGTATTGAATAAATAGTGGACACTGATCATGCCTCCTCCATGATTCCTCAACAACTTGTGAAACCGAAACTGCTGTGTCTACCGTGCACATTGTGGATCATTTCCCTTCCCTCTGCTGGTTTCTGTAAATGTTCTTTCTCCATGTTTGCTGAATGGGCTCTACCTAATGTGATGTAAGAACTGTGCTTTGTGCCCTGAGTCAATGAGATGTCTCCCCTTGATGTTTCCCCCTCATAGCAGACAGTCTCATGCACATACTGAGGAATAGATACTGCAGCTACATCCCCCTCCTTCTCATCTTTTATTTATCTTTAGGACAGATTTACACGAGCGTTTTGCGCACGCAAATGCACTTAACAGATCCGTGTGTCATCACCATATGGTGCGCGGCTGCGTGCTTTTCGCGCAGCCGCCGTCATGACACTCTGTTTGTATGTTTGTAAACAGAAAAGCACGTGGTGCTTCTCTGTTTGCAATCATAGTTTGCCTGCTGTTGCGCTAATCACGCACGTCCCACGGAGGTACCTCCGTGTGGCATGCGTTATTTTCACGCACCCATTGACTTCAATGGGTGTGTGATGTGCGAAAACGTCAAACGTTCAGCTACACTTTAGTGGATTTTTTTGGTGAATGAGGCGCAGTGGCGTAACTACCGCCGTAGCAGCAGTAGCGGCTGCTACGGGGCCCGCGGCATGAGGGGGCCCGTGTCGCCAGCTGGCACGGGCCCCCACCATGGCCGGAGGCTCCGCTAGCAGCCGCTATGGCTTCTACAGCGGGACGCCACTGAACACTACGGCAGAGCAGGGAGGTATCTCCCCACTCTGCCATTAACTGGTTCCCGACCGCTGGCTGTATTTTTACGGCCAGCGGTCAGGGTCCTTAAAACCCGAGCCATAGACTTTCTACGGCTCGGGTTTTAACTTGCTGCCCGCGCGATCGGGCAGCTGAATGTCGGGTCTCCGGCTGTCAGTGACTGCCGGGGACCCTGAGAAGAGGATAGAAGCAGCTTTCGCTGCTTCTGTCTTCTCTGATCACTTGTACACAGCGCTGAATGTGCGCTGTGTACAGGAATAGAGACAGCAGCAGCGGCGCTGTCTCTATTCCTCCCGGTGATCATGTGACTGGTCACATGATCGCCCGATGCCGTTAGTGGCAGACTGTTGCTGGGTCTAACTAGACCCAGCACAGCCCTATTAGTGACAATAGTCACTATGAGAGGGCTGATTTCCCCTGTAACTGGGGCTGCTGTGCAGCTCCAGTTACAGTGGAAAAGATGGTGTAAAAGAAAGAAAAAATATATATAAAGTTCCCCAAAGGTCTTTTTTGACCTTTGAGGGACAGACCATAGTAATAAAAAAATAATAAAGTAAAGTGCAAAAAAAATGTAAATAATAAATACACATAAAATACCCACCCCAAAAAAAAACGTTCCCCCGCCAATCATTGTTGTAACGCTAGCGCTGGCCCAATTACCCTAATATAGACATGTAATATATAAAAATTTACGGTAGACAATGACGATCACAAATAAAAGGTCTATTTTAGGGTAAAACTATGTTATTACCAAAAAAAAAATAGCTGAAATGTAAAAAAGCTTATTTTTTTACTATTATTTTCCAACTTTATGAATAAAAATTCTAAAATAGCAAAAAAGGTGTGTATAAAAACGATAAAAAATTAAACCTGCATTGTCTACGGAAAAAACGTCGCAAAAATCACGTCGTTAGCCCAACAAATAAAAAAGTTATAGCCATTTAACTAACACGTGCTAAAAATGGCTAAACGGTGTCTGGTCCTGAAGGCGCAAAATAGAGCAAAAGACATGTATCCCCTCTCCACAGGACATGTATCCCCTCCTCTCCACAGGACATGTATCCCCCCCTCTCCACAGGACATGTATCCCCTCTCCACAGGACATGTATCCCCTCCTCTCCACAGGACATGTATCCCCCCCCTCTCCACAGGACATGTATCCCCTCTCCACAGGACATGTATCCCAGGGGGGGGGGGGGCTGTAAAGAAGGCACTATCTACAAGGGGGGGGGGGGTTGTGTGACACCCAGGGGAGGGGGGGCCCCAGTCAAAAGTTTGCTATGGGGCCCAGTCTTTCCTAGTTACGCCCCTGATGAGGCGGTTTCTGAATAGTTGCAGACAGCCTGCCGGCAGAGAAAAAGGTGCTACAGACTTCTGTAAGATAAGGAAGATGCCATTTTACCCATATAAAATATATAATAACATTTCATGTTATCAGATGTACTACAGATTTATGCAAAAAAAATAATAAAAAAATTTAAAACTATACACTTTAATTGAACAGCAGTACAGTTTTAGCTTGTGCACAAATGTATTCTCTTCAAATAGTGATATTTTCAATGTAAGTATACCCAATGTACTATGTAGAACACCTATAATCATACACTCAAATATGCTGATACAAGTATTACTCTTATCAATTCTAATATTCCAAGCCTATAGATGGGATGAATCATTTGGATCTATTTGTCATGATCTGTTGCACCAATTCCGGGTTTATTTTCTGTTTCTTTACGCCACTTTTCTTTCTTTGCTAGGTTCAAACTGGTAAGTGACTCATGACGCGGGTTTATTTTCTGTTTCTTTACGCCACTTTTCTTTCTTTGCTAGGTTCAAACTGGTAAGTGACTCATGACGTGCAGCAGCCTGTAAAATACAATAGAAAAAATATAGATCAAATTACTTGTATGAAGTCAAACATGAAAAACGAACATGGAAAATAGAGGTTGTTGCTTATGTATTATAGCCCGCATTTCTGTACTAAAAAAAGTAAACATGGACAACAGCACATACATTATGTTGATCAGTGCTCATTAATAACTTTTCTAATCTCATCAGTCCATTATATCACCAGAGCTGCATCCAAAGTCCAGCAGCACAGGTAATCAGAGCGGGTTCGCGTCTCAGGGACTTAACCGTCGTCCCCAATCAAATATAGAAATCCAAAAATAGACAGCACTCCAGGTTAAGCCTCATTCACACATGCACAGTATTCTGGTCCCTATTTTGCTTCAGTATTTGGAAGCTAAAACCAGTAGTGGAACATAAACAGAGAAAACCTATAATGGAAAGGTTTGCACCTCTCCCGTGTTTTGGACCCACTCCTGGTTTTGGCTTCGAAATACTGAAGCAAAATACTAACCAGAATACTGACGTGTGCATGAGGCCTTAGAAGGTGAAAAATAAAGAGCTTTTATTTAGCCCAGGTGCAACGTTTCGGCTCCACACACTAGAGCCTTTCTCAAGCAAGAGAAAGGCTCTAGTGAGCTTGAGAAAGGCTCTAGTGTGCTTGAGAAAGGCTCTAGTGTGTGGAGTCGAAACGTTGCACCTGGGCTAAATAAAAGCTCTTTATTTTTCACCTTCTAGCTTGGAGTGCTGTCTAGTTTTTGATTTTGGATATATATATATATATATATATATATATATATATATATATATATATATATATATGCACTCCTCAACATTGAATTTGCAAAACCAGGAAGGACAAGCCCTAAGGTTATGCAAATCGAGGAAGCAGCAGGTGTCGCTAAGATCTGCAAATATATAAAATGAAGCAGAAAGTTAGCATATCCACTTTAACTTTTATTTAGATAATATGTACAGTTCATTTGCCGTTGCTCATTTTGCCACAAATATTATATACATTCTTCCCGGTGTGGGAAGTACAGAGCGTTGTTACAGCTACACTCCTCAACATTGAAATTGCAGCACCAAGAAGGGCAAGCCGTACGGTTATGCAAGTTGAGGAAGTAGCAGGTGTCGTTAAGATCTGCAAACATATAAAGTGAAGCAGAATTTTGAATATCCACTTTTACTTTGACAATATGTACAGTTCATTTGCCATTGGTGATGGTGCATTTGGCCACAAATATTAAAGCACCTAGCTCCCATCTGTGACATGTGGGAGGGGCATAAAAGCCAGATCGAAAACAAAGTTCTTTAGCCACATGAAACCACAAAAATTGGATGAAGTGGTGGGATGATTGTGCAATGCCTCCTATTCATCAACGTGCCTGTTATCACCACTTGTCGCACACTGAGAGGGGCAGAATCTTTGAATTGAGAGACCTTGGTTTATCACTCCAGCAGATCATTACACTCCTAGGCCGAGGTGTCAGCACTGTTCAATGTTGCGTGTCTTAGAGGTTGGGAGAACAACAAGGGACGGGAATGAAAGCAAGAGGTGCACGGAGGAGAACCTTTGCAAGGACAGATCGTCTTATTGGAAGAATGGCGCGTAGTGAGCCATTCTCTTCTGCAAGTGAAATTGGATGTCACATCTCAAGCCTAGGACGGCAACCAGGGTCAACACAAACCATCAAAAGGCGTTTGCACGACATTTGACTACGAGCCAGACATCCAGCTACAGGAGTTCCATTGACCACACGCCACTGCTCTCATAGGCTATCATGGTGCACAGCAAGTCGACTATGGCGGCTGGCATAGAGGTCTATTCTCTTCACCGATGAGTCAGGCTTTTGTCTCGGACGCAATGATAGCCGTGGATTGGTCTGGAGACCACGTGGGCAAAGCCATGAAGAGGCCTTCACAAGGGAACGTCACACCGGTCCTACTCCCAGAATCATGCTGTGGGGTGGTATAATGTATGGTAGCCGGACCGCTCTAGTCTTCATTTCAGTTACACTAACAGCTTGGCGCTACATTGATTTGGTTGTGGAACCAGTGGTACGGCCATTTCTCCAAAGTGTCCCACAAGCTACTATTTCACATTTCCCATATGTCTACTTTATGTTGGCATCTTTTTTGAATGTCCTTTTATTTTTCTAGGATGTTACAAGGCTTAGAACTTTAGCAGCAATTTCTCACATTTCCAAGAAAATTTCAAAAGCCTTATTTTAGGGACCGGTTCCATTCTGAACTGGTTTTGAGGGCCTTTTATACTATAAACCCCCTATAAATCACCCCATTTTAAAAACTGAACCCCTCAAAGTATTCAAAACAGCATTTAGAAAGTTTCTTAACCCTTTAGGCGTTTCACAAGAATTAAAGCAAATTAAAGGTGAAATTTACAAATGTAATTTTTTTTGCAGAAAATCAGTATTGATCCATTTTTTTATGTAACACAAAAGGTTTTACCAGAGTAACGCAACTCAATATTTATTGCCCAGATTCCGCAGTTTTTAGAAATATCGCACATGTGGCCCTAGCCACTGGATGGAAACACAGGCTTCAGAAGCAAAGGGGCACCTAGTGAATATTGGGGCCTTATTTTTATTAGAATATATTGTAGGCTCCATGTCAGAGTTGAAGAGGTCTTATGGAGCCAAAACAAAGAAAACACCTAAAAAAAGACACCATTTGCCAAACCACACCCCTCAAGGAATCTATCAAGGGGTATAGCGGGCATTTTGACCCCACAGGTATTTTGATGAATTTAGTGTAATTATGCTCTGAAAATGAAAATCTACGTTTTTTTTAATAAAATGTAGTTTTAGCTCAGATTTTTCCATTTTCACAATAGATAAAGGAGAAAAAGAACTCCAACATTTGTAAAGCAAACTCTTCTGAGTACGGCAATATCCCATATGTGGTAATAAACTGCTGTTTGGACCCACAGCAGGGCTCAGAAGGGAAGGAGCGCCATTTGGCTTTTGGAGCTCAAATTTTGCTTGATTTTTTTTCAGGTGCCATGTTTCATTTGCAAAGCCTCTGAGGGGACAAAATAGTGGAAACTAAACCCCTGAAGAAATCTATCTAGGGGTATAGTGCGTATTTAGACCCCACAGGTCTTTTGCAGAATTTATTGGAATTAGGCCGTGAAAATGAAAATCTACATTTTGTTCCACTAAATTGTAGAATGTCTTTATTTTCTCAAAAGATACTGGAGAAAAAGCACCCCAACATTTGTAAAGCAATTTCTCCCTATTACGGCAATACCCCACATGTGGTCATAAACTGCTATTTGGACACCCAGCAAAGCTCTAAAGTGAAGGAGCGCTATTTGGCATGCAGCTGTATTGGTTTTTGGCCACCATGTCGCATATGCAAAACCCCTGAGGTACCAGAGTACAGTGGAAGCCCCAAAAAGTGACCCCATTTTGGAAACTGCACCCCTCAAGGCATATATCATTTGCCTGGACAAATGAGTATGCTCACCATGCGCATTTGAGGTCTATTTTGGTGAATTTCACAGTATTGGCCCACAATTGTAGGGCTCGGAAGTCAAATAGTAAAACAAACCCCCAAGTAGTGACGCCCATATTGGAAACTACACCCGTTAGGGCATTTTAAGGGGTGTAGTGAGCATTTTGACCCCACAAGTGATTCTACAGTACATTAAAAATTAGTGCCCAGCGGATGACAATTTTGCACTGATATGTCAATTTAGTGCACAATATGTTGTGCCCAGTTTGTGCCACTGAAGACAAATATCTCATAAACTGTTAAAGTGTAGCTAAACGTTCGACAAACTTCTGACATGTCATAGTGACATGTCAGAAGTTTGGATTGGTGGGGGTCCGAGCACTGAGACCCCCACCAATCGCTAGAATGAAGCAGGTGAAACACTCGTGTGAGTGCTCAGCTGCTTCGTGTCTGTTCGGCTTTTTCCGGAAATTAATGTATCGTGTACAGACTCAATACAAAGTCTATGAGCCCGTACTCCGATACATTGTCTTTCCGTAAAAAGCCGAAAAGACACGAAGCAGCTGAGCGCTCACACGAGGGCTTCAGCTGTTTCGTTCTAGCGATTGGTGGGGTTCTCAGTGCTTGGACCCCCACCAATACAATATGACTGCTGTTCACCAGAAAGCTGGATTGGGTTGACAATGGAAAAGGGCTAACGTAAGTAGTAGTATTTCAATATTAAAATTTTCATTTACCAGCAGATGGCGCTTGACATCTTCAGATTTTACAGATAATCAATTCAGCCAAAGCAGTTTTGAGTTGTTTAATGGTGCTTAGTGATTCTTAAATCCTATAATGTAGAATTGTTTACTGTGGGATTGTATAGGGGCTAACAATTGTGAGGTTGAGCAGTGCATCTAGATAAGATAAGTTAGAGAAATGAATAGCCTTTCAGCTTACTTACCTTTTTACCGGATGCAATCACGGCAAAGCAGGCTACAACTGTGATAATAATCATAATGTAACATGCTTGGATGCGTGCCTTGTTTCGAGCTCTGACCAGCATTTCCAACCTAAGTATGAAATGGAAAAGTAGCAGTGAATGGGAAACTTGCAATTAGTTACACGTTTTGATGTTTTCATGATTTTTTTCTTCACATCATTCCATGTAAAAAAAAAGGTTGCTGAGGGAGCTTGAATGAGACTGAGCTGTAATACCAGACAGTGCAAATACACCATTCAACCATAACATTTAGGGCTTGTCCACACGTAGCGGAATTGCTGCGTTTTTCCAGTCTAGAAAAGCGGGAGGAAAAAACTCAGCAGAATACAGTAGCAGCAAAGTGGATGAGATTTAACAAATCTCATCCACACTCTGCATAATTACTGAACGGAAAAAATGCTCGTAAACGCTACTTATTTGTTGAGGGAATTTCCCATTGAATTCAATGGGGAGCTAAATCCTGCAACAAATAGCAGTTGTGTTTTTTTGCGGCGATCCTGCTGGAAAAAAATGCAATTCAGAAGAAAAAAGCCTGATTCTTACCCAGAAGTCTGTGTTTCTTCCTCCAGCGTGGCCTCCTGGAATGATGTTTCATCCGATGTGACCGCTGCAGCCAATCACAGGCTGTAGCGGCAGTCACATGGGATGAAACGTCATCCCAGGAGGCCGGCCCGGGTGAAGTCAGAAGGCCGGCCTCCTGGGATGACGCTTCATCCCAGGTGACCGCCGCTGCAGCCGATCACAGGTTGCAGCGGTCTCCCACGTCTGAAACGTCATCCCAGGAGGCCGGCCTGCTAGCAGTTTCCTGCAGCAGACATTCCGGGCAAAAAACTGCACCACAGTTTGGTTCGGTTTTTCGCCCAGAATTCCCTGCAGCGCACTGGATGGAAACGCTGCGTGCTTTTTCGCAGTTTATCCATCCTGTGTGAACCCCGGCCTAAGGCTGGGTTCACATGTTGCGTGTTTGAACTGTTAGGGTAAGTCCACACATTGCGTAAATACTGCAAATTTTCCACAACGGATTTCATTGCCTAAAATCCGCAGCGTAATCCAGTAGCATAAAAGTGGATGAGATTTGAACAAATCTCATCCACACAAAGCGTAATAAACCTGCCGAAAAAACGTTCAAAAATTGACCTGCGATGTGTTTTTTTAATCCACAGGATGTCAATTTATGCCGCTGGTTTTCTGTTGCGGGTTTTCCCTATTGATTTCAATGGGGAAGTAAATCCCACAACAAATAGCTGTTGTTGCGATTTTTGCAGCGGAAAAGCTGCGATTCCGCCACAAAAATCGCGATCTCTCTGCTACTGCGTCCAGCCAAGCCTTCAGGGATGAAATTTCATCCCATGTGACTGCTGCAGCCAATCACAGGCTGCTGCGGTCACATGGGATGAAACATCATCCCAGGAGGCCAGGCTGCAGGACGTCAAAGGGACGCGACGCCATTGCTATAGGTAATTATAGACTTTTTTTTTTTTACGTGCTGTTTTCCGCAGTGGACATTCCGGACGAAAAACTGCACCACAATTTGGTGCGATATATCGGTCGACATTCCCTGCGAGGACCAAGGTGGATACACTGTGTACCTTTACGCAGCGTATCCACCCTCTTTGAAAATACATAGGAAGAAAAATGCATCTAAAAAAATGCATGTGTGTCAGCTGTTAGCCCGACTAGTGAATTTAAAACCAGATTACAGCTGAAACACTTGCGTTTTTTACATGTGTTTTTCTCCCCAACAGTTCAAAAACATGTGAACCCAGCTTAAAACCACTGACAGGGGAAGTGAATAACATTGAATGTCTTGATGCAATGGCTCCCGTCAAGGGTTGAGATATATTAGGCAGCAAGTAAATAGTCAGTTGGAAGAGGGAAAAAAATGTACGAGCACAAAGATCTGAGCAACTTTGACAAGGGCCAAATTGTGATGGTTAGACAACTGGGTCAGAGGATCTAAAAAAAGCAGGTCTTGTGGGGTGTTCTTGGCATGCAGTGTTTAGCACCTACCAAAAGTGGTCCAAGGAAGGGCAACTGGTGAACACGCAACAGGGTCATAGGCACCCAAGGCTCATTGATGTGCCTGGGGAGCAAAAGCTAGGTCGTCTGGTTTGATTCCACACAAGAGCAACTTTCTTACAAGTTGCTAAAAAGGTTACTGTCAAATAAAAGGTCATAATGAAAAGGTGTCAGAATACAAAGGATCGGTCAGAGCACCCATGCTGACCCTTGCCCACTGTCGAAAGCGCCTACAATGGACACGTCAGCATCAGAACTGGACCATGGAGCAATGAAAGAAGGTGGCTTGGTACTAAGATTCCACACAGAGAATCTGCAGCAAACTACAGTGCCATGCAAGTAAACAAGGTTTTCATAAATCTGTGTGGATGCTAAAAATCTGCAGCATGCACTATTCTAGTGCCGTAAGGGTGAAAATTGCAGCCAAGTCTGCATCAAAATCCACACAGGTACAGATTTTGCAGATTTATTTTTTGCAGCAAATCTGCCCTGTGTGTATTTAGTTTAAGGCCTGTTTCCTACCATTTGCTTCGGATGGCAATGCATTGCAGTTGATAACTTCAGATGCAGTATTGCCTTCTCAAGCTAGCACAAGACGAATATAAGTTAATTCTGCAAATGTATTGAATTTGTTGTGATCCTGTGCAATGAAAGTTGCCATGTAGACCCTTCCTCCTAAGACGGCATTTACTGAAAGAGAAAGCCATACTACAATATGGGTCATTTTTTAAAAGCATCATTTCCATTACTGGAAATCGAGTTTTTGCCTTTGGCTTCAGAACAAAGGGAAAATGTCCAAAGGATGATGCACAAAGATTAACACAAGCTTTCATGTTTAGATGAAGATTTTGGCAAGATTAAAATACAGACAGATCTGCTATTTGTAACAGAAGGCGTCATGTCACAGTGTTCGAGACGATAGCCACAAGGAGTATCATTGAAAGCAAAGCTGATGGGGCTTTAACCCCTTTCCACCCTGCGCCATAATGGAACTCGCGAGACATTCCCGCAAACGTATATTGACAATTCTACTGTAAACTTGAGGGTCGCTTAAATACATTTAGATTCTTACGGAATTGTTGATGGAATATCGTCTTCTGATTTGTATCTTCCAGTCCATTTAAGTATCTTCTTATCAAACTCATTTGGCTTGTAGCGAGGAATATTGCTTTTTAGTTCATCTATAAACGAGGTCATCACAAGTAGAGATAAGATTAATAGATTTGATGATTTTCCAATCCCTTTGACTACCCATTGTAAGATAATAACAAGGTACCCTTTGTAATAATGTATGTCTGTTATATTGATGGACCTTGCAGTCCTCCAGTGCTGAGCAGCAGGACTCCCTGTATTAGGCCTTATTTACACAAGCGTGTTAAACGTCCGCGGCCATCCCACGGACCTATGTAATTCAATGTGGCTGTTCACACAGCCGTTGTTTCAACGGACCGTGTGAAGGGTCCGTGGGAAAATAGGACATGTCCTAACTTTTCACGCATCCCTCCATAGACTCTCATCTATGGGGAATGCTAGACATCGCGTCACACAGCGCCGAGCACGGATGCACCTTGAACGTGAAAAACTGCAGTTTTTCACGTCCAAGATGCGCAACGCTCGTGTAAATAAGGCCTTATTGTAAGGGTATGTGCACACGATAACATCAATTACGGCTGAAATGACGGAGCTGTTTTCAGGAGAAAACAGCTCCTGCATTTCAGACGTAATTGCTCGTACTCGCGTTTTGCGAGGCGTCAATTACGGACGTAATTTGGAGCTGTTCTTCATTGGATTGAATGAAAAACGGCTCCAATTACGTCCCAAGAAGTGTCCTGCACTTCTTTGACGAGGCTGTTATTTTATGCGCCGTCTTTTGACAGCGACGCGTAAAATTACAGGTCTTCGGCACAGTACATCGGCAAACCCATTGAAATGAATGGGCAGATGTTTGCCGACATATTGGAGCCGTGTTTTCAGGCGTAATTCGAGGCGTAAAACGCCTCCATTACGCCTGAAAATAGATCGTGTGAACCCAGCCTGAGGCCTCATGCACACAGCACAGGGGCTGGTCATTGGCACACGGAGTCCTGTTTGGCTCTACTACGGTGCCGTATGGGACTCAATGTCCCAGAGTATAATGCTCTTCAGGTGCCATATGTACGGATATATTTTACCTTATAAGCAATGCTTCTAGGGGAGAAAAGCTTAGTACATACGACATCCAATGGAGCATGCCACCATTTTTAAATATACTTCTATATATTCTTTATTACTGTTCTGTACAAAATGGATTGTATTTTAAAAATATTTGCCCTAACGAAGATTTACACCTATTTCTAGACAACATTCATCTGCTGCTACATATGGTAATCATACTATTTCAATATGTAACAACAGCAAATAAAAGTATAATATATATTTTTTTGTCTTGATACGAAACAAAATATGTGTTTTTTAATGTTAAAACTTATGTTCTAGATTAGGGGGATTACTGAACAAACCCTCCATGAATCAATGTGATTTCCTAGTTCCAAGTTGTAGTAAACAGAAACTTTAGAGGCTGAAGCTTTTTCTAAAATATATACACACACATTAATATATGAATAGAACATGTACACTTGTAGGTACACAATGTGTCACCTGACCCAATTTACATGGGACTATGACAATATTTTTAGCTAGACGCTGCTAGACATTTTCACAAATTTGGAAAAAGTTGGCCAGCTTTTTCATTCAAACAGTAACATGTAAGTTGCACAGCTAAATATATTTTTTTATATAGGAACAAAAATGAATGGTTGAACAAAGCACAATAATGTAGTTGCAACAGTGTGTAGTTCAAGCCTTACAATACATTAAAATGCTTATAAAATCTAAATAATATTGACAATTAATTAAAATGTATGAAAAAAAGTTCTTATTTATAAAAAATGTCGTTTAGTTCATATAGTCTGTATAATGCGTTAATACTGCATTGTATAAATTGTCTCAAGGGTCAGCAAGCAATGCTTACCTCTAGTACTGAAGTCTGCAGAATAGAGAGTTGGAACAATCTGTCTATATCTTGGTGGTTTTAAAGTTGCCGTTTGATGAGCAAATTTATACATGATCGTGGTTAATATTAGGCTTTTCTTCATTGACTCAATAGTGAACATAGTTCTATTCAGTACACGGTTTGATTTGTCTTAATATTCCCAGCTTGGAGTGAAATAACATCATGGAAAGAGGCCAGATTTTTTTTTTTGGACATTTCAAATACGTCACTGCTGTATAGCCCACCCCCTGCTCCCAAGACTTTGCTTTGCTGAGTCCTGAGAACAGAAGGGAAATCGTTTTTTCTTATTATTCTTTTTTGTTTTTGCACTTGTATGTCAATAGATAACCAGGGTCGTATATCAAATAAAAGCAAATAGACCCATAAACGTGTCCTATATTCTAGGACACAATTTTAGCCGTGGTAAACCCACTTATATGCATTATATGGAGCATTAAAGTGATTTGCCTTTCTGATGTACGTAACACTTTGTAGCCTATATGTAACACACAGCAACTCTTTCATGTATGTTATTTTAAGAATTTAGCTTAATAGGTGTTTTGCTTATACACCTTATAATATGCAAATAATGCAGTTGCTGCAATGCTTAATTACTGTTTAATAATCTGTTTATATCGCATGATGATTACATTCACTTCCTTATTATATAATTACCTGTCCTACGGTTTTGATTGTTTCCCAGAACTTTTTCCTTGTATTCTCTACGTATGTATATGCTGTGATTCTGCAATTTAAATGTAGTAATTTAAAGATCAGATAAACGAGTGGTATATATAAGAAGATGTTTTTTTTGCATATTTTATGCAATTATGCATGTATACAGCCGTATAAGTGATTGACAGCTGCTATAACCTGTCAGTCTTTTTTTTGCCGTCATAGGAAGATTGAATGCTTTGAATGAGTCAGAGGACAGTGTACCTGCCATAAGACTTCAGTGGACTTTTAAAAGGATTGTCCCCACTAGACAACTTCTTCTGTAAAGCAAGCCGTTCCAGGAATCAGGTGATCAATGGGGGAGCCACAAATGACCATGTGATATATGGTTGTGCCACAACTTCCAGGGGCAGGACTGCTCTAGTACCTCTCCTCTCTGGCTAAAAGAAGCATATGTTACAGCCTGGTTCCTACGATAGCCGGAAAACGAACACACTGAGCTGCCCAATTCACCAATAGCACCCTCCTTTCCCACAACTTTGGTTAGGGTTGAAAGGTACTCACCTGGGCCCAGGATTCTGTGCCTCTAGCTAGCCCAGTGGTTGATTCTTTGGAATGGTGAGCAGACAAATGATAGAAGGTTTGAGATAGGGTTATTCTGGGTAACAGCCAACAGTCAAATAAATTCCAGAGAAGAGAAGAGGGGCTCATGTAAAAGGGATCAGTGATGTAGATGTAGCAGTAGACTAACAGTTGACAATGTGCCGCCCGACATTTCTGCCAGCCCCGCTGAGAGACTCATTGTGTTGGTCGACAGGGAGAGACCGCACTGGAAACTAGTTAGGTGAATACATTCCAGTAGATGTATAGGGATTGTCCATTGGGGAAACTTCTTTAGGCTGGAATCACACATTTGGTATTCATGCAGTTTTCCTTGCTGTTTTTCACTACATTTTTTGAGGCAAACACAGGAGTGGACTCCACTTGTGGCTTTGGCTAAAAAAAACTGAGCCAACAACTGCATCAAAACTGTGTATGTGATCCTGGCATTAATATTACTATTTGCAAAATAATTGTATACCTCCCTTGAGTCTTTGTCACTACACCTTTGAACACTTCTACCCCTGTCCCTGTCCTGACTAAATAAAACTGCACCCGTTAGATGTGGCAGGTTGACAACCACTGATTTAAAATATTGCATGGGGTAAATGCAGCAGCCTGGGAGTCCCTTTTCTATTTGTATCAGCCAAAAGATTCCGAAAAACGTTTAAATGGATCTTAAATAATTTTTGCTTTGTGCAAATGTATGCCAGCATTAAATAAAGCATGCAGTTTCACATACTTTTGTAAAATATATTGCCAGATTTAGATATGCCCAATAATCTCAATGTAACTTGGTTTTGCAACATACGGAGGCAGGTACACTGTAATCTGGTTCCAGATCAGATTGTAAGCATTAGTGCTGTAAAAATCAGCGTAGATATGTTTTCACAACATTGCTTATCCTAATTGTGATTCCTACAAATTTTGCTGTCTTTGATATGACAATTAGTTACACTGCAAACACTCAATAGACATGCCCTGTCTTAATGGGGTTTAATATTGATGGCGATCCTTAGAATAGGCCATTAAAGAGGTTATCCAGCCACAGAAAACTGTATCCCAATGATATAATTGCATAAAATATGGACACTTACCAGAGGCGTCGCTAGCACCGCGCCTCCGGGGCCCAAGGCCCGGATCTTTGGCATGGTGCTCCGGATCCCCGGGCAACTACCGCTACAGGGGTCGCAGCGGTCACAATTGCGACTGGGCCGCGGACCCCCACACCACGTCTGTAAAAATTTACTATAGTTACTGGGGCCTATGTCATAAAATACTCGGGCCCCTGTTACTATAGTAATAAGACTATACTTACCCTCCGTCCCGAGCGCAGCGGAAGTACTGATGTCTTCTCACGTCATGATGTCACGACGCTGGATGGTGTCGGGACATCCGCTGCACCCGTAGCCGAAGAGGAGGGTAAGTATACTCTTACTGTCTGCTGGAGTCTTGTATCTATGCCTGCCTTGTGGTAGGTTTAGATACAGGGTATAACAGACAGTATCACACGTGGACCCTGTATCTAAGCTTACCACATGGTGGGCTTAGATTCATGACCATGTATGATACTGTCTGATTGGCCCTGTATCTAAGCCTACCACATTGTAGGCTTAGATACAGGGCCCCAGCAAACAGTAATCTTATACTGTATAAGATTACTGTCTGCTGGGACCCTGTATCTAAGCCTAACATGTGGTAGGCTTAGATACAGGCCCATCAGACAGGAACACACATGGTGTGATCCTGTCTGCTGGGCCCTGTATCCAAGCCTACTACATGGTAGGCTTAGATACATGGCCCATGTGTAATGACATGTCTGCTGCGGTCCTGTATCTAAGCCTGCCTTGTGGTAGGCTTAGATACATGGTCATGGTCAGACAGTATCACACACAGACCCTGTATCTAAGCCTACCACCTGTGTTACTAATGTTTTTTTTTGTGTGTTTGTGTTTTTTTACAGGGTTGGTTGTTGCACTACGTCAAATTCGAGGACTACTTCAATGACGGCTTTTTTTATTTTCAATAAAATGGTTAATGAGGGTTGTGTGGGTTTTTAAAATTTCAATAAAATATTTTTTCTATGTCTTTGTATTTTCTTTTAAACTTCATTACTACTGCCTAAGTAATGGCGGCTGGCTGATTGACAGAGTCAATTACTAAGGAAGTACTTAGTGTTAGCCAATGCAGAGGCTAACACTAACCCCCCAATATTACCCTGGTACACACCTCCACCAGGGGTACCGAGAAGAGCCGGGTACGATCCAGTACCCGATCATTTATAGTGATGGTCGGGTACTGTGGTGGCCACAGGCTGGTATTATTATGCTGAGAAAGCCCAAAAACAGTGGCCCTTCCCACCCTGGTAATGCTAGCTTGATGCTACTATGTTGTAGCTGGCTGGTTATGAAAAATGGGTGGGAACCCACATCATTTTGTTTTCAAATGAAGAAAACATGCGGCCACCCCCATTTTTCATAACCAGCAAGATATAAAATACCCCTGGTGGCGGTGGGTACAGCGATAATAATGTGCATTAAGTCCTGCCTTAGTACCGGATGCTGTCATTGAGCCAGCGGCCATTACTTAGTCGGTAGTAATAACATTTAAAAAAGTACATAGAAAAAATATTTTTTTGAAATAAAAAACCCACACAACCCTCTTTATCCATTTTATTGATAATAGAAAACCTGTAATCGAAGTAGTCCTCAAATCCAACATCCGAAACCTGTAAAAAAACACACCAGAAAAATGAGTAACACATACAAAAGCAAAGCAATTCTTATACTTACCTTTCCTGGGTCCAGCGCTGAAGCCACAATGTCAGCAAGCTCGGCCCTATATCTAATCCTATCGTGTGATCCTGTCTGCTTAGCCAATGTATCCTGTCTCATATATATATATATATATATATATATATATATATGTATATATATACACACACAAACGTGTATATATATATATATATATATATATATATATAGATATACATACATACGGTACACACACGCACATATTTTTGGGGTGTGGACATATGTTAGTACAAGGATATTTACTGCTGGAGCCCTGTATCTAAGTCTATCATTTGTGTCACTATCTGCTGGGCCATGTATCTAAGCCTATCATGTGTGATACTGCTTACTGGGGTCATGTATCTAAGCCTATCATATATGATACTGTCTGCTGAGACAAGGTTTTTTATGTGGGACTACCTACAGGGGACTGCATGGCACTGTCTACAAGGGGGATATATGGCAGGGGGACTGTGTGTGGAACCATACAGGGTTGTGACACTATACAGGAGGGATTGTGTGGGGCATAACTTTGCTTGGGGCCCCAGAAATGCCAAAGGGTTAAGAAACTTTCTAAAATGCTGTTTTGAATAGTTTGAGGGGTGCAGTTTTTAAAATGTGGTAATTTATGGGGGTTTGTATTGTATGGGCCTCTCAAAGCCACTTCACAACTAAATTGGTCTCTTAAAAAATAGCCTTTTGAAATTTTCTTGAAAATGTGAGAAATCTATGCTAAAGTTTTAAGCCTTGTAACGTCCTAGAAAAATAAAAGTATGTTCAAAAAACGATGCCAACATAAAGTAAACAGATGGGAAATGTTAATTAGCAACTATTTTGTGTGGTATAACTATTTGTTTCACAAGCAGATACATTCAAATTGATAAACATGCACATTTTTTAAAATTTCCGCAAAATTTGGGTGTTTTTCACAATTAAATACTGAATGTATCGACCAAATTTTATCAATAACATAAAGTCCAATGTGTCACGAGAAAACATTCTCAGAATCACTTGGATATGTAAAAGCATTCTAAAGTTATTTCCACATTAAGTGAGATATGTCAGATTTGAAAAATAAGGCTCTGTCAGGAAGGTCAAAAGTTGGAATGGGTTACGAATATCGGACCGATCAATAATAACACTGATTTTCTGCAACACTAAAAAATAAAAACCTCTCCACTATCTATAGAACCAGGGGTGGATCTTCAACCTTATCCAAAAGGTACAGCAATGGCGGATGTATAGGGGTCTATGCATCGGTAGCACTTCCTGAGAAAAATATGTATAGGGAAATGGAAGAGTGCCTTCATCAAGAATTGTCATTTGTAAAAGGATTTGTTCTATTGGTTTTCATTATGTATTAAGCTTGGGTTCGTACCGAAACATATAATTACAGATCATTACTATAGATAAAAGCTTTGTTAGTGTATTTGCACCTCAATGTCTATGGAAATATTGGCAGTAACATCTTCAATGTTCTTTTCACATAGTTCACTGTTTATGATAAGGAAAACACATAGCATAGATATGGCGAGATCTCATATAAAAGCCCTCTATCTACCTTGTAAACTAGCCGTGTGCAGTCTAAGGGTATGTTCACACGCAGTGTTTTCAGACGTTTTTCGGGCCGTAAACATTTGCCCATTGATTTCAATAGGAAAAACGGCGTTATGTTCCGACGGGGCGTTTTTAAAAAAAAAAAAGACGGCCGCGAAAAAGGTGCATGTCACTTCTTGAGCCATTTTTGGAGTCGTTTTTCATTGACTCTATAGAAAAACAGCTCCAAAAACAGCCATAGAAAACTCCACAAAAAACTTGAGTAGCTTAAAAAACTTGAAAACAGCTCCGTATTTTCAGACATTTTTAAGTTTGCGTGTGCACATACCCTAAAGATAAGGATGACATTTCGATTACTATTGCTCCTTTACTTTATTTTCATGAGAATAATAACGGAATACTATAAAATCAGGAATTCAAATAATATAGTCATTATTTATTAAATCACTAAGTTGTCACTGGACTAACTATATATAAGGTACTCTGCAACGGAAAGCAGATTCCAAACCCATTACTCCAACCTGCAGCATGATAAACCTGTCAGGTTTTTTATTGATTTCAATACGGAGCATTGATGGAATTATTTTTATTTTATTCACTCAATCTTTAACCACTAAACCATGATTTAGACACTTCTCCGGTATCATTTTAAACTACACCGTGTTCCAAATTATTATGCACATTGGATTTAAGTGTCATAAACATTTAATTATTAGTTTTTCAATGAAACTCATGGATGGTATTGTGTCTTAGGGCTCTTTGGATCATTGTAATCAATCTCAGACACCTGTGATAATTAGTTTGCCAGGTGTGCCCAATCAAAGGAAAACTACATTCCACATTATTAAGCAGGCCAAAGGTTTCAAGCAATATGGGAAAGAAAAAGGATCTCTCTGCTGCCGAAAAGCGTGAAATAGTGCAATACCTTGGACAAGGTATGAAAACATTGGATATTTCAAGAAAACGTAAGCGTGATCATCGTACTGTGAAAAGATTTGTGGCTGATTCAGAGCACAGACGGGTTCGTTCAGATAAAGGCATAATGAGGAAGGTGTCTGCCAGACAAATTAATAGGATTAGGAGAGCAGCTGCTAAAATGCCATTGCAAAGCAGCAAACAGGTATTTGAAGCCGCTGGTGCCTCTGGAGTCCCACGAACCTCAAGGTGTAGGATCCTCCAGAGGTTTGCAAGTGTGCATAAAGCTATTATTCGGCCACCCCTAAACAATGCTCACAAGCAGAAACAGTTGCAGTGGGCTCAGAAATACATGAAGACTAATTTTCAAACCGTGTTGTTTACTGATGAGTGCCATGCAACCCTGGATGGTCCAGATGGATGGAGTAGTGCATGGTTGGTGAATGACCACCATGTCCCAACAAGGCTGTGACGTCAGCAAGGAGGTGGCGGAGTCATGTTTTGGGCTGGAATCATGGGGAGAGAGCTGGTAGGCCCCTTTAGGGTCCCTGACGGTGTGAAAATGACCTCTGCAAAGTACGTCGATTTTATGACTGACCACTTTCTTCCGTGGTACAAAAAGAAGAACCGTGCCTTCTGTAGCAAAATTATCTTCATGCATGACAATGCACCATCTCATGCTGCAAAGAATACCTCTGTGTCATTGGCATGGGCATAAAAGAAGAGAAACTCATGGTGTGGCCCCCATGTTCCCCTGACCTCAACCCTATTGAGAACCTTTGGAGCATCCTCAAGCAAAATATCTATGAGGGTGGGAGGCAGTTCACATCAAAACAGAAGCTCTGGGAGGTTATTCTGACATCCTGCAAAGATATTCAAGCAGAAACTGTCCAAATACTCCCAAATTCAATGGATGCAAGAACTGTGAAGGTGATATCAAAGAAAGGGTCCTATGTTAACATGTAAGGGCATGACCACACGTGGCGGATTTCCTCCGCAACTGTCCGCATCAATGCCGCACAGAATCTGCGTTGCAGATTCTGCTGCGGATCTGCACAAAATGTGCAGTAAATTGATGCGGACTAGCTGCTGCGGACTGCGGGAAAAGTGCTTCCCTTCTCCCTATCAGTGCAGGATAGAGAGAAGGGACAGCACTTTCCCTAGTGAAAGTAAACGAATTTAATACTTACCGGCCGTTGTCTTGGTGACGCGTCCCTCTTTCGGCATCCAGCCCGACCTCCCTGGATGACGCGCCAGTCCATGTGACCGCTGCAGCCTGTGCTTGGCCTGTGATTGGCTGCAGCCGTCACTTAGACTGAAACGTCATCCTGGGAGGCCGGACTGGAGACAGAAGCAGGGAGTTCTCGGTAAGTATGAACTTATATTTTTTTACAGGTTGCTGTATATTGTGATCGGTAGTCACTATCCAGGGTGCAGAAACAGTTACTGCCGATCGCTTAACTCTTTCAGCACCCTGGACAGTGACTATTTACAGACGTCTCCTAGCAACGCTCCCGTCATTACGGGAGCCCCATTGACTTCCTCAGTCTGGCTGTAGACCTAGAAATACATAGGTCCAGCCAGAATGAAGAAATGTCATGGCAAAAAAGCAAGACGCATCCGCAGCACACATAACATGTGCATGACAGCTGCGGACTTCATTGCGGAACTTAGAATCTCCATTGAAGTCAATGGAGAAATTCCGCCATGAGTCCGCCACTGCTCCGCAACAGACAGAGCATGCTGCGGACACCAAATTCCGCTCCGCAGCCTATGCTCCGCAGCGGAATTTTACGCCTCGTCTAAACGAACACTGCTAAATTAAAGTGTAAGTCAATGGACAAACGGCTCCGCTGCGGATTAACGCTGCGGAGTGTCCGCAGCGGAATTTAAGTGAAATTCCGCCACGTGTGAACCCAGCCTAACTTGGCCTGCTAAGTTCTTTTTTATTGAAAGAGCTTTTGATTTCTGTAAATATGACCTCCTGATGCTGCAAATTCAACAAATTACCATTTTAGTTCTCTTTACAACCTTTAAAATATTTTGATCTCTGTTGTGCATAATAATTTGAAACAGTGCATTTTGAGTTTTTTACTTCTAAAAAAAAATCTGTTATCATTAGGAGATTTGTTCAATAAAATTTGCATTATACTCCAACGGTTGATGGCTTGAAGATTATACTGACTGTCATTTGCATCGACTATTTAGCAAAATCAGCGAAAAATAACATTTGCATAATAATTTGGAATGTGGTGTAAAGAAACAGCTGCAGAATATAATGTAAATCATTTATGTTTTTTTTGTTGTTTTTTTTTAAATAATTAAAGCGGTTCTGTCATCAAGATCTATTTAATGGCAGCATAGTATGGAAACAGGTCCGCTCTACAATTACACCAAATGGCGCCAAAAATATTATGGCATTTGACTCATAAACAATGCAGCATATTCATTGTTATGAATCTGCTGTATTCATTAGAGGAGTGCTTCCCAGCCCCCTACTGCCCCTCTCAAAGGTGATTAACGGGTTGTCATGTAGATATGCAGATGCAATACAGTTGTCAGTAGCTGGGTAAAGCGGTAGGGAAGTGCTCCCCTCGTGAATACAGTGGACTCATAAATGTGAGTCTGATGTAATCTTTGTTAGGCTATGTTCACACGCTTAGGCTGGATTCACACGAGCATGTTCGGTCTGTAAAGGACGGAACGTACTTCGGCCACTAATCCCGGACCGAACACAGTGCAGGGAGCCGGGCCCCTAGCATCATAGTTATGTACGACGCTAGGAGTCCCTGCCTCGCTGCAGGACAACTGTCCCGTACTGTAATCATGTTTTCAGTATGGGACAGTAGTTCCACAGAGAGGCAGGGACTCCTAGCGTCGTACATAACTATGATGCTAGGAGCCCGGCTCCCTGCAGTGTGTTCGGTCTGGGACTTGCGGCCGAAATACGTTCCGTCCTAACATGCTCGTGTGAATCCAGCCATACTAAAAAGCATCTGAAAATACGTATCTGTTTTCTAGGGAAAACAGCTCCTGATTTTCAGCCGTTTTTTTTGTAACTCGCATTTTTCGTGGCGGTTTTTACTGCTGTAAAATAAGCTATGTGCACATACCCTTAGAGTCTATTAGACAAACGGCACAATATTTGTTTGTGCTGTTTAACTAATAGTAGACCAAACCTGTCCCCATACTGTACTGTCCTTTAAGGCTTTACACACTAAAGTAAAAACGCCTGTAAAATACGGAGTTGTTTTCAAGGGAAAACAGCCTCTGATTTTAAGCTGTTTTTAAAGCGTCAAACGTCTTTTGATGTGTTTTTTTATCTGTTTTTTATTGTTTTATACACAATAAAAAAAATTCTCCAAAAACGGCTCAAGAAGTGACATGCACTTCTTTTTACGGGGCGTATTTTTAAGGCGCCGTTTTTTCAAACGATCGCGTAAAAAAAAGCCCAATCTATACGAAAACGCTGTTTTTCCATTGAAATCAATTGGCAGATCTTTGGAGGCGTTTAGCTTGCGTTTTTTGAGGCGTTTAAACACCTGAAAACACTGAGTGTGAACATACCCTAACAGAGCAGCATTGTTTGTTGGCAGTTTCGCTTCAAGGAAAGAAAGTGATAAAACTTATTGTAGAAAACTACAGCACAAAACACAGAGTGATAGGTTTGGGAAGGGCATTGCATTAAATGAGTTGTCCAAGTGTCAAAATAAGTATTAAAATAATAAGAAAAAATAACTAGTTTGTTAATTCCCCTGCCGCTTTAGCGCTGATGCTCCAGTGGTACCCTGTCGGTTTGTTTACACGCCAGCAGTGATGGTGTACTGTACTGCCACGTGACCCGGCTGCAGTGTAATACAAGTAGGAACGGCATGTGACGGCTGAGGCCAGCGATCTACTGCAGCGGTCACTGGGTTGTATGACACGTAATTGTTGCTGATATATATTTATTCAGAGGATTCATATAGAATTGTGATAGATTAACACAAGTGTGCCTATGTTGTATTTTAGATACATAACACTGAATACATTATGATTATTAAAACATGAGATTTTATTTTACAAGTACAGTTATATACAAAGCAAGTTACAAACAAGAATGAGAACGAAGCAATTATAACTTAATAGCAATAAGTATAAATAATAATACTTAGTATATGACAGACAAAAGGCAATCACAAGAAAGAATATATAAGCTCTGAAAACGTTATAAACTGCTCAGTGCTTAAGCAATACATTAACAACAGCAGTAGTATAAAGCTAGTATTTTTTATTTTGTTTTAATCTGAATAGTTCCAAAATTCTACGCTGATTCATTTCCTATCCACAAGTTCAGTGGTATTGCAGATCAGGGTTAGAAATATTACTTTTGGGGTCTTTCAAACTTCTTATTTTGCCCTGATATGCACCACCAATAGTAAATAATTAATAAAGCAAAAGGGAATGTGAATGAGAAAAAAAAAGGTCAGGAAGTAGTTGGATCAATAGATCTCTAGGTTGAATAAAAGCGGCTCTAGTAGGTTTAGGTTACCTAGCGGTAACATTTATTAAAGTGGAGTTTTATTATTATTTTTTTCTGTATTTATATATTAATTTGGCCACCAAATAACCTAATGAAAATTGGTCCTTTTAGGCAGAATATAGTTATAATAAACGGTTAAATGTGAATGAAGAGGGAAATTTGGGTTCATAGATCTGGAGTTTTGCTATTGGAGTGCTGTCAATGTAAGATACAATGTGTATGTTTATGTATTGCTGTTTAAAGCACATTAATGGATCTTCTACTGGCAAGTCAAGTTGCTCTTATATATGAGCTTCAGTTGTTTACTAAATTGCCAGACTGTGTTGTTCGTATCCTCATTAGAAGATACAATGTATATGCTTATTTATTAGGGTATGTTCACATGGCTAATTTTCAGCTGTATTTCAGGGTGTAAACACCTCGAAAAACAGCTGTAAAAACGGTGCAAAAAAAAACACCCCCGTAAAAAGAAGTGCATGTCACTTCTTGAGCCATTTTTGGAGCAGTTTTTCATTGTGTCAATAGAAAAACAGCTCCAAGAACGGCCGCAAAAAAAGCCTCAAAAAACTAGCTCCGTATTATACAGCCGTTTTTCATTTTGCGTGTGAACATATCCTTAGGATTTAGAGGCGTAACTGCAGCATGCTGCTTTTTTTTCCCGTGAGCGGCTAAAAGCAACCCTGGAAAAACGCCTATGCCTCCCATTACCGGTTTCCGCATAAAAATCAGTGCCAAAAAACTGAGCCTTATACATGGAACTCAAATATAAAGCAGTATAAAGTAAGCTCACGCTTGTAGGAGATGCATGCTGCCACATTTTTAGCATTTAAGTCCATGTTTATGCAGGGAATTTAGAGCTCTGACCACTAAAAAGTATATTAACAAAATAAATCAGCACAGAATATTGGATCTAAAAATGACATGGTGTTATTAGGCCTCATGCACACGAACGTAAAAACGCCCGTAATTATGAGCCGTAATCCTGATAGAGATAAGGGGCTGCCGATTAGTGCAGAGAAAACGGGTCCGTAAATTAGTGTGGAATACTGGTGACACCGGAACACTTATTTATGGGCACGGGTTGGTAAATACTGGTGGAATACGAGTCGAATACGTGTGAACAAGGACACGTATTTCTGCCAGTATTTACGGACAGGAAAAAATAAGTTTGTGTGCATGGAGCCTTAGAAAGTGAAGATTAATAATGTCTCACCCTTTGATAGAACAAATAATGTCTAGACTGGTGTATCTTATTCCAATTTTAGTAAAGGAGATAGTTGCTGTGATTTCCGCCAAATTTATTAAAAGGTGCACGCCTCTTAATAAATTTTACGCATTTTGCACTGTCTGAAAGGCAATAACACATCTACGCCTGCTATGAGCAGGTTTACATTTAAAACAAAATTTGCACCAATTTCAGGTTTCATGCTGTATTTTTTTTAAATATGATTAAAACTGCGTCTTTGGAGACCACACCCACTTTTCTCAGCACTTTCCAAATTTGGCAAGTGATGTGAAAGTCGCAAATTTTACTGCAAATTTGTCACATGTAGTGAGTTACAACTTTTTTGTCTCAGTTTATGCCAAAACCTGACCTAAACTGCATGATATTTTTGGGAAATGGCTGTTTAATTATTTTAGCTTCAAGATTTTTATTTTCATTGTTTTTCTTCCTCATTCAGATGAACATTTATTTGAAGTACGGTACAATAATTGTCCTAATCTAAACGTACTTGAGATTTACCCTGTTGACAAAACAAAACCCTGTTTAATCTGACTTATTCAAGTTTATGAACATTTCAGTTTGCACGAAGTTCATGTCAACATAGTAAGCTGTTTCCATAACAATCATGGCTATTGTGAAATCAGTATTGTTTCCCATTTTTGGATTTATTATAATCTCTGTAAATTACATCCGTTTTAATGGGTATTTCCCATTTAAAATTAAGATGAATATTATTTAGGTTATTCACTTTTTCCAATATACTCAGCCAGTGAATGTTCAGTGGTTTCTCCACCCAAAGCCTCTGCAGCATTCCCTCCATAAACGGTTGAATTCTGAAGCGAGCATTCTGCTTGATCTCCAAGGTTTTTATGTTTAGTAGTGAAGTCCTATTTGAATCAATATGAGCATTACAACAAGGCTGCCAATACTGAATAAAGAGCCCCGATCAGATTTTAGCACTTTCTAGAGAGCACAGACACCGGGGAACCAAAACAGAGAATTTTCTGATTGAAAAAAGTCCAGCCTTAAGTTCAAAGGTATCAGCAGTTTAGCTCCTGTCAGCGGTTGAACAGTGAATTTATACTAGAGATACACTTGAAATAGTAATACAGATTTATATAAACGATAAAAAATATTTAACATCTACTATGGGCTGTACATCATGCAATAAATATTCTTTATTTTACTACATAGTGCACAAAGGTCTATACTGTATAATAGTAAAACACTAAAGAATACTACATTTTTAATGACATTTTTTTACATAAACATAATCAACAACATCATTATATCCTGATAGGACAAGGACTGTAGCAAGGACTATAGAGAGGAATGTAGAGAAACATAAAACATTTGAGACAATGTAGAATCCTAATACATTTGATATACTTGTTAAAAAGTGCATCTGCTTCAGAGGTACAGTAGATAGCACGTAAAGGCATTTCATTGCCAGAAACACCTATTATATAATTATGGATGGATTTAGGAACTTTTCAAAATTAGAGCATTAGAGTCAAGGAAATATTAATTTTCGAAGTCTGAAGCGTACTGGCCATCTGTTATCTGTAAGCAGTAGTCTATATTCTGCTGATGGCATTTGAGGGCAATCATGATAAACTTGAATGCCACTGTCTCTACATATATGTGTGTGTGTGTGTGTGTGTGTATATATATATATATATATATATATATATACATACACACACACACACACACACACATATACAGTATATATATATATATATATATATATATATATATACACATACACACACACACGTAGACAGTATATATATATATATATATATATATATATATATATACAGTATATAAAATGACATTTATATTTGCATGGCAAATAAATTGCATCTTTGTCAGACAAGGTTTCAAATATCAACACATTAAAGAAGTTTATTGCAAATAGCCACATTTTTAACCGATATAAGAAATGCAAGTCCTACATTTCTCCAAATGTTAACAGAAGACTCTGTATTAAATTTTATGATATACTTGTTTATCCCATTTGAATACACTTTGAACTGATGTGCTATGATTTTTTTTTTCCAAAGCATTTCAAAGCTGAGGAAATAGCTATGTATAAACAAATAAAGTTACAGAATGTACACCCGATGTACCACTTCATTTTCCCAGCATTCTGTACAGTGATATTTTATTGCTAAAGAGGTTTTCCTCTGAGTACAGTATGTGTGATTTTCAAAAGAAACAAGCTGTAAAGCGGCAAACAAAAAACTCTGCTAAGATAGCTATATTTGCAATATAACCTATTATGTGCCATACAAAGCCTTGGCTCCAGGTAATTTACTACATTCATTGAGATTCTTTCACCTGACAGTGGCAGACTACATAATGTAACAATATGGGTCAATACTACACCTAAATGAGTGGGTCCAGCTGCGACAGCTATTGAGACCCAGCATTAAATGGTCTATTTCACATCACTACCAACAGATGACAGACATTTTAGTGTTAACAACTAGACATAAGAAATATTAACATTACCCCTCCCTCTTGGGTTCTTATATGGTACAATTCCCTGAGCTTTATTCCTTTGCATGTATTGAAATATGATGGAAATATTGAAACAAACACTGGATACATTAAATATATTCTTCTACAAAGTCAGAAATTCTGTTAGGATTGCCACAAATTCACTGGTGACTAAGAAACGTGTGCCCTTCGTGTCACTTTTGTTGTCATTTTGTGTGAAGGGGTTAATGGAAAAGGTTAGCTATATTGGACCTTTTCTAAGTATATAATGTCTGCATCAGTTTGAGGAGAATGATATCACTGCTGTCTTTTGTTGGAGAAACGTACTACACCACATTCTGAAGGTTTTTCGTTTCACCACATTCCCTTTCATATAGTCTTACAATTAGAATCGCACAATAGGACCTATCACAAGGTCAGCACACACTCCGATATTATATTTGTAGAGAAAAATAGGAGTTATTTGTTATTAACTAGAGACAACTAGCAATGGATAAGGCATAAATACAGAAATGTTATCTGATTCTTGCCAAACATACTTTTAGGCTGTTGGGATCAGATATGCTTAAAAATGGAATATGTAAGGTGTTAGTGGTATATTTGAAGCCTTCCACCGCAGGACTTGATATTTTGTATACTCTACAATAATTAATAATTGAATCACTGGAATAGGACTAGAGTTTCGTTTAAAATGTAACTTTTACTTGTAACATATTTAAAAAGTGTGTAAAACAAATGACACACCAGGACAAGACTGTTTACAAAAAAATCTTCCTTGTAGTACAGGAGATATAGTGCTCAATGCAAAAAAAGTAAATTCAATATTGGTGATATCATCATTTCTTTGCAGAGTTAAAGAAAATGCTCCAAATTGTTGCAAAACAAGTGAGTGATCTATTTCCCAGGAGGATATATATAAATCTCTGTGGGGTAATGACCCCTCCTACCCGTTCCGTAGTGTGTTAAAGTCCTGTTCCGTTCTTATGGCTGGGGACTGGGAAGCCTCACTTGTTTCTTTTATATGATTTTAGGCAATCAATCATTATTTTCTCCCGACACGTTTCCTTATGGCCAGAATTCCTCAGGGGAGATAAGGCCAGATAACCTCCTTGACAGGGGGCACAAATGAAGTTGGAGCTGTATTGAAGTTTCAATCTTCTGCAGTGGCAGAGATTCCTCATAGCACTTGTTTCCTCGTGCTGGAGTAAACGCTGATTCAATTAAAAATGGAATATACATGGGATACGTTATCCTGTGATACAATACCATAGATACTTGCTTTTGGGGGTTTTGGTGATGTTGAACTGCTTTGTACTGTATGGAATGTCACTGTAATTTAGGCACTGAAATTTCTAGACAAATTATTTCATTCTTTAGATAAGTCACATTTCCAGTGACTACATAGGTTGTCCAATTCCCTTTCTTTCAGGAAGTTAGCAGTGTTAATAAAACATCTACTCGTGCCTTAAAATGTGAACCCGGTGGTCAAAGCAAAGCACTACACAGTAAAAAAATAAAATAAGCCTAAAATAACACTCTTTTGAACATGATTATGATTCTAAACCACAATGATTCTGTCCCTTCTAATGTCTCTTTGCCCTTCTTGCATTTCTATGATGGACCGAATGTTATCAAACAGCAAGCATTTACTATAAACATATCCAATAATATATAGATACTGTATATACTAGCACCAAAACAAGTAAACATCGTAATGTGTTCAGCCTCTCAAGTATTACTAGGGGTTTGTATTAATATCCAGAGAAATCAATCAGAATAACAACCAAAATATGGGCTTTAACACTAGGGGTACCTCATACAAATGGGAAATGAAGGGATATGGGTGCAATCTTTGCTATACATATTCTTGTTTGCTATAGAACAACCCAATTAATGGGACCAAATAATAAATTGTGACTATTAAATTGTCCCTCCAATTCAATTCTCCAGTCAAATCTGACAATGGGCATGGAGAGGCGCAGGGTCCATTCTGGGTGGTACAGTTGCTGAGGAAACCTTACGACACCCACAAAGTCTCATGCATGGGTCTTGTTAAAATTGAAGCGAGCCTTGCAATCATCGGATTGGAGAAGGTTCAGTTTCAGAAACTTTCTGTCCATCCATTTTACCTATAATGGCTGCCATGTAACATTGTAGTGTTACATGCCAGCCGTTAAAATAAATAAATGACAATGTAATACATGGATGGGCTGGGTCCACCAGTAAGAGAGCTGCTCTTTGTTAGTGGCTCTCTTCTAGGTCTAGTAGAGAACCAGTGTTCGCACAAAATATTATTTCAAGATTATAAACAGCCTTCAGGTCTTCACATAGATAGATTTTTTATATATGTGATTTGGATGCCGGATCTGCATTCAAGGGCTTGCACCCATGTCATCCTTTTTTTTTTATCCCAGTGCTGCTTTCCTGAGATAGATAGATAGATAGATAGATAGATAGATAGATAGATAGATAGATAGATAGATAGATAGATAGATAGATAGATAGATAGATATGAGATAGATAGATATGAGATAGATAGATAGATATGAGATAGATAGATAGATATGAGATAGATAGAGAGATAGATAGAGACATATCATATGTTCAGTTGCACATTGGCGCTGAACCACAGTAGAGGACCACTGCCACCCTAAAAGCAGCTGCCTCTTGTCTATGATATTGCATTTAAGCGACATACAGGTGGATTATTAAAGAGACATAAGAGGGGTGCATTATTGTGATCTTGCTTTATGGTGTTCTGTCTATGTCCACAGCTCCCTACAGTGTTTAAGTGGGAAAATGTAAATTTTATTACTAGATCATCAAATACTTGACAACCTTTTTCTTGTGATGGTTCTTGTGGGAGGTATATCAGTTGTCACAAGCATCTCATGAAATGAAAAGCTATTACTTATGAAGCTCACAGATGATATACCTGATGTTCTTGGTGTGTCTTGTATAGTACCATACCTCTCAGGTAATTGGAGAGAATTGGATGAGATCTGACTTACTGTAAGAGTGCTAGCACTTTTGGAAGAATATTTATAGATCATTTTCAGAAAAGCAGATTTTGTATTGGTATCTTGTTTATATAAGATAATGTAACACTTGGGTAAAAATGTACATGACAGAATGCCATAGTTTGATATTAGTATTACTATCATTTCAACGGCTGGTAAGTATATACCAAATGTAGTAGCATATATGGGAATAAAAGTTATCCATGCAATGAAGTAAATCAGCATACCAAATGTTATAAATTTGGCTTCATTGTAGTTTTCTGGCAGTTTTCTACCTCTAAATGCAAAAATCAAACATGCAAATGCCAAGACAGCAATATATCCTAGCATTATACCAAAGGCTACCGTAGAGCCTTCATTACACTCAAATATGATTGTTTTTGGAAGAGAGAAATTCTCTTTGATATAGGGAGACCAAAATACCAACCAAGTGGTGCAAATAATTACCTGAATCCCAGTACAGACAAAAACTAGAGTAAATGGTCTGTAGAGGAACTTTAAAATGCTGTGAACTCTTGGCTCAAATGTGAAAGCCAACAATATTTTGACTGATTTAAGCAAAATGCATGCCACTACTACTGTAAAACTAATACCAAACATAGTTTGTCTTACTTTGCACTTGAACACAACTGGCTCACCAATAAAGAAGACTGCACTGACAAAACTGAAAAGGATAGAGATGAGGATGACATAGCAAAGGATGCCTCCAGATGCCTTGACGACTGGCGTTTCAAAGTTCTTAGCAAACAAGACTGCTATAGCAACAATGGCAAAAATTCCAACAAAAGAAATTATAAGGAGAACAATTGCTAAGCCATCCCCCCAGCGAAGAAATTCAATTTTCTTCAAGAAACATACAGAGCTGTTGACTGGAGACCAGTGAGTCTTGTTATTGCATTTCATACAGCTGCCCATATCTAGAAAGATTACAAAATGGAAGACAATAAATTACACAAAAAATATACTACGATTAAAGACTATATATTTGGTGTTATTAGTCTCATTAGTCTCTAAAGCTTAAACATTATACATTTTTTCCTGGTAATAACTAAAAGTGGTTGTCCGATCATAGACAACTCCTTAAATATGAGAACCGTGGCGGTAATGGGCTGATAGGTGCGAATCCAACTCTCAACACCCCTGGCAAACAGCTAACTGTGTCAGCAGAAGTTGCCGTTGGCTGCTCATTTAGGGCATGTCCACATCAGCGTTAGGGTTCCGTTGATGGGTTCCGCTAGATATTTCCGTCGGAGGAAGCCATCAATGGAAAGACAAATGGAAACCATAGCTTCTGTTTGCATTACCAATGATTTCAATGGCAATGCTTTGGTTGAAAATGGTTTCCGTTTGTCTCCGTTCTATAAGGTTTCCATTTACAATAGCGCTACACTATTGGTTCTGTCCAAAAAAAACGGAAACCTTACAGAACGAAGACAAATGGAAACCATTTGCAATTGAAGCATTACCATTGAACTCAATGGTAATGCAAACGGAAAGCTATGGTTTCAGTTTGGTTTCCGTTCAGGGGTTCCCCTGACGGAAAGCTCTGACGGAACCCATGAACAGAAGCCAACGCAGATGTGAACGAAGCCTTACTCTCCAGTGGCCACTACAGAGCAAATGTAGTATTACATGGAGCCAATAAATGGAATGGCTGCAGCCAGGGGACTGCCAACGAGTGTGGAATGGCCCCCAGCCTCCACTCGGTGAACCCCTCGACTGCAGGGTACAGATTTCAGATGTGGCTAACTTAGCAACAATGAAGGCTACTACCCTGGTGGGGAGCGCCGCCCATGGATATATAAGAGAGATGAATGCAATCAAAATCAATACAGGAAGCAGAAACCGCTCAACAGCCTGTCCTTACCATGTGGCTGGAAGCCGTCTGTATTATAAAGCAACCAGCCGAATCTATTACAGGCTCGGACTAGTGGACGGGCTGTCCTTCCTGTACTGAAAAAGCTTTACCCACCCCTTGCGACTGCATTTCAGCTTTCGTCAAAGTGGCTTTTATGAAGCCAGGTAAACTGAATGAAACGGTATTGATAGTAGGATAGTAGCACTACCTATAATGATAGAACACTCAAATAGTTAATATTTTCTGAATAATGGAAGTTATTTATTATTTGTGAATGGTTTAGATTTAGTAAATCGTATATCACTGTCTCACAAATTTGTGTTTTGTACAGTACCTGAAATGCTGGTATAGTGATTTTCAGGGCATGCAACACATTCATAACAACATGTATGCTGACTCGCTGATGTTTTCTTCATTTGCCCAGGCCTACATTCATCTGAACATTTAGACCGGATCTTCTGTAATATCAAAACATTTGGAATTAAATCATGTATTGCTAATAATAATTAAAAATCATGCCATGAAAACAGCTCATTCAGGACTGAAGACGAGTAATATATGGATATCTTCAGACACTGTGGATGTTATCTGCCATGGATTCTGTCGTGCTACATGCAGATTTTGCTGCCGTTTTGGATTTACCATTTGCATTGAAAGGGGGAAAACCACAGTGAAAATCTACAACATAATAGACATGCTGTGGGTTTGAAAATCTGCAGCATGCCCACAAATCCACAGTGTAAAAAGGTGCGTTTTCACTCACCTAGTTGCCCATTGAAGTCAATGGATACGTGAAAACCACAGACAGCACAAGGACGCACATCCGTGTGCTGTCCGTGTTTCACACATCAATTACATTGAAAAAAAAAGTTCTTGCAAGTGCGTGAAAAAACACATGCCACATGCAAAGCACACTGATGCAAAAACGCAACGCACACCAGGGCCGTAACTAGGAAAGACTGGGCCCCATAGCAAACATTTGACTTCCCCCCTACCCTGGGTGCAACACACAACCCCCGTTGTAGATAGGGCCCCCTGTAGATTCTGCCACACAGTATCCCCTTGAAGATAGTGCCCCCCTGTAGATAGCGCCCCCCACCTCCCCCTTGTTGATAGTGCCATACAGCCCCCCCTTGTAGATAGCGCCATACCGCCCCATCATTTAGATAGCGCCATATAGCCCCCCCCCAGTAGATATCGCTATACAGCCCCCTCCTGTAGATAACACCATACAGCCCCGCTCCTGTAGATAGCACCATACAACCCCTGCTGTAGATAGCGCCATACAGCCCCAAACCCCCCCCCCAAAAAAAACCAACAACCTGTAACCTAGTTAAAGGGGTTGTTCCACAAAACACATATCCTGAAAGTCCCCCGAAGTGCTCCATGAGAAGCATGGGACTTCGGGGGTCTGTGTTCCGTCCATCTGAATAGAACTTGCAGAAATCCATACACCTGCTGCAGAAACAACCCAATTCAGATGAATGGAACTAATTTTCAGCCCCATAAATTTCTGCAACAAAATCTGCCGCATGCTGTATTCAGATGAACATTGTAAAACTTGTCTGTGTTTTATCAGTTAAAAACGTACAATTTTACATTCAAGTTGAATCAGTATTGTGTCCAAGTTTATTCCGTTTGTCCTTTTTTAACGTTGGTGTAGCATTATTGACCATCAGTTTTTCACGTCCGCCAAAAAAACCTTCCTGCTTTCTTTTCAACGTCTTACAGCAACCTATCCGTGAAAAACGGACTGCATTTGAATAGCGTCCATGTCTTGTCCGATTTTTTTTCACAGACGCATTGAATTTAATAAGCGAGTCTAGCGTGAAACTTCAATCAAAGTAGTGCATAGGGTTGTCACCATACCAGAATTTGGACTTCGATACCGAAACTTTGTGTAGTATTGCCATTCTCGATGCCAAAACGATAATTTTGCAATAATAATAGAAAAATAAAGTTCTTCCATTTTCTGAGGTGGTGTGATGAATTTTCTACCTCCATGCAGGGCCACCATCAGGGCAGTACTACAAGGTCATATATATATATTTGTTTCATATAAATAAAGATTCTATCTATCTATCTATCTATCTATCTATCTATCTATCTATCTATCTATCTATCTATCTATCTATCTATCTATCTATCTATCTAATCTATCTATTTATCCATCCAATATCTATCATCTATCTATCTCTCATATATCTCATACATATTGATATATAGTATAGTTTTAGATTGGGGCTACATGGCGACTTTGGCCACGACACAGGTCGCACGTCCAAAGATTACTATGTTCTGTAGCCTACATGGCAAGTAATGACAGTGAATGTGGTCGCAGTCATTTTACTTGCGATTAAGGCTACTGGACAAAGGGCCGGGGCCCACTATCCTTGGGGTTGCCCCTGACATCACTAACCGTATATGGACAGTGATGTCAGGGGCTTTCCTAGAGCTGGAGTACCGGAGCAGAGCCTTTACTAGCGATCTGCACGGGACATTACTTTCCATATATGGACAGTGATGTCAGGAGCAGAGCAGGAGTCCCAGGCAGAGTGCTAGTAGTGCTTTGCCCGGGACTATGCTTTGGGTTTGCCCCTGACAACACTGTCCTCTGTGGAATCCCCACACTGACTCTGTGGAATCCCCTAACATCGCTGTCCATATATAGGCTCTTCTCTGGGACTCTGGGGAAGCCTCTGACATCACTGTCCATATATGGACAGTAATGTCAGGGGCTTCCCCAGACCCGGAGTCCTAGGGCAGTGCGCCAGTAGCGCTTTGCCTTGGACTCTGGGTCTGGCGTTGCCCCTGACATTACTGTGCATATATGAACAGTGATATCTGGAGCAGAGCTGGCGTCCCAGGAAGAGTGCTACTAGCGCTCTGCCCGGGCAATTCTTGGGTTGCCCCTGACATCTCTGTCCATATATGGACGGTGATGTCAGGAGCAGAGCTGGAATCCCAGGAAGAGTGCTAGAAGCGGCTCTGCTCCGGGGCACCAGCTCTGAGCAAGCCTCTGACATCAGTGTGCATATATGGCCACTGATATCAGTGGCTTCACCAGAGTTCCAGAGCAGAGCCTATACTAATGCTTTGCTCTAGGAGACCGGCTCTGGGGTTGCCCCTGACATCAAATTCCGGTCCAGGAGGATCCCCTGATGTCATTGTCTATGGACAGTGACGTCAGGGGCTCCTCCAGCAGAGGAATTCCACTCCTAGAGGGAGCCCCAATGGAGCTATCTACTGGGGTGTGTGTGGCACTATCTACAAGGGGGTGTGTGGCAGTATCTACAAAGGGCACTGTGGCAGTATCTACAGAGGGCACTGTGGCAGTATCTACAGAGGGCACTGTGGCATTATCTACAGAGAGCTCTGTAGCATTATATAGGGGGTGTAATCTACAGAGATCACTGGGGCATTATCTACAAAGGGGCTGCCCAATCTTGACATTCGTGTGTCTGCCAAACGCTGCCAACGGAGCCGCCGGACTGCATTTAGCGACACTTGAAGGAAATGTGTCACTAGAAATGTTTTTTTTTTTTTTGCTAAACAATTATTATTTAAAGAGGCTCTGTCACCAGATTTTGCAACCCCTATCTGCTATTGCAGCAGATAGGCGCTGCAATGTAGATTACAGTAACGTTTTTATTTTTAAAAAACGAACATTTTTGGCCAAATTATGACCATTTTTGTATTTATGCAAATGAGGCTTGCAAAAGTACAACTGGGCGTGTTGAAAAGTAAAAGTACAACTGGGTGTGTATTATGTGCGTACATCGGGGCGTTTTTACTTCTTTTACTAGCTGGGCGTTCTGACGAGAAGTATCATCCACTTCTCTTCAGAACGCCCAGCTTCTGGCAGTGCAGACACAGCCGTGTTCTCGAGAGATCACGCTGTGACGTCCCTCACAGGTCCTGCATCGTGTCAGACGAGCGAGGACACATCGGCACCAGAGGCTACAGTTGATTCTGCAGCAGCATCAGCGTTTGCAGGTAAGTAGCTACATCGACAATAGCAGATAGGGGTTGCAAAATCTGGTGACAGAGCCTCTTTAAGTGATTACACATTATTTTAATTTTACAATTTTTTCACAAGTCAGGAAATATTATAAATTAGATTCTAATTTATAACATTTCCATATGCTGGCCACTAGAGGGAGCAGTTCCCAAAATTGCAGAATGGTCAATGTGGTAAAGCAATTTCATTGCTTTATGCTGCAAATTTGGGGTAGACACACTCTCTCTAGGGTCCTCACACAATCCCCCCTCTCTTATTCTGGCTAGTGCTAGGAGAAGGAGGGGTTTGAATCTTCAAACCTCCTACACTGTGTACCGCCATTTTCTGAGCAACTGCACAGTGTAGGAGGATTAGATACAGTGCTCAGCAGACAGTATAACACGAACAAACACGAACATAATACACACATCACTTACACAAACATAAATGACCTGCTCCTGCCACCGCTGCCGCCTCTGCTCCTATTCCTTGCGCCTTCGCTTCCTTAAACATATGGCCGGAAGCCGCGTCCTGAAGTCGTCATCTTACTGTCCGGCAGCGGCTTCCGGTCCACATGAAAATGGCGCCGGATTTTCGCTCTGCGAACGAGCTTCGTTTTGGTCTGTGTGGGAGCGGTGCATGCGCCGTTCCCACACAGACGGCATACGCTGCAGTGAATGGAACGGCTCCCGTTCGCATTCTCTATGGGGTTGTATGTGCCGTGTTCCATCTCTGTATGTGTCGTTAATCGACACATACAGAGATGAAAAAAAAAATGGCAGCCCCCATAGAGAAGTAAAAATAAGAACAAAGTAAAAAGTAGAACACGAGAATATAAATAAATAAAATTTATGTTAATATCATATTAAAAGCAATATGAAAAAAATCAAAAAATGTCATGACACCTTCCCTTTAAACTGCAAAACTGGGTTGTTAACCAGTTCAGGACCGGGCTATTTTGCGCCTTCAGGACCAGACACCGTTTAGCCATTTTTAGCATGTGTTAGTTAAATGGCTATAACTTTTTTATTTGTTGGGCTAACGACGTGATTTTTGTGATGTTTTTTTCTGTAGACAATGCAGGTTTCATTTTTTATCGTTTTTATACACACCTTTTTTGCTATTTTAGAATTTTTATTCATAAAGTTTGAAAATAATAGTAAAAAAATAAGCTTTTTTTACGTTTCAGCAATTTTTTTTGGGTAATAACATAGTTTTACCCTAAAATAGACCTTTTATTTGTGATCGTCATTGTCTACCGTAAATTTTAATATATTACATGTCTATATTAGGGTAAGTGGGTCAGCGCTAGCGTTACAACAATGATTGGCGGGGGGGAATGTTTTTTTTTTTGGGATGGGTATTTTATGTGTATTTATTATTTCATTTTTTTTTGCACTTTACTTTATTATTTTTTATTACTATGGTCTGTCCCCCAAAGGTCAAAAAAGACCTTTGGAGAACTTTGTATATTTTTTTTCTTTCTTTTACACCATGTTTTTCCCCTGTAAGGGTATGTTCACACGGCCTATTTACGGACGTAATTCGGGCGTTTATGGCCCGAATTACGTCTGAAAATAGCGCCTCAATAGTGTTGACAAACATCTGGCCATTGAAATCAATGGGCAGACGTTTGTCTGTTCACACGAGGCGTAATTTACGCGCCGCTGTCAAAAGACGGCGCGTAAATAGACGCCCGTGTCAAAGAAGTGACCTGTCACTTCTTTGGCCGTAATTGGAGCCGCTATTCATTGACTCCAATGAATAGCAGCGCTAATTACGCCCGTAATGGACGCGGCGTTCAAGCGCCTGCACATGCCGTTACGGCTGAAATTACGGGGATGTTTTCAGTCTGAAACATCCCCGTAATTTCAGCCGTTACGGACGCCCTCGTGTGAACATACCCTAACTGGAACTGCACAGCAGCCCCAGTTACAGGGGAAATCAGCCCTCTCATAGTGACGATTGTCACTAATAGGGCTGTGCTGGGTCTAGTAAGATCCAGCAGCAGTCTGCCACTAACGGCACCCGGCGATCATGTGACCAGTCACATGATCACCGGGAGGAATAGAGACAGCGCCGCTGCTGCTGTCTCTATTCCTGTACACAGCGCGCATTCAGCGCTGTGTACAAGTCATCAGAGAAGACAGAAGCAGCGAAAGCTGCTTCTATCTTCTCCTCAGGGTCCCCGGCAGTCACTGACAGCCGGAGACCCGACATTCAGCTGCCCGATCGCGCGGTCAGCAAGTTAAAACCCGAGCCGTAAAAAGTCTATGGCTCGGGTTTTAAGGACCCTGACCGCTGGCCGTAAAAATACAGCCAGCGGTCGGGAACCAGTTAAAATAAGCACACGGAGAAAACTTCCGTTATGTTTAAACCTAGCGGTATTATTATAGTAATGTAGCATTACTATAGTAATGTAGTATTGTTATAGTAGTTCAAATAACTTATTGATTAACAATAATTTTGTAATGTATCAAATTTCAAAGTAATTTGTTGCGCCAACTTCACATTGTTTCTATATGTTGCCGTCTTACCTGGCAGAGTTTGAGACCCCTCGGTTAAAGTATGAGGTTCGTGATAGGGTTAATTAATATTAATGAGAGGCACATGGAGGTGCTAAATTCATAACGCCTCGTGCCTCACATTTAGGGTATGTGCACACACACTAATTACGTCCGTAATTGACGGACGTATTTCGGCCGCAAGTACCGGACCGAACACAGTGCAGGGAGCCGGGCTCCTAGCATCATACTTATGTACAATGCTAGGAGTCCCTGCCTCGCTGCAGGACAACTGTCCCGTACTGAAAACATGATTACAGTACGGGACTGTTGTCCTGCAGCGAGGCAGGGACTCCTAGCATCGTACATAAGTATGATGCTAGGAGCCCGGCTCCCTGTTCTGTGTTCGGTCCGGTACTTGCGGCCGAAATACGTCCGTCAATTACGGACGTGATTAGTGTGTGTGCACATACCCTTAGGGTTCTGCCTGCAGGCTGTTTGCCGCGTTTTTCGCTGCTTTTTTCGCTCGCGCCCATTGAGCGCCACGGGCAAAAACGCTGCAAAATATGCTTTCTCTGCCTCCCATTGATGTCAATGGGAGGTCAGAGACGTAAACGCCCGAAGGTAGGGCATGTCGCTTATTTTTCCCGCAAGCGGTTTTTTCCGCTCGCGGGAAAACACGCCTCCACCTCCCATTGAAATCAATGGGAGGCATCTTCAGAAGTTTTTGGCGCGTTTTCCAACGCGGTTTCCGCGTCAAAAAACGTATCAAAAAATTCAGTGTGAACTGGGCTTTAGACAACAAGCTCCTGACAACAAGTGTGCACGTGCGGTCAGCATGAGGTGATGCGGCTGGCACTGCACTAATGAGCGGCGGCGCCGGAACTGAAGACAGAACATGGGGATGTTTTGCAGTCGCCCTCCATGTTCTCTGTATTCAGTGCCAGTGCTCATTAGTGTAGCGCCGGTCATATCACCACACCACACTTGTCAGGAGCGGGGCAATGGCTGTATTACACATTCGCAGCCCCGGTCTGACTAAATTCAAGCGTTACAATACTAAGCTGTGCGGCAGCCCAGCTTAGTATCGAAATACATGAATTAACGGTATTGAACCGTTTGAGGGTGCACGGCATCGAAATAGTATCGATATTTTGATGCATCGTTCAACACTAGTAGTGCATGCTGCGATTTTCTCTGCACAGATCAATAGTTTGTGCAGAAAATCGTACATGTGAATTGTCCCCTTAACTTTAATGTGTCAGTGTACAGCCATACGCTCGGACATCACACGGATGTGAGCAACACTCATCTGAATTGGGCCTTATACCTTTTTTAGGCCATGTTCATACACAAGTATAAACGGCTGAAAATTAGCAGCATCCGATTTCCACCCGTTTTTGAAGCAAAAAACTTTTTTTGAGCCGTTTTTGGAGCTGTTTTTCAACTGACAATGAAAAACAGCTCCAAAAATGGCTCAAAAGGTGACATGCTCCTTCTTTTAAAACAGCAGCGTAAAAAAACGCCCTGTCTGAACAAAGCACAGTTTTTTCTATTGCTTTCAATGGGAAGCTGTTTGTTGGCGTTTCAGTAGTGTTTTTCACTGCGTGTGAACATACTCTCAAACACGGCAATATTTTTCATCCGTATTTGGAAGCCTAAACCTTCACACAAAAAGGGTAAGTTCACACGTAGCATAAACACTGCGGATTTTCCGCAATGGGTTTCTTTGAGATTTGAACAATTTATGCTCGGAAATTTCTGCTTATCTGTTGCAGGTTTTCCCCCATTGAATTCAATGGGAGCTCAAATCCGCTACAAAAGGAGATGTAGTGATTTTGGTGGTCAGAAAAAGCTGCAACTTAGGGAGCGTGATATAGGTCCGTGCAACGCGCGTGATTTTCACGCGTGTCGTATGAACCTATGTTAGTCTATGGGGCAGTGCAGACAGTCCGTGATTTTTGTGCAACATGAGTCCGTTGCAAAAAACTCTCGACATGTCCTATATTTGTGCGTTGTTCGCGCATCACGCACCCATTGAAGTCAATGGGTGCGTGAAAATCACGCATGTCACACGGAAGCACTTCCGTGTGACGCGCGTAATTCGCGCAACAGCTGTCAAACTCTGAATGTAAACAGAAAAGCACCACATGCTTTTCTGTTTACAAACATCCAAACGGAGTGTCATAATGATGGTGGCTGCGCGAAAATCACGCAGCCGCGCATCATATGGTGATGACACACGGAGCTGTTAACTGCCTTTTTGCGCATGCAAAACGCCACATTTTTTGCGTGCGCAAAACGCACACACTCGTGTAAACCAGGCCTTAAAATGAATAAAAAGGTTTATACTTACCAACTGGGCGTTGTAATAGCGACGCTTTCTTCTGTTTTCCATCCAGGCTGGCCTCCTGGGATGACTTTTTATCCAATGTGGCCACTGCAGCCAATCACAGGCTGCAGCGGTCACATGGACAGCAGCGTCATCCCAGGAGGCAGGATTGCATGGACAACAGAGGGACACATCATTCATCAGACTGGGTTAAGTATAAACCTTCTTTTTCCTGCATTATTTACGCAGCAGACATTCCGCCGAAAAAACTGCACCACAATATGGTGAATTTTTTTCGGGCGAATTCCTTGCGGGTTCCAGGATGGATACGCTGTGTACTTATACACAGCGTATCCACCCTGTGTGGACATGACCTAATTGAATGATTTATACCTTTTCCATGTTTTGGGGACCCACTCCTAGTTTTAGCTTCCAAAAACTGAAGCACAATACTGACCAAAATACTGCCCTGTGTAAGGGTCCATTCAGACGTTGCGGTTGTGGTACGGTTAAATCCACATTGAGTAACGGCATCTGAAAAGTACAAGCGTTTTTACCTTAGGATGGGTTCACATGACATATATGTTAAGCAGAAATACCAGGTTGATTTCAAGAGAAATCAGCCTCTGAAAACCAAGCATTTCTAAATGAGATTTGTGAACCGTTTTTGAAGTGTTTTTTCCAAGCATTGTCCATTCGAAATGCTAAAAATCTGCTTAAAAAACTTTTTTTGTAGTGAGAAAAATATTCTGTGTGTAGCCCTAGCCTAATTCATTCCTTTGGACAGCGATTTCTCACAGCGATTTTTCTTCTAACGAGATAAAGAATTTAACCTAATTCATCTCTATAGACTGATTTATCACTCAAAACAAATACTTTCATTTGGTGTCATTTTCTACATGCTTTTTTTTCCTGGTGTTTTTTAATTTCTGTAGAGAAGCCTATGGGAAAAAATGGTATAGAAGGAAAAGGGAAATGGGAGGAAACCTCCAGCTCACCGATCTGACACTCCTGTGTTTAGTAATCGCCCGGGTCAGCCGCGACGGCACACGGCAGCAATAGCAGGAAAAAACAGAGATGATCCAGCGATAATGATATCAAAAATGGGAAAAAACTTGGTTTCCACTTTATTGAAATACAAGCTATTGGAGCTTGAAATAGAACATCAGGAGGAAAAAACAAGGTTTTGATATCATTATCGCTGGATCATCTCTGTTTTTTCCTGCTATGGGAAAAAATGCCTGAAAAAATGCTGTACCCAGAGCATGCTGCGTTTGGAAAAAAATGCCACTGACCACAAAATTGTCTCAAAAAGCCACAACCAAAACTCAGTTGTGTGTAGTGCATTTATATTTTACTATGGACTTTAATGTAACATCTGCCAGTTTTTCAAGCCAAAACTAGGAGAGATTTTTTTTTAATCCACTCCTAGTTTTGACTTAAAAAACTGCAATAAAAAACTGCATCAAAATGGCGCGTGTGAAAGCCCCCTAACATTTTCTGTCAGGCAGGGATCGGAGTGTGAAGTGAACAGGGGACAGTAATGGATCCAAATACAAAACCAAGGCTCTGTCCACACATTCCGGTGAATTTGTGTTTTTCTGCTGCAATGTGTGCCAAAAAAGGCAAATTCACCACGATGTGCGCACACTGCCTTAGGGCTTATTCAGACTAGCGTGTATCTTGTCCGTGTGATGGCCGTTAAAACAACGGCCATCACACAGACTCAAGTATTTCAATGGGGCCGTTCACACGACTGTTGTTTAAACGGAGCGTGTAAAGAGTCAGTGAAAAATAGGACATGTCCTATTTTACTCCATGTCACGCATCGCTCCATAGACTCTAGGTCTATGGGGGATCCGTGACAACTCGTCCTGCACGGGTGTACCTTGGATGTGAAAAACTGCAGGTGCGAGGTCGGCTACGTTTGTGTGAATTTATCCGCCGGCTACATTCACACGACAATGAAAAAAAAATGGCCACTAAAAAGTGATAAACTGTCGAGGCGCATGTGCGAAGCTCAAGAGACAGGACGCACCTGATGTGAGCTCCGCTCCGGCAGCACAATGCAAGCCATTTTAGCGCTGTTTCTAACAGCTCCTCAGCAGCCTAAGAGTCTAGTAAGGCTCAGTATGACCCGGACCAACAAAACCAAGCTAAGAGGACCGGTGACTCCGACCCCTTCTCAGACAATCCCGGAGATCTTCCGCACCACGAGGCAATCCATCATGGCCGACCCGGCCACTACCCAGGTCAGTGAGAGCTTTTTGCCGGTGGCTGCATCCCCGCCGCACTCACCTCTAGAGATACCGATCCACACTGACACTGATGATCTGTTCAGGAACATAGCATCTCTGTTCCGAACGGAGCTAGCACAAGCGGTTGCCGACTTTTCCCGCCAAATCCATGAAGTTGGTCAGAGGGTCTCTGACATGGAGACCAGAGCAGATGACATGGCGGACGCACTGGATTCAGATCGAAGGGATATAGACTCCCATGCTGCTCATCTAGAGGCACTGGAACTTAAATTAGAGGATCTGGAGAACAGGTCTCGGAGAGGGAACCTGAGGGTCAGGGGGCTTCCAGAGGCCATTACAGACCTAGAACTCACTCTTACCACGCTTTTCCGTACCCTCGTGGTTCAAGATGACATTGCTCTATTCAGAATGTATAGAATCCATAGAACCCTGACACGACCGAGGAACCAAGATTTACCACGTGATGTAATACTGAAATGTCATTATTCAGAGGCTAGAGATAAAGTCCTTATGGCAGCACGGAACCTATCATCTCTACCGGGAATGCCACCCTCTGTCCATTTATATGCAGATCTGGCTCCCTCCACACTCCAACGTAGGAGGGACATGAGGGAAATTACTCAACCCTTGCAAACAGCTCGTGTCCGTTACCGATGGGGCTTTCCATTCTCACTTAACTTTCAGGTGAACAACAGAACCTATGTGGCTAAATCGCCAGCAGAGGGACGAGATGCTCTGCGTTGCGCTGGAATTTCGGTGGTCCCCTCCTCGGCCCTCCCACCGAGACCTCAACATTCGGCCAGGATTTGGACGACTGGACCGCGAACCTCGAACACTCCTACTTAACAGCCCGAACCGCGGGTGAACTGAAGACACATCCTCTGTGGCTCATACTATCTTCCATGGCACTCCGATGAGTATAATATATTATAAGGGACTCTATTTTCCATTCTATGTATTAAGCCTTACCCAAGCTATATATACTACTCCATGACCCGGAGGTATCTAAGACTCTGTTTTATAGTCAGGCTTAGTGTTGTCGGCTATCATGTTAGCCTGTTATATGAGACTCTATGTGGCAGAGTTGTGCACCCCTAGGGGCACTATCCGGTCACTGAATTCTCTACTGATTCTTTGGTCTCTTGTTTTTTGTTGTTTGTTTAATGAGATCGAGCTAACATTTATAAGCATTTATGTGGAACGCACATGTCACTACTCCACACCTTGCTGTATGCCTAACCTCTCCTATTTGTATAATTACCTGGCAGAAGCCTCTTCTATACTCCTATCATGTGTAGAATACTAAGTCACAATGTTAGGGGATTCAACTCCCCGCAGAAGAGGAGAAAAGCATTCCTTTCATATATTTTTTTTTTTTTTAACTTTGAATTTTTATTGATTTTAAACATAGAAAACATAGAAAACATTGTTGTACATAAGCATATAAATTATACCATCAAGAAGATGATCACAAAACAGAGTAATACCATCCTGTACAACTGAGGTAGGCAACCTGAAAACATTATCTCGTAAGGGGAGGTGGGGAGGAAAGGGAGGGATAGGGAAACAGGGAAGGCTTTCTCAGAACATTCTCATATGCTTTATTGTGTTCCACCATTATTATTATTAACCCCTTCTCCTCTTATTGCATTGTAATCTCCGTGTAAGTCCCCTTTTACCTTCGTCTGCCCTAACCTGGGAACATGTCAGTCCACCTTTGCCACTGAGCTTCAAATCTATTCATTCTGTTCTGACGGAGTGCAAATAATCTTTCATATACACAATGGGATGAGACTTCTTCTATAATTTCCCTCAAAGACAGGACCGAGACTGACTTCCAGTTTCTGGCCACCAATAGTTTAACCGACAGACAAATATGGCAAACCAAGGCTCTATCTTCCGGTGAAATTATTCCCATATTTAGGGACAGAAGGGCTAAATCTGCACTTGGTGTCACTTGAACCTCCAACAATCTGGAGGCCAGATTAAACACTGAAACCCACACCGAAGCGATAATGGGACATTCCCAAAATATGTGATGTAGGGTCCCCAGCCCCCCACACCCCCTCCAGCACTCCGCGTTAGCCCCTGGATATATCTTGGAGATCTGAAGGGGAGTATAATACCATCGCAACACCAGTTTGTGATAGACTTCCAGGAGGTTTGAGTTCATGGTGGACCCTAACGTCCACTTAATGGCCCTGGACCAATCCTCTATGGCAGGGGTCGGGAACCTATGGCTCGCGAGCCAGATATGGCTCTTTTGATGGCCGTATCTGGCTCGCAGACAGGGCTCCTACCTGTCTATGGGAGGGATGCACGTTGCAGCCGCACAGCTCAGTATAGTACACATGACTATGAGAGCGGGGCTGCGGCTGTGTAATTCAGCCACAGCCCCGCTCCTGAGTCCTGACATATGCGCGCGGGGTCAGCATCATGTGATGCGGCCGGCGCTGCACTAATGATCTGCGGCATTGAAGACAGAACATGGCGGGCGCGCTACAAAGCACCCCCATGTTGTCTTCAGTGCCTGAACTGCCGCTCATTAGTGCAGCGCCGGCCGCATCTCCTCATGCTGACCGCGCGCGCACTTCCTGTCAGGAGCGGGGCAATGGCTGTATTACACAGCCGCAGCCCCGCTCTATAACGCCGGAGATCAGAGAACCTCTCATCTCCGCCGTTATTCCCGTGAATGCTGCGATCACAGCTGACTGCAGCATTCAGGGGAAAGTGAGAAGGGGGGATGCCCCTGGATCGCATCACAGGGAATTCCTGTGACGCGATCGAGGGCCATACCATATATGGGCAGACAGCCCAGGGTCTATTGACGGACCCCAGGGCTGTCTGACCATATCTCTTGTTGTTAGGATATACCCAAGTATGTCCTAACAACAGCCTGTGTGCTATCTGTCCACAGGCTAATGTACTGGCACATATCTGATATATGTCAGTACATTAAAGTTTAAAAATAAAGTAAAAACAAAGTATGGTTACATTTTTAAAAAAATATACACCTTCACCTTTTTTACAATAAACATTAAAATAAGTCTCAATACATAAAATACACACATTCAGTAATGGCGCGGACAACAATGTTTTTGCATCATTTATGATGTGTACGCTGTAAAAAAATGAAATAAACACGGCTTTCATTCACTTATTAATGTGAGGCGCGAGGTGCGATGAATTTACCCTCCATGTTCCTCACATTAATAGTAATTAACCCCATCATGTACCTCGCCTATCTGCGCATGCGCGAGTTCAAAGAGACAGAGAGTCCTGGGTCCTGCCGCCGATGGCCATAGTGAAGCGCTCCTGCACGAAATGGTGAGTATATCTTAAATTCTATATTTTAAGGGTAAAAGTTGGGGGTCGTCTTATACGCCCAGTCGTCTTATACGCCGACATATACGGTAGTTCTTTGATGGCCTGATAAGCATTGGCGGCAGTGGTGAGCGGCAGGGAGCATGGACTACATTTCCCATAACTCCCTGCATAGCCGCGCCGTCTGCAAGCACGCACCTGCGTCCCCTAGTGAAGCGGCATCTGCCTCCTCCCTTGTGTCTCCCTTGGACGTTCCAGAAACCCCTGGCTGTGCTGCTGCTTTGAAGGTGAACATTATAACATGGAAATTGTTACACAGCCTCATGGTCAGCAGCAGTGAGCTGCATCAATAAAGGGGCTGTGTAATACAGTGTGTCCCACCAACCCCCCCTTCCCACTTCACCCCTGAAAATAATCCCACATAATCCATAATATAGCCCCCCCCCCCAAAAAAAATAAAAATATGGCCTTAAAAAACATCTGCCACCCATATTACACTCTTGGGGGCTTTAAATTAATCTCTTGTGGGCATAAGAAACTGATTTAAAGGACCACTATCAGGGCAAAAATCTGTTCTGAGCGCTTTATTACAGCTCTGGAGGTCTCCCAGATGGGTCTGAGCCTCTCTTTTTTGTTCATTTTCTGTAAGACCAACACTTTTAAAAGGGCCACTGACAGATACAATTGCTCCAGCGGTCACTTAGTACACAAAGGAGTGTTCCTCTCTGCTGCACTAAGCCACCGCTGGACCTAAACAATAATTCGCTGTAAAATAATAAAATAGATAATTGACATAACTGACAATGCGTTGTGTGACATGTCCAACATTCCAGCTTCTTTCTTCTGCGAATGCCTCAAAGCTGGCATTCTCTCAACATCAGGTGGGAAGAATGCCAGCTTCCAGTCATGCGCAGGAAAAAGAAGAAGCCAGACTGCTGGACTGATGTCATGCATCGCAAGCTCACAATGTAAGTTATTTATTTAATTTTTTTACTGCTAATTACCATTGTTTCAGTCCAGTTGTGGCTTTATACAGCAGGGAGGAGCATTCCTTGCTGTACTAAGTGAACATTGGAGCGATTGATCTGTCAATGGCCCTTTAAACATATTGTACGGCTCTCGCGGAATTATATTTCAAAATATGTGGCGTTTACGGCTCTCTTAGCCAAAAAGGTTCCTGACCCCTGCTCTATGGTATAAGTGGATGCCAAGTCCCTCTCCCATTGTAGCATGTGTTTATTTTTGGCCATCATCGTATCTCCCAATAGCACTTCGTAGAAGGACTTTGTTAAGCTAGATTCTATGAATGAGGCCTCGAATAGCAGATGATGTATCCTGGAGGGGATGCAAACCTGTGTGTGTGCCCTTGTCGGGAGGAGATGTCGAATCTGCAAGTATTTAAAGAACTCGGAATGAGCCAAGGCAAATTCTTCTCTTAATTCTGAGAAGGGTTTAATACTATCCTCTCCATAAAGATCTGCCAGCGTCGCCACTCCTAACCTAACCCAGTTACGCAGATTCAGATCAGGTATTAACATTTCAAGAGCATCTACTGGTAAAAAGAGTTTGTACCCCGAATTAGAGGAGGGTGTCACTGTCAGGATATGTCTCCATGCTTGTAGCGACACTCTTACTGTAGGAAATTTAGGAAGTACCTTCCTAGGAAATTTTGCATGAATTAATAGTAGCGAGGTCAGAGGAATATCCCCTATCAGGTGTTGCTCAATCGTCGGCCAACTAGAGCCAGAGGATGCGGTGCACCAGTATCGCAATTGTCGTAACACTATGGCCTTATGGTAGGCCTCTAGGCTCGGTACCCCCATTCCTCCTCTCTGTCTATGTATGTATAGACTTTGTCTGGCTACCCGAGGTTTCTTATTTTTCCATATAAACCGCATCAGCTGATCTTGTAACTTACGGAGAATAAAGGCCGGTAGAGGCGCCACCACTGTCCTAAACACATAGAGTATCTTGGGGAGGATAAGCATTTTATACAGGATTATTCTGCCCATGCAGGATGGTTCTGTATCTGACAAACGATTTAATTCGTCTTGCAATTTATCCTGAAGAGGGAGAACATTAATATGAGCTAATTTAGATGTTGGCGAGCACAATTTTATGCCTAAATAAGGGATCGACATCTCCTCCCAGCCAAACGGAAACTCCCTCTGTATATCTTGTCGCAGTGTCAATGGTATGGCCACTCCCAATATCTGAGACTTGGAGGCATTAACCTTATAATAGGACACGTTGCCAAATTGTGCTAAAATCTCTGCTACTCTGCGGAGAGAGGACAACGGTTCTGTAAGGGTCAGTATGACATCGTCCGCAAACAATCCAATTTTATGCTGTCTATGTCCTACAGAAATCCCTCGCACCCCCATATCCATTCGTATCAGTTCCGCCATCGGCTCCATCACCATAGTAAAGAGCAAAGGAGACAATGGGCAACCTTGTCTTGTTCCATTGGTGATACTAAATGGCTCAGACAGCATCCCATTAGCCAACACCCGGGCTGAAGGTGCAGAGTACAAGGCCCCGATTGCCCCTAGTATGGCTCCCGAAAATCCAAATCTCCTCATAGTTTCAAAGGCAAATCCCCAGTGTATCCTATCGAACGCCTTTTCTGCATCCAGAGTAAGGAGAACAGAGGGCGTTCGACCTGCCTCCACCCTGGAAATTAGATTTATAATGCGCCTTGTGCCATCTGGCGCCTGTCTCCCCTTAGTAAATCCTACTTGATCGTTATGAATTACTGTGGGGAGTATTGTCAAAAGACGTTGGGCCAATATTTTTGCATAAAGCTTTGTGTCGCAATTTAACAATGAGATGGGTCGGAAATTGGCTGGGAGAGTCGGGGGTTTCCCCTGTTTAGGTATTGTTACAATAGTAGCCTGCAACATCTCGGCCGGGAGGCTTCCCCTATCTATGGCTACATTAAAAATACGAGCTAAGTAAGGGGTCAAAATAGATTCGTTAAATTTGTAATATTCGGATGAAAACCCATCCGGCCCCGGGGCCTTACCTGGTTTAACTAATTTTATAACTTTGGACACTTCGCCTGGTAAAATAGGAGCGTTTAGCTGCTCTAGTTGAAGAGGAGTTATTTTCGGCAACTGAATCTGATCTAGAAATATATCTATTGCCTCTGCTGTAGGTGGCACTATACTGGGGTCGCCTTGTAAGTTGTATAATTTGGAGTAGAACTGGCTAAACCTATCCGCTATCCCTTGGGGATTCGAGATTTTTGGCTCACTTCCTTCCGCTATCAAAAACAGTATCTTCGACTTCTGCCGTCTTTGTTTCACTCTATTTGCCATATATTTACTCGCCTTATTGTGTGAGGTGTAGTATGTCATGCGGAGGGAGGTTAAACTTTTATCAAAGTCTGCTATCAGTATTTCTCTCAATTCCCGTCTTAGTTTAGCCAGAGCATCGTGGACCGTAAAAGACAGGGAGGATTGCTGTTGTATCTCCAGGGATTTAATCTGTGCTAGTATGCGGTCTGTGTTCAGCTGTTTTTGTTTTTTATAATGGGAGCTTTGTTGGATCAACAGACCGCGCATCACCGCCTTATGGGCGTTCCACAGCACAAATGGGTCTATGTCCGGTGAATCGTTTAGGTCAAAATAGTCCTTTATCTGGGAGGAAATACGCCCTCTATACTGGGTCAAGGCCATCAGAAAAGTATTGTTCCTCCATGACCTATGCGGCCGATTCCAGGGTGACAGCGCAACCTGCATGGAGACCGGGGCATGGTCCGACCACGTAATGTCTCCCACCTCAGCTTTTATCACTGAATTCAGCAACCACTTATCTACCAAAAACAGGTCTATCCTAGAGAAAGTGTGGTGACAAGGCGAGTAAAAGGAGAATTCTCTTGTCGAAGCATTGTGACATCTAAACACATCATATACGTCCTGTTGCTGAACCCACTTTGACAAAGTGGGGAGAGAACTCTTGCTCCTACTGGTAGAATCTAAAATTCTGTCTGGAATGATATTGAAATCTCCACAGAAAATAAGCTGTCCCTGCTGGATTTTGCAAACTTTCCTTATGGTTTTGTTTAGAAATCTAATCTGAGAAACATTAGGAGCATATATATTGACTAGTGTGATTAGGGTATCGTTAATGGAGCATATCAGAGCAAGAAATCTCCCTCCCACATCCACCCGGGAGTCCACCAATTTAAAATCTATCGTATCCCTGATAGCTATCAAAACTCCCGCCTTTTTTTCCCCCGCATTAGACATAAAAACATGAGGAAATTTAGCATTTATAAAGGCCGGACATTTCAATTGCTGAAAATGCGTTTCTTGCAGACACATAATATCCGCCCCAGATTTCAGAGCCTCCTTCCAGGCTGACGACCTTTTGAAAGGGCTATTTAGACCTTTAACATTAAGAGACAATATTTTAACCGCCATAATCCCTATTACAGAGCTGCAATATAACATACATAAGGCACTGTATCATTTTTTACATTACATCCTTGGACTGTACTGAAAAGGATATTCTTGAAAAAGCTGTTTGGATAAAACAACCGGGAAGACAACCGGGAAAAACAGAAACATAAAAAACTGCATTCGTTTTTGAAGAACAACATTCTCCGGAACCAGGAACAGTTCCAGTAGGATCCCATCAACCTTGGCGATCCCGTAAAGGTTTCGGGGGTGAAAGTTAGGCTAGATGAGACTCGACCTCTCATTTAGCCAATAAAGCCAGTCTTTCATCTAGTATCTGTGCTCCTTGACCACTCTGGGGAGATCCTCGCCGGTCCCCTAGGAGATATTTTCCGCTGTGGACCAGGGAGTAGGAAACCCCAGTCTGACATCAATTTTTCTCCATCAGCAGGTTTGAACAATACATGGGTGCGTTCATCTTTCCTTATCAACAGCTTCGTAGGGAAGCCCCACTTATAAGGTATTTTATGATTCCGAAGTACCAGGGTTACCGGAGAGAAGGCCCTCCTTGCTTGCAGCGTAGCTTGCGAGAGATCCGCATATAAATGGACACCTCCAAATGGATCTGGTAAGGGCTGCCTTTTCCGCGCAGCGAACATCAAGGCCTCCTTGACATGATAAAAATGAATGCGGGAGATCACGTCGCGTGGTATGTCAGCCGGCAGAGCTTTGGGTTTAGGCAGACGGTGAGCACGATCAATAATCCAATCCGGAGGGTGGGTGTCGGGTAATTAGGTTTTAATCAGCTTCTGGAGATACCCCTGCTTGTGCCACCGATTCCGGAATGCCTCGAAACTTAACATTGTTCCGTCTGTTTCTGTCCTCCATATCCGCCATTTTATTTTTCATAGCTTCCACCTCCTCTTCTAACACATAGTGCGCATCCACCAGATCATTATGGGCCTGTGTGAAATCTCCCATCTTGTTTTCCACGTGATCCACTCTAGTACCCAGATCTTCTATGGAAGTATTTAGCTTGGCAGTGATTTTGGCCATATCCTGCTGCAAAGATCCTCTGAGCGCCATTACAATGCCTTTAATAAACTTTTCTGACGCCACCTGATCTGTGGTGGGCAGATTAGATATGGGGTCTCCTTCCCTTGCAGCTTCTTCCTCCAAAACCCCTGGACTCTGTCTGTCAGGGTTTACTATAGGCCCGTCTTCCTCCCTTTCCAGCCTCTGATCTTCTGCCCTGTCAGCATGCGGTATTGGCAAAGGGCTAACTGCATGCACCCCATCTCTTTCTCTCTCCTTAGATCTCTGCCTGGGGCACACCGGAGTGTGTGATGACTCACCCAGAGAAGCTGTAGGAGAAGCTGGTCCGGAGCTTCTGCCACAGGCGCCGGAATCTCCTGGAGAAGTCCCGCCGGCGCCATCTTGGATGTCGTCCCGCCTCATGCTGCGGGTGGAGAAGAAGTCCGTCAGGCGCTTCGGGCCGGTTTTATTGCCCCTCTTCCTGGTCATCATCTCGCCTGCACTCCGGGACTCCGGTATAAGTCAGGTAAGTCGGCTTTCTGTCGCTTATTTAGTGTCGCTTAGAGGTCTGAGGACGGAGCTCCGAATCAAGCGCCCGCCACGGTCAGCATCCAGGCCACGCCCCATCTCCTTTCATATATTAAGCAAGCTCCTGATGTCATTTTTTTTTACAGGAATCTCATTTTACACCAAAGTCTCATCCTAAATGTTTTCATCCCAGGTATACCACCTTTTATTCCTCTACCTTCCCCTCAAGTCCTGAGGAGTGGTTACCCTAATCAAGAACACTTTTCCCTTCCAAGTAACTGAAACTAGATTAAATCCCAAGGGCCGGTTCGTGATCATACTCAGTATGTTATACGATAAAACCATATGTATTGTAAATTCATATGCCCCAAATGATGATCCAATCTTATTTTTTGAATGTTTGCACAATACGTTATTCTCTATGCAATACCAACATTTAATATGGTGTGGAGATTTTAATTTTGTTATGAATACCACTCTGGATTGTTCCTCCCCTGCTCCCTGCAGACGTACACGCCGCCAAACGGCCTTGATAGCTAGGATTATGGGATCACTCTCTATTGCGGATACTTGGAGAGAACATAATGGATTGAGGAGGGGTTATACATATTTCTCCCCGGCTCATCATCTCTATACCCGCATTGATATGATCCTTGCTTCTACTAACTCCTTTCCATTATTGGCCTACTCAAGACACGTACTCTCAGTCTGGTCTGGTCCGACCACGAAGTAGTCTTATCCGAATTTGATTTCTCCAAGCGAGGAACTATGCCATTCTCCTGGAGACTTAACGAATCTCTCTTATCCAACCCTACTATTCAGTCACAGATCCAGACTGCACTCTCACAATACTTTGAGGATAATACCACTCCTGATGTTAGTTCTCATACTGTGTGGTTTGCCCATAAAGCATTTATACGGGGTAGGATAATGGCATTAGCTTCTAAATTTTAGAAAGAACGGTACCAGGCTCAGACTGCGTTAGAAGCCAAACTCGCCCGACTAGTGGCGGCCAAAAAAAGAAATCCTTCCGTCTATCTAATTCGTGCTATCAAGGATACCAAACTTCAGATTAATATGCTGTTAACTCACAGGACAGAGAAGGCCCTTAGGTGGACACAGTCAAAATATTATAAATGGGCTAATAAGCCTGATAAACTGATGGCCCAACAGCTAAAGGCCCGTCAAAGAATAAACCAGGTGCTCCGTATTCAAACACGCCCAGGACAGACCACCTCTAGTCCAGACCATATCTATGATGCCTTTACCACTTTTTACCAAACGTTGTATGCTAACTCATCCCCCCCCATCTGCAACTGCGGTGAAGGAATTTTTGGCTAATATAAATATCCCTCAACTCTCCCAAACTGATGTTGATTCTTTGAATACTGAGATTATGAGTGAAGAAGTAGAGGCCACGATTAAAGAGTTAAAATTGGGGAAGGCCCAGGGACCAGATGGGTTCACTGCTTTATACTACAAAAAATTCTCCCAACAGTTAGTCCCACATATTTTGAAATTCTGCATGGAGCTGATGAGGGGCCGGCCCATGCCAACTGAATTCCTCTCCGCAATGATAACAGTTATTCCGAAGCCTAACAAAGACCCCTTGATAACTGGTAACTACAGGCCAATCTCTCTACTTAACTTAGACACTAAAATATTTACCTCCATTTTAGCCAGACGATAAAACAGGTTCCTGTCCCAACTAATTCATAGAGATCAGGTGGGATTTATTCCAGGACGTGAAGCCCCTGACAATGTGAGGAAAATCCTTAATACTATACATTCAGCTAATACCTCAAAATCCCAAATGGTCCTGCTTGCTTTAGATATAGAAAAGGCTTTTGATAGCCTATCCTGGGAATATCTATTTACAGTTCTAGACAAAGTAGGTATCAGAGGCCCTTTTCTTCAAGCGGTCAAGGCTATTTATAAAAACCCAGAGGCGCACCTTAAACTACCGGCTACCAAACTTCATCCTATACATATTAGGAGAGGCACCAGGCAGGGATGCCCCCTATCACCAGCATTATTTGCACTAGCTATGGAACCCCTAGCGGACATAATTACACGTAATCCCAATATCTCAGGTCCCAACGTTGGGAACGAGGAGCAAAAATTGAGCCTCTTTGCGGATTATATAATTCTCACACTTACTAAACCATTAACTTCCCTCCCAAATCTGATGGCGGCTCTCGACTCCTTCTCCGCGGTCTCAGGTCTTCGTGTGAACCAATCCAAGTCAGAGACTCTTTATTGTACATCCCACCTCCCCTACAAAAGCTGGTGGAATTGAACTTTGGTTTCCATACTTAAACACATTATATTCCGTATCTAGGCATGGCCCTGACCCCCTCCCTTGATACCCTATATAAACATAATTACTCTCCATTGTTTAAGGCCATAAGTGCTGATTTGGCTAGGTGGACTAAATTACCGATTTCCTGGATGGTAAGAATCAATACGATTAAAATGGTTACCCTCCCCAGACTACTTTATCTATTTAGAACCCTTCCCATTCCTCTACAGACAGGTGATTTAAAAGCCCTTCAAAAAGACATATTTAAATTCATTTGGAACAATAAACGCCCCAGGATATTGACGCGTATTATGATGTATCATAAGAGAATCGGGGGTTTCTCAGTCCCTAACCTGATAAAATACTACAAGGCAGCTAGAGTAGCACAATTACTACTGACACACCTTCCATCAGATAGAGCGCCGATATGGGTTTCCCTCGAAACGGCTCAGTTAAAACCATATTCTTGGGGCGCACTCATGTGGATGACCTCACCCCTGCCGGCTTCTTTAAAGAATCCCTCCCTTCTCTCCTATCAGTCTTTACTACTATGGCGCTCAGTTAGATTTAGGAATGGTTTACAATCTAGATATTCCCCGATGACCTCTGTTATTGGGAACCCAGACTTCCCCTCAGGTCTCCAACAATCTAGTTTTCACTGGTGGCACTCTAAACGCTTAACCAGAGCACAGGATTTCCTTAAAGAGGGACGCTTGATCACATACGCTCAGTTTACTGAAACCCATGCTCCCCCCATATCCGAGCAGTACAGGACTCTCCAAATATTCTCCTATTTGCACAAGATAGTCCCTGCCCAATTTAGTACGTCCTACACTATTATAGAAAAAATGCTACTTTACTCACCTTCTCGACTGGGTTTGTTATCTATGCTGTATAGTATCCTTAATACACCTCGCCCTGATACCAAGTTGCCATACATGTTGAAGTGGGAGGAGGACATGGGTTCCAAGCTCTCACCTGCACAGTGGATACAATGCTGTGACACGTTAAGTAGGGGTAGCTGGCAGGTATCATTAGTGGAGACGTCCACGAAATTGCTACATAGAGCTTACTATGTTCCGTCGATGCTTCACACCATCTATCCCATGGTTTCGGCCAGTTGTTTTAGAGGTTGTAGCCTTGAGGGTACTATGTACCACATTTGGTGGTCTTGTCCTCGAGTGTCCACATTCTGGACAGATGTCTGTACCTTAATATCCAATATCTGCCAGTTTAATGTCCCGAAACAGCTACCCACGTGTTTACTGGGGGCTATCCCTCCTAGGATGGCTAACTCCAAATTTAAATTTGCCCAGTTTATACTTCTGGCAGCTCTAATTTATATAGCCTCGAAGTGGCGTACAGCGGATCTTGATTTCTCTATGGTTATTAATAGTTAATCGTATCGCTGTCTTTGAAAAGTTGGAGGCGGTGAGAACTGACTCGCCCCACCTTTATAGGGCGGTATGGGACCCATGGCTTTCCTCTACATATTCTCCTGACTTCCTGTATACCATTACATTGTAAATGATCTCCTAAAGAGATGAGGTACTTACTCTACATTTATGTAACTGATATGTGCAATTTAAAGAGGCTCTGTCACCAGATTTTGCAACCCCTATCTGCTATTGCAGCAGATAGGCGCTGCAATGTAGATTACAGTAACGTTTTTATTTTTAAAAAACGAGCATTTTTGGCCAAGTTATGACCATTTTTGTATTTATGCAAATGAGGCTTGCAAAAGTACAACTGGGCGTGTTGAAAAGTAAAAGTCCAAGTGGGCGTGTATTATGTGCGTACATCGGGGCGTTTTTACCACTTTTACTAGCTGGGCGTTCTGACGAGAAGTATCATCCACTTCTCTTCAGAACGCCCAGCTTCTGGCAGTGCAGACACAGCCGTGTTCTCGAGAGATCACGCTGTGACGTCACTTCCCCAGGTCCTGCATCGTGTCAGATGAGCGAGGACACATCGGCACCAGAGGCTACAGATGATTCTGCAGCAGCATCGGCGTTTGCAGGTAAGTCGATGTAGCTACTTACCTGAAAACGCGGATGCTGCTGCAGAATCAACTGTAGCCTCTGGTGCCGATGTGTCCTCGCTCGTCTGACACGATGCAGGACCTGTGAGTGACGTCACAGATCTGCACTGCCAGAAGCTGGGCGTTCTGAAGAGAAGTGGATGATACTTCTCATCAGAACGCCCAGCTAGTAAAAGTAGTAAACACGCCCCGATGTACGCACATAATACACGCCCACTTGGACTTTTACTTTTCAACACGCCCAGTTGTACTTTTGCAAGCCTCATTTGCATAAATACAAAAATGGTCATAACTTGGCCAAAAATGCTCGTTTTTTAAAAATAAAAACGTTACTGTAATCTACATTGCAGCGCCGATCTGCTGCAATAGCAGATAGGGGTTGCAAAATCTGGTGACAGAGCCTCTTTAAGTTTAAAGCTCGAATGTTTAATCCCTATGCATTCACCCTATTTCCCTCCACTTCCCTCTTACCCCGTATGGGTATCCTTGTTTGGTATACGCACTACTCATTTTATCCTCCTGCGTGAGGACTGTTTTTTCATTGTATTATTTTCTTTGTTCTTAACATGATATACCAATAAATACCTTTTGAAACGAAAAACTGATAAACTGTCCGTCTGTCCGTTTCTAATGGCTGTTTGTCATCCGTTTGCTATGCGTTTCTCATGGCCGTTAAAAAAACTGATGGAGTTAATTTGTCAGAGTTTTTATCCAAACCCCCTGAAAACAGAATAAATAGTGCCAGTGCCCACATAGTGCCACAGTGCACACATATAAAGTGCCATAGTGCCCGCATATAAAGGGCCATTGCTCACAGTGTGCCACAGTGCACATGTAAATTGTGCCACACACAGTGTCCATGTAGATAGCTCCAGTGTCCCCTTTAGATAGTGCCCATATAGTGCCACAGTGCCCATATAGTCCACACCCCCTTGAAGATAGTGCTACACCCCCTCCTGTAGATAGTGCCACCCCCTTTAGATAGTGCCACACTTTCCCCCTGTAGATAGTGCTACACACCCGCCTGTAGATAGCGCCACACCCTGTAGATAGTGTCACACACCCCCAGTAGATAGCGCCATACACCCCCTGTAGATAGCGCCACATTTCCCCCCTGTAGATAGCGCCACACTTTCCCCCTGTAGATTGCGCCACACACACCCCACCCTATGGATAGTGCTACAACCCGCCTCCCCTGTAGAAGTGGAATCCGCAGCTTGAGTGTTCCTGATGCTCTGGCCGGGGAATTCGCCCCAGGAAGACCCCCTAACGTCACTGTCCATATATGGATAGTGATGTCAGGGGCTCCTCCAGGAGCGGAATCACCGGCCAGAGAGTTGACAAGCTGGGGATTCCGCTCCAGGACGATCCCCTGATGTGAATGTTCATATAGGTACAGTGATGTGAGGGTCTCTCTCTAGGAGCGGAATCCCTGTCCAGAGCGCTGCCGACGCTCTGGCTGGGGATTCCGCTCCAGGAAGTTCCCCTGACGTAACTGTCCATATATGGATAGTGACGCCAGGTGCGGAATCACCGACCAGAGCGGCGGCAACACTCTGGCCCGGGGATTCCTATCCAGTAGGATCCCCTGACGTCACTGTCCATATAAGGATAGTGACACCAGGGTCTCCTCCAGGAGCGGAATCACCGGCCAGAGCGTCGGCAAAGTTCTGGCTGGGGATGCCGCACCAGGAAGATCCCCTAATGTCTCTGTCCATATATGGATAGTGACGCCAAGGGCTCCTCCAGGAGTGGAATCACCGGCCAGAGGGTTGACAACGCTCTGGCTGGGGATTACGCTCCAGGACGATCCCCTGATGTCACTGTTCATATAGGGACAGTGACGTGAGGGTCACTCTCTAGTAGCCGAATCCCTGTCTAGAGCGCTACCGATGCTCTGGCCGGAGATTCTGGCAGTGATGTCAAAGACTTTACCAGGTTTTAGCACTTAAAGTGTGCCCTGGGAGTCCTCTTGGCCAGGATCAGTTTTTAATGGCCGTCACAAGGATTGATTCCTGAAAAACTTCCATTAAAAACAAATCCATTGAGTTCTATGGGGTCCGTCTGGCCGGGAAAATGGCCAAAAATAGTCCTATTTTTTTGACAGGCAGAAGAAGGGAGTCTTGTGAATACAGCCATAGCACCACATTGTTCTGAAAACGGCTGTTAGACAGCCGTTAAAAAATGTCCGTCACACGGACGTTTTTTCTGTCATGCGAATGTAGCCTAAGTAGTCATAAAATCAAGGAAAATATGTTTTTTCATTAGAGACACAAATAAACAAGTAACTTTTTGCAGCACAGTATAAGCCATAATTCTGTAACGTTGTAATCTAACTAAAAAAAATCGAACTTGCTTAGTACCTTTAAATGTTCGAACTCATTCTCTTTATCCTGACTTTTGAAGATGAAGATGTCTCTTTGTGTATCATATTCAGCAAATATAGTGAAATTAATCCTTCCATCAGTGCCCACTTTCCAGATTAGCACATCATATCCAGTATTAGCATCTCCCCTGGAGTCAAAATGAATAGTCCTTCCCATGTAGGTAAAGTTTACAGTCTTCAGGGAATGTAGAAGCTAAAAGAAGTGGAGTAGTGGATAGAAAGATATTATATACAAAAATAAAAACATTAATCTTAACATTTAGTGACAAAATGACGAAATTCGTACAACCATACAGTACACAATCCTTTAAATATAAAAAAAAGGAATATACTTTCTTTACAATAGTGCTCTATCCAATATTTCCCATTACAGACATTTATGGCATATCAACAGGACCGACACCTATGCCGAAAATGGGGTTCCCACCGTCCCCTGTTCCGCCTAGTAAGGTGGCCACCACATGTGTACAGCTTTCTCCATCCACTTCTATGGGAGTTACGGCTATAGCCTAGCACGCTCGCACAGGTGGGACCTGCATGCAACAGATGGATATGCCGTAAATGTCTGTAATGTGAATACACCTTTAAGTTCGATCCCACATGATTTTTACTGAAATGTATCCAAACTTAATATTAGAACATTTTTGTCCAAAGTGCATAACTTTACATTAATCCAAGCAAACAGTATTTTCTGTTTCTATGCCTAACCCCAGTATCTACACTCCTCAACATTGAAATTGCAACACCAAGCAGGAAAAGTTTTGAAATTGTGGAAATCACAGGATCAATAGACATGTTAATGATATGCAAATAATTAGAAAAATAGAAACAAAATATTTCAAACATCTGATTTATTCAGTATCAAGTATGAGTGCCACGTGCAGAAATACACGCCTTGACATGCTGTTAATGAGGTTATTAATTGCAGTCTGAGGAATGTTATGCTACGCTGAATGCACTTGGCCACGCAAATCATCAAGATTGGCTGCTGGCAGCTCACTTTGCAATTGCCGACCAACGACGTCCCAGATGTGCTAGATGGGAATCAAGTCCAGAGATGCTGCAGGCCATGGTAGCACATTTAGGCTATGCAGGCTGCTAAAAGTAGGACGAGCAGTATTGTGCTGCTAAAAAATGGCTTCTAGGACACTTTGGAAAAATAGCCATACCACTGGTTCCATGACCAAATCAATGTTACGCCGAGCTGTTAGAGTACCTGAAATAAAGACTAGAGCGGTCAGGTTACCATACATTATGCCACTCCACACCCACACTCCACACTCCACACCATAATCCTGGGAGTAGGACCGATGTGACGTTCCCTTGTGAAGACCTCTTCATGACGTTGCCCATGTAGTCTCCAGATCAATCTCCAGCTATCAGTTCGTCTTAGACAAAAGTGGGACTCATCGCTCAAGAGGATAGAACTCTATTCCAGCCTCCATTGCCGTCTTTCTGTGCACCATGATAGCCTTTGTGGACGGTTCCGTGTGGTCAATGGAAAACCTGTAGTAGGACGCTTGGCTCGTAGCCCTATGTCGTGCAAACGCCTTCTGATGGTGGTTTGTGTCAACATTGGTTGCCACTGTAAGCTTGGGATGTGATGTCCAATTGCACTTGCAGTACAGAATGGATCACTACGCACCATTCTTCCAATGAGACAATCCGTCCGTGCAAAAGTTCGCCTCTCCGCACCTCTCACTGTCATTCCCATTCATGTTGTTCTACCATCCAACACTGCAATGTTGAACAGTGCTGACATCTCAGCCAAGATCTCACAGTTCAAGTTCGATGGACAGGAGGCATCGCACAATCATCCCATATCACTTGATCCGATTTTTGAGGTTTCATGTGGTTAAAAAACTTTGCTTTCAATCTGGCCTTCATGCCCTTCCCACATGCCACAGATTGGAGCTAGGTGTTTGAAAATTCTTATTGCAGATCTTAGTGACACCTGCTACTTCCTCGATTTGCATAGCCTTACAGCTTGTCTTTTTTGGTGTTGCAATTTCAATGTTGAGAAATGTATAAATCCCTATGGGACATAAATTGCTGTCTTGTTAGTTACGCATTATATTTTTTGCAAATAGTATTAACTCTCTAAACCATATTTAAGATCATTAACCCATGTCGCAATTGTAAAGCTCCTAAGGTACCAGAACAGTGGAAACCCCCCAAAAGTGACTCCATTTGGGAAACTACATCCCTAGAGGAATTAATCTAGGGGTGTAGTGAGCATTTATACCCCCCCAGGTGTTTCATAGATTTCATTAGAATTGGGCAGTGAAAATGAAAAATTACATTATTTTCCAATAAGATTTTTTTTAAAAAATAAATGAGGAAAAGCACCCCAACATTTGTAAAGCAACTTCTCCAGAGTATGAAAATACCCAACATGTGGTCATAAACTGCTGTTTGAGCAAGCGGCAGGACTCGGAAGGGAAGGCACGCCATGTAGCTTTTGGAGCGCTGATTTTGCTGGGTTGATTTCTCTGCACCATATCGCATCTGTAAAGCTACTAAAGTACCAGTAGAGTGGAAATCCCCAAAAGTGACTCCATTTGGGAAACTAAACCCCTAGAGGAATTCATCTAGGGGTGTAGTGAGCATTTTGACCCCTGAGGTGATTCATAGTTTTCATTAGAATTGGGCAGTGAAAATGAAAAATTACATTATTTTTCAATAAGATGTAGCTTAACCTCAAAATTTTTAATTTGTTCAACAAATAAATGAGGAAAAGCACCCCAACATTTGTAAAGCAAAAGTACAGAAATGCGCAACATGTGGTCATAAACTGCTGTTTGGGCAAGCGGTAGTGGAAACCCGCTGAAAGTGACTGAAAGTGACTACATTTGGAAAACTATACCTCTTGAGGAATTCATCTAGTGGTGTAGTGAGCATTTTGACCCCCCCCCCTAGATTTCATTAGAATTAGGCAGTGAAAATGAAATATTACATTTTTTTTCCATTAAGATTTAGCTTTACCTCAAAATTTTTCATTTTTTCAACGAATAAATGAGGAAAAGCACCCCAACATTTGTAAACCAACTTCTCCAGAGTACAGAAATATGCAAAAGTGACTCTATTTGGGAAACTACACCCCTCAAGGAATTTTTCAAGTGGTATAGTGGGCATTTTGACCCCACAGGTGTTTCATACACTGGGCAGTAAAAAAAGAAAATTGAATTATTTTATAGAAAATGTTGATTTTGCCCCAAATTCATCATTTTCACAAGGAGTTAAAGGAGAAAAAGCACCCACAGTTTGTTACTTTTGTTACGCAATTTCCCCTTGAATATGGCAATACCCCATTTGTTGACATAAACTGCTGTTTGAACACATGGCAGGGCTCAGAAGGTAAGGAGCACCATGCAACATCTGAGGCCTACTATGGTGGCATCTACTGACCTGTGTCATGAAAACAGAAGCTCTGGGGTGTCAAAATATTAGAAACCTCAGAAAAGTGACCCCATTTTAGGAAACTAAACCCCTCAAAGACTTCATCAAGCGGTATAGTGAGAAATTTTAGATTATAAAGTAACACCTTTCATGGTTTTTATCTATGGGTATAGTGAGAATTATTAATTTGTGAAGTGATAGCCCTCTAGGTAATAATCTAGGGGTATAGTGAGACTTTTTAAATTGTGAAATGACAACCCTCTAGGTATTCATCTAGGCGTATAACAAGAACTACTTTAATTATGGCAACTAAGGAGGACAACCCGGAAAACCTGCAATGGAGAGGGAATGGCAGGTCCCACTACCAACCTACCCACCATTCCATAAAATCCAGCCCAAAAAATAAATCAAAGGCCTCAGCAAAAAAAGATTTGCTGAGACAACCAATCTCATCTGGATTTATTCCTCTCACCCACATTTGCAACCTAAGTGAGAAAGACACTCCCTCGGGTTCTTTGTATAGTGAGAATTTTTAGTTTTGTATTAGATTGTTTTTTACAAATTTTAAATGAGCAAATTTTAAATGGAGCTGGTCAGTAAAAAAATAAATAATTTGTCATGACCAATATGGGAGACAGAAAATGCATGCACAGGCCGGGCTTTGTGGGACATGTCTCACATTGGTATGTGGTGTCCTTACGAATGCCTCACTTAGCGCACACACAGCATTTTTTTCAGGAATTTCTGTGGGGAAATGCTGGCCGGAATTATCCTGCTGACGGAAGAACCGGATGAACTGCCCTCCCCTTCCTGGTCAGCAAATATCAGGGACTTGATGACCTTTTCCTGAAATTGCAGGTACGTATCCCCACTGCCGGCATATCTGCAGAGGACAAATGCGTTGTATAAAGCCATCTGTGTAAGATGCACAGACAGCTTTTTATACCATACCTTTGTCTTGTGCATGGCGCTGTATGGCTTTATTACCTGATCAGACAGGTCAACGCCACCCATATATTTGTTGTACTCCTGTACACAAAATGGTTTGGAGACTTGAGTGGTGGATCTGCATACTGGGACAAGGCTGCAGCTGCTGTCATGAATGCTGGTCAGTGTAAGGACGTCCCTTTTATCCTTATATTTCGGGAACAGCAGATTGTCCTTGCAGACAGCTCTGTTCTCTCCTAATTTTAGTATCTGACCCAGCACATTTTTGGGGAGGCACTTTCACATAATTTGTAAATTTTTATGCCGTACTGGGCTCTTTTATTGGGTAGATAGTGCCTGAAATGAAGTCTACCCTTGACCTTACCAATGACTCAGCCACCGAACTGTTTTGTTGGGGGGTATGAAATTGTAATGCAAGAACTTTACGATGGCTTCGAATCGCATCCTTGTCATTACTGTGCGGTAAAGGGGGGTGTTGTATAAAATATCAGGGGACCAATAGTCTCTAATGCTCTGCTTTTTTACGAGACCAAGGCTTAAAAAGGAGCCCCAAAACTTCTGCAATTCCACTGCATCTGTGGGGGTCCAATTTTGGCAACGGGGTACAACTGGGCGACGGTCCCTACACTCAATAGGTGCACAACAGACAAACAGAAAAGGGTACAAAGAAGCCAGGGAAATGGGGAAGCTGCCCACGGGGGCACCGTGAGCAACAAGCGAAGTGAACGAGCCGAGTCAAACCAGGAGATGAGCGAGGTACAAAAACGCAGAGCAGAAGAGTGGTCAGAAAAGCCAAGGTCAATCACAAGCAGAGGATCAGTAGTTCAAGAAGCTGCAGCAGGGCCAGGAAACCAGCAGAGAAGAATCACAAGCAAAGGAGGAACAGGAAAGGCAGGTATAAATAGACAGAGGGTGGGAGCTAGCTGCGTCTGGCCAGGCTGTAATAGGCTCTCCCACTCCTAAGCCTGCCATCCTGGGTGGTGGAAGATGGAGTCAGTCTCACAGACATAGAAGCAGGTACAGACTGATTAACTATGGGCATCGACAGAGAAGTTGTGTCTGGTAGATCCTTTACAGTACCCCCCCTTTTATGAGGGGCCACCGGACCCTTCCTAGGTGGATCTGGTTTATTGGGGAAACGAAGGAGGAACCTCCTGAGCATTACCCCAGCGTGAACATCCCGGGCAGGTACCCAAGTCCTCTCCTCAGGCCCGTATCCCCTCCAATGGACCAGGTACTGGAGGGAGCCTTGGACCATCCTGCTGTCCACAATCTGGGCCACCTCGAATTCTACCCCTTCAGGGGTGAGAACAGGGACCGGAGGTTTCCTCGAGGGAGCCAAGGACGGGGAGCAGCGTTTAAGGAGGGAGGCATGAAACACGTCATGTACTCGAAAAGACGGGGGCAACTCCAGTCGGAAGGAGACAGGGTTAAGGACTTCAATGACCTTGTATGGCCCTATAAACCGGGGAGCAAACTTCTTGGACGGGACTTTAAGGCGCAATTTTTTTGACGATAGCCACACCAGATCCCCGACCACAAACAAGGGGTTAGCAGAACGTCTTCTATCTGCCTGAGTCTTTTGTATGCTCTGGGACACCTCTAGGTTTTTATGAACCTGGGCCCAGACTGTGCACAGTTCCCGATGAACAACATCTACCTCGGGATTGTTGGAACTACCAGGTGAAACGGAGGAGAACCATGGATTAAACCCAAAATTACAGAAAAAGGGGGAGACCCCTGATGAGTTACTGACCCGGTTATTATGGGAAAATTCAGAGAGGGGAATGAATGAGACCCAATCATATTGACAGTCAGAGATAAAACACCTTAAATATTGTTCTAGAGACTGATTAGTCCTCTCAGTTTGGCCATTAGTTTCAGGATGGAAGGCAGAGGAGAAGGACAGATCAATCTCCAACTTTTACAGAAGGCTCTCCAAAACAATGAAACAAATTGTACCCCTCTGTCAGAAACAATATTGACAGGGACCCCATGGAGACGCAGGATGTGTTTGACAAACAAGGTAGCTAACGTCTTGGCATTGGGTAGTTTCTTGAGGGGCACAAAGTGACACATCTTACTGAAGCGGTCTACTACAACCCACACCACCGACTTGCCTTAAGATGGAGGCAAATCGGTGATAAAATCCATGGAGATATGGGTCCAAGGTCTCTGGGGAATGGGCAAAGAACATTGTAAGCCCGCTGGTCGGGACCTGGGAGTCTTGGACCTAGCACAAACTTCACAAGCGGCGACGTAGGCCTTAATGTCTTTGAGCAACCCAGGCCACCAATAGTTTCTGGCAATGAGGTGCTTGGTACCCAGGATGCCTGGTTGGCCAGATAGTGCAGAATCATGATTTTCCCTAAGTACCCTTAGCCGGAATTGCAGGGGAACAAACAGCTTGTTCTCAGGAAGGTTCCCGGGAGCTGAACCTTGATCAGCCGCAATTTCAGAGACTAAATCAGAATCAATAGAGGAAATGATTATACCTGGAGGCAAAACACAAGCAGGATCTTCCTCCGAAGGAGGGCTGGCCATGAAGCTACGCGACAGTGCATCAGCCTTAATATTTTTAGACCCAGCCCTATAGGTGACCAAAAAGTTGAATCTGGTAAAAAATAACGCCCATCGAGCTTGTCTCGGGTTTAGCCTCCGGGCAGATTCTAGGAAAATCAGATTCTTGTGGTCGGTAAGGACCGTTACCTGGTGCCTAGCCCCCTCCAGGAAGTGGCGCCACTCTTCAAATGCCCATTTAATGGCTAAGAATTCGCGGTTGCCAATATCATAGTTACTCTCAGTGGGCGAAAACTTCCTGGAGAAGTAGGCACAGGGACGGAGATGGGTGAGGGACCTGGTACCCTGGGACAAGACAGCCCACACTCCCACCTCGGACGCGTCAACCTCCACGATAAATGGCTCCATTTGGTTGGGCTGAACCAGCACTGGGGCCGAGATAAAGCACTTCTTAAGGACCTCAAAAGCCTGGACAGCCTCAGGAGGCCAGTGGAGGAGATCAGCACCTTTGCGAGTGAGATCCGTAAGAGGCTTAGCGATGACCGAGAAGTTAGCAATAAATCTCCTGTAATAATTAGTGAACCCCAGGAAGCACTGTAACGCCTTCAGGGAGGCAGGTTGGACCCATTCCGCCACAGCCTGGACCTTGGCGGGGTCCATGCGGAATTCATGAGGAGTGAGGATTTGACCCAAAAACGGTATCTCCTGCACCCCAAACACACATTTTTCGGTCTTAGCAAACAGTTTGTTTTCCCGAAGGGCCTGGAGCACCTTCCTGACATGCTCAATGTGGGAGGACCAGTCCTTGGAAAACGCAAGTATGTCATCAAGGTACACTACAAGAAATACCCCCAGGTAGTCTCTTAAAATCTCATTAATGAAATTCTGGAAGACCGCGGGAGCATTACACAACCCAAAGGGCATGACGAGGTATTCGAAATGACCTTCGGGCGTGTTAAACGCAGTCTTCCACTCATTGCCCTCTTTGATGCGGATAAGGTTATAAGCCCCCCGTAGATCAAACTTAGAGAACCATTGGGCCCCCTGAACCTGATTGAAGAGATCAGGAATCAAAGGAAGGGGATACTGGTTCCTTACAGTGACCTTATTCAAGTTTCGGTAGTCAATGCATGGCCTAAGACCACCATCCTTCTTCCCTACGAAGAAGAAGCCAGCACCTACCGGAGAAGTAGAGGGGCGAATGTAACCCTTGGGCAGGCATTCCTGGATATACACTCTCATGGCTTCACGTTCGGGACACGAGAGATTAAATATCCTACCCTTAGGGAGCTTAGCTCCTGGTACCAAATCAATTGCACAATCGTATTCTCTATGAGGTGGTAACACTTCGGAGGCCTCTTTAGAGAAAACATCAGCGAAGTCCTGAACAAACTCAGGTAGCGTGTTCACCTCTTCAGGGAGAGAAATAGAATTAACAGAAAAACATGACGTCATGCATTCATTACCCCATTTGGTAAGATCCCCAGTATTCCAGTCAAACGTGGGATTATGCAACTGCAACCAGGGAAGGCCTAAAACCAAATCGGACGATAATCCCTGCATCACCAGTACAGGGCACTGTTTCAAATGCATGGAGCCAACAAGGAGTTCAAAAACAGGGGTATGCTGTGTAAAATAACCATTAGCAAGAGGAGTGGAGTCGATACCCACTACCGGGTCAGGTTTAGGCAAATCAATTAATGGCATAGCTAGAGACATAGCAAATTCCACAGACATAATATTAGCAGAAGACCCTGAATCCACGAAGGCACTGCCGGTAGCAGACCTACCACCAAAAGAGACCTGAAAGGGAAGCAAGATTTTATTACGTTTCATATTTACGGGAAATACCTGTGCGCCCAAGTGACCTCCCCGATGGTCACTTAGGCGCGGAAGTTCTTCCGGCTGCTTATGCTTACGCCTAGGACAGTTGTTCACTTGATGCTTGTCATCCCCACAGTAGAAGCAGAGACCATTCTTCCTGCGGAACTCTCTACGTTGTTGGGGGGACACGGAGGCCCCGAGTTGCATAGGTACCTCCAAGTCTTCCGTGGAAGAATGAAGCAACGGAACCTCGGGAGGCATCATGGGGGAGTCAGAGGAGAAAACACAAACTCGTTCAAGTCGTCGTTCCCTGAGACGTCGGTCAAGTCGTACTGCTAAAGCCATAACCTGATCTAGGGAGTCAGAAGAGGGATAGCTAACTAGCAGGTCTTTCAGGGCGTTCGACAGACCCAATCTGAACTGGCACCTTAAGGCAGGGTCATTCCACCGAGAAGCTACGCACCACTTCCTAAAGTGAGAACAATACTCCTCAACAGGTCTCTTACCCTGACGTAAGGTCACCAGCTGACTCTCGGCAAAGGCAGTCTTGTCTGTCTCGTCATAAATGAGCCTGAGAGCAGAAAAGAAAAGATCAACGGAGGAAAGTTCAGGGGCGTCAGGAGCCAAGGAGAAGGCCCATTCTTGGGGACCGTCCTGGAGCCGGGACATAATTATACCCACCCGCTGGCTCTCAGAACCAGAGGAGTGGGGCTTTAAGCGAAAATAGAGCCTACAACTTTCCCGAAAGGAGAAAAAGGTCTTCTGGTCCCTTGAGAACCGGTCGGGCAACTTGAGGTGAGGTGAGGTGAGGGGCACTACCAGGGTAGCATCAGGCTGGTTGTCCCTCTGAGCCAGGGCCTGGACCTATAGGGAGAGGCCCTGCATTTGCTGAGCCAGGGTCTCAAGGGGGTCCATAGTAGTGTCAGGGACCAGGGTAGACTAGGTATATGGGCTTGTGATTATGTAATGTCGGGGTAGGGAGATAGACAGGTGAGCCCTAATCTACCCGCCACTCAGTCCCTGCCTACTTGCAACGACCCGCCCTAGGCGACGGGGTACAACTGGGCGACAGTCCCTACACTCAATAGGTGCACAACAGACAAACAGAAAAGGGTACAAAGAAGCCAGGGAAATGGGGAAGCTGCCCACGGGGACACCGTGAGCAACAAGCGAAGTGAACGAGCCGAGTCAAACCAGGAGATGAGCGAGGTACAAAAACGCAGAGCAGAAGAGTGGTCAGAAAAGCCAAGGTCAATCACAAGCAGAGGATCAGTAGTTCAAGAAGCTGCAGCAGGGCCAGGAAACCAGCAGAGAAGAATCACAAGCAAAGGAGGAACAGGAAAGGCAGGTATAACTAGACAGAGGGCGGGAGCTAGCTCCGTCTGGCCAGGCTGTGATAGGCTCTCCCACTCCTAAGCCTGCCATCCTGGGTGGTGGAAGATGGAGTCAGTCTCACAGACATAGAAGCAGGTGCAGACTGATTAACTATGGGCGTCGACACAGAAGTTGTGTCTGGCAGATCCTTTACAACATCATTTGAAATGCTTCCTCGACTGAGAAGACTCTTTTGGCCACATTGAATAATTGACTACAAAGTGCAGCTACTAACTAAGGCCCCATGCACACAGCAGTATTTTTCATCACTAATTACTGACAATAATTACTGACAGTAATTACGGACGCATTCATTACTATTGGCCACGGACACCTTTTAGTATTTTTATTGGTGGGTGTCCGTGCTAAAAAAATGATAGAACCTGTCCTATTCTTGTCAGTAATTAAGAAGTCTATGGGAGCTTCCATAAATATGGACGGTATACAGATGTGCATCCGTATACCGTCCATATTTAAGGAAGCATTGCTATGCAACATGCTGATGACATAATTTGCATCCTCCCTTTTTTTTCACAGATCCGTATATACGGATGGAATATGGATGCAATACGGACCGTATTTACTGACAGTATTTCGGGATAGATGAAAATACTGTCGTGTGCATGAGGCCTAACTAACAAAATTTTTTTGTAACTTTTTTTTTTACCTATTTTTTTTTTTAAATGTTTTTTTTTTAACAAAATATAAACACCGCTACTCCCAACTGAGTAACGAGAACAGACCGCCGACCAGCGACCCTGTTGTATTTGATGAGTAAGTGTACCCTGCCTACCAAGGGAAAAACTAAATGAGACGTGGCATTGCTACCTAACAGGGAACACGGGCAGTGGGCAATCTAGGGACATATTAGGGTGATGGCGACCGGGTACTGCGACAGGTGATCGATGGGCACAGATCACAGCATGGCAGAAGGGCACTGTGGGTGACTGAATTTATATATTTGATAACCAGTGGGCACCAAAGTTGGTGATCACTGGTCAGTGGGCACAAAAGGGGCAGATCGCTGTTTTTTTTTAATACTGTTCACTGTTTTCTCACTGTCTTCTCACTGCCAATCGACTCTGACAAGCTCTCTGACAGAAATGAGCTTGTGAGAGCCGGAGATGCCGGCAAAACAAGATTCCTAACTGGCCAATCGCAGCGCTTGCCGGCACGGGACCATTCTGATTGTACCATGAGTCTGTGATAGTTGCGATCAGGACGCTGTCACCGCGTCTATTGACACGGTGACAGTTTAAAGCTTGGACGTGACTGTACGCGCTATTGCGGGAAATCACTTTGAATCACGCCCAATCGCAGGAAGGGGTTAATAATATATAAATAAATAATAATGACATATTCAAATATTAACCCCTTCCCGATATTTGACGTATGGATGCGCCATAGCCGGGTAGGGGAAGTATGGAGTGGGCTCATGTGCTGAATACAAGACCATTCATACAATGCGGGTGTCGGCTGTATGCTACAGTCGACACTTCAGAGTAACGAGCGGGATCACCCTTTTAACCCATTAAATGCCGCGGTCAATAGCGACCGCGTCATTTCAATTATTAGAAAGAAGGGGGCGTCCCCCTCTAACAGCTCATCGCTCCCCCCGCAATGCAATCACGGGGTGGCGATGGTTGCTATGGCAGCCTGGGGCCTAATGAAGGCCCCCAGGTCTGACTCGGGCAGGGCTTAATAGAAGCCTGTCAGAAAGAGGATATACTGTAATACAATAGTATTGCAGTATATAGTGCAAGCGATCAAACGATCGCTGGTTCATGTCTCCTAGCTCGACTAATAAAAAAAAGTAAAAATCAGTTGAATAAAGTGTTTTTTATGTTCAAAAAATTTTTTAAAAAATTTATCTCTAAAGCATTGTAAAAAAAATAAATAAACATCATTGATATCACCGCATCCGTAAAAGTCTTAACTATGTGTGCGCCATAAAAAAAACTAAAAACGCTAGAATCGCTATTTTTTTGGTCACCACATCTCCCACATAAAATGGAATAAAAAGTGATAAAAACCTTACATGTACACCAAAATTGTAGCATTAAAAACTACTGCTTATCCCGCAAAAAATAAGCCCCATACCACTTAATCGACGGACAAATAAAAAAGTTATGGCTCTCAGCAGAATTTGGCGACACAAAATAAATTTTATTTTCAGCTTTTTCCTTGTAAAAGTAGTAAAATATAGAAAAAACTATATAAATTTGGTATCACCGTAATCAAATTGACTCGCAGAATAAAGTTAACATGTCGTTTTAGTTGTACGGTGAATTCCGTAAAAACGAAGCGCAAATAACAATGGAATTGTTGGAATTGCTGTTATTTTCATTTTCTACACAACAAATAATTTTTTTCCTGTTTCCTAGTACATTATATAATACAAAAGGTGCTACGAAAATGTAAAACTCGTTCCGCAAAAATCAAGCCCTCATAGGACTATATCGACAGAAAAATTAAAAAGTTATGGCTTTTGGAAAGTGGAAAGGAAAAAATGAAATTGAAAATCTGAAAAATGGCTGCGGCGAAAAGGGGTTAAATAGAACAGCGCCAAATAATGTATTCTCTGATTCCCCATTTGTAAGGGCATGGCCAGACGTGGCAGAGTTTTTCCACTGCAAATGTTGGTGCAGATTTGGGGCATTAACGCAACGAATCTGCACCAACATTTGCATATTTGACAGGTAATTCAGACGTTGCAGAAAAGACAGCGGACTTGCCACAGATTTCATTTTTTGCAATCTGCAGTGAAATTCCGCTTCTTCTCCACAACAGACAGTGCATGCTACGGAGGGAAAATTCCGCACCGCAGCCTATGGTCCGCAGTGGAGTTTTCCGCAACGTCTGAACTAACTTGCCTAAAAATGTATTGATTCAACTGTAAAAAACGGCCTCTGGAGAATTCCACTGCGGACTGTCCGCAGCGGAATTCCACAGCAATTCCGCCACGTCTGGCCATGCCCTAACACTAGATACACTTATGTCTTCCAAAACAGCAGTGTCACGTCTTGGGTCGTTACCTGTGCCCAATTGATTACTAGTTGATAGGCTAGTGATATTGGGGCAGATTTAGTGTATGGACCCACGTATGCAGATGAAACCTTCTCACTTGCGGTGGCCAATGGCCGCACGATTTTGCTGGTAATACCTGGATAAATCATGCCACCATTGACCACCGCAAGTAAGTGGGGTTTCAGCCACATTCGGACGCCGCTACGAAGGACCATACCCTGACAATTCAAAATGCTCCAGGCTTCTGGCTCAAATTGTTTCAGAATTCTGGTACACATGTCTTTCATCACATTTATTAACTGTTTTAGACACTTTTTACACCTTGCTCGACAAGGGGACATGGATTAGATGAAAACAGATGTGGTCTAGCAGATAGAGGGCTGGGCTTAAGAGGCGCAGCCGTGCCTCACAATTTTGCTGAAAAATACTGTCAGGAACTAAGTGAACCAAGAGGTGGTATAAGAAAGACAAAAGTGTCAAAACATGTCTAGCCAATGTATCATATAGCACAGGGGTCTCAAACACGTGGCACACAGGGCGCATGCGGCCCTTGAGGCTGTCATCTGCGGCTCGCGGGGCACGAAGGAGGAGCATGCCATATATGGACAGTGACTTCAGGGGCTCCTCCAGCAAAGGAATCCCCGGCCTGAGCGTCGGCAAAGCTCTGGCCGGGGAAACCAGTCCAGGAGGATCCCCTGACGTCACTGTCCATATTTGGACAGTGACTTCAGGGGCTCCTCCAGCAGAGGACTCCCTTGGCCAGAGCACTCTGGCTGGGGATTCCATTCCTAGGAGCCCCAATGAAGCTATCTATAGGGGGGTGGCACTATCTACTAAGGGGTGTGTTAGGCACTATCTACAAAGGTGTGTGTTTGGCACTATATACAAAGGGGTGTGTGTAGCACTATCTACATGTGTGTGGGCATTATAGGGCATTGTGGCATTATCTACAGAGGGCACTATGGCATTATCTACAGAGAGCACTGTGGCATTATTATAGTAATGTAGTATTACAGTAATGTATTGTTCTAGTAATGTAGTATTGTTATAGTATTGTAGTATTATTGATATAGTAATGTAGTATTATAGTAATGTAGTATTATTATAGTAATGTAGTAGTGTTATAGTTATGTAGTATTATTATAGTAATGTTATAGTAATGTAGTATTATTATAGTAATGTATTATTATAGTAATGTAGTATTGTTATAGTAATGTAATAGTGTTATAGAAATGTGGTATTATTATAGTAATGTAGTAGTATTATAGTAATGTAGTATTATAGTAATGTAGTATTGCTATAATAATGTAGTATTATAGTAATGTAGTATTGCTATAGTAATGTAGTATTACAGTAATGTAGTATTGTTATAGTAATGTAGTATTATTATAGTATTGTAGTATTATTGTTATAGTAATGTATATTATAGTAATGTAGTATTATTATAGTAATGTAGTAGTGTTATAGTAATGTAGTATTATTATAGTAATGTAGTATTGTTATAGTAGTGTAGTAGTGTTATAGTAATGTAGTATTATAGTAATGTAGTGTTATAGTAATGTAGTATTGTTATAGTAATGTAGTATTATTATTATAGTAATGTATTATTATAGTAATGTAGTAGTATTATAGTAATGTAGTAGTATTATAGTAATGTAGTATTACTATAGTAATGTAGTGTTATAGTAATGTAGTATTGTTATAGTAATGTAGTATTATTATAGTAATGTAGTAGTATTATAGTAATGTAGTATTATTATAGTAATGTAGTAGTATTATAGTAATGTAATATTGTTATAGTAATGTAGTATTATTATAGTATTGTAGTATTATTGTTATAGTAATGTAGTATTATAGTAATGTAGTGTTATTATAGTAATGTAGTAGTGTTATAGTTATGTAGTATTATTATAGTAATGTTATAGTAATGTAGTATTATTATAGTAATGTAATAGTGTTATAGAAATGTAGTATTATTATAGTAATGTAGTAGTATTATAGTAATGTAGTATTATAGTAATGTAGTATTGCTATAATAATGTAGTATTATAGTAATGTAGTATTGCTATAGTAATGTAGTATTACAGTAATGTAGTATTGTTATAGTAATGTAGTATTATTATAGTATTGTAGTATTATTGTTATAGTAATGTATATTATAGTAATGTAGTATTATTATAGTAATGTAGTAGTGTTATAGTAATGTAGTATTATTATAGTAATGTAGTATTGTTATAGTAGTGTAGTAGTGTTATAGTAATGTAGTATTATAGTAATGTAGTGTTATAGTAATGTAGTATTGTTATAGTAATGTAGTAGTATTATAGTAATGTAGTATTATTATAGTAATGTAGTGTTATAGTAATGTAGTATTGTTATAGTAATGTAGTATTATTATAGTAATGTAGTAGTATTATAGTAATGTAGTATTATTATAGTAATGTAGTGTTATAGTAATGTAGTATTGTTATAGTAATGTAGTATTACAGTAATGTAATATTGTTATAGTAAAGTAGTATTATTATAGTATTGTAGTATTATTGTTATAGTAATGTAGTATTATAGTAATGTAGTATTATTATAGTAATGTAGTAGTGTTATAGTAATGTAGTATTATTATAGTAATGTAGTATTGTTATAGCATTGTAGTATTGTTATAGTAATGTAGTATTATAGTAATGTAGTATTGTTATAGTATTGAAGTACTGTTATAGTAATGTAGTATTATAGTAATGTAGTGTTATTATAGTAATGTAGTAGTATTATAGTAATGTAGTATTATAGTAATGTAGTATTGCTATAATAATGTAGTATTATAGTAATGTAGTATTGCTATAGTAATGTAGTATTACAGTAATGTAGTATTGTTATAGTAATGTAGTATTATTATAGTATTGTAGTATTATTGTTATAGTAATGTATATTATAGTAATGTAGCATTATTATAGTAATGTAGTAGTGTTATAGTAATGTAGTATTATTATAGTAATGTAGTATTGTTATAGTAGTGTAGTAGTGTTATAGTAATGTAGTATTATAGTAATGTAGTGTTATAGTAATGTAGTATTGTTATAGTAATGTAGTATTATTATTATAGTAATGTAGTAGTATTATAGTAATGTAGTATTATTATAGTAATGTAGTAGTATTATAGTAATGTAGTATTGTTATAGTAATGTAGTATTACAGTAATGTAATATTGTTATAGTAATGTAGTATTATTATAGTATTGTAGTATTATTGTTATAGTAATGTAGTATTATAGTAATGTAGTATTATTATAGTAATGTAGTAGTGTTATAGTAATGTAGTATTATTATAGTAATGTAGTATTGTTATAGCATTGTAGTATTGTTATAGTAATGTAGTATTGTAGTAATGTAGTATTGTTATAGTATTGAAGTACTGTTATAGTAATGTAGTATTATAGTAATGTAGTATTGTTATAGTAGTTCAAATAACTAATTGATTAACAATAATTTTGTATTGTGTCAAATTTGAAAGTAATGCGGCCCGTCATCTTCCCATTTTATCAATGTGCGGTCTATTAAGGCTGGGTTCACACGTGGCGGAATTTCACTTGAATTCCGCTGCGGACACTCCGCAGCGTTAATCCGAAGCGGAGCCGTTTCTCCATTGACTTCCACTTTAATTTAGAAGTGTTCGTTTAGACGTTGAGTAAAATTCCGCTGCGGAGCATAGGCTGCGGAGCGGAATTTGGTGTCCGCAGCATGCTCTGTCTGTTGCGGACCAGTGGCGGACTGGTTGCGGACTCATGGCGGAATTTCTCCATTGACTTCAATGGAGAATCTAAATTCCGCAATGAAGTCCGCAGATGTTATGTGTGGTGCGGAAATCGGGTGTGTTGCGGTGCGGATTTCCAGCCGGAGCAGGATATGACATCATCATTCTGTAGAGGAAAGGAAGCCGCCATTTTCGGCTTGCAGTCTGACAGGATTTTTGAAAAGAAGAGAGAAAACTCTGAGGCTGCAATGTCCAGATATAGACGGATGGACATGGAGGTTTCGTCCCTGATAAATCTGGTAAGTACATGTATAAGTTTATGTCATGTTGTTTCAAGTGGTGTAGTATGTATGCTTTAACACTAGAAGCACCTGCAGTATGTCCATATTCTAAGGCAGATAACCATGTAACAGCTCCAACGTGAATCCTGAGTACCGAGCTAACTGCAATATGCACTGTGTACTTATTTTGTAGGTGCATAGTAGGCCAGAAATCTGGGACACCTCTATAGCAGCATATAGCGACCGGAATGCACGTGAGGCGGGATGGACCTACGTGTGCCGCGGTCTGTACCCCGAGTGGGATGGGATGCTGGAGAGGGAGCAAGGAGTGCTTGGTAAGTTTGCATATAGTTTGTAATGCAGATAGTTTAAAACACTGGTTGCTAACATTGTTTTGCATCATTAGCATGCTGTCAATTCTAGGCACTAATTTTGCCTTTCCTGCCTAGCTAAACCATAGCCCAACTTCTGTCATGTCACTATGGCACGTGCGAAGTTGTTGACCACTTTGTTGCGACTGTAAGGGTATGTGCAACTGGCCTCTTGACGTTCCGAAATCGTGCGTTTGACACACCATTTAACGGCAGGAAGTACGTTTTGAAAGCGTTGACAACCATATGCACATTAAAATGAATGGGCAGATTTTTGCCAGCGTATTTGATGCGTATCGGCATGCGCCGTTATAGGGCTTAAATGCTTACTTTTGCCATGGCAACAGGTCGTGGGAACCCAGCCGTAGCCCTAACCACTGGCTAGTAAAGTTCGGACCCAATGATATGGTTGCATTGATGATATCTCCTCAGGACAGGCCATAAGACGCGATTGATGTGAATACACCTGACTTCATCCCCTATGCCCTAATTTAAAAAACATCCTTCCTTTTACAGAAAATGATGTGCGCAACAGGTGGCGGACAATCCGCGACAGATTCCGGAAGCAGGTGTCCAAAACACCAGCAAGTGGCTCCTCTCCGTCACGGTGCGCAGCGATCGCCCACTACGAGGAACTGGCTTTCCTGATTCCGTGCAGGGAGCTACGAAGGTGAGTCTCTATTCGCACACACACCTGGGTTAAAAGGGAGCGCATGAACCACGTGATTCCAATTGAACGGATTTCAATTTCCCTTCTTTGACGCTTACAGTGGACATGTTTGCTTTGCTTTGGCCAGTGTCGTCACGAAAATGTCCCTTAACCTTACACATTATCACCTATCACTCTGCGTTGCTTATGTAACTCATTCTCTTCATGAAGAGAAAGCCTCTTTAGTTCCCCCCCCCCCCCCCCCCCAAGCTTGGTGTCAGTTCGTGTGTGTGGAGAATGGCACAAGGCTATGTTTACGAGATTAGCGACTGACAAACAGGCCTGGGAATGTCTTCTCAATCACCAAACTCAGTGACTTTTTTTTTCTTGCAGAACTCACGGCAATATTCCACCACGGACGCCGCGAGTGAGTGCCCGTGCCCAGGTGCAGGAGCAGCCCGTGGCAGGCTCGTCTGCCAACGTGACGGAGGATGATGTAGCCCACGAGCCAACCCCGGTCCCAGCTGTTCCTCCTGGCAACACCTCTCCAGCCCCCCCGGCAGAAACGTCCCATCGTCGGCAACGAGTGGGTGGCCGAAAGCGTGTGGCCCCAGAGGAACGAAGCGATACGGTCATGGGACAAGCGCTCAACATGATTCGGAGGGTGGAGGCGGAGGATGAATACCATTCTTTCGGGTATTCCGTTGGTGGCCGCTGTCGCGGGATGGAATCCACTCGCCGGGCAGCATATATGACTTGTGTGTTTGCGCTGGCAGATATTTTTGAGGCCCCCCAGCCCCTTTTTTGGCCTTGGGAAGCACATCCAACACAAAATTTAGCAATCAATAGGAGTATCATTGACAGAATAGCCTACTGTTTGGACATGAGACGGATTACTGCTGGGTAGGCTGCACACCAGCAACCCAGGAGTATTGCAAAGGCACGGCCCCTTCAGAAGTCACGAAAAAATACAAGAACATATCTCGAACTGGTACACCACGACTGGCCTACCCAACAGAACCGCAGGGGCAGTGACAATGAAAGATTCTCTCCAAAATATATACCTTCTTAGTTCGCGACAAAAAAGGCACAATGACCTTTGGTTGCTCTTACAGCAACCAAAGGGTCAACCCACAGTCGGACACGGCCTCTTTATTGAGCCTGCGTGAACAAAAGGAGAGGGAAATTCCAGAAACATGTTACTATCTTATTAGCAGACAAAAACATATACTTTGGCGTTGGACGTGTGAAGGTGCAAAAATATAACTTACACGTTGCCATTGCCAACGAAGGACAATGCTCACTATGGTGCGCAGCCCCCTATTCAAATTTTGCAGCCGTCATTGAAGTGGTCGCTCCTGAAGTTAAGCCATTGGCCAACACTTCGGACTAGTAGACTTTGCCAGGCAGATTCACTTCTCCTTCGGGCCACACTTATACATGCCATGGGTGTGTCCAGCACGTGCTCCAAGGAAATGACCTCACAAATGAGGTCAGTGCCTAATTGGGAAGACTTGTTTTGAAAATCCGCAACTAAATCCGCAACGCAATCCGCAACGCAATCCGCAGCACTTTGGCAAAAAACGCACCGTAATCCGCAATGCGGATTATGTGCGGCATTGATGCGGACACTTGCGGAGAAAATCCGCCTCGTGTGGTCATGCCCTTACTCGGCCGAGTTTGAGACCCCAGAAATAGCATGTGCCACTGTGATAAATTGGACACATTTTCTTGTCTAAATTTACACTGTCTAAATCAGTATTAGTAAATCTACCCCAATGAGTGCATTAGGTAAAAATAGCTATTTTGTTAAGAACCAGCAATGCTTCTTCCTCTACTTAGTGCTAATAACGCTGAGATACAAACATCGTTTTTGTCATTAACCCGTTAGTGACCGCCCCATAGTGTTTTTACGGCGGCCACTAACAGGTTTTATTTCGATGCAATAGCCTTTTTACGGCGCTGCATCGGAATAAATAATCAGAGCATGGAGCCAGTAAATGTCCCTGCTCTCAGCTGAGATCTGGGGGCGTCCCTGCTCTAACGGTGAGATCGATATAAGTATCAATCTCACCCGTTTAACCCCTCAGATGCGGTGCTCAAAAGCATGCGCCGCATCTGAGTTGTTTTGGAGAGAGGCAGGGAGCTTCCCTCTCTCTCCCACCGACACCCGGCAATAAGATCGCCGAGTGTCTGTGTCTCCGATGGCAGCCGGGGGCCTAATAAAGGCGCCCAGGTCTGCCTGTGATGTACGCCAGCTAGGTACTGCAAGAGGCATGGCCTAGCAGATGCCTGTCCGTTTTGCACGGACAGGCATAATGCACTGCAATACAGAAGTATTGCAGTGTATTATAAGGGCATGTTCACACGTGGCGGAATTGCTGAGGAATTCCGCTGCGGACAGTCCGCACTGGAAATCCACAGCAGACAGTCTGTCCATTGGTTTCCACACCTTTTTAGCTGTCTTTGTGCAGATCTTGCGGACAGCTCCGCTGCGGACCATAGACTATGGTGCGGATTTGGTATCCGCAGCATACACTGGCTGTTGTGGACTTGATACGTGCTTGTGGCGGAATTTCTCCATTGACTTCAATGGAGTTGCAAAGTTACGCAATGAAATCCGCAGATGTTATGTGTGTTGCGTTGCGGATTGCTTTTACGAACAGGATATTTCATCATTCTGGCTGGACCTATGTGTTTCGAGGTCTATAGCCAGACTGAGATGGAATGTTTTAAAAAAGAGCAGGAAGTACTCTTCACCTGAATCCGCAATGACTAATCCGCAGCAATTTACTGCACATTTTAGGCAAAGGCGCAAAGGAATCTGCAACGCATATTATATGCGGCATTGATGCGGATAGTGTCCTCAGAAATACGCCACCATGCCTTAAATGTGATCGGGAAATTGCATAGTGAAGTCCCCTAGTGGGACGAGTAAAAAAGTTAAAAAAAAGTTTCATCAAAAGTGAAAAAAAAATGAAAAACCCACTTTTTCCCCTTACAAATCGCTTTATTATTAAAAAAACAAAATAAAGTAAAAAAGTTACACATATTTGGTATCGCTGTGTCTGTAACGACCCCAACTATAAAGTTAGTACATCATTTAACCCGCACGGTGAACGTCGTAAAAATAAAATAAAAAACCATGCAAAAATTGCTGTTTTCTTTGAATCCTGCCTTAAAAAAATGGTACAGAAAGTGATCAAAAAGTTGCATCTACTCCAAAATGGTACCAATAAAAACTACAAGTCGTCCCGCAAAAAAAAGCCCACCTACAATTGCATCGGCAAAAAAATAAAAAAGCTATGGCTCTTCAAATATGGAGACACAAAAACAAATAATTTTGAAAAAAAAGTGTTTCTACTGTGTAAAAGTAGTAAAACATACAAAATCTATATGAATTTGGTATCGTTGCAATCGCAACAACTAGCTGAATAAAGTTAGTGTTATTTATATCACATGGTAAATGGCGTAAATTTAGGACGCAAAAAAGTGTGGCGAAATTGCAGGTTTTTTTCTACCCCCCCCCAAAAAAAAGTTAATAAATGTTAATCAATAAATTCTATTTACCAAAAAATGGTGCTGTTAAAAATTACAACTTGTCCCGCAAAAAACAAAACCTTATACAGCTATGTCGATGCAAAAATAAAAAAGTTAGAGCTCTTTGAATGAGATGATGGAAAAACTGAAAAAATAGCTTGGTCATTAAGGTCTAAAATAGGCTGGTTCATTAAGAGGTTACGGGAGTGCAGTTAACAGCCCCACACATTTGAAATGTCAGGTTTACATTAAGGGGATATTCAATATCCGCAAATAAACGTTATTCTCTACATAACGAAATGTTCCTCACGACTTTCATAATCTCTGCTTGCTGAATTGGAACATTAATTGTTTACCTCCAGCGAATAAAAGTCTGTCCTAACCATGTGATTGACACACAGATTCACGGCTTGTTAGACGTTACACATATCAGTCCTGTACCTGTGTGTCCATCACATAATCAGTAAAGATTTTTATTCACTGGGAGTAAACAATGAAGGTTTCTATTGAATGACTGCAGGCAGAGATCTTGAAAACCACGATAAATTGTAACAGAAAATATATTGGAAAATTATATAACTTTTCATTATGCAAAGAAAAACATTTATTTGGTGAAACGAGAAGACCCTTTTAATATTAAATGATTATAGCTGAAAAAAAATAATCATACATTTTCTAATTCTAGACGGCTTGTTATATAGATATACCTCCCATGGTGCAAAAGCTTTTGGATTCTTGCAGTTCCGATCCAAACATAGGTTTCCAATTGCATGTGCTACCGCAGTCACTGCCAACTGCGTACTGTAGACGAACCCCGGTTGTACTGTGTCTGAAAGAAAATCAACTCTGAGAGACTTGTTTTTCACCACGCTTGTATTCAATATGGCTTCCTTGGAATAACTGGTAACACAGCCGTACAGTTCATTGTATTTTACCTTCGGACAATCAGACAAAAGTACTGCATACTGGTCCAAAAGACGGTTCACCTCAAACTTTTGTTTATTTAGATTTTTGATGTAATCCTGAAAGGATGTAGTATCTCCACTCTTAAATGTAAATCCAATGACTTGTCCAATTTTTTGAATGTATGGAATGCTACTAATTCCATTGGACACCGACCAGCTGTCACTAGCTATCCATGTCTTTTGTATTTTCTTTTCCATTACTTTTTTAAAAAGTTTTACTAAAAGTGAAGGTTTGATAAAAGCAACAATGACATTCACTCTAGTTTCACTTAGTATTTTGTTGATGGTTTCATCTATACGGGATTGTACTGTGCTGTCAGATAAGTGAGCAGGGATAATCTCTTTAAAAGCAATGCAGACATTGATTTGAACAGCCTGGATGCCAAAGCTTTCTAGAGCCGATCGCCCATAGTCATCATCCATAACAATAATTCCAATCCAATTCCAACCAGAGGAATTAATGAGTTTTGCCATTGCCCTAGTTTGGTAGGAGTCATTTGGAATTGTCCTCAAGAAGGCAGGGAAGCGAAATTTATCACTGAGTATTTCAGCAGATGATGAATGGCTAATCTGTGAAAATAATTGTTGGAATTAATTGTATACAAAATCATATAGCGCCAAATTAAAGTATTGCTTTTATACCATTCTGCTCTTCATCTCCACATACGATTTATTTTGCCCCTACCATCACACTACAAATATTTTCCATATTTCCACTTGCCACCAAGTGTCTTCCTCTTTTATATATGACATTTAATCTATCTATGTAGATTTAAATAGGAACTGCACATTCATCAAACTTTTGATATGTCATAGAGGCATATCAAATGTTTGGATTGGTGGGGGTTCGGAGCTGAGACCCCCCACCATTGTTGAAACAAAGGTACAGAAGCGTTTTAGCCAAACGCCTTGCACCTTCGGCTGTGATCAGCGCTCTTCATTAGGCTGTAGACGTCTTACATAGATCGTCTATGTTAGCTGTATTCATCTTGAAAGAGAGCGCCGATCACAGCGGAAGGTACAGGGCACTCAGCTAAGCGCTTGCGCACCATCGTTTTAGCTATGGTGGGGGTCTCAGCAACCAGACCCCCACCGATCCAAGCTTTTGATATGTCTTTATGAGCTGTACATAGAACAGTGATTGTGATGAACCTCTAAGCCCCATGCCCTATAGCAAAGGCTTGGTCTATCCATAAGCTAGGTACACCTCAAATTGGTAGTATGAACATCATAAAGAGGTAGTCTCAGTACAGACATAGATCGTGTTTTTCTAGGATATGCCATCAGTGTTCAATCGATATGCCTCCCGATGTAACCTTCTTTATCTCCTGCAGGCTCCACTCAGCTTCCTGCATCGGCCAATGATCAACCATGCAGACCCCTGTCGAACAGACATTGGTGATATATCCTGTCCTGAGACAACCCCTTTAAAGTTAGTACTTTTCTTATAAACGTTTAACAAGGGCAGAACAAAATATAGAGAAAGTAGTGTTTTTTATTTATTCTAGTAAATTTTTCCAGTATTAGCTCACAACATACATTTGTATAACATACTATACATGTGTACCAAATAATGGTTGAACTGTTACATACAGTGCTGTGAAATAATATTTGCACTCTACCATATGTCTTCTGTTGCATATGTCTTACACTGAATAGTCTCTGATCTTTAAACAAAATGTAATATAAGGCAAAGAGAACCTGACAAAAACACATAATAAATTACTACTGCATTTAATTAATAACATTATGAAACTCCTTTATCACTAACATAAAAACTTAACTAATCTGTAAACTGTTGCACCACCTTTAAAGGGGTTGTCCACTTACTGAAATCTGATGACCTATCCACCGGATCTGCTTCTGGCAACGTCATCCCGCGGCCGGAGGCAGGCATAGTGGCGGATCTGTGCGGGGTTCGGGTGTCGGACACACACTAAACATATACTGATAACCTATCCAGTGGATAGGTCATCAGTTGCCAGAAAGTGGAAAACCCCAATTTTTGCTTTGTATAAAGCTTTAAACACTTCCCAAAAATGAATGTCAGTCTTTTGCTTGGCTGTGGAATAGCAAACATGGAAGCCGACCATGTGGTTGCTATAGGGCCTTCGGAGAAAAGGAGCAACAGCCCTGGTTGCTTCCATCCCCTTTGTTACTGGAAGGCCAGAAACTGTGCAAGTCTTCCCTTCCCAGAGAAACAGAACTGTTTGCAAGCAATAGGTGGGGAATCGGCCCAAGGGTCATGGAAATGGGTTGAAGAGGGAAACAAGCACCAGCCATTTCTGTCCTGGGTGGCAAAATAATGGAGTGCCCATTTTGACATTTGCTATGGGGGACACTCTCTTCTATGTATGATACTGTCAGAACTGCTTTAATTCAGACCGCTTTTTGTTAATGAGCTGTCACTTAAGGGCCTACCACAAAAGGGGTAAACAGCGTTTTTAGTCCAAGGGCCACATTGTCAGATTGTTTTACTTCAAAGGGAAACCACAAAACTTAAGTTGCTTTAAACTCAACTCATACAGTACACTATAGTTTACAGTGCTAGGTAAATTGACCTTATAATAGTGGCAACCATAGTGCTCCCATAACAGTGTGTCAACTACAGTATCCACATAACAGTGACACCTGCAGTGCTCAATAACAGGGACAGTTAGGCCTCATGCACATTTCAGTTTTTTCCTTCAGGGTGCTATCCGTTTTTGTCACTGATAGCACCCTGAACCCATTCATTTCAATGGGGCCATGCACAGTTCAGTTTTTTTGACGGTCCGTTTCTCCTTTCCGATCCAAAGTAGAGCATGTCCTACTTTGGTCCGGGATTCCGTGACCGTGAGGCCCATGCAAGTCAATGGGGCCGTCAAAAAAACTGAAGGCACACGGAAGGCATCCGTGTGCCGTCCGTGTGTGACGAAGCCGTTGCCTAGCAACCGCCGGGCGGGCAGAAAAACATTAGAAAACTATTACACTAATCGGCAGCCACTTGTCTCTATCAATAACTGATAGAGAAAAGAGGCTGCTGATTAAAAATAAAATAAAAAGCATTTCATACGTACCCGGTCGTTGTCTTGGTGACGAGTCCCTCTTCTTCCTCCAGTCCGACCTTCTTTTGTGACGCAGCAGCCTGTGATTGGCTGCAGAGGCCGCTGCAGCCTGTGATTTGCTGCCGAGGCCGCGGCAGCCTGTGATTGGCTGCCGAGGCCGCGGCAGCCTGTGATTGGCTGCAGCGGCGACATGAATTGAACGTCATCGCTGGAGGCCGGACAGGAGGAATGTAAGTATGAACTTATTTTTTAATTATTTTTTTCATTACATTTAAATTGTATTTTCAGCGTGCCGAGCATGGTACTGTGCAGGGTGCTGAAAGAGTTAGTGCAGCCCATTAACTCTTTCAGCACCCTGGACAGTACCATGCTCAGCGCACGGAAACGGAAACACGGAGTGCACGCGGGAGTGCACACGGAAAGCACACGGCCGCTAAAACGGGTTCACGGACCCGTCAAAAGCGGCCGTGAAAACAGTGATGTAAGTGTGCACGAGGCCTTATAGTGTCCCCATAATGATAACAGTTATAGTTCTCCATAAAAATGAGTCACAATGCCCCATAACAGTGTCTTATCCACAGTGCCCCATAAAAGTGTTAGCCACAGTATCCACAACATAGTCCTCACATAACAATAAAAGCCACAGTGCTCCTTAACAGTGACATCTACAGTGTTTCATAGCTGTGACATACATAGTGCCCCCCAAGCCACAGAACATCCTGAGCACCAGCCGCAGACCCCCTTACGTAGGTAAGGTATGTAAGGTCAGAATAAAATAACCTTATTTCATGCTCTGCCTAAAAAAATGGTAGACATTCTATAGAATAATTAGGCATTCTATTAAAATATCTAGGTAAAGTATAAAAGGTCAGAATGAACTAACCCTATTTGATACCTTGCCAAAAAACTGCTAGGCATTGTATACAATACCTTAGTTTTACACTTTGCTGATAACATATGTCCATACACACTCCTATATTGATGTGGGTGTGTAAATAAACACACTTTTCATACTATGCTACTAAATGCACTAATTTTAACAAACAATTCAATGCAAACATAGATTGCATAGAATGCTCAGTTAATTCAGATAATTGAAAAGGGGGAGATTTCTGTTGCAGCAAGCTTTTTTCCAGCCAGAGACACTCCTTTTTCCAAATCTTTTGTTCATATAGCTATGGCATTAGAGGAGGGAGACAAAGAGAAGAGAAATAAATGCCTCCAGGTCAGTCTTAATCATAGTATGGGCAAAAAGAAAAGCTGCTCTGGGACCCAAACCATTTAGCAATCCTCCCCCTATGTGAAGCCCACTTTAAACATCCTCTGTAGTGGCTTTGGTAGTGGTGTTTTCTGATTCTCTATGGCACCATTATATGTTTGCTGCATGGCAATAATTATGTAAGTGCCGTATGGTGGGATACTTTGGGTGGTATTTTAGCAGTATTACTCTCCCTTTGCACCTTTCCAAAAAGTGGGGATCACCAAAACAGGTGTAAAACCTGTTCCAGGGCCATTGGAACTGCAGAACGTATGTAGTAAAGAGAGCAGGCGCCTCACCCTGTTGATGTAGCAGGAGGTGTAAGTTGTATGCCACAGTACAGAGTACCAACCAGCCAATCATTTAGGAGCAGGGGAGAGCCGCAGATCAAGAGGAAGGGATTTTGGTGCATATGAAGGGCCACACTCTAAGGCCCAGTTCACAATGAGTTTTTTCACGCCGATTTTGACGCAGAAACCGGCCGAAACAACCTCCCATTGATTTCAATGGGAGGCAGAGGCCTTTTTTACCGCTGCTTTTTGTAGCCGCTCGTGGTAAAAAACAGTGGCATGCTCTTTCTTGCTGCGGTTCTGCCTCTTACCTCCCAATGAGTAAACATTTTTCATAGCATTTTTTGTCCGCGATGCTCAATGGCCGGGGGCAAAAAATGCTGTGAAAAACGCAGTGAAAATCGCGGCAAGAATTTGCAGGCTGGTCAAAATCTGCCTCAAAATTCCTAAAGGAATGTTGAGATAGATTTTTCTGCCTGCAAAAAAACTCTGTATGAACAGGGCCTTAGGCCCTGTTCACACGGAGTTTTTTGACACGTTTTTTGACGCGGAAAACGCGTCGGAAAACGCGCCAAAAACGACCCAAAATGACTCCCATTGATTTCAATGGGAGACGGAGGCGTTTTTTTACCGCGAGTAAAAAAAACGCCTCGCGGCAAAAAGAAGGGACATGACCCTTCTTGATGCGGTTTCCGCGTCCAAAACCGCATTGAAAGCAATGGGGACACGTCAAAAAACACCTCGAAATAGTGAGGTGTTTTCTGACGAGTATATTGCCGAGTGTTTTGGAGGAGTTTCTTGCAGGAGTCGTCTCCTGCTGCTAGTCCAGCCCAGCAAGGGGCTGTCATTTCCTGTCTGCTGTGGAGCCTGAAAAACATCGTGGACAGAACTCAGGGATACAGAAAACCGAAGTCCTGCATCCAAATCGAATACAAGTAAGTGCAATTGCTCCTATGTTCCATACATGCTATACATGTATGGAGCTGTGCATTTTTTTTTTGAGATTTTTTTTTTTTATATTTTTTTTTTATATTTTTTTTTGAGATTTTTTTTTTTTAATTTTTTAATTTTGTTATGCAGTTGTTCATGTATGTCATCTCTTTTTTATTTTTTTTAACATTTCAGGAACAGAAATGACGACAGCAGAGGTGTACCACCAAATGGACATTGATGTTGGGAAATTGATTCAAGAAGTAAGTATACTTTTTTTTTTAATGTGGGCCTGTTCACATCAGCGTGGTTTCCGCTGAGGGGTTCCGTCGGTGCTTTCAGTCAGGGGAACCCCTCAACGGAAAGGCAAGTGTGAAGTGGTGACAGATCCGTTGCTAATGGTTTCTGTTTGTCCCCGTTGTGCAAAGGGTTCTGTCGTTTCGACTGAACCAATACCGCAGTGTAGGGAATCCCATTAGCAACGGATCCATCAGCATTGAAGTCAATGATGATGCAAACAGAAAACAATGTTTTTTTTAATGTGGGCCTGTTCACATCAGCGTGGTTTCTGCTGAGGGGTTCCGTCGGTGCTTTCAGTCAGGGGAACCCCTCAACGGAAAGGCAAGTGTGAAGTAAGTTCCGTTTGCATCACCATTCATTTCAATGGTGACAGATCCGTTGACAGAAGGATGTCAGGCTGGGTTCACACGACCATGTTACGTCCGTAATGTACGGAACGTATTTCAGCCGGAAGACCCGGACCGAAGACAGTGCAGGGAGCCGGGCTCCTAGCATCATAGTGATGTATGACGCTAGGAGTCCCTGCCTCTCTGCAGGACAACTGTCCCGTACTGTAATCATGATTACAGTACGGGACAGTAGTTCCACGCAGAGGCAGGGACTCCTAGCGTTGTACATCACTATGATGCTAGGAGCCCGGCTCCCTGCACTGTCTTTGGTCCGGGTCTTCCGGCCGAAATACGTTCCGTACATTATGTACGTAACATGGTCGTGTGAACCCAGCCTCATGCGTGTGAAAACCTCGGCAAAAACAGCCTGAAAAACCGCCTGGAAAACCGCCTCAAAAACCACGTCAAAAACCACGTCAAAAACCACATCAAACATGAAAACCTCCAGGGTCAGTTTTTACAGGAGGAATTTTCCTCCTGCAAAAAACTCCGTGTGAACAGGGCCTAAGACTGCTGAGAGAATGGAGAGCCTCTAGTGGTAAAGACCCCTTAAACATCTTCCAACTAAGGCAGAGTAAAGAGGGGGAGAGAGAAGCCCTATGTAGAAGAGAAGTGTGTGTGTGTGAAAGAGAGCTGCAGAGGCAGAACAGCAGAAGACTACCACAAATTGTCAGCCGAAATGAACAATTCATCTGGACCGTTACACCAAATAGGTTTGGCAGCTATAGGTTTGACGCCCATCAGCATGTCCACCATTAAGACCTTAATTTATTAAGAACCTTGTCATTGTTATAAATAGAAATATAAAATCTAAAAAATAATGTTCAAAGGTTTTTCTCACCTGTGGGATGAGTTGAGTATTCAGCAACCTTGCAACAGCAATAGAAACTTCTGAATAGCTATCTCCAATGACAGCTTTAACATTGGGTGTATAATCTGAATAATTACACTTGAACGCCAGCATTTCCACAGAAGTGTTGTATGCAGATAGGAAACGTAATGTTGCTGAAACTGCCAATGTGGCTTCTGAACAAGTGTCATAAATTTCATATCCAAGTTTTATTCCAGGTATGAGTGAAGAATTGTTTACCATCTCTATAGCATGGGCCATGGCCAGTAATTGTAAGAATCCTTGCATCTCAAATCTGCAATAATAAAAAATGATGATATTAAAATTAATTGCATGTGTTCATTGTATTACCAATTTTCAGTGAAGAAAAAACGTGTTTAAGAGATACTGACATTGGGAGTACAATTGGAATTTAAATGCTGATCATTAGGGAGATCTAGGTAAAAGATTCTAATATAAATAAAACAGAATCTACAGGGTTCATAGAAATGCTATTATACAGTTCCTCTCAGAATTTCTTATCATTATGAGACACTATTATTAAATGGACAGTAAGTAAGTTTCTGCAACGGATTTCATTGCAGAAAATCCACAGCGTAATACAGTAAGCAGCATTATTTGCGTGGTGTTTTTTTCAATACACAGCAGGTTCTAACGAATACGTATGGCTACCATTTTCAGCCCATAGAATTCAATGTTAACTTAAAAATGCATGTTTTGTGTTCGCATAGTTCACATGTGCGTATTTGTTTTTATCACCCATATTTCTGCAACATTACAAAAACAGCAAAAAATTGTTAATCCTTATACAAAAAAACAGATTTAAATGGACTGCTCAGAATACGGGAAACTAGATCATTAAATGGGATGGGAGGTGTCACTTACAATGAAAGGCTAGAAAAATTGGACTTGTTCAGCTTGAAAAAAAGACGTCTTAGAGGGGATCTTATAAACATGTACCGTGTTTCCCCGAAAGTAAGACAGTGTCTTACTTTCTTTTTATCCCCAAAAGCCCGACTATGTCTTACTTTCGGGGTATGTCTTATATTGTAAAAAAATTGTCGAATTTTTTTTTTTTTTTTTTTCACAAACTTTATTTAACTGTTTTACATTTTTTTTTTTTAGTCCCACCAGGGGACTTCACTATGCGATGTGCCGATCGCATATATAATGCTTTGGTATACTTAGTATACCGAAGCATTATTGCCTGTCAGTGTAAAACTGACAGGCAACCTATTAGGTCATGCCTCCGGCATCGCCTAACAGGCAGATGCTGAAGGCAGACCTGGGGGTCTTTGTTAGACCCCCGGCTGTCATGGAAACCCGACGGCGACCCGCGATTTGTTTGCGGGGGCGCCGATCGGGTGACAGAGGGAGCTCCCCCCTCTGTCAAACACATTAAATGCCGCTGTCGCTATTGACAGCGGTATTTAATGGGTTAAACTGCCGGAATCGGCGCGCGCTTCGATTCCGGCAGTTGCAGCAGGAGCAAGTGCAGGGGACGGCGCGGTGACATATGGAGAGGGGGCGGCGCGGAAGTGGGCAGGAGGCGGCAATACCCCCGTGTTTCCCCGAAAGTAAGACATATGTCTTACTTTCGGGGTACGGCTTATATTAGCCGACCCCCCTGAAACCCCCGATACGTCTTACAATCGGGGGTGTCTTACTATCGGGGAAACACGGTATATATATGTGTGGTCAATACAAGGAACTGGCACATAATCTGTTCTTTCCAAGGACTCTACAAAAGGACAAGGGGACATCCATTGCGTGTGGAAGAAAGACATTTTAGACATTCATATAGTAAAGGGTTCTTTACAGTTAGAGTGGTGAAGCTATGGAATACCCTACCCCAAGAGATAGTAATGGCAGATACTATGTCATCATTTACAAAAAGACTAGATGCTTATTTACTGACAAATGGCGATGAGGGATATAACTAATCAAGCAGTGAAAGATGGGTAATTTATTGAGAAAGTTTGATGGACATGTGCCTTTTTTCAACCTTTGTAATTACTATGTAACAATACAGAACAAAAGCAAATACAATACAGAAACAAAATTGTAAAAAAAAACTGTACTACGCATCCGTATTTTATCTGTATTTTCATAAGCACACAAATCCAACACACAATTTAAAAACATTTATGTACAGTTCTGTTTGGCTTCTGTATTTTTGTATTTTAAATTGACATATTAATAATTAGTCAAACTACTCACCCTTCACATTTCTGGATAGCTGGCTTTTGGGGATATCCCCTTGCGGAGTTGACCATTTTACCATGAACCGCAAATAGACCACCAATAATAATATCACCGTGGGCTCTAGCACCTACAAAATCATCAGGAATCAGACAGCATTGCAATCCACTGATCAGTATCCCAATGGTGATAGACAGTCCATATAGTGCCATGTCTGTGGCTCATGCTCCTGTTTCTGGATGTGAATTCAGGTTAGTAGTTCCTCAACTTGAACTCTCGTAGTATGTCAGCTGGAGCCAGATGCACCTTGCTCAAGTTAATTCTCTTTGTTATGGGCACAGCTGCTTTTGTGTTTCTATGCGGGCTCCAACGATTCTAGATTAAGATAACACACATATAAAAGACCATATTTACAAATAACAGGACTACGAAAACGTCATAATGGCTATTGAATATTTTGGCATCTGTTTAACTGCATCTTCTGAACATTGCAGACAGTACTATGAACAAGCTCACCTCTCCTGTTATCTCTTCCACATTGATTTTTTTTCAAGGATTTGTATGCATGCCATAAATATAAGTATTAGGTAAATGTAGAGCTATAAAACGGAATCTGCTTAATCCCTGGAAGCTAACACCGTGTCAATAATTATCAAGCGATGACAGGTACGGAACCAGTAAGTATATAGATTTATGGTCTCCTTACCTATGGGGATTTAGAAGTAGTAATAGTAGACAGTATAGAATGAGATCATCTAATACTGCAAATAGGATCTGCAGTTGTATCTGTTTTCTAAGTGTGACAACTCCTCAATACTAGATTTGATCAAACTTGGATATTCATTGATCTACAGAAAGGGGTGGTTTCTTTCAGGCTAGATGAATAAGAGTAGTTGCAACCTTTTTATATTTATTAGAGGAATGCGAGGGTAAGATCTCTAAATATTGGAACTTGGATCATACATACAGCTGAAATAGCATTGAATATTTTAGCCCAAAACATTTGTATAGGACGGCAGGTCATACATGATAATATGTCCGTTCAGGATGCTAGTATGCCTAACACCTGAGTACAGCTGTGTGAAATATTTCATGGAGTCTATAGATTAACCTATACATTCCTAAGTGTGTTCATAAACAATTTCCATACATGTACCACATCGATTTAATTTATGCTTCTATTAACCCCTTCCCTCCTCAGCCATTTTTCAGATTATCACTTTTGTTTTTTCCTCCCCACCTTCCAAAAAGCTAGAATTATTTAATATTTCCATCTATATAGCCATACGAGGGCTTGTTTGTTGCGGGACAAGTTGTAGTTTTTCATGGCATCCATCAGGCAGTAAAAACTACATAGTCACCTTATTCTACAGGTTGATATTATTATGGCAATACCAAATTTATACGTTTTGTTTTATGTTTTACCACTTTTAACCCCTTAAGGATGCAGCCTTGTTTTGGCCTTAAGGCTCAGAGGGCATTTTTCAAATCTGACATATTTCACTTTATGTGGTAATAACGTCGGAATGCTTAAACCTATCCAAGCGATTCTGAGATTGTTTTCTTGTGACACATTGGGCTTTATGTTAGTGGTAAAATTTGGACGATATATTCAGTGTTTATTGGGGAAAAATTGCAAAATTTAGAGAAAATGTATAAAAAATAGCATTTTTCAGAATTTAAATGCATCTGCTTGTAAAACAGACGGTTATACCAGCCAAAATAGTTACTAGTTCACATTTCCCATATGTCTACTTTAGATTGGCATTGTTTTTTGAACATTCTTTAATTTTTCTTGGACGTTACAAGGCTTAGAACATAAACAGCAATTTCTCATATTTTTATGAAAATTTCAAAAGCCTTTTTTTTAAGGTACCTGTTCAATTTCGAAGTGGCTTTGAGGGGCCTATGTATTAGAAACCCCCATAAAACACCCCATTTTGAAAACTAGACCCCTCAAAGTATTCAAAACAGCATTTAGAAAGTTTATTTAACCCTTCAGGCATTTCAAATAAGTTATAGCAAAGTGGAGGTGAAATTTGCAAATTTCATTTTTCTTGCTGAATTTCAATTGTATTAAATTTTTTTCTGTAACACAGAAGGTTTTACCAGAGAAACAATACTAAATATGTATTGTCCAGATTCTGCAGTTTTTAGAAATGTCCCACATGTGTCTATAGTGCGCTCGTGGACTAAAACACAAGCCCCAGAAGCAAAAAAGGACCTAGTACATTTTGAGACCTCTTTTTTCTTAGAATATATTTTATGCAGCATGCCAGGTTTGAAGAGGTGTTGAGGTGCCAAAACAGTAGGAATCCTACAAAAGTGACCACATTTCAGAAACTAGACCCCCCAAGGAATTCATTTATGGTTGTTGTTACCATTTTGACCCCACAGTTTTTACACAGCACGTATTTGAATTGGGCTGTGAAATTAAAAAAATAACATTTTTTCCAATAAGATGTCATTTTTGATAAAAAATTCTTATTTTCAGAGGGAACAAAATACCCCCTTTTGTTGTCCAATTTCTCCTGAGTGCAGCAATACCCCGTTTGGGCCCATGGTTGGCCTCAGAAGTGAAGGAACGCTGTGTGTTCTTTGGAGTGCAGATTTTGCTGGATTGGTTTTCGGGTGCCATGTCGCATTTGCAGAGCCCCAGAGGTATCAAAGCAATGGAAACCCACCAGAAGTAACCCCATTTTGGAAACTACACCCCTCAAGGAATATAATTTATTTGTTATGACCATTTTCACCCCATAGTTTTTTCACATAACGTATTTGAATTGGGCTGGGAATTCAAACAAAATAAATTTTTTCCAATAATATGTAGTTTTGGCTGAAAATTTCTTATTTTCACAAGAAATAAAATACCCCATTTTGTTGCCCAATTTGTGGTGATAAACTGACGTTTGGGCTCATGGGAGGGCTCAGAAGGAAAGGACCACCATTTGGCCTACTGGGGATTTTCTGGTGCGAAGTCATGTATGCAGAAGCCCCTGAGGTACCAGTACAGTTGAAACCCCCAAGAAGTGACCCCGTTTTAAAAACTACACCCCTTAAGGCATTCATCTAGATGTGTAGTGAGCATTTTGACCGGAGATATACACCCCATAAACTGTAATGTGGGATCTCACGGGTATGGCAATACCCTCAATGTGGCTGTTATCAGCTGCCTGGGCACACGGCAGGGCTCAGAAGGGAAAGATGAGGAGTGCATCAGGGTAAGTAAAACTGGGGTAGATTAAAAATCTAGGGATGTATGATACTTTTTGAAGCACTCTTTCATACGGAGCCTTAGTTTTTCGGGACACGTGTCACATTGATATATTGTGTCCTCCCTTATCCCCCTCTTATAGCAGACTTTGTACCTCTTTTGACTTTTTCCTTTCTTGCCAGTTTGGGGAACTTCTCCTGGAAAGTGTTGGCCTGGTACGATGCGTGTGGCCCCGCTTCCAGAAGTACTGGGAGCCCCCCCCTCTTGGTCCCTAAAAATTAGTTTATTGATAACCACCTCTTGAAATTCCAGGAAAGTTCCCCTCTGGCCTGTACATCGACGTAGCACGTACACATTGTACAATGCCATCTGTATGATGTGCCTGGCCAGCTTCTTATACCACACCGCATGGCGCTGTAGGGCTTCAGGACTAGTCCACCCCTCCCATGTACCTATTGTAGTCCAGGATGCAGTCTGGTTTGGGGGTCTCTGTACTGGTACCTCATACAGGTACATGGGTACTGGTGTGGCCATGTATTGTTATTACAGGGACTTCTCTCTTGTCTTGTACTTGACACACAATATGTTGCTGCTAGAATGTGCCCTGCTCTCACCCCTTCTGAGTGTTTGCCCAAGAAGAGACTTAGGGAGGCCTCTCAGATTTCTTCTAGCAGTGCCGCATGCCGCAGTACTTCTGGAAGCGAGGCACTTGAAGAGTGGGACGCTGGTATAAAAATTATCCAGGTAGAGGTAGTAACCCTGGTCCAGCAGTGGGTGCACCAAATCCCACACAATTTTTGCATTAACTCCCAGTTAGGGGGAGGGGGTGGGCATTCTGGGGCTGAGCACTGGTGTCCTTCCCTTCATATATCCTAAATTTGTAGGTATACCCTGATGCACTCTCGCACAGCTTATACATCTTCACACCATACCTTGCCCTCCTACCAGGCAGGTACTGGCGGAATTGAAGCCTCCTTTTAAAATGTACCAAGGACTCATCAATAGAAATACACTACTCGGGGGTGTATGCTTGGGAAAACCGGGCACTGAAACGGTCTAATAGTGGTCTCCGTTTATACAAACGGTCAAAACTGGGGTCGTCTTGGAGTAGACATTAGGAGAAGCCAAGTATTGCCTCTTTTTTTTTTTTTTTTTAGGTTCCAGTTCAGTTCTGAAGTTGCTTTGAGGGGCTTAAATATTAGACTCCCCCATCAAACACCCCATTTTAGAAACTAGACCCCTCATCAAAGTTTATGAACTCTTTAGGTGTTTCACAGGAATTTAGAGCAAAGTAGAGGTGAAATTTACATATTTATTTTTGTCAGAAAATCCTTTTTATACCATTTTTTTCTAGAACACAAAAGGTTTTACCAGAGAAACGCAACTCAATATTTATTGCCCAGATTCTGCAGTTTTGAGAAATATCCCACATGTGGCCCTAGTGCTGTAATGGACTGAAGCACCGGCCTCCGAAGCAAAGGAGCACCTAGTGGGTTTTGAGGCCTCTTTTTTATTAGGCACCATGTCCGGTTTGAAGAGGTCTTGTGGTGCCAAAACAGTGGAAACCCCCTAAAAGTGACCCTATTTTGGAAACTAGACCCCTTGAGGAATTCAGTGTAGTGTTCTTGGGGTGCATGCGGCTTTTTGATCAGTTTTTATTCTATTTTTAGGTGGCGTGGTGACTAAAAAACAGCAATTCTACTATTGTTTTATTATTCTATTTTTTTTACAGCGTTCACCGTGTGCTATAAATGACATATTCACTTTATTCTGCGGGGCGATACGATTACGGCGATACCAGATGTTTATAGTTTTTTTTATGTCTTATGGCGTTTGCGCAAAAAAAATACGTTTTGTAAAAAATCATTCACTTTTTGTGTTACCTTATTCTCAGAGCCATAACTTTTTTCTTTTTCCATCAATAAAGCCGTGCGAGGACTTATTTTTTGCGTAACGAACTGTAGTTTCAATCATTACCATTTTTAGGTACATGCGACTTTTTGATCTCTTTTTATTCCATTTTTTGGGAGGTGAAGTGACCAAACAATTGTAATTCTGGTAAGGTTTATTATTATTATCTTTTACGGCGTTCACTGTGCAAGATAAATAACAAAATAATTTTGTAGTTCAGGCCGTTACGGACGCGGCGATACCAATTATGTATAGTTTATTTGTTTATTTATCTATTTTTATTAATAATAAATGACAGATAAGGGAAAAAGGGGGATTTTTACTTTTATTACTTTTAAAACTTTTATTTTCTTATTTTTACACATCTTTTTTTAACTTTTTTTTACTTCATTACTTTGTCCCATTAGAGGACTTGAGGGCAGGAGGCCCTGATCGCTATTCTAATACACTGCACTACATGCGTAGTGCAGTGTATTAGAGCTGTCAGCTACTCACTGACAGCAAGCATAGTGGGTCCTGACTTTGTCAGGACCCACTAGGCTTCTGTCTATGGCATAGCCGGACGCCATTGTTTGGTGTCCGGTTGCCATAGTCACCATCGCCGGCCGCTATCGTGTAGCAGGCCGGCGATGGTTGCTTAACCCCTAAAAAGCCGCAATCTCTATTGGACGCGGCTTTTAAGGGGTTAATCAGCGGGGACACAGCGATCGGTCCCCACTGTAGGAGCTGCGGCAGCTGCTGTGCGAGACAGCAGCTGTCACAGCTCTTGCATGTGTCGGGAGGACGGCCGAAATGGCCGTTACTCCCGAGACGTACTATTAGGTCATGGAGCGCGAACTATACAGTTACCATGACCTAATAGTACGTCCAGGAGCGGGAAGGGGTTAAAAAAATTAATCTATTTGCTAAATTAAAAAAAATCTTTTGTGTCACCATGTTCTGAGAGCCACCATAACTTTTTCATTTTTCCATCAATTTAGCGATGTGAGGGCTTATATTTTGCGGGGCGAGCTGTCGTTTTCACTGATACCATTTTGGGGTATGTGCGAGTTTTTGATCACTTTTTATTTCATTTATTTGGAGCACTAAGGTGACCAAAAACCCGCAATTTGCGTGTTTTGTATATATTATTTTTTTTATGTCCTTCACCGAGCGGGTTAAACAATGCTATATTGTGATAGTTAGGACATTTACAAACGCGGTGATACCAGTTATGTTAACTTTTTTTTTTTTTACATTAATTTAGGGAAAAAATGTGAAAAGGTTTTTTGTTTTTAACTTTTAATACTTTCTTTTTTTTGGAACATAACAAAATACTTCATTTAACAGTTTTTTACTTCTTTTTATTTGTCCCCCTAGGAGACTTGAAGCAGCGATCGTTGGATCGCTTGCATGATATACTGCAATACTAAGATGGCGGACCTGGGGGCATTTGTTAGGCCCCCAGGTTGCCATAGCAACCGTTGTTACCGGCCGATCGCGCCGCGGGAGGGGGGCACGATTGCGTGTTTGAGGGGGCGTCCCCCTAATACTAACACTTTAAATGCCGCAGTCGCGATTGACCGCGGCATTTAAGATGTTAAACGGGCGGAATCAAAGTGAACTTTGATTCCGCCCATTGCAGCGAGGTGTCGGCTGCGTGTAACAGCCGTCACCTGCTTTGTATGGAGTGAGCTCAGCCTGTAAGCACGCTTCATACTTCCCCTTAACCCTTATCACGTAGATAGTGCCACACACAGCCCCCTGTAGATAGCGCCACACAGCCCCTCTCTTGTAGATAGTGCCACACACAGCCCCCAGTAGATAGTGCCACACACAGCCCCTTGTAAATAGTGCCACACAGCCCCCCTTGTAGATAGTGCCACCACAGCCCGCTGTCCCTTTGTAAATAGCGCCACACTCCCCCCCTTTTAAATAGCGCCACACTCCCACCCCTTGTACGTAGCGCCACACTCCCACCCCTTGTACTTAGGGCCACACTGTGAACAGACCGGTGAGCAGTAGCCTACCGCTACCACTCTCCGCTCTGCCTGGTGTGACTTACCGGAGGAGCCGAGGAGGTCATTCGGCGCAGGCAGCGGCGGAGTTTCTTCTGACTAGAGTTGGTGACAGCCAGGGCCGGCCTTAGGTTGGATGGCGCCCTGTGCGGGACTCTCTATTGCCGCCCCCTACACAAACCAAAAATCAACCACATATATGGACACGCTGGAACATATATACTGTACATACATAAAGACAGATATTTAGACATACAGGCAAATATACATACACACATCTGGAATACATACATACAGGTAAATATATAGACGTACAGACACATATGCACACACGCACACACACCGGCAGATAAATGCACAGACAGGAACATATACAAATACTAATACATAAAAGGTACAAATATACAAGCACAAAGACACATTCACAAACAGACCCATATATACGCACACAGGCACATATGTACACAGCACAGATAATGTAGTAGATGTTACCTGCAGTCCTATGTAACAACACAGATAACACAGCGATAACTCTTTAAATACAGATAGTAGTGTTACCTGCAGTCCTATGTAACACCACAGATAACACAGTGATAACTCTATGAGTACTGATAATGTAGTAGCTGTTGCCTGCAGTCCTATGTAACACAATAGATAACACATTGTAGCAGAGCTGAGATTGTAATTTAGCACAATGTGTTATCTGTGGTGTTACATAGGACTGCAGGTAACACTACTATCTGTATTTAGAGAGATATCACTGTGTTATATGTGGTGTTACATAGGACTGCAGGTAACACTACTATCTGTATTTAGAGAGATATCACTGTGTTATATGTGGTGTTACATAGGACAGTAGATAACACTACTACATTATCTGTACTGTGTAGCAGAGCTGATATTGTAATTTAGCACACAGTACAGATAATCTAGTAGAGGTTCACTGCAGTCCTATGTAACACCACAGATAACACAGTCATATCTCTCTGAGTACAGATAATGTAGTAGTGTTATCTGCAGTCCTATGTAACACCACAGATAACACAGAGATAACTCTCTGAGTACAGATAATGTAGTAGATGTTACCTGCAGTCCTATGTAACACCACAGATAACACAGTGATAGCTCTCTGAGTACAGATAATGTAGTAGTGTTATCTGCAGTCCTATGTAACACCACAGATAACACAGAGATAACTCTCTGAGTACAGATAATGTAGTAGATGTAAGAGACAAACACATGCAGAGACACAGAGAGACAGACAGACACACACACACACACACACACACACACACACTGTAAAATATACACATACAAACACAGAGACACACCTTACACACTACACACACAGACACTCCCCATGTCTCCTTGCTGACAGGTCAGGATGGGCTGTGTGTGGGCGGAACTTCCTCTCTGCTTCTCGGCAGAGCACAGAGCATAGAGTAGAGGCAGATGCAGGGAGGCTGCAGCACGGGAGTGGAGCTGTCCCCTAACCTGAGTCATCTGACCTCATGCCACTGACGTGAGGTCAGGTGACTGGACTGGTCCACTCCCTGGCCGTCACAGACCCCAGTCAGAACGCCGTAATGTCCTGGCTCTTCCTAAGCTGCTGCAGGTGTCCCACATACGGGGCGCCTGTCAGCAGCGATCAACTGCTCTTCGGCACCCCCCCCCTTCCCTATCCTCCGGGTTGCGCCCGGGGCACATGCCCCGCCTGCCCCCCCCCTAGCTACGCCCCTGCTAAATCTGTTGCTACTCTTTTAAAAATGTTAGTGATTGAACTTCAGTTAAAAAAACGTGAATGTCTGTCACTAACTGACACTAACTATAACACTGTAAATATAAACTAAAACTATCGTTACGCTATCAAAAATTTAGTGAACGAACTTCAGTTAAAAAAAATGTAATGTCCTACACTAACTGACACTAAATATAATGCTGCAAATTTATGTGTGTACGGACCATGATTACGGCACGGATGGGCCACGGACTGTCACCCGTATTTGCGGATAAAAATTACGGTCGTGTGAATGAGGCCTTAAACTGTAGAAAAAGTCTAAGTGTTCTACTATATATATATTTTTTATCGTCCTACCTATCCTGCATCTATCTAGCTATGGGTCCATTGTCACACGTATGTGACCCGTATTCCACCAGTATTTACGTACCCGTGCCCGTAAATACGAGTCCGGTGTCACCACTATTCCTCCTGTATTTACGGACCCGTTTTCTCTGCACTTATCGGCAGCCCCTTCTCTCTATCAGGATAGAGAGAAGGGGCAGCCCTTTCGGGCAGAGTTTCCGCAGCATTTGAAAGTAAAAAAAAATGTTCATACATACCCCGGCCATGGTCTTGGTGACACGTCCCTCTTTTGACATCCAGTCCGACCTCCCTGGATGACGCGGCAGTCCATGTGACCGCTGCAGCCTGTGATTGGCCTGTGATTGGCTGCAGCCGTCACATGGGATGAAACGTCATCCCGGGAGGCCAGACTGGTGGAAGAAGAAGAACAAGAAGAACAGTTCTGGGTAAGTTAACTTTTAATACTATTAACTCCAGCGGTATTCACTGTCCCGGGTGCTGAAAGAGTTACTGCCGATCATGACAAGTAATGATGACAGCTAACAGTAAAATACACAAATATTTTTGTTCAAATTAAAATAAGTTGTCCCATCAGGACATGTTAGGGCATATGGACACCATAGCATGTTGCCCAGGATGGAGAGAAACCTATTTCTCTGCATGACCGTCATGTAATGCTACATTTATAAATGTATGGCCAGACACAGTATATAGAAGTATAACCTATAGAGAATGGAGTCCACATGACACCAATACAGTATAAAATATAAACTTTATTGAAACACAAAAAAATTAAAAATATATATAACACAAAATTTTAATTCAGAGATGATTTCAACAGCGTGACAAATAGACGCCATGTGGACTCCATTCTCTATAGGTCATTATTTCAGTTCAGAGAATCGACGTTACTGTTATTATGTCAAGCTTATTGGATATATGTTTTCCACACCTTATGAGTTGCCCAGGCATTGTCCAGTGATTGTTCTCCAAAATCGGTTAATTGCAGTTTATAGATGCCAGGTCACATTTATTTTTTTTTTAAAAAAGGGTTGTCTGTGTTGATTATGCTCAACAATATATTGTAGAAGTTTTAAATATATTTGTGAAAGTTTTTTTCAGGAATATTATACAAGAACATTACAGTGAACATCCCCACAGCCTAAAATGCTCTTATAACTCCTCTAGAAGTGTACAATAATTGTAAACAAATATACAACTCATATGTCAAGCTGTATAAACATTCATATATATGCCTTTTTTAACCTTGTTTATGTAAAATAAATCATTTTATTCCTGTACATTTTTTTTCTGTTTATCTCATATCATGTTTTGTGTAATACTAAGTGAAATTCCTCCTTTTATTTTCGTGCTTGTTGCCAAATTATAGAGAAATTCTTTGCGAAATGCTAGAGTAGTTGACAGTCAATCAATAGACCCAAGAAATGTTTGATGTAACAATATTACACAAGTCCCTAAATATTTTGATGAGATCGTTGCCGCAAGGAATACATGTGGGTAGTCATGTACACTGTTAACCACACCTTGTTGGACATCAGAATAATGTGTCATAGTGAATTAAGAGTCCTTACTTGGAAGACTAGTTTAGGAAGCTCAAGTAGCAAAATGTGTAGGCTTCTATGCATGCTTTTTTCTATATTAGGTCTGGAGCTGGTAACTATCAGCAGGGGCAACAGTAATTGTGGAAATGTCGCCAGACTTCAAGGAGACATCATGATCGGAGGACTTTTTCCAATACATAAAGCAATATCTGCATTAGAGAATTACACAATACCTTATGATCTGACCTGTGAAGGGTAAGTTAATCTTTTACTAGGATACCTTTGTATTTATTTATGATAGTTATTGCCTTTGTAGGGGAAAGTAAATTAAATGGCAATTACAAATTTACCTGTTATAACTATAATGCTTGAAAACAAAATCTTTAATCAGTTCCATGGATTCCAAATTTTGTACATGTGTATAGTGGAGTACAACATATATATCCTCTTTATATACTACCAGTTGCTTTTACTACTCTGTTCATTATACATTATATTTGTGCATAGTTGTCTTTAAGGCTAGTTCACACTATTCCTTATTTTTTTTATTTTTTTTAAAAAGTATACGGCAGAAATGGCATGCAAATGTATGAGAACTATATACTTTTTTTGAAGGATCTTTAGGGGGATTTCAAATGGAATTGAGAATTTTGTTACCTTCTTTCTTTCTCAGTTGGATTTAAATTCATACAAATGTTTACCCTTATATTTGGATACTGTATGTCTGACATTATAGAAAATAATATACCTTAATGTATATTTTTTTTGCGTAAACGATGTAAAAGTGTAAAGCACAGCGTTATTAACTATGCTAAAAAAAGGTATACCTGACATTTTCCCAATAATATTTGGCAAAATTACACCCTTTGACCCCACAGAAAACACTGACATCTACCACATCTTTTAAGATGCAGACATTTTTTTCTACCTTCAATACAGACCAAGCAGTGGTCAGAAATTCACTAAAGAAGTAGTTGCTAACCACAGTCTCTTATATTAGTAGAAATCTTTTTTTTAAACTGGAACTACGATAAAAACACATCATATACCCCTTTAGCATCCTTTCTTCAAGTGACCAGACTTTTTAGCTTTAACTTATAGGATAGGTTGTAAAGAGGAACACAAAAGCTTCTCCTTCATTGCAGCCAACTACTACTATATGTGTGCTCCCCAAAGCTCATAGTACATACACGTTGATCAATTTCATGTATGCTAAAATAAAAAATGCCATGCCCTCTGGAAAACGTACTCTCACCACTCTTCATATGTGTATTTAAAATGATGCACTTACTTGTATATCTTCTATTTGAACCAGTTTTCAGAGGACTGAATTCCTGAAATCTCTTGGAATGATTTATACAATTGACAGAATTAACCACTTCAATTTGTTGCCTGGACTCACACTTGGGTATGAAATTTATGACACATGCTCCAATGCTGGAAAGGCCCTTCAAGAAACTTTGAGATTAACTAGTGAATGGAACTCAATTGAAGACGATGTTAGCGGAAGATGCAATTTGACAAGTCCCAGACAATCAGTGAAAGCTGTGATAGGGGCCTTCTACTCAGAAGTTTCCATTACAATTGCAAGGCAACTGAGCTTTAAACTCATACCACAAGTAAGTACTGTAGAGCGATTAATTCAAAATAGTGTACAAGATTATCCTAGACGAAAACGACACAAATGTAGCAAGAATACGTTTTGTCTTCGTGATGTTAATATGCTACAAATTATTTGGAAATATATATGATAGCTACAGTAAACATATAAGTGGTCACATGGATCATATGATCGACTATGGACAATAACATGCTAAAACTGTGTTAGTTTGCATAGCTGGTGTAATAGAATTATTATAAAATCTGCCCACATTCATTCTGCATTACTTAAAGAGGACCTGTCACTAGGACATATAAGTTGAACTGGTATATTGATCTGAATAGCGTTGTCTACCTGATTCCAGCGCTGTTTTTTGTTTTTTTGATGGATCCCCCTTTGCAGAGATATGGCCCAATGTCGTGCTAGCTCCCTCTATGCTAATTTGCTGTAGTTAGCCAACAGGGCGTGAACTACCCTCAAGCTTCTTTGAGCTTATTGGTCAGCATCAGAGGCAAAATAGCTAGCGGCACCACATTGCCTAACCACAAAAAATTTGCATATAGGGAGCCAACAAAGTAGAGGGCCATATCACAATGGGGGTCCAGGGAAAAAAGAAAAACAGCGTTGGAATCAAGGAGATGGCACTAATCAGGTCAGTTAATCAGTTCAGCTTATATAACCAAGTGACAGGTCCTCTTTAAGGAAAGCTGGCTCCCAGGACCACCGACCCCGGCTGCAGTGGTTGACGGCAAAGAAATGGTCGTCCATGTAATACATGAATGCGCCTGGTGTGCCAAAGCAAAATCCGCTATTGGCTCTCCGCTTTTGCTCATAGATGGTCTCCATGTTCCTATTTATTCATATGCCCTAACAGGTAATATGGATAAAGGTTGTCCAAATGAGACAATCCCTTTAAAGGAGTATTGCCACAATGACGATCATATCTTAAAATATATATATATATACACTACCGTTCAAAAGTTTGGGGTCACCTAGACAATTTTGTGTTTTCCATGAAAACTCACACTTATATTTATCAAATGAGTTGCAAAATGACTAGAAAATATAGTCAAGACATTGACAAGGTTAGAAATAATGATTTTTATTTTAAATAATAATTTTCTCCTTCAAACTTTGCTTTCGTCAAAGAATGCTCCATTTGCAGCAATTACAGCATAGCAGACCTTTGGCATTCTAGCTGTTAATTTGCTGAGGTAATCGGGAGAAATGTCACCCCATGCTTCCAGAAGGCCCTCCCACAAGTTGGATTGGCTTGATGGGCACTTCTTGCGTACCATACGGTCAAGCTGCTCCCACAACAGCTCTATGGGGTTGAGATCTGGTGACTGCGCTAGCCACTCCATTACAGATAGAATACCAGCTGCCTGCTTCTTCCCTAAATAGTTCTTGCATAATTTGGAGGTGTGCTTTGGGTCATTGTCCTGTTGTAGGATGAAATTGGCTCCAATCAAGCGCTGTCCACAGGGTATGGCATGGTGTTGCAAAATGGAGTGATAGCCATCCTTATTCAAAATCCCTTTTACCTTGTACAAATCTCCAACTTTACCAGCACCAAAGCAACCCCAGACCATCACATTACCTCCACCATGCTTGACAGATGGCGTCAGGCACTCTTCCAGCATCTTTTCAGTTGTTCTGCGTCTCACAAATGTTCTTCTGTGTTATCCAAACACCTCAAACTTTGATTCGTCTGTCCATAACACTTTTTTCCAATCTTCCTCTGTCCAATGTCTGTGTGCTTTTGCCCATATTAATCTTTTCCTTTTATTAGCCAGTCTCAGATATGGCTTTTTCTTTGCCACTCTACCCTGAAGGTCAGCATCCCAGAGTCGCCTCTTCACTGTAGAGGGTACTATTTAATGAAGCTGCCAGTTGAGGACCTGTGAGGCGTCTATTTCTCAAACTAGAGACTCTAATGTACTTGTCTTGTTGCTCAGTTGTGCAGCGGGGCCTCCCACTTCTCTTTCTACTCTGGTTAGAGCCTGTGTGTGCTGTCCTCTGAAGGGAGTAGTACTCACCGTTGTAGGAAATCGTCAGTTTCTTGGCAATTTCTCGCATGGAATAGCCTTTATTTCTAAGAACAAGAATAGACTGTCGAGTTTCACATGAAAGCTCTCTTTTTCTAGCCATTTTGAGAGTTTAATCGAACCCACAAATGTAATGCTCCAGATTCTCAACTGGCTCAAAGGAAGGTCAGTTTTAGGCTGGATTCACACGAGGTCATTACGTCCGTAATTGACGGACGTATTTCAGGCGCAAGTCCCGGACCGAACACAGTGCAGGGAGCCAGGCTCCTAGCATCATAGTTATGTACGATGCTAGGAGTCCCTGCCTCGCTGCCGGACAACTGCCCCGTACTGTAATCATGATTACAGTACGGGACAGTTGTCCTGCAGTGAGGCAGGGACTCCTAGCATCATACATAACTATGATGCTAGTAGCCCGGCTCCCTGCACTGTGTTCGGTCCGGGACTTGCGGCCGAAATACGTCCGTCAATTACGGACATAATGACCTCGTGTGAATCCAGCCTTATAGCTCCTCTAAACAGCAAAACTGTTTACAGCGGTGCTAACATAATTGCACAAGGGTTTTCAAGTGTTTTCATCCATTAGCCTTCTAACACAGTTAGCAAACACAATGTACCATTAGAACACTGGAGTGATGGTTGCTGGAAATGGGCCTCCATACACCTATGTAGATATTGCATTAAAAACCAGACGTTTGCAGCTAGAATAGTCATTTAGCACATTAACAATGTATAGAGTGTATTTCTGATTAATTTAATGTTATCTTCATTGAAAAAAACTGTGCTTTTCTTTCAAAGATAAGGACATTTCTAAGTGACCCTAAACTTTTGAACGGTAGTGTATATATATATATATATATATATATAGCACATAGAGAATGTATGATATATCTAACTCACATTAACCCTCCAGATTGCATTGTTCTTAATAAAACTTCCCCCCAAGTACCCCAGATCCAACCATTGTCTGAAAAGAGTTGCCGCTGAGTATGTCCTGCTGCAGTTTCTATTTTACAGGACGAGTATGCACAAATACTTTCCAATGAGCCATAATTAGGATTGTGCATACAACCCTTTAAGGTTGTAAGGGTTTGGGAAAAACTTTTCAACGTGGGAAAAGCTTTTAAAATGTAAATTCTTATTTAGTGGATACATTTTATTAGTAAATATATATAATATTAGTATACAGTATATATAAATGTATTTATTTATTTATTTAACAAGAAACTTTTACCCAGATACAATCAACATTTTATTTTCATACATCTGTGTCCAGTATGATAATGTCCAATTGCATACATTTTAATACAAAACACACTAACTTTTTTTTTTACCTCAAATATCGATTAGGACTAAATAAGACAGTAAATCAAGATACATTTTCTATAATATGTTTAAAGATTGTTTATTTTTTACATTTGGCAAGAGAGAGACAGGAATCCAAGATTACTGAATTGCAAAATATCCCCTAATGAAAAACTCAATCTCTCTTTCTTCATTCTACAGATCAGTTATGGGTCATCAGCAGAAATATTGAGTGATAAACAAAGGTTTCCCTCTTTTCTGAGGACGGTTCCAAGTGATATACACCTCACCAAAGCTCTATCCATGCTCATTAACAAGTTTCATTGGAGTTATGTGGCAATTGTGTCAAGCGATGATGACTATGGACGCTCATTTATTGAAAATTTATCAGTTCAGTTGGATTTACTGTATATCTGCACATCATTTAAGGATATGATACCTGCAGATGTTGGTAACCAAAAAGTCCATAAAGCAATTAGTGGTATTATTGGAAAAATAATGAATTCTTCAGCAAGCGTCATAATTTTGGCATTAAAAGTGCCGCTTGTTATGGAACTATTTAAAGAAATTCTCAAACATAACATCTCCAGGACATGGATTGCGACTAACCATTGGTCTAACTCTCAAGAGGTTGCTAAAATGATAGATATTGACACGATTGGTTGTGTAATTGGGTTTTCTTTTAAACATGGAGAAATTCCGGGATTCAGACAATATCTTCATACTTTAGATTTAGGAAATCATTCTGAAAACCCTTTTATAAAAAAATACCAGCAAATCCGTTCTGAATGCGCTGATACCCAGAAGCCCAAACAGTGCTTTCAGACATCAAATAACTGCACCAAGTCAGAACCAGTTGTGGGCAAGTCGTCTCTGAATTGTTCTGAAGATATCTCTTTAGAAACGGATGACTACCTTGATAGGAGCATCGAGCCTGACGTGGCTTACAGTGCATACTTGGCAGTTCGAGCTATAGCAGAAGCTTTAAAAAACCTGTTGTGTTCTACTGGAGTCTGTATACACAACACATCATTTCCTCCATGGCAGGTAGAGTATTTATATGCAGAACATTGTGTGTGATCAATCTCAAAGCAGTTCTATTTTATGTCTATAAAAATATGCCATCTAGCGGGCACACCTTTAAATGTTCACATAGCAAAAATAATACACCTTCATTTTGAACATAGCATCTGGTGTCTTCATTCTGAGAAAATAAAACAGATGATTACTAAAAAAAAAATTTGTGTCCATCCTTTTCCTTTAATACAGTTCAATTATTTTTGGGAGACTCCTGCAGGGACATTTCTAATGCTTCTTTTATACACCCCCAAAGTTCAGTCTTAGACGTTGGGTGCATTTTATGCTTTTCACGATCCAAGTAACGCCAGACACATTTAATAATGTTAAAGTCTGAGATTTGGGGTGCCCTATCCATTGTTTTGAGAACTTCAGTAACTTATTTGTGTGTTAAGTAGGTATTAATCTTTACAATAGTGTGCTTAGGTGTCACTCCTCTTGCTGCCAAAGGTTTTTTTTCCTAGTCAAATATATTCCAGAAAATATAATATGATGTATAATTAATTGTTTTTACTTCCTGATGCTTTCAATGAAAAACAAATTAGCAACTTTAAATGTTGTTATACACCTCCAAACTGGTAACAATCCTCTACTATGCTTATCTGATAGTTGTAAACATGTTTCCAATAGGGTTTCATTGCATTCTGTTACTTCCAAATACCTTAAATGTATTATTTATTTCTGTTGCTTATAATGCTCTGTACAGAAGTTGTTATAACTCACTGTCTCCAGTGGGGCTCACATTCTAAATTCCCAATCTGTATGTTTTTGGAGTTTAGTAGGAAACCAGAATACTCAGAAGAAAAACTTACAGAAATACCATGTAGAAGTTGCTCTTGGTTGGATTGTAACCAAAGTGCTGAAAGGCAACAGACCCCCCGCCTCCCAACACTTTACTCCACAACTTAGATCTCTATCTCTAGTGCAACTTTTCTGTTTGCCTATTTCCCTTTCTCATTTTTCAGCTACTCATTCTTCCTGACCCATAGGGTATTGTTGTCTTCTCATAGTGGAAGGACAAAAGCTTTTGCAGAAAAAAGATTTCTGTAAGAAGTGATCTGAGACAGATCTCTATATAATCTCTGTATAATCTGCATGTTCTGGCATCAGAATACAAAATTATAGAAATATTTAAATACAAGTGAATGGAAAAACTTAATCAGAATAAGATTGTTTATTATAGAGATAATCTAGTCTAATTATGTTGTTTGTTTTTGTTTTTTACAGCTACTCCAGGAGGTGAAGAAAGTAAAGTTCTTCGATAACAATGAAACTGTTTATTTTGATCAATATGGCGATTTCAATACTGGATTTGACCTGATATCTTGGCAGAAAATGAATGAGTCCATAGAGTTTATTGTCGCTGGGAAATACGATATTGATGAAAATTACATTGTAAAAAACACCTCGAAAATTATTTGGAACACACCAAATAATGAGGTAGAAAACAATGTTGCCTAATGTTTATATGTCTGGTCTGTTCCTAGATATGAACCAGGTTTGTCATCCTTGGCTTTGTATTTCTCACATTATCCTAACTGGACTAAGTATACAATATATCCCCACATTGATATATCCCGATCAAGAGGGTTTTTTTTTTTTAGAAACTTGGATATCTATTGTAAGAACTTCTAGCATTGCTTCTTCAATGGTCATTGGATAGAAATTCTAGTCTGTATGGATGAGTGAACAATTAAAAATGGTATATGATGCTGATTTCCAGAACTAGCCCCAGAAATCTCCCCAATGTATCTGCACTGCATCATCAGAATGGTCTGAAGGTCACTATAATATTGTAGTTGTTCTCAACAATGGCCTAACTCTCTAACATAGGCAATATAATCTCTTTGTAAATTTCACAAGGCATCCTTCTTTTTACCATTGCCCTGGCCTTGCTCCCATACCTGAACATCTAGGGGCAAGTACTGCTTAGAATACACAATGGCTATTCCATGACCAAGGGTCATTGATGCCAGTGTCCAGGATCTTTGCAAGTGATTTGAATATCACTATAACAATTTTTACTTTGTTTTTTTTTTTTTTACAAAACTTATGAGGCGTTCATGTTTTTGATTCGTTTAATTAATTCCATGATTAAAATTTTTATTATGAGCAGACAAATCACTAAACATGTGAGAAAAAACTTTTTTGTAATTTTTTATATATATTTTTATCTATATTATATGTATGTACGCACACATATATATTATATTATATGTATGTATGTATACATATATATATATGCTGTTGCAGCTCTGTAACAATTAGTCTCTTCTTCTCTCTCCGAAAGCCTAGATCGCTGTGAGGAGAGAGTGAAGATGGCTATAAGGCTATATTCACATGACGTGAAAAAAGAGCAGTTAAAACGTAACAACTGTCAGTTTTTCATGGCTGTTTTGCATCAGTGTGACTCAAAATTTCAAACCATCTCCCGGCTGTCTGACCATTTTTAACCACCATTTGCTATTTGTTTTTCATGGCCGTTAAAAAAAAATGGATTAATTTTATTTGTTAGGGTTTTTCTGTCCCAACCCCATGAAAACACCACAGTGCCCTTGTAGATAGTGTGGTAATACCCCTATAGATTGTGCTACAGTGCCTACTGTAGATAGTGCCTGTGCCCACATAGCTAGTGCCCACTGTAGATAGCGCCATAATATCATCTGTAGGTAGTGCCCATATAGTTCCACAGTGAACTTGTAGATAGTGCCACACCTCCTGTAGATAGCACCACATCCCCTGTAGATAGCTCCACACCCCCTGCAGATAGCACCACCCAATGTAGATAGCACTACCACCTGTTGATAGCACCACCCCCCTGTAGATAGCACCACCCCCTGTAGATAGCAACCACTCTGTAGATAGCACTACCCCCTCTAGATAGAACCAACCCTCTGTAGATAGCACCACCCCCTGTAGATAGCACTCCCCTGTAGACAGCACCGCCTCTCCTGTAGATAGCACCAACCCCCCAGTAAATAGCGCCACCTAAGCTCCCTCTTTTGAGCGGATTCCCCTGGCTGGGGATTCCTCTGCTAGAGGGAGCCCCTCACGTGTCTGATCATATAAGGAAAGTGACGTCAGGGTCTCCCACCAGGAGCGGAGTACTGTCCAAAGTGTTCCTGACACTGTGACCGGAGATTCCGCCCTAGAGGGAGCTTAGGTGACCCTAGCTACAGGGGGTGGTGGTGCTATCTGCAGGGGATGGTGCTATCTACAGGGGGTGGTGCTATCTACAGGAGGGGTGGTGCTATATGCAGCTGGTGGCACTATCTACCGGGGGGATGGTGCTAATGACAGGGGCTCCCTCTAGAAATGGAATCCCCCATTCCAGAGCGATCTGACCAGGGATTCCACTCCTAAAGGGAGCTTAGGTGGCACTATCTACAGGAGGAATGGTACTATTTACAGGGGGGTGCTATCTACAGGGGGGGATTATGCTATCTACAGGCGGTAGTGCTATCTACTGGAGGGGTGGCGCTATATGCAGGGGGTGGCACTATCTACAGAGGGGATGTAGAGCCGTCGGGGGCTCCCTCTAGAAGTGGAATCCCCGGCCAGATTGCTCTGACCAGGGATTACGCTCCTAGAGAGAGCGTAGGTGGCGCTATCTACAGGGGGGTGTATTCCAGGTATCTCAAACCCTGGCAAACATGAAAGTGCGGTGCTGCTTCCACTGAAGCAGCACTGCACTCATTAAACCCGTTCCAGGCTGCCAACGTTTATATACGTGACAACTGCATAGAGCATCGGCAGTTGGAACGTATATAGCCGTATGGCTGTCGTGAAGGGGTTAATTCTGTAGTAACAAAGTGAGAAATGGCCAAGATGGATCTTGGACATTCTTACGTTCTAAGCCGGGGAGAGCAATGGAACATGGATTCCCTTTCATTGGTGAAACTGAATGGCAACCACCAGATTTGATCCACGTTTATATGGTCTGAGAGTATTAATGTGGCTAAGTTCATCCTTAGGCACTAGGTCTTTCAAAGGCTGTGGTCTTTACTCACCAATGTCTCTGTCCAAATGCCTTTTATTTACCTTGAACCTTTAAGTGACTCATCCCTATTAATATTACTAGATAAATTATTAGAAATTATTAATTGATAGAAAATCTAGTGGATTCTAATAGCAGACACATTCTTATTATGTTAATTTTTAACAGATTCCAGAATCAAGATGTTCGAAGTCTTGTGGTCCAGGACAATATAAAATTCATTCCTATGTGAAATGCTGCTATAATTGCAGTCTATGTCCAGAGGGTTACTACTCAGATGATTTTGGTAAGTTTCCACCTATTAATATATATTAATATTTGTATGTTATTTGAATGACATATTTTGTTTTTTTGCTACATTTCAGCTAGTAGGGCTAATTATATGACTAATGATACTGTGTATTGTGTACTGACCAACAACATGAGGCAATTAAGGCAATGACAATATTTCTTGCTGATAAGTATGGCATTATTTTTTAACAAGCGAACAACATATTCACACTTTAGAGGAATAGTGATCCAAAATCTGTAGATATTTGGCTTTGAAAAATAACCACTCAAAAGAACTGATCACTCAGAAGAACATAAGATCTCTCTCCTGACTGTATGGTTGTGGATAGACCACTGCACACAGCTAACAGAGGGGTTAGGGCAGGGGCGTAGCTAAAGGCTCATGGGCCCTGGTGCAAGATTTCAGCTTGGGCCTCCCTACCCCTCCCCAACACCACCAGACCCTTGCGCACGCCTATGCCCAGCTACATTGCCTGACAGACACCATTAATGTCCCCACAGTATAATGTCCCGCATACCTGCCCCCACAGTATAATGGCACCACACAGTATAATGCCATCCATAGCTGCCCTCTACAGTATAATGTCCCCCCATAGCTGCCCCCACACAGTATAATGCCCCCATAGCTGACCACCATAGAATAATGCTCCCAATAGCTGCCCCCACACAGTATAATGCCCCCATAACTGACCACCACAGTATAATGCCCCCCATAGCTGCCCCCACAGTGTAATGCCCCTATCGCTGCCCCCACAGTATATTGCCATGCATATCTGTCACATACAGTATAATGCCCCCATACAGTATCATGCCCCCATAGCTGCCCCATACACTATAATGCCACATACAGTATAATACTCCCCATAGCTGCCCCATACAGTATAATGCCCCCCATACAGTATAATGCCCCCATAGCTGCTCCATACAGTATAATGCCCCAATACAGTATAATGCCCCCATAACTGCCCCATAGAGTATAATGCCCCCATACAGTATAATGCCCTCATAGCTGCTCCATACTGTATAATGCCCCCATACAGTACAGTATAATGCCCCCCATACAGTATAATGCTCTCCATAACTGCCACATACAGTATAATGCCCCCCATACAGTATAATGCTCTCCATACCTGCCACACACAGTATAAGGCCCCATGCACATGAACGTGCTTTTGCGGCCGCAATTCCCCCAAAATCCACAGGAGAATTGCGGCCCCATTCATTCCTATGGGGCCATGCACACGACCGTGATTTTCACGGTCCGTGCATGGCCCCAGAGCCCGGACCGCAGAATGGGCAAGCCTTATTACGGCCGTGTTTTGTGGTCCGGGCTCATCGAAAATAATGGGCGCGGCCATGTGCACAGCCCGTGACCGTACACATGGCTACGGTCGTGTGCATGAGGCCTAATGCCCCCCATAGCTGCCCCATACAGTATAATGCCACCCATACAGTAGAATGGCCCCCATAGCTGCATATACAGTATAATACCCCCCATAGCTGTCCCATACAGTATAATGCCTCCCATACAGTATAATGCCCCCCCTAGCTGTCCCATACAGTATGGGGGATACAGTATAATGCCCCCCTCAGCAGCTACCATATGAGCCCTCCCCCTCCCTTACACAGTATAATGCCCCAATATGTATGTACCTAACAGAAAAATAATAATATAATTACTTACCAATCCCTGTTCGCATGACGGGTGAAGGAGATCCTTTTCCTCCTCTGCACTGTGCTGCGCGTGACTTGGCGCTGACAGCCGCGATGACATCACTACATCGCACCTGCCTGTGCCGAGCCGCTCGTGGTACAGTGAGACAACTAGTGGCAGTAACTTCACACAGAATTTGCATGGATAAAACAACTAAATTTTAACAGTAAGTAAATTACAACGTTCATATATATCAGGTATACTATAAGATTAGCATAAGTTTGAAAAGTTAGGCTGGATTCACACGAGCATGTTCGATCCGTAAAGGACGGAATGTATTTAGGTCGCAAGTCCCGGACCGAACACACTGCAGGGGGCCGGGCTCCTAGCATCATAGTTATGTACGACGCTAGGAGTCCCTGCCTCTCCGTGGAACTACTGTCCCGTACTGAAAACATGATTACAGTACGGGACAGTTGTACCGCAGCAAGGCAGGGACTCCTAGTGTTGTACATAACTATGATGCTAGGAGCCCGGCCCCCTGCAGTGTGTTCGGTCCGGGACTTGCGACCGAAATACGTTCCGTCCTTTACGGATCGAACATGCTCGTGTGAATCCAGCCTTAGTGTCCATTTAATGTGACTTTTGCATTTTTTCTTTCAGATATGAATGAATGCAAAATGTGTCTCCCTCATCAGTGGTCCTTTAAAGGAAGTTCTTATTGTCAAAATAAGATGGTTCAGTATTTGGACTGGTCTGATCCATTCGCAGTCGTCCTATTAAGTCTCGCTACATTTGGTTTCCTATTGGTTCTAATAATTGGAATAGTATTTATGAAATATTTGTCCACTCCGGCAGTGAGGGCTGCTGGAGGTATTTATACCTGTATTATGAACCTTTCGTTATTAGCCAGCTACATCAGCAGTGGATTTTTTATTGGCGAGCCATCAGACTTCAATTGTATGATAAGGCAGCCGCTTTATGGAATCAGTTTTACTATATGTGTATCTTGCATTTTAATCAAGGCTCTTCGGATCGTGTTGGCATTTGAGCTAGGGCAACGCATTTGTTACCATGTTAAACTGACTTACCAACCAGCCATTGTTATTATTATTCTAACAAGTGTACAAATTGGAATATGCACTGTATGGCTTGCTTTGAAGCCGCCTTCAGTTCAACAAATTTCTTTTCTGACACAATATATTATTCTAGAGTGCCATGAAGGATCAACAGTGGCATATAGTGTAATGTTGGCATATATTGCTTTCCTCGCCTTTGTTTGTTTTGTTTTAGCTTATAAAGAAAGGAAACTGCCTGATGTATACAATGAAGGTCGGTTTATCACATTCAGCATGCTCATAAATATTTTTGTATGGTTTGCTTTCATACCAATTTATGTCACTACTACAGGAAAATATCTCCCTGCAGTAGAGATGCTGGCCATATTGGCATCTAACTATGGCATTGTTTGCTGTCACCTTTTACCAACAACTTATATATTATTTTTTAAGAGTAAGAGTAATAAAAGAGATACGTACCTGCAAAGTTTACAGTCAAGCTCCAAAAGCAGTTTTTCTCAATCAAATTTTAGTGTTCTTCGTTCTCAGCCAAACAAATGTCAGCTTTGTCTGTTCGTACAGGATGTTAATTTTCAATCTTCTGCAGCTTTTCGGAAAAGAAGTGTAAGTTTCTAGGCATTTTTTGTCTGTGAATTCTTATGTTATGCAGTCAGCTAGGCATGGACTAATTTTTCAGGACCTAAAAAATATAAAAATTGAACATTGTTCAAGAACCTGCTATGTTCTGCTGTTCTATAAGTCACAGTCTACTAGTTTTGTAGCATACGTAGCTCAAACAATGGTTATATACCGATAATTCCCCATCATGCTGGTGCATGTTCTTAAAAGGCCGGCGCACTCACCTGTAAAGTGTCCCCAGCCTATCCCTGGACAACCTGGACTATTTAAGGAATACTACCCTTTAGTCCAGTGCCTGAGAAATGTTGTTGCTAACCTTTTGTTAGTCTGCAAAGGTTCCATAGATTGTTTCTATATCCAGTATCCATGTCCATGTCAAGTCCAGTATCCGTGACGACTTCAGTTTCCGTGTCCGGTGTCCGTGTCAAGTACAGTGTCTGTGACGACTTCAGTATCCGTGTCCGTGTCAAGTCCAGTGTCTGTGATGACTTCAGTATCCGTATCTGGTGTCCGTGTCAAGTGTCCGTGATGACTTCAGTATTCGTGTCCTGTGTCCATGTCAAGTCCAGTGTCCATTACGACTTCAGTATCCATGTCCAGTTTCCCTGACAAGTCCAACAATCCAGCACAAGCTGGATTCCAATCTGGCACAAGTTAGCTTCCTTCTATTCGGCACCAACCTGCCATCCAGGTTGACGTAGTGACTGATATATGTTTTGCTTGGCTGGCTGATACTCCGTTACGGCAGAGTGGCACAGTGGGTCCACATTCCCCGTGGTTGTGACAGTTTGCTCAGGCCATGGAACCCGCTGATCAACCCAAGACGGCAGTCCAAGCAATGCTAGCGGACTTTCATCATCTCCAATCACACCAGGATCAGCTTCTGCAAGCGGTCAATTCTTTTCTATTGCCACATGCCTGGACCTTGCTTCAGTTGCTCCCCTAACTACCTCTCAAGTTGCTGCTCCATTTACTCCTCAACTCGTCATAACTCCAGTCAGTTCTGGGGCTGGAATTTCTTCGCCACTTACACCTCATTACGATGGAGTTGCAAGAACCTGTCGTGGCTTCCTCAACATGTGCAAGATCCATTTGCAGCTGCATGCTCATCTGTTCCCTTCTGATCGGACCAAGGTTGCCTTCATTGTCTCCCTACTGTCTAGCAAAGCTGTGGCACGGGCGAACCCTATCTGGGAACGTGAGGGGCCGGAGTCTTCCAATCTGCAGCTGTTCTTAGAAAATTTTTGCACAGAGTTTGAGGAACTGGGCAGTACGTCTTCAGCCGCTTCTTCCCTTCTGACACTCCGCCAAGGAGAGTTGACAGTAGGAGAGTATGCAATACAGTTCTGGACTTTGGAAGCTGAGCTCTCTTGGAACAATGAGGCCTTGTTGGTGACCTTCTGGCAGGGATTAGCCAGTAAAATCAAAGATGAACTGGCTGGTCGAGATCTTCTACCCTGGATTCCCTGATTCTTCTGGAAACACGTATCGACATGAAATTCCAAGAGCACGCCGAGGAAGTTCATTGGGAAAAAAGGTCCTACAGACTGGCACCTAAGTTTCAGAGACCCCTGCTTCCCTCTTCGGTTGTCGTCCCTGAAGAATATATGCAAGTAGACAGAGTCAGACTGCCTGACCAGGAGCGTCAGCGCAGACGTTCTGCTAATTTATGTATGTACTAGGGCTGCAAGGGTCATTTTGTGTGCCAATGCCCCCAAAAGCTGGGTAACTCCTGCACATAGGGTTGATAGGAGAGACTACCCTAGGTGGACTGATACCTTCTGCAAAATTCTCTCCTAAACTCTCAATTCCTGTAACAATCTCCTCAGGTGAAAAATCGCATTCTGTTTCCGCTCATCTGCACTCTGGAGCGGCTGCGAACTACATGCATCAGGCCTTCACTTGCCCATGACTCATCTGGAGAAGCCTCTAGCGGTAACTTTTATGAATGGTCGACCATTGCCAGACTAAGTTCTCTCCATCACAGAACTTTTGAAGTTACTAGTGGGTGTTCTACACTCTGAACAAATAGTCTTCTATGTTCTGCCTAAGGCTATTAACCCAATCCTTCTGGAACTACTATGGCTTCGGCAAAACACGCTCCTGTTCTTGACTGGAATTCCGTAGAAATTCTCCAGTGGGGAACCCGTTGTCTACACCACTGGCTGCCACAGTTTCATCCTGTTCAACCACCGGTGCCTAAGTCACTCCCTGGTCTGCCTTCACAGTATGCCTGATACGCAGATGTCTTCAACAAGAAGGAGGCTGAGATCCTGCCTCTCCATCGTCCTTACAACTGCCCAATTGAGTTGCTTCCTGAGACTTCACCTCCTCATGGAAGGTATATCTTCTCTCTCTGCCTGAAAATCAAGCCATGTCGACATACGTCAAAGAAAACCTTGAGAGGGGGTTTATCAGGAAATCTACTTCTCCAGCCGGAGTTGGATTCTTCTTTGTGGAAAAGAAAGATGGATCACTCTGGCCTTGTATCAATTATCGTGGTCTGAACCAAAGCACTGTCAAAAACAAGCTCCCCTTACCGCTGATCTCTGAGCTCTTCGTCAGAATCCGTGGGGCCAAGATTTTCACAAAGGTGGATCTACACAAGGCTTATAACTTGATCCGTATCTGCCAGGGTGCCAGAGACGGTCACTACGAATATCTTGGGATGCCCTTTGGATTGTGTAACGCTCCAGCTGTGTTGCAGGAATTTGTGAACAACATATTCCGTGACCTACTCTATGTCTTTGTGGTGGTGTATCTGGATGATATTTTGATCTACTCACCAGATCAGACTACTCACCAGAAGCATGTTCACCAAGTCCTGTTGCAGTTAAGAGGGAATAACCTCTACGACAAACTAGAAAACTGTGTATTCGAAGGGAAATCCTTGCCCTTTCTGGGCTGTATAGTTTCTGATCATGGACTCGTAAAACGTGAAATCCGTCTTAGAGTGGCCACGTACTCAAGGTTTCCGTGCCATACAAAGATTTTCGCAAATTTCTATCGCCAGTTCACCACAAACTTTTGTGAGCTTACCACCCCTATCTCTGCTCTCACCAACAAGGCCGTGAACGCTAAAGTCTGGACCACTGAAGCACTGAGTCGGCATTCATTAATCTCAAGAGGGTCTTCACTTCTACCTCCGTTTTTCATGATGCTGATGTTTCTCGGCCCTCCTCCTTGGAGATCAATTCAAATAAACTAAAAACTGTACAAATTTTGATGTGTAAGAGGACCTAAAGAGAGACGCTGTTAGTGAAGATAATGATGATGACAAGTAGTTAGCAAATAAATAACTAGTTTTAATGGAGATAAGCAGGCAACGCGTTTCAACGTTGGACTAACGTCTTTATCAGGCCAATAGCCGTGCTCTCTTCTTTCTCTCCTACAGCTGTACTCCTTGGAGGTTAGCACTTCTTCCATTGGTGCGGGAGCACTTCTCTTTCAAAAAAACTTCAAGGGTAAGGTGGTTTCCTGTGGCATCTTCTCAAAACTCTTCTCTTCCGCAGAAAGAAACTACTCCATTGGGGTCCCTGAGCTACTAGCCATCAAGTTGGCCTTGGAACTGTGGAGGCATTTGCTAGACGGGTCTGCTCATCCAATTATCATCTACATTGTTCACAGGAATCTCACTTACTTACAGTCTGCACAATGCCTGAAACCTCGTCAAGCCAGATGGTCACTGTTCTTTGCCAGATTCAAATTCCTACTCCATTTCCATCCTGCTGATAAAAATGTAAAGACTAATGTACTGTCTCCTTCGTTTGAGACAGAGGATGCTGAAAAGGATCCTCAGCATATTATTTACCCTTCCAGTATTATTCTTGTTAACCCTCTGCTGATTAAAGACATTCCTCTTAGAAAATTTTTTGTTCGTCTTATTGACAGGAATAAAAATCTCATCTGGGGTCAAAATTCCAAGCTGGCAAGTAATTCAGGTATTCGGAAATTCTCTGTATTTTAACTCTCCCCACTACTAGTGGCCCACATTGCCCAGAGATGTTGTGGACTATGTCTCCTCATGTACCAACTGTGCCCAAAATGAAGCTACTCAGTTCAAGCCTGCGGGTCTAGTGCAACCTCTGCTGCTTCACGATAGTCCATAACAGCATATTGGCATGGATTTTATTACAGATCTTCCTTCCTCTGCTGGATGTACCACTGTGTGGGTCATGGTGGATCGTTTCTTCAAGATGGCACATTTCTTATCTCTGTCTGGTCTTCCATCAGCTCCTAGCCTGCCAAGTCTACTTGTTCAGCATATTTTTCGTTAAGCTTCTGGGTGTGAAATTTGACTTTTTCCTCTGCATACCACCAGCAATCCAATGGACAAATTGAAAGAATTAACCTAAGTGCTTGAGAATTATCTTCGCCATTTTGTATCTGCTCAACATGACAGCTGGGTACATCTCCTTCCATGGGCCGAATTCTCTTTCAATAATCACACAAGTGAATCTACTACTACATCCCCATTTTTCATTGTGTACAGCCAACATCCACGTGTCCCTCTTCCTATACCTGCTACATCCCAAGTGCCTGCAGCTAATGTTTCTTTTGGGAGTTTTCTTCAGATCTGGCAGCAAACCAAGTCTGTGGTCCTGCAGGCAGTGAATCGTATCAATAAGTATGCCGATAAGAAGTGTAGACCTCCTCCCCAAGTCCCGGAGTTAAGGTCTGGTTATCTTCTAAAAATATTCGCCTGAAAACTCCCTCCTACACATTTGCTCCTAAATTTCTTGGTCTCTTTGAATTCCTGCTACAGATCAATCCTGTATCATACAAGCTATGTCTACCTCCTACTCTCAAAGTTTCCAATTCCTTCCATGTTTCCCTCCTAAAGCCTGTGGTCCTCAACCCATACAGTAAGTGTCCTGGTTCTTTTACTGCTCCCATGGGTACCGCTGATGTGTTTGAAGTCAAGGAGATCCTGGATTTCAAGAAGGTTGGAGGGAGAACCTTTTTATCTGGTGGACTGGAAGGGGTTTTGAACCTGAAGAGAGGTACTGGAAACCAGAGGAGAACATTGATTCTCCCGCTCTCATCAGAAGATTCCTTCTTCTCTCGAGACCTAAGAAGAGTGGGCGTAAGGGGGGTAATTTAATGTCCGTGGTTGCTGACCACCGGCATTCCCCTCTTACTGGCAGCAGTGACCGCAGGACTGTGTATCCCCGCCGGCGTCTATCTCCACAGGGATGCTGGTGCACTCTGCTCTCTTCCTCCTCCTCCAAACTACTACCCGTAGGGCGCACTGGTGCATGTTCTTAAAGGGCCAGCGCATGCAACAATAAAGTGTCCCCAGCCTATCCCTGGACAACCTGAACGATTAAAGGAAACCTGCCCATTACTCCGGTGCTTGAGCCGTGTTGTTGATAACCTTTTGTTAGTTTGCAAAGGTTCCATAGTCTGTTCCTGTATCCAGTATCCGTGTCCAATGTCCGTGCAATGTCCAGTATCTGTGACAACTTCAGTGTCCGTTGTCCATGTCAATTCTAGTATATGTGACGACTTCAGTGTCCGTGTCCGTGTCAAGTCCAGTGTCCATGTCGACTTCAGTATCTGTATCCAGTGTCCGTGACGACTTCAATATATGTGTCCAGTGTCCGTGTCAATTCCAGTGTTCCTGATGACTTCAGTATCCGTGTCTGTGTCAAGTTCAGTGTCTGTGTCAAGTCCAGTGTCGGTGACGACTTCAGTATCTGTGTCCGGTGTCCGTGTCAAGTCTAGTGTCCGTGACGACTTCAGTATCCGTGTCTGGCGTCCGTGTCAAGTCCAGAGTTCATGACGACTTCAGTATTCATGTCCGGTGTCCGTGTCAAGTCCAGTGTCCGTGACGACTTTAGTATCCGTGTCCAGTATCCATGACAAGTCCGACAATCCAGCACAAGCCAGCTTCTGATAATCCGGCACAAGCCTGCTCCTAATAATCTGTCACAAGCATGCTACCGATAATCTGGTGCAAGCCAGCTTCCAGCTATCCAGCACCGACCCGCCATCCAGGTACCCTTGACCTAGTTACTGATATATATTTTGTTTGCCCAGCTGCTACTCCGTTACGTCGGAGTGGCCCAGTGAATCCACATTCTTCACGGTTGTGACACCATGCTTGGACCAGGAAGAAAGGCACATGATGGAAAAGCTGCCACTTTATTTACACACACAAAGAAAGCCACAGATAAAAGTGGGGAAGGTGTTGCACATCTGCACTTAGCTGAAACATGCTGAAAAAACACACAAAGAAGCATAAGACAACATTAACCTCCATTACAAACCCCACTAGCTCTGCTGATGTGGGGAAACCCACTACAAAAGATGTTCAACAGATGATCGCCATGTCATATTGCTTTACAAAAGGGGTTGTCTAAGGGCCCTTTTACACAGGCCAATTATCGGACAAAAGAGCATGTAAACAGGGCAACGATCAGCCGATGAACGTGCAAACGCTTATTCATCGGCTAATCATATAGTTTCTGCAGCCTAAATTATTATCTTTGTCGGCAGCACATCTCCCTACGTAAACAGGGAGACGTGCTGCCGACATGATAGAAATGTATGTGGACGATTGATCGTAGTAACGAGTGCTCGTCCCCATGCATAGCTCCTTGTGAAAGGATCAAACGAGTGCCGATCAATGAGCTGTCTCGTTGATCGACGCTCGTTTACACAGTGTAAAATAACCCTAAATGAATCTGTGGTACACCAGCATGTGTCTAATAAACAACTGATATTTATTAAAGGGAAGGATTTCGTAAAGCTTAATCAATGTATAAATTAGAAGTTCTACATTTTTCTAATATACTTTATTTCAATTTCTCACCATTTATTTGCTTGCTGTCAATGAACAATAAGAAACTTGTTTAAAAGGCAGAGAACCTAATACATTGTAGCAAACTACCAGAGTTATTTCTGCATCTGCTACTAATGTATTTATCTCACAGAACATTGCCTAGACTGGATACAATTTAATCTTTTTCTCAGCTGAAGCAAGACCAGGTTTGTAGCCTCTGAATGTAAACAAGTGTTCATATTCACTGATAGCATACAATTATCTTGAAAATATTGAGGAATTGAAACACAAAGTACAGATATAGTAATCGTTATCTTGACTAGCAAAAATGTGTTAACCTACACAGAAACATATTGTAACGAATTGCCGGCTTTCTGCTTTTTTAATATAGGATTTGACCTGTAATATCCCGATTCCACCACCAGGTGCCACATGAAGCTATGGACAACTGTTAAGCCCCATAGCCGGCACTTTGGAGACAGCACAGTGCTGTACTGTACAATATATTGAACAAAGGATAGTGTACAGTACAGTGCATACTATACTGTACATAAACAATTGCCTACTGTACTACAGGAAACCTCCTGTATTCTCCACATTTATAAAAAATACTATTTGATCTGGTCCTCTGTGTACACATTCTGACTGTATGGCCTCCAACAGTACCTGATTTTGATTGTGATTATGTGATATACTCAAGAGATAGTTACATCTGAGAGCTCTGTGATTCCAAATAATAAAAGTACCTCAAATATTAATGAACAGGTAATGATTTTAACCCCTTAAGGACCTAAGGATTCACCCTTAAGGATTCCAAGAGCCATAACTTTTAAATTTTTCTCGTTTTCACCCTTAAGGACTTAACGATTCCAAGAGCCATAACTTTTTTATTTTTCTGTTAACATAGTGGTATGAGGACTTGTTTTTGTAGAATGAGTTGTAGTTTAATGTGCCATAGAATGTGTTGAGAAACTGGAAGAAAAATTGTGTAGGGTGAAATAGAAAAAAAACAGCAAATCCTCCATTGATTTTTGTGTTTCGTTTTTACTGCGTTAACTGTGCAGGAAAAATTACATGTTAACTTTTTTCTGCGGGTCAGTACGATTACAGTGATACCAAATGTATATATATATATTTTTTTTAAAAGAATGGACACAATAAATCTCGTTGGATAATGAAATCCCACACATGCTCAAAGAGAATTGAGCATCCTTCAGAATCCTATATACGAAAGATGATGTCAAATCATTTGTGTGTCCTTACAGAGAAGATTGTTCATGGATTTATGCAAACACTATCAATCTATGTCACTCACTTTGTGTCTCAACTAATAAAGTTACATAAAGAAATAGTATATTACAGTATGATTTGGCGTTCACACCTGATTGTAAGGTATTAAATGTATATTAAGATAGCACATGATTTTCTCATGTCCAAAGTGCAAGTGTGCAGGGCTTCCCAGTCCAACACCATCACACTACAGAGAGTCACATCACGACCATGGGACTCTATAAGTCTCACTATCGCTATCTGTGACTCTCATTCCGGGATCTCAGATCTCGTCACTGCCATAAAGAATCATCGTTATTATCCTTTCTATTGGTGGTACCCTATTAGTTGAAAATGACATAACATATTTAAATACATAGAAACATTAATAAAGTATATAACATATACTGTATGCTCCAGGGATATTCAATCTGTTGCGTTCCGACACATCATAAAGACATGTCTGCGCCCCAAGAGACTCAGTGGAGACGTATGCAAAGTAACTGTATGAGGACATTCCTAAAATGGCATTCCAATACATTCGGTGGTGAGTGTACAGACTGATAATCTTGTGTGCATCCTGCTGGAAAAATAGACAAAACTTTAAATAATTGCAGTGAATATAAGTTCAATATTAACACACTTTATTGTATTTACTATCAATTCTTTGGTAATATAATAAATAGAGTAATAACCCATATCTAATAAAAGGAGGACATTGACAAGAATACCTATGCTCACAAGATGTGTAACTCAGCTACGAAGTTACATGGCGGCTCATTCGTTAATTTAATCTAAGTTGACTGATAGAGTGACCTGCTTTAACAAAGTGACGCGGTACTGGAAGTTCACATTTACAAGTTTGAATACTGGATTTGTGATTGTGAAGGCGCAAACTACACCCTGTTCTAGTTTCAGCGACATATAATAGTTTACAAGGGCACTGAATAACATAGATAATATAATCACTTTTACATGTATAAAACAAATTAATCTTATATTCCTTACCAGTAGTAGGATGTCTGAACGTGTCACCTTTAATTATCAAGGAGAAGTTTTCACATGTCAGGCAAAGAAAGTAGCCCATGCGTCTCATCAGAGGTTGTCCTGTCCTACACTATTTAACACTTACATCCATTTTAACTAGCTGATCCCGCAAGTTCCGCAATATTTTATATGAGAATAAAGGAGGGTATTTAAATTCTAGCACATAATCATAGTAATTAGTTAAAATATTCCAGTGTTTGTTAATTATTGATGCAATTGCAGAACTATGTACATTGTAGGTAGAGACCAATGGAAATCTTTTAGGTCTAACAACCCTCTCCATTTGTGAATTTGATCTGTCAAGCTCATGAACTCTATCTAGATGACCCTATATAATCAGTTTTGGATATCCTCTATTTAGAAATTTCCTGGAAATTTCTCCAAGTCTCATATTAAGCTTATTTGGATCATCTACTATACTCTTTACACGTAACAGCTAAATGTATGGTAAAGAGCATATCATGGATTTAGGGTGATGACTATCGTATCATAATAGATTATTACAGTCGATGGGCTTCACAAACAGATCAGTTTTTTATTTGTCCACTACAATATGTACCATAGTGTGCAGAAACTGTAAAATATGTCTAGAGACCACTCTGGTAAATTTTATGTCCTGGTCTATTTTATTTAGGTACTTGAAAAAGCCATCTAAAGCAGACATGTCACTCGTCCAAACGAGGAAGACGTCGTTGATGTATCTCCACCACCTCAGCACATGAAGTGGTGGGATACATAGACCAAAGAGAGATATATGGGCAGCACAGTAGAACAAGAACCTCCAGGGTATCCGGGAGCAAGCCTCCAGGGATCCGACTTGTAAATCCAAAATGGTATACAAATATAGAGAAAGAGGCAGCAGTCCACAGTTCAAAAAATAGAAGAAGTTTTATTCACCCATCAGTGAAAAGGGTGCAACATTTCAGCTGCTCAATGCAGCTTGACGTCTCCTCTAAATCTGCCATGACTATGTTGGCATAAGTAGGGGCCATATTTAACTCCATGGCGGTTCCCCTTAGCTGAATATAATATTCATCATTAAAAATAAAAAAATTACAGGTCAGAACAATCTCTAGTAGGCCTATCAGAAATTCCTTGCCTTCCCTTGAAAAATCAGAGTGATCCAAAGCCTTTCTAACACTCATGAAACCCTTCACATGATTGATAGAAGTGTACAAGCTTGTCACGTTAAAAGACACTAATATTGAGTTAGTCGCTTCAGTCATCTCACTGATTTTAAACGTGTCCCTAACATATGATTTAGCTGGGGTTGAAAATATCCTAAGCATTTTGTCCAGAAAAACCACCATGGGGCTCAAAAGTGAATCCCTACCTGAAACAATCTGTCTGCCGAGTGGACATGTCATGCTTTTATGAATATTGGGCAAACAGTATATCATTGGAACAATAGGATGCTGAGCTATCAAGAACACATGAAGTTCTTTATCAATAATATCAATGGCATATGTGTTGTCTATCAGGCAGCACATGCGTTTAAGGACACCACTGGTTGGATCTGAGGGTACTTTCTTGTATACACAATTGTTGTTAAGTTGCCTTTCTATTTCCTGCAACTATAATGTCCGATCCATAACGACGACCGCACCACTCCTGTCGGCAAGTTTGATAATTAGGTCGTCATTATGGATCAGGCAGTTCAGTGCCAACCTCTCATCATACGTGAAATTAAATACAGAAGCAGGTCAGCTATATAAACAGAGGGAGTGAGCAGCACAGGAGGGTACTGTAGTGATAATAGGAGATTTTAATTACCGGGATATTAATTGGTGTCATGGCTCCGCTTCAACTACGAAGGGGAGAAATTTCCTCAACCTGTTGCAGGAAAATTTTATGGGCCAGCTTGTGGAAGACCCGACAACAGATGAAGCTCTATTGGATCTGGTCATTTCTAATAATGTTGAGGTTGTTGGGAATGTCAATGTTCGTGAAAACCTCTGTAACAGTGATCACAATATAGTTATATTTTACCTATACTGTAAAAAACAAACACAGGCTCGGAGGGCAAAAACACTAAGTTTGAGGGTACAGCTGTAGCCTATGTAAATTATAAAGGGCTTAATAAAATCTGCAAAAAAGTAATAAAATAAGCAAAAATACTAAATGAAAGGCAGGTGGCCAAGTATAGTAAGACAAATCCCCAAAAATTCTTCAAGTATGTAAATGAAAAAAAGACAATGTCTGAACATGTAGGAACCCTAAATACTGATAATGAGGAGTTGGTAAAGGAAATCAAGAGAAGGCAGAGTTACTAAATGGGTTCTTTAGCTCTGTATATACAACAGAAGAAAGAGTAGCTGATGTAGCCGGTGCCAGTGCTGTTGATACATCAATTAACATACTGAATTGGCCTGTAGATATGGTCTAAGCTAAGTTAAAGGGAACCTGCCACCAGCATTTCACCTATTGAACTTTATTTATCCCTCAGTGACCGCTGCTATCAAAAGTTCATTGCCGTTATCCGCTCTCCTAAACTCCTTCTCCGACTGTAAATAACGGTCTGCAAACATTTTGCGCCTTTTACCATAATAATCCGGTGTCCCTTAGTGTGCACACACCAGAAGAGGACATCAATGCACAAGCGCAGGATTTTGTGTGCTCGGGTAAGGCGAGGAGCTGTCAATCAAAAGTAAGGAGGTGAGGTAAACTCGGAAAGACTTGAGGAATGAAAATATGACTCTTTTCAAATGAAGATTTGACTCTTTTCAAACGAAGATGTGACTCTTTTATGCTCATTAGCATACAGTGTGGGAACACAAAAAAATTGAATACTAAAGCTACAAAGCTGACTAAGAAGACAATTATAGCTTATATAGAAATAATTTTTCACCCCTACCACCAGGTATTGCTGGTTTAATAGGTGAAATGCTGGTAAATAAAATAAATGTGCACAAAGCCCCGGGACTAGATGGTTTACACCCTAGAGTTCTTAAAGAGGCTCTGTCACCAGATTATAAGTGCCCTATCTCCTACATAATCTGATCGGCGCTGTAATGTAGATATCAACAGTGGTTTTTATTTTGAAAAACGATCATTTTTGACAAAGTTATGAACAATTTTAGATTTATGCTAAATACTTTCTTAATAGACAACTGGGCGTGTTTTTACTTTTTACCAACTGGGTGTTGTGAAGAGAGTTGTGGGCAATGATTCCTACTCTGAATGATTCCCAGTTATAAGTGATGTACCCCAGGGTTCCGTGTAGGGACCACTATTATTCAACTTATTTATTAATGATATAGAAGATGGGATTAATAGAACCTTTTTCTATTTTTACAGATGACCCCAAGCTATGCAGTAATGTTCAGTCTATGGAAGATGTTCATAAATTACAAGCTGATTTGGATACACTAAGTGTTTGGGCATCCACTTGGCAAATAAGGTTTAATGTAGATAAATGTAAAGTTATGCATCTGGGTACCAACAATCTGCAGGCATCATATGTCCTAGGGGGAGCTACACTGGGGGAGTCACTTGTTGAGAAGGATCTGGGTGTACTTGTGGATCATAAACTAAATAACAGCATGCAATGTCAATCAGCTGCTTCAAAGGCCAATAAGATATTGTCATGTGAGGCAAGAACTCGTGGGACAGGTATATAATATTACCACTTTACAAAGCATCAGTGCGGCACTTTACAAAGCATCAGTTTTTTTTTTTTTGTTTTTTTTTAAAGCATCAGTGCGGCCTCATCTAGAATATGCAGTACAGTTCTGGGCTCCAGTTCACAGAAAGGACGCCCTGGAGTTGAAAAAAATACAAAGAAGAGCAACAAAGCTAATAAGGGGCATGGAGAATCTAAGTTATGAGGAAAGATTAAAAGAATTAAACCTATTTAGCCTTGAAAAGTGATGACTAAGGGGGGACATGATTAACTTATATAAATATATGAATAGCACATACAAAACATTTGGTGAAATCCTGTTCCATGTAAAACTCCCTAAAAAAACAAGGGGACAGTCCCTCCATCTGGAGAAAAAAAGGTTTAATCTGCAGATGCGACAAGCCTTCTTTACTGTGAGAATGGTGAATTTATGGAATAGTCTACCGCAGGAGCTGGTCACAGCAGGGACAGTAGACGGCTTTAAAAAAGGCTTAGATAATTTCATAGAACGAAAAAATATCAGCTCCTAGGTCAATGTGTAGAAATTTTGTTTAATCCTTTCCCTTTTCCCATCCCTTGGTTGAACTTGATGGACATGTGTCTTTTTTCAACTGTACTATGTAACTACGTAACCAGAAGGCATCACATCATGATTGGTAATTCTGAATTCATTCACATCTTTTTGAACAAGAGAGATAAAGGTTTCTACCATTTTGTAATGACCGGGGGGTAGGGAAACGGACAAGTGAGCCCTAATCTACCCGCCACTCTGTCCCTGCCTACTTGCAACGACCCGCCCTAGGCGACGGGGTACAACTGGGCGGCGGTCCCTGCACTCAGTAAGTACACGACAAACACGACAAACATACAAGGGACAAACATCAGGGGTGAGGACGGGAACAGGAGGTCTCCTCGAGGGAGCCAAGGACGGGGAGCAGCATTTAAGAAGGGAGGCATGAAACACGTCGTGTATACGAAAAGACGGGGGTAACTCCAGCCGGAAGGAGACAGGATTGAGGACCTCAATGACCTTATACGGCCCAATAAACCGGGGAGCAAACTTCTTGGACGGAACCTTGAGACGCAAGTTCCTAGACGACAACCACACCAGATCCCCGACCATAAACAGGGGGTTAGCAGAACGTTTTCTATCAGCCTGAGTTTTTTGTACGCTCTGGGACGCCTCTAGGTTCTTCTGAACCTGGGCCCAGACTGTGCACAGTTCCCGATGAACGACCTCTACCTCGGGATTGTTGGAACTACCAGGTGAAACGGAGGAGAACCGTGGATTAAACCCAAAATTACAGAAAAAGGGAGAGACCCCTGACGAGTTACTGACCCGGTTATTAAGGGAAAATTCGGCAAGGGGAATGAATGAGACCCAATCATATTGACAGTCAGAGACAAAACACCTTAAGTATTGTTCTAGAGATTGATTAGTCCTCTCCGTTTGACCATTGGTTTCAGGATGGAAGGCAGAGGAGAAGGACAGATCAATCCCCAACTTCATACAGAAGGCTCTCCAAAACAATGAAACAAATTGTACCCCTCTGTCCGAAACAATATTGACAGGGACCCCATGGAGACGCAGGATGTGTTTGACAAACAAGGTAGCCAACGTCTTGGCGTTGGGTAGTTTCTTGAGGGGCACAAAGTGGCACATCTTACTGAAGCGGTCTACCACCACCCACACCACCGACTTGCCTTGGGATGGAGGCAAATCGGTGATAAAATCCATGGAGATATGTGTCCAAGGTCTCTGGGGAATGGGCAACTAACGCAGTAAGCCCGCTGGTCGGGACCTGGGAGTCTTGGACCTAGCACAATCCTCAAAAGCGGCGACGTAGGCCTTAACGTCTTTAGGCAACCCAGGCCACCAATAGTTTCTGGTAATGAGGTGTTTGGTACCCAGGATGCCTGGATGACCAGATAGTGCGGAGTCATGATTTTCCCTAAGTACCCTTAGCCGGAATTGCAGGGGAACAAACAGCTTGTTCTCAGGAAGGTTCCCGGGAGCTGAACCTTGATCAGCAGCAGTTTCAGAGACTAAATCAGAATCGATCGAGGAAATGATTATACCTGGAGGCAAAATACAAGCAGGATCTTCCTCCTGGCCATGAACTACGCGACAGTGCATCAGCCTTAATATTTTTAGACCCAGCCCTATAGGTAACCAAAAAATTGAATCTGGTAAAAAATAACGCCCATCGAGCTTGTCTCGGGTTTAGCCTCCGGGCAGATTCTAGGAAAACCAGATTCTTGTGGTCGGTAAGGACCGTTACCTGGTGTCTAGCCCCCTCCAGGAAGTGGCGCCACTCTTCAAATGCCCATTTAATGGCTAAGAGTTCGCGGTTGCCAATATCATAGTTACTCTCAGTTGGCGAAAACTTCCTGGAGAAGTAGGCACAGGGGCGGAGATGGGTGAGGGACCTGGTACCCTGGGACAAGACAGCCCCCACTCCCACCTCAGATGCGTCAACTTCCACGATAAATGGCTCCATTTGGTTGGGCTGAACCAGCACCGGGGCCGAGATAAAGCACTTCTTAAGGACCTCAAAAGCCTGGACAGCCTCAGGAGGCCAGTGGAGGAGATCAGCACCTTTGCGAGTGAGGTCCGTAAGAGGCTTAGCGATGACCGAGAAGTTAGCAATAAATCTCCTGTAATAATTAGCGAACCCCAAAAAACACTGTAACGCCTTCAGGGAGGCAGGTTGGACCCATTCCGCCACAGCCTGAACCTTGGCGGGGTCCATGCGGAATTCATGAGGAGTGAGGATTTGACCCAAAAATGGTATCTCCTGTACCCCAAACACACATTTTTCGGTTTTCGCAAACAGTTTGTTTTCCCGAAGGACCTGGAGCACCTTCCTGACATGCTCAATGTGGGAGGACCAGTCCTTGGAAAACACCAGTTTGTCATCAAGGTACACTACAAGAAATATCCCCAGGTAATTTCTCAAAATCTCATTTATGAAATTCTGGAAGACCGCAGGGGCATTACACAACCCAAAGGGCATGACGAGGTATTCGAAATGGCCTTCGGGCGTGTTAAACGCAGTCTTCCACTCATCCCCCTCTTTGATGCGAATAAGGTTATACGTTCCCCGTAGATCCAATTTAGAGAACCATTGGGCCCCCTGAACCTGATTAAAGAGATCAGGAATCAAAGAAAGGGGATACTGGTTCCTTACCGTGACCTTATTCAGGCTACGGTAGTCAATGCATGGCCTAAGACCACCATCCTTCTTCTCCACGAAGAAGAAGCCAGCACCTACCGGAGAAGAAGAGGGACGAATGTAACCCTTGGCCAGGGATTCCTGGATATACTCTCTCATGGCTTCACGTTCGAGACAAGAAAGATTAAATATCCTACCCTTAGGAAGCTTAGCTCCTGGTACCAATTCGATAGCGCAATCATATTCTCTATGAGGAGGTAACACTTCGGAGGCCTCCCTAGAGAAAACATCAGCGAAGTCCTGAACAAACTCGGGTAGCGTATTCGCCTCCTCAGGGGGAGAAATAGAATTAACAGAAAAACATGACGTACAACATTCATTACCCCATTTGGTTAGCTCCCCAGTATTCCAGTCAAACGTGGGATTATGCAACTGCAACCAGGGAAGGCCTAGAACCAAATCGTACGATAATCCCTGCATCAACAGTACAGAGCATTGCTCCAAATGCATGGAGCCAACAAGGAGTGCAAAAACAGGGGTATGCTGTGTAAAATAACCATTAGCAAGAGGAGTGGAGTCAATACCCACTACCGGGACAAGTTTAGGCAAATCAATCAGAGGCATAGCAAGAGACATAGCAAATTCCACAGACATAATATTAGTAGAGGACCCTGAATCCACGAAGGCACTGCCGGTAGCAGACCTACCACCAAAAGAGACCTGAAAGGGAAGCAAGATCTTAGTACGTTTCCTATTTACTGGAAATACCTGTGCGCCCAAGTGACCTCCCCGATGATCACTTAGGCGCGGAAGTTCTCTGGCTGCATTCTTACGCTTAGGACAGTTGTTCACTTGATGCTTGTCATCCCCACAGTAGAAGCAGAGACCATTCTTCCTGCAGAATTCTCTACGTTGTTGGGGGGACACGGAGGCCCCGAGTTGCATAGGTATCTTTGAGTCTTTCGGGGAGGAACGAAGCAACGGAACTTCGGGAGGCATCATGGGGGAGTCGGAGGAGAAAACACATAAACGTTCATGTTGTCGTTCCCTGAGACGTCGGTCAAGTCGTACCGCTAAAGCCATAGCCTGGTCTAGGGAGTCAGAAGAGGGATAGCTAACTAGCAGGTCTTTCAGGGCATTCGACAGACCCAACCTAAACTGGCACCTTAAGGCAGGGTCATTCCACCGAGAAGCTACGCACCACTTCCTAAAGTCAGAGCAATACTCCTCAACAGGTCTCTTACCCTGACGTAAGGTCACCAGCTGACTCTCGGCAAAGGCAGTCCTGTCAGTCTCGTCATAAATAAGTCCGAGAGCAGAAAAGAAACAATCAACGGAGGAAAGTTCAGGGGCGTCAGGAGCCAAGGAGAAGGCCCACTCTTGGGGCCCTTCCTGGAGCCGGGACATAATTATACCCACCCGCTGGCTCTCAGAACCTGAGGAATGAGGCTTTAAACGAAAGTAAAGCCTACAACTCTCCCGAAAGGAGAGAAAAGCCCTCCGGTCCCCTGAGAACCGGTCGGGCAACTTGAGGTGGGGTTCAAGAGGTGCGGTGAGGGGAACTACCAAGGTAGCATCAGGCTGGTTGACCCTCTGAGCCAGGGCCTGGACCTGTAGGAGAGACCCTGCATTTGCTGAGCCAGGGTCTCACGGGGGTCCATAGTGGTGTCAGGGACCAGGGTAGACTAGGTATGGGCTTGTTATTATGTAATGACCGGGGGGTAGGGAAACGGACAAGTGAGCCCTAATCTACCCGCCACTCTGTCCCTGCCTACTTGCAACGACCCGCCCTAGGCGACGGGGTACAACTGGGCGGCGGTCCCTGCACTCAGTAAGTACACGACAAACACGACAAACATACAAGGGAATACAAGCAAGGGAAAGGGGCAGTTGCCCACGGCAACACCGTGAGCAACCAGAGTGGTGTACGAGCCGAGTCAAGCCAGGAGTGTGCGAGGTACCAAACGAAGAGCAGAAGAGTAGTCAGTAAGCCAGGGTCAGTATGGAGCAGGAACAAAATAGAAGGAGCTGTAGCTGGGCCAGGAAACCACACGAAAAAGAACAACAAGCAAGGAGGAACAGGAAATGCAGGTATAAATAGACAGAGGGCGGGAGCTAGCTGAGTCTGGCCAGGCTGCGATAGGCTCTCCCACTCCTAAGCCTGCCAGCCTGAGTGGTGGAAGCTGGAGTCAGTCTCAGGGATGTAGATTCAGGTGCTGACTGATTAATTAAGGGAGTTAACCCCGAAGCTGTGCCTGGCAGATCCTTTACACATTTGCATGGTATTAGGGGGCTGAAAAGAGCTTTTGTTATAGAGACATGTTGCTTGTTTTTTTTTTTGTTTTTTTTAAAGATACACTACATTTTCCATAAAAAACCAATTTGTTAAAAATATAATTTGTTTTGTGTCACATGTTCTGAGACCCATAACGTTTTTGTTTTTGCATCATTGGAGTGGTGGGGCAGACTAGTTTTTACTGGTACTGTTTTGGGGGTATATACGACTTTTTGATCACTTTTTATCCAATTTTTTTGGAAAGGCCAGGTGGCCAAGAAACAATTCTGGCATCTTTCTTTTTTAATTTTTTAAAGCGTTTAACTTGCAGGACCGGGGCGGACATACCATTGGTGCAACCCGTGCAGCTGCACAGGGGCCCAGTAGGTAAGTGGGCACACCTTCACCATAAAGCGGCCTTCTTGTGTCTAATAGATTAAATATAAATGCCTGAGCTAACTTTATAGATAACAACTACTGATGGATTTTTAGAGAGACAAAGGGGCTAATCTATGATTAGACATTGGAGAGCAGACGGACAATAAACTGTTCTTGCATGAGGGCCTTCAGTTGCCTGTGTCCGCCCCTGTTGCAGCATAAATAATGTTATACTTTAATAGTTCTGACTTTTACGAACATGGTGAAGAGCGTTGTATACTGTTGATTTTCAGGTATAAAGTGATTAAATCCTTTTCGACATTTGACGCACAGTTACGTCAGGGAAGTATGGAGCGGACTCACGTGCTGAGCGTGCTCCATATACAGTGGGTGTTGACTGTATTCTACTGCTGACACCTCACTGTAACGGCCAGAATCAGAGATAACTCTGATCCTAGCCGCTTAACCACTGAGATGCCACAGTCAATAGCGACTGTGACATCTAAACCATCAAAAAAGGGGGCGGCCCACACTGTCAGCTCATTGCCCCTCCGCGATGCGATTGCAGGGGGCTGAAGGTTGTCATGGCACCCTGGGGGCCTACTGAAGGCCAGCTGGACTGCTATACCTGTGCTCCTATTAAGCCCTGCTAGAGGCAGGGCTTAATAGGATCTGGTAAAAAAAAAAACAGTATAATACAATACAATATAAATATTGCAGTATTTTGTGCAGGCAGTCAAACAATTGTTGTTGGTCCAAGTCCCCTTGAGAGACTAATGAATAAAGTACAGTATATATATATATATACTGTTTATATGTATGTATATATATATGTATGTATATATATATATATATATATATATATTTATATATATATATATATATATATATATATATATGCATATATATATATATATATATATACATATATATATATATATATATATATATATATATATGTGTGTGTATATATATATATATATATATATAATTATTAAAAGTAAGAAAAGCAGAAACCTTTTCTCATTTTTCTCCTGATGGAATGGAAAAAAATAAATAAACATAATTGATATTGCCGTGCTGTGAAAGTCTGAACTATTACACTATAACATTATTTAATCCAAAAAATGTAAACACCCGAATCGCTGTTCACCTCCCCTCACATAAACAATTGAATAAAAAGTGATCAAATTGTTGCAAGTACCCTTAAATTATACCAATAAAAACTACAGTTCATTCTGCATTAAACAAGCCCCCACACAGCTCAATCGGCAGAAAAATAAAAAACTTATATGTCTCAGAATATGGTGACACAAAATATACTTTAACAAATTATTTTTTTCTTTTCTTTGTAAAAGTAGTAAAATATAAAGAAAAAAAGATAAATTAGGTATCGCCATATGCGTATTGGCCTGCAGAATAAAAGGTAACATGTCGTTTTTACTGCACGGTGAAAAGGAAAACAAGTAAACAATGGAGGATTTGCTGTTTTTCCCCATTTCACACACAAACATTTTTTTTGCAGATTCCCAGTACGTTATATGGTACAGTAAATACTTTTCAGGTGACTTTTCAGAATAAGCTGTCATATGGGTGTAGATGAGGAATAACACTATTTCTGGTCATTCATTGTATATGGAATATTTTTCCATTTTTTTTAAATCAGTTTTCCCATCTGCAGGATCTATCCCTAATTCTCAGTTTTCAATGAGCTAGTCGTTGAAGCCTAACTGCTATCATATTTGCCATACTTTGCACATTGCCATCTCAACCTATCAAATATATAGAAGCAGCAGCAACATGGAGGATATTATACAGAAGTAAGGAGCAGTGTAGCTGCGCATCCAGCACTGGAGTGAGATATAACACTTACTGGAAGCTGCAGCAGTGTCTCTCTCACTCTACTCCATCCCCCACCTCCCACTCCACCCCCTATAGACTTCTATAGGCAGCTTTACCCTAATCACTCACTGAGATAATAGTCCGTCATGTCTTGAGGTGACGGAAAAAGCAGTAAATTCAGAGTGAGTGAAGTAATTAGGAAGGAGGGGGAGGAAGAAGCCTGATAAGTAGAGAAAGAGGCATTTTACTCTAATACAACGGGGGTTGGATAGAGGGAGGTGGAGACAAATACTGACTCTGAGTCTGATGGCCGGGCAGCGCAAGCTCCACACAGAACGTTGTGACTGGCCAGCATCAGGAAGTTGTGCGCGCCAATTCCATCCGCCGCTCACAATGATCTGAGACTGGCCAGGACACTGTGCTCAAATTTTTGAGTGCATATTTTTTCTCCGCCAGGCACACAGAGGAGGGATGGGAGGACCAGGCAGCCCACTATGTTTTATAAATGAGTGGCCCACCGGCAATCCGCCCCTGAATAGAATATGTTACAAACTTTATTTTATTCGCTTATAGTATTGATTTATGCAAAGTTTTTTCAAAGTACAGTGCCTATTTAATAAATACAATGTTGTCTGTCTTTTATTAAAAAAAGGCTTCATATATATACTGTGCAGGTTATTATGGTTACTGTGATTATCAATGTCATATATTAGCGTGTTTAAAAGGTTTAAGAAGTTTTATGCAAATAAAATACTCAACCATTTTATAAGGAAACGCTCTACAACTTTCTAACTTGCTTTGAAAGGATTTTATGGTTCTCTATACCAGTTTCATGGTGTGCAAAAGTCGCAAATGCATCAAATGTGATTTTTAATGCATTTACGCTGCCCATGGCACTTCTCCAAAAAGAGGGCGGTGCTTAGCTAAATAGACCCTACTTTTTAAATGGCCTTCAGGGCAATCAAAGGGGTTAATCTAAATCAGCCAATGTCTTGTAAGAGGAGGCTCCCCCGTAAGAACACAGACAATTCAGTTGCATTCGAACAAATAACTTTATTTTTAATTACAGTGGCACAACCTTTCTGAGCGGTCCTAAAACCTGGGTCGAGGACGTCAACCACGCGGGAGGCCCCCAAGCTGGGTTGCGCTAAAATTGTGCCGCTGTGGGTCCCAGAGGGGCTATTTTCTATCACACCCTACCTCGCCTACTTGCAACTCATGGGGTTGCACCAGTCACGAAGTAAAGGAATTTCTCTGTACCTTCTGGCAACTACGTGACTATGTTTTGCGGAATACCCAACCTCCTTATGTTTGTATACCACAGGATTACCAACACAGTTCTAGACCTTCCTTTTTGTTAATGGGGTATCGTCTCTTTAAAAGACCGCTCAACAGTGATTTCAGCAATAGTCCTATGGTAACTTCAAACACTTGTGGAATACAATACTTGGACTTACACTCTGATAGGCAACAGGAGGAATAACTCACTTTAACTAGGCTTGAACTAGTCCTTTTTTGCCTGTCTCTCTTTGCCCCAACTGTCCATTCACTCTACCCCGCTCAGAGGAAAAGGCCTCCTCCATAGGCTTCAGGGCAGCCAATCTCATACTCAGCTGCTGAATGCTCCAACTCCGGGCTGGCACTTCCTTTGGCAGTGGCCTCCTATAGTCTATTAGTCTCAGACATCAGCCCAACAGTTTAGCTCACAGTAACTGCACATAGCTTGCTGCTATCACATCCATGCAGTAAGCTCCTGTGGCCGCAACACGCAATCTCTGCTGCTAACTTTCTAGATTACCACTTTCATACTCCTTAGATCACTTTGCATAGGTCCCTCTCTATGCCACCACACCATGGTGCAATATCTCTGCGCCAAAACATTTCCCTGACGTCAGCATCAAGCTTTGCGTGGGCCTATGCTGACGTCGGACTCCTTTTCCTGCAAGCTGGCTGCCAGTAGACTATAGGGGAATTACTTTTCTGGTGTAGAAAAGTTGCAAATTATGGTGCACGCCAGAGTCATAACTGGAAGCTCCTTTGCCCCAATTCAAAATCTATAACAAGGCCCCCACCTACCATATGTAATTTATAATAGTTCTACCATACCATATGTAATTTATGTCATTTATAATACTTACATTTATAATATGTAATTTATAATACTTCCAGCTACCATATGTAATTTATAAGTCTTTTTTCATGCGGCTGAGGGTCTTTTGGGCCCCCTCTGGCTCCAGGGCCAGAGTGTGACTGCTACACTTGCCCCCCCCCCTATAGCTACGCCCCTGGTGCACACCATCTTTGTGCTCTAAATTGCGAATTTTTACACCTCTCGTTACTTTTTGAAAGTGGTGAGAAAAGTGGATGGGGCTTAGTGGGATGGGGCCTCACATTGGCCCACAGATTGACCATCAATTATGCCAGTAATTGGTGTATATTAGAGCACAAACCTACGCTTGCTTACAGCAGGCATCAATTTAAATTTCTGATGCACTGAAAGCCAAAGATGCACTAAATTTAAGAGGCCGCACGTTTTTTTTAAATAAATTTGGCAGATTGTACTCTAACGCACTTCAGTTTAAGACTGCCATATTAAATACCAGTCTTAGTAAATTCCCTCCATGTACTCCAGTGGCCATCGACTCTGGCAGGGCTTGGCAGCGGCTCCACTTACAGCAGTCCAACAGACACCACTGGACACAGGCAAACAGGCCTTAAACACAAAGGTGGAGCCAGTAGTGGGGACACAAAATATGGGGCATCATGCAATTTAAAGGGAAACTCACAAATTTACATAAGAGGGGTTACGCTACTCACATTCTAGCTTGCTTAAGCAAAAGTGAACCATGCCCGGGTATGGCCTTTTTGAAATCATTGCCTGGAAATAGCTACCCCTGTGATCTAAGTTACTACAAAACTATTTCTTCATGCCAGAATTTTTCCCATGACGTCATGCCTCAGTTCGGGAAGTTATGTTGCTTATATAATTTCTCTTTGTGCAATCATCTGGAATCATGCCAATAGACATACATTATCAATGGCTTAGAAACGTAATAATTAAGTGCCTGCATTTAAATGAAATCTTGATATACTTTCTGAGTTTCAATATATTAGCTCAGAACGTGTAAGACAAGCCTTAAGATAACCATGTTTTTCAATTTGATATTTTTTGCGCTGTTTTCCAAAAACTTATGGAAACCTATCTTAACTTGCGACACGTATGAACATGCTGTAGCCCAACTGTCTGGTGACTATATCATAGGAGGCATCTTTCCAATTCATGAAGGTGTTTCTAACATATTAACCCGTAGATATACACAAGACTTTAAGTGTTCTGGGTAAGTTTTTATAATACTTTTTATTTTTGTGTTTATATCTGCCTGTGTATAATTTGTGCTACAATTCTTCAAAGTTTTCAAGGTCACTGCTTACAGTCAGGAAATTAAAATACTTTTTTTTTTCAAATTCAGAGGCAGAGAAACCATCCCAACTTAAAACAATCCCAACCTAATGCTACTCACACATCTGAAACTTTGTTAAAATGTATCATATTACATAATTTTGTGGGATGTTTTCTGTCACGTAGGCAAAAGTTGTAAACTTAGTCTAAGAAAAGTTTGCGTTATTTCAGAGTTTAAAGGCTATGTACACCTTTGAAATCATTTTTTTCATTATTATTGTTCCAATGCATCTAAATGAACAATGAAGCAATTTATAATCTTAATTAACAATCTCCTATAATTCGTCTCCACAGCATGCATGAAAACCTGGGCTCACATGGTGACAGACAACAAACAAACCCTGTGTAATCTAATCCTGCCGTCATAATGCCTTTAATCTATAGCCTACTTTTTGCTTGTCTAACAAACATGATAGTTAAAGTAATATTACACGGCCTGATATGGACCGTGTAAACAAGCACAGATCAATGAGACAGCACGTTGATCGGCGCTCGTTTGCTCCTATCACATGGAACAATGATTGGATATGTATAGGGATGAAAGCTCGTTACTCCGATTACTTGTCCACATACATTTTCATCATGTCGGCAGAGCATCTTCCTGATTATACAGGGAGATGTACTGCCGATAACGATGATTTTTAATTCTACATAAAAGAGCAGATCAGTCGAAGAAAGAGCATTTGCTCGTTCATCGGCTGATCGTTGCCCTTATTACACAGGTCAATGATTGGGAACGAGCGATCATGTAAACGCTCGTTTTCCCGATCATTAGCCCATGTAATAGGGCCTTAAGAAGTAGGGGACAGATGGAAGGCAATATGACTGTTGGCGAGTTGCAAAGTGGCCTTTTTTTAAAATTTTAAATGCATCGAAACAGTAAAATTGTGGAGGTGCACATAGCCTTTAACTCACCGATGATTAACCTAGACAAAAACATTGTAACAAATCCTCAGCTGTGTGAACAGCACTAGATCAGGACGAATATTCAGATTCCGGATGTGAACATCAATGCTTACAGTATATCCACTGACAACAAACAAAGATCTTGAAAATGGTATGGATTTGAAACACAAATGACATATTAGAAAGATGATTCATTTTTCATTATGCAATGATTAAATTTTATTTTACAGACTTACAGACTGAAATATTTAATGGGGCCGTGTTGCATTTCCCTTCACAGGGCGTGGGTGGGAGCACCCTTTGTCCCTTTGTTCACTAGGTTGGCAGGGGTCCGAGAGGTTGGCAGGGCCCCAAAATGGGAATACCCTTTTAAAAACAGTCAGATAAACACTATACTAATGTAACAACATGCTATAAAATGCTGTAGCACCCAAGCACTGTCTCTAAGAAGTGTACCAACGATACCTGAAAACAGCAGGCCAGTAATGTTAGTTTTATTATTTCCTTTTTTTTGATCAACAGGTATAAATTAAGATATTTTTTCTCTCCATCCTCTCATCCATGTCCTCTCACCTACTCTGGAAGGAATTGAAGGACTTATGGGGCAGATTTACTAATGCGTCTGCAACTAATGTGTCGAAAAATGTTCCACCATTTCATTTTAGAACAGATGTTTACACCTCTCTAGACACTTAAAAAAAGTTATGGTGCATCTTCTCAATGCCTGATGTAAGTTTACGCTGTCTTAGGCCCCATACACACGACCGTAAAAATCATCCGTAATTACGGACGCATTCACTTCTATTGTCCACGGACACCTTCTCGTTTAATGGTGCTGTTCCTGGCCATTTAACTAGTTAAATGCCGCAGTCAATTTATAGGGGTCTTCCCATGAAGGACATTTATGACATATCCACAGAAAAACAGCGTACATGGTCGAGTTCCGGAAACAGCATAACTCGCTGAGCCGCGCTGTTTCCGTAACTCCCATAGAATTGAATAGTCGTTGCGGAAAAAGCGTAGCATGCTACACCGCTTCTGTAACTTCCATTCACTACTATGGGAGTTACGTAAATAGTGTAGCTCAGCGAGTTACGCTGTTTCCGTAACTCATACATGTATCGCAGTGTATTGTACCAGTGATCTAATGATCGCTCGTTCAAGTCCCCTAGGGGAGCTAATAAAATGTGTAAAAAAAATTAAAGTTAGATACCTTTTCAGGAGTGTAAAAAAATATTAAAAGTAAAAAAAAACACTTTTTCCCCAAGCACAATTTAACATTTTTTTAAAAATTAAAAAAATTGGTATTGCTCTATCTATAAAAGTCAAAACTATTACAATATAACATTATTTGACTTGCACGGTGAACGGTGTAAAGAACAAAAAACTTAAAACCCCAGAATCATTGTTTTTTGGTCACCATAGCGCTAAATAGAATGAAATAAAAAGTGATAAAGAAAGTTGTATGTAACAAAAAATGGTGCTGATAAAAACTACAGCTCGTCCCACAAAATATAAGCCCTCACACCGCTCAAACGATGAAAAAATATAAAAGCTATGGCTCTCAGAATGTGGTGAAACCGAATAAATATTTTTTTTTCCCTATTTTCCTTTGTCTAAAACGTGGGTACGTCTTATATTCGTCTTTTAGTCCGAAAAATACGGTGATTTGTTTTCGTGATATGTGGATCGGTCGCAGAGCATTATTTTGACATTAGGTCCTAGAATGATGGAAAGCACAGCTGGTACACAACATGCATTATTCTTCACCTATTGATTTTAATGAAGAAAAACAAACAGAAAGACTTGAGCATGTAGGAAGATTTTTTTTTATGTCAATGGGATACTTTCTTTACTGTTTCCAAAAACGAAATAAGGTTAAACAATATTCTAGTCTGTCCTGAGTATGGCCTGTAGAATTTTCTTCAGAGCGAAGCTTCAGCTTTGTAATATATAGTTATTAAAGGTCAGTCCCTATTGTTCCTGTGGACTGTGTCGAAAATAGTATTTGAAGTTCATGTCACAAGCACAAAACTACAGTTTTGATGACTAAGGTTATTTAAACTGACCTCCTACAGTCAGTGGTATAGCTAGTGGGGGGAGGGGAGGGCAGTGGCCCCGGGCCCACTAAGATGGTGGGGCCCACCATGACTGCCGTCGCCCTGCCATGGCCGTCGCAACCCACGTCATCACCGCCGCAGCCACGCCGCAATAAACTTCAATATAGCAGACGTGCTGCACGCTAGGTAAGTCTGCTAGAGCATACCTTTGACGCTGCCGCCACAGAGGAGCAGAAGAAGCCTGCGTGTTAGTAGAGAGGGTGAGCAAGCAGCCCTCCCCAATAATGAATGGATACAGGGATGATGAGGTTTGTATACAGGGATAATGGCTGATATATACAGGGATGATGGGGGTTCTTGCAGGAATGATGGCTGGACTACCAATCATCTCTGCATATAACCCGCATCATCCGTGTATATAACCCCCATCATCCCTGCATATACCAGCCATGAGTCCTGTATGTAAACCCCGCAATCCCTGTATATACAAGCCAGGCTGGTATTTACAGGGATGATGGGGGTTATAAACAGGGATGATGGCTGGTATATACAGTGATGATGGGGGTTATATATGGGGATGACGGTTGGTATGAATAGGGATGATGGTGGGTATATGCAGTGATCATGATGTATACACCAGCTATCATCCCTGTTTATAACTCCCACCTTACCTATATATACCAGCCAGGCTGTTATATACAGCGATGATGGGGGTTATATACAGCGATGATGGGGGTTATATACAGGGATGATGACTGGTATATACAGGGATGATAGGGGTTATATACGGGGATGATGGCTGGCATATAATTAGAATGAGCCTGTAATGAAGGGGTAGGGAGACAGACAGGTGAGCCCTAATCTACCCGCCACACAGTCCCTGCCTACTTGCAACGACCCGCCCTAGGTGACGGGGTACAACTGGGCGACGGTCCCTACACTCAATAGGTGCACGACAGACAAACAGACAAGGGTACAACGAGCCGGGGAAATGGGGAAGTTGCCCACGGGAACACCGTGAGCAACAAGCGAGGTGAACGAGCCGAGTAAAACCAGGAGATGAGCGAGGTACAAAACGCAGAGCAGAAGAGTGGTCAGTTAAGCCAAGGTCAATAACAAGCAGAGAGTCAGTAGTTCAAGAAGCTGCAGCAGGGCCAGGAAACCAGCAGAGAAGAATCACAAGCAAAGGAGGAACAGGAAAGGCAGGTATAAATAGACAGAGGGCGGGAGCTAGCTCCATCTGGCCAGGCTGTGATAGGCTCTCCCACTCCTAAGCCTGCCATCCTGAGTGGTGGAAGATGGAGTCAGTCTCACAGACATAGAAGCAGGTGCAGACTGATTACCTATGGGCGTTGACACAGAAGCTGTGTCTGGCAGATCCTTTACAGTACCCCCCCTTTTATGAAGGGCCACCGGACCCTTTCTACCTGGACCTGGTTTATTGGGGAAACAAAGGTGGAACCTCCTCACCAATACCCCAGCGTGAACATTCCGGGCGGGTACCCAAGTCCTCTCCTCAGGCCCGTATCCTCTCCAATGGACCAGGTACTGGAGGGAGCCTTAGACCATCCTGCTGTCCACAATCTTGGCCACCTCGAATTCTACCCCCTCAGGGGTGAGAACAGGGACTGGAGGTTTCCTCGAGGGAGCCAAGGACGGGGAGCAGCGTTTAAGGAGGGAGGCATGAAACACGTCGTGTACTCGAAAAGACGGGGGCAACTCCAGTCGGAAGGAGACAGGGTTGAGGACTTCAATGACCTTGTACGGCCCTATAAACCGGGGAGCAAACTTCTTGGACGGGACTTTAAGGCGCAAATTTTTTTACGATAGCCACACCAGATCCCCGACCACAAACAAGGGGTTAGCAGAACGTCTTCTATCTGCCTGAGTCTTTTGTATGCTCTGGGACGCTTCTAGGTTCTTCTGAACCTGGGCCCAGACTGTGCACAGTTCCCGATGAACGACCTCTACCTCGGGATTGTTGGAACTACCAGGTGAAATGGAGGAGAACCGTGGATTAAACCCAAAATTACAGAAAAAGGGGGAGACCCCTGACGAGTTACTGACCCGGTTATTAAGGGAAAATTCGGTGAGGGGAATGAATGAGACCCAATCATATTGACAGTCAGAGATAAAACACCTTAAATATTGTTCTAGAGACTGATTAGTCCTCTCAGTTTGGCCATTAGTTTCAGGATGGAAGGCAGAGGAGAAGGACAGATGAGATCAATCTCCAACTTTTTACAGAAGGCTCTCCAAAACAATGAAACTAATTGTACCCCTCTGTTAGAAACAATATTGACAGGGACCCCATGGAGACGCAGGATGTGTTTGACAAACAAGGTAGCTAACGTCTTAGCATTGGGTAGTTTCTTGAGGGGCACAAAGTGGCACATCTTACTGAAGCGGTCTACTACAACCCACACCACCGACTTGCCTTGAGATGAAGGCAAATTGGTGATAAAATCCATGGAGATATGGGTCCAAGGTCTCTGGGGAATGGGCAAATAACATAGTAAGCCCGCTGGTCGGGACCTGGGAGTCTTGGACCTAGCACAAACTTCACAAGCGGCGACGTAGGCCTTAACGTCTTTAGGCAACCCAGGCCACCAATAGTTTCTGGCAATGAGGTGCTTGGTACCCATGATGCCTGGATGACCAGATAGTGCGGAGTCATGATTTTCCCTAATTACCCTTAGCCGGAATTGCAGGGGAACAAACAACTTGTTCTCAGGAAGGTTCTTGGGAGCTGAACCTTGATCAGCCGCAATTTCAGAGACTAAATCAGAATCAATAGAGGAAATTATTATACCTGGAGGCAAAACACAAGCAGGATCTTCCTCCAAAGGAGGGCTGGCCATGAAGCTACGCGACAGTGCATCAGCCTTAATATTTTTAGACCCAGCCCTACCCTTAGGGAGCTTAGCTCCTGGTACCAAATCAATTGCGCAATCGTATTCTCTATGAGGAGGTAACACTTCGGAGTCCTCTTTAGAGAAAACATCAGCGAAGTCCTAAACAAACTCAGGTAGAGTGTTCACCTTCTCAGGGGGAGAAATAGAATTAACAGAAAAACATGACGTCATGCATTCATTACCCCATTTGGTAAGATCCCCAGTATTCCAGTAAAACGTGGGATTATGCAACTGCAACCAGGGAAGGCTTAAAACCAAATCGGACGATAATCCCTGCCTCACCAGTACAGAGCACTGCTCCAAATGCATGGAGCCAACAAGGAGTTAAAAACAGGGGTATGCTATGTAAAATAACCATTAGCACAGGGGCGGACATACCGCATGTGCAGCCGGTGCAGCTGCACAAGGGCCCCGCGTGGGAAGGGGGCCCGTTCCTCTGCTGGCCGACTCAGTTCTCAGCTGCGCGATGCTGAGGACTGAGACAGAGGCCCGTGGACCACTGGCGTAGCTATAGGGGTCGCAGCGGTCGCAATTGCGACCGGGCCCCGAAGCCAGGGGGGCCCACGGCCCCCCGCACCACATCAATAAAAAGTTACTATAGTAACTCGGGCCGCGGGCCCCTGTTACTATAGTAACATACTTTACTTACCTTCCTGGTTCCGGATCGCAGCGGAGGTCCTGACGTCAGGCGCTGTGCGCAGCACATGACGTCACAGCGCTATGCGCCGCGCACAGCATCGAGACGACAGAACTCCCGCCGCGGCCGAAGAGGAAGGTAAGATAGCCCTGACTGGCGGGGTCCGACTCCTGGGACCCGCCAATCAGCTGTTTTGAAGGGGCCGCAGCACTCGTACGAGAGCTGCTCCCCTTCATTCCTGTCACTTCATTCCGGTCACACTGTGAATCGGTTTCGGCGATTCACAGTGTGGGCGAGTAGTGAAATGAAGGGGAAGCAGCTCTCGTACGAGTGCTGCGGCCCCTTCAAAACAGCTGATTTGCGGGTCCCGGGCGACACATCAGCTATTGATGGCCTATCCTGAGGATAGGCCATCAATGTTTAGGGACTGCACAACCCCTAAGCCTACGATGTAGCAGGCTTAGGGGGCCCATGAGACAGGATCACAGATTGTGTGATGCTGTCTGCTGGGCCCTGTATCTAAGCCAATCACATGGTAGGCTTAGATACATGGCCCATGCGTGATCCTGTCTGCTGGGCCCTGTATCTAAGCCTACCACACTGTAGGTTTAGATACAGGGCCCCAGCACACAGTAATCTTATACTGTATAAGATTACTGTCTGCTGGACCCTGTATCTAAGCCTACCTTGTGGTAGGCTTAGATACAGGGTCCCACAGACAGTATCACACATGGGCCCTGTATCTAAGCCTTAGGGTATGTGCACAGACACTAATTACGTCCGTAAGTGACGGATGTATTTCGGCCGCAAGTACCGGACCGAACACACTGCAGGGAGCCGGGCTCCTAGCATCATACTTATGTACGACGCTAGGAGTCCCTGCCTCGCTGTGGGACAACTGTCCTGTACTGTAATCATGTTTTCAGTACCGGACAGTTGTCCGGCAGCGAGGCAGGGACTCCTAGCGTCGTACATAACTATGATGCTAGGAGCCCGGCTCCCTGCAGTGTGTTCGGTCCGGTACTTGCGGCCGAAATACGTCCGTCAATTCCGGACGTAATTAGTGTGTGTGCACATACCCTAACACATGTGTTACTAATCATTTTTTGTGTGTTTTCTTACAGGTTCGGTCGTTGGACTACGGCGGATTCCAGGACTACTTCGATGACAGCTTTTTTTTTTATTAATAAAATGGTTAATGAGGGTTGTGTTTTTTTTTTTTATTTCAATAAAATATTTTTTCTATGTCTTTGTGGTTTTTTTTAAACTATATTACTACCGCCTTAGTAATGGCCGCCGGCTGATTGACAGCATCCATTGCTAAGGCAGGGCTTAGTGTTAGCCGGTGCAGAGGCTAACACTAACCCCCTTTATTACCCCGGTACCCACCGCCACCAGGGGTGCTGGGAAGAGCCGGGTACGATCCAGTACCTGACCATCTGTAGTGATGGTCGGCCACTGGGGTGGCCGCAGGCTGGTATTATCAGGAGGGGAAAGGCCAGATACAGTGGCCCTTCCTACCCTGGTGATGCTAGGCTGCTGCTGCTTTATTGTATCTGGCTGGTTATGAAAATGGGGGGGACGCCACGTCATTTAAAAAATAATTGGAAAGAACGATGTCGGGTCCCCCCCAATTTTCATAACCAGCCAGATACAACACAGCAGCAGCAGGCAGCATTACAAGGGTGGGAAGGGCCACTGTTTTTGGCCTTCCCCAGCCTAATACTACCAGCCTGCGGCCACCCCGGTGCCTGCCCGTCACTACAGCTGGTCGGGTACTGGTTTGTACCCGGCTCTTCCCAGTACCCCTGGTGGCGGTGGGTACCGGGGTAATAATGGGGGTTAGTGTAGACTCTGCACCGGCTAACATTAAGCCTCGCCTTAGTAATGGAGGTTGTCAATCAGCCAGCGGCCATTACTAAGGCGGTGATAATAAAGTTTAAAAAGATACAAGCACATAGAAATTTTTTTTATTGAAATAAAAACACAACCCTCATTAACCATTTTATTGAGAATAAAAAAAACGCCGTCATTGAAGTCCTCGTATCCGAAGTCCAACAACCGAACCTGTAAAAAAAACACAAACACACAAAAATAATCAGTAACACATAAAGAAGCAAAATTATTATTCTTACCTTTCCTGGGTCCAGCGCTGGAGCCGCAATGTCAGCGAGCTGGGCCCTGTATCTAATCCTATCATGTGTGATACAGTCTGCTGAGCTGTGTATCTAATCCAATCATGTATGATACTGTGCTGGGCCCTATATCTAATCCGATCATGTGTGATACTGTCTGCTGAGCCACTGTATCTAATCCTATCATGTGTGATACTGTCTGCTGAGCCACTGTATCTAATCCTATAATGTGTGGTACTGTCTGCTGAGCCACTGTATCTAATCCTATCATGTGTGATACTGTCTGCTGAGCCACTGTATCTAATCCTATCATGTGTGGTACTGTCTGCTGAGCCACTGTATCTAATCCTATCATGTGTGGTACTGTCTGCTGAGCCACTGTATCTAATCCTATCATGTGTGATACTGTCTGCTGGGCCACTGTATCTAATCCTATCATGTGTGATACTGTCTGCTGAGCTGTGTATCTAATCCTATCATGTGTGATACTGCCTTCTGAGCCACTGTATCTAATCCTATCATGTGTGATACTGTCTGCTCAGCCACTGTATCTAATCCTATCCATAGTTTATAGGGTCGTAGTGCTATAGATATGCTATGCTGTCTCCTATACACACACTTTTTTTTGGGGCGGACACATATGTATTGGGGCTATTTCCCGGACATTTTAAGCCCTGAGGGTATGTTCACACGGCAGCGTCTGTTACGGCTGAAATTACTGTGCTGTTTTCAGGAGAAAACAGCACCGTAATTTCAGCCGTAATGGCATGTGCAGGCGTCTTTTGCTGCGTCCACTACGGAAGTAATTGAAGCTGGTTTTCCATGGAGTCCATGGAAAACGGCTCCATTTACATCTGAAGAAGTGACAGGCAGTTTTTTACGCGCCGCCTTTCGACAGCGGCGCGTAAAAAAAAATGACCATCGGCACAGAACATCGTAAGACCCATTCAAATGAATGGGCAGATGTTTTCCGACGCTTTTGAGCCGCATTTTCGGATGTAATTCAATGCTAAAACGCCCAAATTACGTCCGTAAATAGTGTGTGTGTGAACCCAGCCTTAGTGACGCCCCGGCTGCTAGTGCTGCATTGTTGGGTCACTTAGGAGACCCAGCGATGCAGCTGAAAGCGGACCGTCGGCCATGAGAAGTTTGCGGGGTGGGGGGGGGGGGGGGCCCTGGCACATTATCTGCACAGGGGCCTTTTGCAGTCTGTGTCCGCCACTGCATTAGCAAGAGGAGTGGACTTGATACCCACTACCGGGACAGGTTTAGGCAAGTCAATCAATGGCATAGCTAGAGACATAGCAAATTCCACAGACATAATATTAGCAGAAGACCCTGAATCCACGAAGGCACTGCCGGTAGCAGACCTACCACCAAAAGAGACCTGAAAGGGAAGCAAGATTTTATTACGTTTCATATTTACGGGAAATACCTGTGCGCCCAAGTGACCTCCCCGATGGTCACTTAGGCGCGGAATTTCCTCCGACTGGTTATTCTTACGCCTAGGACATTTGTTCACTTGATGCTTGTCATCCCCACAGTAGAAGCAGAGACCATTCTTCCTGCGGAACTCTCTACGTTGTTGGGGGGACACGGAGGCCCCGAGTTGCATAGGTACCTCCGAGTCTTCCGTGGAAGAACGAAGCAACGGAACCTCGGGAGGCGTCATGGGGGAGTCAGAGGAGAAAATACAAAAACGTTCAAGTCGTCGTTCCCTGAGACGTCGGTCAAGTCGTACCGCTAAAGCCATAACCTGATCTAGGGAGTCAGAAGAGGGATAGCTAACTAGCAGGTCTTTCAGGGCGTTCGACAGACCCAATCTAAACTGGCACCTTAAGGCAGGGTCATTCCACCGAGAAGCTACGCACCACTTCCTAAAGTCAGAACAATACTCCTCAACAGGTCTCTCACCCTGACGTAAGGTCACCAGCTGACTCTCGGCAAAGGCAGTCTTGTCAGTCTCGTCATAAATGAGCCCGAGAGCAGAAAAGAAAAGTTCAACGGAGGAAAGTTCAGGGGCGTCAGGAGCCAAGGAGAAGGCCCATTCTTGGGGCCCGTCCTGGAGCCGGGACATAATTATACCCACCCGCTGGCTCTCAGAACCAGAGGAGTGGGGCTTTAAGCGAAAATAGAGCCTACAACTCTCCCGAAAGGAGAAAAAAGTCTTCCGGTCCCCTGAGAACCGGTCAGGCAACTTGAGGTGGGGTTCAAGAGGTGAGCTGAGGGGCACTATCAGGGTAGCATCAGGCTGGTTGTCCCTCAGAGCCAGGGCCTGGACCTGTAGGGAGAGGCCCTGCATTTGCTGAGCCAGGGTCTCAAGGGGGTCCATAGAGTCTCAGGGACCAGGGTAGACTAGGTATATGGGCTTGTGATTATGTAATGAAGGGGTAGGGAGACAGACAGGTGAGCCCTAATCTACCCGCCACACAGCCCCTGCCTACTTGCAACAACCCGCCCTAGGCGATGGGGTACAACTGGGCGACGGTCCCTACACTCAATAGGTGCACGACAGACAAACAGACAAGGGTACAAAGATCCGGGGAAATGGGGAAGTTGCCCACGGGAACACCGTGAGCAACAAGCGAGGTGAACGAGCCGAGTAAAACCAGGAGATGAGCGAGGTACAAAACGCACAGCAGAAGAGTGGTCAGTAAAGCCAAGGTCAGTAACAAGCAGAGAGTCAGTAGTTCAAGAAGCTGCAGCAGGGCCAGGACACCAGCAGAGAAGAATCACAAGCAAAGAAGGAACAGGAAAGGCAGGTATAAATAGACAGAGGGCGGGAGCTAGCTCCGTCTGGCCAGGCAGTGATAGGCTCTCCCACTCCTAAGCCTGCCATCCTGAGTGGTGGAAGATGGAGTCAGTCTCACAGACATAGAAGCAGGTGCAGACTGATTACCTATGGGCGTTGACACAGAAGCTGTGTCTGGCAGATCCTTTACAGCGCCTCTTCAGTTGTAATCATGCGTTGGGGGGCCCACTGGGTTGGGGTCCACTCATATATGTCCGTCCCCCCCCTGGCTAAACCCCTAGCTACGCCTCTGCCTGCAGTACCTGCAAAGAAGGTAGGAACAATGAAGAGATTAACCTTTTGTCAAGAACAGCTACCACATCATTGAGTTAAGCTCCCTGAAAACATAACTTTACTATCTATAACCAACCATTAATTTATGTTAAAGGCTAATTGGCATGGCTATATTATGAATCTGTGTTGTACGCATTTATCTAGTACCCATACGCAATCCATTTGAAAAAATGGTATCATGCTAGATTGCATGTCTTTTTATAGACGTGCTTATCCCAAGAACCATTGCCTCTAGTAGAGAATGGAGTGCCTACGGGTCTGTAATACAGTATTACATGGACACTGTTTGCTGCTGTACAGTATCTGGGCACATGGTTTTGCCATGTGTCTGTGCCCTAAGTGTTAGGCTATTTTCATACGTCCATAAATTACTGCATGTTAAGGTCTGTAAAGTGATGGTTGTGGTGAGATGGTGAAGCCCCTGCATGAATTTTGTGGAAAAAGATAAAATGAAGCAGAAAGTTAGCATATTCACTTAACTTTTACTTAGATAATATGTACATTCTGATTGTGCATTAGGCCACAAATATTATGTACATTCTTCCCAGTGTGAGAGGTACAATGTGAAGTTACAACTACCAAGATTATGCAAGGTGTCGCTAAAATCTACAAATTATCACATTTTCAAGCATCTGGTTCCAATCTGTGGCATGCGGAAGGGGCACAAAAGGCAGATTGAAAGCAAAGTTTTTTAGCCACCTGAAACCTCAAGTCATGTGGTGTGGGATGATTGTTGCGATGCCTCCTGTTCGTCGACATGCCAATTATCGACACTTTTGGCAAACTGGGTGGGGCAGAATACTTGAACTGAGAGACCTTGGTTTATCACTCTGGCAGATCGCTATGCGCCAAAATTTCAGCACTTTTCAACGTTGTGTGTCCCGGAGGTTGGGAGAACATCGACAAACGGCAATGACAGCAATAGGTAAGATAGATTTAATGGTTTCAATTACAGAGAACCAATATCGATGCAGCTTTGTGCATCACCACATCAAATGAATGAGATCAGCCTGTTCTATATTACACGTAGGACAGGTATCATTCTCTCTGTATCCCAATCTATCTAAATAATTTAGTGACACAGTATTAACTCTTCTAAACACTTCCCTCCACGTGACTATATAATCCTTCCCCAACTTTTTACCCCATTTTTCATTTAAGTTTGCCCTTACTTGGCTATCTCTATTTGTAAACCTACTTAAGTCATGATACACCAAAGACGTAACCACTTTTCTTTCCCCCTTTTGTACAATTTCGTAAATAATTCCTCTGAACCAAGCTTAAAGAATTCTTTATCACTTGTTGCTTCCCATGCATGAACTATTTGAAAATAGTGCAAATACAGGGATCCGGATAAAATATCGAACTCCCACTGTAAATTGTCCAAGGTTTTAATTGCCCCATTAACAAATTCTATCCTCTACTTTTACAAATTGGTTAAGTAATTCATTACCCCATATAGAGGTAAAAGAACTACCCTAACTCCCAATTAATGTTTCACCGCACTCCATACCTTATACATCATAGTAAAAACGTTATACCTAGAAGACATCTTACTAAGGCATCCTGCCTCCAAAGCCTGAAATATATTCTCCCTCCATATAGGGCCCCCCAAATTCAAAATCAATCCATTTGCTGGTGAGTATTACCAATCAATGAGCTGTTGGATCTGCGAAGGTAAGAAGTACAACTTAAAATCAGGTAGATCAAACCCTCCCACGACTACTCGGCGACATAATTTACTATATTTAATACAACTTTTTTTACCCCACCATATTAGATCATTAACAATTGATTCCAGTATGTTATAAATCTTACCCGGAATCCAAACTGGGGAATTACCAAATATATGCAACAGCATAGGTAATATAACCATTTTGATCAGGGCAATCCCTGAGGCCCTGGACAGAGGGAGGCGATTCCAAGTCTTAACCTTGCTTCTTAGAACACCCATTAGGGGGAAAATATTTAAAGATGTATAATCCTCAATTTTTGGGGAAATAACAATACCTACATAACGCATCTGATCCACAATTTGGAGACCTCCTATAACCTGATTGGCTGAAACTATATTCGAAAAGGGGAGAAACATTGATTTAGACCAATTGATCTGGATACTCGAGAGAATCCCGAACTCCTGATATACGCGGACGACCTCTTCCACATCCGACGACTGACTAAGATACGGGAGCATGTCGTCCGCGTACATGAAAATTTTTTCCTCCTCAGTCCCAAACAAAAACCCCCTGATACCTGGGTCTGCCCTTATCTTCAATGCCAGACATTCAATAACAATTGCAAACAAAAAAGGAAATAAAGTACATCCCTGTCGGGTACCTCTGGCTAAAACAAAAAATGGTAAAATTATCTTACTCACACCCACCTGAGCCCGGCGGGTCCTATATATGAGCTTAATCCAGGAGACAAAATTTTCCCCAAACCTCAAAATAACTGCTCACAAAAAATCCCAAGTGACCGAGTCAAATTCCCATACTGCATCGGTTGAGAGAAGTCTCCCTTCCACCGCATAATTAGTCTCCATACTGTAACTTTAGTAAAGACTTTACGTGAATTGTAATTGATGGCTTTACCCGTGATGAAATCTGTCTGGGTTGATAATATCCTCTATAACAGAGGCCAACCAGTTTGCCAGAACCTTAGCTACCAACTTGATATCACAATTTAAGAGAGAGATCGGACAGTATGATGATACAAGGAGCGGATCTTTATCTTTCTTTAAGATAAGAGAAATTAAAGCATCATTCATAGATTCTGGGAGTGCCCCTTCCCTGAATGCTTCCTCCATTGTCCCCAGGAACTCCCTCAGAATCTGCTCTTGATACTTTAAAAATCATTCATATGGAATCCCATCCAGCCCAGGGGACTTTTCCCATTGCTCTTCTTTAATAGCCGCCTCAAATTCGACCCTTGACAAAGGTACCTCCAGAGCTTCCCTCTAAACCTCTGATATTCTGGGAAACGCTATTTTATCCAAATAGGATTTCACCAGATCCAACATACAAGTATCCTCAGATGCATATACTTCCTTATAGAAGGAGGCAAATTTGTCGGCAATTAGTTTGGCATCTGTAATAATTTCCCCCGAACGTCCTTTAACCGCAACTATTTCCAACTGTTCCCTCTGATTTTTCACGCAAGATGACAACAATTTTCCCACTCTACCCCCTTCCAAATAATATTAATCTGAAATAATTAAATTTTTCTCCAAGGATCCCTGCCTTAGAAAACTTGTTGTACCGATTTTGAGATGCCTGTCATACCGCTGCTGTATCATCTGATGGACACGGGTATACTCCTCCTCTGCTCTACCCAAATCCAGCATCAAGGAGTCTACCACTTGTCTCTCTCCTGTTCTTCTCAATATTTCTCTTTTTATAGAATCATCTCACATAAGCATTGAAGGTATCCCAAATTCCTCTTCTAGATGCAGTCCCCTTATTAATCTGGAAAAATTCCATAAACTGAACTAAAGCTTCCTCATCTCGTTCCATTCCAAGAATTAAATAGGGGGAGATACATGGTCTCACAGAACACCCCCGCCTTATGGTCTCAATTTCAACAAGCAATGGTGAATGATCCGACAGGCCACTTACTTCATATTCCACTCTCTTAACTAAGCCCATCATTTGTTTATTTGCCAGAGTTAAGTCAATTCTTGAGAGGGATTCCGAGGTCTTAGAATAGCAAGAGAACTGAAATGTGTGTGGGTGAAAAATCCTCCATGTATTGAACCATCCCATCTCCTCCAAATAACACCCAAAAGAGTGACTAATACTCCCATGTTTTAAAGTGGACCTCCAGTGCCGATCTTTTACTTAATCTAAAACCTTATTAAAGTCCCCAATTAGGAGAAGAGGAACTCCAGTTTTATTAGCCAGAAAAAGGGTAATACTATTCTGGACTAAATAAGCAAATGGTGGGCCCAATACAACCCCAATACAATGTCCACTCCGTCAAATCTCCCATGTAATAACACAAATCTTCCTGCATCATCCACTAGGACCTCATAAATCTGAACCATAACATTCTTATGGACCAAAATACTCACTCCTCTAGAAAAGGACGAATAGACGGAGTAGTACATATAGGAAACCCACCCCCTAGATAGACCTCCGAATGTCGCAGGAAGAAAATGATTCTCCTGCAAAAAAAATCACTGCGGGCAGATGATTTTGGATTGAATTAAAAACTGACAATCTCTTAAATTTATTGCCCAGCCTCCTAATGTTCCATGATAAAATTCTCATACTCTAAAAAGAATAAAGGGACACAAAAAATATACCAAAAAAAAATAAAAAATGAAAAATACATAAAGGTACAAAAAAAATGGATAAAATAAATAAATAAATAAATAAATAAATAACCACACATCCCCTCCTTCCCTCCCTTGATCGCCAGATCCAGGGGCATTGCCCCTCCCCCTAGCTCCATATCAAAATACCACATTTTGTGTATCTACACTGCCTGCATGTTAAATAGTATACCTAAGCACCCTCTTGCCTTCCTATCTTGTTTTACCAGACCACATTTTTATCCACCATTAAATCCCCTAGACATACCACCACACATCCTATTTATAACATTCTCCAGCAATCACAATTCCTTAGAACAGTAACATAAAGTTCATCCGGGCAACAAACATCTCTTCTTATGGAAAGTCCATCCAGGTGGTTGCCTCCTCAGAGGAGGAAAAAAAAAAGTTTGCCCCTCATGTATCACCTGTAGCTTTGCCGGGAATGGAAGCAAGGACGGAATATTGTAGCGCCGCTCTGCTTAGACGTTTCTTAATTTAAACTAACTTAAGCCTATTTTTGGAAGTGGCCCCTGAGTTGTCCGGAAAAAGCATTATCTGGGCTCCATTTACCACCATATTCTCCCTTGATCGTGCATTTCTTAGGATTATATCCCAGTCCCCTGCACATAACAGCTTGACCAGAATAGATCTTGGGCCTGGCCTGCAGGTCTGGGTTTAAACAGGATTCTGCGAGCCCTTTCCACAGCAAAAACTTTGGATTACACTGCCTCTCCAAACCTCTCCAGCAGCCAATTTGTAATATATTCGCAGCAATTTTCTCCCTCTATCCCCTCAGGCAATCCCATAGAGCAAATGTTCGCTCTCCTGGATCTATCCTCCAAGTCCACCAATTTACTAGCAGAATCTTTCACATCTCTCTCCAAAACCTTAGATTTTAAAGTGGTCACCATATTCTCAAGAGAAGAGACCCTTCCTCCAACCTCTCTCTTATTTTGGACAGGTCATGTTTAACCCCTTCCCGCTTTGGCCACTTTTGACCTTTCTGACAGAGCCTCATTTTTCAAATCTGACATGTTTCACTTTATGTGGTAATTAGAGATGAGCGAACTTATGAAAAGTTAAGGTTCGGCTAGTTCGCCGAATTTAACGAAAAAGTTCGATTCGGACCGAACTAGTTCTGACCGAACCTGTAATTTCCGTGCGCCGAGCATGGTACTGTCCAGGGTGCTGAAAGAGTTAATGGGCTGCACTAACTCTTTCAGCAACCTTGACAGTACCATGCTCGGCGCACGGAAGATACAATTTTAATGTAATAAAAAAAATAAAAAATAAGTTCATACTTACATTCCTCCTGTCTGGCCTCCAGCGATGACGTTTCATCCATGTCGCCGCTGCAGCCTGTGATTGGCTGCAGAGGCCGCTGCAGCCTGTGATTGGCTGCAGCGGCGACATGGATGAAACGTCATCGCTGGAGGCCAGACAGGAGGAATGTAAGTATGAACTTATTTTTTATTTTTTTTATTACATTAAAATTGTATCTTCCAATCACAGGCTGCAGCGGCCTCTGCAGCCAATCACACCCTCCTCTCCTGAAATACTCTGTGCTGCGCTGTCTTAAACTCTGTGGACAGGTCAGTATCCTGTTTCTTTTAAATGCTGCTGGGGAACTCGCTCGATCCACTATATAAGGCTGCGCTACAGTGCAGCATTTAAAAGAAACAGGATCCTGACCTGTCCACAGAGTTTAAGGCAGCACAGAGTATTTCAGGAGATGAGCGTGCAGATTCAGTGCTGCTGTGAACTCTGCTCTTACCATTACGTAGCTCTCAGTCTGTTACCTCTCCTCCACTCCTGTCCTCAATAACACCTTCAGATGATTGGCAAGTCACCACGTAATGGTAAGAGCAGAGTTCACAGCAGCACAGAGTATTTCAGGAGATGAGCGTGCGGATCTTGTTCGGGGTGGTGACTTGCCAATCATGTGAAGGTGTTATTGAGGACAGGAGTGGAGGAGAGTTAACAGACTGAGCTACGTAATGGTAAGAGCAGAGTTCACAGCAGCACAGAGTATTTCAGGAGAGGAGCGTGCAGATTCTGTGCTGTTGTGAACTCTGCTCTTACCATTACGTAGCTCTCAGTATGTTACCTCTCCTCCACTCCTGTCCTCAATAACACCTACAACTACAGTATATATCAGCTCTTAAAAATATAATGCACAGATAAATTCTGATATTGTTAGGAACGATCTCACCCCTCCTGGTCTTATACAAGGGTGTAGGAATGCAACCGTGCAGGCCTCAATGAACGAGCTCAGCATGCAAGCTATTAGTAATATCAAGGTGTAGGAGAGCCAGGGGAGAGCCAGCAGACCAAAGCTAGAGAGCCGAGAGAATTAGAGTCAGGGAGTAGAATGATGCAGCAGTATTCCAGCAGTATCCCAACAATAGCAGTAGCGATGTTAGTAGCAGCATTACCCTAATCAGTGTGACGGCTACATAAATTAGCAGAGGCTGGGTCCGGAGCAGTATAGCAGTGCATCGCGGGACGGAGGAGAGGGACAGAGCTTCGACAGACACATCCGGTCACATATCTGCTCTTGACCGATGAGTCCCACTTTTGCGTCGGACGAAATGGAGACCATGTGGGCAAAGCCACAAAGAGGCCTTTACAAGGGAACGTCATACCGGTCCTACTCTCGGGATTATGGTGTGGAGCGGCATAATGTACGGTAGCCGGACCCCTCTAGTCTTCATTTCAGGTACACTAACCGCTCGGCGTTACATGGATTTGGTCATGGAACCAGTGGTATGGCCATTTCTCCAAAGTGTCCCAGAAGCCGTTTTTCAACAGGACAATGCCAGGCCACATGTTGCTTGTGCTACTGTGAGCAGCCTGCATGGCCTAAACGCGCTACCATGGCCTGCAGAGTCTCTGAACTTGTCTCCCATCGATCACATGTGGGACATCATCGGTCGGCATTTGCAAAGGAAGTTGCCAGTAGACAATCTAGATGATTTGCGTGCCCAAGTGAATTCAGAGTGGCAGGACATTCCTCAGACAACCATTAATAACGTCATTGATAGCATGCCAAGGCATGTAAGAGCGTGTATTTCTGTGTGTGGTGCTCATACTTTTTTTGATTTTTGGAATATTTTGTTTCCATTTTTTTATCATTTGCATATCATTAACAACCACAATTGCAAAACCTTTCCTTCTTGGTGTCGCAAATTCAATGTTGAGGAGTGTACATACAGAAGGAGCAGGCTAGAAAGATAACTGCCTTTTTGTTCTGTGTAACTGGCAGAGCAAGGACCAAGGGCAGCCCTCCCTTTATGCAAGGGAAAGTTTGCTCAGGCCATGTATACTGCAAGATTTTGGCTGCATCTGCGAGGTTCGGGCCTATCGCCCCTTTTGACGGTGGTAACTGGCTGCTAACTAAGAAGGCCCCTATAAACCTATTGTATGAGTACAGACTATTTCCAAGTTGTTTTTGTGTGACTGGACACTACAGGCTCATTCTTTGTTTCTCCTCTAGTTGCCTAGCTAGCTTTCTTCAGTGGGGGCTACCTCAAGAAACACTGCTCGCTGTCCAGGGCCCTGCTGCAGCTACAGGGCAAGCACAGATACACCATAGCCCAGTTCTTTCCAGTCCTCATATGAGGCCTCATTTCCAGTCCTTTCCTCAGACTGAGCGCTTCTCTAGTCCATTCCACTGCAGCAACAGAAATGGCAAGATGCTCAGCCCTTCAAAATCCACCACTGTCTTCTCTCTTTTCTTCACAGTATGCAGTTCAGGTCACTCCTAGCTCTTTCCCAATACTGAGCCCTGTTTGGGGGGCTTACCGCTGTTTTATTGACATAGCGCTGCCCCCAGGCACATCTGTCTGTCATCACCCTGTTACAGACAGGGTCGGACTGGCCCACCAGAGAATCAGAGGATCCTCCGGTGGGCCCAGACATTTACACAATATGTCTTAGGGCCTGTTCACATCACCGTTCATTTCCGTTCCGGGGTTCCATCGGAGGGTTCCATCGGAAAACCGGAAACCAGACGGAATGGTGACGAACGGAAAGCATTAGCGATGTTTCCGTCACCATTGAGATCAATGGTGACTGAAACGGAAGCTGTGCTGTCAGTTTCACTTTCCGTTGCGGGGTTCACCCGACGGAACCCTCTGACGAAACCCCGGAACGGAAATGAACGGTGATGTGAACAGGCCCTTAAAGGTACAGCAGAAGATAATCCCATTGGAGCCAGTCACTTTCCACTAGGGTTTATTTTTTATGGGATGATTCACAAATTACCTATTTGAACTTATTAATGATATCTCCTATGTGTACAATGATAACAACAAGCAATATGATGAAATGTAAAGTGGACATGTACATGTTCTTTATAGATGGGGGTGGGCCCTCAGAATCATCTCCTCTGGTGGACCCAAGGAATGCCAACCTGACGTTGGTTACAGAGGTAGCAAACGCAGCCTAAGATGACGTCTGGGACATACGCCCCAGTGCCAATGTTTAAGTGATAACAAGCCGGTATCTACCGCACCTTATTTTATACATTAACGCCAACATCACACGTTGCACACGCCATATTCATTGTCAGACAGAAACCCTTCTCCATGCGGCTTTTCTTCTCCCATCATTGTCGGATCTCAGCAGGTTTATACACTGTACAAGTGCCAAATACAGAAGGAAAATAAAGCACAGTCATACAATAGAACCTAAACATACAGTATCAAAAAAATCATCACAAAAGCCCCATCTGCCTGGGAATACAATTCCCACATGTTACACATCCATATTATAGCCACAACACTCAGACCCCTCTGCAGTTGGTTTTAAACACAGGGGATCTGAATCTTGTAGCCATAATACCAAAAAAGCTTTGATGAAAATTCTGAAAACATAGGAAGATGCCTGCACCCAGCCACAACATGTTTAATGATACAAGATTAAATACATTTTTGGATATTGGGAAACTAACATTTTTGGCTTTGCCACTACTTGTTTTTTATATGTAGGTTACAGCTACGAAGCCTTATTCAAGTTCTTTCTATGATCCATGCAATTGAAAATATTAATAACTCCACCCTCCTACCAGGAATTACATTGGGGTATGAAATATACGATTCATGTTCTTATGGACTAAAAGCCACTCAAGCAACACTGAAAATGATTTCTAAATCCGTTGTTATGAATAGATCTGCGAACTGTAACCACACAGAACTCATACCTAATATCAAGGCTGTTGTTGGAGAGGAATTTTCTGAATTTTCCATTATAATTTCAAGGATCCTAAGTCTGCATCTTATACCCCAGGTAAAAGTTACAGTACATAGTTTTATCTGATGAGAGGTTTTATAATTGAATGAACAGTGTTCATAAACAGTGCATTCGGAAAGTCTTCAGACCCTTTTTGCACATTTAGTTACTGTACTTGATTTGACATTTGAAATCTAGCTCTGGGGCCTCCCTTTTCTCTAGATTATCTTTGACATGTTTCTACACCTTGATTGGAGTCCACCTGTGGTAAATTCGTTTGATTGGACATGATTTGGAAAGACACAACCCTGTCTTATAAGGTCTCACATCTGACAATGCATATCAGAGCAAAAACCAAGTCACGAAGGGGAAATAACTGCCTGTAGGAGCTCAGAGACAGGATTGTCTGGAGGACACAGATCTGGAGAAGGGTACAAAAAAATTTCTGAAAGTTCCCAGGAGCACAGTAGCCTCCATAATTCTTAAATAGAAGAAGTTTGGAACAATTATGACTCTTTCTAGAGCTGGCCATCCCACCAAACTAAGTTATTGGGGGAGAAGGGCCTTGGTAAGAGAAGTGACCCAGAATCCAATGGTCACTCTGGCTGAGCTCCAAAGAACCTATGTGCAGATGGGAGAAACTTCCAGAAGGTCAACCATCACTGCAGCTCTCCACCAATCTGGGCAGAGTGGCCTGAAAGAAAAATAGAGTAACCCGCACTGGAAGTGTTGTTATTATTTTTAGTAATAAAAATTCTGGCTTGGCAGCAGGTCTTGACAATCCGGTCTGGTCTGAACTTGTCTTGGCATATAGAGAAATAAAAAATGGGGGAAAGATCAGCGCCTGCTAGTATAGTAGTTTTATGCAATTAGCCAGATAAAAAGTCAGCACTTAGTACTTACACAATCCCATAAGGAAAAACTGTTTATTGGGATTGTGGAAGTACTAATTGCTGACTTTTCATCTGGCTAATTACCAGGTAAACGGTCTTTCCCCCGTTTTTATTTTTCTATTGGCCAGAAAGAAGCCTCTGCTCCTTAAAACACACATGAAAGCCCACCTGGAGATTACAAAAAAAGTACTTATAGGACTCTCAGACTGTGAGAAACAAGATTCTGTGGTCTGATGAAACCAAGATTGAACTTTTTAACCTCAATGCTAAGTGTCATGTCTGGAAGAAACAAGGCACTGATCATCACCAGCCCAATACCATCCCTACGGTGCGGCATGGTGGTGGCAGCATCATGCTGTGGGGGTGTTTTTTTAGCGGCTGGGACAGGGAAACTGGCCAGGCTTGAGGGAAAGATGAATGGAGCAAAGTACAGCGATATTCTTAATGAAAACCTGATCCAGCGTCTCTGGACCTCAGTCTGGGCAAAAGGTTCAACTTCCAACAAGACAATGACCCTAAGCACACAGCCAAGACAACACAGGAGAGGCTTAGGGACAACTCTGTGACTGTCCTTGAGTGGCCCAGCCAGAGTTCTGACTTGAACCCAACTGCACATGAAGAGACCTGAAAATTGATGTTAGTAGACGGTCCCCATCCAACCTGACAGAACTTGAGAGGTTCTGTAGAGAAGAATGGCAGAAAATCTCAAAATCTAGGTGTGCGAATCTTGTGGCATCATACCCAAGAAGACTGGAGGCTGTTATCGCTGCCAAAGGTGCTTCAACTAAGTACTGAGTAAAGGGTCTGAATACTTACGTCAGTGCAATGTTTTTGTTTTTCCTTTTCAATTTTAGCACAAGACCTCAACATAACAAAATGTGAAAAAACTGAAAGGATCTAAAGACTTTCAAAATGCATTGAAGTAGATAGGTGTTGTAGAGATTAATTGGATTACATATATAGACTTATTTGGCTCAATAGATGTGTGGCAGTTACCTTATTAATCTCAGTGATGATTAAGTGTGGGTATACACAGCAGGCAATTTAAAACGATAGTACTGAAGTGTAAAGTATGGAGGAGCAAAAGAGTAACAGTTTGAGCCTCTGATGAGACCGAATGTAGTTTCACACTCCCTTGGAATAAAAACGAACAATCACCAGGCCCCATGTAGAAAAAAAACTTACTTTAAGCGCAATGAAATCTTAAATACATTTGTCTCAAAAAGTAATGCCCTTTTACAAATGGAGGCTAATGAGCCTGCTAGCAACATAACTATGACAACATACATCAGAGAAGACCATATAGTCTGAGAAGTACCATCATAGTGTACACAAGTCCTGAATTTCCTAGAATAGAGGGAAGATTCAAGCTGCATGGCCTTATTCAAATGAATGGAGCTGACTGCAGTTCCCTGCAAAGCCACATGGCCGTGAGCAGCACTGACGCAGCGATGTGGCGCCTTTTATTCTCAGGATCAGTGGGGATCCCAAAGGTCGGACCCCACTAATCATAAAGAGATGGTATATCCTTGCAATTTGCCATCATTTTATCAGATGGGAATACCCCTTTAAGCATTATTTACATAAAACCAGAAAATCCCTTTAACTTCTTCACGCACCAGGACGTCCCGGTACATCCTGCTGCAGGGGGAGAAGTATGGAGGGTGCTCACGTGCTGAGCGCGCTCCATACGGTGCGGGTGTCAGCTGTGTATCACAGCTGACACCTGGGACTAACGGCCAGGAACAGCGATCACGCTGTTCCTGGCTGTTTAACACCTCAAATGCTGCGGTCAATTGCGACTGCAGCATCTGAGGTGTTGAAAAGAGGGGGGCGCCTCCCTCCGATAGCTCATCCCCCCCCAGCAACGCAATCGGGGGCGGTGATGATTGTCATGGCAGCCCAGAAGCACCCAGGTCTGCCTTCACTCTGCCTGTGTTAAGCCCTGCCTGTGGCAGGGCTGAACAGAAGCCTGTAAAAATGACTATACACTGCAATACATTAGTATTGCAGTGTATTGTACCAGTGATCTAACAATCGCTGGTTCAAGTCCCCTAGGGAGACTAATAGAACGTGTGAAATAAAGTTTTTAGTAGTGAAAAAAATATATATTTATTAAAAGTTTAAAAAAAACACCTTTTCCCATTTCTTCTCTAAAGTAGTGTAAATAATAAAAAGAGTAAACAAAATTGATATAGCTGCGTCCGTAAAAGTCTGAACTATTACAATATAGCATTATTTAATGTGCATGGTGAACGCTGTAAAAAAGAAAACATTTAAAATGCCAAAATCGCTGTTCTTCGGTCAACTTAGCTCTAAAAATTTTTTTTATAAAAAGTGATCAGAAAGTTTTGTGTTCAAAAAATAGAACCAATAAAACCTACAGCTCGTCTAGCAAAAAAAAAACCCTCAAACCGCTCAATCCATGCAAAAATAAAAATGTTATGGCTCTCAGAATGTGGTGAAACAAAACTATTTTTTTTTAACAAAACATTTTGTTTTTTAAAGTAGTAAAATATAAAAAAAAGCTAAATAAATTTTGTTATCACCGTAATCGCATTGAGCCACAGAATAAAGTTAAGTTGTCGTTTTTACTACATGGTGAAAACCGTAAAAACGAAACCCCCCAAAAAATAGGAATCGCAGTTTTTTCCAATTTCAACCTGCAAAGAATGTTTTTCTCAGTTTCCAAGTACATTATATGGTATTTTAAATGCTACCAATAGAAACGACAACTCCTCCTGCAAAAGATAAGCCCTCACACCGCTCTATTGATGGAAAACTAAAGGAGTTATCATTCTTGGAAGGCAGGGAGTGAAAAACGAAAATGAAAAATCAAAAAATGGCTCGGACCTTAAGGGGTTAAGTCGAGCAAATGTCTTGTTTTTTCTTTTTACGTTAAACACAATAAAATGGTTTGATGTGGTCTAATATGTTTAAATAATTTATACTTCTAGATAAGTCATGCATCATCGACTGTTACTCTCCTAGATAGACTGAGATTTCCATCTTTTTTTCGCACTATTCCAAATGATAAGCATCAGACCGAAGCTATGGTTACTCTAATCAGAAGATATGGGTGGAACTGGATTGGAGTTATTGCAACAGATGACGACTATGGTAGTTCTGCGTCCTCTAGTTTATATTTTCTTTTTAAGCAGTATGGAATATGTACTGCCTTTACCAAAACAATTCCAGCCCACGTAGATCATCCTGATCTGGATCATACATTGAATGACATAACGAATGAACTTATCAACAGCTCCACAAATGTTGTGATCGTCTTTGTGAAGAGTCCTATTCTGAGCAAATTACTTGAAAGAATGATTAGACTGAACATATCCAAAACCTGGATAGCAAGTGACATTTGGGCAAATTCAAAAGAGATTTCAACTATTCATAACATTCAAAAAATTGGAACTATTATTGGTCTGAACTTTAAGTCTGGCTTAGTTCCAGGTTTTTCACAATATTTGGAGAACTTAAAGCCTCCATTGAATGGTGCTACAAATGAGTTTCTACAAGAATATAAAGAGTTAAGATTTGGTTGTACACAGGAGTACAGAGAATACCTAAAATGTATGAATTCGTCTTCCATAAACTGTGTTCATGATCAATCAATACTGTTGAAGTCTCCATTGGCATGCCATGATAATGTAACTAATATCTACCTGGAAAATGATGACTTCTTGGTGCAGAATATTGAGTTGAGTACAGTGTACAGCACAACATTGGCAGTTACTGCCATAGCCCAAGCTATTCGAAACATTGTGTGCAAACAGGATACATGTGACAAGGATAATACATTTATCCCCAAAATGGTAAGTCATGCTATTTAGTATAGGTAAGTCAATATCAAGTGGATGTGTTGCAAAATCTGTCATACTACTTTCACCAGCCTAATATTTGTGAACTAATACTTAAAGGCTATTGACATCCTCACTTACATTTTTAAATTATTTTTTCTGCAATGTATTTATTTTATTTTAAAAAAAAGCTAAACATATTTACAACTGGCTTTAATTTAAACATTTTCACAATTTTTCTTCTGCCCGTGTACGTCTTACAACTGCTAGATGCCGCTCACTGATTAGACTTGATTCACATCTATGTTAGGGCTCCGTTTAGGCTTTCCGTCTGAGCCTTCCGTCAGGGGAACCCATGTACGGAACCTTGACTGAAACAAACGGAAACCATAGGTTTCCATATGCATCACCATTGATTTCAATGGTGACTGATCCGGTGCAAATGGTTTCCGTTTGTCTCTGTTGTGCAATGGTTACATCGTTTTGACGGAGTGAATAGCGCAGTCGACTGCAGTATTCCTTCCGTCAAAACGACGGAACTCTTGCACAACGGAGACAAACGGAAACCATTTGCACCGAATCCGTCACGATTGAAATCAATGGTGATGCAAACGGAAACCTATGGTTTTCGTTTGTTTCAGTCAGGGTTCCGTTTATGGGTTCCCCTGACGGAAAGCTCAGATAGAATGCCTGAACGGAGCCCTGACGCAGATGGATTCGAAGCCTAAGGCTTGATTCACATGAACGTGTTAAACATCGTGGGACGGCCGTTGAAACGCAAGTGTGAGCAAGTGACCGGAATGAAGGGGAAGCAGCTCTTGTACGAGTGATGCCGTCCCTTCAAAACAGCTGATTGACCGGCTCCCGGGAGTCGGAACCCGCCAATCAGCTTCAGCAGACAGGGATATTAATCTAACCCTCCTCTTCAGCCGCGGCGGAAGTTCTGTCCTGACTCTATCCAGGATCATGATGTTGTGTGTGGCGCATAGCGTTGTGACGTCATGCGCTGCGCACAGCGCTGTGACGTCAGGACCTCCGAAGTGCTGCGGAACCAGGAAGGTAAGTACTGTCAGTTACTATAGTAACAGGGGCCCACGGCCCGAGTTACTATAGTAACTTTTTATTGATGTGGTGCAGGGGGCTGCGGGGCCCGGATGCTATTGCGACCACTGCGCCCCCTCTAGCTACGCCACTGCCGGCAAGATAAACTGAGACAGTGCCCGCCATTATTGAATTGACCCTCAACTACTACTGTTTGGCAGATGTTGAAAGTGATAGCTTCTATAGTGCAGCGGTTAGCTTGTTTGCTTTATGTTTGAAGGGTCGCTGGTTCAAAGCCCAACAGTGTTTGTTTATTTTTTTTAAATATTATTAATAACTTCATTGTATTAGGCTAAGTTAACACTAGCGTTAGTATACGTTTACCTCTCTTCCGTCAGAGGAAGAGAGGATTGATACATTAAACGGAAAGCAACGGTTCCATTAGAATTACCATTGAATTTAATGGTAATTCTTTAGTATCAGTTGCTTTCCGTTTGTCTCCGTTCGCTAGGTTTCCGTTCTTTTGAACGAAAATAAAAGTTCTGTTAAAAAAACGGAAACCTAGCGAACGGAGACAAAAGGAAAGCAACTGATACAAAAGAATTACCTCTAAAATCAATGGTAATTCTAACGGAACCATTACTTTCCATTTAATGCATCGATCCTCTTTTCCTTTGACGGAAGAGAGGTAAACGTATAGAAATGCTAGTGTGAAAGAAGCCTTACTTTAATTGTTTTTGAATTCAAATTCAGTTGTGCCCGTACTCTTCTTTTTACTATCCCACTCGTGTGATCACTTATAAAAGGTGCTTTGGAAAAAGGTACAAAAAAGAGAGATGGCGCTCCTCTGGGGTGATGTTGTATGTACTGATAATATTTTTTGTATGGTGAAGTTGTAATCGACTCACCTGATATGGTTGTGCAGGATCATCAGCACAACTTAACTTTATTGCTCGCCTGGTGAACTTTCCGGTACACTGTACTAGCCTCGGGAGCAGACCCACGGTGGTTGCCTCCTGTGCTGGAGTTTCCTCGACGTGGCCTTTAAACTTGCTTTTTGGGATAAAAAATAGCTCCTTGTGTCGGACGCTTCCGTGTAGCATGTGCGTTGTTCATTACAGACCCATTGGATGAAATCTAAATAATTTATTGGACATTACGTTTATATAAAAAACAATAAAAAGATATAAAAGACGCGTTGCAGCACATCCTCTTTTATCCCTTTTTATTGTTTTTTATATATATGTAATGTCCAATAACTTATTTAGATTTCATCCAATGGGTCTGTAATGAACAACGCACCAGCTACACAGAACCGCCCGACACAAGGAGCTATTTTTTATCCAAAAAAGCAAACTTATAAAAGGTGTTAGTTATGCTCTTTATTATCACTGAGGCCCCATGCACACGACCGTGCCCGTAACATTACGGGCACGGCCGGCTGCGGACAGTCATCCGCATTTGTGGACCGTGCACCCATTATAAAGTATGGGAGCATGGCCCATAAAATAAAAAAATAGGACATGTCCTATTTTTTACGGAAGGTTTCTGTGGCCATAGAAATGAATGGGTCCGTAATTACGGACGAAATCTACGGTCGTGTGCATGGGTCCTTACTCTTGATTTTGCAATGTGTCCGTAAAAATTTTGGTCTGTCCGTGATTTTTAGCTCAGTTGTCCAGAAATTTCTGAAGTGGAGGTTGGCAACCGTGGAAGAGGAGCTGACATTCAGATGGCCTGTCGAACTTGAACTGAACGGCATCCAGCAGCTTGAATGCTCTTTTAAGATATATAAGCTGCAGAAGACAAATGGTGTAAAATTTTTAATTAAAACACACATGGTGTAATAATAAAAAAAAGTCTGCAAAGGTATCAATAGCCTTTAAGCTATCTCATCATTCTCTTTATTTGTAATAGTTTGTGATATTTATGTCTAGGTACTTGTCTCTTTCTTAGATAGTAATTTGAAAAGTGCAAAGTTTGTTGGCTATTACCCTCAAACTTTTAAATAATTTTTGCATTTTGGTGGCTATGTCATTGTGTGCATACTTAAAAAAGCACTCCGGGAAATGTTTTTGGGACATAACTACGAACTCACCAGCAATATTTTAGCAATGTAATTTGTTTGCATACATTTTAAACCCCTTTCATTATGGGCACCTGTGTCATGTGATCCCCAGAATGCCATCACTTTATGATTAGTGGCTGTCCATAGTCTGGGGCCCCCACCGAGCCTGAGAATGAAGGAGCTGTAGCGCAGATTTAACACTGTGTCTCATTCTAAATTTTTCATGCACAGGGGTGCACCTGGCCACCCAGCTGTTTAGGGAGCTGCTACCAACCACATTCACTTGGAAAAACAGTGAAGGTGCAGCGCTAAATCAGTGATGCAGCCCTTTCATTCTCAGGATTGGAGGGGGTACCAGAGGTTAGACCCCCACCGACCATAAATTGATGGCATATCCTAGCACTTTACAAGATGAAAATATTCCCTTAAAAAGATGTTAGTCTGCAATCTATTATGATGCTATTACAATAGTGTGTGCATTTGTATTTATAGTCTTTAAATATACAATTTTTACTTATAGGCTTAGCTCTAGAGAATGTGTTTGTATTTATAGGCAGAAGTCCTAGAGGCGTAGCTAGGGGTTTAGCACAGGGGGGCCAAAACATATAATGGGCCCTCCCTAACACATGTTTACAACTGAAGAGGCACATTCTAATTATATACCAGCCATCATCCCTGTATAAAAACCCCCATCATCCCTGTATATAGCCCATCATCCCTGTATATACCAGCCGTCATCCCTGTTTATAACCCCCATCATCTCTGTGTATAACCCCCATCATCTCTGTAAATAACCCCCATCATCCCTGAATATACCAGTCATCATCCCTGTATATAACCCCTGTCATCTCTGTATATATCAGCCTGGCTAGTATATACAGGTAATATTGGGGTTATAAACAGGGATGATGGCTGGTATATACAGGGATGATAGGGGTTAATGCAGGGATGATGGCTGGACTACCCATCATCCCTGTATATAACAACCAAAATCCCTGTATCCCCCTCATTCCTGTATATACCAGCCAGGCTGGTATTTACAGGGACGATGGGGGTTATAAATAAGGATGATTGCTGGTACATACAGGGATGATGGGGGTTATATAAAGTGATCATGTCTGGACCAGCCATTATCCATGTACATAACCCCCATCATCCATGTATACAACCCCATCATCTCTATATATACCAGCCATCATCCCTGTATGTAATTCCCACCATCCCTGTATATATCAGCCATCATACCTGTATATACCAGCCATTATCCCTGTATATACCAGCCATCATTCCTGTATATAACCCCCATCATCTCTATAAATACCAACCTGGCTAGTATATACAGGAATGATGGTGTTTATATACAGGAATGATGGTGGTTATATACAGGAATGATGGGGATGATATGCAGGGATGATGGGTAGTCCACCCATCATCCCTGCATTAACCGCCATCATCCCTGTATATATCATCCATTATCACTGTATACAAACCCTTGCTCACCCTCTCTTCTAACATGCAGGTGTCTTCTGCTCCTCTCTGGCGGGCAGCGTTAGAGGTGTGCTCTGCTCTAGCAGATGTGCCTAGTGTTGTCAGGGCCGATTCTATCTTTTCTGCTGCCTGAGGTGAAAATGTAAATGGCACCCCCTAGATTTTGATTGACATCCCCCTGGCTGTTCTACATCACTAGCAGCCTCCTCCTACTCTTGCAGATGCACCGTTGCCTTGTACAGGCATGCGCGGTGCAACCGGGCAGAGTACGCCTCGCTGCACTGTGCGTGCCCAAGTCGTACAAGGCAATGGCGCATCCGAGGAAGTTGGAGGAGACTGGTAGCGATGTATAACAGCCAGGGGGTGTCAATCAAGCATGGAAAGGTGGGTTTGGAGGCAGGACTATGTGACTCTTCAGGATAGCTGTACAGCCCCATGACCTTAATAAGTAATTAGCATATAGTGTGTGCCGTTTTAAAAGTTGATTTTATAGATTTTTCTTTAGAATTCCATTTTAATGTGTTTGTTCTATTACAGTTACTAGAGGAAATACAGAGAGGAAACTATACCTACAATAATAATACATTCTATTTTACTTCATCTGGTGAAGTTTTGTCTGGCTATGACATCATTTATTGGGATACAGCAGACTCTACTGTGAAATTCCAATTAATTGGTTTATATGACATTCATGGAAGAAATCTTACCTTAGAAGATAATGCTATTTTTTGGAATACAGAAAACAATAAAGTACGTGCCTCAAAAATAATTTGAATAGTTTAAATCATATTTTAGACTAAAGCACCCACACTCTCCACACAAATGAATACAAGATATTTATTACATGCAAATAATCTCATAATTAATGCATTAATCACGGGTTACAAATAGAGTTCACATAATATACCATAACATTCCTATGTGCTAAAGGAAGACCTAGCTGTTACCTCAAAATAAATTTCTGGTTGTCCACAATATTATTTAGCATATATGTATTTTGTTTAGTAAACGCATAGATCTTGATCTATTAGGTCCTGAGATGATCACTGGTATATTCAATGTCTAGTGAGAATGTTTCAGCTCACGGGGTAGAACCCTCCTTTGTCCAATGAATACATTTTTTTAATTTTATTTTTATTTGTATTTTAATATACAATGATAAACTTCACAAAGAAAGGTGCAGAGAAGAAGAAACGGAAAAGAATCAAATAAATGCCGACACAATCTAGTTAGTGACAAATGAAAATCACGTTCTCGGTACTACCTCTGCCTAGAACATTCATATACAGTATCTGTAGAACATTTTTATATAATAAACAATAGTTAAAAAGTTTAATTTGGCATGTTCTTGAAATCAACAATTAATAATTTTTTCTATAATGGTGCATTACTACTAGTGAAGGGATTTAATAATCTTGTATCTTCCATATCAAACATTGAAAAATATCAATTTCATTTAAGCTTTTTTTTTTATCATGGTAACTGTTAACAACCTTCTATATTTAATAAACCTTCTGGTATATATTTAGAAAAAAAAACATTCATTTTCCCTTTAAGAAAAAATATCTAAAACAAATCCATAAGCAAGATGCCGACTGTATGCAACTGCATACAATTTTTTTAATGGATTTGTTTGACAGATACATTAAAAAACTATGCTTTTTTTTTAACCCCTCAAGGACAAAGCCTGTTTTGGCCTTGTGGACACAGCCGATTATTTCAAATCTGACCTATATGACTTTATGTGGTAATAGCTTTGGAATGTTTTTACCTATCCAAGCGATTCTGAGATTGTTTTCTTGTGACACATTGTACTTTATGTTAGTAGCAAAATTTTGTTGAAACATTCAGTGTTTATTTGTGAAAAACACCAATATTTTTAGAAACATTGTAAAAATTAGAATTTTTCAACATTTTATTGTATCAGCTTGTAAGACAGATGTCAATACCACACATAATAGCTACTAGTTAACATTTCCCATACTGTATGTTGGCATAGTTTTTTGAATGTCCTTTTATTTTTCTAGGCCGTAACAAGGTTTATAACTATAGCAACAATTTTTCATATTTTCAAAAAAAATTCCAAAACCTGTTTTTGTAGGGACTAGTTCATGTCCGTAGTGACTTTGAATACCCTATATATTAGAAACCGCTATAAATCACCCCATTTTAAAAACGGAACCCCTCAAAGTATTCCAAACAGCATTTAGAAAGTTTCTTAATCCCTTAAGCATTTCACAGGAATTAAAGCACAGTAGAGGTGAAATTTACAAATAAAATTTTTTTTTGTAGAAATTTATTTGAAGTTCATTTTTTTCTGTAGCACAGAAGGTTATACCAGAGAAACGCAACTTAATAATTATTGCCCAGAATATGCAGTTTTTAGAAATATCCCACATGTGGCCCTAGTGTGCTAATGGACTGAAACATAAGCCTCAGAAGCAAAGAAGCACCTAGTGGATTTTGGGGCTTCCTTTTTATCAGAATATATTTTAGGCACCATGTCAGGTTTAAAGAGGTCTCGTGGTACCAAAACAGTGGATACCCCCCAAAATTTACCCCATTTGGGTAACTACACCCATAAAGGAATTTATCGAGGGCTATATTGAGCATTTTTACCCAACAGTTTTCCTGCTGAATTTATTTAAATTAGGCCGTTAAAATGAAAATCAAATTTTTCTGAAAAAAAACATAGAGATTTTAAATTTTTATAAGGAATAAAGCAGAAAAAGCACCCCAACATTTGAAAAGCAATTTCTCCTGATTACGGCAATACCCCATATGTGGTTATAAACTGCTGTTTGGACACATTTCACTGCTCAGAAGGGAACGAGTGCCATTTGGATTTTGGAGAGCAGATTTTGCTGGAATTGTGCTATTTCACAATCTGTGCTATTTCACAATTGCAACGCCCTTGAGGGACCAAAACAGTGTAAACCCCCAAAAAGTTAGCCCATTTGGGAAACTACACCCCTCAAGGAATTTATCTAGGGGTATAGTTAGCATTTTGAAGCCACAGGTTTTTGCTGAATTTTTTTGGAAATAGACCGTGAAAATGAAAATCTAAATTTTTTCTGAAAAAACTGAAATTTTTTATTTTTACAAGGAATAAAGGAGAAAAAGAACCCCATTTTTTGATAGCAATTTTTCCTGATTACGGTAATACCCCATTTGTGGTAATAACCTTCTGTTTAGACCCACAGCAGGGCTCAGAAAAGAAGGAGTGCATTTGGATTTTGGTGCACAGGTTTTGCTGGAATGTTTTTTGTACTCCATGTCACATTTGCAGAGCTCCTGAGGTACCAGTACAGTCGAAGCCCCCAAAAGTGACCCCATTTTGGAAACCACACGCCCTAAAGTATTTATCTATCGGTGCAGTGAGTTTTTCAAACCCACTTTTTTTGTAGGAATTGATACAAAGCCGATGTGAAAAATTTAAATCTCATTTTCTGTCACAAGTGTGTCATTATTAGGACACATATTTCCTGCAAAGTACGTTAAACTGAATAATTGCCCCCAAAAGTGACCCAATTTTGGAAACCACACACCCCAAAGTATTCATCTAGCGGTGCAGTGAGTTTTTCAAGCCCACCTTTTTTGTAGGAATTGATGCAAAAAATGTAAATCTCATTTTTTGTCACAAATGTGTCATTATTTCCTGCAAAGTACATTAAACTGAATAATTTCACCCCAACATTGATTATGCTGTGTCTACTATGTTTAAAAATACCCCCATCTGCTGCTCTATCAAATGCTAAAGAGCACCCCGCAGCTTTTAGGACACCATTTTAGCTCAATTATAGGCCCTATTCCATGCCTTTAGAGGATTTTAGCTGGCAAAATAATATAACACCCCCAGAATTCACCCTATTTTAAAAAAAAAAACCCTAAGGTATTCATCTAGGGAGTTTAGTGTGCATTTTGAGCCCACATTTTGGTCCATAAATTAAGCAAAACTGGTTTTAATTTTTTTTCACAATTTAAAGGCATTTTTGACATGTAAAATTCATGATACTGAAGGAATGCACCCCAATCAGGGGCGTAACTAGGAAAGACTGGGCCCCATAACAAACTTTTGACTGGGCCCCCCCTAGGTGCCACACACAGACCTTCTTATAGATAGTGCCCCCTGTAGTTTGTGCCATACAGCCCCCCTGTAGACAGTGCTATACAACCCCCTTAGTATATATTGCCACACACAGACCCCTGTAGATTTCACCACAAACAGCCCCCTGTAGATAGCGCCACAGCCCTTCCCTTGTATATAGTGCCACACAGTTCCCCCTTGTGTATAGTGCCACACAGTCCCACTTTTATATAGTATCACACGGCCCCCCAGTATATAGTGCCACCCTCTCCCCCCTTGGATATAGTGCCACCCTGCTTCCCCCGTGTGCATGGTGACACCCTTCTCCGCCTTGTGTATATTGCCACCCTGCTTCCCCCCTTGTATAAGGTGCCGCCCTGCTCCCCCTTGAATACAGTGCCACCCTGCTCCCCCTTTTATATAGTGCCACCCTGCCCCCTTTTGTGCCACCCTACTCCCCACTTGTATATAGTGCCACACAGCCCCCCTCCCCAAAAAAAAAAATTATACATACCTTCCCCAGTTCTTGCGACGGACGTTGCGCTGCTCAGGCCCTGGTCGGGACACATGCGCAGACCAGTGTGATACAGTGACATCATCACGCTGGCCTGCGCAGGGAGTCTACCCAGCACCTTATAGGCTGCAGGCCTAAAGTGGCCTGCAGGCTCAAGGCCGATTCTAGCTTTTCTGCTTCCTGAGTCTAAAATTTAAATGGCGCCCCCCAGATTTTGATTGACATCCCGCTGGCTGTTCTACATCACTACCAGCCACCTCAAACTCTTGCAGATGCACAGTTGCCTTGTACTCCTCTGTCATGCGCGGTGCAACGATGAAGCCGGGTAGAGTACACCTCGTGCGTGGCCAAGTAGTAAAAGGCAATGGCGCATCCGAGAAAGTGTGTCAGCCAGGGGGATGTCAATCAAACATGGAAAGGTGGGTTTGGAGGCAGGACTTTGTGACTCTTCAGGATAGGGGCCACCGCCCCATGACCCTTTAATCAGTAATTAGCATATAGCGTGTGCAGTTTTAAAAGTAGATTTTTTTGATTTTCTGGCGTTTTTGAAGCTGAAAATGAAGCTTCTTTTAATCTGGAGCTTCTTTTGAGGCTTCTTTTCAGGCTTCCTTTGAGGCGTTTTTTTGAGGTGTTTTTCATAGTGTTCAATGGAAAATCAGCTTAAAAAAAACGCCTCAAGAAGTGACATGCACTATTTACGCTCCATTTTATAAAACAGGCGTAAAAAGATGCCCCGTATGAACTAAATGCTGTTTTTCCCATTGATTTCAATGGGCAGATGTTTGTCTGGTTCAGCTTCTGTTTTTTCAGGCATTTTTCGAGGCATAAACGCCCCGAAATGCGCCTAAAAACACTTAGGGTATGTTCACATGCAAACTCAAAAATGTCTGAAAATACAGAGCTGTTTTCAAGGGAAAACAGCTCCTGATTTTCAGAGTTTTTTTTAAGCCATTCGCGTTTTTCAGGGCCGTTTTTGGAGCTGTTTTCAATAGTCTATGAAAAATGGCTCCAAAAACGTCCCAAGAAGTGAACTGCACTTTTTCAAAACGGCCGCGTAAAAAAAGGGCCCGTCGGAACAGAACACCATTTTTCCCATTGAAATCAACGGGCAGATGTTTGGAGGCTTTCTGCTTCCATTTTTTCGGCCGTTTTTCGGGCGTTTACAGCCTGAAAAACGGCCGAAAATAGGCCGTGTGAACATACCCTTATTGTGTTCAATGAGTTTTTTTTACAAGCCCAGTGTGCTTCAGTTCAATTCCGTTCTATCAGGTTTCAGGTTTTTTTGGTGGAATAAACTTGGACAGAGAAGAGCAGTCCCTGCATACAAAGTATCTAAACTTCAGAGACTTCCTTCAACTGTCCATTTTTTTCACACACTCATAGACTTTAATGGGTGAGTCTGGTTTGCAAAAACAGACCAGAATAGGACATGCAGTGAGTTTCGTGCTTTGGACACATGCCCCATGAAAAAACATGAAAAAACATGAAAAAACATGAATGTATGAATAGCCCCATTGAATTGCATAGGCCAGTGTGCTTTCAGTTGGTAGAATGGACAGCACATGCATGAGAAACATGCTCATGTGACTAAGGCCTTTGGCCAGTTTCCCACGGGTCGGATATGCTGCGTAAAAACTATGCAGCGTATCCGACCTGGAACCCGCAGCACGCTCCGTCCGTAAAACCGCACCACATCGTGGTGCGGTTTTTTTGGGCGGAATTTCCGCTGCGGAAAACAGAGCTGAAATTTTTTTTATTTATACTTACCCCCTCCCTCTCTTCTGTGCGTAGTCGACGTTGCAAGCCATGTGACCGCTGCAGCCTGTGATTGGCTGCAGCGATCACATGGCATGAAATCCCAGGAGGCCAGACTGGAGAAGAAGCAGGGAATTCTGGGTAAGTATAACTTTTTTATTCTTACTTGCGACTTTTGCGATGGAATCACTGTGATTCCGCCGCAAAAGTCACAATACGACTTTGTGTTGCGGGTTTTGTATCCCCATTGAATTCAATGGGGAAAACCCGCAAAAGAAAATCAACGATAATGCAGCATAAATTGACATGCTACGGATTTAATTTCCGCACCGCAGATCAAATTATCAACATTTATGCAGTGGGTTTTTTTTCCACAGCGTGGGCATGAGATTTTTTAAATCTCATCCACTTTGCTGCTACTGTAAATGCTGCAGAATTTCTACACAGAATTCCGTTGCTTTATTCAGACGAACGGGAATCACGTCAATGCAACGCGCGTGATTTGCACGCGCGTTGCACGGACCTGTATTAGTCTATGGGGCCGTGCGGACATGTGCGTGATTTTTACTCAGCGTGAATCCGCTGAAAAAAAGTCACGACATGTCCGTTCTTTCTGCGTTTTTTGCGCATCACGCACCCATTGAAGTCAATGGGTGCGTGAAAACCACGCATGCCGCACTGAAGCACTTCCGTGCGAACTGCGTTATTCGCGCAAGAGCTGTCAAACTCTGAATGTAAACAGAAAAGCACCGATAACTCCCTGCTTCTTCCTCCAGTCTGAACTCCCGGGATGACAATTCAGTCCAAGTGACAGCTCCAGCCAATCACAGGCCAAGCACAGGCTGCAGCGGTCACATGGACTGCCGCGTCATCCAGGGAGGTGGGGCCGGACGTCAAGAGAGGGACGCGTCACCAAGGCAACGGCCGGGAGGGAAGTTCTCGGTAAGTACGAACGTCTTTTTTTTTTTTTAACAGGTTGCTCGATATTGTGATCGGAATTCACTGTCGAGGGTGCTGAAAGAGTTACTGCTGATCAGTTAACTCTTTCAGCACCCTGGACAGTGACTACTTACTGACGTCGACTAGCCTCATCTCTATGATGGCGGCTGCGTGAAAATTACACTGATGACACACGGAGCTGTCTAGTGGTTTTTGCGCGCGCAAATCGCCGCGTTTTTGCGTCCGCAAAAACGCCACGCTCGTGTGAATCCAGCCTTAGGGTGCAGTCATATACAGCAGATTTTGTTGCAGAAATTTTGTGAGTCTGACAATCAGTTCCATTCATCTGAATAAAACTTGTAGAAACAAGCCCATTGGAACGGATTTTCAATCGCAGAAAATGTCTGCCATGTGCGACTGCACCATTATTATACTGTCTGTGCATGGCTTAGTGGGGGGGAAAGTGGGCATTCATGCACAGTGTGGACTATGAGTCTCTCTCAACTGCACATGCCTTGCTATAAGAGTTGTGACAATAAGATGGCAATCATACTGACTGACAAGGCCACAAGCGGAGGAAACTTGCTGATGTTATCACACAGGCCTGTAAGCCTCAGACTGAAGCCCCACAAGAAAAAGTACTCCATCCAGTGTCTGAAGCATGAGCGTCTGGTGAAACAATAAATGTTGTTTGGGTGTGTTACTATTATTTCCAATATTTTGTCTCCTGTGAATAAATGAACGTAATCTGCATTTTTGTAAAATATTTCCAGGTTCCTTTTTCAAATTGTTCAAAAACATGTGTTCCTGGAACTTACAAAAAACACTCTGATATTACATGCTGTTACGCCTGTGTTTCATGTGCTGAAGGATACTATGCTCCAACAAGTGGTAGGTAAAAAGTTTTGAATATATACCGTATACAATTGGAAATGTATTGATGTAATTCTTTTATGACATCATTGGAATTACCAGTATAGATGAATAGACAGATTGTCTGTAGCCAGGCTGGCTACAATGTGGCTTGGAAACCATGTGGCTCTTGGATATCCAGCCTTATGCCATAAGCAATGTCAAAGTGGAGTGCATTGGACCTAGCATAGGAAATGATAGAGTGCTATATTCCTGCTATACAGAACAAGCGTGCGTCCATATTATAATCCCTGCTGTTATCATTGGACACATAGGCCATGCTCATAATTCCCTGTTATTGCAGGGCCCATTAGGGCATGACCACACATGGCGGAATTCCTCCGCAACTGTCCGCATCAATGCCGCACAGAATCTGCGTTGCAGATTCTGCAGCGGATCTGCACAAAATGTGCAGAAAATTGATGCGGACTGGCCGCTGCGGACTGCAGGAAAAGTGCTTCTCTTCTCCCTATTCAGTGCAGGATAGAGAGAAGGGACAGCACTTTCCCTAGTGAAAGTCAAAGAAATTCATACTTACCGCCCGTTGTCTTGGTGACGCGTCCCTCTTTCGGCATCCGGCCCGACCTCCCTGGATGACGCACCAGTCCATGTGACCGCTGCAGCCTGTGCTTGGCCTGTGATTGGCTGCAGCCGTCACTTACACTGAAACGTCATCCTGGGAGGCCGGACTGGAGACAGACGCAGGGAGTTCTCGGTAAGTATGAACTTATATTTTTTTTTACAGATACATGTATATTGAGATCGGTAGTCACTGTCCCGGGTGCAGAAACAGTTACTGCCGATCGCGTAACTCTTTCAGCACCCTGGACAGTGACTATTTACAGACGTCTCCTAGCAACGCTCCCGTCATTACGGGAGCCCCATTGACTTCCTCAGTCTGGCTGTAGACCTAGAAATACATAGGTCCAGCCAGAATGAAGAAATGTCATGGTAGTAAAAACAATACGCTCCGCAGCACACATAAGATCTGCGGACTTCATTGCGGAATTTTGACTCTCCATTGAAGTCAATGGAGAAATTCCGCCATGAGTCCGCAACCAGTCCGCCACTGCTCCGCAACAGACAGAGCATGCTGCGGACACCAAATTCCGCTCCGCAGCCTATGCTCCGCAGCGGAATTGTACGCATCGTGTAAACGAACACTGCTAAATTAAAGTGAAAGTCAATGGAGAAACGGCTCCGCTGCGGATTAACGCTGCGGAGTGTCCGCAGCGGAATTTAAGTGAAATTCCGCTATGTGTGAACCCGCCCTTATGGTTCCCAAACTTGAGCCCACCAGTGCATACTCCTAGCGGGCCAGTCCAAATCTGCAATCAAGTGTCCAGCATTTAGTAAAAACAGTCCTTAGATTCTAGGAACCATTGCAGAATGCAGTGCTTCGGGGGTCCTTGGTGTTTGACTTGAGTATGGTTGGTATATTTGTAAAGGCTGTGCCCCTATAATAGGATATCCAAAGTTTGCAGTGAGTTTCAAGGATCACATGAGACAAGGTCAGATTCCAAGATCAGAAAAATTACTAGTTTATACAAGAGTTCATGACCAGATTCAGATGCAGGTACTCACAAACAGGATAGACAACTTAGAAGCGGGAATAGGAATCAGAAATACAGTAAATTAGAATAAACACAGCACAGGGTGAAAGACAAGAATGTTCGCGCACCTCCCTAAACCACTAGCTGGCTTAAGCGATATTTACGCATGATGCGAGGGCTACAGCAATAATTTCCCAGATGAACCTTACAACTGGATTGTAATCCCACACACAGCATTTTTTGCTACATTTTCTGCATTTTTTGTAGCATTTTTAACAGTGTGTATTTTTGCGCGGCCAGATTTACCATTAACGTCTATAGTTAACTATAAAATTCACTACATTCACTGCACTTTTGTTTGTGGTGTTTTTGGTGCATTTTTATGGTCAGTGTTTTTTTTGTTTTTGTTTTTTCAAAATGCTTCATGCTCTGGGTGTGTTTTTTTATTTTTTTTTAAACTAACACTAAAACAGCATAAAAAATGCAAGTTTCATTTAAATAATGATGGCGTTTATACGTGCATTGTGTCATGCAGTTTAATACGGCAACAAAAAAAAATTATGTGTGAAGGAAGCCTAAAGAATTTATTTTGCGGTTGGAGATTTTTTTCACCAGCCACTGTGGGTATCTCTCTGTCTATTTGAAATGACCTCATGGCCTGTAAATGATTATGTGTAGGGGCAAAGCCAAAGGATGCAGAGTTTGCAGTTAGTTTGGCTCTGGTGCCTAAGGTTGAATTCACACACAACGTTTTGCTGCATTTTTGTGCTTTTTTCATGGAGTTTTTAATGGCATTTTTTGCAGTGATTTTCATTCAGTCTTATGTGCGTTCAGATGTTACAATAAAGTCCATAGCAAAATATCAAATGCACTGCACACTACTGCATGTTGGTTTGTGGCATTTTTGAGGCAATTTTGTGGTCAGAAGCGGGTTTTTTCAAACGCTGCATGCTCTGGGTATGACTATTTTTTCAGGCGTCGCCAAAAATGTTCTGTGTAGGATCTAGGCCTAATGGCGGCAGAAGGTCCCTCTGCCACATTAGAAGGCACTATTATTACAAATTGGACGTAGTATGGTCGGGAACCCTGTTACAGATTTTACATGTGCCCTTGTCTTTTTAGGTACCGTTTCTCAAAGCTGAATGATTTAAATCCTGTTATTGTTTTTTAATAACAGGATTACAATGTCCCGTACTTTATCAATTGTATTGCCCTTCTTTGCAATTTTTCCCAGTTTGTAATTTTTTCATTGGTATATATTTATGATCCATGTCTTAACCCTGTTTCTAGATCTGGCTCAATGTCTGAAGTGTCTCGATAATCAATGGTCAAGTAATGGAAGTCATCAATGTAATAACAGGACAAAGGAATATTTCCACTGGAACAACCCATTTGCTATAACGTTAATGACATTTTCTGCTATTGGACTTCTACTGGTGTCAGTAATAGGAATTATATTTGTAAAGTATATTGACACGCCGGCAGTTAAAGCAGCAGGGGGCAGTTATACATACATACTAAACATATCAGTGTTGGTAAGTTTAGCAGGCACTGCGTTATTTATTGGTGAACCAGTTCAAATTATTTGCCAGATCAGACAACCACTTTTTGGCATCAGTTTTACTGTTATTGTTTCTTGCATTTTAATCAAATCCTTGCGAATTATTTTGGCGTTTGAGTCAGGCAGCAGAGGTCAGAAGGTAATGAGTTTTGCTTTTAAACCACTATTTATTATTATTTTTTTAACCAGTATCCAGTTGGTTATTTGCTTAATATGGCTCTTTTTAATGAGTCCTTCTGTTAGCATCATCCACAAAATACCTCAACTCCTAATCCTGCAATGTGATGAAGGGTCTTACCTAGTGTTTGGAATCATGCTTGGCTATATTGGGTTACTTGCATTTATATGTTTCCTTTTAGCTTACAGAGGTAGAAAATTACCAGAGAAATACAATGAGGCTCGATGTATCACATTCAGCATGCTGGTCTATATGTTTGTATGGATTCTCTTTATTCCGATCTACATGAATAATACTAGTAGTACATATCTCTCTGCTGTACAGATAATAGCCATATTAGCCTCAAACTATGGGGTCATCGGTTGTCACCTACTACCTGTTTGTTACATCATTTTATTTAAACATGAAAGAAACAACAGAGAATGGTACCTTCAAAGTATTCAATCATTCTTTAAAGTCCGTAGGGCCACATTCTTTCCTTCACAAAGGAACTCAAAGTTTCAAGCTCAATCTTTTCAATGTTCTGGATCGGAGAATGATCATTGTACACAGACATGGTCAAAGAATGAAAGAATCTTCTCCATTAAAGCAAGAAGAAGACGACATAAAAGCTGTTAATGTTTGTGCCATTAGACATTATAGAAATATAATATCTGATCATGAAGTTTTGGAGTAGTATACTGTATATAGTTACTTTACTGGGTGTGGACCATGCCTGAAGCAATGACACATGCTATTACTGGTAAACAGAATGAAGCTAAAATACCAAATGTGACACTCGGGGTGTCGGTAGAAAGTAAAAAGAAGAGAAAACAAAAACACTTAGGCCCTGTTCACACAGATTTTTTTTGCAGGTAGAAGAAATCTGCCTCAGAATCCCTTCAGGAATTTTAAGGCAGATTTTTAAATACCTGTGCTTATTTTCCCGCGTTTTTCGTGGCATTTTTTACCCGTGGCATTGACCTAATGCAAGGACCACGGGCAAAAAACCCAGTGAAAACCGTTCGGAAACAAGCGACGCAGGTTTTTTCTGCCTCCCATTGATTTCATTGGGAGATCAGAGGCAAGAAAGAACATGTTGCTTTTTTTTCCCGCTAGCGACCAAAAGCCGCCCAGGAAAAACAACACTTCTGAAATCAATGGTTTCCACGTCAAAATCTGCGCCAAAAAACTCTGTGTGACTAGGACCCTTAGTATAATTTTAAATTAATAAAAAAAGATCTGTTAAAAGTATTTACATTGCATTGCCATGTGTTCAGAGCCTGTACTGCAACACACTTTGGGCATGGACCTGTGACATCTGTGAGAAAAAGGAACTATATAAAATTGGAGGCATACAGAGGTACCGTATGGGCCCATAGCAAGCTAAAGGCACCTTATTAGGGATGTGATGTAAACAAAAGAAATCAAGGTTTGCCGTAAAAAAAAAATAACATATAAATGTATGAAACAAAATATTCAAGGAATACTACTAATGTAAAGAAAAATGCCAGATATGGAAAATACTTCCATATTATATTCATTTCTATGTAATGACTGCTGCTTCTAAGAATTAATAATTACAATGCTAATTCAATGTGATGACTCAATAAAATGTACAGCCATTCTATAACCAGTTATACAGTACATTATTCTGCTACCTGCAAATTATTTTAATATAATATAGACACACATATTTCTAATTTCTAAATAGAAAAGTGTCAGGAAACAACATCTGACAAAGGTCAGGAAACTTCACATGATCTAGGTCACAATGAAGCCTCATTCACATTGGCATATTTAGGTCAGTGTTTTGCATCAATATTTGGAAGCCCAAACCAGGGGGGGAACCAACACAGAGGAAATGTCTAATGGAAAGATTTGTACCTCTCTTTGGACCCACTCCTGGTTTTGGCTTACAAATACTAATGCAAAAAAATAATAAATTTTTATATAATTTTTGCAATCAATTGTTCAAAATATTAATATGTAAAGAAAAAAAAAATTCTTCTAAAAAAGAAACAAAAAAAAAACCCCATAAAAACAGTGCAGAATACAATACTGTTCGGTATACAGAGCTTAAACTTCTACTGAACTGATACTAATGCTTTATGTCATCATAATGGGTAACAGACTGCTATCATGACCTCGTTTAGCATTTTACATTATTATTGCTGTTTGTATCGTCAACTTAATAAATTTTTTGTTTCAAAGTTTTTATTGATTTTACATAATTAAATGTAATATAGACAATACAAATAAATCTCAATCAAGGAAAAACAGAAGGGTGGCAACATTTTTTGCCAACAATTGACATATTATCATACAAAATAAATGACTCAAATCCCGATTAGAAAGCACAAAATCCACAGGAAAAATCATGAAATAATAGTAACTTTGTCATTCCAAAAAAAAGGTGAGTGGAGGAGTGACGAGACTGGTTATCAATCAACATACCTGTTCCATGGAGTCTAAATTTTATCAAACCTCTCTTGTTTATCCAAAGAAATACTAGAGTTTTTCATTAATTACAGTGGAATTCCGAGGGTCTGGAGTGTGCTCATGAACTGGCCAGCTCCATACACATCAGTTGTTGATTTAACCCCTTAACGACATCCAGGTCCGGCCCTAGGATAGATGGCGCCCTGTGCGAAATGATCTTTCGGCGCCCCACCCCATCATTAAAAATAAATGGCCCATAAAAAAATTATAATGCCCCTTTAGTGCCCCCATACAGTATAATAATAATAATATTTAAGAATATTATATATTACAACCCCTTCAAGGACACAGTATTTTGTCCTCTAATTGTGGCCACAGTATTATGCCATCTGTAGTACCCCTACACAGTATAATGTCCGCTTAGTGGCCCCCACACAGTATAGTGCCCCCCTGTAGATTTTGCCATACAGCCTCCCTGTAGACAGTGCCATAATTCCCCACCTCCTTTTTGTAGATCGTGCCATACAGCCCCCCACCTTCCTCTTGTAGACATTGCAATACAGTCCCCCACCTCCCCCTTGTAGACAGTGCCATACAGTCCCCCACCTCCCCCTTGTAGATCGTGTCATACAGTCCCTGCACCTCCCCCTTGTAGACAGTGCCCCCAAACAAAAACAAAAATTGTACTCACCTAGGCCCCGTTCCCATGACGAACTGAGCTGCTCCATGACGGGACCCTGTAGTCTAGAACAGAGTTTCCCAACCTTTTCGGACTCGAGGCAGCACTGGAAAAACAAAATTTCCTCACGGCCCCCCTACCAAAAATTGTTTTGAGAAAGACAGAAAACCGCTAAGAACAAGCACTCCACTTGTAGGGCATGTTCACACACGTTTTTTGTAAGGCAAAAAAAATCTGCCTCAAAATTCCTTCAGCAACTGACAGCGTTGTGTGACCTTTTTTTTGTGTTTTTTCTTAAGCTGTTGAAGCGAATGCAAAAGACGCAGGAAAAAAAAAGCTCCAAACGGGCGCCGCAGGTATTTTCTGCCTCCTATTCATTTTAATTGGAGGTCAGAGGTGGAAACCACTACTCACAGTAAAATGACCATCAACTCCCGACTCACAGTAAAATGACCATCAGCCCCCCACTCACAGATCCCCCTGTAGGTAGCGCCACACAGCCCCTTGTAGGTGGCGCTACACAGCCCCTTGTAGGTAGCGCCACACAGCCCCTTGTGGGTAGCACCACACAGCCCCTTGTAGGTAGCGCCACACAGCCCCCTTGTAGGTAGCGCCACACAGCCCCTTGTGGGTAGCGCCACACAGCCCCCTTGTGGGTAGCACCACATAGCCGCTTGTAGGTAGCACCACACAGCCCCTTGTAGGTAGCACCACACAGCCCCCTTGCGGATAGCCCCAGACAGCCCCCTTATAGGTAGCGCCAGACAGCCCACTTGTAGGTAGCGCCACAAAGCCCCCTTGTAGATAGCGCCACACAGCCCCCTTGTAGATAGCGCCACACAGCCCCCTGTAAAGTGTGCCACACAGCCCCCTGTAGGGAGGGCCACACAACCCCCTGTAGGGAGTGCCACACAGCCCCATGTAGGGAGTGCCGCACAGCCCCCTGTAGGGAGTGCCGCACAGCCTCCTGTAGGGAGTGCCGCACAGCCCCCTGGTAGGAAGTGTTGCAAAGACCCCTGGTAGGGAGTGCCACACAGCCCACAGCCCCCTGGTAGGGAGTGCCACACAGCCCCCTGGTTGGTAGTGCCCCACAGCCCCCTGTTGGTAGTGCCCCACAGCCCCCTGGTTGGTAGTGCCGCACAGCCCACTGGTTGGTAGTTCCCCACAGCCCCCTGGTTGGTAGTGTCCCAAAGCCCCCTGGTTGGTAGTGCCACACAGCCCACAGCCCCCTGGTTGGTAGTGCCACACTGCCCACTGCCCCCTAGTTGGTAGTGCCACACAGCCCACAGCCCACTGGTTGGTAGAGCCACACAGTCCACAGCCCCCTGGTAGGGAGTGCCACACAGCTCCCTGGTTGGTAGTGCCACACAGCCCACAGCCCCCCTGGTTGGTAGTGCCACACAGCCCACAGCCCCCTGGTTGGTAGTGCCACACAGCCCACAACCCCCTGGTAGGTAGTGCCACACTGCCCACAGCCCTCTTGTAGGTAGTGCAAAGACTACGAAATGACCCTGATAGCTTTAAAAAAAGGACAACTGTGCAGGAGCACACAAAATACCCAGCTTTCCCAGCTATCAAATAAATGTGTGGAAATAAATTAAGATATAACTTTTATTTAGTCTGAGTAAAGGATTCATCTTTTTAGCTAGATTAAATAAAAGTTATATCTTAGTTTATTTCCACACTTTTTTTTGATACCCGGGAAAGCTGGGTATTTTGTGTGCTCCTGCACAGTTGTCCTTTGTAGGTAGTGCCCCACAGCCCACAGCCCCCCTGTAGATAGCAACCCCCGCCCTCCAGTAAAGATAGTGCCACTGTAGCTCCCTGAAGGAGCGAAATCCCCGTGTGGCCGGGGATTCTGCTCCTGGAGCGCTGCTTGATGCCTCTGTCCATATACGGACAGTGACATCAGGGAAAACTCCTGAGGCAGAATCCCCGGTCACAACCTTGCAGACTCTATGACCGGGGATTCCACTCCAGGAGAAGCCAATGACGTCATGGACACAGGAGCTTCTGGAGTGGAATCGACGGTCATAGCGTCTGCAATGCTGTGACCGGGGATTCCGCTTCAGGAGTTTTCCCTGATGTCACTGTCCACACGGGGATTCCGCTCCTTCAGGGAGCTACAGTGGCGCTATCTATACATGCATACACGGGGGGAGAACATATATTAGTACAAGTATACTTACTGCCGGGGCCCTGTATCTAAGTCTATCATGTTTGATAATGTCTGCTGGGCCATGTATCTAAGCCTATTGTGGTATCCCAAAGGATGCAGATGTTATGAGAGGACCTGATGAGAGTAGTAGTCCCCCTAATGGCTGGTTTATTAGTGATGTCACGGTAGCTGCAGTGGTGATCCAACCCTGGAGCACCTCTCTTAGGACACATACCAAGTCAATTGTCAAAAATGGAAAGCAAAATCAGACACAGTCCTCTGCTAACAAAAAGTCTCTTTACTGAGGAGAACTTCCATAAAGTGCAGCAATAATTCACAGGAATGCAGTCTCTCATTACCAGTATAGTGGAGTGTGCATGTGAGGAGGACCCCTTGTTAGCTGACTTGCAGGGATATGCTTGTGAGGGGTGATGCTGACATAGTACTTTCCTCAGATTAGGCAGTTTATGGTTTTGGGGGAGACACAGTCCTTATTATGGCTACAGAAGGGATCTTCACCAGTTGGCTCCCGGCGGGTGACTAACTTGAGGGAAATGTAGTTACTCACGGTTACAGGGCCGCGGTACCCGACAGTCGGACGCGGACCTAAGACACGTGGCTTGGAAACCACGGAGTACTGGACTTTATTTTAGGCCTTCTTTAAGGTCCAGGATTGCAGATAGTCTCCTCTTGAAACGGCTCCTTTCTGACAGATAGATTCTCTCCTTTTCGGAGGCGGTAGAAATGTATATATTATCCCCTCTGTAAGGGGGTGATACTGCCCTTCTAAAGTGAACTGTCTTCACCTGTGCATCTTTCATGTTTAGTGGTATTTTTCTTCTGTGTTATCTGTACCTACTATGTGTTATCCTGTGTATGCCTGTCATATTATTAGCAGCCACAAGGTGTCACTGCAGGACGAGTGACTGAGGAGACAGAGCTGGGTGACAGGAAGTGGAAGTCAGTGAGAGCCATGTGACTCGGGGGGGGGGGGGGGAAATAGAAGACTTGGGTGAGAGAGAGGAAGCACAGTGACCAGGCTTCCGCCATTTGTAGGAGAAGGATCCTTGGCTCAACGTTCCTGGAGGAGGACTAGCTGGACATTCACTACACCTCAGCGATGCCAGGAGACACAAAGGAAAAGACGTCATCTTCTTCAATAGAGGAGCAGAAATCAGAGGTAAGGGTGGTATGCCGCGTGGTAGTGAGTAGCTCTCGCTCTGACCCGCGGAGGCGCACGCGGTAATATATCCGCCGGACTCACGGCGTAGCCAAAGGGCGAGGGGCATAGCTTCCACCTTTGGGGATTCCGCAGTGTGAGTGGTAGCACCACAGTGATCCGCAGAGACGGCCCATTTCCTTCTTGAGACCCGCCGGGCCGGGTCAGTGAGCGCCAGGCGCAGATACCCGAGAGCGGGTGGGACTCCCACAAGGGCGAGTGCCTCAGCTACTGAGAGACTAGATTTGAATGCTGTATTGTTGTTATTTGGCCTGTTTGAAATTGTGATTTTCAGTAAACCGTTGATTTTAAAAGAACTGAGTAGTGTTGTGGTGTCCACGTTTAGTCTTACCTAATACGTGGCGTCACAAACAGGATGAGCCAACCAGGAACTTCAGCGGAGCCTGCCATCAGTGCCCCAGCCCCACCCCCAATTCTGTTCCCTATGGGGGCAGCCATGTTAAATGTGCCCAAATATGACGGAAAGAATGTGACGCTGATGGATTGGGCCGAGAGGCTACGAGCAGTGGCCTGACTCTACCAAGTACCTCCCCCACACCAAGCGGATCTCGCGTTGAGCCTGCTAGAAGGAGATGCTCGTGCAGCAGTAGTAGTCCTCCAAGTCAGTCAAAGAGCGACCCTGGAAGACATCATCGCCAGGCTCGAAACCCTATAGGGAGACACTACCTCAGTTACCGATTTACGGAAAAAGTTCTATACCCGTAGTCAACGGGAAGATGAATCCGTCCAACAGTACTCGGTCGCACTCCAACGATTGTGGAACCGACTTAGCAAGAAAGATCAAGAGGGGTGCGCGGCTTTCCGCTACCCGGACAGGGTGCTGCGGGACCAATACGTGTCTAGGTTGAAGAATAGAGGGCTAAGAAGGAGCCTCAGAGACTATATACGGACGGAGCCGCATACCGCCTTAGTGTACCTAGTTCGAGAGGCCATAGAGTGGCAGCGCGAGGGAGAGGATGGTGCTCACGTTAGTGTACACAACTCTACCGAAAGGGGACCGCCTCCGAAAATGGACACCACACCAGAGAGTGCTTTCCTCCGAGACTTTGCCAGGGATGTGAGGGAGTCCATGAGGGAGATGAGAGAAGAGATCAACCAGCTAAAGGCGGCAAGTTCTACCCGGGAGGACCGTCCTCGGCAGAGAAGATTTGATCCGGCCGAAATTCGCCGGTGTTGGGAATGTGGCCGACCAGGACACCTGGCAAGAGACTGTCAGGCCCCTAAGATGGAACGGCCACCTTTAAACTAAAAGGACCCGCTGCTGAGGGCCGAGTGGCGGAAGTTCCTTGTAGAGGCCCTCTATCATCCACACAGAGAGCTATTGGGTGCTTCACAGGAATAGCAGCAGTACAGCACAAGGTGTGGAATCTTAGCCAAGTGGAAGGAAAGTTTATTGCTAGTCAAGTAAAAGGGACGGTGAAGTGGTTTCATGTCCGAAAGGGCTACGGTTTTATTCGCCGAAGTGACCATAAACGCGATGTGTTTGTCCACTGGTCTGCTATAAAGAGGAGCAGCCCCCGGAAGTCTCTGCGCAGCGTTGGAGAAGGAGAGATGGTAGAATTTGATGTAGTGAGAGGAAGAAAGGGCATTGAAGCTGCCAATGTCACAGGCCCCGGTGGTGTTCCAGTTAAGGGAAGCAGATTTGCCCCTGACCGGCGGCGACCCCGTCGGCCCTTTCACCAGCTCAGGTCAGAGAGTTTAGAAGAATCAAGAGACCCGGCCATAGGTCAAGTGTCAAGCCAAACGTCTCGTGACCAGCCATCCCTCCTTTCCCCTGCAGCGGCGGAATTCACACCAGCAGTCTTGCAACGTCCTAAGTTGGTAGCAGCCAACGAGTCAAGACCAGGATTGATTACCAAAGAACCACCGTTTCAACAGCCTTTCGTCTGTTCAACTGAGCAGCCTAAAGATCAGTGGGACCTGTCGACAGTAACACAACCGGATGCAGTGGGATTCCAAGAGGTCGACAAAAAGGAGAACACAGCTCTACAAGGATGGGGAACTGTAACCGCTACAGAAATGAATGCCTGGCTCGCCTCTGTGAGTGCAAGGGACTGCACTCGAAAAAGCCGGGGGAAGTGTAAGGGGGTGATACTGCCCATCTAAAGTAAACTGTCTTCCCTGTGCATCTTTCATGTTCAGTGGTATTTTTCTTCTGTGTTATCTGTACCTACTATGTGTTATCCTGTGTATGCCTGCGCCAGGCGCAACCACCCGAGAGTGGGTGGGACTCCCACAAGGGCGAGTGCCTCAGCTACTGAGAGACCTGATTTGAATGCTGTATTGTTGTTATTTGGCCTGTTTGAAATTGTGATTTTCAGTAAACCGTTGATTTGAAAATAACTGAGTAGTGTTGTGGTGTCCACGTTTAGTCTTACCTAATACCTCTGTATGGACTGGTGAAGGGTCCTAGGAATATCTGTGCTTTGCATGGGCTGTGAGATTCACCATGCAGCTCCTAGGCATGGCAGGTAGATAGCTATAGACTCCCTGCCATGTGTTGCACAGCATGGGTTGCTGGCACCTCACCCTAGACTCCCCAGAACTCGTCTGCTCTGGTTTTCCTGCCCTCTGCTAAGAGGTAGGCTGGGCTAATGTCTCCACCCACAGATTGCTAGAAGCTTCTGGAGGGAAAACTGGTTAAAACTGACATTGCAGCTCCAGCGCTGGACCCAGGCAAGGTAAGTATAAGAATTGCTATACTTTTGTATGTGTTACAAATTTTTTCGGTGTGTTTTTTTTTTTTTTATAGGTTCAAATGTTGGACTACTTCGGATTCAAGGACTACTTCGATTACGGCTTTTTTATTACTGTCTGCCACATGTTAGGCCTAGATACAGGGCCCCAGCAGACAGTAATCTTATACAGTATAAGATTACTGTCTGCTGGGGCCCTGTATCCAAGCCTACCATGTGGTAGGCTTAGATACAGGGCCCATCAGACAGTATCATACATGGATATGTATAAAAGCCCATCAATTGGTAAGCTTAGATTCAGGGTCCATATGTGTTACTGTCTGTTATACCCTGTATCTAAGCCTACCACAAGGCAGGCTTAGATACAGGACCCCAGCAGATAGTAAGCAGTAAGCGTATACTTTCCCTCCTCTTTTGCTCCGGGTGCAGCGGATGTCCCGACACGATCCAGCAATGTGACGTCATGCGGGGCGGACAGCGTCGTGACGTCATGGCGCAAGAAGACGTCAGGACTTCCGCTGCACTCGGGAAGGAGGGTAAGTATAGTGGTATTACTATAGCAACAGCGGCCCGTGTATTTTATGATATAGGCCCCAGTATTTTTACAGAAGCAGTGCGGGGGGGCGCGGCCCAGTAGCAATTCCGACTGCTGCCTGATTGAAATTGCAACCCCTGTAGCGGCAGTCACCCAGGAATCCGGGGCACCGGGCCAAAGATCCAAGGCTTGGGCCCCGGAGGCCCGGTGCTAGCGACGCCCCTGGCCCTAAAACAGCTTCGTTAGAGAAAAAATAAAAAAAGTTATGGCTCTCAGAATGTGGCGACGCAAAATGTCCAGAGTGTTCCAAAGGCGGATATGATTGAGCACCATTTATCAGTGCGACACTGGCCACACATCTATGAATTATTATTTATTTACCGCATTATTATACCCTCTTATTATGCCCTGATGTATTCCGCAAAGATTACATATGCACCCATATTATAAACTGAAATACCAGCAAAACCCCAAACAGAACTACTACCAAGCTAAATCTGCGCTACAAAAACCAAATGGCGCTCCCACTCTTCTGAACCCTACAGCGCGCCCAAACAGCCGTTTATGTCCACATATATGGCATCGCCACACCCAGGAGAACACGCTTAACAGTTTATGAGGTATTTGTCTTCAGTGGCACAAGCTGGGCACAACATATTGTGCACTAAAATGGCATATCAGTGGAAATTTGCAATTTTCACCTTGCACCGTCCGCTGTGCATTAATTTCTAATGAAAATACACCTGTGGGATCAAAATGCTCACTATACCCCTTAAAATGCCTAAAGGGGTGTAGTTTCCAAAATAGGTGTCACAACTTGGGGGTTTGTTTTACTATTTAACCTCAGAGCCCTGCAATTGTGGGTCAATCCTGGGAAAATCACCAAACTAGACCTCAAATGCATGTGGTGCCCTTCACTTCTTTGCCCTGTCATATGTCCAGGCAAATGATAAATGCCTTGAGGGGTGTAGTTTCTAAAATGGGGTCACTTCTTCGGGGCTTCCACTGTACTCTGGTACCTCAGGGTTTTGCAAATGCGACATGGCGCCCAAAAACCAAATCAGTTAAATTTGCATGCCAAATAGCGCTCCTGCCTTTCTGAGTGCTGCAGTGTTTCGAAACAGCAATTTATAACCACATGTGGGGTTTTCAGGACAAATTGCTTTACATATTTTGGGGTGCCTTTTCTCCTTTATCCCTTGTGAAAATGAAAAAAAATTACATTTTAGTGGAAAAAATGTTGATGTTCATTTACATGGCCTAATTCTAATAAATTCTGCAAAAGACCTGTGGGGTCTAAATGCTCTCTAAACCCCTAGATAGATTCCTTAAGAGGTGTAGTTTTCCAAATGGGGTCACTTTTGGGGGGTTTTCTACTCATTTGGTCCCTCAGGGGTTTTGCAAATGCGGCATGGCGCCCAAAAACCAATCCAGCAAATCTGCATGACATGTAGCGCTCCTGCCTTTCTGAGCCCTGCCGTGTGTCCAAATTGCAGTTTATGGCCACGTCTGGAATATTGCAGTACTTCGGAGAAATTGCTTTACAAATGTTGGGGTTCTTTTTCTCCTTTATCCCTTGTGGAAATTAATTTTTTTTTACATTTTAGTGGAAGAAATGTTGATATTCATTTTTAAAGCCTAATTCCACTAAATTCAGCAAAAAACCTGTGGGGTCTAAATGCTCACTAGACCCCTTAATAAATTAATTTGTGTGTCCAAACAGCAGTTTGTGACCACATATGGGGTATTTTCGTAATCGGGAGAAATTGCTTTTCAAATGGTTGGGGTGCTATGTTTTTCAGCTGACTCCCGTGACTAACGGCCAGGAATAGCGATCTTGTTGCTCCTGGCCGTTTAACCCCTCAAATGCTGCAGTCATCCACAACGGCAGCATGTGAGGTGTTAAAAAGAGAGGGGCCTCTGAAAGCTCGTTGGCGCCCCAACAACGCGATCGTGGGGTGCCGATGGTTTTCATGGCAGCCCAGGGGCCTAATGAAGCCCACAACGATCACTGGTTTAAGTCCCCTAGGGGGATTTATAGATTGTTTCTAAAAAACTTAAATACAATTTTTAGTAGTGGGAAAAAATATATAAAAAATAAAAAAAATAAGTAATGTAAAAAATCGCATGGTGAACGCCGTAAAAAATTTAAAACGCCAGAATCTGTGTTTTTTGGTCAACTTATATCTGCAAAAAATTGAAGATGTAATAAAAAGTGATCAAAAAGTTGCATGTATCAAAAATGGTACCAATAAAAACTTAAGCTCGTCCCGCAAAAAAAACCAGCCCTCATACCGCTCGATGAAAAAATAAAAAAGTTATGGCTTTCAGAATGTGGTGAAACAAAACCATTTTTTTTTAACAAATTGTTTTTCGTTGTGAAAGTAGTAAAATATAAAAAAAAACAATATAAATTTGGTATCACCGTAATCGTATTGAGACACAGAATAAAGTTAAGCTGTCATTTTTACCACATGGAAAGCTCTGGAAAAATTTGCAATGGCCCCCCTGCCACAATCTAACCACGTTTGTTGCTCAGATGTGTGGGCCCCCGTGGCTTTGTGAGTCTCAAAGGCAACCTAGCTATAAGACAATTTTCTATGTTTTCTGTACAAGGAAAAAATATTACCATACTGTTACTGAAAAAAAGCCTAGTATACTAAAGCCAATATTACCAATTGCACAACAAACAATACCGCCACACCATGACCATATATTACCTTCACATAGTGACTGAATAATACCACCATAATGTTACTGAATAATGCTGCCAATATCATTAGCACATATTACCACCACATAGTAACTAAATAATGTCACCACACTGTTACCAAATAATACTTCCATAAAATGACTTAATATAACCACTGCATAGTGACTGAATATTGCCACCATACTGTTCTCCTTCTATTGCCAAACACAGTAATAGTGTCACCAAAACAGTAATAAAGTAGTTATGTGCACCACTATAATAGTTAGGCCCCCTTTATATTAGATAGTCCCCCATATAGTTGTTAAGTGGTCCCATATAATAGTTAGGCCAATATAGCAGATAGGTAGATACATACCCCATACAGTAGTTAGGTGCCCCATATAATAGTTAGACCCCCATTTAGTAGAAATATGCCACCATATAATAGTGTAGTTCCCCCAAACAGTAGATATGTGCTCCTTTATAGTAGTTAGGCCCACATAGCAGATAGGTAGATAGGTGCCCCCATATAGCAGTTAAGTGCCAATATAATAGTTAGGCCCCCATATAGAAGTTAACCTACCCCATATAGTAGATAGGCCCCCATATAGTAGCTAGGTCCTTCCATACAGTAGTTAGCCCCACAAATACAGTAGTAGTAAGGTGCCTCATATAGTAGTTAGGCCCCCTTCTCCATTAACCCAGTCAGGACGCAGCCTGTTTTGGCCTTGTAGACAGAGACGATTTTTTAAAATATGACATGTGTCACTTTATGTGGTAATAACTTTGAAATGCTTTTACCTATCCAAGCAATTCTGACATATTTCACTTTATGTTAGTGGAAAAATTTGGTCGATAAATTCAGTATTTATTTGTGAAAAACACCAAAAGTTTGAGAAAATTTGCAAAAATTACCATTTTTCTAAATTAAAATGTATCTGCTTGTAAAACAGATAGTAATAGCACACAACATAGTTACTAGTTAACATTTCCCATATGTCTACTTTTTTTTCTTCCATTGAGTTTTTATTAGAAATTTTACAAAATACAAAAGTAAGTCAATAATCCAGTGTAAAAAAACAAGCTTGGCAAAGCACTGGAATTGACAAAGGAATGTGGAAAATAACAAATGTTACAATAAAATAACATAACCGTCAGTGTAATTACAGACATAGTCACTGGGAGTATGTCACTAAGAACATATCATGTAGGAAATTGATCTTTTTAGAGAGACCTCATAAATTACAGGTAATTTTGGGAATAAGATCATAATCAGACTGCTAAGAGAATAAACTGATTGAAAGAAATATAGGTAGGGAGCAATTATATATAGGACAAAGGGAAAGAGCTGTATGGACTATCGAGTCATAGCTTCCACTTAGTGATGAATTTTACAGTTACCTAAAATAATCAGTGTCATAGTTGGCTGGTGATCAGCTTTCCAGTGTTGGGCAATTTTTGGCCTTGTGGTAATTAAAGTGTGAGAAATAATCGTGATTTGATCATCAGGTAACAGATCAAGACCAATCCCAGCAATGCCAGGGCTGCATCAGGTAGGAGCTGTGCCCTGCATAGCCCAGACAACATATTAAAAAAACCGTAACCATAGATTATTCACAATAGGGCATTCCCACCATAAAAGAAAAAATGTGCCAATAGAGGAGTTACGTTTTCAGCAGAGTTTGGAAAATCTTCGAAAAACTCACTGCAGTATTACTGGGGTAAAATACCACTGATATAAGGTTTTTCTGTAGAAATCGAATCTGAAGAAAATTGTAAAAATCCTTATGCAGGATTTTAAATGTTGTGTTTAGAAATTGGAAAGATACTAAGTGGTCGCCCTGCCCCAACATCCCTACGTTGTTGATTCCCAAATTTCTCCAAAGATCAAGATGTAAACCAGGTATCGCCAATTCCAGCACCTCCAGAGGTTCATAGTAAAGGTATTTTTTTTTATAGAGATCATGTTTTGAGGAAATTGCCTTACATGTTAGAGAAATTGCCTGTAACGTTAGGAGGTTGGGAAGGAAATTTGTGCTAAAAATTGAGAATGCATTTAGGTGGTGTTGTAAAGAATAAGTATTCAGCTATTTGGGCTCAATATCCACCCAACACTTGGATATATTCTTCGACCATAGCGAACGCATTTGATCTAAGATAATGGCTCGATAATGAAGAATAGATGGTGTATTTAGGCCACCATCTCGGTGGGATAAATGTAAGATATTAGCTTTGACTCTGTGTTTCATCTTTCCCCAAACGAGCTTCTGTGCAATCAATTGCAATTTGTTTATGTAGGAAATGGAAGGAAAATGGGAACATTTCTGAATATATAAAGGATTTTAGGGAGGACCACCATTTTGATAGCAGAGATTCTGTGTGAAGGATTTGCCTGACACAGCTTCTGTGTCGACGCCCGTGGTTAATCAGCCTGCATCTGTTCCTAGGTCTGCTAGAGTGACTCGATATGCTACCATTCAGGCTGGTAGGCTGAGGAGTGGGAGAGCCTATCGCAGCCTGGCCAGATGGTTCTAGCTCCCGCCCTTGGTCCACCTATACCTTCATTTGCTGCTTGTCCTTTGCCTGTGATTTTCCTGTTTCCTGGCTCTGCTGTTCCTGCTGTTACCATTGACCTCTGCTTCATATTGACCCTGGCTTGACTGACTACTCTCCTGCTCAGCATTTGTTACCACATACCCTCCTGGTTTGACTCGGCTCATCCACTACTCCATCCTGACATTACATTCTGCCAATCCATGCTATACCTTGGGTTCTTAATTTATTAGTATCTCTTCAGATTGTGACAAGAAGGGCACCATAATTGAGTTCAAATAATTTAGAAGTGGGAAAAGAGAGTATTATTCCTAGGTATGGAAGGGAGTTTCCAACCCAATTAAAGCTATATTTTTTGGATAGTTCTTGTTTGTTTCTGAGTTCTTTAGGCCCATGTTAAGTATTTGGGATTTTGAAGTGTTCATTTTATAATAGGACGCAGAACTAAATTTATTTATAATGTCCATAACTGCTGGGTAGAGAAATACTGGGGTCAGTCAGAGCTATCAGGACATCGTCAGCGAAGAGACCTATGCGATGCTCAGAATGACCTATTCTAATTCCTTTGATAATTTCAGACTGTCTAAGGTGTTTTGCAAATGGTTCCATTACGATTGCAAAGATGTGTGGCAACATTGGGCAGCCCTGCCTAGTACCATTCGATATTTTAAAGGGAGGTGACAGAAAACCGAAGTATATACCGAAGTATATACTGAGGTGTTGGGATTCTAATAGAGTAATATGACTGCTGATAGAAACAAGCCATGAAAACCAACATTTTTTAGTGTGGACTCCAAATATCCCCAGTGGACCCTGTCAAATGCCTTCTCCGTGTCCAAAGAGAAAAGCAGAGAAGGTGTCCGAGAGGCCTCCACTGTTTCAATAATATCCAAAAAGTGTCTAGTACCATCCGAAGTTTGGCGTCATTTAATGAAGCCCACCAGATCATTTTTTATTATTTTGGGTAAAATGTCAAGTAACCTAGCAGCCAGAATTTTTGCATATACTTTTAGATCAGTATTGAGAAGAGATATCGGACGGAAATTAGGCGGAATGTCTGCGGACTTGCCATGTTTTGGGAGGGTAATAATTAAGGCGTGGAGCATTTCATTTGGGCAATTACCAGAATGGGCAATTTGTTGAAACATTTTAAGTGAATATGGAGCTAATATTTCCTGAAATTATTTATTGTATTCGTTTGTGAGGCCGTCAGGACCCAGAGATTTATTCGGTTTTAGCAATCTCTTTGCTAACACAAACTTATTTATTGTGAATTCTTTGTTAAGACTAACAATTTGTTTGGAAGATAGGGAGGGGAGAGAGATTTAGAATGAGGAAATTGTTTACCAAAGTAGAATTTGGATGTTGGAATTCCTTGTTTGCTGCAATATTATACAAGGTACTATAGTTTTCCGAAAAAGATTCAGAAATTTTCTGGGGGTTTAGTATTTTAGATCCTTTGGGGTAGAACAGGAAAGGGATTCTAGATTTGGCTTCTTTGATTTTGATGTGATTTGCTAGCATTTTTGAGGCTTTGTTACCTTGCCAATAGAACAAAGTTTCTAAGGTTATTTGTGTGGCATGAGTAGATATAAATGGTGACGTAACTTTTTTTAATTCTAAAAGGGTGGAGTTTAGGGGATTTATTTTATGTTTGTCTTCTAATTGCTTGATTTTGGAAAAGAGATCCAAAATGGTTTTATTTCTAGCTCTTTTTTTTACATTTCACTGGTATTGTTCATTTTAAAGAAGTCTGTAAATTCTTTCTTTATTTGGGAGTGATACACCTCTTTATTCAGTAAAGAATTATTTAATCTCCAGGGTGAAGAAGGGGTGAGATTAAATGATTATTGAACCGATATAGATTATATCTATGACAGCATTTGAGATCTTTTAGAGAAGCCAATTGTCTGTTAAGAAAAAAATCTATACGGGAATATACATTATGTGGGGCAGAAAAATATGTGTAATATGTAACATGTAATATGCGCCAAGGGTCAAATAAATTGTCTTTGAACAGTAAGTCTCGGATACGAGGTTCTCTAATGATGTTAGGTGAGGAGTTTTTGTCTAGAGATGGATCAGAGACAATGTTGAAATCTCCACCTATCAGTAGTGAACCATGTGCCAGATTAGTGGCCATTTCAATAGTTGATTTGATAGATATGGATTGCTGCCCAATGGGGGCATAAACTGTAACAACAGTGCCATTCGGGCATTGTTAATACAACAGGTATAAATTAAATATCTCTGGGTCAGGATACAAATTTATAAGTTTGAAAGCTAATGAGTTTTTAAAAGCAACGATAACACCCTTTCTTTTTGTCGAGGCATGAGCAAAGAAAATATGCAGAAAGTTGCGGTTTTGAATTCTAAATGCATCTAACTGCAATAGATGGGTTTCTTGGATACAGCAAATATCACAGTTCTGTTTCTGAATTTCTTTCCATAGGAGTGAACGTTTTTTCGGACCATTAGACGCACCTGACTATGAGATGCATCCAGGGTTTAGACAACAGAAAATAGGAATAAAAGACATATTTTACTATTTTTACAAAGAAAGAACTATTGGTTAAAAAAAATAATTTGTTCGGTTTCACCACATTCTGAGAGCCACAACTTTTATATTTTTTCATCGTTTGAGCGGTGTGAGGGCGTATTTTTTTTGCGGGACGAGCTGTAGTTTGTATTAGCACCATTTTTTGGTACATACGATTTTTTTTTATCATTTTCTATTTAATTCTTTTTAGCACAATGATGACCAAAAAAAACAGATTCTGGGGTTTTAATTTTTCTATTTACTCCGTTCACCGTGCGAGTCAAATAATGCTATATTCTAATAGTTTGGACTTTTAAGGATGCAGCGATACAATATTTTTTTTGTATTTTTTACATTGTGCTTGGGGAAAAAGTTTTTTTTTTTGAACTTTCAATATTTTTTTACACTCCTGAAAATGTATGTATTTTTTTTTTTTACACATTTTATTAGTTCCCCTAGTGGACTTTAACCAGCGATCATTAGATCGCTGGTACAATACGCTGCAATACATGGATGAGTTATGGAAACAGCATAACTCGCTGAGCTACGCTGTTTCCGTAACTGCCATAGTAGTGAATGGCAGTTACAGAAGTAGCGTATCATGCTACGCTGTTTCCGTAACTACTATTCAGTTCTATGGGAGATACGGAAACAGCGCAGCTCAGCGACTTACGCTGTTTCCGTAACTCGACCATGTACGATGTTTTTGTAACAACCGAGTTCCAGAAACAGCGCAGCTCGCGGTGCTACGCTGTTTCCGTAACTCCCATTCGCTTCTATGGGAGTTACGGAAACAGCGTAGCTCAGCGAGCACTCGGCCGTTTCCTTAACTACCAACCACCTAACCAGGAAGTGTCCGGGAGACAGCGGAGCTGAGTAAAATAAAACAGGGTTTAGGGGGCGCCGTTCTAGAGATAGGTGACCCGCATCTTTCTGACATTTATGACATACAGTGAAGGAAATAAGTATTTGATCCCTTGCTGATTTTGCAAGTTTGCCCACTGTCAAAGACATGAACAGTCTAGAATTTTTAGGCTAGGTTAATTTTACCAGTGAGAGATAGATTATATTAAAAAAAAAGAAGAAAATCACATAGTCAAAATTATATATATTTATTTGATTTGTGCACAGAGAAATAAGTATTTGATCCCTTTGGCAAACAAGACTTAATACTTGGTGGCAAAACCCTTGTTGGCAAGCACAGCAGTCAGACTTTTTTTGTAGTTGATGATGAGGTTTGCACACATGTTAGATGGAATTTTGGCCCACTCCTCTTTGCAGATCATCTGTAAATCATTAAGATTTCGAGGCTGTCGCTTGGCAACTCGGATCTTCAGCTCCCTCCATAAGTTTTCGATGGGATTAAGGTCTGGAGACTGGCTAGGCCACTCCATGACCTTAATGTGCTTCTTTTTGAGCCACTCCTTTGTTGCCTTGGCTGTATGTTTCGGGGCATTGTCATGCTGGAAGACCCAGCCACGAGCCATTTTTAATGTCCTGGTGGAGGGAAGGAGGTTGTCACTCAGGATTTGACGGTACATGGCTCCATCCATTCTCCCATTGATGCGGTGAAGTAGTCCTGTGCCCTTAGCAGAGAAACACCCCCAAAACATAATGTTTCCACCTCCATGCTTGACAGTGGGGACGGTGTTCTTTGGGTCATAGGCAGCATTTCTCTTCCTCCAAACACGGCGAGTTGAGTTAATGCCAAAGAGCTAAATTTTAGTCTCATCTGACCACAGCACCTTCTCCCAATCACTCTCAGAATCATCCAGATGTTCATTTGCAAACTTCAGACGGGCCTGTACATGTGCCTTCTTGAGCAGGGGGGCCTTGCGGGCACTGCAGGATTTTAATCCATTACGGCGTAATGTGTTACCAATGGTTTTCTTGGTGACTGTGGTCCCAGCTGCCTTGAGATCATTAACAAGTTCCCCCCGTGTAGTTTTCGGCTGAGCTCTCACCTTCCTCAGGATCAAGGATACCCCACGAGGTGAGATTTTGCATGGAGCCCCAGATCGATGTCGATTGACAGTCATTTTGTATGTGTTCCATTTTCTTACTATTGCACCAACAGTTGTCTCCTTCTCACCTAGCGTCTTACTTATGGTTTTGTAGCCCATTCCAGCCTTGTGCAGGTCTATGATCTTGTCCCTGACATCCTTAGAAAGCTCTTTGGTCTTGCCCATGTTGTAGAGGTTAGAGTCAGACTGATTAATTGAGCCTGTGGACAGGAATCTTTTATACAGGTGACCATTTAAGACAGCTGTCTTTAATGCAGGCACCAAGTTGATTTGGAGCGTGTAACTGGTCTGGAGGAGGCTGAACTCTTAATGGTTGGTAGGGGATCAAATACTTATTTCTCTGTGCACAATGCAAATAAATATATATAATTTTGACTATGTGATTTTCTTTTTTTTTTATATATAATCTATCTCTCACTGGTAAAATTAACCTAGCCTAAAAATTCTAGACTGTTCAGGTCTTTGACAGTGGGTAAACTTACAAAATCAGCAAGGGATCAAATACTTATTTCCTTCACTGTATCTTGTGGATATTCCAAGAAAAGTAGTAAGACAACACCACACGTCTCCAGATATTCAAAGTGGTTTCATTGTCAAAACATCCACGGTAAACAGGCAACGTTTCGACCCATAGTGAGTGTGGGGTCTTTGTCAAGCCTGCTTGCTTCATATCTTGTGTATATGTCATAAATGTCCTTCAAAAGTCCTATAAATGCCGCGGTCGCTATTGACCGCAGCATTTAACTAGTTAAACGGCCAGGAACAGCGCGATCGCTGCCGGGTCTCTTGACTGCCGACTGTAAGACGCAGGGACCTTTTACCAAGATTTATTCTTGCTAAAAACTGTGTCTTATAGTCCAAAAGATACGGTAAGTAATGCAATTGATTCAATAGGATAAAGGGACTAAAAATTGTAGAATGCATACGTGCATAAATTACAATGGAGATAAACCATATTATCACACTGACTAAAACAGTTAGATGAAAATATGCTAAAAAGAACATTAGCAAGTGTCATAACACTTAAAACAGTATACTACAAAAATACAATAGAAATTCACAGTCCAGGTTCGCAGAGAATCTTTAAGGTAGCTTCAGCCGAAGCGACCAGAAATGGAGGGATGGACCAAATATGGAAGAAACTTGAAAGTGCCAGTTAAGAGCAAGCGGGCAGTAATGTAACTACCGCTGTACCAGCCGTAGCAGCTGATACGGGGCCCACGGCATGAGGGGGCGCGTGCCGCCCGCTGACACGCCCCCCCATATGCCCAGTGGCGCTGCTAGCAGCCATTATGTCTGCTACAGCGGTAGCGACGCTAATACGTGACTCACACCGCCGGGCCTCTAACATTTGTGGGCCAGGCGGCACAGGCCTCTCATGCCTGGTGGTGTCACTAGCACCGGAGGGGCAGGTGAAAATACACGCATTAGCGTGCCCGACTATTCAGCGCCTTACAATGATGCTGAAATCATTTTGCTGCGCCAATGAGCGCCTTTCAACAACGCTAGTGGCACGATTACATCATCACGCCGCTACCGTGGTTGAAAAGTGCTGATTGACGGGGCAAGTCACTCAGCCCTGCCAATCAGCGCCTTTCAACAACGCGCTGCTTGTGACGTTCAGCTCCAGCAGACCTGCTCGGAAGAGAACAGATCTGCATTGCCACCGGACGGGAACGGGATCAGGGTGAGTATGTAAAGATTTTTTTTCTACTAAAACTGTGAGTGGCATTATCTACAGTGGGGGCTCTATCTACAGGGGGGGGGTCTATATTTGGGGATATGGAACACTATATACAGGGGGAGCTATATGTACGGCACTATCTACAGGGGTGGGCTATATGTGGGACACTATATACAGGGGTGGGCTATATGTGGAGCACTATCTATAGGGGGAGTTATCTGTAAGGCACTATCTATAGGGGTGGGCTATATGTGAGACACTATATACAGGGGTGGGTTACCTGTGGGGTTGCACTAAATTGAGCTGTATTTGTTCTGGTGCTGTATATATATACTGAGCTTGGTTCTGGTGCTGTATATATGTACTGAGGTTTGTTCTGATGCTGTATATATGTACTGGTCTTGGTTCTGATGGCTGTATTTATGTACTGAGCTTTTTTCTGGTGCTGTTTATATGTACTGATCTTTGTTCTGATGCTGTATTTATGTATTGAGCTTTGTTCTGGCGCTGTATATATGTAAGAGCTTGGTTCTGGTACTGTATCTATGTACTGAGCTTGTGTAATGACAGGGTAGGGAGACAGACAGGTGAGCCCTAATCTACCCGCCACTCAGTCCCTGCCTACTTGCAACGACCCGTCCTAAGCGACGGGGTACAACTGGGCGACGGTCCCTACGCTCAGTAAGTGCAAGACAGACAAACAGACCTAGGGTTCACAGAAGAGAGGGAAAAGGGTCAGCTGCCCACGGAGACACCGTGAGCAACAAGAGTAGTGAACGAGCCGAGTCAAACCAGGAGAGAACGAGGGACAAAACGCTGAGCAGGAGAGTGGTCAGAAAGCCAACGTCAATAACAAGCAGATGATGAGTAGTACAAGCAGCAGCAGAAAGCCAGGAAACAAGCATAGAAGAATCACAGGCAAAGGAGGAACAGGATAGGCAGGTATAAATAGACAGTGGGCGGGAGCTAGCTCCATCTGGCCAGGCTGTGATAGGCTCTCCCACTCCTAAGCCTGCCATCCTGAGTGGTGGAAGATGGAGTCAGTCTCACAGACATAGGAGCAGGTGCAGACTGATTGCCCATGGGCGTCGACACAGAAGCTGTGTCTGGCAAATCCTTTACAGCTTGGTTCTGGGGCTGTATTTATGTATTGAGCTTGGTTCTGGTGCTGTGTTTATGTACTGAGCTTGTTCTGGTGCTGTAAATATGTACTGAGCTTGGTTCTGGGGATGTATATTTGTGCTGAGCTTTGTTCTGCTGCTGTATTTATGTACTGAGCTTGGTTCTGGGGCTGTATTTATGTACTGATCTTGGTTCTGGTATTGTATATATGTACTGACCTTGGTTCTGGTATTGTATATATGTACTGAATTTGGTGCTAGTGCTGTATTTATGTACTGAGGTTAATTATGGTGCTGTATATATGTCAGAGCTTGGTTCTAGTGCTGTATTTATGTACTGAGGTCATTTTGGTGCTGTAAATATGTATTGAGCTTGGCTCTCGTGCCGTGTATATGTATGAGCTTGGTTCTGGTGCTGCATTTATGTACTAAGCTTGTTGTGGTGCTGTATATATGTACTGAGCTTGGTTCTGGAGTTGTAAATATGTACTGAGCTTGGTGTGGTGTTGTATATATGTACTGAGCTTTGTTCTGGTGCTGTATATATGTACTGAGGTTAGTTCTGGTGATGTATATATGTATTGAGTTTGGCTCTCATCCCGTATATATGTATGAGATTTGTTCTGGTGCTGTATTTATGTACTGAGCTTGGTTGTAGTACTGTATTTATGTCAGAGCTTGGTTCTAGTGCTGTATTTATGTACTAAGCTTGGTTGTGGTACTGTATATAGGTATGAGCTTGTTTTTGGAGCTGTAATTATATAGGGTATATTTATAATAACAAAATTGCACGGCAGATGGAATTGTTTTCAATTCATTGTATATTTAATGGGAACCTGTCTGGTAGTTTTAACCCCTTCAACCGCCACCATGCGGTAATATATGACCTGACAATATTTCCAAATGTATGTTTTTTTCAGATGCAGCAAAATCTATAAAATGAACACTATATGCTAATTTCTCATTAAAGGGTCATGGGGTGGTGCCGATATCCTGAATTGTCACATAGTCCTGCCTCTAAGCCCACCTTTCCATGTTTAATTGACATCTCCCTGGCTGATACAACTTTCTCGAATGTGCCATTGCCTATTACTACTTGGGGGGCTGTGTGGCACTATATACAAGGGGGGGCTGTGTGGCACTATACACAAGGGAGAGCTGTGTGGCACTACTAAGGAGGGGCTGTGTGGCACTATCTACTAGGGGGGCTGTATGGCTTTATTTACAAGAGAGAGGGCTGTTGCTCTATCTACAGGGGGCTGTGCATGGCACAATCTACTGGGGTCTGTGTGTGACACTATTTAATAAGGGGGGCTGTGTGGCACTATCTACTAAGGGGGGGCTGTGTGTCACTATATACAAGGGAGGGGGGCTGCGTGGCACTATATACAGGGGGAGCTGTATGGTGACATATACAGGGGGGCATTTTGGCGATATCTAGATATCTACAGGTGGGCTGTATGGCACTATCTACAAAGGGGAGGTGGGGGTGCTATGTACAAGTGGGGTGTGCCACTGTCTACAGGCGGGGCTGTATAGTGCTGTCTACAGGGGGCTGTATGGCACAAACTACAGGGGGCACTATCTATAAGGGGGGCTTGAAAATGCCTTCATAGAGAAAGGTGAAACATTGTGGTCTGATGTTAGATAAATAAATCTACTTTTTTTGAGTGCTGCTTCATGTTCTCTTTTCTTGGATATAAGGGTGGCTTTGTGTGGCACCTGGGGGGGGCCCAGTCAAGTGTTTGCTATAGGGCTCAGTCTTTCCTAGTTACTCTCCTGCAAGTGGGCTCCAGTGTACTGGATCAGTACATGAAATTGAGTGCTAGAAGTGGTAAATAGACTCATTGAGAGTCCAGCAAAGGATAAAAGGATACAGAATCAAGTGGAGACCTGAGAGATTTTGTCCGTTCTTGAACCAGAGTTGAAGGACGTTTTTTCCTCAATGGAGATTTGTCGCCATCTTGTGGTTGGTAGAGGGACCACTTGGACAAAAGTTTAGCAGCTTCTATTTGGTCAGCGATGACATGAGTGGATCCGTCATTTTTAATTATTCATTTGACAGGATAATCCAATTTGTAAACAATATTGGTGTCCCTAGGATTTTAGTAAATATAGCAAATTCTCTTCTTCTAGAGAGGGTAGCAGAGGATAGGTCAGCATATAAGGAGATTTGATGAAAGCGTTCTGGAATTCTTTTAAAGTAGTAAAAATGGAGTCTTGCAAGCACATCCCTTGATGCAGTGGGTGGAAGATTTCTGGGTTTGGGAACTTTGGGAGCTCTATCAATAAGGAGATCACGCTCTTTGGCTGTGGGAATAAGAGCTACAAATACATCTGTCAGAAATTCCTGTAGTTGGGAGTCTGAAACAGACTGTGGAATGTTCGTGAATCTGATATTATTTCTCCAAGAGCGGTCTTCTAGGTCAGCTAGTTTTAGCTTCAAAATGGAGAAATCCTCTTCCTGTGAGTGTCAACTGGTGACAGGAGCATGGAGGTAAGAGCAGCATCATGTTACTTCCCACAGGGGAAAGGCTGTGTAGATTTCTCAGAGGAAAAATGATGCTGAGGGGACTTATGTTTGTTTGTGGCCACCTGAGAAAGAGACAAGCTGGTTGTAGGAGGGGAAGTGCTCACCTCCAATGCCATTTGTAATGTCGTGGGTCTCTGGCATGCTCCGGAGCCCGTGCCATCTTGGTTTGAGGAGACCAGAGGGAAGAAAGCTGTAAGTCTCGACGGACTGGTTTCTTTCTTTTTGCTCCTGGTCATGATGGTGGACCACCCTAGGATGATGAGTATTTGAGCCTCAGTCAGGGTGATCCGGTTGATTTAGCAGGTGCTGTTTGAGCCGCTATCACAGCACGGAGCTCTCCTCTCATACGTCCTCTTCCTTCAGCATCCGGCCATTTTTTGAACATCCTTTTCTTTTTCCAGGACGTTACACGCATTACAACTTTCTCACAAGAAAATTTCAAAACCTAGTTTTTTAGGGACCAGATCAGTTCTGAAGTGGTTTAGAATTTAAAAAACCGCAACTCAAAGTATTCAAAGCAGCATTTAGAAAGTTTCTTAACCCATTAGGTCAGTCACAGAAATGAAAGAAAAGTGGATTTGAAATTTTTATACATATCATTTGTTTTTTTTTATGAAATCCATTTTAATTCATTTTTTTCTGTAAGGCTGGGTTCACACGAGCATGTTACATCCGTAAAGGACAGAACGTATTTCGGCCGCAAGTCCCGGACCGAACACACTGCAGGGAGCCGGGCTCCTAGCATCATAGTTATGTACGACGCTAGGAGTCCCTGCCTCGCTGCAGGACAACTGTCTCGTACTGTAATGAAAGGAAGGAGGGTTGGATCCAGCGTGGATTGTAGAATAAAATGGAACGAAGTTCCAAGTTTAATGGACAAAAAGTATTTGATTAAAAATCAGGACTTAGGTAAAGAGTGTGAAATCCTGGTAGTGTAAGGAAAAAATATCGGTGAAAAAGCCTACGCGTTTCAGACGCTGCACGCGTCCTTAGTCATGGCTGGTGCTGACCTACTAGTTTGTGTGGCTGGAATATATATCTCTGCCTACAGGTGTTGCTGGTAACTTTAATTGCATTCCCGTGTGTCTCTATTTCTTTATTTAATAGTGACGAAGTATTGTACATTTCTATATGAGAATGAACGATATATATTGATTTGAAGGAACCCTTGTGTGGGGGCTAATAAAACCTTATAATTTCCAAAAATAGGCTGTGTTACAAATGTAATAGACCGATGCGATCATGTTAACTCAGATCTGTCAAATGGAATAACTTCCGGTTCAAAGGGTGTTTTTTTTTAAGCTTGCGTTCCACAGTGTCTAGTAACCTAGGAACGCACACCGGAAACGGCCCAGCAGCTGGAGATCGACACCAAGGCGAACGGTGTGTTCGGATCATAGACATGAAAAAGAAGAAGAACATAGCCTATGTATGTATATTGATTAACTATAGTATATATGGTAGATGTGGCTGTGGCTATATTGGTTTGAATTATTTATTATAAAATAGATGTTTCAATATAATCGTCCGACTATGTTAGTTCTCAATAGAGAGTACAATTGGTGATTGTACTTATAGGTTGGGAAAAGAAAGTATGAAAGGGGAGCGCGATGTACACATATATTAGGTTAATGGTATTACCTCAATTGTATTAGTTGACCAGAATGTATATGTATTGTTTAGAAGGTCGGTGCTTGGTATTGATTACCAAATGAGAAGTAAAAGTAAAAGGTAGAAAGAATGAGCAGATATGAATAGAAAAGAAAATACGGAAGGTGTAAGAAAAATAGTGTCTGTTGCAAAACATGGTGGCTTAAAAGATGTAACGTGCAAAAAATCTATAACATGCACGTTGCATTATTAAAAATAGTGTGAACCTTGACATATTAGATACATTAAATGTTTATTTAGAATAAACACTGAAAAAACGACGTTAGTTAGAATTGAGTGGATACTTCCAAGATGACTAGTATATATCTAGTGTCTTATGGATATAGGTAAGTAGGTACATGGCATTGCAGAATATTCATATGTAATATTAATGTCATAATTATAGTATCTGCATATCAAGTATTATGTGTTTGGGGCCGATGTTGTACTAAACTGAACCAAATGTGCTTGGATATATATTAGTTAGTTATATATATTGCAATAACATATAAAGGGTAGAAATGGAAGTTGAGTACATACATTAATAATGGAGGCTCAAATCATTTCTTATGTTGAGACCATTAGGGAAACGGGTGTTCAGCCTGAAGATCCAATAGGCTTCACGTTGGTAAATTTTATGTTGTAGGTCCCCCCCTCTTTTAGGTAAATGAACTTTTTCGATGGCTTGGCATAGGAATGATTTGATTACTCTATTGTGCTGATATATAAAATGCTTGGCTGCATTAGAGGTATTAATGATGTTCTGGTTGCGGATATAGCTCAAATGCTCTAGTATTCTAATTTTAAGTTTTCTGCTAGTGCACCCGACATATTTTAATTTGCATTCTGTGCATTCGATAATGTAAATAACTGCGGTAGAGTTACAGTTGATGTAATTTTGCACTGTGAAAGTGGTTGTGTTGTCTGCGTTGGAAAAGGATTTACTAGGGTGAGCATAGGAACAGGTTTTGCATGGATATTGCCCGCATTTATAAAAGCCTTTATTTTCCAGCCAGGTCGTTTTTGTTTCATTTGGTGAGAAAAATGAGGGAGCTGCCGAGTGACGGAGCCTTTCGTGCAACTATTCTGACTCCTTCTTGGAGAATGGAGCGTAGACTATCATCGTCAAGTAGAATAGGTAAATATTTGTTTATTATACGTTTAATTTCGGAAAATTGGTTACTTTGTTGTAATATCAGAGTGGGTACATGATGATCAGGTTCTTTGGATTTGTTAGATTCACTCAGTAGATTATTTCTTGCCAGTTTGGCTGTGATGGTATTAGCCCTGTTGAGTGACCAATTTGAGTAACCTCTGTTTTGTAGTCTAGAGTGTATTTGTTTTTGTTCAATGTTGAATTGTTTATTGGAACTACAATTTCTTCTCGCTCGGTACATTTCTCCCACGGGAATGCTCATGATGTTTTTTTTCGAGTGGTTGCTGTTCGCATGCAATATGGTATTTGCGGAGGTTGGTTTACGATGTGTTTTGGATTCAATTGTTAAGCCTTCTGATCCTTTTAGTTCTAGATCCAGGAACACAATGTCAGTTTTATTGTAACTGTGGGTGAATTTGAGATTGTGAGAATTATCATTCATGTATTCCAGAAATTTAGGGATGGTTAGAACATCTCCTTTCCAAATGAACAACAGATCATCAATATATCTCTTGTACCATTCAATGTGATGTCCAAAGAGATTGTTGGTAGAAAAAATGGCATGTTCCTCCCACCATGCCATCACTAGGTTGGCTATTGACGGGGAGAATTTGGCTCCCATAGAAACCCCCTTAAGTTGTAAGTAGAATTTACCATTGAATTGAAAAAAATTATGAGTCATGAGAAACATCAATACCTCCAAGATATATTTTTGAAAATTTTTGGTGTATACACTGTGAGTGGCTAGATGGTGTTCTAGAGCGGCGTATGCAGTCTGGTGGGGGATCGAAGTGTATAAAGACACTACGTCACAGGTAAGCCATGAATATTCTTTTTTCCATATTTTGTGTTGAAAAGAGCGCAAGACGTCTCGTGTGTCTCTCAAAAATGCTGGGGTTTGCTGAGCTAATGGCTGTAGTAGTGCGTCCAGCCATTCAGATAATTTTTCTAGGATGGAACCGATGCCTGAGACAATCGGGCGCATGGGTGGGGGTTTTATTTGTTTATGAATTTTGGGGAGGGCATGTATTATTGGTATAATCGGCTGTTCGATGTAAATATAGTTAATTTGTTTCTGATTAATATGTCCATTTTTGAGACCTTCATCCAGAAGCTGTTTCATTTTAATTTGGATTCTTTCCGTGGGGTTGTTTTCTAATTTTTTGTATGTCTGTTCGTCTGATAGAAGATCCAGTATGGACGCTTTGTAGTCGGATTTGTCCATGACGGCTATCCCTCCCCCTTTATCAGCCATTTTGATTATAATTTCTTTATTATTTTGAAGTGACTTCACTGCATTTTTTAATCTGTGGGGAAGGTTAGATTTGTATTTGGTCTGGTTTACTTTGTCGGACAACACTTGAAGTTCTTTTTCTAATATTGTCTGAAAGGTGTCCATTGAGTCAGTCCTTGATTTGATAGGATAATATTTTGTATTTGTTGTAGAAAAATTGCATAATTTGTTTGTGGTATTGGTTTCTGGGTTGAGACTATCTATACGAAGACTGTCTAAACAAGCAATAGTTTGAAATTCTTGAAAAGAAAAAAAGGCTGCAGGTTGATCATTGTTATCTTGTGATGATACATCATATGAATCTGTTTGTTCCACTATAGTATGGAACGGTGCCATTATGGAATCTTCAACCAGATTCATTTGTTCAATGCTTGAAGGGTACGATGTAGAGGTAGGGTTCTCAGACAATGTTCTATGACCACTTGTTATAGGACTTGACAATGAAGTGTTATTTTGAGTTGTGGATTGTTGGTCAGAAATAAGAAAGTGTCGTTTGATGGTAAGATTTCTTACGAATTTATTGATATCAAGAATAGTATGGAAGATGTCAAAATTATTATTCAGTGCAAAGTTCAGACCCAGCGACAGAGCTTCATTTTGTGCCGGCGTGAGTGTGATAGAAGATAAATTGACCACGTTGGAATTTAGAGTTGGTATTTCCGTGATCGGAGGTGACGGCTCTGGTTTTGTTCCAGTCTTTCTATGTTTCCTGCCGCCCCTCCTTCTTCGTTTTTTGAAAACGTGTATTGGATGGAATCAGATCTGTGGGCATATTTAGTGCGAGTTCCATAATTTTCGTCTTCGGAGAGTCCTTCCAGTGATTCCGGTTCAGTGGAACTGAAACTCACTCTGTTTGGTGTGTCTCTCTGTTTGTTATGTTGTTGGAAACTTCGATTTTTAAGAATGGGTTTAGGTCTTATCCGATTTGAGTCCCTTCTATTCCAATTATATACTTGGTTGTTCTTGTAGTCTCGCGTATCTCTTATAAACTTGTTTTTTTGGGATTCTGCTAGAGATCGATCAAGTTTGTCTATGTATAATGAAGTTCGGGTATCCAACATTGTAAGATCTGGTGAGCTGGGAAGATCGTCTATTTTAGATTTGATTTCCAATATTTTTGCCTCTAGTTCTGTTAGTTTGACTTCCTCTTCTTTAGTGATGAGCTTCATCAATTTAATGGAACATTCTGTGAGCGTCTGGTTCCATTCCTTATTAAATGTTTCTGAGTAGTTGAACGTAGGTAGTTTTTTAATCCTTAGGCCTCTTGGAATCATATCTTTCTCTATGTAATTCTTAAGAGTGGTTAAGTCCCACCATATTTTGGCTTGTTGAGCCATAAACTTTTCCATGTCATGGAACAGATTTTCCATATCTTGGTTGTGCGTAGGTACACTACCTTGGTTGCCAAAGACCTTAGCTGCCATTTGTGCTCTGGTTATTTGTGTAACACTGGTCATGATGAAGAGTTTATGTTGATTTCAATTTGTCGAGAATTGTGTTTAAATGGTATTGGGGTAATTGTCTACTGTCAAAGGTTATTAGTTCAATATAAAAACACAGAAAAATGAAGGAATTCAGCCACTGTAGTTGTATAATTATCAAATAGTAGGTCTATTATTTTACTTTTACTTGTAACTGGTAATATTCAGTGATAGATTCCCTTTTGACACTATTCACACGGCAGTTAGATGCGTTAGTTATAGCAATACAATTTCAGTCCTGGTGGTATGAAGACATAAGGTAAGGTAGGCACGTGAGACACAAGCCGAGGGTGAATAGACAAAAATAGAGATAGAGACCTCCAGCTCACCTTATATATATATATATGACTCAGGTCATCCTGCACGGATCCTCGTGTCGGCACACGATAAATGGACAACAATGAAAGGAAGGAGGGTTGGATCCAGCGTGGATTGTAGAATAAAATGGAACGAAGTTCCAAGTTTAATGGACAAAAAGTATTTGATTAAAAATCAGGACTTAGGTAAAGAGTGTGAAATCCTGGTAGTGTAAGGAAAAAATATCGGTGAAAAAGCCTACGCGTTTCAGACGCTGCACGCGTCCTTAGTCATGGCTGGTGCTGACCTACTAGTTTGTGTGGCTGGAATATATATCTCTGCCTACAGGTGTTGCTGGTAACTTTAATTGCATTCCCGTGTGTCTCTATTTCTTTATTTAATAGTGACGAAGTATTGTACATTTCTATATGAGAATGAACGATATATATTGATTTGAAGGAACCCTTGTGTGGGGGCTAATAAAACCTTATAATTTCCAAAAATAGGCTGTGTTACAAATGTAATAGACCGATGCGATCATATTAACTCAGATCTGTCAAATGGAATAACTTCCGGTTCAAAGGGTGGTTTTTTTTAAGCTTGCGTTCCACAGTGTCTAGTAACCTAGGAACGCACACCGGAAACGGCCCAGCAGCTGGAGATCGACACCAAGGCGAACGGTGTGTTCGGATCATAGACATGAAAAAGAAGAAGAACATAGCCTATGAACATCATTAATACCTCTAATGCAGCCAAGCATTTTATATATCAGCACAATAGAGTAATCAAATCATTCCAATGCCAAGCCATCGAAAAAGTTCATTTACCTAAAAGAGGGGGGGGACCTACAACATAAAATTTACCAACGTGAAGCCTATTGGATCTTCAGGCTGAACACCCGTTTCCCTAATGGTCTCAACATAAGAAATGATTTGAGCCTCCATTATTAATGTATGTACTCAACTTCCATTTCTACCCTTTATATGTTATTGCAATATATATAACTAACTAATATATATCCAAGCACATTTGGTTCAGTTTAGTACAACATCGGCCCCAAACACACAATACTTGATATGCAGATACTATAATTATGACATTAATATTACATATGAATATTCTGCAATGCCATGTACCTACTTACCTATATCCATAAGACACTAGATATATACTAGTCATCTTGGAAGTATCCACTCAATTCTAACTAACGTCGTTTTTTCAGTGTTTATTCTAAATAAACATTTAATGTATCTAATATGTCAAGGTTCACACTATTTTTAATAATGCAACGTGCATGTTATAGATTTTTTGCACGTTACATCTTTTAAGCCACCATGTTTTGCAACAGACACTATTTTTCTTACACCTTCCGTATTTTCTTTTCTATTCATATCTGCTCATTCTTTCTACCTTTTACTTTTACTTCTCATTTGGTAATCAATACCAAGCACCGACCTTCTAAACAATACATATACATTCTGGTCAACTAATACAATTGAGGTAATACCATTAACCTAATATATGTGTACATCGCGCTCCCCTTTCATACTTTCTTTTCCCAACCTATAAGTACAATCACCAATTGTACTCTCTATTGAGAACTAACATAGTCGGACGATTATATTGAAACATCTATTTTATAATAAATAATTCAAACCAATATAGTCACAGCCACATCTACCATATATACTATAGTTAATCAATATACATACATAGGCTATGTTCTTCTTTTTCATGTCTATGATCCGAACACACCGTTCGCCTTGGTGTCGATCTCCAGCTGCTGGGCCGTTTTCGGTGTGCATTCCTAGGTTACTAGACACTGTGGAACGCAAGCTTAAAAAAAACCACCCTTTGAACCGGAAGTTATTCCATTTGACAGATCTGAGTTAACATGATCGCATCGGTCTATTACATTTGTAACACAGCCTATTTTTGGAAATTATAAGGTTTTATTAGCCCCCACACAAGGGTTCCTTCAAATCAATATATATCGTTCATTCTCATATAGAAATGTACAATACTTCGTCACTATTAAATAAAGAAATAGAGACACACGGGAATGCAATTAAAGTTACCAGCAACACCTGTAGGCAGAGATATATATTCCAGCCACACAAACTAGTAGGTCAGCACCAGCCATCACTAAGGACGCGTGCAGCGTCTGAAACGCGTAGGCTTTTTCACCGATATTTTTTCCTTACACTACCAGGATTTCACACTCTTTACCTAAGTCCTGATTTTTAATCAAATACTTTTTGTCCATTAAACTTGGAACTTCGTTCCATTTTATTCTACAATCCACGCTGGATCCAACCCTCCTTCCTTTCATTGTTGTCCATTTATCGTGTGCCGACACGAGGATCCGTGCAGGATGACCTGAGTCATATATATATATATATATATATATATATATAAGGTGAGCTGGAGGTCTCTATCTCTATTTCTGTCTCGTACTGTAATCATGTTTTCAGTACGGGACAGTAGTTCCACGGGGAGGCAGGGACTCCTAGCGTTGTACATAACTATGATGCTAGGAGCCCGGCTCCCTGCAGTGTGTTTGGTCCGGGACTTGCGGCCGAAATACGTTCCGTCCTTTACGGACCTAACATGCTCGTGGGAACCAGCACTCCCACAGAAGGTTTTACCAGAAAAATGCAAATCAATATTTATTGCCCAGACTATGCCGTTTTTTTTTTAAATATCCCACATGTGGCCCTAGTGTTGTAATGGACTGAAACAACAGCCTCAGAAGCAAAGAAGCACCTAGAGGATTTTAGGGCCTCCTTTTTATTACAATATATTTTAGGCACCATGTCATGTTTGAAGAGGTCTTGTGGGTCCATAACAGTGGAAACAGCCCCTAAAAGACACCATTTGGCAAACTACACCCCTCAAGGAATTTATAGAGGGGTATAGTGAGCATTTTGACCCCACAGATTTTTTGCTGAACTTAGTGGAAGTAGACCGTGAAAATTATTTTGTTACACTAAAACATAAAAATTACCAATTTTACAAGGCATAAAAGAGAAAAAGCACCCCAACATTTGAAAATCAATTTCTTTTTTGACCCACGGCATGGCTCAGAAGAGAAGGAGCACCATTTGGCTTTTGGAGCTCAAGTTTTGCTGGAATGGTTTTCGAGAGCCATGTCACATTTGCAAAGCCCCTGAGGGACAAAAACAGTGGAAACCCCCCTAAAAGTGACCCAATTTGGGAAATTGAAGCCCTCAAGGAATTTATCGAGGGGTATATTTTATTAGTACCATTTTTTGGTACGTACCATTTTTTTGATCACTTTTTCTTATTTTTTTTTTAGATCTAAGGTCACCAAAAAACTGTGATTTTGGCATTTTAATTTTTTTATTTTTACGGCGTTCACTGTGCGAGTTAAATAATGGTATACTGTAATAGTTCAAACTTCTACAGATGCACAGATACCAGTTTTGTTTATTTTTTACAAATAATATTTTTTTTAACTTTTAAAATTTTAGTTTTTTCACTTCTAATAATTTTATTTTATTTAACTTTTTTTTTCATGCTTTATTAGTCCCCCTAGGGGACTTGAACCACCGATCGTTAGATACAATACACTGCAATATAATAATGTATTGCAGTATATTGTCAGTTTTAAAGGTTTCTGTAACCGCGCGATCGCTGTACCTGTCCGTTAGACCCGGGTGTCAGCTGTAATACACACCTGACACCCGAAGCAAAGGGGGCGGGCTCATCGCATGAGCCCATTTCATACATCACCCCCCGACACCACAATCACGTCATGGTGTGTGAGGGCTTAATGCGCAGCGGATGGTGCAAAGTGAAAATTTAAATTTTCCACTGATATGCCATTTTAGTGCACAATATGTTGCACCCAGTTTGTGCCACTGAAGACAAATACCTCATAAAATGTTAAGCGGGTTCTTCCGGGTATGGCGATGCCATATATGTGGACATAAACATTCTGTAGATTTCAGAAGGTAGGGAGCGGCATTTGGCTTTTGTAGCCCAGATTTAGCTTGGTAGTAGTTCTGTTTGGGGTTTTACTGGTATTTCAGTTTCGAATGTGGGGGCATATGTAAGCTGGACGGAGTACATCAGGGTATATGTAAGCTGTGTGGAGTACATCAGGGTATATGAAAGCTGTGTGGAGTACATCAGGGTATATGTAAGCTATGCGGAGTACATCAGGGCATATGTAAGCTGTGTGGGGTAAATCAGGGCATAGTAAGATGCTATAATAATGCAGTAAATAAATAATAAACCGTGTGGACAGTGTCGCACTGATTAATGGTGCCCAATCGTATCTGCTTTTGGAACGCTCTGGTGTAGTAGGAGTTCTTGAGAGGTAGGGTCCTACTGAGAAGGCCGACTAATTCCACTTTTGACTAAGAATATGAAGAGTAGCTCTGAGTAGTGGTCTCATTGTATCGCAGTGTGATTGCCTATTGGATGTGATTAATACAGAACCCTAAGATGTAGGGGACTGTGGTAGAGAGCAGAAATCTTGAGATTCAGGGAACTGCAACCAATAGATAGAGAGAACCCTTGAGAGCAGGGCTAAAGGAGTGTGAAAGATTGTTGCCAGTTACGCACCAGATGTTGAGAGCCTGGTAGAGAATGCAGAGGCGTAACTAGGCTCTCCAGCACCCGGGGCAAATATTTAGTTTGGCGCCCCCCCCAACCTCTTTCCCGACATCATTTTTTCCCCACATTTTTTATGTGTAACCTTTTGTACAATTTAAAAGCAATATGTTATGTACTCCCTTCCAGCGGCTCCCTCGGTCTCCAGGACGTCGAGAGTCACTCACTCAGGCGTCGCCCAGCCTAGCAGACTGAGGCAGTCTGTAGCCAATAGGAGCTCAGGAACGTCAGGCCAATCAAAGCCTGGCTGATGTTCCTGAGCTCCCGTCCTCTCCTTATTTAGTTCAGCCTGGGTAGTAGGACTTTGCCTGTAATTAGAGTTATCTAGCCTGGTGCTTTCCCTTGTTTCAGACTCCCCTGAATGACTTGCATTTTGACTCCTTTGTGACCCCTGACCCCGGCTGGACTCCTGACTTTTCTTTGCCTTCTGACTTTTGTTTTTCCGCACTCTCCCGGTTTGACCCTGCCTGCCTGACTCCGCCCTTTGCGCCCAGACTTGTCCGTGGCGCAATTGCTCTCCCTCTCCCTCCGTGTACTTCCCAGGTGACCCTTTGTTATTTTGTACTGTCTCTGTCTTATCTGTTTGTCAGTTTCACTTGTCTTGTTGCTCAGTTGTGCAGAGGGGCCTCCCACTTCTCTTTCTACTCTGGTTAGAGCCTGTTTGTGCTGTCCTCTGAAGGGAGTAGTACACACCGTTGTAGGAAATCTTCAGTTTTTTGGCAATTTCTCAAATGGAATAGCCTTCATTTCTAAGAACAAGAATAGACTGTCGAGTTTCACATGAAAGCTCTCTTTTTCTAGCCATTTTGAGAGTTTAATCGAACCCACAAATGTAATGCTCCAGATTCTCAACTAGCTCAAAGGAAGGTCAGTTTTATAGCTCCTCTAAACAGCAAAACTGTTTACAGCGGTGCTAACATAATTGCACAAGGGTTTTCAAGTGTTTTCTAATCATCCATTAGCCTTCTAACACAGTTAGCAAACACAATGTACCATTAGAACACTGGAGTTATGGTTGCTGGAAATGGGCCTCTATATACCTATGTAGATATTGCATTAAAAACCAGACGTTTGCAGCTGGAATAGTCATTTAGCACATTAACAATGTATAGAGTGTATTTCTGATTAATTTAATGTTATCTTCATTGAAAAAAACTGTGCTTTTCTTGCAAAAATAAGGAAATTTCTAAGTGACCCTAAACTTTTGAACGGTAGTGTATATACAACGCTAGAACCAAGCTCGGGACATATATAGAACACCAGTACCAAGCTCAGTACATATATACAACACCAGAACCATGCTCAATACATAAATACAACAAACCTAGAAGGAAGACAAACATAAACCCCCTCTTCCACTTGTTCAAAATATAATCCCAGTGATGATCAGAAGGAAGCAAGGGGGGAAAGGCACATATAGGCCCGATATGTGGTCATTGGTAGTGACTCACATTGATAATAACCTAAAAAGGAGTCAATATACCACTAGTTACTATAAAACGTATACATTTTATTGTGTACAAATACATAAAAGCTATTACATAAAAAAGTTGCAGAGATGATAGCGACCACAGTGTGTGGAGATGGAAGCCAGACAGCATAAGTCTGAAATGATAATATGCATGTAATACATATATGGCAAGAAACGAGGATATGGATGTATAAATATAAAATGTATATAAGAGCTTTACTTGAAATACTGATAGGAGAGTCACTTATGTGATAGCCCAGGTAAAGCTCACAAACATATAATGACATGTGTTGGTAGCACATGTCAGCCCATAACCCACCAAACACAAGGTATGGTAGGTGAAGTAGTTGGACAATGCCAGTCACATAAACACAGAGGTACAAAATACAACATATCCTGAATACCAAATAACAGTCTTACCCATGGCACAGTGTCTGGCTGTCTGGCGTCACACCCCTGATTATATTTGAGTGCTGCTTCGCTTTCTCTTTCTTTGAAGCTCATTACATATATACAGCACCAGAACCAAGCTCAGTACATAAATACAGCACAAGAACCAAGCTCAATATACATATACATATACACAGTACCAGAACCAAACTCAGTACATATATACAACACCATAACCAAGCTCAGTACATATATACAACACCAGAACCAAGCTCAGTACATAAATACAACATATAAGAAAATGTAACAATTATCCAATTTATTACCTAGAAAAAAATGCAAACCAATTATGCACGGTGCCGCCAATGGCAATAAAGTATCAAAAAACAAAACAAAAAGAGATCATTGGACAAACCAGCACACTAGGCAGAATACATTAGAAAAGAGAAATAGAGATTGTATTAATTAGTTAAAAATATGTTACATTTCATATTTTATAAGTTAGACACACAAGTTCCAAGATATAAAGATCCATAACATATAGAAATCAAGTTAAAAAATACACAAAGTATCCAAGTGAAGATATTAATGTATCACAATAATTGCTGCAGACTGCTAAGGATATAAGCAAGGTTCAAGTACAACTAAACAAGAGTGTATACAAATAGATCTTAATGTACTTATCTATTTCCAAGTATGATCAAGGGGCTCCATTGATGGAAAAAGTGAACAAATTTTAAGGTCAGTCGAAAGTGTCTATAGATTGTGCCCCACATATAGCCCCTATGTATATAGTGCCTCACATAGCCCCCCTGTATATAGTTCCCTACATATAGCCCCCTCTATAGATTGTGCCCAACATATAGCCTCCCTCTCCTCCTGTAGATAATGTGACACACACTTTTTAAAGAAAAAAAAACTTTACATACTCACCTTGTTTCCATTCCCGCGCCGTCCTGTGTCAATGCAGGTCTGCTCTCTTCTGAGCAGGTCTGAACGATGCAAGCAACACAATGGCGTCATTGCGCCGCTTGCGTCACTGAAAGGCGTTGATTGACATGGCTGAATGACCAAATCTGCGCCTTTCAACAATGGAAGCGGCACGCAACGTTGAAAGGTGCTGATTGGCGGGGCAAGTCATTCTGTCCTGCCAATCAGCGTCATTGTGTTATATAGACGAAGGTACAATTAGTGAAGGAGGGGGTGGCGGCGGCTGGTTTCAGTGGCACCGCCGCCCCCTCAGAGAAGCAGCAGACCATGGACGGTGCGGCCCTGGTTGCAGTCTCCGTTCCCGGCCATTGCAGGCAGGTGTCAGCTGTATAAAACAGCCGGCACCCACTGCATATTTTAAAGGATCTGCCAGACACAGCTTCTGTGTCGACGCCCGTGGTTAATCAGTCTGCATCTGTCCCTAGGTCTGATAGAGTGACTCAATCTGCTACCACTCAGGCTGGTAGGCTGAGGAGTGGGAGAACCTATCACAGCCTGGCCAGATGGTTCTAGCTCCCACCCTTGGTCTATTTATACCTTCATTTGTTGTCTGTCCTTTGCCTGTGATTCTAGGACGGACTGTGCAAGTAGGCAGAGACTGAGTGGCGGGTAGATTAGGGCACACCTGTCTCTCTATCCCTTCATTACATAATCACAGGCCCATATACCTTTTCTACCCTGGTTCCTACACTACTATGGACCCCCTTGAGGCCCTGGCTCAGTAAATGCAGGGTCTCTCCCTACAGGTCCAAGCCCTGGCTCAGAGGTGCAACCAGCGTGATGCTACCCAGGTAGTGCCTTCCACCTCACCTCTTGAACCCCACCTCAAGTTGCCTGATCGGTTCTCCGGGGACCGGAAGACTTTTTTCTCCTTTCAGGAGAATTGTAGGCTCTATTTCCATCTAAGGCCCCTCTCCTCAGGTTCTGAGAGCCAGCAAGTGGGTATAATTATGTCCCGGCTCCAGGATGGCCCCCAAGAGTGGACCTTCTCCTTGGCTCCTGACGCCCCTGAACTTTCCTCTGTTGACCTTTTTTTCTTCTGCTCTCGGGCTCATCTATAATGGGACTGACAAGACTGCCTTTGCCGAGAGTCATCTGGTGACCTTACGTCAGGGTAAGAGACCTGTTGAGGAGTACTGTTCTGACTTTAGGAAGTGGAGTGTAGCTTCACGGGGGAATGACCCTGCCTTAAGGTGCCAGTTAAATTGGGTCTATCGAACGCCCTGAAAGACCTGTTAGTTAGCTATCCCTCTTCTGACTCTCTAGACCAGGTTATGGCCTTAGCGGTATGTCTTGACCGACGTCTCAGGGAACGACGACTTGAACGTTTTTGTGCCTTTTCCTCTGGCTCCCCTATGATGGCTCCCCAGGCTCCGTTGCTTCGTTCTTCCACGGAAAACTCAGATGAACCAATGCAACTCGGGGCCTCCGTGTCTCCCCAGCAAAGTAGAGAGCTCCGCAGGAAGAATGGTCTCTGCTTCTACTGTGGGGATGACAAGCATCAAGTGAACGACTGTCCTAGGCGTAAGAATAAGCAGCCGGAAAACTTCCGCGCCTAAGTGACCATTGGGGAGGTCGCTTTGGCGCACAGGTATTTCCTGTAAATATGAAACCTAATAAGATCTTGCTTCCCGTTCAGGTCTCTTTTGAGGGTAGGTCTGCCACCGGCAGTGCCTTCGTGGATTCAGGGTCTTCTGCTAATATTATGTCTGTGGAATTTGCTATGTCTCTAGCTATGCCATTGATTGATTTACCTAAACCCGTCCCGGTAGTGGGTATCGACTCCACTCCACTTGCTAATGTTTATTTTACGCAGCATACCCCTGTTTTTGAACTCATTGTTGGCTCCATTCATTTGGAGCAGTGTTCTGTACTGGTGATGCAGGGATTATCGTCCGATTTGGTTTTAGGCCTTCCCTGGTTGCAGAGGCATAATCCCACGTTTAACTGGAATACGGGGGATCAATCTAAATGGGGTAATGAATGCATGACGTCCTGTTTTTCTGTTAATTTTATTTCTCTCCCTGAGGAGGTGAACACTCTACCTGAGTTAATTCAGGACTTCGCTGATGTTTTTTCTAAAAAGGCCTCCGAAGAGTTACCTCCTCATAGAGAATATATTGCGCTATCGATTTGGTACCAGGAGTACCTAAGGGTAGGATATTTAATCTCTCTTGTCCCAAACGTGAAGCCATGAGAGAATATATCCAGAAAAGCCTGGCCAAGGGTTACATTCGTCCCTCTACTTCTCCGGTAGGTGCTGGCTTCTTCTTCGTCGTAGGGATGGAGGATGGTGGTCCTCGGCCGTGCATCTCTTTACCGAAACTTGAATAAGGTCACTGTAAGGAACCAGTATCCCCTTCCTTTGATTCCTGATCTTTTCAATCATGTTCAAGGGGCCCAATGGTTCTCTAAGTTTGATCTTCGGGGGGCTTATAACCTTATCCGAATCAGAGAAGGGGATGAGTGGAAGACTGCATTTAACACACCCGAAGGTTATTTTGAATACCTCGTCATGCCCTTTGGGTTGTGTAATGTTCCCGCGGTCTTCCAGAATTTCATTAATGAGATTTTGAGAGACTACCTTGGGGTATTTCTTGTAGTGTACCTTGATGACATACTTGTGTTTTCCAAGGACTGGTCTTCCCACATTGAGCATGTCAGGAAGGTGCTCCAGGCCCTTCGGGAAAACAAACTCTTTGCTAAAACCGAAAAATGTGTGTTTGGGGTGCAGGAGATACCATTTTTGGGTCATATCCTCACTCCTAATGAATTCCACATGGACCCTGCCAAGGTTCAGGCTGTGGCTGAATGGGTCCAACCTGCCTCCCTGAAGGCGTTACAGTGCTTCCTGGGGTTTGCTAATTACCACAGGAGATTTATTGCTAACTTCTCGGTCATCGCTAAGCCTCTTACGGATCTTACTCGCAAGGGTGCTGATATCCTCCACTGGCCTCCGGAGGCGGTCCAGGCTTTTAAGATCCTTAAGAAGTGCTTTATCTCTGCCCCAGTGCTGATTCAGGCTAACCAAATGGCGCCATTCATCGTGGAGGTTGACGCCTCCGAGGTGGGAGTGATTGCTGTCTTGTCCCAGGGTACCAGGTCTCCCACCCATCTCCGTCCCTGTGCCTACTTCTCCAGGAAGTTCTCGCCACTGAGAGTAACTATGACGTTGGCAACCGCGAACTCTTAGCCATTATATGGGCATTTGAAGAGTGACGTCACTTCTTGGAGGGGGCTAGGCACCAAGTAACGGTCCTTACCGACTACAAGAATCAGGTTTTCCTAGAATCTGCCCGGAGGCTAAACCTGAGACAAGCTTGATGGGCGTTGTTTTTTACTAGATTCAACTTTGTGGTCACCTATAGGGCTTGGTTTAAAAATATTAAAGCTGATGCACTGTCACGTAGCTTCATGGCCAGCCCTCCCTCGGAGGAGGATCCTGCTTGTGTTTTGCCCCCAGGTATAATTATATCCTCTGTTGATTCTGACTTAGTCTCCGATATTGCGGCTGATCAAGGTTCAGCTCCCGGTAACCTTCCTGAGAACAAGCTGTTTGTTCCCCTGCAATTCCGGCTAAGGGTACGCAGGGAAAATCATGACTCTGCACTATTTGGCCATCCTGGCATCCTGGGTACCAAGCACCTCATTTCTAGAACCTATTGGTGGCCTGGGTTGCCAAAAGACGTTAAGGCCTACGTCGCCGCTTGTGAAATTTGTGCTAGGTCCAAGACTCCCAGGTCCCGACTACCGGGCTTACTATGTTCTTTGCCCATTCCTCAGAGACCTTGGACCCATATCTCCATGTATTTTATCACCGATCTGCCTCCATCCCAAGGCAAGTCGGTGGTGTGGGTTGTAGTAGACCGCTTCAGTAAGATGTGCCACTTTGTGCCCCTCAAGGAACTACCCAATGCCAAGACGTTAGCTACCTTGTTTGTCAAACACATCCTGCGTCTCCATGGGGTTCCTGTCAATATTGTTTCTGACAGAGGGGTACAATTTGTTTTATTGTTTTGGAGAGCTTTCTTTAAGAAGTTGGAGATTGATCTGTCCTACTCCTCGGCCTTCCATCCTGAAACAAATGGCCAAACTGAGAGGACTAATCAGTCTCTAGAACAATATTTAAGGTGTTTTGTCTCTGACTGTCAATATGATTGGGTCTCCTTCATTCCCCTCACCGAATTTTCCCTTAATAGCTGGGTCAGTAACTTGTCAGGGGTCTCCCCCTTTTTCTGTAATTTTGGGTTTAATCCACGGTTCTCCTCCGTTTCACCTGGTGGTTCCAACAATCCCGAGGTAGATGTTGTTCATCGGGAACTGTGCACAGTCTGGACCCTGGTTCAGAAGAACCTTGAGGCGTGTTAGAGCATACAAAAGACTCAGGCAGATAAAAGATGTTCTGCTAACCCCTTGTTTGTGGTCGGGGATCTGGTGTGGCTCTCTTCAAAAAACTTGCGCCTTAAAGTTCCGTCCAAAAAGTTTGCTCCCCGGTATATAGGGCCGTACAAGGTCATTGAGGTCCTTAACCCCGTCTCCTTCCGACTGGAGTTACCCCGTCCTTTTAAATACACAACGTGTTTCATGCCTCCCTCCTGAAACGCTGCTCCCCGTCCTTGGCTACCTCGAGGAAACCCCCGGTCCCTGTTCCCACCCCTGAAGGGGTAGAATTCGAGGTGGCCAAGATTGTGGACAGCAGGATGGTCCGAGGCTCCCTCCAGTACCTGGACCATTGGAGAGGATACGAGCCTGAGGAGAGGACTTGGGTTCCCGCCCGGGATGTTCACGCTGGGTTATTGCTCAGGAGGTTCCATCTTCGGTTCCCCAATAAGCCAGATCCACCTAGGAAGGGTCCGGTGGCCCCTCATAAAAGGGGGGGGGTACTGTAAAGGATCTGCCAGACACAGCTTCTGTGTCGACGCCCGTGGTTAATCAGTCTGCTTCTGTCCCTAGGTCTGATAGAGTGGCTCGATCTGCTACCCCTCAGGCTGGTAGGCTGAGGAGTGGGAGAACCTATCACAGCCTGGCCAGATGGTTCTAGCCCCCGCCCTTGGTCTATTTATACCTTCATTTGTTGTCTGTCCTTTGCCTGTGATTCTTGTGTTTCCTGGCTCTGCTGTTCCTGCTAATACCATTGACCTCTTCTTCATATTGACCCTGCTTTACTGAATATTCTCCTGTTCTGCTTTTGTTACCGCGTACTCTCCAGGTTTGACTTGGCTCATTCACTACTCTGTTGCTCACGGTGTTTTGTGGGTAACTGCCCCTCTTCCCTTGCTTCTGTGTTCCCTTGTCTGTCTTTGTTTGTCGTTCACATAGTGAGCGTAGGGACCGTCACCCAGTTGTACGCCGTCGCCTAGGACGGACTGTGCAAGTAGGCATGGACTGAGTGTCGGGTAGATTAGGGCTCACCTGTCCGTCTCCCTACCCCTTCATTACACATATGGTGCGAGCTGAGCACATGATTCTGCGCCATATTGTGACAGCGCACATTCGCCATACATGTACGGCAGACGTCACTAAGCAGTTACGCATATTGTGCCTCTTAAAGGGATAGTAAACATAAAGCTTTTGTTAAGGATCTGCCAGGCACAGCTTCTGTATCCACGCCCATAGGTAATCAGTCTGCACCTGCTTCTATGTCTGTGAGACTGACTCCATCTTCCACCACTCAGGATGGCAGGCTTAGGAGTGGGAGAGCCTATCACAGCCTGGCCAGACGGAGCTAGCTCCCGCCCTCTGTCTATTTATACCTGCCTTTCCTGTTCCTCCTTTGCTTGTGATTCTTCTCTGTTGGTTTCCTGGCCCTGCTGCAGCTTCTTGAACTACTTGTCCCTGCTTCGTATTGACCCTGGCTTACTGACTACTCTTCTGCTCTGCGTTTGGTACCTCGTACACTCCTGGTTTGACTCGGCTTGTTCACTACACTCCTGCTCTACGTTTGGCACCTCGTACTCTCCTGGTTTGACTCGGCTCTTTTGCTACTCTTGTTGCTCACGGTGTTGCTGTGGGCAACTGCCCCGTTTCCCTTTGTTCTGTGTTTCCTTGTCTGGTTGTCTGTCGTGCACTTATTGAGTGTAGGGACAGTCGCCCAGTTGTACCCCGTCTCCTAGGGCGGGTCGTTGCAAGTAGGCAGGGACTGAGTGGCGGGTAGATTAGGGCGCACTTGTCTGTTTCCCTATCCCTGTCATTACAGCTTTGTGTACCACTGCATTTATAGTTGTGTTCAGTAAAGTTGAACACTCAAGACTACTACTTCCTCATGGGCCTTAGCAGTCGCTGTAGACTGAAATCAGAGACCGTGTTGATGCCTAAGATTTGACATCAGCACAATCTTCTCTATGGAGAAGGTGGATAAAGTCATTCACGAGGGCATGCCTACCCACTCCATTCTGTGGCAGAGGGGTGAATAGGAGCCCTGATCATGGAGACCATCTGTTTTTTTAGGTAACTTAGGATCAGTACGAGATACTTAAGAGAGATGAATTCCCTATATATATATATATATATATATATATATATATATATATATATATATATATATATATATATATATATATATATATATATTAATATATTTATATATACTGTAATATTGTGCTCAAAGGTGATTTTTCACGAAGGGATTTCCCTTTTAAACAGAAGACAATAGACCTGCACACGTCAAACAAAAAATCCTTACATAGATATGTTTCTCGGAATTTCCGCTATTACTTCTTAAAAGCATACAATTACAGTCTTTTTCTAGTCTTCCTCATTTTTCTTTAGGGTAAAGAGATTGTACTTTCAGCTATGTTCCTGCACATGCTTGCATTTATCTTCTCATACTGTGGATTCTTAATGCCATGTGATATACATGAACATCCTGTAGCTCGATTACCTGGAGACATCATGATTGGTGGGATTTTTCCAATTCATGAAGGAGTGACTAATTTATTACAGCGCCCTTATGCTGATGGATTTACTTGTACTGGGTAAGTGTTATAAGGATTGTAAGATAGATAGATCGTAGAATTTATTTTTATCCAAAATTACATACAATAAAATAAAAAATGAAACATTTTCCTTAAATGTGCCCCTAGACTTTAGTGGCCCTATTTGTTTTATTTTCTAAGCGGTTTAAATAATTTTTGCTTGTTTTTTTTCCAACAGATATTGCTGTTTTTCTATACAATTTGAATATTAACTTTATGTATTTTTGTTGTTTTTTTAAAATGTTATTAAGGGTGAAGTATACAAAAATGATGGCTTCACCGATCAGCTGACTGAAGGGGCTGCAGCGTACGTCGCAGTGGCCTCTTCAGTGCTTACCAGGCACAGCGGCGTACACTTCCGTAGCGGCTGTGCTTTGGATTGCAGCTCAGTCCCATTCATTGTGCCTGTAAAATGTGAAAAGGCTGCGGCGACATCAGCTGATCGGCAGGGGTGCTGGGAGTAAGACCCCACCGATCTTATATTGATGACTGGGCCATCAATATAAAAGTCCTGAGAACTGAGCTGCTGTACCAGGCACAGCCACAATTATATGTACAGGCACTATTCTTCTGATCGTCGGGGGTCCTGGATTAAAACCTCCACTGATCAAATCTTGATGGTCTAATCTAAGGATACACCATAAATATTAAAATCCCAACAAAAACTTTTTAAACCTCAATTACACCATAAAATTTCTACAAAATTTACGTATTTTTACTTTTCACATTATGCAATAAGAAATGAAAGTGAGCAAATATTTATGATAGTCTTTCAATGTTTTACAATATCTGATTTTGTTTCAGGCTGGATTTACGAAGTATGAATGATGCCCTTGGCATGATATATGCTATAGAAACAATTAACAATTCCACTGATTTTCAAGGGATAAAACTGGGATATGAAATTTATGATTCATGTGCGGATGGCATGAAAGCAATTCAAGCAACAATGAAGTTAATCCCAGAATTTTCTGCCATAGGAAACTCAACAGAGTGCAACTACAGAGAAGTTATACCTGCTGTCAAAGTTGTTATTGGAGAGGAGTTTTCTGAAATCTCTATTGCAATGTCAAGAATTCTAAGCACTTATTTTATTCCACAAGTAAGCGTCTTTCTATAGCAACAATGTTTTACTGTTGTTGAACATCATAGCTCTAGCCGCTTTTTTACTTCTATTTAAGGGGTTGTTCTGAAATGAGGACCTCCTGATAAACAGCTGAAGATAGAGGTGAAATGTGGTATTGTACAGCACCCATTCAAATAAATGGACGAACTTGTAATACATGGTCTCCCTGAGTCTTCCCAAGCAGGAGCTACTCTTCGCAGGGTCTCTCTGCAATGGCTAATAGAGTGGGTTCCCGATAACGGACCCCCACTATGACGTCCATATGTACTAATAGGGTATACTTCACAGATACATAATCTAGCAATATAGCTGACGCTAACTTCTTAAACCACTATGACATACATGAACATCGTGGAGTGCCCTAACTAAGGCCTCCATGGCATGAATGTACATTATAGTGATTGCGTGGGCATAGGTACTGTGCCCTTGCAATCAATAACAGAAGCCCATTGGTGATTGACAGCTGGGCTCATGTTGTAACATCTGGTACCAGAGAAAGCTCTTTTCCAGGCCGTTAACCCCTTAGATGCTGTGGTCAATTTCGACAGCGGAATCTAAAAGGCTTGACAGAGCTTTTTTTAAAAAAATGCTCAGTCCTGAAAGCTTAAAATAGGCTGGTACTTAAAGGGATTTCCCTAGATAAAATGACTATGTGTTAATGCTTCTAAATACATTTGTAATATACTTACATTTTCCAAATTGGCCCCGTTTCCATATGCTGCCGTGGGTAATTGACGGGTGACGTCACTCTCTGGCCGCTGTGTTGATTTTCAATTCTTTTCCGGGTATACGACATGTCACTTGTGACATGCTGTGTATGGGCTGTTCTGTTGTACCGCTCGTAATGCACATGCGCGGTCCCTGCTTTTATCTCGAGAACAGCAGGGACCGCGAGAACAGCAGGGACCGCACATAAATTTTAACAGAACAGCCCATACATGGCACGTCACAAGTGATGTGTTGTATACCCGGAAAAGAATTGAAGATAAAACACAATGGCCAGAGAGTGACGTCACCCGTCAAGTACCCCATGACAGCATCTGGAAACGGGGCCAATTTGGAAAATGTAAGTATATTACAAATGTATTTATATTAAGAAATTAGTAGCGTTAACACATAGTCATTTTATCTCGGAAAACCCCTTTAAGGGGTTTATCCCTTTAGGAAGTAGCCTATTTTGGCCTTCAAGATTCGCTGATTTTTCATCGTCGCAACAGGAGCCGCACCTTTTTTATTTTTCCATCGATATAGCCGTATGAGGGTTTGTTTTTTTACACAAGTTGTAATTTTTAAAGTCACCATTTTGGGGTGCACAAAATGTATTGTATAACTTTTTGATTCTTTTTAAGAGAGGGTGGAACAAAAAGCAATTATGCCATTGCATCTTGGGTTTTGTTTATACAGCATTCACCATGCAATATAAATGATAAGTTAACTCTTTTCTGAAGGTCAGTATATTTCCGGTACCAATTTTTTTTTCGTTTTACTACTTTTGCACAGTAAAAACACTTTTTACTGGAGAAATTATTTGTTTTTAACAACACAACTATTTTAATTGTCCGTCGACAAAGCTTTGTGAGGGCCTGTATTTTCAGGACATGTTTTCATTAGTACCATTATGGGGTCCATATGAATTTTTGATCGCTTTTTATTTTGATTCTGTGAGGTGGGATACGTGTTCGCTGTGGTGGGTTAAAAAACATGAGAATTTTATAGTTTGAATTGTTACAAATGCGGTGATACCAGTTATGTGTATTACTTTGCAATATTTTTTTACATAGAGCATTTTCTTATTGGGGGTAAAAAAAATGTGTCTTTTTTTCTCTTTATTCTTTTTATGCATATTTTTTTATAATTTTGTTTAGCTTATTTGACATTTTCTTTTTAGTCCCACTAGGGTACTAGTCTATGCGATCATTTGATTGCTGATATAATACACTCTAAGGGCGGGTTCACACATGGCGGAATTTCACTTAAATTCCGCTGCGGACACTCCGCAGCGTTAATCCGCAGCGGAGCCGTTTCTCCATTGACTTTCACTTTAATTTAGCAGTGTTCGTTTACACGATGCGTACAATTCCGCTGCGGAGCATAGGCTGCGGAGCGGAATTTGGTGTCCGCAGCATGCTCTGTCTGTTGCGGAGCAGTGGCGGACTGGTTGCGGACTCATGGCGGAATTTCTCCATTGACTTCAATGGAGAGTCAAAATTCCGCAATGAAGTCCGCAGATCTTATGTGTGCTGCGGAGCGTATTGTTTTTACTACCATGACATTTCTTCATTCTGGCTGGACCTATGTATTTCTAGGTCTACAGCCAGACTGAGGAAGTCAATGGGGCTCCCGTAATGACGGGAGTGTTGCCTGGAGACGTCAGTAAATAGTCACTGTCCAGGGTGCTGAAAGAGTTACGCGATCGGCAGTAACTGTTTCTGCACCCGGGACAGTGACTACCGATCTCAATATACATGTATCTGTAAAAAAAAATATAAGTTCTTACTTACCGAGAACTCCCTGCGTCTGTCTCCAGTCCGGCCTCCCAGGATGACGTTTCAGTGTAAGTGACGGCTGCAGCCAATCACAGGCCAAGCACAGGCTGCAGCGGTCACATGGACTGGAGCGTCATCCAGGGAGGTCGGGCCGGATGCCGAAAGAGGGACGCGTCACCAAGACAACGGGCGGTAAGTATGAATTTCTTTGACTTTCACTAGGGAAAGTGCTGTCCCTTCTCTCTATCCTGCACTGAATAGGGAGAAGAGAAGCACTTTTCCTGCAGTCCGCAGCGGCCAGTCCGCATCAATTTTCTGCACATTTTGTGCAGATCCGCTGCAGAATCTGCAACGCAGATTCTGTGCGGCATTGATGCGGACAGTTGCGGAGGAATTCCGCCATGTGTGGTCATGCCCTAATACTTCTGTGTAATACTTCTGTATAATGCTGACAAACAACCTATTAGGCCCTGATTCTGGCTGGACCTAATAGGTGTGCTAAGATGGAAGAACTGGGGGCCATTATTAGGCACCCTGCTGCCATAGCAATCCATCGGCACGGGCATGATCGTGTCACACTTCGGTCCTCTGTCTGAGTTATCTCCGATCCCGCCACTAGAACGAGGTGTGGGCTGTACTTTACAGCTGGCAACCCTCAAGCAGCTGTGCCCGAGCCATCACTATGATGTACATTTATGTTATTTTGCGGTAACTGTACAGTTCCCACAACGTAAATGTACATAATAGGACAGGAATGGGATAAAACCTTTGGAGATATCAATATTTATTTTGGGATAATATTTTGTTTTAGTATTTACGTATCTAAGCTAAGATAGAAAATACTGGTACTGGTAAGCACAGTATTTGTATACTCTTTTCTACTTGGTATTAGAAAAGATTCAATAACAACAGAATTTGCAGGGTGTTAGTGGATTCAATAATGGTTCCCATTGTATGTATCTGTCAGTAGCAGATTGTACTGCACAGTATTCCTCACATTCATTCCTTTCTATTAACAAACCACACTCTTTCCATTGGAAGTTCAATCATGCCATCCTAAATTGTAGTCTGGATTAATAGTGATAATAATGACAAAAGGCACATTCTAGGAAATATTATATTACTTTATTTTGCAGTCACTGCTCATTAGGGATTTAGCTTCAACTGCAATAAAGAGTAATAAAAAAATGAAAAAAAAAATCACAATCCCTCCTTAGGCAGTTGTAGTTGTATTTTTTTGTATATTAGATGTAGTCCAACCAGATATGTTGTGTGTAACCTGCATATATTGCCTTTCTCCAAAAAATTAGGAAAAGATACTGCCAGAGCAATCCTTCCTCCTCTTTTACGATTTTACTCTAGGAGTATTTTTGGTTGACTGAAGAGGTATCTGAACATTTCAGAATCACATGATCTACAAATTTATTGTTTTCAATTAAACACAGCTATAAACATGTTCATAAATATGCAACAATTCTACACATTGGGAACTACACAAGATGGGAACTACACATTGCTAAAAAGTGAGGAAGATGCCATTTTCATTTATTTCATAAATAGTGTGGCAATCAGTTAATCTTGCCATGTGAAGCTGTAGCCAGCCAGACAATTGCTCTACAATAGGAAAAATGACAGCGAGATGCCACCAGAAGGAAAGCCATTATTTGTTAGCGGCTCTCCACTCTGGTTCATAAAGGGGGGCCCATAGTGACAAACATATGCCTTAATGAGGCATATAGGCAGAGGCTGTCTTCATGAGAAAAAATATTTGGCGTGATTTGCAGGATCAAACATTTAGTATTTTTTTATTCAAAAATTAAATCACAGTACAAATAAACAAAAATAAAAAAATAAATCAACACTTTATTATTTAAAAAGAGATTAATATCAGGGCTTTTTGAAAAAAGTTGAAGAAGCTCTTCAACATTTTTTTTGTTGCCTATATAGTCCAGAATAGACTATTATTAAAGAATAATGTAGATTCTCTTGTGTAATGCCTTTTGTATAATTGTTTTAGTTGTTTTAGTTTTAGTTGATGTGGTATTTATGGGTTGTCTTCCATCTTGGTTCCTTGTTCACCTCTGATATGGTTTCCCTAATGCAGCCTATATTTCCCATAATGCCTCTGTCTCATCACACTGTACTAGCTTTCCTCTGAGTTCTATCTAAGTTTAAAAAGTGATAGATCAGCGACAAAGAACTTCTGTCGTGACCCTGCAGAGTCTCAGTGTGTCCCAAGTGGTGCAGCTTCAGCCTGTCTCCCTGTAAAGTGGAGGTGGATTTGGTAGAATAATAGAGCCACCGCAAGAATGCCACGAAAAATATGAAACAAAGCAGTTTGTTTTCCATTGCTGATGGTAGCACAAATATTATAAATATATTTTTCCCTTGTGGGAGGTATAGCAATAAGTTACAACTATATACAGGTGGAGCAAGCTGGCAAGATAGCTTGCTTGTTGTTCTGTGGGACTGGCAGAGGTAGGGCCAAGTGCACACCTCCCTTGATGCAAAGGGAAGTTTGCTCAGGCATAGTAGACCGCAAGATGGTGGCTGTGTCTGCATAGTTCGGGCCTATTGCCCCTTATGTAGTTGGTGATGGCTGGATGCTAAGTAAGAAGGCCCCTATAGACCCATTGTATGAGAACCAGCTATTCCTAAGTAATTTTTCATGTGGCTGGACACTTCAGACTCACTCTGTTCTTTTGTCTACACTGAACGTCTCCTGTATCCGCCTAGCTAGCTTTCTTCACAGTGTGGGCTACCTCCCCAACCACTTTCTCTGCAGGACCCTGCTACAGCTCAGATCCTAGCACAGATACACAATTTGTTGCTCTAACAAGTAAAACAAGAGAGGAGAAAAATTAATGAATACCTGAATTTATTATTTAAAATAAACTTTACACTTTGTCAATAATATTGCATTTAGGTAAGTTTTTTTTTTTGTATCAATTATTGCTTTCAGATAAGTGCTGCCTCCACTGCTGACACTCTTACTGATGAAAGAAGATTCCTTTCTTTTCTACGGACGGTTCCAAGTGATAAACACCAAACACGTGCAGTGGTGGAGCTGATCAGAACATTTAAGTGGAATTGGGTTGGTGTAATTTCTAGTGATGACGATTATGGACGTTCTGCTCTAGATTTTCTGAATAATAATTTTAAGGAATATGGAATATGCACTGCCTTTACACGTATTGTCCCAACATATGTAGAGCACCCTGCTTTACAGAATAGTTTAAGCAATATAATTAGTGACCTCAAAAGTAGCTTAACAAAGGTTGTTGTTGTGTTTGCAAAAGCTCCAATTGTTAGTAACATTCTTAAAGAAGCTATAAAAAATAACATATCCTGCACATGGATTGCAAGTGACAGCTGGATTGTATCTGGACAAGTTGCAAATCTTGAAAATATTAAAAATGTTGGGGCAGTAATAGGATTTACATTTAGGGGAGGTGCCGTTCCTGGATTTGTGGAATATGTAAAAAATATTTTTCCAATTAACCATGAAGCAACAAATGAATTCCTTCAAGAGTATAAAGAGTTGAGATTCGGTTGTACCGAGGAATACAGAGAATATCTGCAATGCATTCATTCATCCTCCAAAATTTGCAACATTCCTGATTTAGTGCAATATAAGTCTCCCCTGGCATGCAGCAAGGAAAATATTTCTCTAGTTAATGATGACTACCTGGTGAAGAATATAGAACCTGGCACTGTATACTCTACATCCCTAGCTGTTGCTGCCATCGCTGAAGCACTTAAAGCTATGGTTTGCAAAGATGGAATATGTGATAAGAATCTGCAAGTTTCACCACATCAGGTAAAGTACCATACAATCATGAAATATCACATCAATATATTTTATGTAATGTCTTAAAGCACTACTAAAATATTAACATGAAAAAGGATAGTATGAAACCAATAGGTTAGATCACCCTATGATGTATTGGACCATTTAACAACAGATAAACAAAAATTTTACTTACTATTTCTACATTTCTTTCTTATTGTGTTCTTTGAAATTGTTTGGTCTGCCTCTATGGTCACCCTGAGTATTATATAAAATGAGAAGATCTAGTGTATATAGAATGTAAAAGAGGCACATGTTGCATTATTATTATTATCATAAATTTGCACTTATGGTCCAAGAGGTAATAAACTCATATTGTGTTAAACGTACATTATGCAGACTATCTAATGTAGAGCATGATGTATAAATAAAAAAGCAGTGAGCAAAATTATTGATTTTCCCGTTATCGTGAAAATGTGTAATATTGACTATGTAGTACATACAGTAGTCACTACATTACAACATGCAATAATACTAATGCATACATTTTGTTATATTCATTTTATTCTGATTTTAAAGCTCTTTGAAGAACTAAAGAAGAACAAGTTTTTCTACTATGGTGACGCATTCCACTTTGAAAGCTCTGGTGAGGTCTTATTGGGATATAACTTAATCAATTGGCAAACATCTGAAGATTCTACAGTCTTTAAGTTAGTTGGACAATATGACACTATAAATCAAAGAATACAGTTCAACAGAAGTCTTATTTTATGGAATACTGAAAATAATGTGGTATGTATTATCTAGGATTCTAAATACATATTTTAGTGTTTGAGATAAAAGCCTACAAGATAATCTATTTAGTTAAACATGATACATGAACCATGCAAAAAATTGAGGCTAGAGGCTTTATGTTAACTAAATTGGGTCAATTGTGCATTCATGTTATTGCAAAATTGTATGTATATATAAACTGTATATTGTGAGCTTTTCAGGGGAATTAGCTCATGGGATCGCCCTCTCTTGGGTAAGGTGGTTGGCACATAAAGAACGTTCACTCAAACTTAACTTCTCTCATACAATTGGCCTATGCCAGATTTATTATCTTCTCATACAGAAAAGACAAAACACTTCAATAGTACATCAAAACGAAATCCTAGGATGTCTGGCCACTAACTAAATACATAGCGTCCCTCGTTAGCAGGCTCTAAGCCTACCGCCCAGCACCTCAAAACAAATTTTTGTTGTTTACCAGAACGTTTTGACAATGTTCCCCAAGCTGGAAGTTTTGGCTTTTCTCCTTCCCCAAGCTGAGAGGCCCTTCTGACTGCCTTTCACCATTCTATAGGGGATTGCTCCCTTGGTGCTTAATTGTACCCACTTGATTCTCTGTTCTTTCCAGCCACCAGATCCTTGTTCCAGGTCTTCCAGAAGACTAATACTCATCACACACACATTCTGCCTGCTGTAAAGGGAAAAACATTACATTTTCTCCTCCATCCAGCAGTGACCACATCAATACAGCCATTCTGATGAGGAAAAACAAATGGCCACCAGGCCCTTTACTGTCTGACAATTAAGCATCAATTTGATGGGCCTCTGGGAGTCCACCACTTTCTCCCTTCTCTGCATGCCTTCCACTACTTGCCGTTGCCGGATCTAAAAGGACTTGATTGCATCTGACTAACACTCTTAACGTGGAACACCAACGCTCCCCAAGTTCTCCAAGTAAGCCTGAAACACCTACACATGCATGGCCGGCTGGCTATGCACTGGCCACAAGTCATTTCCCAAAATCAAAAACTCAATCCACACTAACTCATATGAATGCCACATTGTTTGTGTTCTAGATGACCAAAGCAGAGCAGACATCACAGTTTTACAATGTCCCATAGATGGAATGCTCCAACGACCACTGCTCTTCGAGCCTTCCTGCGGAACCTGTCACACTGAAAACAGTAGAGAACACCAGCAGAACAGTTCTCCATGCCCTGTATGTGCTAGACCCTAAAAGACAAATTCAACTGCAAACAAAGGACCAGTTAAGGTAGCAGTATCAATGTCTATCCCAGACAGGAAAAGGACCAGGCAATCTTGAAACTAAGCCGCCAGAGGTGGAAAGCAAATAAAATAATTGCTCAGTGTTGACATTTACACATTTAGATAAAATCAGCATTATGATCCATCAGTAGTATAATTTTTTTTTACCTAAAGCTCTTAAGAAAATAATATTAATTCAAATAAAATAGAATAAAGATCTGCTTTTCAATGCAAGACAATCCATACCATAATCTGGTAAAACTCATACTCACAAGACATAACGGCGTTATTTTTGTATTAGCCACTCTATAGGGGAACCTAGGATATAATAGTGCTAATGGAAGAAGTAACATACAGTACTGAAGCTCAAAACCTAAAGATATAATATAACCATCTACTTTGATCCTATCCTCTCTCATATTACAAAACTGCAAGAGAAATATAAAAAGAATATATAAAAAATATACATTTTAAATGTGTCTTAGGCCCCTGTTACATCATGTTTATCCCCTACGTTTAGCTTGTACGTGGTAAAAGATCCCAGCATACACGTTAAATGTGCACATAGGACTCCATTAGCCTGACAGAGGCAAAACTATTGACCTTTTGGCCTCCGTCAGGCTGGTATACGTCAATATACCTTTTTTCGGGTATGGAATAGCATAGCAGATGACAGTATTCCGTACAACGTAACCGTGCAAAGAGATCTTGTACCGTGAGGTATATGTTTTTTAAACATGAGAGCCTATGGGTGACATATGCGACTGTATGGCATACATCACAGGCATACATTTAACGTATACATCATGGGCTTGTTAATATCTTTTCATGATACCATTATAGTCTATGGTTGACAGATACGTTAAACCGATGGCTAGACTATAATAGTATTTGTTTAACAGATACGTCATGAACTTTCATGACCCTAGTTCATTACTTCTCCGAGTAACTGATATTATTACAGTTTGTGGTTACGGATGCCAATATAAGGGCCATTATAGCATTCCCCCAGTATACGTCAAATGTAGGCCATTTAACGTGATGTGGAGTAGGCCAAAGCCATTTCCACCCTCCTCCTTCTCGCAAACCTGGCTGTAAGGGTGGCCATATATTTTAGATAGCAGAATACATGCAGAGTGAGCGTAGATGTGTATAGTGGAGACGGGAGGAATAGCTGTTGGCCGAACGATAGTTTGGCTGACAGCTACTCCTCCCAACTCCCCTATACACTTGCGCACTCAGCTCTATATGTATTCTCAGGGAGAAAGCCACTGTCAGACTCGTCTTGCGGTGGCTTATCCAATACTAAACAAAAGGATCAGTATGTTGAAATTCAACACGCCTGTTCGTTCTCTTCCTCAACATCTGTCGTCAGGGTAGAATCGGGACACCATCATACTCATTAAATGGTCGGCTGGTCTTGTCAAAATCTGCGGGTTCAGCCGACTTACATCTAATGTGTATGGCCAGCTTAAGGCAACTGGCTGCTGAAGGAGCCTTCTCCCACTGCTCTATCTGCTTTAGGAACCAGGAATAATGAGCCTCGCCAATTAGTGAAGCCCATCTTCTTCAGCCATTTGCTAGCTTAACAATGGATTGGGACAAAATTAACATCTGTGATTCCTGAAAGATTTCTACAAAACTGTTTGTTTCCGGAACATGCAGAAAATCCTGCAGACTGACAGTGTGGGCAAGCTTTCTCCTGTTCACTTTCATCATTCATTTTCAGGATTTTTGTTCTTTTAAAAAATAATCTCAATGATGTGCAGATCAGCAGTTATTGCCAGGAAGATGCAAGTAAATCCTCATTTGTGTATATACACTACCGTTCAAAAGTTTGGGGTCACCCAGACAATTTTGTGTTTTCCATGAAAACTCACACTTATATTTATCAAATGAGTTGCAAAATGACTAGAAAATATAGTCAAGACATTGACAAGGTTAGAAATAATGATTTTTATTTGAAATAATAATTTTCTCCTTCAAACTTTGCTTTCGTCAAAGAATGCTCCATTTGCAGCAATTACAGCATTGCAGACCTTTGGCATTCTAGCTGTTAATTTGCTGAGGTAATCGGGAGAAATTTCACCCCATACTTCCAGAAGCCCCTCCCACAAGTTGGATTGGCTTGATGGGCACTTCTTGCGTACCATACGGTCAAGCTGCTCCCACAACAGCTCTATGGGGTTGAGATCTGGTGACTGCGCTGGCCACTCCATTACAGATAGAATACCAGCTGCCTGCTTCTTCCCTAAATAGTTCTTGCATAATTTGGAGGTGTGCTTTGGGTCATTGTCCTGTTGTAGGATGAAATTGGCTCCAATCAAGCGCTGTCCACAGGGTATGGCATGGCGTTGCAAAATGGAGTGATAGCCTTCCTTATTCAAAATCCCTTTTACCTTGTACAAATCTCCCACTTTACCAGCACCAAAGCAACCCCAGACCATCACATTACCTCCACCATGCTTGACAGATGGCGTCAGGCACTTTTCCAGCATCTTTTCAGTTGTTCTGCGTCTCACAAATGTTCTTCTGTGTGATCCAAAAACCTCAAACTTAGATTCGTCTGTCCATAACACTTTTTTCCAATCTTCCTCTGTCCAATGCCTGTGTGCTTTTGCCCATATTAATCTTTTCCTTTTATTAGCCAGTCTCAGATATGGCTTTTTCTTTGCCACTCTGCCCTGAAGGCCAGCATCCCGGAGTCGCCTCTTCACTGTAGACGTTGACACTGGAGTTTTGCGGGTACTATTTAATGAAGCTGCCAGTTGAGGACCTGTTAGGCGTCTATTTCTCAAACTAGAGACTCTAATGTACTTGTCTTGTTGCTCAGTTGTACAGCGCGGCCTCCCACTTCTCTTTCTACTCTGGTTAGAGCCTGTTTGTGCTGTCCTCTGAATGGAGTAGTACACACCGTTGTAGTAAATTTTCAGTTTCTTGGCAATTTCTCGCATGGAATAGCCTTCATTTCTAAGAACAAGAATAGACTGTCGAGTTTCACATGAAAGCTCTCTTTTTCTAGCCATTTTGAGAGTTTAATCGAACCCACAAATGTAATGCTCCAGATTCTCAACTAGCTCAAAGGAAGGTCAGTTTTATAGCTCCTCTAAACAGCAAAACTGTTTACAGCGGTGCTAACATAATTGCACAAGGGGTTTCAAGTGTTTTCTAATCATCCATTAGCCTTCTAACACAGTTAGCAAACATAATGTACCATTAGAACACTGGAGTGATGGTTGCTGGAAATGGGCCTCTATACACCTATGTAGATATTGCATTAAAAACCAGACGTTTGCAGCTAGAATAGTCATTTAGCACATTAACAATGTATAGAGTGTATTTCTGATTAATTTAATGTTATCTTCATTGAAAAAAACGGTGCTTTTCTTTCAAAAATAAGGAAATTTCTAAGTGACCCTAAACTTTTGAACGGTAGTGTTTATATATATATATTTTTTTTAATCTATAGGTTCCATTTTCTAATTGCACACCTACATGCAGTCCTGGATATTATAAAGAACACTCATTGATTTCTTGCTGTTATAAATGTCTTCCATGCGCAGAAGATTACTACTCTCCCATATCTGGTATGTACATTTAAGTAATACTGGTCAAAACTGCTGTCACATAGTAGCATCAATTTGTTGCAAATATTGGAAAATTAGGCCATGGCGCTGTAGCAGATCTTCCAGCAAAGGTTAGGTTGAAAACAGTAACCTTTCCTATTAGACTGGGATGTAAAGTTGACCATGGGATGGCTCACTCCCAGTTTCACAGACAGCTTACAAAAGTGTATGACAGCATCTTCTTAGATCAAAAAGATTATTTATTCATGCCAAACCTGTACATACAAAGATAGGCGTAGTTTCGGCCCCATACGACAGGGACTTCCACTAGCCTGAGGATCGCCTATTTGTATGGGCCCGAAATGGCGCTGTAGCAGATCTGTCCTACCTAATCCATCTGCAATTCCATCAGATTTGAAAGCAAGAATAGTGCAACATGAAGTATTATTATTGTCGACAAAATGAGGGAGGTCACGACAGATTCAGTACGACCGTCCCGGTCATGGCTTCCATTCTCAACAATACCCATGACACATATGTGACTAAAGCCATAAATGTTAGATGAGTATAAGAGGATGTTTTGCCAACTACTACAGAAGTTGGGTTCATATACCCTTTAAAGAGAGACTCACTATTAAATTCAATATTAACCAATAATATTCTTTGGTGAAATAATGTACTACTTTTGTAAAGATATACAAAGGATAAAGGTTACTTACATCACCACTGAGTTAAAGGGAAGGTGTCATGAATTATTTTTTTTTATCATATTGCTTTTAATATCATAATAACATAAATTGTATTTATTTGTGTTTTTGTGTTCTACTTTTTACTTTGTTCTTATTTTTACTTCTCTTTGGGAGCTGCCATTTTTTTTTCATCTCTGTATGTGTTGATTAACGACACATACAGAGATGGAATACGGCACATACAACCCCATAGAGAATGCGTAATGGAGCCGTTCCATTCACTGCAGCATACGCCGTCTGTGTGGGAACGGCGCATGCGCCGCTCCCACACAGACCAAAACTAAGCTCGTTCGCAGATATTATATATTGTGTCCCTATCCTGCGAGTCCATTTATCTTTTAATACACAACAGCATTTTCTGACCTTAGAAGCAGCTGATTTACATTGCAAGCTGTTATTTAGTCTATGATCTACATGTACATCCAGATCCGTCTCAACAAGTGACTCTCCACCCTTTTAAACCCCCCTAGGACATCTGAGCCTTGGGGTACACCACTTATAACCATGGACCATTCAACGTATTTAAAGGAACAGTGTCATGGCAAATAATTTTTTTTATATGTTAAAGATGTTAGTGCTTTAATAAAAACGTTTTTATTCATTTGTGTGTTTGTGTTTTACTTTTTCTTATTTTTACACTTTTTCTTCCCTATGGGGGCTGCCATTTTTTGTTCCATTTCTGTGTGTGTCGATTAACGACACACACAGACATGGAGTACGGCAGCCACAGTCCCATAGGGACTGCGAACGGCTCCCGTCCCATTGACTGCCGTGTACGGCGTCTGTGTGGGAACTGCGCATGCGCCGCTCCCACACAGTCCTATTCGAAATTGGCGCCGTCCGGCGCCATTTTCCTGTGGACCGGAAGTCGCGGCCGGACAGTAATATTACTACTTCCGGTCGCGGCTTCCGGACTTGTGCACATGGAACAGCGGCAGCAAAGGGAGCGGACGGGCCGGAGGGAGCCGCGGCGGCAGGAGCAGGTAAGAGATTTCAATGTATGTTAGTGTTTGTGTGTGTTTACTACTGTATGTAAACCTACTACACTGTGGGTTACCTCAAAAAATGGCGACACACAGTGTAGGAGGTTAAACCTTTCAAACCCCTCGTTTATCCCGGCACTAGCCAGGATAAAGGAGGGGGGGATGCTGAGAGCTCACTAGAGCGAGGGCTTTTAACCCAATGTTGCAATGCTGCAATTTTGGGAACTAGCTCCATCTAGTGACCAAAATTGGGTAGTATTATAAATTAGAATTAATTTATAATATTTCCTGACTATTTCCTGACTCGTGAAAAAAATAAAAAAAATTTGAACCATGTTTAATCACCCACACACTAAATGTTTAATTTTTTTAAAAAAAACATGTTTTTCTGGCAACACATTCCCTTTAAAGCCACAACTCTCTGGATACGGTCCTTGAGCCAATTTTCAATCCAATTACAAACTATACTTTCTAAACCTATAGACTTTAATTGACCTATTAGGTGTCTATCAGGGACAGTGTCAAATGCCTTTGTAAAGTCCAAAAATACCCCAAGATCAGTCAAGGCTCTTACTCACCTTTTCATAAAAACAAATCAGGTTGGTTTGACAAGGTCTGTCCTTAGTAAAACCTTGCTGTCTCTCACTTATAATACTATTTTCTGTCACATATTTCTGTATATTGTCCCTTAAGAGTCACTCAAATTTTTCCCACAATGATTGTTAAATAGGAACTACACTTTCTTCAAACTTTTGATATGTCACAGAGACATATCAAAAGTTTGGATCGGTGGAGCTCCGGGTGCTGAGACCCCCACCATTGCTGAACAAAGGTGCAAAGGCGCTCAGCTGAGATCTTTGCTCTTTCGACTGTAAGAAGTGCTCCTCGTCATGCTGAAGACAACTTGCATAGAAAGTTTTTGTAAGCCGTCTTCAGCCTGGCAGGGAGCACCAATCACAGCCGAAGGTGCAAGGCACTCAGCTGAGTGCTTCTGCCCCTTCATTTCAGCAACGGTGGGGGTCTCAGCACCCGGACTACCACCAAGATCGATGAAATTGTAGTTACTCTTTAAGCTTATTGGTCTATAATTACCCAATAAAGACCTAGAGTACTTTTTGAAAATAAGCACCACATTTGCCCTGCGCCAGTCCCTCGGCACTATACCAGTTATTAAAGAATCTCGGAATTTTATGAAGATGTGGACAGAAATAACTTAACTGAGTTCTTTAAGAACTTTTGGGAGTAATCCATCTGGTACCGGAGCCTTGTTCACATTTTTTTAATTTAACTTAGCTTGGAACATATCTACATTCAGCCAATTCAGTATAATAATTGATGTATTAACAGCACTGGCAGCGCCAACATCAGCTGCTCTTTCTTCTGTTGTATATACAGAGCTAAGGAAACGCATTTAGTAGCTCTCCCTTCTCGTGATACACTGTGACCTACTTTGAATTACCATTATTAAGTACATGTTCTGAACTTGCTTTGCATTTATATACTTCAAAGATGTTTTGGGGATTTACTTGGCTTTCTTTCTTTCTTTTGCCCACTGCCTATAATAACAGAAACAGGTCATACTTACTGATACAAAAGCAGGTTAAAGGGGTTATCCGGGGACCAAAAATGACAAAAATTGCTTTGCAGTCATATTTTTTATGTAAAAAGAAGTCACTTACTAATGTACTTTAATTAAAAATTTGGTACTAAATGGTGCCGTTCAAACCCCGTGAATTGTTCCCGGAAGTCCTGTAGCTTTTCTAATATTGATGATGCATTGACACTGCCCCACGTGACTGAGGCCTTTTTTGTGCTGTTTGTGTTGGCGTGTTATCAATGGCATGACCGCAAGGGGCAGTCACATTGCCTATTGCTGGAGTCTCTTAGCAGAGCATCAGCTGGCGCTTTGCTCGGGACTCCAACACATTTGGTCAGTGAATTCAGGGGTTTCCTATAGCTGGAGTTCCCGTGCAGAGCACCAGCTGATGCTCTGCCTGGGGAATCCAGTATTGCGGCTAATGTCACTGTCCATATATGGACAGTGACGTAGGCAGCAGTACGGGAGTCCCCAGGCATAGCATCAGCTGATGCTCTGCTCGGGGACTCCACTATTGCAGCTGATGTCACTGTCCATATATGGACAGAGACATCAGGGGTTTCCTATCGCTGGTGTCCCCGAGCAGAGCATCAGCTGATGCTCTTCCCGGGGTCTCCAGCATTGCTGCCAACGTCACTGTCACTATTTGTACCTCTTCTGTGTTTTGGACCCACTTAGAAATACTGAAGCAAAATACTGACCAAAATTCTGCCATATCTATCTATCTATCTATCTATCTATCTATCTATCTATCTATCTATCTATCTATCTATCTATCTATCTATCTATCTATCTATCTATCTATCTATCTATCTATTATCTATCTATCTATCTATCTATCTATCTATCTATCTATCTATCTATCTATCTATCTATCTATCTATCTATCTATCTATCTTATCTCTCTCTCTCTCTATCTATCTAATCTACATTTTCATTTGTTTACAGATGCGACTGAATGTGAAAAGTGTCCATCCTTGCAATGGTCGAGAAATGGAAGTGATCAATGTACAAACAGGACGATTGAGTATTTTAAGTGGAAAGACCCATTTGCTATTTCTCTGGTGACTTTTGCAGCGATTGGATTTCTGCTTGTGATAATCACAGGAGTTTTCTTTGTTAAACACTTTGATACTCCGGCAGTTAAAGCAGCGGGGGGACATTACACATTCTTATTGATGATATCATTACTAGTTAGTTTGGTGAGCATTGGGTTTTTCATTGGAGAACCAAACAACACTATCTGTAAAGTTAGACAACCTCTCTTTGGTATCAGCTTCACTTTTTCTGTTTCTTGCATCTTGGTGAAATCTATTCGAATTCTTCTGGCATTTGAGTCAGCCTCAAAAACACAAAAAGTAGTAGCGTTTACTTACCAGCCAGTGATTATCATCAGTGTATTAACTGGTATTCAGATATGTATTTGTACAATGTGGCTTATTCTAAAAGCCCCCTTTTTTAATCAAATTGATACAATACCTCAGGTTTTACTCTTAAAGTGTGATGAAGGTTCATATGCAGCATTCGGCATCATGCTTGGCTACATTGGGTTACTTGCATTAATTTGTTTCCTTCTTGCTTACAAAGGTAGAAAACTGCCTGAAAAATACAATGAGGCTCGATGCATTACATTTAGCATGTTGGTCTACATGTTTGTATGGATTCTCTTTATTCCAATATATGTAAATTCCACCGGAATGTATCTCTCTGCTGTGCAAACACTTGCCATATTGGCTTCTATATATGGAATTATATCTTGCCACCTTCTACCAGCTGGATACATTATATTGTTTAAGAGAAACGTTAACAATAGAAAAATGTATGTAGAAAGTATCTGTGCGTTTTATAGAGCAAAGAGAGGGATGCTATCTGTTCACCAAAATAAGTCCAACCATACAACCAAAACAACAAGTCCAGTTACTGTCAGTGAAGCCACTATATGCACTCAGTCTCCCAGAAGATTATTTTCCTCTCTGGTGGCAAGAAAAAGGCGCAACAGCTACTAGTAATATATTGTGGAGGACTCGCCACCTCTTCTGAAATATCTGCTCTTGTAAATACTTGCATTCTCCGTGAAGTAACAATTCTGGAGCATCTTGTCTTAGAACTTGTACCATTTCTCTGTTATTCCTCCTAGAACTGCGTGAATAAATTGACCATTGGATGTTACCATTCTCCTTGCCAATGGATCATGTCTGACACTATTCGATCAGTTCTGACAGTGTTGGATTATGTAGGGACACACCCTATTGACAAGAGGAAATGTAATATAAAAACATGATGTTATTATTATTGCTTCTAATATCCATTCTGAAAAGTTCAACCCACATCCTTACTGTAGAATGATAAAATTTTATTATATAAATCAACCTAAAAAATATTTTTTTTCACAAAATATACATATGGTACATTGCAGGGTTTTACAGTGATGGCAGCTGGACTTTAACGCGATGCACCATAAATGTATGGCTTGGCTCAGGAGCGGAGCCCACACCCCCAGCAGCGGGAGTCAGCTGTAACATACATGGCTAAGTTCAGACTGTAAGATCCAAGTGGTTAGAAAGAGGGAAGGGGCTCCCTCTGTTATCCTTTTGGCTTTCCTGCAAAGTATTGCAGTATATTATTAAGTGGGATCAGGGGATCGCACATGCAAGTCCCATAGTGGAAATAAAAAAAAGTTATAAAAAAACAAACAAAAAAAAAAATCCCTGTGGCGGAATAACCATTAACCCTCAAATTTTTTTTTTAAGAAAAGCTAATCAACGAGTTATATTTTTAATAAATGTCAATTAGAAAAATGTTTTAATCACCAATTACATTTAAAAAAAATTGTCTGTAAAGGTTTTCATAGCTTTTAAGGCTAAAGCAGATTGTAGGTATGCCTCAAAAGCCATGAATTCTGCTTTTAAGTTCACATCTTGTGCTCCTTGCCCATTGCTTTTAGCTAGCGCTTCTTGCCTCCTACAGATGATTAATAGCACTCACGAGTTTGACTAGCAAAAGTGGTTAACTACGAATATTTACACGCTGAGACAATCGCAACGTCAATTGAAATGAGCAGAATCGTATGCATTATCAAAATGTGTAATAGCCCTTTTAGGGTGCAGTATAAATATTATGCAACACAAGTACTAGAACATTGTAGAACATTTTTCCCATAGGCATACATTGTAGTATTCCACAGCATATGTTTATGCCTTGTAAATACAAAGCAATTTCACCACATGTGACGGCAGCCTTGGGTGGCTGTGACTTAAAATCTGTTATGTTTATCTGGAAGGGGTTGTTTCTGCAGCAGATTCATTAATTTCTGCAACAAAATCTGCCATGTGTTATTGTACCCACAGGATCAATACAATTCTAAAGCTTTTTCCCATGTCATTCCTTTTTCATTTGTTATATTTGTATAAATACTGTTGTTTTTTTTATATTAAAGCTAAAACAAACACAGGTTTTGTCGGGACTACTTTTCTAAAGAATTCTAAAAGGTAATCTTTGATGGTGTTTACGTGCTGAATGCCAATGCTTTGTAACTCTGGGACCCACACCTATCTGGAGAATGGGGGTCTCTATTCACTTCTGTGAGAGTTCCAATACCGGTTACGAAAACTGCCGAGCACGTTTGTTGGGCTGTTTTCGTAACTGCCATAGAACTGAATGGAGAGAGTCGCGCACATGCATGGCCACCTCTCCATTTATTCCGTACATGGATACGGAGGCCACCTCACCAGGCAAGATAGGGTCATGGAACTGGAGATTGGCCATATATGTCTGAGGTGGCAATACCTCTTTAGCACAGACTGCTACATGGCTTCTGTATACTTATTCTGGCACTCTGCTATAGTAAATGCAGAATTTTCTATTATCTGGAGACTTCTATTTATACTGAGGCAGAATGCCTGGACATGTACATCACATTTGGAAGTCTTTAGACCCTTTCACTTTTTTTACATTTTGTTATGTTGAGGCCTTGTGCTAAAAATAAAAAAATCAATCATGTTTTCCCCATCATTCTGCACTCAATACCCCATAATGACAAAGTGAAAATAGAATGTTAGAAATGTTTGCTAATTTATTAAAAATTAAAAACTAAAATTTTGCATTGACATAAAGTACTTAGTTGAAGCACCTTTGGCAGCGATAACAGTCTCCAGTCTTCTTGGGTATGATGCCACAAGATTTGCACACCTGGATTTGGGATTTTCTGTCATTCTTCTCTGCAGATCCTCTCAAGCTCTGTCAGGTGGATGGGGACCATCCCTTGATAGCCATTGTCACGGGTCTCTAGAGATATTCGATTGGGTTAAAGTCAGGAGTCTGGCTGGGCCACTCAAGGACATTCACAGAGTTGTCTCTAAGCCGCTTCTGTGTTGTCTTCTTTACTTATGAACCTTCATGTGCAAAGTTAATACCATTCAGTGCAGCCTATTTAGTTAGGTTGTGCACCATGTTACGTAGTCTCCCAGCTTTCTGCCACTCACCTAATACAAAAGTTTTAAGTAAAATATAGTTTCAAATTCAAGCCTAATGCACCAGAACATCAAAGAGCACCAAAGCTCATACTATACATAAATACAGCATTAGAACCAAGCAGCACAGAGATCAAATCTGGTTTAACCCTGCTATATAAGTTTGTACTGCGCAAAAGTACACCTCTCAGTATGACCTTAGAAGGGTATTCCAGACTTTAGCATTTTTCACCTATCAACTGGATGCCCAGCCTCAGCTTCATTCTCCCAGCCACCCCCATGCAGCTGGGTGGACTTGGGACCCACATTCTGGTGATCGGTGGGGGGCCCAGTGGTCAGATCCCCCACTGATCTAGCATTTTTTTACCAATCCAGTGGATGCGTAAAAAATGCTAAAGGGTGGAATACTCCTTTAACAATAGTAAAGGTATGCTAAGAGTTGTTTCACAAACAAAAATGCTACCACCCATCATCACGCAGAAGGCTATACAAGTGACTACAGCACTGATCAGATGCATTCAAAGGCAAAATAAACAATGACGCTCAGTCACTCACAGTTCACGTCTCCTCTGATTGAAGTCATTCTCCTTCTTTTTCATCTCCATCTGGTCCAGACCATCATCATGACTTCTCTAAGCCATGACTCGTCTCTGCAGAGTTTGCCACCCAGATGTCTATGGCTCTTCGCTATTGCAGTATTTCCCTAATATTATAGTGCTACATAGTGAGGCCCCTAAATATATTAGTGCTACACACTGTGGCCCTCGAATATAATACCATCACACATTGTTCCCCCTGAATACAGTGCTTCATACTGTGGCCTTGAATATAATACTGCCACACACTATGCCCCTGAATAAAACAATGGCCCACAATGGGACTCCTGAACAAAAAAATGGCCCCACTGTGCCTCTAAATAAAAATGCCCACACTGTGTCCCTGAATAAAAAGATGCCCACACTGTGCCACCTGAATAAAAGAACTGCCCACACTGTGCACCCTGCATAATAAAAATGCTTACGCTATGCCCACTGAATATTTAAAATAACAACACTGTGCCCCCTTAATAAATAATTCCCACACTGTACCGCCTAAATAAGACAAGCCCAGGCCATAAACCTCTATAAAGAAAATACATCCCAACGTTTCCGTGCAGTTTTCTAGCCAATGCATCGGCCTCTTCTGGCCAGGCTCCTGTGCAATTATTGCAACTATATTATTGGACTGTAAACTTCACTTTAGCAACCAGTGCCTGGCAGCTGCTGCCAAGGCAAATAAAATCATGGGATGCATCAAAATAGGCATAGATGCTCATGAGAAGAACATGGTTTTGCCCCTATACAAATCACTAGTCAGACCACACATGGAATATTGTGTACAATTTTGGGCACCTGTGTATAAGAAAAACATGGCTGAACTAGAACTGGTGCAAAGATTGGCGACCAAGTTAAGTAAGGGAATAGGTGGATTGCAGTACCAAGTAAGGTTATTAAACTTGGGGCTATTCAGTTTAGATAAAAGACCATTCAGGGACGATCTAATTACAATGTACATATAAATAATTGGACAATACAGAGATCTTTCTAATGATGTTTTTACACCTAGGCCTGTAACAAGGAGGACATCCTCTACGTCTATAGGAATAAAGGTTTCACCATCCTCACATACAGGGATTCTTTACTGTGAGACTAAAGATCTCTCTGCATCATGGTGTTGTGATGGTTGATTTTTTGAACATGTTCAAGAATGGCCTTGATGCCTTTCTTTAAAAATATAATTATACAAGTTATTAGTGCTAAAGAGATGGGACGTTGATCCAGGGATTTATTCTGACTGCCATAGTTTGAGTCGGGGAGGAATTTTCCCCTAATGAGGCAATTGCCATCCACGTCATGGAGGTTTTTGCCTTCCTCTGGATTAATACGGCAGGATTATTGGTTGGACTTGTATCTTTTTTTAACCTTATATATATATATATATATATATATATATATAGTAGCAGGGAAGAGATGATGGGAAAGTAGTGTGATGAAGTGGAATAATTTGATTTAAAAGAACAATGTTAGTAGACAAATATTCAGTGCCAATGACCCCTCACTTGGCACTGGAGACAAATAAATCTCTTATGATAAACGTGCTCCGTATATATATTTTATTGGAAGCCTTAAACCATTGTGGGGCAAGTTGCCAATATCTTGGATAGGTGAGCCTGACCTCAAATACCAGCTGTCACCCACCTAAAGTTAAAAAAGAGATGTTATGTAACATCTGTTATTGTTAGTAATAGCTGCCTAGAATGACAAACTAGCGCATCCCTCATAAAGGGCTGTGGATATACCCTTAAAACCCAACAGGGATAAAGTAATAAAGTATTAAACTCCATGCTTGAAGGTTCCTTCATCAGGATCTAAATAAAGCCCAGCGGTGGAGGAACCCATTGAGATGACAGACACGGCGTGATCGTATGCAACGCTGCGTGTAGTCCATTTTGCATGGAGAGTGGCAGTAGGTAAACCATGATCAGCTTTCTGAGTTCAGGTCAGCACAACCAGTACAGCTCAGCACGGTCCCTATTGCTCAGACCACAATAAATGAATGGCAGCACACTCTGGGTGCAGCCACAACGAAAGTAGTGATAGCAAGTGCCTGTCTCCGGCAGATATTCTGCCACAATTGAGTATAACAGCAATGTTACAGCTCTAATACTTACTCCGCACATTGATTTACTAGTCCTTATCTACTTTATACTCAATTGTGGCAGAATATCTGCCGGAGATAGGCACTTGCCATCGCTACTTTCACTGTGGCTGCACATGGAGTGTGCTGCCATTCATTTATTGTGGTCCGAGCAATAGGGACCGTGATGAACTGTACTGGTTGTGCTGACCTGCACTCAGACAGCTGATCATGAGAGATACGCTAGGCCACTACATTCCACATGGTTCTAACTACCCAATGTAAAAATTCTGCTGTGGAACAAAGATGAAATAAATGATTCACTGTATATTTGATACCAAGTGTCATTCAATAATGTTAAATTCGATTCACCGCCTGAAAGAACGATTAAAAATATTGTTTATTATTAAATTGATAAAAAGTATGGCTCAACCAGCCACTATTTCCAGAACCAGGCAAAAGCAAGTGATTGGCGACAGGAGAGGTGTACCAGAGTGAATGAGGTTTCTCTAACACTCCAGAACCACCTTCCCTGCTTATTGTATAGTATTTCGCTACACCCTTGCCAATAGATAACAAACTATCCAGATCCTACGCATTCGCGGGCCGCCGATGGGTGACAGAGGGAGCGCACTCCCTCTGTAAACAAAGTTAAATGCCGCGGTCGCTATTGACGGCGGCATTTAACGGGTTAAATGGCCGCGATCGAAGTAAACTTCGATCGCGGGCGTTGGAGCAGGAGCTCAGCTGTCATCAGACAGCAGTGCCCCGGCTCCTGCCTGCACGGGAGACCCGTGCAGGACTTAGACTAGGCTGACGTGAAAAGGCGTCAGCCTAGCCTAAGGCCCCTTAGTGACCGACGTAAAAAGGCGTATTGGTGGTCACTAAGGGGTTAAATCTTTTTATTGAATTTTATCAACAGTGTAAAAAATAAAACTTTATCATGATTCAGTTAGAGATTCATCTTGCAGACAGTGGCGTAACTATGGCCGGAGGCTCCGCTAGCACTGAACACTACGGCAGAGAAGGGAGGTATCTCCCCGCTCTGCCATTAAACAAAAGACATGTATCCCCTATCCACAGGATAGGGGACACATGTGTGATCGCTGGCATTGATAGGGAACACGGGGGACTGAAAGTCCCCTGAAGTTCTCCATCACAAACCTCGGACTTCCGGGGTCTGTGTCGGCAGCTCCGTAGAAATGAATGGAGCGCCGGTCGCGCTTGTGCGCATGCGTGACCAGCGCTCCTTTCATTTTTATTGAGCTGGGCAGATGCCGGAAGTCAGAGGTTAGTCATGGAGAACTTCGGGGGACTTTCGTTCTCCCTATTGCTGCCAGCGATCACACATGTATCCCCTATCCTGTGGATAGGGGATACATGTCTTTTGTAGGACACACTGTAGTTCGGATTTTTTGGGGGGTTTGGGGCTGCATGGCGTTACCTACAGGGGGGGCTGTATAGCATTTCCTACATGGGGGGGCTGTATATCGTTACCTACAGGGGGGGGGCTGTATGGCGTTACCTACAGGGGGGCTGTATGGCGTTACCTACAGGGCGGGCTGTATGGCGTTCCCTACAGGGGGGGCTGTATAGCGTTAGCACCATACAGCCCCCTTCTTTTGATAACGCCATACAGCCCCCACTGTAGAGAACACCATACAGCCCCCTCTGTAGATAACGCCATACAGCCCCCACTGTAGAGAATGCCATACAGCCCCCTCTGTAGATAACGCCATAAAGCCCCCTGTAGATAACGCCATACAGCCCCCTCTGTAGATAGCGCCATACAGACCCCTCTGTAAATAACGCCATACAGCCCCCACTGTAGAGAACGCCATACAGTGCCCCCCCTGTAGATAACGCCATACAGTCCCCTCTGTAGATAACACCATACAGCCCCCTCTGTAGATAACGCCATACAGCCCCCACTGTAGAGAACGCCATACAGCCCCCACTGTAGAGAACGCCATACAGAGTCCCCCCTGTAGATAACGCCATACAGCCCCCTTTGTAGATAACGCCATACAGCCCCCTCTGTAGATATCTACAAAGGGGGCTGTATGGCGTTATGTAAGGGGGGACTCTGTATGGCGTTATCTACAGGGCGTCTGTATGGTGTTCTCTACAGGGGGGGCTGTATGGCATTCTCTACAGTGGGGGCTGTATGGCGTTATCTACAGATGGGGCTGTATGGTGCTATCTACAGAGGGGGCTGTATGGAGTTATCTACAGAGGGGGCTGTATGGTGTTATCTAAAGGGGGGCTGTATGGCGTTATCTACAGAGGGGGCTGTATGACGTTATCTACAGAGGGGGCTGTATGGCGTTATCTACAGAGGGGGCTGTATGGCGTTATCTACAGAGGGGGCTGTATGGCGTTATCTACAGAGGGGCCTGTATGGCGTTATCTACAGGGGGGCTGTATGGCATTATCTACAGGGGGGCTGTAAAAAAGGCACTATCTACAAGGGGGGGTTGTGTGACACCCAGGGGAGGGGGGCCCCAGTCAAAAGTTTGCTATGGGGCCCAGTCTTTCCTAGTAACGCCCCTGCTTACAGATATACATACATGTAAACAAAGACATAGCAAAATATGGGACATGGTATCGATATAAATATGCAACAATGTAGTTGTAGTGTCCCACAGGAGCACTACTATGAAAACTATGTTTGTCTTCATGTGTTGTGTTATGCTGCCATCTACAGGTTCAGAAATGTTATGACATTGTGTTTCAGCCTATGCGGAGTGGTTTTCTATAATGTAACAGAAGCTGGGAGGAGTTAATTAGGGAGTGGTTAGAGTGAGTCAGGGGAGTGGTGAGCGAGGAGTGGATGCAGCAGGAAGCACAGTGAAGGTGCTCCTGAGTTCAGCTATTTTCGGATTACAGAGAAAGACAGGCCTAAAGAGATTCATTGGAATAACAGCTCAAGGAGCCAGAAGAGTCCAGAAAGAGAGACTGTGAGTAGAGAGATAATAGCACTCCTGCATTTAGTATTGGGCTACACTGATTGAGCTGAATTTGGATGACATATTTGTATTGTACAATCTCCATCTTGAAAAGTAAAAGTGTGCTGCAAGCTCTCCTGATTAACTGCCAACACCGTCTCCTGTCTTCTTTTTGCACTCTACACCAAGGGCACCCCAAATAACACCAGACAGGAGTCAGCCACCAAGGGAGTGCCCCGGGGGAAACAACAGTCATCATCATCATCTTGTGCAACCCCCTCATCACTGTGTGTGTGTGTCCCTGGGAGGTGGGAAGGCCTGCAAGGCAAAATACCACCGTGACACAAGACAGAGAGCCCAGTATCCACCATTTTGGGTTCCTGCATTCCCCGCCACCCACGGGCCACCACATATAATTTTGGCGTCACGAACAGGATATCTATGGCCTCTGTGCCTTATGAACTAAGTCAGCGCTGATGCGCCACAGCCGGAGCCAGATTATCGCAGCCGGAGCAGAGTTACAGACATTTCGCTACAGCCGGAATAAAAGTTTCCCGCCAAGTCGCCGCCATATTGGAAGTGGCAAGGAGCTGCGCAACAGAACCCGCGAAAACAGCGGAGCAGCTAAGAGAAAGCTGGTGAGTGCCTGAATAGGCCAGTAAATGAGATTTAAAGTAAAAAGTGGCAGTTAACAGTGTAGAGATACCGGAAAAGATATCCGGAAAAGAGGCTTAGTGCATAGCCTGAAATTGAACACCCGTTGCTAGGGGTTACTGTAGGACTTATTGCAGAAAATGTCTGACGACGGAGATAACGGCTCTCCAAGCCCCAGTGGGTCACCTCCAACAGCGCAAGTGATGCCACTCACTATGCCCTATTACTTTGGAGCACCATGGCTTCCTCGCTACAAAGGCGAAGTTCATTCCCTGAGGGAATTCAAAGAGAAGATGCTGTCCATGTTCCGTTTGTATCCTGTCTCAACAGACCAGAGGGTTGAGATATTGATAGGACAACTAGAGGGCGCAGCATTAAGAGAAGTGAAATCCTGGCCCAGAACAGAGAAAAAAACAGTGGAACAGATACTGGACCGATTGCGTGCCACATTTGAAGTAAGGACTGTGGCAGAGCTCAAGATGAGATTCTTTGGAAAGAAGCAGCAGCCCGGTGAGTCATTGAGAGACTTTGCTTTATCCCTGCAGGAGGCCCAGCGGGCAATTATGCAAGTAGAACCCTTAGAGGCTGCAGAGGCTGACAAGGCCTTAAGGGAGCAGTTTGTTGAAGGAGCTGCATCTGAAGCTCTTAAAAGTCAGCTCAGAATGTTGGCCTCCCAGAACCCAAGCTGTATCTTCTTGGACTTTAAAGAGCTCGCAATTAGAATCCTGGGGACTGAAGCCGCAGCGGTTCAAGCCAAAGTTTTCCCCTATTCCATAGAGACTCCTACGGAGTCGCAAGTAGATCATCTTACAGCAGCGGGAAGTCAAGTTGCACTAGCTCAGTGTGCTCACATGCAAGCTCAAGATCCAGTTGGTGAACTGAGGGACCAAATTGCTGTCCTCACCAAGAGCCTCAGTAAAATGTGCCAGAAAATGGAAGATATGGAGCAACGCCAGAAAGAAAGCCGCCGCTACTCCAGTAACAGGTTCAGTAACCGATCAGAAGGGGGAAGTTACCGGAATTGGGGTAGACGCTCTTCTGACAGATTTGATACCACCGGAAGACCCATTTGTCGTAGGTGTCAAAGAGCTGGCCATATTGAAAGAGAATGTCGTCAGTTAAACGACAATCCCCCGAGGCAGAGGACCGCCCCTCGGGAGGAAGACCAATAGGTCCCACAACACCAGAATGGATTCCCCGGTACATTGGGCAGTGTCCAGTGATTACGATCCACCTAAATGGGATCCCACTGTCGGCCTTACTGGACACTGGCTCTCAAGTCACCACTCTGCAGAGAAGTTGGTTTGAGAAGTACTGGGACCTCGACCAGCTGATACAACCCCCAGACACGTGGCTTAACATTGTAGCCAGTAATGGACAATCGATACCCCATCGGGGCTACTGGGAACCCACGATCCAGATGGGAGAAACTGAACTGCCCCAGCAAGGCGTAATTGTAGTGAACGTCTGGGATGATGACTTTCCACCAGTGGTGCTGGGCATGAATGTTCTTAGGAATTGCTATGAAGAGATGCTAGATGCCCTACACCGAGCACTTTCTACAGTCCCTGTCTCCAATCAAAATGCAATTCAGCATGCTATCCGTCTCTTGAATGCCCAACAGAGGTTCACGAATGAAAAGGGTGAGATCTGCCGTGCCCGCATCATGGACTCACAACCAGTGACTCTGGAACCAGAGACGGAAACCATTCTGTGGTGTCGAGCTCGTCCAGGTTTGCAAGGTCAAGATTACCAGGCCCTTGTGGAACCTCTTCTTCTGGAAGATCATCCGACCGTGCTAGCAGCCAGAAGTCTAGTGACTGTTTCTAATGGGAGGGTACCTATTCGCCTCCTGAACATTGGTGATACGGCTGTGGTACTGAGTAAATACCGTCCAGTTGCTAAGCTCTCACAGGTCTTCTTCCAAGATGTCTGGAGCCCTGAGACTACAGTGTTCCAGCAAGCTACCCAGAATCAAGTTACCTCTGAGATGACAACAAAACCCTGGTGGACCGAGATCCATGTTGGCGATGCTAATACTACCGAAGAGGAGATCGAAGGAGCCCTGATGGTGGCCAAAGACAATCAACAAGCCTTCAGTAAACATCCTATGGATTTTGGGAAGGCTACTATCATTGAGCACACCATCCCTACAGGCGTCCATCCACCCATCAAAGAAAGGTACCGTCCCCTTCCACCAGCCATGTACCAGCCAGTGAAGAAAATGATTCGGGAGATGAAGGACGCAGATGTGATTCGGGAGAGCTACAGTCCATGGGCTGCACCCCTAGTCCTGGTGAAAAAGAAGGATGGCAACCTTAGATTCTGCGTGGACTACCGCAAAATCAATAATATCACTCACAAGGATGCGTATCCCCTGCCACGCATTGAAGAATCCCTGACTGCTTTGGGGTCTGCTGCCTACTTCTCAACTCTGGATTTGACCAGCGGGTATTGGCAGGTACCTATGGCTCCCGAAGATAGGGAAAAGACTGCTTTCACTACTCCCATGGGGTTGTTCGAGTTTAATTGTATGCCCTTTGGGCTATGCAATGCCCCGGGAACCTTCCAGAGGCTGATGGAACGCTGCCTGGGTCACCAAAACTTCGAGACCGTCCTCTTGTACCTGGACGACGTAATCATCTACTCAAAGACTTATGAGGAACACCTACAGCACCTGGCAGAAGTCCTCAAAACCCTCATCAAATATGGCCTGAAAGTGAAACCCTCCAAGTGTCATCTCCTGAAGCCGGAAGTCCATTACTTAGGCCATGTCGTGAGTGCAGAAGGAGTGGTTCCTGATCCAGGCAAAGTAGCAGCAGTAAAGAGCTGGCCAGCCCCTACCACAGTCAAGGAGGTGAGAAGTTTCTTGGGATTTGCAGGGTATTATAGACGGTTCATCCCACACTTTGCCCAGATTGCAGAACCCCTCCAGGGATTGTTAAGAGGTCACTCCAAGGAAGCTATGAAGAGAAGGATCCCGATTGAGTGGGCTGAAGCCCATGAAGCCGCTTTCCAGAAGCTGAAGCAGCTGTTAACCGAACCACCTATCCTGGGATATCCTGACTACAACCAACCCTTTAGGCTGTATACTGATGCCAGCCAGAAGGGATTGGGGGCCGTCCTGTCGCAGGTACAGGACCAGAAAGAGAGAGTCATCGCTTATGCCAGCAGAGGTCTTCGAGGCGCTGAACGGAACGACCAGAATTATAGTTCCTTTAAGCTGGAATTCCTGGCCCTTGTGTGGGCAGTGACCGAAAAATTTAAAGATTACCTGGCTGCAACACCCTTCATCGTCTTCACGGATAATAATCCGCTGGCCCACTTGGATACAGCGCGACTGGGAGCTCTTGAACAGCGATGGGCATCCAGACTGGCGAATTATCAGTTTGTGATCAAGTACCGGACTGGTGCGTCCAACGTGAATGCCGATGCCTTATCCCGTTTGCCTGTGGGTGAAGAACTGGTCCGATGTAATGATGAATGGGAAGAGGTAGAGATGCCTACATTCTATGCCCAGTTTGCAACCCAGAATTCGGTGATCGCTCAGAGGAAGCGAAACGAACATCCGCAACCAAATGTTCCTGACTGCTCCCAAGATTCCAGACAGTGGGCTAGATTCCAACGGGAGAGTAGAAACCTACAGGAATTGCAGACTTCCCTTCTTCAGAAGAGGACTCCGGACCGAATACGTAGAGGTCAAGCTGATCAGGAATTAATTTGTCTATGGAGACTGAGGAATCGACTTTTCGTGTCCAGAGGTCTACTACAGAGGACTGCCCTGGATCCAGTAACGGGTGAGCGTCTACATCAAATTGTGGTACCCCGGCGAGACTCCAAATCCATCTTGGAAGCCTACCATGACAGATCGGGACACTTTGGGGTTCATAAAACGGAAGATACCATACGCCGACGATTTTACTGGATTGGCATGAGAGACGACATAGAGAAGTGGTGCCGAGAATGTCCCACCTGTGCTCAGAGCCGAGGAGAGCGTCATGACCAGAGAGCCCCACTTCACCCCATCATCAGTCATAGACCGCTGGAACTGGTAGCCATTGACCATGTCAAGTTTGAACCAAGCCGCACTGGGTATACTTATGCTATAACTATAATTGACCACTATACGAAGTTCGTGGTAGCTATGCCAGTGAAAGACCTGACTGCCAAGACCACCGCTGCCATCTTTTGGAAGAATTTCGTACTCCCCTATGGCTGTCCGGACAAGATCCTGACTGATCGTGGTTCCGCATTTGAGTCTCAACTGTTCCACGAGTTGTGTTCCCTCTATGGCTGTCAGAAGCTGAGAACTACCGCTTATCATCCACAAGGTAATGGCTTATGTGAAAAGATGAACCAGACTCTTATTGGGATGTTAAGAACTGTTCCGTCCCAGAAGAGGGCTGATTGGCCGACTCTCCTGCCAGAATTGGTGTACCTGTATAACAACACTGTGCACTGCTCCACAGGGTACACTCCTTACTATCTCCTGTTTGGCCGTCAGGGCAAATTGCCTTCGGACTTGGCCATGGATGTCGAAGTTCCAGATACTATCAACCCCCTGCCAAACACAGAGTGGGTGAGTGATCACCAGCGTCGCCTGGCTGAAGCCAACGAGATTGTGGAAAGACGGATGGAAGATGCTCGTCAAAGGCAACAAGCAGGTTTTGATCAAAAGGCCGAAGCAGAACCCTTCCAAATTGGAGACCGTGTGTGGCTGAAGAACAACCATCGTTCAAGTAAGTTGGACAGCAAGTGGCAGAAAGAACCATACACAATTAAGTCCATCCCGCACCCTGGGACTGATGTCTATGAGATTGTGCGCGAAGGCCGAGATTCCCAAGTCGTCCACCGTAATCGTCTCAAGCTCTGCCTAAAGGAAGAGGTACCAGCAGAACCACAGACAACTGAGAAATCTCCTGCAGCTGAACCGCTACCGCCAACAACTAGTATGTCCCCTCTTGATTGGCTGTTCCAACCTTGGCTGTCTATTTTTGTTCCAAGAACTGTTCTTGATCCCGGCGAAGACCAAGTGACCTCGTCATCCGAGTTCCGGCCTGGTCCAGAGGAATCCAGGGACCCTGAAATTGCTATAGAGGAGCCCCTGAGGAGATCTGATAGAGCTACCCGAGGTAAGATGCCAGCTCGATATCAAGATTGAACTGTTGAATCTGAGACTTCATTTTTGGATTATCCTTCACCAGAGACATTGTATTGTTTGCATCCCAATTGGGTAACAAGCCCTTCATTTTCCCCAGTTCATATGACAAGGACTCTTGGACATTTTCCCTGTTCAGCATTATATCCTCATATTCCTCAGAGACTGTATGGACTCTTAGTTTATTATTGCAATTGTGATTAACCTTTGTTTTAGGTTAACCTGCCGCCTGGAGAGTCGGACGCCGAGGACGGCTTTATTTAAAGAGGGGGTGTATGTAGTGTCCCACAGGAGCACTACTATGAAAACTATGTTTGTCTTCATGTGTTGTGTTATGCTGCCATCTACAGGTTCAGAAATGTTATGACATTGTGTTTCAGCCTATGCGGAGTGGTTTTCTATAATGTAACAGAAGCTGGGAGGAGTTAATTAGGGAGTGGTTAGAGTGAGTCAGGGGAGTGGTGAGCGAGGAGTGGATGCAGCAGGAAGCACAGTGAAGGTGCTCCTGAGTTCAGCTATTTTCGGATTACAGAGAAAGACAGGCCTAAAGAGATTCATTGGAATAACAGCTCAAGGAGCCAGAAGAGTCCAGAAAGAGAGACTGTGAGTAGAGAGATAATAGCACTCCTGCATTTAGTATTGGGCTACACTGATTGAGCTGAATTTGGATGACATATTTGTATTGTACAATCTCCATCTTGAAAAGTAAAAGTGTGCTGCAAGCTCTCCTGATTAACTGCCACCACCGTCTCCTGTCTTCTATTTGCACTCTACACCAAGGGCACCCCAAATAACACCAGACAGGAGTCAGCCACCAAGGGAGTGCCCCGGGGGAAACAACAGTCATCATCATCATCTTGTGCAACCCCCTCATCACTGTGTGTGTGTGTCCCTGGGAGGTGGGAAGGCCTGCAAGGCAAAATACCACCGTGACACAAGACAGAGAGCCCAGTATCCACCATTTTGGGTTCCTGCATTCCCCGCCACCCACGGGCCACCACATAGTCTTCATAAGAATCAGTCTGTATCAAAAAGAAGCAGGAGCATGGCAAAGCAAGTATCTGCTGTAACCAAGAAGTAAACAAAACCGGGGAAACAGGGAAAAAGGGAGGGGGGATGAAAGGGGAAGGGAAAGGCTGGGACAGTATAGAGCAAAGCCACCCGAGAGTTTAAAGTGCACATATATATATATATATATATATATATATATATATATATATATATATATTGTAACAGGTTGAGGGGGTTAATCTGCTAAGGGAGATATATTCCTAGATGCCTATTAACCCCTTAGTGACCACTAATACGCCTTTTTACGTGATTCACTAATGGGCTTTAGGCTAGGCTGACGCCTTTTCACGTCAGCCTAGTCTAAGTCCTGTACGGGTCTCCCGTGCAGGCAGGAGCCGGGGCTCTGCTGTCTGATGACAGCTGAGCTCCTGCTCCAACGCCCACGATCGAAGTGGGGTGTCATGGCAGCCGGGGGACTGATAAAAGCCCCCAGGTCTGCCCTGGACAGATTGCCTGTCAGATTTACACTGACAGGCAATAATGCTCTGGTATACGAAGTATACCAGAGCATTATAGCAGCGATCGGAACATCGCACAGTAAAGTCCCCTAGTGGGACTAATAAAATAAGTCATCAAAGTGAAATAAAGATTATTAATAAAAAGTACAGTAAAAAAATAAATAAAACCATTTTTTTCCATAAAAAGTGGTTTTATTTAGTAAAAGTGTAAAAAAAACAAAAAACTACACATATGTGGTATCGCCGCGACCGTAATGACTCCATTAATAAAGTTAATATGTAATTTAAACCGCAAAGTGAACACCGTAAAAAAAAAACGCAAAAAACTATGGCGAAATTGCTATTTTTTTCCATTGCCCCCCAAAAGTGTCATAATAAAAATGAATCAATAAGTCCCATGTACCCCAAAACAGTACCATTCAAAACTACGTCTTGTCCCGCAGAAAACAAGCCCAAAAAATCACTACATTGATGGAAAAATAAAAAAATTACGGCTCTTGCAAAGCGACGATGCAAAAACAAATAATTTTAGTTCAAAAGTGTTTTTATTGTGCAAAAGTCGTAAAACATAAAAAAAACCTCCACATATGTGGTATCGCTGTAATCGTACCGACCCATAGAATAAAGGTAACATGTTATTTACGTCGCATAGTGAACGGCGTCAATTTAAAAACGCATAGAACAATGGCGAAATTTCAGTTTTTTTTTATAATCCCCCCCAAAAAGGTTAATAAAAGTTAATATAAAAATTATATGTACCCAAAAATGGTGCTATTAAAAAGCACAACTAATCCCGCAAAAAACAAGTCCTCATACAGCTATGTAGACGAAAAAATAAAAACGTTATAGCTCTTTGAATGCGACTATAGAAAAACGAATAAAATAGCTTGGTCATTAAGGCCTAAAATGGGCTGGTCACTAAGGGGTTAAGAGGTTAACATAGGGTCTTCCCTCCACACAGGTGCAGGGTGATTAAATAAGTACTGCTGGGAGTGTGTGTGTGAGGAGAGCAAGAGTGTGAAGACTGGTCTGCTGCTGACCAGACCTGATATTAGGTGAGAGCTAACCCCTGAAAAGGGCTGGACTGTGTACGTTATACTTGGACTTTTGTGTTACTTGAAACGTTTCTTTCTGTTCTCAACTTTGTGTATGCTGATGCCACAAGCTACCATTGTGTTTATTGGACTTGCCTACTTGAAATTGAAATAAAGCTGCTAAGTCCTGTTTAACCAGAATACTGCGCTGAGAGAGTGTCTCCTAGCTACACTACATTCCCCAAACTGCTACAATATATAAATATGTATATATATTAGTATAGAATACTCGTTACATGGGTTTGCTAGCAAAAGGAATGCTAGGTATTTATAATTGTGCTCTTTGAGAACGACGTTGTTCATTACAGGCTTGTCTTACTTCAGGGTTTTGCCTTCTTAACCCCTTCCCGCTCCTGGACGTACTATTAGGTCATGGCAGCTGTATCGTTCGCGCTCCATGCCGTATTAGTACGTATAAAGCCCCCCCCATAGCTGCCACATACAGTATAACACCCCCATACATTATAATGCCCCCATAGCTGTCCCAGACAGTATAGTGCCCACCATAGATGTCCCATACAGTATAATGCCCCGCACAGTATAATGACCTCCATAGCTGCCACATACAGTATAATGCCCCCATACAGTATAAAGCCCCCCTAGCTGTCCCATACTGTATAATGCCCCCCATACAGTACAATGCTTTCCATAGCTGCCCCACACAGTATAAGACCCACTATAGCTATCCCATACAGTATAATGCCGCACACAGTATAATGCCCACCACAGCTGTACCATACAATATAATGCCCACCTTAGCTGTCCCATACAGTATAATGCCCCACACAATATAATGCCTCCCATAGCTGCCACATACAGTATAATTCCCCCATACAGTATAATGCCCTCCATATCTGCCACTTACAGTATAATGCCCCCCATATAGGATAATGCCCCCATAGCTGTCCCATACAGTATAATGCCGCCCATAGTTGTCCCATACAGTATAATGCCCTCAATTTCTGCCACATACAGTATAATGCCCCATACAGTATAATGCCCCATACACTATAATGTCCTATACAGTATAAAGCCCCCCATAGCTGCCACATACAGTATAACACCCCCCATACATTATAATGCCCTGAATAGTAAAATGCCCCCCATATCTGCCACATACAGTACAATGCCCCCATACAGTATAAAGCCCCCTAGCTGTCCCATACAGTATAATGCCCCACACAGTATAATGCTCACCATAGATGTCCCATACAGTATAATGCCCCGCATAGTATAATGCCCGCCATATCTGACACATACAGTATAATGCCCCCATACAGTATAAAGCCCCCTAGCTGTCCCATACAGTATAATGCCCCCATACAGTACAATGCTTTCCATAGCTGCCACATACAGTATAATGCCCCCATACAGTATAATGTCCCCCATAGCTGTCCCATACAGTATAATGCCCCCCCAGCTTTCCTATATAGTATAATGCCCTCATTTAGTATAATGCCCCATCAGCAGCTACCATATGAGCCCCCCTCCCATACCCAGTATAATGCCCCCATATTTACGTAACTAATAGAAAAATAATAACATAATTACTTACCTATCCCCATTCCCATGATGGGTGGAGAATCCTTCTCTTCCGGTCTGTGCTGTGAGTGACTCGGCGCAAACAGGCGCGATGACCTCACTACATTTCGCCTGCCTGTGCCGAGCCACTCACCGCACAGTGAATCCTGGAGCAAGGCTCCAGCATTGCACTGAGCTGTATTTGCATCCTGAGGACGCAAATACAGTTGGAAGTGCGGTCAGCTTGGGGGCCCGGTCGGAACTGCAACCATTGCAACCGCTATAGCTACGCCACTGTACAGATACATATATAGGCACTTAGACACACAAATGCACACACACAAAGACACACATACTGGAAATTATACACACACAAACACAGAGACACACAGACAAACAGACAGACTGAGCACTCACATCTCCTTCCTCACAGGCTCCTTGCAGGTTTTGCTGTAGGCGGAGTTAATTGTGCCTCGGACACCACGTCCCTGCCAAATATATATATATATATATATATATAAGCAAAAGCAGCACCGTTCTTTCAGTATCGGGTGCACAGGTTCTTGTTCAGACACACGACCAGTGTTCCAAACAGCCAATGAAATCCAATACACAAGACAGCACTCCAAATTCAGTGAAAAATCGGATCACTTTAATCACCCCTTGCGACGTTTCAGCCCTACTCCTTGGGGCCTTTCTCAAGCACATTTACAACATTTTTATATATGAAAATGTTGTAAATAGGCAGCAATCACAAAGGCTTAGGGTGAAAAAAGTGGGTGCTTTATTGACCCCCAAAAGTGCGATGTTTCGGCTCAGACAATCTGAGCATTTCGCTTGCTTGAGAAAGGCTTAGGTTGTGCGAGTCGAAACGTCACACTTTTGGGATAAAAAAAGCACCCACTTTTTTCACCATAAGCCTTTGTGAGTGCTGCCTATTTACTGCTTTTTGTCTAGAGGGACAATGGTCAGTTCCCTAAGGCTTGCACCCCCTTTCATTTAAGCCTGTACTTGTGGATTCTATTTTTGTGTGTGTATATATATATATATATCTATCTATCTATCAGAAAACTTATTACAAGGGGGGATGCAGGATCTACTACCCCTGTATGTCAGTTACCTAGAAATCTGTACATATGAGGCTTCTGAGTCACCCTTGCAAAATAATTTCTAACAGGTATGGCCAGTCCAAGAGGCGCACTAGCTTTTCAGCTGCCTGAGGCAATGCATCCTGTAGAGGACAGATAGCAAAGAAAAAAACAATATAATTTTATGTTCACATGTTATGGAAATGTGTTTAATACAAGTATATAGGATTTATAAAAATCCTGATCACATGCTGCATAAAATCTGCAGAGTATACATGCAGGTAAATGACATACCTATCTACCTGCACTCACTATATTACACTCATTCATTATAGACCTATTTGTGTACATTCAGCATTATAGGCATGCATATTCACTGTGTGCACTGGAAGAAGCATATTTAATAATATTTATGGTACCAAAACCAAGCTCAGTACGTAAATACAACACCAGAACCAAGCTCAGTACATATATACAGCACCAGAACGAAGTATGTGTGTGTGTATGTGTATATATATATATATATATATATATACACAGACAGCACCAGAACAAAGCTTGATACATATATACAGCACAGAACCCAAGTTCAGTACATATTTACAGTACCAGACCCAAGCTCAGTATATATATTGATATATATAGTATCAGCAAAAATACAGCTCAGTACAGAATTCATTTGCAAATTATATAAGTTTGTATCATGTAAAACTACAGCTCCCAGTTTTGCGGTTTCACAAAAAAGAATTATACCACCAATCATCTTGCTGCAGATCATACAATGATTACAGTACTAATACAACACAGTCAGAGACAGAATAAACATTTGCATTCAGTGACTCACAGGTGGCGTCTTCATAGATTCTAGTCATTCTTTTCTTTCTCTTCTTCTCTATCCGTTCCAGACTTCCATGACGATGTTTCTCGGCAGCGACCCATTTCTGCACAGTTTGCCGTTTAGATGTCTCACTTTTCAAACATTTTCGCACCTATAAGGCCTTGTGCACACTTCCGTCACCTTTTTCACGGCCGTTTTTGACGGGTCCATGAGCCCGTTTCAGCGGCCATGTGATTTCCGTGTGCACTCCCGTGCACACTCTGTGTTTCCGTTTCCGAGCGCAGAGCATGGTACTGTCCAGGGTGCTGAAAGAGCAGGATGGTTCAGCGCTAGTCACTGTACAGGGTGCTGAAAGAGTTAATGGACTGCACTGATCGGCGGTAACTCTTTCAGCACCCTGGACAGTGACTAGCGCTGAAGAATGACCATGCTCGGTGCTCGCAAAATACAATTTATTAAATAAAAAATAAAAAAAACAGTTCATACTGGACTGCCGCGTCATACAGATAGGTCGGACTGGAGGAAGAAGAGAGACTCGTCACCAAGACAATGACCGGGGTAAGTATGAACTGATTTTTATTTTATTTTTATCAGCAGCCTTTTCTCTCTATCAGTGATGGATAGAGACAAGTGGCTGCCGGTTAGTGTAATATATCTGTAATGTACTTCTGGCCACCCGGCCGTTGCTAGGCAATGGCTCCGTCACACACGGACAGCACACGGATGCCTTCTGTGTGCCTTCAGTTTTTTTGACGGCCCCACTGACTTGCATGCGCCTCACGGTCACGGAATCTCGGACCAAAGTAGGACATGCTCTAATTTTGTCGGAACGGAGCAACGGGACCTTAAAAAAAAACTGAAGTGTGCATGGCCCCATCGAAATGAATGGGTCAGGATGCTAGAAAAACGGCTAGCACCCTGAAGAAAAAGACTGAAGTGTGCACTAGGCCTAACTAGGATACAATTCTTATTGTGCATGAGAGCTACGCGGTTTCCATAACTACCATTCAGTTCTATGGGACTTACGGAAACAGCGTAGCTTAGTTTCCGTAATTCATGGTCGGGAATTAAACCCATCAGAGCGGTAGAACAGGGTTTAGGGGACCCTGTTCTAGAGATAGGTGCAGGTTCCAGAGTTGGGACCCTTATCTATCTGACATTTATGACATATCCTGTGGATATGTCAGGAAGTCCACCGTTCAGCAGCACCAGCCAAAATTATGGATGGGTGCACGCCCTAGGTGCTCGATCACGGCTACAAATCTCCCATAGTCGTCCAAGAATAGGCAGCACTCCAAGTCACAGTGAAAAAATTGCTTTTTAATAGCCCTTGTGCAACGTTTTGCCCTACATGTGGAGCCTTTTTCAAGCATGATGTAGATATGTCATAAATGTCTCTGATGGGAAAACCCCTTTAACCGGTTAAGGACTAGGATGTTTTACAGCTAAATGACCAGACCAAATTTCACAATTTTGCTATGCGCTTCTTTAGATGACTATAACTCTGCAGGTGAATAAAGTTCATCTTTGAATTTTACACTCTTTTTAAAGGACAGATAGGGCTTTGTTTTAGTGGCATTTGTCAGTATATATCATTTTTATTTTTTTCTCTAAAGTGGGCAAAATTGGAAAAAAATGCAAGAATTTAGCAATTGCGTCAGTTTATGTTAGCATTTTTCACACACGGTATGGACCACGGACAAAATTAATCTCTTTTCACATTCTTCCACTTCTCCCGTGCATGGGGTTACCAAATATGTGTGCCTTATTCACTGTGCGGGCATGTGCCAGGGCTTGGCATAAAAGGAGGCTTTTTGGCCTTTTCGGTCCAGGAATTTAGCATTTGATTTTATAGCAGCATACTGTTTTCTGGGGGGCCTAATGCTGCTGAAAGATTAGAATCACCCCATAAATGACTTCATTCACACAAGTAGACCCCACAAGGTTTTCTTCAAGGGGTTTATCATATTTTTAGACCAGTTTTCTTCTGAAAGTTTCTTGAATAAGATGGATCAAAATAAAATGAGCAATTTTTTAGCAAATGCGTCAGTTTATACCAGCATTTTTCACACACGGTATAGACCACGGCCAAAATTAATCTCCTTTCACATTCTTCCACTTCTCCTGTGCATGGGGATACCAAATATGTGGCCTTATTTATCACATAGAGAAGTAGGAGGGCGGACGATAGAAGAAGCTTATTTCACAAATCGCTTTTTTTCAAAGCTGGTTTTACAAAACTCAACAGAGTTTCTATAACACTTCCAAAATATCTGCTCTTGAAGCAGAAATCCCAAAATATTAATCTAGGGGTATAATGGGAATTTATTTTTTGGGGTTTTCTAAAATAAGAAATTGCAGGTTTATGCAAATGGAGCTCTCCAGCAGATGAACTTTAGAGAATATGCAAACATGACATCCACCCCCCACCCATTCCCTCCCTCACCCTTGGAGTAAAATCAGGGGAAAAATAAAAACATAATGTAGGGCAAATATATTTTCAACGAATTAACTAAAATCTAATAATTCAGAACAGTGTGGTATTTTTTAAAACATGGCTCAATGCACAGGCCTGGTTGCGAGGGACATGAGGGACAGAAATATCGGGAATCTTTGCGGTGCCCGTCTTTTCTGCAAACGTGGCACTTTTTCTGGGGGTTGCTTCTGGTTGCTGTTGGGGGAATCCGACTGATGAAGTGTCTTTCAGTCAGTCGCGTGACATCCTCAGACTGGGGGCATTCTCGGTTGTCCTGAACATCAAAAATGAGGCCTTCAATAATTTTTTCCTGGAAATCTGTTTTTTTTGTAGAGCACAAATGAATTGTGGATGGCCACCTGTAACAAATAAATGGCCACTTTTTTGTACCAGGTTTTAGTTTTGCATTTTACTAAATAGGGCTGTAAAACCTGGTCGCTTAAATCCACCCCCCCCCCCATGTACTTGTTATATTCGGACACGCTCACTGGTTTGTGCTTGTCCGATGTTGCCCCTCTTTCCCTCACTGCCAATGTTCCTGCGGTATGAATCATGCTTAGCACATACACATCTTTGCGATACCTGAACTTGACCGCCAGAAATTCTTCAGATGCATAAGCACAGGAGTCCCCCTTTACCATGCGCTTCCCCACTAATTGCTGTGGAAAACCAATTCTGTTTTTGCGCATGGTACCACATGCCCCAGTCCTTGCAGCATGCAAATGCCTAAACAGGGGCACACTCGAATAAAAATTATCACAGTACAGGTGGTACTCCTTGTGAAGCAGAGGCTGCATTATCTCCCACACGATCTTACTGCTGGTGGAAAGATCAGGGGGGCATCCAGGAACATTTATTGTGCGGTCCCGCCCTTCATAAATCCTGAAGGCGGTGGTATATCCTGACCCGCTTTCACACAATTTGTAGAGCTTAACGCCATATCTTGCCCTTTTGGAAGGTAGATATTGGCGAAAGCTAAGTCTTCCATGGAAGTTGAGGAGGGATTCGTCCACACTTACATTCTGCTCAGGGGTGTAGAGTTGCAGAAATAAATTATTCAGGGAATTTATTAGCGGTCTTATTTTGAACAACCGATCCCTGTTTGCATCGGTACTTGGGGGGGGGGGCCTGTGCGTTGTCATTGAAGTGGAGGAACCTCATTATTGTCTCATAACGAGACCTGGGCATTACTGCAGAATATACTGGGGTGGCTTGGGCGGGTCTTGTTGACCAGTAAGACCTAATGGAGGGCTTTTTGACAATACCCATATTTAGGGTGAGCCCCAAATTTTTTTTTAATTCCTGCAAATTGGTGGGCGTCCAATCTCTGGCATGGGTGGATGAAGGTTTCTGCCTTATATATTGCGTGGCATATAAATTTGTTTCGTGGACAATCTGATTTAGGATGTCGTCCGTTAAAAATAAATGGAAGTAATCCATTTGGACAAAATTTGTATTGTCCACGGTTATGCCAGGAGTGGCAGTAAATCCGTGGATTCTAGGCCCAAAAGATGGGGCAGGTGCCCATACAAGAGCCTGGACTGAAGGGACCAGGCTGTCCTGTGCTACAGCGCTACTTGGCCCTGCGCTTTCATGTTCTGCAGTTTCAACTGCATCAGGGACAACGTCCCCTGAAGACGAACCTGAAGTGACGCTGTCATCGTCACTACCTAAAACAGGTTCCATCTCGGACGCCATCTCTGATGTGGTCTCCGACTCAGACCACAGCATGGCGTATGCTTCCTCGGCGCTAAACAACTTCCTCGCCATAACGTAACGAAACAAATTTATATATTTTTTTTTTTAAAAACACACAAACTAACTGCTATATATATCTACATTACCGCTAACAAAAAAATAAACCGCTATTGCTATATATATTATATATATGTGGATATATATATATATATATATATATATATAATTTATATACTCCCTACCTGCCTATTCTAATAGAATAAAAGAAAGAGGGGTAGATAGATAGAAATCTATCTATCCATCTATCTTTTTTTCTATCTATCTATCTACCCAATCTATCTATACAGGGAATGTTTTAGAGTGTAACTGTATTTTTTGTGTAACTAACTGTATTCTTCTGGCAGCAATTCTACCGAGTCTCTTCTTCTCCTCAAACTGAAACAATGTTTGAGGAGAAGAAAAGAGGCAGGAGATTTACTGCCAGAAAAGTCAAAATAAAACAAATGTGGTCGCTGTGATAAGTTTTCACAGCGACCACATGTTCAGGGACCATCAGATTGGTCCCTGATACTGTGCCCAGAGCTGTTGGTAACAGCGTGGGCACAGGGCTGTGTGCACGCGATCGTTTTCTATGCAGAAATGCATGTGATCGCTGTGATTGGTTGTCACAGCGATCATATGTTCAGGGGCCAAAAGATTGACCCCTGACATTCTGCCCAGTGCCCATGGCTGTTAGCAACAGCCAGGGCATAGAGCTGTGTGCACGCGATCGCGCGTGCACAGTCTCTGAAGTGCCGCCGTAAATAGTCTATACGGCGGACTTCAGAGACCCTAGACCGCTGGCCGTATAAATACGGCCAGCGGTCGGGAACCTGTTAAGGACTTGGACAGATTCGGAAATCAGTGGCTGAAACCATCAGGCTGGAGGGTGCAACAAGCAAGAGTAATGAAAGAGGCTCTGTCACTAGTTTAGTGATGCCCAATCTTCTAGCTAGTATAATAGGCGCGGTCACACTGATAATGCTAGTGAAAATTGTGTGCCAAAACGTGTATTATTTTAAAATTTCTGATAATTTTTCTAAATAACAGTGATTCCTTCGGGGGTGGAGTTACCTCACAGCCTCTGACGCTGTCCTATCAGCATGAAACTGCTTGAAGCAGTATGAGAGACTAAGGGTATGTTCACACGCACTAATTACGGACGTAATTCAGGCGTTTTACGCGTTGAATTACGCCCGAAATTACGTCTTGAATGCGTTGACAAACATCTGCCCATTGAAAGCAATGGGCTGACGCTTGTCTGTTCACACGAGGCGTTAATTTACGCGCCGCTGTCAAATAACGGCGCGTAAATAGACGCTCGCGTCAAAGAAGTGACCTGTCACTTCTTGGGGCGTAATCGGCGCGCCGTAATCACATTGAAGCCAATGTTATCTGCAGAAAAGTGTTTCAGGCGTTTATGACGCCCCTTGTGCGTGTAATTTGGGGCGTTACGGATGGAATTACGCGTGAAATTACGCTCCGAAATAACGCCCCAACCTTCAAAAGCCCTCCCCCAAGGGGTGTTGCCAATGCAGCCATTTTCAAAGGCCATTTGACTCTTTTGGAAGCTAGTTAAGTTAATACAAAACCAAGATTTTACTACTTCAGCATGGCACCCCCCACGTACAGGAGGATGCATATCGACGTGGATGCCCTAATCTCGGAAGTAAGTACAAAATTATAGGCATAATCTTGCTTGGATTGTGTTTAAGGGGGGGGGGGGCATTTCCTTGTACACTGAAGACACTATGCAGGTGCAAGCATGTGTCTAGGCCAGGGGTGGGCAAACTTTTTGACTCGCGGGCCACAATGGGTTCTAAAATTTGACAGAGGGGCCGGGCCAGGAGCATTTGGAGGGAGTGTTTGGGCCGGATATACTAAAGCATTAAATGTAGTGTGTGCAAACCTCATAGCACAGTAAGAACACTACAACCCAATTTATTAACTGTCTTTCAAATGTGAAAAATAGCCCTTATTAGTTAATAAATTTGTCTCAAGGAATATGCAAGATATGGCATTTACATACTATTTCGCAGATACTGGGAGGAGGAAATGTAAATAGATTAAAATAACATACGCACTGTGATTTATCAAGAAAAAAGTTCTGTTGACTCTGTAAATTAGCTGCCAACCTCTGAGCAGTAGCCGCCCGTTCTTGTGTTGACTGCTTGCTAGCATAGTTTGCATGCTTCGTGGCAAAGTGACGGCTGATATTGTACTCTTTGAAAACCGAAGGGCTTAACGGTGACGTGAAACGAAGTGAAAATTAAAGTGAAATAAAGAGAAATACGCGCCACATTAACCCCTTAATGACCGGGCCATTTTGCACGTTAATGACCAAGGATTATTTTTTGTTTTTCCACGGTCGCATTCCAAGAGTCGTAACTCTTTTTTTATTCCGTCGACATAGCCGTATAAGGGCTTGTTTTTTCCGGGACGAGTTGTATTTTGTAATTGTACCATTTTTAGATGCTTATAATATATTGATTAACTTTTATTAACTTTATTTTAGGAGAGAATTGAAAATAAGCAGCTATTCCAGCATTAATTTTCACGTTATAAATTTACGCCGTTTACTATGCAGCGTAAATAACATGTTAACTTTATTCTATGGGTCGGCACGATTACGGGGATACCAAATGTGTAAAGGTTTTATATGTTTTTTCTACGTTTGCACAATAAAAACCCTTTTAGAAAAAAATTACTTGTTTTTGCATCGCCGCGTTCCAAGAGGCGTAATTTTTTTATTTTTCCGTCGATGTGGCCGTACGTGGGATTGATTTTTGCGGGACAATGTGTAGTTTTCATTAGTACTATTTTGGGGTACATAGGACTTATAGATGAACTTTTATTTTATTTTTTATGGGGGGAATGGGAGAAAAGAGAGAATTTTGCCGTTGTTTTTTGCGTTTTCTTTGGACGCCGTTCATCCGGCGGTTTAATTAATGTGTTCATTTTATTGGTCAAGTTGTTATGATCGCGGGGATACCATATATGTGTATGTGTGATTTGTTTTGACCGTTTTATTAAATAAAACCACTTTTTGGGGCAAAAAAGTAGTTTTATTTGACTGACTGTAATTTTTTTTATTTTTTTTTTTCACAAACTTTATTTAACGGTTTTACTTTTTTTTTTTTTAGTCCCACCAGGGGACTTCACTATGCGATATGCCGATCGCATATATAATGCTTTGGTATACTTCGTATACCAAAGCATTATTGCCTGTCAGTGTAAAACTGACAGGCAACCTGTTAGGTCATGCCTCTGGCATCGCCTAACAGGCAGATGCTGAAGACAGACCTGGGGGTCTTTGTTAGACCCCCGGCTGCCATGGAAACCCGACGGCGACCCGCGATTTGATTGCGGGGGCGCCGATCGGGAGACAGAGGGAGTTCCCCCCTCTGTCAAACACATTAAATGCCGCTGTCACTGTTGACAGCGGCATTTAATGGGTTAAACTGCCGGAATCGGCGCGTGCTTCGATTCCGGCAGTTGCAGCAGGAGCCAGGCTGTGTATAACAGCCGTGCTCCTGCCGCTGATCGCGTGGGTAAACTGTCAGTACCCGCGCGATCACAGGACGGATATATCCGTCCTCCTGCGCGAACTAGCAGCTGCTGAGGACGGATATATCTTGGACAAGTTCGGCGGGCCGGATTAAAAAGCCTAACGGGCCGTATGTGGCCCGCGGGCCGTAGTTTGCCCATGTCTGGTCTAGGCCCTGTGTTCTCATTTTCAGCAATGTGTTTTGTGAATGTGTGTATCTTTGGAACATACATGCCCACAATCTACACATACACAATGCAATGTATGTACTGTTGAACTTGGCTTGTGGAACATGCCATTTGGGTAGCAACAACTGCAGATGCAATTGCGCACAGACCGCACAGCGGTCCACTGTCCACTCTCTCTGTTTGAAACTCCTCAATGTTTATTAAAGCTGGCCACATTGCTTTCTTGTCGTTTGCTCAGGGTCGCCACATTTTTACCACAATGTGCCCAACAGATTTGTATCTCATTTTCTGCTGTGTTGGAAGGTGTGCTGCACATGTGCTCTTTATGTGTGCTTTTGCAATTTTCACTTGCGGATGGTTGCTGTGTGTTTGGAGCACAGCAATGGGTCCCCACCACACAATCCCCCCTGGCTTGCATTTCCTTGCATCTTCAAACCCCGCGGGTAGCATTATGCACTTTACTTGATGAAGTAACCCCCGTTCTTAGATTAGCAGTGAATTTGGTCATGTGATTTTTGGATTTCCCCCAAAGATTACCATGTGTGTGTTGTTATTTTCTGGCACTGCATAAACTAAGCCATCTGTCACAAAGGTAATGCACGTTCTTTTACTGTTTCATTAGTCATTGATGTTTGGTTTTAATTTGCCTTGGTATGTTATATAGGTTGAGGCACGCAGCAATCTGTGGAATAAACAGGTGCCAGGCTATTCTAATCGTGCCCTGAGACAGGACTCCTGGGAGGAGATTTGCGTGGCGCTGTACCCCGACTGGGTAAGGCGGTCCAATAAGGAGCAGAGCGAAATTGGTGAGTGTTTGTCATGTGTCCATGTAGGTCAATCGAATCATGTTGTTTTGGGTTTATACAGGGAAATGTGGTGTGTCGGCCCAGCAATGTTTTTCGGATGACAGGCTAAAGTAAAGGAGCAAGTACATATTCACATCTAAAATACACACATGTCCTTTATCCGGAGGGTCGACGGCGATGATGAGTATGATTTTTTTGGCTACGCCGTTGCATCTCGCTGCCGCCAGTTGCAACGCCATGTTTGCCACTCCTACATGGCCTACACTCTAGCCGCGGGGGCAGCCTTTGAGATCGCAGCCCCACTTCCACCCCTGGAGGAGCTGGTATACAACCTCCATCGGGCCACTGGCGTGAGGGAGGCATCCGTCCCAATGCCCATGAGCCCACGACCCGTCAGTGTCTCAACCCAGACGGAGACACCACAGCCCCCACCCTCCTCAGCCATTTCCTCTGCTGCATCCCAGGTCATGGAACCTAGGTTCCCTTACCCACCCTCCCAATACGCCACCAGTGGCTATAGCCACATGTATCCCCAACATTTCCAACCCCATTATCCTGGCCCTTCTAATTATGAATCTCCTCCCCGTTTCACCCAAATGTAGCCCCTTCCCTTATGTTGTGTCCCACTCATGTTGAGTTAATGTTATTTAATTTTGTGATGTAACAAAATGTGGTTGCCATGATTCAAGGAACATTAGAGGCAATGATGGAATTGCTGATGATGTAACCCAGCTTCTAATTAAAAAATGTTGAGAGTTTGATTTGCAGAAATTGTTTAATATCACAACCCACAAAATTGGCATTAACACAAACGGACACATGGAAAAAGCAAGACAACAAAACATTAGCTTAGGACTTGCCAACACACTTTTTTGGAGGTGTTTCGAGATCTCCACCATGAATGCAGATTGTCTCTACCAACAGTTGGCACGTTCCAGCCGTTTGAACGTGCCTTCCCCCATACCACATTGCTCCACCACATAGTGTGTCATAAGGGGGGTGTTATCTGTGATCCATATCCCCACTTTTCTTGTCCATATCACAAACATGTTGTTTTCACTACTCCTGGCTGGGCTGCTGCTCACTGCGGCTGGAATCCTGCCAGGACACTGCACCTTCGGAACTCATGAAGTAGTCAGTGAAGGCATCTCTCACCTGTACTCCACGGTTGGATGGTCTGCCTAAATTCCAGTGGATGTGGGGGTCACGGAAAGCTGTCTGTGTCTCCACCTCCACGTCACCATGCTCCTGATCCCGAACATAGTTGTGAAGAACACAGGCAGCTTTAATGACCCCATCAACTGTTGACGCATCCAACTGAAGTGCACAGGTAAAGACCCTCCACTTACTAACCATGATCCCAAAGGTGCACTCCACGAAGCGTCGTGCCCGGCTCAGCCTCTCATTGAAGACTCTCTTCCGGGCATCTAGTCTCCTCCGTGGGTATGGGCGCAGCAGGTTCGGCATCAGTGGAAAAGCCTCATCCGATACCAGAACGAAGGGGACTGGGTGCGTGGTACCAGGAAGAGGTTGGGGAGGAGGTAGAGTTACCTGATCTGTCAGTATGTGTCTCCCTAAAGTCGATGTCAGTAGCGCCCGGGAGTCCCCAGTGCTTCCATATGCGCCGACGTCAATAGCAACAAACTTGTACGATGCATCAGCCACCGCCATCAGGACCACTGAAAAATACTTCTTGTAGTTGAAGTAATGTGATCCTGACCGAGGTGGCTGCTGCACACGTACGTGCTTACCGTCGACGGCGCCTATGCAATTGGGGAAATTGGCCACAGATTGAAAGCCTGCTGCTACCTGCAACCAAATCTCCCGAGTCGGACTGGGCATCGCAATGGGCTGCAAATACTGCCAGATCACCCTGCATGTGCACCTGACAATTCCACTGATGGTGGATTTGCCAACACGGAATTGCAGGTGCAGGGATGAATAACTCTCCCCTGTTGCAAGAAATCTGGAAAAAAAAAAATATATATAATTAGTCAAAATGCCTTACAAGGTACAACAACATGACATTACTCTAGCAACCCCATTAGTAAACCACACATGAGTTGCCAGGCCAGTCCTAACCTAAAATCAAGCCCAATGTGTAAAACAAGCCCTCAAACATATTCAAACTCACCGCAACGTGATCAGCAGCCTCTCAACAGGTGGAATCGACGCACGCATAGTGGTATCCTGCCTCGTAAGGTGGGGCCCTAGAATTTCGGCCAGCCTGTCAAAAGCAGGTATTGACATCCGCACAAAAGCATAGAACTTTTCAGGAAAGCTGTTGAGACAGACACCATATAAAATACATCTTGAGACGCAAAAGGGAACAACATAGAGAACGTAAAAGGTTGCATTACAAAGAGAGTTGTAAAAAGGGAAATACTAGAACCTAGCATGTGCAACATAAACGCATGATTGATGACAACATGACACACATGTAGGCACCAGCTGTATTCCACAGAAAAGGACATCTCAATGTACGCAGGTTTACATAAATTATAGGTCAACTAGAGGCCGAACATATGTATAGACTCAGAGACAGTGGTGTAAGTGACCAAATTCGGCCAAACTCGATACACATGTGAGGTTGTAATGAGAACACTGTCTGCTGCAGCAATTGCAGGCTCATGCAACACACCTGGCCGCACAATTGGACCTCAAACAAGCATTAGCAAGGGAGGTTTGGGGAAATATATCATCTATGTACTGGTCTAAAAAACAACGCTAAACAAACTCACCCTCTTAGCTCCGCATAAAGCTGGCCAATGTGTCCCCTTTCTGTGCGCAACACATTTATGGGGTGTACCCAATATCTGCGCCGACTTTCATGTGCCTGTGAAACAAAGTGTGACCATATGGTCCATTAGAATATGTAACAGCGTATATTTAGAACTCAGTTGGGACACAATCCATTCTTGCCCAAAGCTACCTGGCGAATCCTTCTTCGGCGCATGACGTTCATCAAAATGTGCATCAACAGGCCCATATGGCGGCGCCGCACTCTAATGCGCCTTTCTATAGGTTCTTCGCCCTGCTGGTCAAGCTGGGATGGCCCTGGTAAGTTGCTTGGATCCATTTTCCACCCACAAACAACCAGTAATTGCAAAAGGGAAGTTGGGGATGTGGGTGGCCCATTTTTATAGGCCTGGAATTCAAGCACAGCCCCTAGTGGGTTGGATTTGGCCTCCGCATGGAGCATGCCAAAAAAACGCGTCGTTTTACGCGCGTATTTTACGCCGGAATTAACGCAGCGTAAACGCGCAGAAAAACGCGGCAAATTACGGACCAAAATAAAAACGCCAGGAATTACGCCTCGAAGACGACTTGAAATTCAAGCCGGATTCGGGCAATAACGCTCCGTAAATTACGCGCGTATTTTACGCTGCCGTGTGAACATACCCTAAGACTGGAGGGAAGGGGGATCACTTAAAACAGACATATTAGTGGTTCTGGTGTCAAATGAAAGATGAGATTCTAATCTTTCATATGAATTTTGTATTGAGGAAAGGAAAAGTGGGACAAGAGTAATGGTTCCTTTGAAGAAATGTGAAAAATAAGAAAACTTTATTTAAAGATTTTTTTTTAAAAAGTTATCCAATGTGGGTCTATTATATTGTGGTGTAGATGACCCCTGTCAAACACCTTTTGGCAAAATTAGCCTAAGGATTAATTATCTATCATTTATTTCTGTAATACACTATTATAATCAGACTTGCTTTTAGTATATTACTCTATAACAAGCTTGAATGTTGCTCTATTATGAGCTAAGTCTATTATGTCAAAGTTTAGTAACCATAGGGCAGTAGTTGTTCCCAGTGTGCTGTATTCACATATTCTCAATGTATCAATACTTTGCTGTATTTATATACATTGAGTGTATCAATTTTGTGCTGTATTTACATTCATTGATTGTATCAATGCTGGCTGTGAATAGATGTCTTGACGTCCTCACCTTGTGAGAGATGACGGGTAAAAGCACAATATATATATTGCTGGGAAATTTGAATTCACCGTTGGTTATACTTAATGTGGTGTGCCAGTTCATCAGTCTGGCAATCCAGATCGAGATGATATATGTCAATCACCAGCGCTATAATTTTTGCCAGTGGTGAAGTGCGCTTATGGTTGGATGCTTATAGTGGGTTAGACATCAATCCAGTGTCATGTGCATCGCTAACCATCGCTAACACCTGCTTCTAGGACAGACAATTTTACAACAATTTTAGTATAATGCCCTGCGTTGCTACGCCTTGAGTTTGAAGACACTATGTCAGCGTCTAGAGCGTTAGCACCGCTAAATTCGGAAGACGTAGGGCAGGATTGTGTAAAGTATTTGAGCTGAGCAATCTCTATGTGCCGTTACGATGATACCGTGGACGCTAGCAGTAATTCCATCTGTCAGCGTTCGGCGAGATTGCGGGCTGAGCTGTCTCTATATGCCGCTGTGAGAACTGTGCGGACGCTGTCAGTGGGTTAACTCGGCAGCGTTCGCCAGAAAATATCATCGATCTCCCAGCTGGGACGGGCAGTAAAAAGTAGCTGGGCTCAAAGTTAGATTGACTACTGGATTGTATTCCAGATTATTGATAGATGCTAGACCTCATACATTGATATCGTACATTCGTATGGCTAGACACCCGACGCGCGTTTCGCCAGCATTCCGGCTTCCTCTTGGGGTGTGACCCGCCGGTTTTGGCGCCCTTAAATACGGTAAGTGCTGATTGACAGCTAAAAGGGCCAATAGTGTTTTTAATTTTGACAGTGTGTAAATGACAGGTGGATTAATTCCAAATGCCTGTCAGAAGTGCTCAATGTTGTATTTTCCAGAAGACCATTTATTATCAATTTTTTTTTAAATATTTAGTCAGTAATGACTATTATGCCTGTTTTATTAATGTTTTTGCTTATTAATATTTTTATGTTTTTGTTTTTGTATAGAATACATATACTTTTAGAGTTTCTATTTCATGAATTTGCGAGAATAGCCTCCTGTATATATTTTTCAAATGCATAAAATACATAAACGAATGCACATATATTCTTTGTATTTTTCTTTGGCAAGAAATAGGGCAAAAGGGTATTTATAAATTATCCATGAATTTGTAATAGGATATCCGAGGGGGTGTTATGGTAAAATTCTAAATGTTGGAAGACAGGTTGTTAATGAAGAGAGTGATCTAGGTGATAAATTTGAATATCTTTAAATATACAGGGCAAAACCTTTTTCTTAAATTATCTTATGAAAATTTAATTTGGTAGGATTTCCAAAGAGATCAAATTATTTTTGGTCTAGTTCATAGACTCAAATTTCTTTAATTATATAGGTGCATCAGATTCCTTTCATGATGTAAAATATGAAGATATCTATAAAAAACAGCCAAAGTTGAAATTTTCATTTAGACCATGTGGATTGACAGAGTTCATTTGAAAAATCCACTGACTTTCTCTTTTCAAAAGGGCTTCATCAAGATTGCCCCCTCTGATGCCCAATTTAAGTTGACAAATTGCCCAACCTTTGAGGTTTGTCCTATCCAAATTGTGATATTCTTTATAGTGTTTGGCAATTGGGGTCGGGGTGAAGGGCTTGTTCTGTGTCTGACTATCCTGCTTATTTTTTTCATAGTTTAGGATGGAGCCGATATGTTCTCTAATTCTAACTCTCAGTTCTCTTTTAGTTTTGCCCACATATCTGAGACCACAAGGGCACTCCAAACAATAAATCACGCCTACTGATGTACATTTGATATGTTCCCTGATATTATAGCTTTTACCCGAACAATCCAAAAAAGACTTAGTACTCTTGAGAATTCTGCATGCTTTGCATAGCTTGCATGGGTAAAATCCTGGTGTGGCAGTTTTTTGTTTATTGTTTGTGCGGGAGAAATGGCTTGAGACAAGCAAATTGGAGATGCTTTTACCTTTACGGTAACCTGAGGAAATTTTATCTCCTAAAATTTTTCTTAAATCAGTGTCTGTTTTTAGAACATGCCAGTGTTTGTTTAAAATGTCCAACATTATGTTCCAGTCCTCATGATAATCCTTGATGAATCTTGGTTGAAGAGGAAAGACCGTTTCTTTTTTGGGGTTAGGAGATCAGTTCTGTTCGTTCTTAGCGCTATATTGTAGCCTTCTTTTATACTCCTATTCGAGTCGTTTCTCATCTGCAATCTTGATTTTAATTCTGCAGCTCTCTGTTTGAAAATTTCAAAGGTTGAACAATTTCGTCTTAGACGCAGGAATTCTCCTCTAGGAATTCCCCTGATGGTACCATGAGAGTGTGCACTCTCAGCATCCAGTAGGCTGTTGGTAGCGGTTTCTTTCCTAAATAGATCTGTATTGAGTTCTCCATTTTCATCCTTGTAAATTTTGATATCCAAGAATGAAATTGAGCTGTAACTAAAATCTAGTGTCAGTCTAAGATTGAGATTGTTGTCATTAAGTTGGCGTATGAATTCCTGAAGGTTGGAGTCAGTATCACTCCAAACTATCAAAATATTGTCTATAAATCGCCGCCATAGACTGACATGATTGGTAAATTTACTCATCCTATCATCAAAAACGATTATTTCTTCCCACCAACCCAAATAGATGTTCGCAAAGGTTGGAGCAACTGCCGCTCCCATTGCAGTTCCACGTACCTGCAAATAGAAGCGACCGTCAAACAGAAAGTAATTTCGTGTTAGAATAAATTTGAGGGCGCGGAGGACAAAGTTCTTCCATATAGGGTTATAATTAGAATCTTTTGAAAGGAAAAATTCTACCGCTCTACATCCCCTGGAGTGGTCTATACTCGTGTAAAGGCTTTCCACATCACAGGTCACTAAGATTTCATCTGGGTTTAAGTTTATCCCTTCTATTTCCTTCAAAACCTGCATTGTGTCTCTGGTGTAGGAAGGCAACTGATACACAATTTCTCTAAGTTCATTATCCAACCAAATACTACATTTTTCAGTTAAATTTCCCACACCAGAGACAATAGGTCTTCCTGGGGGGTTGTCCCTGTCTTTATGTATTTTTGGAAGCAAATATAGGGTAGCTACCCTGGAATCTTTTACTGATAAATATCTCTTTTCATTAAGGGATATAGCTCCCAAACTATGACCATCTGCAATCATATTTCTGTATTCTTGTACAAATTGTGATGTTGGATCACCCCATAGTGGTTTGTAGCAGTCTTTGTCAAGTAGTTGTCGTTTGGCCTCATGTATATATTTGTCCTTAGGCCAAATGACAACATTACCACCTTTATCAGACCGCTTATAGACCACATCGTCCCACAGTTTAAGTTCTCTCAGTGCTCTCTGCTCTTCCGGCGAGATGTTGTCATATGTTGTGTGGATAGGTAGTGATAATATGTCTCTACTCACAAGGTCCAAAAATACCTTAATTGCTGGACAAGTGTCCATTGGTGGCATGACAGTGGATTTAGGCTTGAGATGTGTTTTAGTTCCAAAGGTTGGATTATTAGTCGCATCTAGATTGAGGTTTTCAGATAGTAGTTCCTCCAGATTCTTGATGGTCTCCATTTCTTGTTCTAATATTGAGGGGATGACCATAGTTTCATATGACATCAGGATCTTGGTTCTAGCTGTGAAACACCCGGAGATATCACCAGTTGAAAACACAGCCGGGAATGGAAGCTGTGTACTATATGATCACACTGATTTGCTGGGCAGGCAAGGATGAGGAGCTGTAAGCTGATTGGACAGCGTCATACAGAAAACATTACACCACTCAGAGTGAAAAGAAAGTGTAACCTCCCATTTGGCTATTATTTAATACCAAACTAGCATATTTAGAAAAACGCTCATAACTTTGCAAATAATAAACATTTTTGAAAACAAATCACACTGTAGTTATCAACATCATAGTGTCTATTAGATTAGTTAGGAGATAGGAAATTAATAAACTGGTAACAGATCCTCTAAGTAAGGCCTCATTTACATGAGCGTGTGCGTTTTGCGCTCGCAAAAGGCACTTGACAGCTCCGTGTGTCATCAGTGTATGATGCGCGGCTGCGTGATTTTTGCGCAGCCACCATCATAGAGATGAGGCTAGTCTACGTCCGTCACTGTCCAGGGTGCTGAAAGAGTTAACTGATCGGCAGTAACTCTTTCAGCACGCTCAACAGTGAATTCCGATCACAATATACATCAACCTGTGAATAAAAAAAAAAGACGTTCATACTTACCAAGAACTTCCTGCTTCCTCCAGTCCAGTCTCCCGGCCTTTGCCTTGGTGACGCGTCCCTCTCTTGACATCCGGCCCCACCTCACTAGATGATGCGGCAGTCCATGTGACCGTTGCAACCTGTGATTGGCTGCAGCCTGTGCTTGGCCTGTGATTGGCTGCAGCTGTCACTTGGACTGAATCGTCATCCCGGGAGGTCAGACTGGAGGAAGAAGCCGGGAGTTATCGGTAAGTCAGAACTTCTTTCTTTTTTTTTTTTACACGTTCATGTATATTGTGATCGGAAGTCACTGTCCAGGGTGCTGAACCAGTTGAACTCTTTCAGCACCCTGGACAGTGACTGTCTCCTGACGTCGCGTACCGGAACATTTTTTGCCGGGTTCGGTCGAAACGAGTTCGGCCGAACCTGGTGAAGTTCGGTTCGGACGGTTCGCTCATCTCTAAGACACTCCGTTTGGATGTTAGTAAACAGAAAAGCACGTGGTGCTTTTCTGTTTACATTCAGAGTTTGACAGCTCTTGCGCGAATCACGCAGTTCGCACGGAAGTGCTTCCGTGCGACCTGCGTGGTTTTCACGCACCCATTGACTTCAATGGGTGCGTGATGTGCGAAAAACGCAGAAATTAAGAACATGTCGTGAGTTTTTTTCAGCGCACTCACGCTGAGCAAAACTCACGGACTGTCTGCATGCCCCCATAGACTTGTATAGATCCGTGCGACGCGCGTGAAAAGCACGCGGGTCGCACGGACGTATATCACGTTCGTGTAAATGAGGCCTAACAGTCAAGGCTCAGGACACAGATAAACGGCAATAGGTAATTACGTGAGGCAGAGATGTGGTCAGGAAACAGTCCAAATTTGGAACACAGATAAATGGCAATAGGTAGTTATGTGAGGCAGAGAGGAACAAGACTACAAGCAGAAACTACAATAATCGGGCAAGGAGGAAGTACAAGTACCAGACTTTGTAGCAAGCCACAAGCATGAAACCAATGTAGGCAATCAAGGCAAGGAATCCAGAGAGGCAAGGATTAAGGCCTCATTCACACGACAGGGTCCGAGTGTCGGGTCGGGAAAATCGGCCGATTTTTCCCGGCCGGTTTGCATCCGTTCCGATTACGTTCCGGGCCGAGTTGCCGTTTTTACCGGCCGATTTGGACCCGATTTGCATCCGTTTTTTTCCCTGTCAGTTTTAAAATCGGATGAATTTCATTTAAATTTGTTGCCACACACAGCACTTTGTAGATAATGCCACAGCCCCCCTGGTAGGTAATGCCACAGCCCCCCTGGTAGGTAATGCCACAGCCCCCCTGGTAGGTAATGCCACAGCCCCCCTGGTAGGTAATGCCACAGCCCCCCTGGTAGGTAATGCCACCCAGCCCCCTGTAGGTGATGCCACCCAGCCCCCTGCAGGTGATGCCACCCAGCCCCCTGCAGGCGATGCCACCCAGCCCCCTGCAGGCGATGCCACCCAGCCCCCTGTAGGCGATGCCACCAAGCCCCCTGTAGGCGATGCCACCCTGCCCCTGTAGGCGATGCCACCCTGCCCCTGTAGGCGATGCCACCCTGCCCCCCCCCCCCCTTCCAGGAGAAGTCACTGACTTCAATGTCCATATATGGACAGTGTAGTCACTGACTTCTCCTGAAGAGGAATTCCCTGCCACAGGACGGGAATTCCGCTTCAGAAGTGAGTGACGTCACTGTGTCCAAATATGGACAGTGTAGTCACTCACTTCTCCTGTAGCGGAATCCCCGGCCATAGAGTCGGGGATTCCGCTGCAGAAGTGCGTGACTTCACTGTGTCCATATATGGACAATGTAGTCACTCACTTCTCCTGTAGCGGCATCCCCGTCCATAGTCGGGGATTCCGCTGCAGAAGTGCGTGACTTCGCTGTGTCCATATATGGACAGTGTAGTCACTCCCTTCTCCTGTAGCGGAATCCCTAATCCCCGGCCGGAGATTGGGGATTCCGACTCCTACAGGGAGCAAAAAAAGACCACCCTCCTCCTCCTCACATGCACTCTGCACTGTGAGGAGGAGGAGAGAGAGTGCGCGAGCGACGGTAGACCCGGCCATCACTCGGGACACATTCCGGTGATGGCCGTGTATTACCCGGCCCCATAGACTTCTATGGGGGCCGGGCACCCGGCCGAAAATAGGGCATGTCCCATTTTTTGACGGCCGGTTTTCCCGGCCGTCAAAAAATCGGTCGTGTGAATAGCCCCATTAGGGGTCTATTATTCCTAATGCAGCCGGGTGTCGGCCGATTTATGAACGGCCGGCACCCGGCCGGGAAACAATGTCGTGTGAATCCCGCCTTAGAGAACTGGACATTGAACATCTACTATTTTAAACTGGGCAAAATAAGTTGCAAATTTCAAAACAAGACGAGAATGTCTATATTTGACAAAATATCACAATAAGGACAGATCTGCGGATAATAAGTTGGTGTTTTCTATATAATATTGCACTAACTATTTTTATAGAAGTGGGTCATGAGCCGCCTATATAGAAAACCAGTTGCAGGAAACTCAGTTCTGCCACCAGCCCTTACCCGAAACAACTGGTCAAAAACCTAGCATTAGGGGAATATATCAGTGCAAAGTGCAGCTGCAGTAATTTACAACATGACCAGGGGATTGTAGAGTACGTTCATTCTCAGAAGGGTAATGTTACTATGAATACTACCCCCCCCCCCTTAATGGCCATACCACCTACCCAACCCGTCCCCTATAAGGGTATGTGCACACACACTAATTACGTGCGTAATTGACGGACGTATTTCGGCCGCAAGTACCGGACCGAACACAGTGCAGGGAGCCGGGCTCCAAGCATCATACTTATGTACGATGCTAGGAGTCCCTGCCTCGCTGCAGGACAACTGTCACGTACTGAAAACATGATTACAGTACGGGACAGTTGTCCGGCAGCGAGGCAGGGACTCCTAGCGTCGTACATAACTATGATGCTAGGAGCCCGGCTCCCTGCACTGAGTTCGGTCCGGAACTTGCGGCCGAAATACGTCCGTATATTACGGACGTAATTAGTGTGTGTGCACATACCCTAAGAAAACACGGACACCTTGGGTTGGATAAATTTTGGCCACAGCAGCCATTTTATTTACAAACAAACATAATGGAAACAACAATTTACATATAAGAATAACAATGGAAGGGGAGTCTTTGGAACTACAAAAGTCATAAACAGCCCACCTGCATCATATTTTACTCCTAGCCGTCACCCTACAGGCTCAGGGGCACCGTCATACCTGCAGTTGGCTGACCTAAACTGCAACCACTCCCCAGGGCACCAGCCAGCAAGAACCCAAATTGACCAGACCACTAAACCATACTAAATTAGGGAGGGACCATACCCCGATGAATCCCCCCCACACACCAATTTACCACCAACTCCAAGGACCCCCAATGCGCCAAGCTACTGCTGCGACACCACAATAACAGCTCCTCAGGATCACCTTGTACCTGCGAAAAAAGCAAAAACAAGGAGCAACAAAGCTAAATCACACACTTGTCAATATACCTGACTAAAGAGAAATTAGGAAGGGAGGGCGGGACAAGGTTAACGCTGTCTGCTCCCGTAATGGTGCCCCTCCACACTAACCCACCCTTAAATACCTCTAGCCTTGCCCCATTAACCTCTGCCCCCCACTAACTCCTGACCAACCCTCCTAACTCCCTTAACTCTTTTCCTTCCCATCATCGCTGATCATGGTGGCCTACCCCTATGGCATTCTGCCGGGTCTGGCCTGTACTTGACCTGGGGACTGTAGAGTACGTTCATTCTCATAAGTGCTTATTCAAACGAACGTATAATAGGTCAGTGCAACGCGCGTGATTTTCACGCGCCTCGCATGGACCTATGTTAGTCTATGGGGCCGTGCAGACTGTCCGTGAGTTTCACGGAGCGTGTGTCCGCTGCGTAAAACTCACGACATGTCCTATATTTGTGCGTTGTTAGCGCATCACGCACCCATTGAAGTCAATGAAAATCACGCGCAGCACACAGAAGCACTTCTGTGTGACGCGTGTGATTCGCGCAACAGCAGTAAAAACTATGAATGAAAACAGAAAAGCACAATGTGCTTTTCTGTTTACAAACATACAAACAGAGTGTCATAATGATGGCGGCTGCGCGAAAATCACGCATCATACGCGACTAACACATGGAGCTGTCAAGTACCTTTTGCGCGCGCAAAACGCCGTGTTTTTTGCTCGCGCAAAACGCACACGCTCGTGTAGATTACCTAAGGGTAATTTTACTGTGAATACTACCCCCCCCCCTTAGTGGCCATACCACCTACCCAACCCGTCCCCTATAAGAAAACATGAACACCTTGGGTTGGATAAAGTTGGCCACAGCAGCCATTTTATTTACAAACAAACATGATGGAAACCACAATTTACATATAAGAATAACAATGGAAGGGGAGTCCTTGGAACTACAAAAATCTGTCAATATAAACAGCCCACCTGCATCGTATTTTACTCCCAGCCGTCACTTTACAGGCTCAGCGGCACCGTCATACCTGCAGTTGACTGATCTAAACTGTAACCACTCCCCGGGACACCACCCAGCAGGAGCCCAAATTGACCAGACCACTAAACCATACTAAATTAGGGAGGGACCATACCCCCGATGAATCCCCCCCCACACCAATTTTCCACCAACTCCAAGGACCCCCAATCCGCCACACGAACATACTTAGACAACCTTTAAGTATGAGAGCCCCCACCCAGCAAAAAAGCCAGCTCGATCCCTTCCTGCAGTCGCATTGTCCAAAGATCAATCCCACCGCCGTCAGGTGAACACCATCACCCAACCAGAAATTACCATGGCTATCTTCAAAGTCATAATGACGCATGAAGATGCCACCATTCTTCACCACAAACCCTGAACTGCCCTATTGACCTTTACCGGGCCTTGTTTAAGCATACCACCGACCGAGCATGCCGCCAGGACTTACGCGGGACAATTTCAGACCACACCAATTTAACCGCTGGGAAACTGGACCACAATCTAAGTAGATCATACTTAATATCCCTGATCAATTCTCTAAAGGGGCGAAGCCCCAAATCATTACCCGCCACGTGCAAAACCAGCACATTAGGGGCTCTATCCAACTGAGTAAACCGATGGACGTCGGGCAAAACCCAACTCCACACCATACCTCTCCTGCCCAGCCAGCTAACCAATACCTCCTCCTGCCGAAAACCCAACTGTCACCCGTCAGGATGAACATCGACCCTCTCTGCCCCCCAATGCACATAGGAATGCCCGATAATCCACACGAAGCGGCAAGAGAGACCTAGGATGATAAAAAGCAAAAGGTAATAAAACAAACACTATTAAGGAAAGGAGGGGGGGAGGGAAAAGCACCAACATGCACATAATCATTACAAAAACTGCGAGAGCACATACAACTGGAAACGGCGGGAGTCCCACCGGCCTATCCGCTTCACCACGTCCGACCCCAACCCCCAGGACGCTGCCTCCATTGCCACCCCAATACGAAAGGAATGGGGGGCAAATAAGGACCCATCCAACCCCAAGTGCCCCAGACACCGACGAAAAACCCAAGTAAACGGGTAGCGAAACAAAAAGGAACCGTGCGCGTGACACAACAGCTGCCCACTCGCAACCGGACGAACATCCGTATAACCCTGCAAAGCATGCGACCGGGCACATCCTGGGCCCTGCCGCTACCCCCAACACGACCCGCTTGCCACGCCCAGCCTGATCCGTCTTAAAGCGCCGGATCCAGAACGCAACACTCCTATCTGACAGCAAAACATCCTCCATCCCCTACCCTACAGCCCTCTTAGTACTAGGCGCCACCAGCTCACCTACCCACATGGCCCCAAAAAACGCCCAAGAGAATGACAACCGATACACGTTAACCTCAATGCCTGAAAAGCAAACACTCACCAATACCTCCCACAACTGTTACAATAACACAAAAGAAACCGGGCGGCGACGATCATGTAAAACCTTCGCCTTTCTATAAACCTTCAGACCCTGGCCAACCAAAAAACTTTGTGTAATATCCCTGCAACCCCAGAGCTTAAAACCGAAGGCCAGGGCTATCACAAAATGACTAACCCTGGATACTGACCAGCCCGCGACAGAAACCTGACCCAGAAAAACCAGCAGTGCCACCACGCGATCCTCATCTGTCCTTACCCCATTCAGGGCCGCCAACCAAACTTCCCAATTCCTCCATGGAGAATCATAAGCTGACCAAGTCCCGGGTGCAAGGGAAGATCGAATCAATCCTCCCGCGACTTGTAAGCCAGCAACCACAGCCACTCGTTAAGGAGATCCCTTCCAAATCCGCGTCTGGAGCAAACAAGCAAAAACTATCCCACTGCAATCGAGAAAGAGAATCCGCAATGTCATTTTGGACTCCAGGCACATGGACCGCAATTATCCACGTGTTCATGGACAGACATCGCAACACTAAATGTCTCAACAGTCGGACGACCAGGGGGGGGGAGAAGCTGACACGTTGTTAATGGCCACTACCACCCACAGATTGTCACATTGAAAACTAATCTTGCTATCCCAAAACATATCGCTCAAAATCTCCATCGCAATCAGAATAGGAAAAAGTTCAAAGGAAAGCAAGGTTCCTTACCAATCCCAGATCCACCCACTCCTGCGGCCAGCGAGACGCACACCACTGCCCCTTGCAATGAACACCGAAACCCACTCCCTCTGCCGCGTCTGTAAAGAACTCCCAATGAACACTGTCCATCACCGGGGACATAATGAAGGACCTACCATTGTACATGTGCAAAAACACGAACCAAACCGCCAAATCTGCCCTGTGCTATTTATTCAGCCGCATAAAATGATGTGGGGCCTTCACACCGGCCGTCGCGCCCGAAAGACGCCTACTAAAAATCCGACCCATGGGCATAATTCAACAAGCATAATTGAGTTTGCCTAACAGGGACTGCAACTCTCGCAATGAAACCTTAAGCAAATGCTTGGCCCGATTCACCTCCGCCCGCAACGCCTCAAGTTTATCCCCGGGAAGACAACACTCCAGTCTTACGGAATCTATCGTGATTCACAGGGAGACCAGACAGGAGCTAGGCCCCTCCGTTTTGTCAAGGGCCAAAGGAACACTGAACCTACTCGCCACCCACTCTATCGTGCACAGCAAATTATAACAAACCGAGGAACCCACTGGACCAGCACACAAATAATCGTCTAAGTAGTGTATTACCAAAGAGATGTCCGCCACATCACATTTCACCCACTCCAGGAAGGAACTAAAAGCCTCAAAATAGGCACAGGAAATCGAACAACCCATCGGGAGGCAACGATCCACAAAATAAGCCCCGTCCCAATAACAACCCAGCAGCCGAATGCTGTCAGGATGCACCGGGAGGAGGCAAAAAGCTGATTCGATATCTGCTTTTGCCATCAAAGCCCCCGCATCATAACGACGCACCCAGTCAACCGCCGTATCAAACGTTGTATAAACCAAAGTTCAGGGGAGATCCCATCGTTAAGTGACTGCCCTCGCGCATAAGATAAGTGATGTATGAGCCGGAATTTATTCGACTCCTTCTTAGGTACCACCCCAAGTGGAGATACCACAAGATCCAGGAAAGGGCTATCAACAAACGGCCCTATGCCCCAACTCCCCCTCTTTCCGTAACTTATCCCTAACCACCCCCGCATACTGCAACGCCGAAAGCAGATTATGTAATGAAAATGGAACCTCATGAGGGGGGGGGAAGGGATATGGAAACCAACCCGAAAACCATTTAACAACAAAACCGCTCGCGATCTATCAGGGAATCTATTTAAGAAGGGCTCCATTTCTTCCCACTTCACCGGAGTCAGGCCCTTGGCTAGAACCCCCAGCCCCCAGGCCCTTACTTTTTCTGAAACACTTGGCGGACCCGTGGGAAGTCCCGCCGCAGAAGGAACAACTATGTTTGAATTTACAGCCCGGTCCGAACTCACACTGGCCCTCATTAAACTGCCAGCGGAACCCGGATTTCCCTCCTGCTCCCCGGACCCTGCACTAGTAGGTGTCGCGGGGCCGGCCGAACCGTCCCTCCACCCCGCAGGAAAGGACTGGCCATAACGCACTGGAGCCATGACCCGCAACCACAACCCTATGTCCTTATTATCCCATCGAATGTCCGGCCGCACTGCTTTCCACTGCCAGAACTGCTCATCATAGTGCAGCCCCGTCTGCCCGCTGTAAACCCAATGAGCTTCCCCGATAGCATCCATATAACAGAAGAGCATGGAACAATGCTCCGGCACCATCTGTCTTATCATGCTTGCCAAAATCGCAAACGCCTGCAGCCGATTAACAAAGGTTTTGGGGAATCAATCGATAGCGTCGCTTCTCCTCTTTCTCCTTTTTGATTTCCAACCACTTGCCCTTATCTAAGTTTAACTTTTCTAACGGCAACAAGGAAAATATTTCTACGTATTCGTCCTTCCATATTTTCTCCCTGACTTCTGGCTTACTGCTTGTAGCAGACAGCACTGGAGGTGTATTAGTGGTAGTAGAGATAGCCAACAGACAGCAAGGGTGGTGGTGGTAGAAGTAGTAGCAGCACATTAACAGACTGGACAGTCACAGGACAAAGCCCTGTGGTGGGGCAGGCCTGCTTGTAGCAGACAGCACTGGAGGTGTATTGGTGGTAGTAGAGGTAGCCAACGGACAGCAAGGGTGGTGGTGGTAGTAGTAGCAGCAGCACATTAACAGACTGGACCGTCACAGGACAAAGCCCTGTGGTGGGGCAGGTCTGCTTGTAGCAGGCGGCACTGGAGGTGTATTGGTGGTAGTAGAGGTAGCCAACGGACAGCACGGGTGGTGGTAGTAGCAGTAGCAGCACATTAACAGACTGGACAGTCACAGACAAAGCCCTGTGGTGGGGCTGGCCTCAGGCCTGCTTGTAGCAGACGGCATTGGAGGTGTATTGGTGGTAGTAGAGGTAGCCAACGGACAGCAAGGGTGGTGGTGGTAGTAGTTGTAGCAGTAGCAGCACATTAACAGACTGGACAGTCACAGGACAAAGCCCTGTGGTGGGGCAGGCCTGCTTGTAGCAGACGGCACTGGAGGTGTATTGGTGGTAGTAGAGGTAGCCAACGGACAGCACGGGTGGTAGTAGTAGCAGCCAATTAACAGACCGGACAGTCACAGGACAAAGCCCTGTGGTGGGGCAGGCCTGCATGTAGCAGACGGCACTGGAGGTGTATTAGTGGTAGTAGAGATAGCCAACAGACAGCAAGGGTGGTGGTGGTAGAAGTAGTAGCAGCACATTAACAGACTGGACAGTCACAGGACAAAGCCCTGTGGTGGGGCAGGCCTGCTTGTAGCAGACAGCACTGGAGGTGTATTGGTGGTAGTAGAGGTAGCCAACGGACAGCAAGGGTGGTGGTGGTAGTAGTAGCAGCACATTAACAGACTGGACCGTCACAGGACAAAGCCCTGTGGTGGGGCAGGTCTGCTTGTAGCAGGCGGCACTGGAGGTGTATTGGTGGTAGTAGAGGTAGCCAACGGACATTACGGGTGGTGGTAGTAGCAGTAGCAGCACATTAACAGACTGGACAGTCACAGACAAAGCCCTGTGGTGGGGCTGGCCTCAGGCCTGCTTGTAGCAGACGGCATTGGAGGTGTATTGGTGGTAGTAGAGGTAGCCAACGGACAGCAAGGGTGGTGGTGGTAGTAGTTGTAGCAGTAGCAGCACATTAACAGACTGGACAGTCACAGGACAAAGCCCTGTGGTGGGGCAGGCCTGCTTGTAGCAGACGGCACTGGAGGTGTATTGGTGGTAGTAGAGGTAGCCAACGGACAGCAAGGGTAGTGGTGGTAGTAGTAGCAGCCAATTAACAGACCGGACAGTCACAGGACAAAGCCCTGTGGTGGGGCAGGCCTGCTTGTAGCAGACGGCACTGGAGGTGTATTGGTGGTAGTAGAGGTAGCCAACGGACAGCAAGGGTGGTGGTAGTAGTAGTAGCAGCAGCACATTAACAGACTGGACAGTCACAGGACAAAGCCCTGTGGTGGGGCAGGCCTGCTTGTAGCAGACGGCACTGTAGGTGTATTGGTGGTAGTAGAGGTAGCCAACGGACAGCACGGGTGGTGGTGGTGGTGGTGGTAGTAGTAGTAGCAGCAGCACATTAACAGACTGGACAGTCACAGGACAAAGCCCTGTGGTGGGGCAGGCCTGCTTGTAGCAGACGGCACTGTAGGTGTATTGGTGGTAGTAGAGGTAGCCAACGGACAGCACGGGTGGTGGTGGTAGTAGAAGCACATTAACAGACTGGACAGTCACAGACAAAGCCCTGTGGTGCGGCTGGCCTCAGGCCTGCTTGTAGCAGACGGCACTGGAGGTGTATTGGTGGTAGTAGAGGTAGCCAACGGACAGCAAGGGTGGTGGTGGTAGTAGTAGCAGCCAATTAACAGACCGGACAGTCACAGGACAAAGCCCTGTGGTGGGGCAGGCCTGCTTGTAGCAGACGGCACTGGAGGTGTATTGGTGGTAGTAGAGGTAGCCAACGGACAGCACGGGTGGTGGTAGTAGCAGCACATTAACAGACTGGACCGTCACAGGACAAAGCCCTGTGGTGGGGCAGGCCTGCTTGTAGCAGACGACACTGGAGATGTATTGGTGTTAGTAGAGGTAGCCAACGGACAGCAAGGGTGGTGGTGGTGGTAGTAGTAGTAGTAGTAGCAGCACATTAACAGACTGGACAGTCACAGGACAAAGCCCTGTGGTGGGGCAGGCCTGCTTGTAGCAGACGACACTGGAGGTGTATTGGTGGTAGTAGAGGTAGTCAACGGACAGCACGGGTGGTGGTAGTAGTAGTAGCAGCACAATAACAGACTGGACAGTCATAGGACAAAGCCCTGTGGTGGGGCAGGCCTGCTTGTAGCAGACTGCACTGGAGGTGTATTGGTGGTAGTAGAGGTTGCCAACGGACAGCAAGGGTGGTGGTGGTAGTAGTAGTAGCAGCAGCACATTAACAGACTGGACAGTCACAGACAAAGCCCTGTGGTGGGGCAGGCCTGCTTGTAGCAGACGGCACTGAAGGTGTATTGGTGGTAGTAGAGGTAGCCAACGGACAGCAAGGGTGGTGGTGGTAGTAGTAGTAGCAGCACATTAACAGACTGGACAGTCACAGGACAAAGCCTTGTGGTGGGGCAGGCCTGCTTGTAGCAGACGGCACTGGGGGTGGATTGGTGGTAGAAGTAGTAGCAGCAACAACAGCGGCACATTAAAAAAAGAGTAGACAGGACAGAATCCCGTAGTAGCAGGCGGCAGTAGCAGGCGGCAGCAGCAGCAGCAATGTCAGATTTAATCAGTGGCATCAGGCACAGGGGTTTTAAAATCCTCACCGATCCACGCTTGATTCATTTTCAGAAACGTGAGATTTTCCAAGCTGTTGGCGGACAATCTTGTTCTCTTAGGGGTGACGAAGCCCCCTGCCGCGCTGAATACCCTCTCTGACGCTACACTGGAGGGTGGACAAGAGACAGTACACCCATGGCAAACTGGGCCAGTTCTTGCCAATGATCCAATCTGCTGACCCAGAAGTCCATGGGGTCTGGGATCAGGATTTCTGACGGAGAAAGGGCACAGTCCAGGTACGAGTGAACCTGGTTGGTTAGGTGCTGGTGATGGTGAACATCCCTTTGGTGACTACGATGTGTGTCAGGTCGGGGTATTGGATGTGAAAATGTTGTCATCATATTTTCCAAACTGAATTGGCTGCTGCCGCTGCTGCCGCCTATTGCAGAGGTAGCTCTGCCAGAGGCGGTGGAACGATGAGACAGTGGGGAGCGGAGAGTGGCCCCCCGGTCAGACATGCTTGCAGCAGGTGTTTGCCGTTTGAAAGCCGTGACAAGCTGGCTACATAGCTTCTCTCGATAATAAGCCAATTTTGCCTCCCTCTCGGAAGGCGCAAAAAACTCCCCCATTCTGGCTTTATACCGAGGGTCTAAAAGTGTGGCTATCCAGTACTCATCTCTTTGCTTCATGCTAACAATATGACAGTCAGCGCGCAAGTAACGAAGTATACAGCTCGCCATCCTGGCCAGCGTTTCAGAGGGCCCAGTTGGTTCCATCTCCGCCCCATACTGCCATGGTTGTCCATCATCAAGGTCGTCGTCAGACTCGTCATCAATATCACTGTCATGTTGTGCGGCTGCCTCGTCCCCTATCCCTTCCTGTGATTCCATCTCCAAATCCAGCTCCTCTTCAGGTCCTGTTTCCTCATCCTCATCCTCCTCGTCCTCGTCCTCGTCCTCGTCCTCCTCCTCCTCAACATCCATAGCCAGATGTGATCCTTCCTCCATCCTTTGCTGAATCATCGCTGTGAGCATTTGCTCCATATTGAATATCAGCGGCATAACATCGTTCATTCCGCTAGCGTCACGGCTCACAAATCGTGTGGCCTTTTCAAAGGGCCTCAAAACGCGACATGCGTCTCTAACCAGCTGCCAGTGCCTGAGCTCGAAATTACACTGGCTCCAAACGCTGCCCAACTGCTGCATCAGGAAATCATTCACGGCTTTCCGCTGTTCGTACAGACGGTCCAACATGTGCAGGGTGGAATTCCAGCCTGTTGGAACGTCGCAAATCAGGCTGTGTTCTGGGAGATTGTTTTGACGCTGCAAGTCCAGGAGGGCGTGCTTAAATGCATACGAACGTCTAAAGCGAACGCAAACCCTCTTGGACATGGCCAGCACACCCTTCAAACCAACATATGACTTTAAGAAGCGTGTTATGACCAGATTGATCACATGTGCAGTGCAGCAACAACGTTCTTCCCGTTATCTGAGACAACATTGCCCAGTGTGAGTTTCAGAGGAGACAGCCAGCGTGCGATTTCCTCCCTGATGCACAGCAGCAGCTCCTGCCCTTTGTGGCTTTTCTCGCCCAGGCTCAGCAGGTGTAAGACAGCGTTGTGGCGCTTCACCTTGCACCTATGAAAAGAGGAGGGAGGAGGAGTGGAAGATACGCTGTGTCCTGTCGGGGACGGGAAGACCTCCATTGAGGAGGGCAAGGAGGAGGAGTAGGAGGAGGAGGATGGTAGGCGCCTGGTGTCCGGAGTTGAACCAGAAAGATACAAGCGTGGAGGTGGTAATGCCTGGCATTGCTGCGGTGGTGCATCGGACTGCAAAATATTGACCCAGTGGGCCGTGAAAGACATGTACTGTCCCTGCCCATAGTTGCTGCTCCACGTGTCGACGGTGGCATGTACCCTGCTGCACACGGATAATTGCAAGGACTGGCCCACCTTTTCCTCCACGTGCTTGTGCAAGGCAGGGACAGCTGTTTTGGGGAAGTAATGGCGGCTAGGTATTCACCACCTAGGCTGAGCGCACGCCATCAATTGCTTGAAGCCGGCGGAGTCGACCAGGTGGTACGGCAGCGAGTGCACCAACAACAACTTAGCCATGTGTGAATTAAGCCGCACGACAAGTGGATGACTGGGTATATATTGTTGCTTATTGGACAACGATTCCGTAATGGATAACTGACCGGACGTAGGAGGAGCACTAGATGACAGTGATGATGATGACAACAAGATGGTGGATAAGGCCTGGCTACTACTTAGATGACAGGGACTTGGAGCAGCAGCAGCGGCAGAGGGGTCTTCATTAGATGTACATGATGGTGGGGCGTGTTGATTGTCCCACATGGCCTTGTGATGCCGCTCCATGTGTTTACATAGAGCGGTAGTTCCTACATTGCTGCCCTGCCCACACCTTACTTTCTGCTTGCAGATACGGCACTGTGCCATGTTTTCGTCCTCCGGGAAGGTACAGAAAAATAGCCACACGGCAGAGTACCGTAAAGAGGTAGTACCACGTCCACCACCACCACCCGAGCTTGCCCCTTGTCTGGCAGGCTTTTTTCGGGAGCCTACACCAGTAGCAGCAGTGTCGCCGTCACCGGCTCCTGAGCTGACCCTACCGCTGCAACGTTTTGCAGATTGACTTCTGCCCCTACCTCGGCTGGCTGTTTATCACTGCCAGTGCCGCCACTACTACCCTCCTCCTCTGACGCCTTCATCACCTCATCACCTGGTTCCCACGTCCTGTCTAAAACAACATCATCATAGCCCTCCTCATCATCCCCGCCACTTCTGTCACTGTGTTGTGAATGTGATGTGACATCATGGCGGGCTCCATGCCCCCCCTCATTACTGCGTCTGCCACCCCGGCTACCACCAACACCCTCACTACCACAGCTATGCGTCTCGGACACCGCTTCCACCTCCACCACCGCCGCAACACACTCCGTTGGCTGACTCGTGGAAAACAAATCATCATCACTATGTTCAGTAATATCTTCCTTCGCACCCGAGGATATGTCTCTTAGGACTCTCAAGAAAGATGGCTTCCCGCTAGGAAGGGGGAGTGAAGACATAGATGATGGAATGGAAATGCTAGAAATACCCATATTACTACTGTCACTGTGCCAATGGCCGTATTGTCTAAAGTAACCCGCCCACCGGAGGAGATGGACAAGTCTGGCTTGCTGATACTGCTACTACTACCAGCAGGCACATGGCTGCTGCTACTAGTGGAACTGGGCACATGTCTTGTGCCACAAATGCTGGTACTGGGTCTGGCACCAACAGATCCAACATTTGGACTGGAAGAGGACATGGCATGGGTGTTTTTTCCTCTACCCCGTCCTTTCACAACCTTTTTTTTTACCAGACATTTCACTTCAGGAGTGCAGCAAGTTGAATCAAAACCCCGGGGATGAGCCGCTTCTAAAAGCGTATTCACACACTGGCTTGGAAAATGGCAATGAATGAGAATTTCTATCAGCCACTCTGCACTGACTCAGGGAATGCTGGCCCTGGGCGTTGTAGTACTACAAAGGCTGCCTCAGCTGCCTGTATTGCAAGTTGGATGCAACGGGGATGAGCCCCTTCTAAAAGCGTATTCACACACTGGCTTGTCAAATGGCAATGAATGATAATTTCTATCAGCCACTGTGCACTGACTCAGGGAAAGCTGGGCATTGTAGTACTACAAAGCCTGCCTGTATTGCAAGTATGATGCAACGGGGATGAGCCCCTTCTAAAAGCGTATTCACACACTGGCTGAGTAGTGAGTAGTGGATGAGCCCCTTCGATTGCTGGATTCCTGCCTTTTAGATTCCTAAAGCTTTCCCTAACTGCACAGAGATGCTATCCCTACAGCTCCTGTCTCTAAAATGGCCGCTGAGCTCCGTGCATAGACTTTTATTGCAGGCTTGAGCCCGCCCCTATGCTGCCTCCCGATTGGCTGGGAGAGCCGTTTGCAAGGCATTATGGGGTAGCCTGATGTCAGGTGATATTGTGAAATCCTCCATTTTACATCTAACATGTGGCAGGTGCCAAAATGCAGCCGGGTTCGGTCAAAACGGGTTCGGCCGAACCCGGTGAAGTTCGGATTCGCTGTGAACCGAACTTTTCCCGATGTTCGGACCGAAACCGGGTTCGGTTGTCCCGGTTCGCTCATCTCTAGTTGTAAATATGTAGGTAAAAAAATCCATGACGATCAGAAATTTAGTCTCCCCTAGTGAGCTTTCAAAAACACAATGACAATTCTACATGACTTAGTATTAAGGGTTCATGTAGGTGTGGTAACATGATGCGGTTTATATCCGTACTTGTGTAATGCAACCACCTTTCAAACAACTACTTTAGAACAACACTTTAATATTAAGAACGTTTGTTAATTGTAGTACTGCACACGTAGTTTATTTAATACAAAGTGGTAATTGCAACCTTCTGTATGTCGGTTGCTCTAGAACCTTAAGAAAACTCATCAGAGAAGATATGGCCGACATCCACAATCCTAACAAATGTAATCTGGTGCATTCAGACATTTTTTGAATATACACCAGGGCAACACAAAACATCTACGAATGCTAGCAATAGAAAGAGTCTCCAAACCTAAAAGAAGAGGAGACTGGTGCAAACTACCACTAAATAGGGAAGCCCTATGTATACTAATATTGGATTTACATTTTCCCAAGGGCTTAAATTACAAATCAGATTTCATGTACCTCTATTAAATAATAAACAGTACCTGATCTTTATATAGATATATTGTGCTCTCTGCAAACACGCTATTGAGAGAAAGTGTTTTGGTATGTTCACGCAGGCTATTTTCGGCCGAAAAGTAATAAACAGAACGCCTCCAAACATCTGCTCATTGATTTCAATGGGAAAAACAGCGTTCTGTTCCGACGGCTGCGAAAAAGACTCTATAGAAAAACAGCTCCAAAAACGGCCGTTAAACAACGCAGCGAAAAAACGCGATTTTGAAAAAAAACTTCTGGAAATCAGGAGCTGTTTTCCCTTGAAAACATCTCCATATATTCAGATTTTTGTGATTTTGTGTGTGCACATACCTTTAGGATTAAATTTATAATACAAGCACTTGTGATCGCTTCAGCTGACTTAAATTGGAAGTTTAAAATATGGAAGTTAGTTAGGACTAAGAACCTCCTATTCGAAATGCGTAAGCGTCCTTTCTAGGAATGTTTTACTTGTTTTAACTATATCAAATAAAGGGTATTGTTTTTATATCTTGGACCGTGTGTGTTAGGAAACGCCTATTCCTTTAATTATCTCCATGACTTCTGTTCTGGCTTCTGGGCCGTTCTGTTTTTTTTCTTGAGCCTATCTATCTATCTATCTATCTATCTATCTTATCCAACATTGAACTCTGCTAAAACAACCGGGGTTCTATGCAGCAAAAACCATCCCGCTTTGCGGTGGGCTCTGGCGAATACATAGAGTAGCCTTAGACTCTGTTTATCAAAGTTGTGGCGGATTTGATGTTGCAGATTTATATGCAGGCTCTCTCCCAGCAGTCTCCGGCCTTTGGGGAATCGCTCTCCTAGCAATTCCATAACTGTGTTCTAGATACCAATATCAGAGAATGGCGGATTCTCCAGAGGTCAATGCACCCCATTTCAGTCAAATATTGTCCAAAAGAGGAGAGGCCTGGAGAAATATCGACCTGTTTATCTGCATAAAATGTATTAATATGGGGATATGCCAAAAGATTGAAATTACCCGTTGTAAGGAAATTTGGTAGCGGGACAGTCCTCTCCTGGGGTAGACGGGCACTCGGTATCAAACACGCCAATAAATTTCAGTTCGCACAGCAAAGCTGTGGTACTACTGGCCTCAGCCAGTTTTTTTTACAGGTTGTACATGAAACAAATAAAAGAAAACTCTATGCCTGTTCGGCACTAACTATACAGTAGGTATCCTAACTAACACAGTGCAGGCCTAATGCCTGGCACCATAAACCATGCAGACCATACAACCTGTTATGAATGCAGTTGGTTTGCTCTCACAAGCTCCTCTCCCAAGGCTGAGAGAGAGTGTGACTGAACTGCAGCCTTTTTAAAGGGCTATCACACCTGACCCCTGATTAATAGCTAGACAGCCCAAGACCAGGACTGTGTAGATGGAGTGGGGACCCACCCATCTCTCCCCACTCCAACAACCAGGCCCTTTTCCAGGTTTCAGATCAAACCTATTGCAGAGGGAGAACCACATTCTCTGCTGAATTTATTCCCTGGTTGTTTTCAGATAGCAGAAGACAGAAATCTTGGGGAAATATAGACCCCATCCACAACCTCTCCACATGGTCTGTCACATTTCCTCCCCCCCCCCCTGTTTCAGACTAGTGGCTGCAACACATCTGGTCACACAGCAATGAACTCGGGACAATGCATCTGCATTTCCCATTTGAGTCCCTGGCCTGTCTTTTACAGTAAATCTATATTCCTCTAAGGCCAAGAACCATCTTGTGACCCTCCTATTTTTCTCTTTGTTTTCACACATCCACTTAAGGGGGGCATGATCTGTGATTAATTCAAAGTGACGACCAAGAAGGTAATAGCGGAGTGCCTCCAGTGCCCATTTAATAGCAAGGCACTCTTTCTCAACTATAGCATATTTTTTATCATGGTCGTTCAGCTTCCTACTCAGATATAGTATGGGATGTTCTTCCCCATTTCGTACCTGTGACAGTACAGCCCCCAGACCCACATCAGATGCATCTGTTTGTAGAATAAATTCTCTTTTAAAATCTGGGGTAATCAATACCGGCTGAGCACACAAAATGTTTTTAAGAGCCTGAAATGATCAGCCTCTGGTGTCCACTTGACCCTTACAGAGTCTTTCCCTTTTAGTCAGGTCAGTCAAAGGGGCTGCCAGTGAAGCAAAGTTTGGTAGAAATCTTCTATAGTAGCCTGTGATCCCCAGGAAAGCACGAACTTGCTTCTTGTTTACAGGGTGAGGCCAACCTTGGATGGCTTCAATTTTATTTACTTGGGGCTTCACCAAACCACGGGCAATTGTATACCCCAGATACTTGGCTTCATCCAATCCAATTGTACATTTTTTTGGATTGGCAGTAAATCCCGCCTCGGCAAGGGAATCAACAACTGCCTGTACTCTAGGTAAATGGGATTCCCAATCTGGACTTTGGATGATGATGTCATCAAGGTATGCTGCTGCATACCGCATGTGGGGGTCTTAAAATTTTATCCATAATTCTCTGAAAAGTTGCTGGTGCCCCATGTAAACCAAAGGGCAGGACAACATAATGAAACAACCCATCAGGCGTGGCAAAAGCTGTTTTTTTCCTTAGCGTCTTCAGAAAGAGGTATTTGCCAGTACCTTTTAGTTAAGTCTAGGGTTGTTATATATCGTGCACTTCCTAGTCTATCAATGAGCTCGTCAACCCGCGGCATCGGGTAAGCATCAAATTTAGAAATAGAATTGAGTTTACGGAAGTCATTGCAAAACCTCGAGCTGCCATCTGGTTTTGGAATGAGGACTATTGGGCTAGACCATTGACTATGGGATTCCTCAATTACTCCAAGGTCCAACATTTTCCTTACCTCCTCTGTAATAACCACTCTCCTTGCCTCTGGTATTCTCTAAGGTCTCAACTTAACCTTTTTACCTGGTTCAGTAATGATGTCATGTTTAATTAGACTGGTGCGACCTGGGATCTCAGAAAAAAAAATTCCTCATTTCTAATTAGGAAATTTTGCACCTCTACCTTTTGGGTATTTGCCAGGGTGTCCGGTACGGTTACCTCTGGCAGCAATGGCTTCTTCGAGCCTACATGCTCAGGTTGAGACAAAGTTCCTGCAGCAAGAGAGTGTCTGTCTTTCCATGGTTTTATTAGATTTATATGATACACTTGCTCAGGCTTCCTTTTCCCTGGCTGATGAATTTTGTAATTCACCACCTCGTTTAATTTTTCCATTACCTCAAAGGCGCCTTGCCACTTAGCCAGAAATTTACTTTCAATGGTTGGTATAAGAACAAGTACCCTGTCACCTGGTGCAAAAGAACGTACTCTGGCACTGCGGTTATACACCCTTTGTTGTGCCACCTGAGCCTTGGACATATGTTCTTTTAACAATGGGCATTACTGCTGAGATTCGATCTTGCATTTCTGAAATGTGTTCAATGACACTTCTATAGGTTGTAGCTTCTCCTTCCCAGGATTATTTTGCTATATCTAAAAGGCCCCTGGGATGATGACCATATAGCAATTCAAATGGAGAATACCCTGTGGACGACTGAGGGACCTCACGTACTGCAAACATGAGATAAGGAAGCAGAAAATCCCAGTTTTTCCCATCTTTATCCACAACTTTCTTTAACATCGCCTTTAGCGTTTTATTAAATCTTTCTACTAATCCATCAGTCTGTGGGTGGTAGACCGATGTACGCATTTGTGTAACCTTAAACAATTTACACAACTCCTTCTTGACTCGTGACATAAAAGGGGTACCCTGGTCTGTAAGGATCTCCTTTGGTATTCCCACTTGACTGAACACCTGCACCAACTCTTTAGCGATGGTCTTGGATGACGTATTATGCAATGGTATAGCTTCAGGATAACGAGTAGCATAATCCATAATAACTAAAATATGCTGGTGGCCTCGTGACTATTTTATAATAGGCCCTACCAGGTCCATTGCTATTCGCTCAAATGGCACCTCAATAATTGGTAGAGGCACCAAAGGACTACGATAGTGTGGTCTGGGAGCCAAAATCTGACACTCAGGGCAGGAATCACAATAATTTTTCATATCTTTGTGAACCCCAGGCCAAAAAAATCTTTGTAGCATTCTCTCAGTGGTTTTTTCAACTCCCAAATGTCCCCCCCCCCATAATGTGGCCATGAGCAAGATCTAGCACCGTTGTTCTAAATGCTTTAGGGACCACTAATTGATGCAAAAGATCTTCTCCCTTGTTTACCACCTGATACAACAGGTCTCTTTTTATAGCCATGTAGAGAAAAGAAAGTCTAGTATCTGGATCCACCAGTTCCTCATCAATAACCCTCATATTTTCCCTGGCTCTCATTAGAGTAGGATCTTTTAACTGCTCAGCAACAAACAGATCTTTTCTCACTTCAAGATCAGGCATATTGTCAGTCAGGGGGTCTTCTCTATCTGGATTGCTCTGACTCTCTGTAGGGACAGTATCACTATAGTGAGCTTCCTCAGAGTCTCCAGCCATGACAGAAAAAGGAAAAGTTTGTGTCTTCCGCAGCAACTCCCACAGGCATATATACTTCTATACTAGTGTTACCCCTAACATTTTTGTCCTCATATACAGGCAGTGTAATAGTAATTCTATTTTCCCACAACTTCCAGAAATGTGGGAAATCTCGCCCCACTGTTAAGGATCTGCCAGGCACAGCTTCTGTGTATATGCCCATAGGTAATCAGTCTGCACCTGCTTCTATGTCTGTGAGACTGACTCCATCTTTCACCACTCAGGATGGCAGGCTTAGGAGTGGGAGAGTCTATCACAGCCTGGCCAGACGGAGCTAGCTCCCGCCCTCTGTCTATTTATACCTGCCTTTCCTGTTCCTCCTTGCTTGTGATTCTTCTGTTTGGTTTCCTAGCCCTGCTGCAGCTTCTGTACTATTTGACCCTACTTCATATGACCCTGGCTTACTGACTACTCTCCTGCTCTGCGTTTGGTACCTCGTACACTCCTGGTTTGACTCGGCTTGTTCACTACTCTCCTGCTCTGCGTTTTGGTACCTCGTACACTCCTGGTTTGACTCGGCTCGTTCACCACTCTTGTTGCTCGCGGTGTTGCCGTGGGCAACTGCCCCATTTCCCTTTGCTTCTGTGTACCCTTGTCTGTTTGTCTGTCGTGCACTTATTGAGCGTAGGGACCGTCGCCCAGTTGTACCCCGTCACCTAGGGTGGGTCGTTGCAAGTAGGCAGGGACTGAGTGGCGGGTAAATTAGGGCTTACTTGTCTGTTTCCCTACTCCCATCATTACATAATCACAAGCCCTTTACCTAGTCTACCCTGGTCCCTCACACTACTATGGACCCCCTTGAGACCCTGGCTCAGCAAATGCAGGGTGTCTCACTACAGGTCCAGGCCCTGGCTCAGAGGGTCAACCAGCCTGATCCTACCATGGTAGCGCCCCTCACCTCACCTCTTGAACCCCACCTCAAGTTGCCTGACCGGTTCTCAGGGGACCGGAAGACTTTTTTCTCCTTTCGGGAGAGTTGTAGGCTCTATTTTCGCTTAAAGCCCCACTCCTCAGGTTCTGAGAGCCAGCGGGTGGGTATAATTATGTCCCAGCTCCAGGAAGGGCCCCAAGAATGGGCCTTCTCCTGGGCCCCTGACTCCCCTGAACTTTCCTCCGTTGATCTTTTCTTTTCTGCTCTCGGACTCATTTATCACGAGACTGACAGGACTGCCTTTGCCGAGAGTCAGCTGGTGACCTTACGTCAGAGTAAGAGACCTGTGGAGGAGTATTGTTCTGACTTTAGGAAGTGGTGCGTAGCTTCTCGGTGGAATGACCCTGCCTTAAGGTGCCAGTTTAGGTTGGGTCTGTCGAACGCCCTGAAAGACCTGCTAGTTAGTTTTCCCTCTTCTGACTCCCTAGACCAGGTTATGGCTTTAGCGGTACGACTTGACCGACGTCTCAGGAAACGACAAATTGAACGTTTTTGTGTTTTCCCCTCTGACTCCCCCATGATGCCTCCCGAGGTTCCATTGCTTCGCTCTTCCACGGAAGACTCATGGGTACCTATGCAACTCGGGGCCTCCGTGTCCCCCCGACAACGTAGAGAGTTCCGCAGGAAGAATGGTCTCTGCTTCTATTGTGGGGATGACAAGCATCAAGTAAACACCTGTCCTAGGCGTAAGAATAAGCAGCCGGAAAACTTCCACGCCTAAGTGATCATCGGGGAGGTCACTTGGGCGCACAGGTATGTCCCGTAAATATGAAACGTAATAAAATCTTGCTTCCCTTTCAGGTCTCTTTTGGTGGTAGGTCTGCTACCGGCAGTGCCTTCGTGGATTCAGGGTCTTCTGCTAATATCATGTCTGTGGAATTTGCTATGTCTCTAGCTATGCCTTTGATTGATTTGCCTAAACCTGTCCCGGTGTGGGTATCGACTCCACTCCTCTTGCTAATGGTTATTTTACACAGCATACCCCTGTTTTTGAACTCCATGTTGGCTCCATGCATTTGGAGCAGTGCTCTGTACTGTTGATGCAGGGATTATCGTCCGATTTGGTTTTAGGCCTTCCCTGGTTGCAGTTTCATAATCCCACGTTTGACTGGAATACTGGGGAGCTTACCAAATGGGGTAATGAATGCTTGACGTCATGTTTTTCTGTTAATTCTATTTCTCCCCCTGAGGAGGTGAACACGCTACCTGAGTTTGTTCAGGACTTCGCTGATGTTTTCTCTAAGGAGGCCTCCGAGGTGTTACCTCCTCATAGAGAATACGATTGCGCCGTCGATTTGGTACCAGGAGCTAAGCTCCCTAAGGGTAGGATATTTAATCTCTCTTGTCCCGAAAGTGAAGCCATGAGAGAGTATATCCAGGAATGCCTGGCCAAGGGTTACATTCGCCCCTCTACTTCTCCGGTAGGTGCTGGCTTCTTCTTCGTAGGGAAGAAGGATGGTGGTCTTAGGCCATGCATTGACTACCGTAACTTGAATAAGGTCACTGTAAGGAACCAGTATCCCCTTCCTTTGATTCCTGATCTCTTTAACCAGGTTCAGGGGGCCCAATGGTTCTCTAAGTTTGATCTACGGGGGGTCGTATAACCTTATCCGCATCAAAGAGGGGGATGAGTGGAAGACTGCGTTTAACACGCCCGAAGGTCATTTTGAATACCTCGTCATGCCCTTTGGGTTGTGTAATGCTCCTGCGGTCTTCCGGAATTTCATAAATGAGATTTTAAGAGTTTACCTGGGGGTATTTCTTGTAGTGTACCTTGATGACATACTTGTGTTTTCCAAGGACTGGTCCTCCCACATTGAGCATGTCAGGAAGGTGCTTCAGGTCCTTCGGGAAAACAAACTGTTTGCGAAGACCGAAAAATGTGTGTTTGGGGTGCAGGAGATACCATTTTTGGGTCAAATCCTCACTCCTCATGGACCCCGCCAAGGTCCAGGCTGTGGCGGAATGGGTCCAACCTGCCTCCCTGAAGGCGTTACAGTGCTTCTTGGGGTTCGCTAATTATTACAGGAGATTTATTGCTAACTTCTCGGTCATCACTAAGCCTCTTACGGACCTCACTCGCAAAGGTGCTGATCTCCTCCACTGGCCTCCTGAGGCTGTCCAGGCTTTTGAGGTCCATAAGAAGTGCTTTATCTCGGCCCTGGTGCCGGTTCAACTCAACCAAATGGAGCCATTTATCGTGGAGGTTGACGCGTCCGAGGTGGGAGTGGGGGCTGTCTTGTCCCAGGGTACCAGTTCCCTCACCCATCTCCGTCCCTGTGCCTACTTCTCCAGGAAGTTTTCGCCCACTGAGAGTAACTATGATATTGGCAACCGCAAACTCTTAGCCATTAAATGGGCATTTGAAGAGTGGCGCCACTTCCTGGAGGGGGCTAGGCACCAGGTAACGGTCCTTACCGACCACAAGAATCTGGTTTTCCTAGAATCTGCCCGGAGGCTAAACCCGAGACAAGCTCGATGGGCGTTATTTTTTTACCAGATTCAACTTTTTGGTTACCTATAGGGCTGGGTCTAAAAATATTAAGGCTGATGCACTGTCGCGTAGTTTCATGGCCAGCCCTCCTTCGGAGGAAGATCCTGCTTGTATTTTGCCTCCAGGTATAATCATTTCCTCTATTGATTCTGATTTAGTCTCTGATATTGCTGCTGATCAAGGTTCAGCTCCCGGGAACCTTCCTGAGAACAAGCTGTTTGTTCCCCTGCAATTCCGGCTAAGGGTACTTAGGGAAAATCATGACTCCGCACTATCTGGTCATCCAGTCATACTGGGTACCAAGCACCTCATTGCCAGAAACTATTGGTGGCCTGGGTTGCCTAAAGACGTTAAGGCCTACGTCGCCACTTGTGAGGTTTGTGCTAGGTCCAAGACTCCCAGGTCCCGACCAGGGGGCTTACTACGTTCTTTGCCCATTCCCCAAAGACCTTGGACCCATATCTCCATGGATTTTATCACCGATTTGCCTCCATCTCAAGGCAAGTCGGTGGTGTGGGTTGTAGTAGACCGCTTCAGTAAGATGTGCCACTTTGTGCCCCTCAAGAAACTACCCAATGCTAAGACGTTAGCTACCTTGTTTGTCAAACACATCCTGCGTCTCCATGGGGTCCCTGTCAATATTGTTTCTGATAGAGGGGTACAATTTGTTTCTTTGTTTTGGAGAGCCTTCTGTAAAAAGTTGGAGATTGATCTGTCCTTCTCCTCTGCCTTCCATCCTGAAACTAATGGCCAAACTGAGAGGACTAATCAGTCTCTAGAACAATATTTAAGGTGTTTTATCTCTGACTGTCAATATGATTGGGTCTCATTCATTCCCCTCGCCGAATTTTCCCTCAATAACTGGGTCAGTAACTCGTCAGGGGTCTCCCCCTTTTTCTGTAATTTTGTGTTTAATCCACGGTTCTCCTCCATTTCACCTGGTAGTTCCAACAATCCCGAGGTAGAGGTCGTTCATCGGGAACTGTGCACAGTCTGGGCCCAGGTTCAGAAGAACCTAGAGGCGTCCCAGAGCATACAAAAAAACTCAGGCAGATAGAAGACGTTCTGCTAACCCCTTGTTTATGGTCGGGGATCTGGTGTGGCTATCGTCTAAGAACTTGCGCCTTAAAGTCCCGTCCAAGAAGTTTGCTCCCCGGTTTATAGGGCCGTACAAGGTCATTGAAGTCCTCAATCCTGTCTCCTTCCGACTGGAGTTGCCCCCATCTTTTCGAGTACACGACGTGTTTCATGCCTCCCTCCTTAAACGCTGCTCCCCGTCGTTGGCTCCCTCGAGGAAACCCCCTGTCCCTGTTCTCACCCCTGAAGGGGTAGAATTCGAGGTGGCCAAGATTGTGGACAGCAAGATGGTCCAAGGCTCCCTCCAGTACCTGGGCCATTGGAGAGGACTTGGGTACCCGCCCGGGATGTTCACGCTGGGGTATTGGTTAGGAGGTTCCACCTTCGTTTCCCCAATAAACCAGGTCCATCTAGAAAGGGTCCGGTGGCCCCTCATAAAAGGGGGGGTACTGTTAAGGATCTGCCAGGCACAGCTTCTGTGTATACGCCCATAGGTAATCAGTCTGCACCTGCTTCTATGTCTGTGAGACTGACTCCATCTTCCACCACTCAGGATGGCAGGCTTAGGAGTGGGAGAGTCTATCACAGCCTGGCCAGACGGAGCTAGCTCCCGCCCTCTGTCTATTTATACCTGCCTTTCCTGTTCCTCCTTGCTTGTGATTCTTCTGTTTGGTTTCCTAGCCCTGCTGCAGCTTCTGCACTATTTGACCCTGCTTCATATGACCCTGGCTTACTGACTACTCTCCTGCTCTGCGTTTGGTACCTCGTACACTCCTGGTTTGACTCGGCTCGTTCACCACTCTTGTTGCTCGCGGTGTTGCCATGGGCAACTGCCCCATTTCCCTTTGCTTCTGTGTACCCTTGTCTGTTTGTCTGTCGTGCACTTATTGAGCGTAGGGACAATCGCCCAGTTGTACCCCGTCGCCTAGGGCGGGTCGTTGCAAGTAGGCAGGGACTGAGTGGCGGGTAGATTAGGGCTCACTTGTCTGTTTCCCTACCCCCATCATTACACCCACAATGACATCATGCATTAACAATGGTACTAAACCCAACGTGAACTTTACTGCACCAAACTGGGTGTTTATGTCCACCATAGCAGTGTGATAATCACGGGCATCCCCATGTATGCAAATTACATCGATGGTCTTATCCTGCCATTTTCTGGGGTTTACTAAATCAGACTTTACCAAAGTCACCAAACTGCCTGAATCTAATAATGCATTTACATCTTTACTTTCCACAGAAATAGTGCACATTTGTTTCTCACCAGCTAGCTTAGGCAATGCAGTACAGGCTGGCCGAGCATACAAAGACAAACTATGGTTTATATATGCAGCATCACATTGCATAGGTTCATCAGTCATTGGGCAATTAGCAATCACATGACCTAGCATATGACATCTAAAGCATCTTATTAAGTCTTTGCTGAGTCTCTTATAAGCCACAGACCTCCCTGGCACAGTTTGCCAGTCTCTAGACCCTTCAGTCTCTCCAGAAGTAGGCACAATTCTATCAGATCTGCCAGCCCCCTTTTCCCTTAGAACAGTCTTACCAGGTAATACTGTAGTTCTCCGCTGTGGGGCTAGGGTGTGCTGTGGCAGATTCATCAGCTCCTCGGCTGCTGTGTACCTCTCCACCATCTCTACTAGCTGGTCAGCATTTTTGGGATCCCCATGGCTTACCCACTTGCGTAAGGCAACAGGCAGGGACCTTAAGTAGTGATCCATTACCACCCGTTCCACCATCTGTGGACCTGTCAGGATCTCCGGCTGCAATGATGTCGTGCATTTGAGAGCGAGTAGGTTTGTCCATTTGGTAAGCCCAGTTGTGCACACGCTGTGCGCGTGGACGGAAACTGTAACTCCCAGTCTGGTTAAAATTTCCTTTTTCAGCTTGTCATAGTTTATGGCATCCTGGTTATCCAAGTCAAAGTATGCCTTCTGCGGTTCCCCTGAAAGGAACGGTGCCACAAGTCCTGCCCACTGTTCCTTTGGCCAACCCTCTCGTTCATCGGTTCTTTCAAAGGTTGTTAAGTAGGCTTCCACGTCATCTGCTGCCGTCATCTTTTGCAAAAAATGGCTAGCTCTTATTGCTGTAGAACTGGCACCTGCTGCACCTGGTACCCTTTCAACCACACTGGTTAGTTGCTGCACAACACCTTTTAAAGTATCCCGGTCTTTTCTTTGTTAAGCTTGTGTAGCCTCCAGTTGGGCAGTCAGTCTGCGGTTTGTTTCATCCAGAGCCATCTGCTGCACCCTGGTAGCCTCCTGTTGTGCTCTGGTAGCCTCCTGTTGTGTTGCCACAGCATGCAGCATCGCTTTAAGCATCTCCTCCATCTTCTAAGGTGCAGAGAATCAGTCTTTGGAAAAATGCAATATATAAGGGACTATGGCCCTTCAAAGTGTTTTTTTTTCCCACAGTGCCTAAAGCTTTCTCCACCAATTGTAAGGGAATTAGGTAGCGGGACAATCATCTCCTGGGGTAGACGGGCACTCGGTATCAAACACGCCAGTAAATTTCAGTCCGCACAGCAAAGATGTGGCACTACTGGCCTCAGCCAGTTTTATTTACAGGTTGTACATGAAACAAATAAAAGAAAACTCTATGCCTGTCCGGCACTAACTATACAGTCAGGTATCCTAACTAACACAGTGCAGGCCTAATGCCTAGCACCATAAACCATGCAGACCATACAACCTGTTATGAATGCAGTCGGTTTGCTCTCACAAGCTCCTCTCCCAACGCTGATAGAGAGTGTGACTGAACTGCAGCCTTTTTAAAGGGCTATCACACCTGACCCCTAATTAATAGCTAGACAGCCCAAGTCCAGGACTGTGAGGATGGAGTGGGCACCCCCCCCCATCTCTCCCCACCTCAACAACCAGGCCCTTTTCCAGGTTTCAGATAAAACCTATTGCAGAGGGAGAACCACATTCTCTGCTGAATTTATTCCCTGGTTGTTTTCAGATAGAAGACAGAAATCCTGGGGAAATATAGACCCCATCCAGAACCTCTCCACATGGTCTGTCACACCGTGTAAATCAAATGTGCAGTGGGATATATGATAATACAAAGGCAACTTTCTCCTGAATTAGTTAGATAGGCAGGGGGAGGATTATAAACACCAAGGATGACAAATGGTAGGGAGTCAATTAATACATAAACAACTAAAAACAACTTGCCAGCATGATCAATTTTGGATCGTACAGTTTCCCATCTAGAGCTGCCCACACACATAAAGATGTATTGCCAACTTAGACATTTATGGCATATCTACAGGATAAGCCAAATAAATGTCTGATAGATGCAGGTCCCAGCTCTGGGACTCGCAACTACATGAAAAACGCGGGTCACCTGACCCCTTTTTAGCATGGTGAGACGGCCGCTGGTCGAATATTCATGGCAGGGAGCAGTGGATAGGGGGCTGAGCATGCATGCGGCTCTCTCCATTTTATTTTATCGGAGTTATGAAAACAGCCATGCAAGCGCTGCTCAGCTGTTTCTATAACTCCCATTGAACGGAATGGAAAAGGGAGACGTCCCCCTTTCCTCTACTTTCTGTTTGGAATCTGTAGCCAGCGACCACCTCACAAGGAAAAACTGGTCTCTGATGACCTCCGTTTTCGATATACTGTAGGTGCGGGTCGCAGAGATGGGACCAGCATTTATCAGACATTTATGGCATATCCTGTGGATATGCCATATATGTATAAGTTGGGAAAAGCCATTTAAGATTGTCAATTGAATGAGCTTGCGGACAATAGCAGTTATTCCTCCCAACTCCCTGTGGAGCATCCATGTGTATTCATTGGAGGGGAGGGGAATAATACACCTCTGACAGTGGCTTATCTTCCGCGGAAACGACAGTTACAATGAAAGTTTTAGTACATCTTGTTCCATTATTGTGATGGAGAATTTGTTATATATCAAAATATATATATATATATATATATATATATATATATATATATATACATGAATATATCATGCTGATTATAAATATTGTGTATTATGTTTTTGGCATATATCATTAGTACATATCAATTGATGAAACTGTAATATATCTGTAGGGGAAAGTGGCATCTTCCCCACCTTCCAGAAGTCTGTAGTTCACAAGCTGCAGCAGGGTCTGTGTGCTGTAGGAAAAAGAGTGAGGAGGAGGGGGAGTCATGTAACAGTCTTTGTGCCTCTCCCTGTTTGTACAGAAGACAGCACAGTTGTGACCACATCAGGAAGAGTCAACTCACTCTAAAGTTAAAATTTTGAAAAATGATGCAGAGGGAAGGAAAAGACCTGAAATATACATGTTACACATAATGTTTCTGTCCGCACTACATGTAATATACATCTATAGTTGCCTAATAAGGAATTCAGATTTTTGTTTCACATGATAGGTACTATATGCAATTTTGGGGGTATTGTTTTAGTCATGTTATCGAAGTTCTCCAAAACCCTAAATGGTTAGCTTGAAATAACACATTCTCTGAAAACTAAGATATAGTACGTATTTATATGTGACTGATTATAACTGGAAAAGTTCTGTAGCAATGTAAGAATGTGGGAGCACAGACAGTATAGGGCCCGATGCAGGTGGAGTCGTGGAATAGATGGTATGGTATGGTGACAGGAGAGAGTTACATACTCTAAACTTTATTTCAGGCCGTCCTTACTTTGCACATAGCCACAGAAATACTCAGTTCTTTCCAATATGGGAGGCACAACAAGTAGACATGGCTCATGCAGGCTCAGATGGCAGGCTTGCTGTATAAAAGTCTTAGACAGGGCCAAGTGTGTCCCTCCCTGATACAGAGGTTGGTAGGCTGAGAATAAGTCCTAGTAGGCTGCAAAATAGCTGGCTGCTGCTTGCACGCCGGCTCCTGCACGCACCATTGCTCACATGAACGGACACCAAAAGTGGGGGAACTCCGGCCTCAATTCAACACTCGCTCTTCAGGACCTCCGCCACAGGTACAACGATAAGCGCTGATGTCTCCAGTATCGTTCTCAACAACAGAATTTCCTCAGCAGCTCTTTCTCTCTCTCAAACACCCCCTGAACATTCCTTCTCTCTTTACTGCAAACAAGCCCAGGTGACAACAACTTCCTCCTGACACTGAATATGGTTTGGCGAGTTAACCACTGTCCGCCATCATCACCCTGCAAATTTCAGCAAACGAAGCCAAAACGGCAAAGAGGCCGCAGATTTCTGCACCAAGCAATTTAAAGAGCTAACAAGCCAATCTTACCTGCAAATAAAGCAAAATCATAATGTAACATAACAATTTAAGTGCCTAACAATTGGTCAAAGTGCCAAATTGACCTCTCCTCCTCTGAACGACACCACTATGGGGAGCAAAACAGAAGACAATTTCACATTGTTAAAGACATATGCCACGGAGGCATTGAATAATAGCATGTAAAGAAACAATGTTCCCTTTGCATTTTTTGGGTATTTAAGCCCCACACCTTACAACATAACACAGTCAAAAATTCATCACTTACAGCAAAAACAAAAATGTGCAGAGTACTTTCCCCTAATAGGGTTTTCTAAGAAACATGTTTTGCAATAATGTAAGCAAGAGTTTAAGTTAATTTAGATTTTAAGGCAATTGTAACATAATGGCTTCATAAATTGTTTGCTGATACCTGTTATGGGAGGATTATGTGGAAATACACGTCTAGCAAGGTACATGTATGGGAAAGTTATGTTACATTATCTTTCAGCCAAGCTCAAATAATGTGAAATTTCAAAAATGTTAACTCTTAAATGCCTGAAGTTTCATTATCGGCAATTAAACATTTTGAGAGATGCCTTTCTAGACATTGTCAAACAGACAGCATGTGTGAAGAAAAATTTTACAGAAGAAAAGACATTAAAAATGTTATAAAGAAAACTCTATATATGACCAAATTCACAGGAATTTTTAGTTTTCTGCTGTTGGTTTTTGTATTCAATACATTTTTTTTATTGAGAATATGCAAAGAATATAAACAAGTCAGGCAATTTATACATTTCGGCTCGCAGGCCTGCTGTAAATTTACGCATATACATAGGTAAAGCAACAATATCAGATCTAGCCAAGTAGCACATTAAACAAATGTAACAGTCTGAACAGGCTACGAGTTTATATAAAAAAGGTGCCCGCTTGGTTATGTCTGCCGTTAATCATCAGACACATTCCCCAAAAGCATTGAAGAAACCAACAACAACAATAGCAAAAACAGGTGACTGTCTTGAGACTCTTAGAACAGTACTTGGAAGTACAAGGTTGCTCTGCAGTGGCATTTGAGGTATTAATATTAGCTCTAACTTAAAGAGGGGGAGATCAAGGGATGACCGTATAATGAGCTTGTGGTAAAGTCTATCCAATCCTGCCACGTTTTTAAGAATTTAACATGAGTTCCACTCTCCCAGCTAGCCAACTCCTCCATTCTAAAAATCTGTCTAATCTTATCCAACCATTGAAATATGGAAGGCGGGGTCGTGGATTTCCAGTTCAGAGGAATGAGTAGTTTAGCTGCTGTCAGCAGATGGGTTACTAATGAATGTTTAGCTGGCCGAACTGAGGAATTAGGTAGCAACAACACCACCAGCCCAGGAGTGATACATAAGTCCATCTTACATATTACATTTATATGTCTCGTGACCTCAGACCAAAATGTATTTAGGACTGAACAATGATACTATATATGTGAGATAGTCCCCACTTCCGATCTTTATCTCCAGCATAACTCATCCGCAGTAAACCGCCATTTATAGAATAGTTGGGGGGGTCTTATACTATCTCGTAAGGGTCTTGTAGGAGTTCTCTTGTATCTTAACACATCAAGAGAATCTGTGTGACTTGGACAAATACCAGAAACTTACGCAGGGGAAAAAGTGGTGGAAAGCTCCTTTTCTCATGCCAACAAATATCTAGGCTTGAGCGGAGCAGCTAACTGAAGGAGTTTAGTGTAGATTTTAGAGATAAGGCCCTTGGGGAGTTTAGGAAATAACAAATAAAGTTCTAGCCAATTAATATCCGGCAGGGGTTGTGTATATTTCGTGCAAAATTCTTTACACACCGAATTAAATGCAAGTTCATGTATGAATGAGAGGGAGGTAGATTCTAGCGGAGTCAGTAAGCCAGCCAGCTTTGGCAGGTCCGAGACATGTCTTAAAGTAGGATAAAGCGTTGTATGCAACATGTGCGACCATGGATATTGAGGCGGAATAGCGGCCGCCTTCAAGAAGGCTGGGAGAGCACTAAGTGGCATAAGTGGAGATGGCCCCCCATCATCTTTTGGTTTCTGGAACAAGTTCTGCCACACCTCCACAGTGCCTTTTATTGTATGACTGGAATGGACGCCCTTAAGTGGTACATCAGACCAAAGGTGTATAACCCCCTCATCTCCAAGAATGTGTCGCTCAATGTGTACATGTGGCCACTCAGTCTGCTGTATGTGTACCAAGTTCAACCATCTAGCTAAATGATTAGCTCTATAATAGGCCTGCACATCTGGCAATCCGCATCCCCCCTGCGATCTACCTAGTCGTAATTAAGCATATGCAATTCTAGGGTGAACAGAGTTCCATATAAACTTCGAAAATAAGTGGTAAATTTGGACGAAATATGATTGCGGAAGCCATATAGGAATGGTCTGCATCATATATAAAATTTGTGACATTATATAACATTTTATTATATTTTTCCTCCCCATCCAAGAGACATACGGGATTTTTAAACCTGAGAGATGCAAGCTAATTTTCTTGATTAACGTTTTATAGTTATATTCGAACAGCTTAGTAGGGTCTGAGGAGATGCGGACACCCAAGTACATTATGTCAGTAGAGTTCCAGGCAACAGGTGTAGACGATTTAAGTTTGTGAATTACTGGTTTTGGCATCGTGATATTTAAAGCCACCGATTTGCCTAGATTGATCTTAAAGTTTGAAACTTTTCCGAAATCATCAAGTATCGAGAGAATCTCCGGAAAAGCTTGAAGGGGGTTCGATATAAATAAAAGTAAATCATCGGCAAATGCAGCCGTTGAGTGAGTAACCTCCCCTAACTTAAGGCCATGAATCTCTTGGGATTGTATAAATTTCAGAATTAGGGGTTCTATTGTGAGCACAAAAAGAGATGGAGATAATGGACAGCCCTGTCTCGTACCATTTTGAATATTAAAAGATGGGGAAAGGTTGCCATTTATTATAATCCTAGCAGATGGCTTATTATAAAGCGTGAAGATAGCTTTAACACAGCCTAGTTTTGGCCTTAAATTCAAAATTAAGCAACTTTCTAAACCGTCTTCAATAAAAAATTCCTACCTTTTTGCTGTTGTAGAGTCGGTGTAATTCCTGTGCATAGCTGGTTGTCTGGATGTTTCTACATAGATCCGACAGCACACTGCTCCTGGCTGTTGTCACAAACAGCGCTGATTGCGCTTTTACTCACCTCTCCACGCTCCAATGTCCTCGCTTCCTCATGGCATTCACACCATTTTGCTAGACTAGCCGCTGGTATCACTAACAAAAACACAATATATTCTGCTGGCATCCTTAATCAATAGTATACTTGTTTAAAGTACATCTGACACACAGGATCCAGATAATTACGATCACATCTAAGTTATAAACATCTAAGTTGTGATCGTTAGCTGGATTCTGTGTGTCAGAATCATGCAGGAGCCTATCTCAGCTGAGCCGTCCATACAGCCTAACTGATGGACTCGGCTGAGACAGAACAATAGAGCTTCTATGTATGCAGAAAACATAGAAGCTGTATCGTAAAAAGTAAAAACATTTTTTATTTAAAGTCAATTTAAAAGTTGTTGAATAACACATAAATCATTGATTTATCTATAAAAAAAAGTCTGATTTGTGCATTCGAATACTCTTCTCATATTGAACTTGATACCAACCCTACTTGTCTTTGACCACAGTCTACCGTAGTGACTAAACTCTGTCACCCTGACCTTCTACAAGCCTAAACAGTGGTGATTGTACTCTGCCTGCCCTGACTTCTGCCTGCCTCACCTAGTTCATAGCCTGATGCCAAGGTACATTTAATTGTCAAGGTACATTTAATTCTTACTTGTTCAGGTCAGCCGTTGCAAATAGAGACTCCACTCGGGGTAGCGACCTGGGGATTCCTAGCAGCACCTCCATATAGAGGTTAAAGGTGGGAAACCCTGGAATCCCTTATACTCCATTCTGTGGATTAGTCCCTAGCAGTGGCGTAGCTATAGGGGTTGCAGCGGTTGCAATTGCGACCGGGCTCCAAACCCAGGTGGGCTCGTCGCTCCTTGCACCATGTCTATGAAGAGTACTATAATAACTGGTGCGTGTGTAATAAACTACATAAAAAACATATATCCTGTAAGTATGTAATAAAAGCATGAAGTGTAGTGGTCAAAAGGTGTTGCACTATTTGTTCCTCTGTTTCCTATTTGGAGATATAGGTTGGCGACCGATTAGGAGAACCTGGATCGAGAGACGAACGTATCCCTTGTGGAACCATAAGGTGAACAAGACCTGATAGCACACAAGGAGGACTTGGAATATCTTTTTGCATACAGGCTGGGGGAGAGCATACCCTCCGAAAATAGTGTTGAATGTTTGGACTGCCTTTACTACTGACTGTTTGAGCGGTAAAAAACATCTATATATTAGTTCATACTTTGGGGTGTTAAGGATTTCACCCAACATTGAATTTTTACCTGCTCCGGTCAAGTTTACCCACAATACATATTGAGTGAAGAGCCGGGGATTACTATATAGTTAGCATTTGTACATTTTACAAGCAATATAGTTATATAAGGGTGTTAACATAATAAATTGAAAGAAAATAAATAAAGAGGTCAGTGCCGGACTAAAACAGATTGTATAACTGAGGCTAGTGAGAGTATATGGTGACATAATGAATAGCCTTCCCTTGTAGATAGTGCCACACATAGCGCCCTCTAGATAATGCCACACACACCCCTGTAGATAGTGTCTTACAGCCCCCTGTAAATAGTGCCATACACCCCTATTGTAGATAGTGCCACACACACCCTCCTTGTAGATAGTGCTACACAGCCATCTGTAAATAGTGCCACTCACACCCTCCTGTAGAGAACACTACACCCTCTCATCCCTATACATAGCGACATTGGGATTCCCTAGTGGAGCCTCTGATGTTACTGTACATATACGGATAGTGACATCAGGGGCTTCTTCAGGAGAGGAATCCCCGGGGATAGCGTTGGCAACGCTTTGACCGGAGATTCCTTCATACCTCCCAACTTTCAAGTATCATAAATTGGGACAACTGATGCGGCATGCATAGCAACACAGTATAATGCCCTCTAGCTTCCCTCACACAGTAGAATGCACTCTAGCTGCCACCATACAGTATAATGCCCCCATAGCTGCCACAATACAATATAATGCCCCCATAGATGCACCCATACAGTATAAAGCCCACACAGATGCCCCCATACAGTATAATGACCAATCAAATTCCCCCATAAAGCATAATGCCCTTATAACTGCTCCCATACAGTATAATGCTCCATAGTTGCCCCATACAGCTAAATGCCCCTAAAGCTACCCCATACAGTTTAATGCCCCCATAGCAGTCCCCATACAGTATAGTGACCTATACCTGCCCCATACAGTATTATGTCCCCACAGCTACCCCCATACAGTATAATGCCCAATACAGTATAATGCCACCTTAGATGCCCTATACAGTAAAATGACCTCATAACTGCCCCACACAGTATAATGCCTCCTTAGATGCCTCTAGTGCCAGTGCCCACATAGTGCCACAGTGCCCATGTAGATAGTGCCCATAGTACCTATGTAGATAGTGCCAGTGTCCCCTGTAGATAGTGCCCCTATATAGTGCCACAGTGCCCATGTAAATAGTGCCACACCCCCTTAAAGAGAGCACCACTGTCCCTGTAGATAGCACTATCCCCCCTGTAGATAGCGCCATTGGGACTCTCTCTAGGTGCGGAATCCCCAGCCAGAGCATAGACCAGGGATTCTGCTCCTAGATGCTACTATTCATATATGGACAGTAACGTCACTGTCCATATATGGACAGTAACATCAGGGCCTACTCCTGGAGCGGAATCCCCTGCCTATATTGACAGTGACGTCAGTGACTCCTCTGAAACGGAATGCCTGTTGCCGACGCTATGGCAGGGGATTCTGTTCCAGGAGTAGAGACATCAGTGGCTCCTCTGAAGCAAAATCCCTGTTGCCGATGCTATGGCAGGGGATTCCACTTCAGGAGTAGCCCCTGACAATACTATCCTGGAGCGGAATCCCACGCCATAGCGTTGGCAACGGGGATTCCGCTTCAGAGGAGCCGCTGACATCACTATCCATATATGGATAGTGACGTCAAGGGCTTCCTCGGGCACAGCGTCCTGAAAACGCAGATACAGTTGACTGTGGGACAGGCCGCCCATGACGGATGGGAGGTATGATTCCTCTCCTGGAGGAGAAGCCCCTGATGTCACCATCCATATATAGATAGTGACATCAGGGGATCCCGCTCCAGGAGGAGTAGTCAATTGTACCTGCGCCCGGCCCAGCGCTCCCCTACCGTCTCTCCCAGTTGCGCCGGGGGAACATGCCCCCCTAGCTACGCCCCTGCCCCTGGTCCCAAGTCACATCTATTGGCAGAACAGAGGGATCACACCATCCTCTGATGGCTCCATGACAGCTGTATCAGCTTTATCTGCCCTCTTTATGTGTTCTCTCAGTGTTAGAGATACCAGCAGAGAAAGGGAGGAGATATACAGGTATATCTGAATGTGGAGAAGGGGGAAAGCATCCAAGTATTCTGGGAAGGCGGATCACACAGGCTGTCAGTATCAGAGTGAAGATAGGGAAGAAAGAGCACAGGGAGGGAAGGGGAACCACATAGGTTGTTTAACACCCAGGGCAGAGTGTGCAGGGGGAGAGGGGATTACACAGTACTTAGCATCAGTGTCCGTATACACAGTAAAGCAAAGATTATACAGGGGTTGTATTAGAAGGGGAAAGCAGTGCAGGAATAAATATGTGCTGATACATGAGAGGTAGTGAAAGCAGCAGCATCCTGGACAAGCAGCATGTATTAATGGGAGAGACACACTTACATGAGCCAATTCTGAAGGAACAAGTTGCAAACTGAATATCAGGGGGTCTGAAAATGAATGAAGGAATGAAGATTGCAGCCTGAAACTTACAAAACTACAAAAAACATATTTTTTTTCATGTTAATGGTGTGTGTAGCCTTTATTAGCAAAAATGTTTGTATTTTTTTATTTGTTATTTATATAATAATAATTAACCATGTACTTTGAATGTATTTTTTGAATTTCAAAGTTAACTCTTTCTACTGCTAAACAACAGTACATCTCATAACTTACATCAATCCAAGCCTCTGATCCCCATTTTACTGTCTACCTAACCTAACCTTACTTCCTCAAATTACAGCTTTCTTCTACCAGGACCTTCGTTCCTACTTTAAAGGCAAGTTAAAATGTACAACACAACAAATCATAACTGGTCAATAAATCATAACACCTACTGCTAAATCTATTCTTCCCTCTCTCAGCGCCATCATAAAAAATAATGTCTCTTTCCTAACACCATTCCATTCCACTATGTAACCCCTTGATCCTATCCCCATTGCCTACATTGTGTCCACTTCTCCACTGTAGTCCCAGCACCGACAGAAACGCATCTCCTTTTTTGAACTTCTTCAGTCTGGGCTTTGCCATAAACATTAGACTGAGACTGCATTAACAAAAGTCATCAATGTTCTTATCAGTGTCAAAATGAGCAATGTATTGCAGATGCTTTTTAAATAGGTGGATAATAGAGCTGGTTTCACCCCCTTTACCTAAATAGTGAATTTTAAATTTAAAACATCTAAAATTGAATCAACTTGTTTGATTTGGTAAGGGGCAGCCACTCTTTCATGTGGGTGGTATGTGTTAAATAAGTTTGTCCTCTATACAAACACATTGATAATTAAAATATAGTGTAATGCAAATTCACATATACACCAACATATAGAAATGATAAGTAGGTACAACAACCTGTAGCTATTAAATGTTGACTCAGTCCCTTAAAGGGGTTGTCCACCAGATAGGTCATCAGTATATGATCGATGGGGATCTGACACCCGGACTCTGAACCTATCAAATGCTCCGGATGCCTCCAGGCGCCGGATGTTTCGAACGGTATGCAGTAGTTGGAGCCGGAAGTAGATGGCTCCGACCACTGCATAGCAGTCGTTCTGCAGAAATGCAGCTCTGCTCCTATTCACTTGAATAGGAGCACAGCTGCAGTACTGCAGCTTAGCCGCTATTCCGTGACCAAAGTCATCTGCTGCCATGGACATCCGGTGCACGGAGGCAGCCGGAGTGGCTGATCGGTGCGGGGTCCGGGTGTCGGACCCCCACCGATCATATACTGATGACCTATGCGGTGGATAGGTCATCAGTTGTCCGATTGTGGACCACCCCTTTAATTCCAATCCTACTCTCCAAAATTGCGTTGATGTGAACATAAGGAATAGCAGCCTGAAAAACTTCAAAAATTAATTAGATCATTCTAGCCAGCTTATTTACCTTTTTCACACTTCTACTTTGACTAGCTAGATGAGATGTGCGAACTGTTGGAGCCCAGAGAGATTCGAAGTCTGTGTCAACTGCCACAACCAAAAAGTCAAACGCTAACTTTACTTTAAAATTGTCAGCCTAGACCCTCCATACACAAGGACTCATATAATTACTTAAACATAAAAATAAAAACTTTATGACATCCAGAATGCAGGAAAGCAAAAACTTTAAATGTCTCCCGATGCCAAAGACAAAAAATGTCTTGGTCCTTTAGAGGCTAAACCATCTGCAAGGTACTTTCCCTAGAGAAATGTTATATTTGTTTGGAAGTTCCAAGTACCTATTTTCCCCATTGTGACACCTACAGTATGGAATGCCCCCTAATTTTTTTTTACATATTTTTACGTCATTTATTTCTGCATTCCTCTTCAGAACTCAGCAAATGAATTCTGAATAAAGCAAATATAATAGCACGGTTTGTTTGCCAGGTGCATTGATAATCATTGACCTTTACCAAAAATGTAAACACTTTTACTGACAATCATTTCTGTATGAAATGTTCCCCAGAAGCACAGTGATCTAACTTGTTCTTGTGTACACCATAAGAAACTTTTTAGTTGGGTAATCCCAGGTTTGTTATCATTTTGTAAGACACAAACGTTGTAGCAATTCTCCAATTCCTGTAAACATATTTATTTTGCAAGTATTAGCCATATAAAATATGCACTTAAATAAAAGGTTGAAGAAAGATCATGCAAAGAGTTAGGCCTCATGCACACGGCCGTGCCTGAAATCACGGCCCGCGACTGTGAGCACGGGCGGCCGCCGCCGGCCGCGGGATGCATTTGCGTGCCGCGCTCCCATGCAAAGTATGGGAGCACGGCCCGTAAAAAAACAAAAAGTATTACATGCTCCCTAATTCCCGGCACGGTTCTACGGCACGCTCACCCTTTCATAGCGATACGGAAAGGTGTCCGCGGGCAATAGAACCGGGCGAGTCCGTAATTGTGGACCATATTACGGTCCGCAATTATGGAGATTTTTCACGGTGTGTGCATGGGGCCTTAATGTCAATGTTAAAATCCTAATTAAAATCTAGAGATCTATATGCAATGCAATTATTTATCTATTTATAGCTGGATTTTTTTTCTCTTCTATTTTAATTTAAACACTCAAAGCAGTAGTGAAGCGTCTATATGTTTAGTCAAACCACCCACTTCCTGAAAGTGACAGGTATCACGCCCCACTCTTCATCCCACCCCAACAGACATGTTCCCTCCTCTTTTTCCCATGCCTAAAACCCGCCTATACACCAGCCATGACTGGTGTGGTCCCTCCTCTTTTTCCACGCCTAACCTCAGCATATACAACAGCCATGACTGGCGTGGTCCCTCTCCTTCTCTCACGTCACTACAGTGAATGAACTTGTCTGAGCATGTCTGGTATTAAAGCGACTGGGAATATGTGTGAAATAAAAGAGGGCAACAGAAGAGTGTGCGCAGGGCGCTGAGATGTAACTCATATACTATGTTACCTTAGAAAGAGGCTACTACAGAGATGAAACTAGTCTGAACATGTCCTTAATAAAAGTGACTGGGAATATGAGCGAAACAAAAAAGTGTAAGCAGGATGCTGGGTTGTGACGCCCATTGGGTGGTTCCTTAGAAAGGGGGCTACTACAGAGAGTAAACTTGTATTAACATGTCTGAAATTCCCACACCATTGATCCCCTCTCATCATTTCCCCCTGTGTTAAATCAGGCATTTCACCACCACTGCGATCTCCTACCCGCTACCTTATATTTTAATTCAGGCATTTCACTTACAACCACAATCACACTCACACACAAATAATGACAGACAAGTATATTGTTTCAAAAAATGTATTGAACTATTGAGCTTTTTACATCAGTTCTCACAAAGAGGTCTGTTTTTACATGGCACAAATAATTTTTTACAAACGTAGACACTAGATACCTTGCAGTTGTCGGTTTCACAAATACTTTTTAAAAAATGCATACATTCTTTTGGAAATGTCTTATTTGATGGTGAGAATCCATAGCTGTCAGAAAATATTGCAGTTTTCTCATTAAAAAGTATAATTGATATCTAGTGACGACCCTATTTCCATGGATTGTCTGTGTTCACAATGTACGCAGACGGTTTTTGAGCCACTTTATATTGAGGCAAGAAATCAAATCGATATACTCCCGCAAATATATGACTGGTATTAGTTTCTGATTTTACAAGACTTGTAAGTGCCCATTTATCCATCCTCAGTTATATTCATACAGTATCTCTCTTCTGTTATTTATATCTAGGATATTTGAGTTGATAGCATATACTATTATATTTACTGTGTTTAATATTAATTCTGCAAATTTTATCTCAGCTCTCAGATTTCTTGTTTTAATGAGTGAAAAGTGGGCGCATGGTTATTTATCAGGTGATAAATCAAATTTGAATATTGTGTAGCCATTCATAAACTCTTCACAGTCTTTTGATAGCCTGCTATTAGATTTATGTTTTCCGGAGATACATGTCTGTACAAGGGAAACAGTCGGTTTTTTTGGTAACTTCCACTAGATGCTTTATTAGCCACAAAACCTAAAATAATGGTTTTCGGAATCTGCCCTAGGAACAGCTTCTCATGATTTAGAATTTGTATACCTATTAATATCGTATACTTTTAAGCATGCCCTATCAATAGCTTATTTGGCTAAAAATATTAGAAGGGCTTGGCTGTGACTTATTCTGACAGCCGGTGAAATCTGGACTTTTATTTAACTTAGAGGGCGACTTGTGAGATCTGTTCTTTAATCTGCTTAGGGTCAGTAGACATCAAGCAAAAATCTTTTTTATTTCTGGACAGTAAGATCTTTGGATTCAGACCATGTAATTGGCTGGTTACATATATATCTCCAAAAATAGGCCCCAAAGTTCTAAAATTCAAGATCGGGCTGTTGCCTGGGCTCTTTTGTTGTAACCAGAATTGTTACCATCAAGAGCCCGTTCATGATGCCGTCAAGCTGTATCTTTATGCAACAATACGTCTGTAAATTGTGATGACAGTCTTATTAAACTGTAATTTAAAATAGTTTCAATGTAGGCTCTATAACTATAAAGGTTATCCGATTGTTGAATAATTCGATCCTCCAGAGTAATGTCCACCTGGATAAAAGGAGTGGCTATAGAACAATTAACCCTTTCATGACCAAGGGTCATTAATGCTCCTGTGCCCAGGTCAAATTTTCCATTTCTAATATGCACTTCTTTAAACGATAATATCTTTGCAACCGCTTTGATTATCCTAACTATTTTTACTTTGTTTTTTTATTACAAGGCTTACGAGGCTTTAATTTTCTAGATTAGTTTAATTAATTCCATGTTTTAAATTTTTATTATGAGCAGACAAATCACAAAAAATTAGCAAAAAAAAACACATTTGTAATTTATTTTTATATATTTATCTGTTATTTATCTATGTGTGTGTATATATATATATATATATATATATATATATATATATATATATATATATATACTGTTGCAGCTTTGTAACAGTTAGCCTTCTTCACTCTCCCCTCACAGGGGATCCAGGAAAGAGAAGAAGACTGATGAGTTTAAACAAACTATCAGCTCTTAGGGTATGTTCACACGAGGGCGTCCGTTACGGCTGAAATTACGGGGATGTTTCAGCCTGAAAACATCCCTGTAATTTCAGCCGTACCGGCATGTGCAGGCGCTTGAACGCCGCGTCCATTACGGCCGTAATTAGCGCTGCTATTCATTGGAGTCAATGAATAACGGCTCTAATTACGGCCAAAGAAGTGACAGGTCACTTCTTTGACGCGGGCATCTATTTACGCGCCGTCTTTTGACAGCGGCGCGTAAATATACGCCTCGTGTGAACAGACAAACGTCTGCCCATTGCTTTCAATGGGCAGATGTTTGTCAGCGCTATTGAGGCGCTATTTTCGGGCGTAATTCGGGGCAAAAACGCCCGATTTACGTCCGTAAATAGGCCGTGTGAACATACCCTTATCTGCCCAGATAACTGAGCACACTGGCTCCCTCATCTCTGGGCAGAAGCCAGGGGGGGGGGGTGAGAGTAGGGAGAGAGAGAAAGGTGCAGACTGCTTCTTTTTGAGCAGAACTGCAATTGTAAGTTTAGTTTCATAAAAAAGCACATTGTTTTATGAAACCAAGTCAAAGAGGTGTTGGCACTTGTAAAGAGAGCTGACACATAGATTAGTGCAGGGCTACTCACGCTGCTTAACCCGGATGCACGCTGCAAACGTCTATGTATAGATGTAGCCGTCTTTAACTTGACTTGTAACGCATTAAATAAACAATGGCTAGATCCCTTATCTTGACTTTTTCAATGATTTTTCAATGGCTTTTGTTGTCTGATATCACGCTGCAGCAAATGATCAGAATCAAGTTAAAGATTGCTACATCCATAAGTGTCAACTGCACGGGGCATCGGTAGTTGGAACGTATATAGCCTTATGGCAGTCGTGAAGGGGTTAATAAGCCCCACATGCGGGCCATCAACGATTGCTGTGTTATCTTGTTTAACAATATAGCAATTTATGTACAAAAGGGTATTATTCAAATCATAATAATATTCGTCGCTTCCATGTATACTTTGGATTTATTACATTGTCTAACTTTAGACAAACAGAAACTGCAGAATTTTTTCAGACTGACAAAAAGCTGTGAGATCAGATCAGGAATACAAGACCCTTTCAGTAAAGAGCAACTGGAACACATTGGAAGTATTGCAAATGCAAAATAGAATGTAAGATCACCAATTTGTGAAGTGAACAACAACATTGTTAGCCAAGCCGTCACTGGTAAGCCACATTTTATGAATTCAAGGAATATACGGGTTTGTAAAAAAGTGCATGTGTCAAATTCACATCTACAGGTTACACCAAGACTCAATAGTCTTGAAGGCCAGCAAAATCACGTATCTCTTGAAAACAGCACACCAAGAAACAGAAAACAAGGCCAAGTTACAGTGGCCTAACTAGACACAATGGCCAAAAGAGACACAAAACAAATTAAGTCGTACAGCCAGTAAAAGTATAAATTTTGTCATTGTGCATAATCTTTTAAACTTCTTAAAAAAATAAATCAACGTTCAGAATTAAGTGCTTGTGAGCCAAACAGTAGCAATATTTCAGAAGTAGATACTTTAGACCAGTTGTATAGATCCCTAGACAAATTAGTTAAAGAGGCTCTGTCACCACATTATAAGTGGAATATCTTCTGGATAGATAACAGCAGTGTATTTTTATTTAGAATAACTATCATTTTTGACGGAGTTAAGACCTATTTTAGCTTTATGCTAATGAGTTTCTTAATACCCAACTGGGCGTGTTTTACTTTTTGACCAAGTGGGCGTTCTGGAGAAAAGTGTATGACGCTGACCAACCAGTGTCATACACTTCTCTCAATTCACTTACACAGCACATAGTGTTCTTACTCACACATTAACGTTACTCAAGTGTCCTGAGAGTTAATAGACATCACTACCAACCAGGACGTGATGTCTATTCAGAATCCTAACACTTCGCTAACGTTTGTGTGAGATTTACAGCACCTCAAGCGTAATCTCGCAAGATTATGCTGTAAATGACAGCCCAACGTGTTCTCGATGTGCTCTGATGTAAATCACACACAAACGTTAGCGAAGTGTCAGCATTCTGAATAGACATCACGTCCTGGCTGGAGGTAATGTATATTCACTGTCAGGACACTTCAGTAACGTTAGTATGTGAGTATGTGGCTGCACATAGTGATCTAGTAAGAACACTATGTGGTGTGTAAATGAATGGAGAGAAGTGTATGACGCTGATTGGTCAGCGTCCTACACATCTCTCCACAATGCCCACTTGGTTAAAAAGTAGAACACGCCCAGTTGGGCATTAAGAAACTCATTAGCATAAAGCTAAAATAGGTCGTAACTCCGTCAAAAATGATCGTTTTTCTAAATAAAAAACACTGCTGTAATCTACATTACAGCTCCGATCACATTATAATGTGGTGACAGAGCCTCTTTAAAGACATGTCAAAAGACACAGAACCCCCTTTATTGCCCGGCATGGTTGGTGGTGGATTGAAGAAAATAAAAGTAAATAATCCCCCTACAGTAGATCAAGGGCTAAAAATAAATGATCTATCAAAATGTTTTTGGAAGAACAAGTCATTAGTAGTTAGAAAACACAGACAAGGTTGTCAAAGTCCAGTAAAGGTAGCAAACACAATGCAGGATGTTTCGACACAAAATTCCCATTTTTAAGATAGGCCACCAGGCGGCAACAATCGCACATCACAAAACCCACAAAACTAGACACAGCATGAACTACGTAACTGACAGTGCTGTTTAACCTGTTGCTAGCTCAGTGTTTTTGCACCTTTTTTTTTTTTCTAGCCAGATAAACCTCCATGACTTTAATGGTGCCAGGTATATTGACCATTTTAGGTTTTTGATTTTAGACCACATACACTCATTTGTAGAAGCTGTGAACAATGTGCATGCAGTCATTCAGGCATTACAGGACATAGTCATACTTTTATTGCCCACAATTCAGGAACATATGACACTTACCAGTCTTTAACCCCTTCCCTCTTTGGCCACTTTTGACTTTCCAGACAGAGCCTCATTTTTCAAGTCTGACATGTTTCACTTTATGTGGTAATAACTTCGGAATGCTTTTACCTATCCAAAGTGATTCTGAGTTGTTCTCTCGTGGCACATTGGACTCTACTGTACTGGCAAAATTTGCTCGATACATTCAGTATTTAATTGTGAAAAACACCAAAATTTTGCGAACAATTTAAAAAATTTGCATTTTTCTATATTTAAATGTATCTGCTTGTAAGACAGGCAGTTATACCACCCAAAATTGTTGCTAATTAACATCCCCCATATGTCTACTTTAGATTGGCTTCACTTTTTGAACATCCTTTTATTTTTCTAGGTCATTACAAGGCTTAAAACTTTAGCAGAAATTTCTCACATTTTCAATAAAATTTTAAAAGGCTATTTTTACAGGGGGCAGTCCAGTTGTGAAGTGGCTTTGAGGGCCTTATATATTAGAAACACCCAATAAGTCACCCCATTTTTAAAACTTAACCAAAGTATTCAAAACAGCATTTAGAAAGTTTCTTAACCCTTTAGATGTTTCACAGGAATTACAGCAAAGTAGGGGTGAAATTGACAAATGTCATTTTTTTCTGTAGAACTTCATTTTTAATCAATTTGTTTTGTAACACAGAAAGTTTTACCAGAGAAATGGTATGTAATAGGTGCACAAAGATGGCAGACCTGGGGGCCTTCATTAGGCCCCCAGGCAGCCATAGCAACCATCGCCCCCCCCCACAATTGCGTTGCGGGGGATACGATGAGCTGTTAGAGGGGGTTGCCCCCCTCTTTCTAACGATTTAAATGCTGCGGTCGCTATTGACCGCAGCATTTTAACGAGTTAAATGAGTGGGATCGCGCTCGAGCGCGATGCCGCTCGTTACTCTGAAGTGTGGGCTGTATCAAACAGCCGACACCCACATCGTATGGAGCGGGTTCACTCCGTGAGCCTGCTCCATACTTCCCCTAACCGACTTTGGCGTATGGATACGTCAAATGTCGGGAAGGGGTTAATTACCCGTTCGACGTTTCAGTCTGACTGGACCTTTCTCAAGCATAATACACACATCAAATCGTAGGCATATAAGGACTCGCTGAGTCAAATAGTAATAAAACAGTGATCAAGACAAAAACAGTCTAAATGTGTATATATATACTGTAAAATAATGCAATCTAAAAACACAAGACATAAATAAAGGTGATAATGCATACATACATAAAAGTATTAAGGGACTGGTACAGCAATAAGCAGTCCAAATGTCAATAGTACATTCATGATTAATAACTCACCCAAGTGTGTGTGTAATAAAATCGATTGCAGAATATCATCTGCAGATACCGGATGGACATGCTCCTCATGGATTACGGCATCCATGTGTACATACTGCGCATGTCACACATGTGAATAGAGAGAAAAAATATGTAATGAGTTCACTGCATCACAACATCCCGTGAGATTGGATACTTCCCACGCATACGTGATGTGTAACTCACTGCGAGGCGGCCATCTTGTGAACTGGCAAAAGATCCATATCAAAGATGGGAAGGTCGCCATCTATATAAGAGACCAAGTTAGTTACCGATCTCTACCACAAGGCCACTGATCGCAACAGTTTGTTGTGATATGACAGTCAACATCCCCGTCGGATAGTGGAGTCTTTATCTTTTAGCCAAATGTTAAGAGTCAAACGTATAGTAGCAGAACCTCAACACCTCACACTACGTCTGGACGATATGAGCGATAAATTCGCCCAGCGTAGATACCCATTGGCCCTCCTACAGAAACAGAGGGATAAGGTTGAAACTATGGCAAGGGAACAGTTACTGACATGAAAACGAGAGCCTTTGAATAGATTAGCTTTTGTTTCCACGTATTCTGATATTAGTTGTAGGGTATATTATATGCCAGGAGTGGCATATTCTTAGGAACCTTTCTGATGCTGTCCCTGAATTTGGTTGTCCTCCGAGGATGGCCTTTAGACGCCCAAAAAATTTAAGGGACCAACTTGTACATGCAGACATGGGATCTTTACATACGAACCGCCAGTTAACTCTGGCCCCCCAAAAATTCGGATGTTTATTCCATGTTTAAATTGCAATAACATGGTAAAAGGGAATACATTTGTACACCCGGTAAATGGCAAGGTCTTTCATATTAAACTCTTTTTGACTTGTGCGTCATCCCATGTTGTGTATGTACTACAGTGTCCCTGTAAATTGATATATGTGGGGGAAACCGCTCAAGAATGTCGTGCACGTTTAAACAAACATAGATCCACTATTAAAACGAAAAAACTAGACCTCACGGTTTCGGCACACTTTGTCTTGGCGGGGCATGTTGTCAGTGATCTGAAATTTTGGATCATTGACAACATACCTATACATCGGAGGGGTGGGGATAGAGTTTCTAGACTCAAACGCAGGGAGCTTGAATGGATTTTCGGGTTGAATTCTCTATCCCCACAGGGTCTCAATATTGACTTTAAGGCTGGTGCGGTCATTAACTGATGTGATTACGGACTGGGATTCTAATGTTCCCCTTATGTGCCTTGTGTGGTCCTTGTATGTTGTCTTCTTATGTACATGAATCTGAACACATCTATAACTATGACATGTTTATTGTAAAATATAGATTTTTAATATTTATATATTTTTCATTTGTCATTTGCAGATTCTGTTTGCGGATTGGACTATCTCCTCTGTTTTTCGGAGTCTCGATATATTTGTTTTATTAGTTCACATTCATTGCATCCTTCAAAAGTTGACACGTTGTTTGATACTGATATTTGGCCCTCTAAGGATTGGGGCATCATGTCTGGAGATATTGGTCAACATTACCAGAGCGCCACTATTTTTCTGGGGACAATACATTTTATATTGGAATTGTATGCAGGAATAAAGGGAAAGGGAAATACTTCTACACTACTAATGTTGCACCTCTTTGGATGTTTACACATCAGATAGTGTGCATTAATCTTGACTAATTGTCAGGATGTTGATTATAGTGATGCATAAAGTTTCTCCCCCCCCCTTTTTTTTATTTTCCATCGATTATCCCCTATATTAGTATTGGATTCTATAAGGTCTCTTATATAGATGGCGACCTTCCCCTCTTTGATATGGATCTTTTGACAGTTCCCTAGATGGTTGCCATACAGTGAGTTAGAGATGGGGATTTTTTACCCTCTGATTCATCTCTTTGCCAGTTCCCAAGATGGCCACTACGCAGTGAGTTTAACATCACGCATGCAAGGAAGTATCACACATGCATGGAAGTATCCAACGTAATCTCGCGGGATGTTGTGATGCAGTGAACTCCTTAATCATTTTTTCTCTCTGTTCACATGTGTGACATGCGCAGTATGTACACATGGACGCCGTAATCCATGAGGAGCATGTCCATCCGGTATCTGCAGATGATATTCTGCAATCGATTTTATTACACACACATTTGGGTGAGTTATTAATCATTAATGTACTATTGACATTTGGACTGCTTATTGCTGTACCAGTCCCTTAACCCCTTCAGGACTGAGCCACTTTTGGACCAAATGACAGAGCCTCATTTTTTAAATCTGACGTGTGTTACTTTTTGTGGTAATAACTCGGGAATGCTTTTACCTATCCAAGCGATTCTGAGATTGTTTTCTCGTGACATATTGTACTTTAAGTTAGTGAAAAAATTTGGTCGATATATTCAATATTTTTGTGTGAAAAACACCAAAATTTAGAGAAAATTTGTAAAAAATTAGCATTTTCTAAATTCAAATGTATCTGCTTGTAAGACAGATAGTTATACCACACAAAATAGTTACTAGCTAACATTTCCCATATGTTTACTTTAGATTGGCATCATTTTTTGAACATCCTTTTATTTTTCTAGGACATTACAAGGCTTATAAGTTTAGCAGCAATTTCTCAAATTTTCAAGAAAATTTCAAAAGCCCATTTTTTTAGGGAACAGTTCAGTTGTTAAGTGGCTTTGAGGGCCTCATATATTAGAAACCCCCACAAATCACCCCACTTTAAAAACTTCACCCCTCAAAGTATTCAAAACAGCATTCAGAAAGTTTTTTAACCCTTTAGGCGTTTCACAGGAATTAAAGCAATGTAGCGGGGAAATCTACAAATTTAATTTTTTTGGCAGAAATTCTATTTTAATCCATTTTTCCTGTAATACTGAAGGTTTTTACCAGAGAAGCACAACTGAATATTTATTGCCCTGATTCTGCAGTTTTCAGAAATATCCTACATGTGGCCCTAGTGTGCTACTGGACTGAAATACCGGCCTCAGAAGCAAAGGAGCACCTAGAGCCTTTTAGGGCCTTCCTTTTCTTAGATTATATTTCAGGCACCATGTCAGGTTAGAAGAGGTCTTGTGGTGCCGAAACAAAGGAAACACCCCAAAAAATACCCCATTTTGGAAACTAAACTCATTGAGGAATTCATCTAGGGGTGTAGTGAGCATTTTGACCTCACAGGTGTTTCATATATTTCATTAGAATTGGGCAGTGAAAATGAAAAATTACATTATTTTCCAATACCATGTATTTTTACCTCAAATTTTTTTTTTTTTTCAACAAATAAATGAGGAAAAGCACCCCAACATTTGTAAAGCAACTTCTCCAGAGTACGGAAATACCAAACATGTGGTCATAAACTGTTGTTTGGGCAAGCGGCAGGACTCGGAAGGGAAGGCACGCCATTTAGCTTTTGGAGCGCTGATTTTGCTGGATTCATTTCTCTGCACCATGTCGCATTTGTAAAGCCCCTGAGGTACCAGTACAGTGAAAACCCCCCAAAAGTGACTCCATTTAGGAAACTACACCCCTTGAGGAATTCATCTAGGGGTGTAGTGAGCATTTTGACCCCACAGGTGTTTCATAGATTTCATTAGAATTGTGCAGTGAAAATGAAAAATTACATTATTTTCCAATAAGATGTAGCTTTACCTCAAAATTCTTATTTTTTTCAACAAATAAATGATGAAAAGCACCTCAACATTTGTAAAGCAACTTCTCCAGAGTACAGAAATACCCAACATGTGGTCATGAACGGCTGTTTGGGGAAGCGGCAGGACTCAGAAGGGAAGGCACAGCATTTCGCTTTTGAAGTACAGATTTTGCTGGTTTGATTTCTCTGCACCATGTCACATTTGTAAAGCTCCTAAGGTACCAGTACAGTGGAAACCCCCCAAAAGTGACTCCATTTGGGAAACTACACCCCTAGAGGAATTAATCTAGGGGTGTAATGAGCATTTTTACCCCCCAGGTGTTTCATAGATTTCATTAGAATTGGGCAGTAAACATGAAAAATTTCATTTTTTTCCACTAAGACGTAGCTTTAGGTAAAAATGTTTCATTTTCTCATCAAATAAAGGAGAAAAATCACCATAACATTTGTAAAGCAACTTCTCCAGAGTACGGAAATACCCCATATGTGGTAATAAAGTACTGTATACACTGAATACACATCCGGGCTCAGAAGGGAAGGAGCGCCATTTGGCTTTTGGAGAGCAGATTTTGCTGGATTGTTTTTTCTGCGCCATGTCACTTTTGCAAAGCCCCTTAGGTAGCAGTATAGTGGAAACTACCCAAAAGTGACTCCATTTGGCAAACTACACCCATTGAGGAATTCATCTAGGGGTGTAGTGAGCATTTTGACCCCACAGGTGTGTCATATATTTTATTAGAAATGGGCAGTGAAAATGAAAAATTACATTATTTTCCAATAAGACGCAGCATTAGTTAAAAAAATTTCATTTTCTCAACAAATAAAGGAGAAAAAGCACCATAACATTTGTAAAGCAACATCTTCAGAGTACGGAAATACCCCATATGTGGTCATAAACTGCTATTTGGACACACAGCAAGGCTCTAAAGGGAAGGAGCGCCATTTAGTATTTGGAGTGGAGATTTTATAAGATTCGTTTTTTTACACCATGTTGCATTGAGCTATAGTACCAGTACAGTGGTACCCCCCAAAAAATTACCCCATTTTGGAAACTAGATCCCTCAAAGAATTGATCTAGGGTTGTAGTGAGCATTTTGACCGCACAATTGTTTTGCAAAAATGAGTAAACAATAGATGTTGCAGATTGAAAATTTCTGTTTTCCACAAATATGCCATTTCAGTGCCCAATGTGTTGTGCCCAGCTTGTTAAGCGGGTTCTCCAGAATACCCCATATGTGGTAATAAATTGCCATTTGGGTACACTGCCAGGCTCAGTTGGACCACCATTTGGCTTTTGAAGCGCAGATTTTGCTTGGTGTATTAGTGGTATTTCAGCTTATAATGTGGGGGCATATGTGAGCTGGGCGGAGTACATCAGGGTATATGTAAGCTGGGCGGAGTACATCAGGGTATATGTAAGATGGGCGGAGTGCATCAGGTCATAATAGGATGATGTAATAAATGGGGTGAATGAAGAATCCATGGATTGGTGTGGTACGCTTGGAACCAATCCTTTATAGACCGGCCGGGTTTATTGGGTATTATACAAAATATCTGCGCTCCAGTGTTGCCTTATATTTGACTTCTTCACTAGCCCTATAAGCAGCACAAGGCCCTAAAGTTTCCTCATCTCCGCTGCGTCTACGGGGTCCACCTGTGGGGTCCAGCAAATAACGATGTGGGGTATTTAGTGAAATTCTACTGGACCTAAAAATGAGTCTGGGCCGTCATTTAGCATCATTTTGCACCATTGCGTTTTGAGAGTCATAACGTGTTATTTTTCCGGTGACGGAGCTGTGTGAGGGCGCGTTTTTTGTGGAACGAGCTGTAATTTTTATTGGTTTCATTTTGGGGTACACGCAATTTTTTATCACTATTTATTCCATTTTTTGGGAGATGAGGAAACCAAAAAACAGCCATTCCAGCACGTTTCTTTTTTTTTTTTTTTTTTTTTTACAGTGTTCACCGTGCAGTATAAACAACATGTTAACTTTATTCTGCGGGGCGATACGATTACAGCGACACCAAATTTATATCGTTTTTTTTACGTTTCACTACGTTCCCGCAGTAAAAATACTCTTCTAAAAAAATCATGTTTTAGTGTCGCCATTTTCTGACAGCCATAACTTTTTTATTTTTTCGTTGATATCGCTGCGGGGTGGCTTGTTTTATGCGTGGCAAACTGTAGTTTCTATTGGTACCATTTTGCGTTACTTGCATCTTTTTGATCACTTTTTATTACATTTTTTTTGAGACTAGATGACCAAAAAATAAAATGCGGTCATTGTTTTTTATTAAAATGTTTTACGGTGTTCACCGTGCAGTCAAAATAATGTGATATTTTTATAGATCAGGCCGTTCCGAACGCGGCGATACCTATTATGTATAGTTTTTTTTCATATTTTCAGGTTTTTTTTAATAATAAAAGAGTTGATCAGGGAAACAGGGCAAGTGTTGTTTTTATTATTTATTTATTATTTATTAACTTTTATTTATTTATTTTCTTTCACATTTTTTTTTACTTTTTTCACTTTTTCTTTTACACTGACCTGGGGACATGAAGATCTGGTCTTCTGATCCCCGCTACGATACACTGCACTACTTATGTAGTGCAGTGCATCGTAACTGTCATTTTTCATTTGACAGTTAGCATATTAGGTCCTGCCTCGGGCAGGACCTAATAGGCTACCGTACCTGGGCAACCAGGAAGCCTAGTAACGGCTTCCTGGTTGCCATAGCAACAATCGACACCCGCGATCCACCGCGGGGGGCCCGGGGGTTACAGAGGGAGCTCCCTCCCTCTGTAAACCACTTCAATGCGGCGGACGTCATTGACAGCCGCATTGAAGGGGTTAAATGGCTGCGATCGGCGGTAACAGCCATCGCAGCCATTGCAGCGGCATGTCAGCTGTGTATAACAGCTGACAGCCGCTGAAGATAAAGCGCGCACAGCTCCTGTGCTCGCTTTATCTGCAGGGCGTAACTGTACGCCCGTTTGCGGGAAATCACTTTGATTTCGGACGTACAGTTACGCCCAATCACGGGAAGGGGTTAAAGAGGCTCTGTCACCACATTATAAATGCCCTATCTTGTACATAATGTGTTCTGCGCTGTAATGTAAATTACAGCAGTGTTTTTTATTTAGAAAAACAATAATTTTTGACCATTATGACCTATTTTAGCTTTTCTTAATAGACAACTGGGCGTGTTTTACTTTTTAACCAAGTGGGCGTTGTGGAGAGAAGTGTATGATGCTGACAAATCAGCGTCATACACTTCTCCCCATTCATTTACACAGCACATAGTAATCTTACTAGATCACTATGTGCAGCCACATACACACACATTAACGTTACTCAAGTGTCCTGACAATGAATTGACATCACTACCAGTCAGGACGTGATGTATTTTCAGAATCCTGACACTTCAGTAACATTTGTGTGAGATTTACAGCAAGGCACGGGTAATTAAAAGCTGATCTCTTTGGAAGTGCTGCCTCTGTCCATTTCTGTTTGACTGATATTAAGGACCGTGGACCAGGTCCCGTCGAGGCGTGCACTCATCTGTGGTCCAGTGCTGTGGTACTTCTTTTCTTTCCGCAAAAGATTGGACGTCATATTTTTTGCTTTCTTCGGACCGTGCACCCATACTTTATATGGGTGCTTGCTTCCAAAGAATCTTGATTCTCGATTCCACCGACAGCAACAAAATAAGAAAAATTTGAGACAGCACTCTGGATTATAAAGGTACAAAAATGGTGTTTATACACACATGTAGCGACATTTCAGCCCTCACAATGGGCTTTATCGGGCACTGTATTTGGCAATTGTTGATGACCAGGATCAGGAAGGATAACAAGATTTAAAGTTGCTAACTCTTGGTTCCTGTTTAGCTACCTACGATTTGATGTGTGTATTATGCTTGAGAAAGGTCCAGTTGGACTGAAACTTTGCACTCGTGATTAAAAGCTGATATCTTTGGAAGTGCTTCCTCTGTCCATTTCTGTTTGCCCAATCTTTTGCGGAGACTTTCTGTAGCACGGACACTAAATATACGGGAAGTTGTCCGTGAGCAATAGAAGTGAATATGTCCTTAATTACAGTCCGTAATTACGAACCGTAGTTACGGACAAATTCTATGGCCGTGTGCATGGGGCCTTAATAAAACACAAAGCCAAGGTTTGCTCAAAAGGAAAGTACATCATGGTTGGGGCACATTTATGCAAGCCATGGTTGAGTTAAATAAACCCTCCGTTGCTGTGGGTAATTTCACTAGTAGAGAGACACTGGATGGATTAAAAATACAGCTGCATGACCTTCCTGTTGACCCTTCTGGAATATTCAGTCCTCATCGAAAAATTCTACCTACACTTTCTATACCCCCAGGCCCATATTTGGAGTTGGTGCTGCCTTAGGCACTTTTAGTGCTGACGCCCCCGATAACGCAACTTTTCCGCTACAAAAATCACAACATGTGCTAATTGTTGCGGGTTTTATCTACCAAGAAATTCAATGGGGAAAACCTGTAACAGAAAATCAGCGATCCCGCAGCTTAAACTGACATGTTGCAGATTAAAAAAACGTATCGGAAGCTCAATTTATGAACATTATTTCTGTGTTTTTTTTATGCAGCGTGTGGATGAGATTTGTTAAAGTCTCATACACTTTGCTGCTACTCTATTTTTCACAATTAAATCTGTTGCAGAAAATCACCAGTGTTTATGCCACGTGTGAACTTACCCTAAAATAAATTCTCAGTGTTACCCAATTAACATTCCCTCCTCTTCCCCCGATTTCCCCTATTATATCAGGTCACAGTTTATTATTTTTTAGAAAGAAAAAAAAAATACTCCTGCAGCAGCCCCCGTTCCCGACTGGAGCAAATTATGCCCTGACAGTCACATCAGTATATTGTATTGTCCTATTTTTAAAAATAGACCAATGAACTGAGGTAACCGTGGATCATGTGATGTAAAACTAACCAATGGCAGCTTAGAGTTGTTGGAATACATCGTATTCGAAGACTACTTAGATGACAGCGTTTTTATTTTCAATAAAATGGTTAACGATGTTTTTTTTTTTATTTCAATCAAATATTTTTTCTGTGTTGGTGTTTTTTTAACTTCATTACTACCGCCTTAGTAATGGCGTCTGTCTGATAGACAGTGTCCATTACTAAGGCAGAGCTTAGTGTTAGCCAGTGAAGAGGCTTACACTAACCCCCCATTATTACCCCGGTACCCACTGCCACCAGGGAGCCAGGTACGATGCAATACCCGACCATCTGTAGTGATGTTCGGGTACTGGGGCAACTGTAGGCTGGTATTATTAGGCTGGGAAAACCCAAAAACTATGGGCCTTCCCACCCTGGTAATGCTAGGCTGCGGCTGCTAAATTGAATCTGGCTAGTTATGAAAAATGGGGGGGACCCCATGTTGTTTTTTCAATTTATTTATTTAAAAAAAAAAAACTGTGTGTTTTTTGGCACATCCCTGGTGCGTGCGCCATTATAAACCTAGTGCGGGGACTCCTTCAGATACAAAGAAGTCCCCGTGCTAGGAGTCAGCAGGGCTCACCAATAATGTTTCCGTTGATGCAGGCCTGGTCTTTTCTGATCAGGCCTTCTCCAGCGGAACGAGGGCAGGTGGCGCCGCCTGCGCCAGAAGAAAAGCGCCAAAAGATGAGGAAGGGAACTGATGGTTCCCTTGCCTCACCGATGCTTTCAATTGTATCAGTAGTACATTATATTACACAGTACATTTATACATACTTGACCTGGTGCGGTCCCCTCCTGCTCTGACGTTCGTTTCCCACAGTGCTTCTATTCATTCGACAGGGTCCAAGTGTTTTGGTCAGTTTTTATAGGTCATTTTGCGTCTGTTCCGTTTCCATTCCGCGCCGTGTTTCCGTTTTTAACGTCCGATTGGGACAAATTTGCATGTTTCACTGTCCGTTTTAAAATCGGATGAATTTATTTTGTAAATTTTTTTGGTCCCAACCTACTAAAAACACACACAGGAAGGTCACATGATTGCCCAGTCACCATTTTCTCTTGCTTTCAAAGTATAGAGAGCTTTGTCTGATCCTTCAGCTTCTGTGCATTGGTTTCTAGCTTTTTCTCTGTTATTTTTTACTTGCTACCATGTCCTCACATCCATTGAACCGTGTACAGCAGATATTGCTGATTTATCGGCAATTCGGACAGTAACATCGCAGATGTTGATGCCCTCTGTAGATAATGCCCCAATGCCCCCTGTAGATAATGCCTCACAGCCCCTTTGTATATAGTGCCACACAGTCACCTTGTGGTAGTGCCACACAGGTCTAATTAGGTAGTGCCTTACAACCCCCTGTAGGTAGTGCGACACAGCCCCTGTAGGTAGTGCCACACAGCCCCCTGTAGGTAGTGACACACAGCCCCCTTGTGGGTAGTGACACACAGCCCACTTGTGGGTAGTGCTGCACAGTTCCCTGTAGTTACTGCCATGCGGACCTCTGCAGGTAGCGCCACACAGCCCCCTTGTAGGTATCACATCAGGACTTTGACATCAGGGGCTTCTCTTGAAGAAGAATCCCCGGCCAGAGCGTCGGCAGCGCTCTGGCCGGGAATTCCGCTTCAAGAGTAAGCCCTGACGTTACAGTAATATCAGGGGCTCCTTTTGAATGGGAATCCCCGGCCAGAGGCATTCCGCACCTACAGGGAGCTACAGTGGTGCTATTTACAAGGGGGGTGCCATCTATTGGGGGGGTACTATCTACGGGTGTTCTATCTACAAGAGGGCTGTGTGGCATTACCTACATGGGGGCACTGTGGCACTACCTACTGCAAAAAATCTCTTCCTCCTCACATGCACTTAGTGTTGTGAGCAGGAGGAGGAGAGAGTAAGCAGCAGTCTGAGGTTGGCTGGTGACCAGACTGCTGGTCGGTCGGGTCACAAATCTAAATTTTTAGTTGACTACGGTATTGCTTCCCTCAAAAAAACGGATCCCTTGCACAATGGAGACAAACAGAAACCATTAGTACCGGGTCCGTCACCATTGAAATCAATGGGGATGCAAATGGAAACCAATGGTTTCCGTTTGTTTCAGTCAGGGTTCCGTTCTGATGGAAATCTCCAATAGGACACCAGAACAGAGTCTGATGCAGATGTGAACAGAGTCTAAGTTAATTTTTTTCAGACATGTTCATATACTGTAAGTTCACTCTCTGTAGTAGCCCCTTTGTGAGGTAAAACCCTACAAGTGTGTTAGTGCAGCGATCTACGCACACTCTTTTGTTACTCACTTTTGTTTCCCACATATTCCCAGTCGCTTTAAATTATATGTACACCTTTTACGGACTTTTTTTTTTACTAAAACAGTGTATTTTAGTGCTTTGTGCAACTTTGTCATTTGTTTTTATTCAAAATTATTTAAAATTTTTCAGATATACAGTAGCTTCTATGCATCCTGGATACATCGAAGCTGTATCCTGCACTGACACCTGAATCCATCTGTTATCGATCACATCTAAGTTATAAAGTATTGAAATCAAAATGCTCTGTGTTTAGCTCTAGTCTAATGTATTCCTATGGACAGCAATTATCGCTCACTACAAAAAAAGTCTAAGTCTAGACCCAGCCCTATATTTTTGCAGTATTACTTAAGGGGGTTTTACACTGGGCGATTATCAGGCAGACGAGCATTCATCTGCTGGTCGTATCGTTTTAAAAAAGTAAAATATTAACGTTGTCGGCAGTACATTTCCCTGTGTAAACAGGGAGATGCTCTGCCGACATGATAATAATGTATGGGGACGAGCGATCGGAGTAACGACTGCTCCTCCAAATATATAGCTCCGTGTGACACGAACGAACGAACGAGCGCCGATCAACGAGGGGCATGGAGAATCTAAGTTATGAGGAAAGATTAAAATAATTAAACCTATTTAGCCTTGAAAAGAGACGAGTATGGGGGGACATGATTAACTTATATAAATATATGAATGGCTTGTACAATTAAATATGGTGAAATCCAGTTCCATGTAAAACCCCCTAAAAAAACAAGTGGGCACTCCCTCCGTCTGGAGAAAAAAAAGGTTCAATCTGCAGAAGCGACAAGCCTTCTTTACTGTGAGAACTGTAAATCTATGGAATAGCCTACCGCAGTAGCTGGTCACAGCAGGGACTGTGTCACGAAGCGGGTTAGTGGACCCACTAGGCCGTACCACCGTAGCGGGGAGGCAGCTGGCCAAACAGCAGGAAACCCCAGCAATACAATGACCCGCACAAGGGTACCTGGATAGTCCAGACGGTGGCCGCAGCTCTGGCACTGATGGAGATGGTTGCAGCAGATAACGCCAAACGTGGCGGATGACACAGGTGCCGCAGGTTGCGCCAGACGTGGCAGATTCCTCCGAACGTGGCAGATGACACAGGACGTGGGGGATTCCTCCGGACGTGGCAGGTGACACAGGACATGACGGATTCCTCCAGACGTAGCAGATGACAAAGGACGTGGCGGATTCCTCCGGACGTGGCAGAAAACACAGGATGTGGCACGACTTGATTATAAAGGCACAGCACGGGAAACAGGAACAGGGAACAAGGCATGGGTAACAACTGGAACGGGAAACACTAAGGGACCATTTGCAAGACAGACTGGGAAAACGAACAACGCTCAGGCAAGGATCAGAAGGCCTGGGGCCTTCTTATAGACCAGGAAATCGTGGCAGTTGATGATGATGACGATCTCCTTGGTGCGCGCGCTGGCTATTTAAGGCCGGGCACTAGCGTGAGCTGGCACCCTACGGGACACAGCAGACCGGAGCGGAAGTGAGCGCTGGCGTCTCCTAGGAAGGAGATGAGGACCAGTGCTCACGGATCCATGGCTGCGAGCGTTGGGAGGTGAGTAAACCCGATGGCCCGCGGCCATGGACGCTACAGTATCCCCCTCTTACGCCCCCTCTTCTTGAGGCCAGAGCGAGAGAGGAATTTCTTAATAAGCGCAGGGGCACTGAGGTTCTCTTCTGGCTGCCAGGACCTCTCCTCAGGACCAAACCCTCTCCAGTCCACCAAATAGAAAGTCCTTTCTCCTACCATCTTGCAGTCCAGGATCTCCCTCACCTCGAATATATCAGGAGAACCGCTGGGAGCAACTGTGGAACTAGAAGTCTTGCTATAGCGGTTCAAGACCACTGGCTTCAGGAGGGACACATGAAAGGAGTTGGGGATTCTGAGGGTAGGAGGCAGCCGCAGCTTATAGGAGACAGGGTTTATATGTTGTAAAGTCTCGAAAGAACCAAGGAACCTGGGAGCAAACTTGTATGAGGGTACCTTCAAGCGAATGTTCCGAGAGGACAGCCACACTTTCTTCTCCTAGTATCTGCTTTTCGCTTCATGCGATCGACTGCCAGTAAAATAGAGGACCGGGTCTGTTGCCAGATTTGCAAAAAGTCCCCATAAGCTGAGTCAGCAGCAGGTACTTGAAATGTGGTCGACACTGGAACAGGGACTCTAGGATGTTGACTGTACACAATGTGAAATGGAGTGTAAGTGGTGGACTCACTTGTGTGGTTGTTGTATGAGAACTCGGCCCATGGAAGAAGCTGTACCCAGTTATTGTGCTGTGAAGAGATGAAGTGGCGGAGATAATTCTCCATCATCAGGTTGATCCTCGAAACTTGCCCATTGGACCCGAGGTGATAAGCTGAGGAAAAATCCAATCTAACATCCAGGAGTTTAGCCATGCAAGCGAAAGACGTGTAGAGACTCGCCAGTCAAAGAGCAGAAGGTAGGCCGGTCAGCGGGATAAAATGTGCCATCTTAGAGAACCGGTCCACCACCACCCAGATGGTGTTGCATCCTGCTGAGGGGGGAAGGTCTGTGACAAAGTCAATCGCAATGTGCAGCCAGGGGGCATTGGGTACAGGCAGAGGTTGAAGCAGGCCGGCAGGCTTGAAGTGAGTAACTTTGTTAGAGGCACACACCGTGCAAGAAGAGACAAAGTTCAGAATATCTTTAGGTAGCGTGGGCCACCAGAAGTGATGAGCAATCAGGTCTCGGGTCTTACGGACACCAGCGTGCCCAGCCAGTTTAGAACTGTGTTCCCAGCGGAGAATTCTTCTCCTGTCTGCCAACCGAACAAAAGTCCTCCAAGGAGGGATGTCTCTAACCTGCAGAGGATTAGCAGTCACAATGCAGGACGGGTCTATGATAGTCTGAAGGGACTCCACCGTGTCTTCCGTCTCAAACGATCTGGACAGGGCATCGGCCCTCACATTCTTGTCCGCGGGACGGTAGTGGAGCACAAACTGAAAACAGGTGCAGAACAGCGACCACCTGGCTTGACGGGGATTCAGTCGTTGTGCAGTCTGAACGTAGGTAAGGTTTTTGTGGTCGGTGAAGATCAGGATGGGGTGAGCAGCACCCTCTAGAAGATGTCTCCACTCCTCCAGAGCCAATGTGATCGCCAGCAGCTCCCGATCTCCAGTAGAGTAATTTGCGCTCAGCAGAAGAAAAAAGTCTTGAGTAGTAGCCACATACTACTGCCTTTCCTTTGGAGCTCCTCCGGAACAGAAGTGCACCTGCACCAACAGAGGAGGCGTCCACTTCCAGTGAGAACTGCTGAGATACATCAGGATGATGGAGGATCCAAGCTGAAGTGAAAGCTTTCTTGAGGCTAATAAATGCGGACTCTGCCTCTGGAGTCCACACCTTGGCATTCACACCCTTCCTGGTAAGGGTAGAGATGGAAGCCATCAGAGAAGAGAAGTTAGGAATAAACTGCCGGTAGAAATTGGCGGATCCCAGGAACCGCTGTATAGCCCTTAAGCCTTGAGGACGTGGCCACTCCAGGACAGCTTTCACTTTCTCAGGATTCATCTTGAGGCCTTGATCCAAGATGATGTAACCCAGGAAGGGCAGAGAACTCTTCTCAAAGACGCACTTCTCCAGCTTGGCGTATAAATGATTCTCCCTTAATCGTAGTAGAACCTGACGGACATGCCTTCGATGAGTCGTCGGATTTGTGGAGAAAATCAAAATATCATCGAGATAAACAACAACACAGACATAGAGGAGATCTCGGAAGATATCATTAACGAACTCCTGAAACACTGCGAGAGCGTTACACAGTCCGAAGGGCATTACTAGGTATTTGTAGTGCCCGTCCCGGGTGTTAAAAGCCGTCTTCCATTCAACACCCCGGTGAATCCGGACTAGATTATAAGCCCCCCGCAGATCTAGCTTAGAAAAATGTTTGGCTCCTCGTATGCGATCAAACAGCTCGGATATAAGTGGCAATGGGTATTTGTTCTTGACCGTGATCTGGTTGAGACCATGGTAGTCAATGCAGGGTTGAAGGGATCCGTCCTTCATTTTAACGAAGAAGAATCCAGGCAGAGGAGGCTTGACAGGATGGATCTGCAACAGACAACGACCATGGCACTTGTAGCCCAATTTGAGAACCTCTCCAGAACTCCAGTCCAGGACTGGGGCATGTAGTCGAAGCCAAGGCAGGCCCAGTAGAACAGGATTGATGGCCTTGGGCAAAACAAGGAAAGAAATTAGTTCAGAATGAAGGACTTCAAACTGGAGCTTCAACGGCTTGGTTTTAGAAACGATGGGATCAGGCAGAGGCAGTCCATTAACTGAAGCAACAGCCAAAGACGTCTCTAGGGGGACTGTGGGCAACTGAAGATGATCCACAAGCTCCTTCTGGATGAAGTTTGCAGCAGAGTCAAGATAGGCAGGAACTTGATGCGTCCTCTCGCCAGATATTAGGTTCACAGAAATAGTCAACTTGGAACAGAATGCTTTATTAGGTACCATTCCATCTAGGGTTGTCTCTCCAATCAGTAGTAGGCAATGGGGGTCTCTCTGGCCACTGGGGACACAGGCACACAATATGGCCTCCAAGGCCGCAATACAGACAAAGTCCAGAAGTGCGTCTGCGTTGTTTCTCCTGGGTAGACAATTTGACATAGTTACTCTGCATAGGATCCTCTGGTGGGACGACTGAGGATTGCTGAAAAGTAGAATCCAGCCTAGGAAGTTCTCTCTCCCGGAGAACCTCTTGGGAACGCTCCCGGATCCTCATGTCAACCCGGGAGGCGAGTAGGATAAGATCGTCCAGGGTAGATGGCAGATCGCGAGCAGCCAGCTCGTCCTTGAACCCTGAAGACAGTCCCTGCCAAAATGTGGCCACCAAAGCCTCGTTGTTCCAGGTCAATTCAGCAGCCAGGATACGGAACTGAATGGCATACTTGCCCACGGAGAGGTCTCCCTGATGTAGGGTCAGCAAGGATGCAGCAGCTGAGGAAACTCTCTCAGGTTCCTCAAAGTTTGAGCGGAAGGTCTATAAGAAGCACTGCAAGTCACGTGTCTCTGGTCCCTGATGTTCCCACAGAGGATTAGCCCATGCCAGGGCTTTGGCAGTAAGGAGAGAGATGATGAAGGCTATCCTGACGTCATCCGAAGACAAGGACCTGGCATGTAGTCTGAAGTGGATCAGGCACTGATTAAAAAATCCCCTGCAGGACCTCGGGTCTCTGTCATAGCGTGGAGGAAGCGGCAAGAAACACAGGGAATTGATACCGGTACAGACAGGAAGTGTAACAGGAGGAACCGCAGGAATGGGTTCGGTGACGACTATGGTTGGAGCAAGCAGCCGATGGGCTATGGCGTTCACCGACAGGAGGAGCTGATCTTGTCGTGACTGGAGATCCTCCATCTCGGCTAGCATGGCTTGTGTCGTCAAAGTCTCAGGTTGACCAGCGGGGTCCATGGCCTGAGCGTACTGTCACGAAGCGGGTTAGTGGACCCACTATGCCATACCGCCATAGCGGGGAGGCAACTGGTCAAACAACAGGAAACCCCAGCAATACAATGTCCTGCACAAGGGTACCTGGATAGTCCAGACGGTGGCCGCAGCTCTGGCACTGATGGAGATGGTTGCAGCAGATAACGCCAAACGTGGCGGATGACACAGGTGCCGCAGGTTGCGCCAGACATGGCAGATTCCTCCGAACGTGGCAGATGACACAGGACGTGGGGGATTCCTCCGGACGTGGCAGGTGACACAGGACATGACGGATTCCTCCAGACGTAGCAGATGACAAAGGACGTGGCGGATTCCTCCGGACGTGGCAGAAAACACAGGATGTGGCACGACTTGATTATAAAGGCACAGCACGGGAAACAGGAACAGGGAACAAGGCATGGGTAACAACTGGAACGGGAAACACTAAGGGACCATTTTCAAGACAGACTGGGAAAACGAACGACGCTCAGGCAAGGATCAGAAGGCCTTGGGCCTTCTTATAGACCAGGAAATCGTGGCAGTTGATGATGATCTCCTTGGTGCCCGTGCTTGCCCTTTAAGGCCGGGCGTGAGCGCGCACCCTATGGGACACAGCAGACTGGAGCGGAAGTGAGCGCTGGCGTCTCCTATTAAGGAGATGGAGACCAGCGTTCACGGATCCATGGCTGCGGGCGTCAGGAGGTATGTAAACCAGACGGCCTGCGGCCATGGACGCTACAGACTGTAGGTGACTTTAAAAAAGAGTTGGATTATTTCCTAGAACGAAAAAATATCAGCTCCTATGTTAATGTGTAGAAATTTTTCCCTTTCTTCTTTGTATTTTTTCTAACTCCTGGGTATCCTTTCTATAAACTGGAGCCCAGAACTGAACTGCATATTCTAGATGAGACCGCACTAATGCTTTGTAAAGTGCTAATATTATATCCCTTTTTAAATATAAGGACTTACCAGGTTAGGTAAAGAGTTAGGCGCAATAAGCAAGTGTCCAATGCGCCTCATTATATATAAATAACACAGCAAAACTTCATATAATCATGAAAGACTGAGAGGAGGAGAAGTCATTACGCCACAAATAAAGTAGAAAAATAGCAAAATTTTATTAGGACATACAATACAAAATATAATTACATAAAATTCAAAAACGGATCCGAATAAAAGAAAGGAGAAGCAGTGTGGTGACTTCAAGAGCATTGAAAGTTGGGATAAAGCGCCCACCACGGACACAATGGGTCTCTAACAAATATGGAGAGTATGTTGGTGGGCTTACCCATAAAGATGGACGTGGTAAGGCCCCGCACTGCAGCCTGAAAGTGTTGCGCTCCATATTTTTTAGAGACCCATTGTGACTCAACATGGGTTATACACATTTGACCGTTTCCCTGGCAATTGTAGTCCCACTTTGACATTCTGGTCCAGGTCTTTTTTATCTACCTCTGCATAGCGCAAATTAACTATGGGCACTAATGTGTTACTTTCTAGTAATGTTATAAGCAATAGGGCTATTTGAGCTGACTTTTTGTTGCGGTAAATTCCTAATAATTTTGTTTTTCATTACTAGTTCATATTTGTGCAGGCACTATATTAGTCAGACTATGTTACCTGTGATCTATACTGGACAGTGATTCTTTGCCAGGGACTGTGTGTCCGTGGTGGGCACTATATCCCAACTTTCAATGCTCTTGAAGTCACCACACTGCTTCTCCTTTCTTTTATTCGGACCCGTTTTTGAATTTTATGTAATTATATTTTGTATTGTATGTCCTAATAAAATTTTGCTATTTTTCTACTTTATTTGTGGCGTAATGACTTCTCCTCCTCTCAGTCTTTCAATATTATATCCCTGTCCGAAGAATCCATGCCTCTTTTAATACACGACAATATCTTGCTGGCCTTAGAAGCAGACATTAAATTATTTAGTCTATGATCTACAAGTACACCCAGATCCTTCTCAACAAATGACTCTCCCAGTATAGCTCCCCTAGGACATATGATGCATGTAAATTGTTTGTACCCAGATGCATAACTTTACATTTATCTACATTAACCTCTTCCCGCGCTGCGCCGCAACTGTACGTCCTGGAGAGGGTTTGCTTCCCGCACCAGGCCGTACAGTTGCGGAGCGGTTACCGGCGCACACTGTCTTAACGGACAGCTGACACTCCAGTCTTGCCGGTCAGCGGACCATCACCGCTGATTTCGGCAATTAACCCCATAAATGCGGCAACCGATTGCGATTTTAAGGGGTTTGAAGCACATCGGCAGCCTCCACTAAGTGATTGTGGGTGCTGCCGATGCTTGTTGTGGCAATCGGAGGCCAGACAATGGTTGCCATGTACGGAAGTCTCGGAGGAGCAGCCTCTGGCCGGTCTTCCTAGGCTTCCTGTCGGTGTGACTGTCACGTCACAATGACAGTTAGAATACATTACAATATGTAGGTAGTGTAATGTACTCTAGCAGCGATCAAAGCTGCAAGTCTAAATGTCCCCTAGTGGGACAAGTAAAAAAGGTAAAAAAAAAGGTAATAAAAATGTTTTTAAAAAAGTGTAAAAATAAGTTATGTAAACAAAAAATTCATTTTTTCCTATAATAAGACTTTCATTATAGGAAAGAAATGAACACGTTAAAAAAGTACACATATCTGGTATCTCCGTGTTTGTAACGACCGAAACTATAAAACTATAATGGGTTTTTTCCTGCACCATGAACACCCCAAAAAAAATCAATAAAAAAACTACACCAGAATCGCTATTTTTTTGTCACCACCCCTCCCAAAATAGAGAATAAAAAGTGATCAAAAAGTCGCATGTACCCGAAAATAGTACCAATAAAAACTACAACCCGTCTCGCACAAAACAAGCCCCTAAACAGTTTTTTGACTAAAAAATAAAAAAAGCTATGGCTCTCAGAATATGGTGACACAGAAAATAAATAATTTTATAAAAAAGTGATTTTATTGCGCAATCGCTGCAAAACATAAAGAAACCTATATACTTATGGTATCGCCGTAATCGTATCGACCTGCAAATAAAGTAAAATTGTCATTTATAGCGCACGGTGAATGCCGCAAAAAAATAAACTAAAAAACATTGTCAGAATTGCTTGTTTTTGGTCATACGGCTTGCAAAAAAATGGAATAAAAAGTTATCAAAAAATCGCATATACCCCAAAATGGTACCAATGAAAAGTACAGATTGTCCCGCAACAAATAAGCCCTCTCACGGCTCTGGTGGAGAAAACATAAAGAAGTTCTGGCTCTCAGAATATGGCGATGCAAATGTGCAATGTTCTAAAAGCGGATAAGATCGGGTGCCATTTATCAGTGCAACACTGGCCACACATCTATGAAATATTATTTATTTAACACATTATTATACCCTCTTATTATGCCCTGATGTACTCCGCCCAGCTTACATATGCCCCCACATTATAAACTGAAACACCAGTAAAACCCCAAACCACTACCAAGCAAAATCTGCACTCCAAAAGCAAAATGGCGCTCCCTCCCTTCTGACCCCTGCAGCATACCCAAACAGCAGTTTGTGCCCATATATATGGCATCACCATACCCGGGAGAACCCGCTTAATCAGATTTTTTTCCAATCTCAGCCCGCAAATAATTTTTTTCAGTTTCCCGGTACATTTTATGGTACTTTAAATGGTGTTAATATAAACTACAGCTCCTCCCACAAGAAATAAGCCCTCACAGCGCTGTATTGATGGAAAAAGAAAAAAGTTATGGCTCTTGGAAGGCAGAGAGTGAAAAACAAAAATAAGAAAGTAAAAAAATGGATCAGTCCTGAAAGGGTTAATTCATTTCTAATGAAAAAATGTATGACCACATGTGGGGTATTTCCGTACTCGGGAAAAATTGCTTTACAAAAATGGTTGTTTTTTTCTCGTTTATCCCTTGTGAAAATGAGAAAATTCAACATTTTAGTGGAAAAAATTGTGATATTCATTTTCGTGGCCTAATTCTAATAAATTCTGCAAAAAACCTGTGGGATCTAAATGCTAACTATACCCCTAGAAATATTCCTTGAGGCGTTTCATTTCCAAAATGGCCCTCCTTCACTTCTGAGCACTGCATTGGGTCAAATCAGCAGTTTATTACCACATATGAGGTATTACTGTAATCAGGAGAAAATGCTTTACAAATGTAGTGGTTCTTTTTGTCCTTTATTCCTTGTAAAAATTAAAAATTTCTATGCTTTTTCAGAAAAAAAGCAGATTTTTATTTTCACGGTCTAATTTCACTAAATTCTGCAAAAAAAACTGTGTGGTCAAAATTCTAACTAAACCCCTACATAAATTCCTTGAGAGGTGTAGTTTCCAAAATGGGTCCACTGTTTTGGTCCCCCCTGGGCATTGCAAACTCGACATGGCACCGAAAACCATTCCAGCAAAATCTGTGCTCCAAAATCCAAATGGCGCTCCTTCCCTTCTGAGCCCTGCTGTGGGTCAAATCAGCAGTTTATTACCACATGTGGGTTATTTCCGTAATCGGGAGCCATTGCTTTACAAATGTTAGGGTGCATTTTCTTCGTTATTCCTTGTAAATATTAAAAATGTCTATGTTTTTTCAGAAGAAAAGTCGATTTTCATTTTTACAGACTAATTCCAATATATTTAGTGAAAAACCTGTGTGGTCAAAGTGCTAACTATACCCTTAGATAAATTCCTTGAGAGGTGTAGTTTCCAAAATGGGGTAACTTTTGGGGTGTTTCTACTGTTTTGGAACCACAAGACCTCTTCAAACCTGACAAGGTGCCTAAAATATATTTTAAAAAAAAGGAGGCCCAAAATCCACTAGGTGCTTCTTTGCTTCCGAGGCCAGTGTTTCAGTCCATTAGCGCACTAAGACCACATGTGGGATATTTCTAAAAACTGCAGAATCTGGGCAATAAAATATTGAGTTGTATTTCTCTGGTAAAACCTTCTGTGTTACAAAAAAAATGTATTACAAATGAATACAAGCAGAATACAAAAAATAAAATTAGTAAATTTCGCCTCAACTGTGCTTTAATTCCTGTGAAACGCCTAAAGGGTTAAAACACTTTGTGAATGCTGATTCGAATACCTTGGGGTGCAGTTTTCAAAATGGGGTGATTTATGGGGATTTTATAATATATAAGGCCCTCAAAGCCACTTCAGAACTGAACTGGTCCCTAAAAAAATGGCCTTTTAAAATTTTCTTTAAAATATGAGAAATTGCTGCTAAAGTTCTGAGCCTTGTAACATCCTAGAAAAATAAAAGTACGTTAAAAAAAACTATGCCAACATAAAGTAGACATACGGGGGATGTTAACTAGTAACTATTTTGTGTGGTATTACTATCTGTTTTACAAGCAGATACGTTTAAATTTAGAAAAATGCACATTTTTGCACATTTTCTAAAAATTGGTGTTTTTCAGAAATACCAAATTTATCGACCAAATTTTTTCACTAACATAAAGTACAACATGTCATGATAAAACAATAATCGCTTGGATAGGTAAAAGCATTCCGGAGTTATTACTACATAAAGTAACACATGTCAGATTTGAAAAAATCGGCTGTGTCCTGAAGGCCAAAACAGGCTGGGTCCTAAAGGGGTTAAACCTCATTTGCCAAGTGGATATCCAAACACTTAGTGTGTCCATATCAGCTTGTAATTTATGAACATCTTCTATAGACCTACATAGCTTGGTGTCATCTGCAAAAATAGAAATAGTGCTATTAATCCCATCCTCTATATCATTAATAAATAAATTGAATAATAGTGATCCCAGCACTGAACTCTGGGGTACACCACGTATAATCGGGGACCATTCAAAGTAGGAATCATTGACCACAACTCTCTGGAAACGGTCCCTGAGCCAATTCTTAATCCAATTACAAACTATACTATCTAAACCTATAGTCCTTAATTTACCCATTAGACATCTATGAGGGACAGTGTCAAATGCCTTTGCAAAGTACCAAAATACTACACCGCATTCCAAATTATTATGCAAATGTTATTTTTCGCTGACTTTCCTAAATAGTCGATGCAAATGACAGTCAGTATAATCTTCAAGCCATCAACCGTTGGAGTATAATGCAAATTTTATTGAACAAATCTCCTAATGATAACAGATTTTTTTTTAGAAGTAAAAAACTCAAAATGCACTGTTTCAAATCATTATGCACAACAGAGATCAAAACATTTTAAAGGTTGTAAAGAGAACTAAAATGGTAATTTGTTGAATTTACAGCATCAGGAAGTCATATTTATAGAAATCAAAAGCTCTTTCAATAAAAAAAAACTTAGCAGGCCAAGTTACCTGTTAACTTAGGACCCCTTCTTTGATATCACCTTCACAATTCTTGCATCCATTGAATTTGTGAGTATTTGGACAGTTTCTGCTTGAATATCTTTGCAGGATGTCAGAATAGCCTCCTAGAGCTTCTGTTTTGATGTGAACTGCATCCCACCCTCATAGATATTTTGCTTGAGGATGCTCTAAAGGTTCTCAATAGGGTTGAGGTCAGGGGAACATGGGGTCCACACCATGAGTTTCTCTCCTTTTATACCCATAGCAGCCAATGACACAGAGGTATTCTTTGCAGCATAAGATGGTGCATTGTCATGCATGAAGATAATTTTGCTACGGAAGGCATGGTTCTTCTTTTTGTACCACGGAAGAAAGTGGTCAGTCATAAACTCTACGTACTTTGCAGAGGCCATTTTCACACCGTCAGGGACCCTAAAGGAGTCTGCCAGCTCTCTCCCCATGATTCCAGCCCAAAACATGACTCCGCCATCTCCTTGCTGACGTCGCAGACTTGTTGGGACATGGTGGCCATTCACCAACCATCCACTACTCAATCCATCTGGACCATGCAGGGTTGAACGGCACTCATCAGTAAACAACACGGTTTGAAAATTAGTCTTCATGTATTTCTGAGCCCACTGCAACGGATTCTGCTTGTGAGCATTATTTAGGGGTGGCCGAATAATAGCTTTATGCACACTTGCAAACCTCTGGAGGATCCTACACCTTGAGGTTCGCGGGACTCCAGAGGCACCAGCGGATTCAAATACCTGTTTGCTGCTTTACAATGGCATTTTAGCAGCTGCTCTCCTAACCCTATTAATTTGTCTGGCAGAAACCTTCCTCATTATGCCTTTATCTGAACTAACCCGTCTGTTCTCTGAATCAGCCACAAATCTTTTCACAGTACGATGATCACGCTTAAGTTTTCTTGAAATATCCAATGTTTTCATACCTTGTCCAAGGTATTGCACTATTTCACGCTTTTCGGCAGCAGAGAGGTCCTTTTTCTTTACCATATTGCTTGAAACCTGTGGCCTGCTTAATAATGTGGAACATCCTTCTTAAGTAGTTTTCCTTTGATTGGGCACACCCGGCAAACTAATTATCACAGGTGTCTGAGATTGATTACAATGATCCAAAGAGCCCTAAGGCTGGGTTCACACAACCTATTTACGGCTACAATACGTCGGCAAACATCTGCCCATTCATTTGAATGGGTTTGCCGACGTACTGTGCCGACGACCTGTCATTTACGCGTCGTCGCTTGACAGCTGTCAAATGACGACGCGTAAAATTACTGCCTCGTCAAAGAAGTGCAGGACACTTCTTTGAAATGTAATTTGAGCCGTTTTTCATTGAATTCAATGAAGAACAGCTCAAATGTTCGGCCGTCAAAGACGCCTCGCAAAATGCGAGGAGGAGCATTTGCGTCTGAAACGACGCAGCTGTTTTCTCCTGAAAACAGTCTGTCTTTTCAGACGTAAAAGCCAGTTCTCGTGTGCACATACCCTAAGACACAATACCATCCATAAGTTTAATTGAAAAACGAATAATTAAATGTTTATGACACTTAAATCCAATGTGCATAATAATTTGGAACACGGTGTATATCCACAGCAGCCCCTGTGTCTAGGCTTCTGTTCACCTCTTCATAAAAACAAATCAGGTTGGCTTGACAACTTCTGTCCTTAGTAAAACCGTGTTGGCTGTCACTTGTTATACTATTTTTTTGTCACATAACCCTGTATTTAGTCCCTCAATAGGTGAAAAAATAAGTAACATGTCACTTCTTGAAGCATTTAACAAGCTGATTTTTTACATTTCTGACACTTCAAAATATGCTTGAAAAACACTCTAAAATATGGCTGAATTTCGAAGACTATTTGCTTTTGAAATCAGCCTTTCATTTTTCAGCCTAAATATATGTTTTTTGAACACTGTCTCATATAATATAAAAGCATATATCCTTATAATCTCTTGTCTTTTTGGGAAAGAAACCTCAGAGCTATAATCAATCATGTACCATCAGCACAGAACTGAACTGTACATTATAATAATGAATATTAAGATCTGTTCAAACAGAGTTAAATACAGACATTCTAGATATTATAGATAGAGGAAATGTTAGATGTGTTGTATCCTGTGTTTAACCCCTTAATGACATGGGCAATTTTCATTTTGCCATTTTGATTTTTCCTCCCTGCCTTCCAAAGGCCATAAATTTTAAAAAATCTTGTCGACATAGTCATATGACAGCTTGTCTTTTTCAGGACCATTTGTGGTTTTTCATGGCACCATTTAATGTACCCAATGGCGGATCATCATATGGGCGGTTCGGGCCCGAACCGCACATAATCTTAAAAAACTATGTTCCCGCTTCCAACTGAACCTGCGTCCGCAGGACGCAGGTTCAGTTGTGATGAATGCTGGAGCCTCTCTCCAGGATTCACTCTGCCATGAGCGGCTCGGCGCAGGCAGGCGCGATGTAGATGCCTGTCTGCACCGAGTCACTTACGTCATGGGAACGGGAATAGGTAAGTAATTATGTTATTATTTTTCTATTAGGTACATATGGTGCTATTATACTGCATAAAACAGCTATGGGGGGCATTATACTGTATGGGGCAGCTATGGGGGACATTATACTGTGGGGGCAGCTATTGGGGACATTATACTGAGCAATTACAAGAGCTGCAGGTGAAAGGGCAGGAGGCACTATGTAGCACTATATACAAGGGGGGGCGCTATGTGGCACTATATACAAAGGGGGATTGCTGTATAGCACTATAAAGAAGGGGGAGCGCTGTGTATCACTATATCTAAGGGGGGATTGCTGTGCAGCACTATATACAAGGGGGGGGCTTTGTGGCACTATATACAAGAGGGTGAGTGTGACGCTATTTACAGCGATCTGTGTGTAGCGCTATCTACAGGTTGGCAGTGTGGCGCTATTTAAAAAGGGGGAGGGCTGTGTAGCGCTATTTACAGGGGTCTGTGTGTAGCAATATCTACAGGGTGCAGTGTGTGGCTCTATCTACAGGGGTCTGTGTGTGAAGTTATCTACAGGGGGCTGTGTGTTGTGCTCTCTACAGGGCGTCTGTGTGGCGCTATCTACATGGGGCTGTGTGTGACGCTATCTACAGGGGCTGCGTGTGGTGCCATCTGCAGGGGAGTGGCGCTATCTGCGGGGGAGGGGGTGGTGCTATCTACAGGGGGTTGTGTGTGGCGCCATCTATAGGTAGGGCTGTGTGTAATGCTATCTATAGGGGGATGTGTGTGGCGCTAGCCACAGGGGGGGTGTGGCGCTATCCACAGGGGGGTGTGGCGCTATCCACAGGGGGGGTGGCGCTATCCACAGGAGGATTTGTGTCACACTCTACACGGGGGGGGGGGGTGTGGTGCTATTTATAGGGGGTTGTGTGTGGCGCAATTTACTGGGAGATGTGTGTGTAATGCTATCTATGGGGGCTCTGTGGTGCTATGTTCAGGGGGCTGTGTGTAGCGCTATCTACAGGGGCTGTGTGTATGTTGTGCTTTACTTTACAGTGTTTGACACAATTATATTCAGGGGAGCAGTCTATGGTGCTATAATATTTAGGGGCACAGCGTTTGGTATTATTTTATTCAGGGGCACAGTGTGTGGCACCATGATCATTTTATCTTTGTTTATAGGTGTGGAAATGTTGCAAAAGTGAGGAGCCGAAGACATCTGAGTGCCAATTTGAGCACAAATGGGTCATGGCCGGGAGAAGTCGTCATGAAGTCTGGATCAGATGGAGTAGAAAAGAGGAAAAAAGACTACGTCGTCCCCTGTGAGTCACTAGATTTATAGAGAATCTGTCATCTCTCCTGACATGTTTTTTATAGGAAATCCTTGAGTTTCACAAAAAATCTTTGTGAGTGTTACTATTCCCCTTGTCAGGAGAATGTGTCCCTACATGGTGCGATACTGTCAGCAATGGTTGGAGACTGTCAGTATGTGGGGACACAGCCTTTGGACAAGGGGAGTCGTAACACACATTTGTTAATGTCTGGACAAAAAGGAAGTGTTAACAATAGTTACAGGGCGGCGGTGGATAAGGGGGGCCCAACTTTGGGTAACAGCCCAGGGCCCATGTTAATGATTTCTGTGATATCGATTCATCCTCCTGTTGGTTTTCTATCTCTGTTCCTTTTATCTCTTTCTTGTTAATATTTGGGTATTGCTGTAACATGTCTGAATGAAATTATGCTCAGTTGAAATCTAAGATATACAACTGTTTCTGAATTACCCTGTATGGCCACTAGAGAGCACTGATCTAATGTCGAGTAGGTGCACTGAATATAGCTTTAACTATTACTATTAGTGTTATCAGACCGTTCTCAAACAAAGAAACATTAAAAAACTGTTGATGAAAAGAATGCCTCCTCATGGTGAAATAATATTGTCAATTTTTACTGGCTGCCATCAGATCTCCACTGCACCAAAGGCACAAATATTACCAAGAAAATGTTTTTTTTTTCTAAAGAATCCAATAAGACGTTTATAATATATATATACACAATACAGTGACCTAAAAATAATCGATTAATCCGGTTTTCACTGGGCAGGGAATATACTCTGGATTATCTGATTTTCCAGGTAATTTAACATTTTTGGAAAGGTAAAAATCTAAAAATACATACAAGGAGCAGCAAAGCTAGGAGCTGCAGCGAGCAAAGTAAAAACTTGATAAATTGTGTGCTTATTTTTCATTAATCTTCAGATTAGAATACAGCCTGTCCTTTTTCCCATTTGGCCACTCCATCCGGAATTCTGTGTGCATTTTTGTAACTTTTGACAGCAAGAATAGCGCAGCTTGCAGAACTATTTTAGCATAAAGACAATGAAGACCTCGATGGAACCCCAAAAGACCCCATTATAAGTCAATGCGAGACTTACTTTGTTTGGTTGCCCACTCCTAGGAAGATTGCCAACTGTCTTGAAGGCTCTCCATGTGTGAACAATCCTTCTCACTGTTGTATGGTGAATTTCAAATTGGAAATGGCCTGAGGCCCCATCCACACGACCGTAAAAATTCTCCATAATTGCGGACCGTAATACGGTCCGCAATTACAGACCTATTCAGTTCTATTGGCCGCGGACAACTTTCCGTATCGCTACGGATAGGTGTCCGTGCCGTAGGACTGTTCCAGGAATTATGGAGCATGTCCTATTTTTCATATTTTATGGGCCGTGCTGCCATACTTTGGCACGGCCGTGTGCATGAGGCCTTATAACCCTTCCAAGATTGATGAACAGATATATGATCTTTATTTCACTTTTCCCAAAAAAATTCAAACACCATGTACAGTCCATTCATCATAAAAATCGACAAAAAGGAAATATATCCTTATCCCCCCCCCATGGATCATAAAGGAGAAAAAGAAAAGTAGAAGCGAGACAAAAACGAAAAAAAAGAAAATAAACCTAAACAAATAACTTAGATATAAATTAAAGTAGTGCTTCTGGGGATTGTATTGACCCCTCAGCTTTAAAAGAACACTCATAGTTATAAATCTGGTTTGCCAATTTATGCCAAGCTTTATAAGTTATCAAATGGGCGCACATCCATTTTCTCGCTATAAAAAGTCTAGCCAGAAATAACAATCTTACGCTTAATTTCTTTTCGTGTGTAGAATTAAAGGATACTTCTGACATGTGGCACTACCATATTTATTTTAAGCTATATATATGCCAAAATCGACATCCTATATACCTCAATTCTGAAACATCCACAGATCATATGCAAGAAATCAACATTAAAAGTGCCACACCTTATACAACTAGAGGTTTGCAGCCCAATTCTATACTAAAATGAAAAAGAGTAATATGGTCTGTGTATTCACATAAATGTAACCATTATATGGTCAGCACAAGGAGAGGACATGTCAATAGACTGTAAAACATTGCGCCATCTGTCATCTGACAGAACCCCTAAATCTTGTTCCCAGTGGACTGTAGAGTCAAAACTAAATTTAAAAGTGACATAGGAATTAATGTATACAATACCCAAGTTCCACATTTTGCAAGGTACAAGAAATTAGAGAATTCAAGAGAGTGGAGAGTGTGCATTAGAATCAACCATGGAGGTGGTAGCCATGCTTCATGGTTGCAAGTATCTAAAAAAATCTACGATAGGTAAAAAAAACTGGCCTGACAAACTTTGCATTATACCTGAGATACAAAGATTAATCCCCTTTTTTTTTCCCAGAATTCTGAAATCGCACTTTCCTGGAAGTTCGGGAGATTATAAGTATTCCAGAAAAAAAATAAATGGGCAGATTGAGAATGTTAATTTCATTTTCAAACTTTTTGAGACATAGTGTATAAAGAGTAATTTTAAAATTTTGATCCTTCCAAAATGCCAGATTCCAAAACCTGAAATATATTTTGGCATTGAACCGGCAAAATAATATCACACAGGTAGGGGAATTACCCCGATAAAATAAAATGGTGAAGCTGTGAGGCCAGGAAGTAATGTTCCAAGTCAGGGATCGAGAATCCACTCCCATTCATACGTAGGTGCAGTAAAATAAAATAATTTCATTCTCTGCCTTTTTCCTCTCCATATCATCATTGACAAAATGCTATTACAGCCAAAGTTGCTGAATACAAATAGCAAATGTTGTACAAGACAAAAGTTGTAAATAAGCAGATTATCTGCCTTAGATAATGGAAGGCTCTGCCAGGTCCTAATATTTTTCACTTTAATATTAATATTGATGTTAATAGCTTTAATATTGATGTTAATAGCTTTAATATTTTTAAACAGAGGTTTAACATTTAACTCAATAAAAGTCTCTAACTTAATCCAGATTAAAAATCCCAAGTATCGAAATGAAGAACTTTGTTTTACCACTATTAGCTTGCAATTATCCCCCAATTCACTACTATCTATAGGCAGGAGTAAAGATTTTGTCCAGTTTATTCTGGGGCTAGAAAAATATCCAAATCTGTCCACTAGCTGCAGAACATAGGGAACATCCTCAGAGGTATTAGAGAGGTACATTAACACATCATCTTTGTGAAGAGAGAATGTATACTCTTTCCCTTTCCCCTTTCCCTTTGTAGGCAGCCCTTGGCTGCCTACCCTGCCGGAGCTCAAGATCCAAGACAAACAAAAGGAGGGAAAGAGGACAACCATGTCTAGTGCCTCTGGAAAGCAAAAAGGACTCCGCCAATTAATTATTAATAACTAGCCGAGCCTTTGGATTAGCATATAGCAGTTTGATCCAGCGCACAAAATTAAATCCAAAAACCATATTGTTCAAAAATTGACCAAATGTAGAGCAACTCCACGCTGCCAAATGTTTTTATAGCATCCAAAGACAGAATGGAGTGGCCTGCCATTCCTGCACAGTTCTAAATGTTATAGAACAATCTCCTAATATTGATGTTTGTAGATTTTCTAGGAACAAATCCATTTTGATCCGTATGAACCAGATCAACAATTACTTTTGCCAATCCATTGGCCAATACTTTAGCCAAGAGTTTAGCATCACAATTTAGTAAGCAGATTGGACGATATGCATCCAGTGACAAAACATCTTTCCCCTTCTTTGAGATTAGTGTTATATTCGCTTCCAACATAGAGGGGGGAAGGGCCCCCATTTATAGACTCCAAGACATTTTTAAGTTCCGACAACAAAGGAGTCTGAAATTTAGTATAATTCTCTAACAGGCGCCCATTAGGACCAGGTGATTTATGCAGAGCCGTTTACTGTAGCATGCTCTGTTATTCAGTGCTTTGTGCATCGAGTAGGTCTCTTTGAACAATGGAAAGAGAAGGTAGGGCTATATCAGTAAGACTCTACTCCAACTTCCTTGTTTCATCCCTGGTCTTGTATGCTTCTATATAAAATTCAATAAAAACTGAAGCAATCTTATCCCTAATGTTATGAACTTTACCATACCTATCCTTATTGCCAAGACGTCGTGTTTACCATCCTATGCCCTAACCATATTATCCAGGAAACTACCTAACCTCCCAGCTTCATCATACCTCCCTCTCTCAGAGAAAAAAAATAGAACTCTGTGCCCTTGTTTCCAAAAACTGCTGCAAAGCTTCCTGTGCTTCTGTCCATCTATCCTATAATGCCTTATTAACCAGGCCAATTTCTGTTTTTTCATTTTTTACCTCCCTGCCAACCAAAATCCATAACTTTTTTTTATTTTCTTATTAAAATAGCCGTATGAGGGCTTGCTTTTTGCGGGAACAAATTGTAGTTTTTCACGGCACTATTTATTGTACTATATAATGTACCGTGAAAATGCAAAAAAATTCTTTGTGGGGCGAAATGGGCAAAAAACAGCAATTCCGCCATTGTTTTTTGGGTATCATTTTTACGGCATTCATCATGCAGTAAAAACGACATGGAAAAATTTAGTATGACTGTTTAAGGCTTTTAATCTTCTCAGCTGCCCCTGTGCGTTCTCCTATCTTATGTTTGTCATTAATATTATATCCAAACATACTGTAATGATGGGGGTAGGGAAACAGACAAGTGAGCCCTAATCTACCCGCCACTCAGTCCCTGCCTACTTGCAACGACCCGCCCTAGGCGACGGGGTACAACTGGGCGACGGTCCCTACACTCAATAAGTGCACGACAGACAAACAGACAAGGGAACACAGAACCTAAGGGAAACGGGGCAGTTGCCCACAGCAACACCGTGAGCAACAAGAGTAGAAAACGAGCCGAGTCAAACCAGGAGAGTACGAGGTGCCAAACGCAGAGCAGGAGAGTAGTGAACAAGCCGAGTCAAACCAGGAGAGCACGAGGTACCAAACGCAGAGCAGGAGAGTAGTCAGCAAGCCAGGGTCAATACGAAGCAGGGACAAATAGTACAAGAAGCTGCAGCAGGGCCAGGAAACCAATAGAGAAGATTCACAAGCAAAGGAGGAACAGGAAAGGCAGGTATAAATAGACAGAGGGCGGGAGCTAGCTCCGTCTGGCCAGGCTGTGATAGGCTCTCCCACTCCTAAGCCTGCCATCCTGAGTGGTGGAAGATGGAGTCAGTCTCACAGACCTAGAAGCAGGTGCAGACTGATTACCTATGGGCGTTGATAAAGAAGCTGTGCCTGGCAGATGCTTTACAGTACCCCCCCTTTTATGAGGGGCCACCGGACCCTTTCTAAGTGGACCTGGTTAATTGGGGAAACGAAGGTGGAACCTCCTGACCAATATCCCAGTGTAAACATCCCGGGCGGGTACCCACGTCCTCTCCTCAGGCCCGTATCCTCTCCAATGGACCAGGTACTGGAGGGAGCCTTGGACCATCCTGCTGTCCACAATCTTGGCCACCTCGAATTCTACCCCCTCAGGGGTGAGAACAGGGACCGGAGGTTTCCTCGAGGGAGCCAAGGACGAGGAGCAGCGTTTAAGGAGGGAGGCATGAAACACGTTGTGTACTCGAAAAGATGGGGGCAACTCCAGTCGGAAGGAGACAGGATTGAGGACTTCAATGACCCTGTACGGCCCTATAAACCGTGGAGCAAACTTCTTGGACGGGACCTTCAGGCGCAAATTTTTTGACGATTGGGATTTGGGATTGTTGTAACTACCAGGTGAAATGGAGGAAAACCGCGGATTAAACCCGTCTGACCCCTGACCCCTGACGAGTTACTGACCCGGTTATTAAGGGAAAATTCGGCGAGGGGAATGAATGAGACCCAATCATATTGACAGTCAGAGATAGAACACCTTAAATATTGTTCTAGAGACTGATTAGTCCTCTCAGTTTGGCCATTAGTTTCAGGATGGAAGGCAGAGGAGAAGGACAGATCAATCTCCAACATTTTACAGAAGGCTCTCGAAAACAATGAAACAAATTGTACCCCTCTGTCAGAAACAATATTGACAGGGACCCCATGGAGACGCAGGATGTGTTTGACAAACAAGGTAGCTAACGTCTTAGCATTGGGTAGTTTCTTGAGGGGCACAAAGTACAACCCACACCACCGACTTGCCTTGAGATGGAGGCAAATTGGTGATAAAATCCATGGAGATATGGGTCCAAGGTCTCTGGGGAATGGGCAAAGAACGTAGTAAGCCCGCTGGTCGGGACCTGGGAGTCTTGGACCTAGCACAAACTTCACAAGCGGCGACGTAGGCCTTAACGTCTTTAGGCAACCCAGGCCACCAATAGTTTCTGGCAATGAGGTGCTTGGTATCCAGGATGCCTGGATGACCAGATAGTGCGGAGTCATGATTTTCACTAAGTACCCTTAGCCGGAATTGCAGGGGAACAAACAGCTTGTTCTCAGGAAGGTTCCCGGGAGCTGAACCTTGATCAGACGCAATCTCAGAGACTAAATCAGAATCAATAGAGGAAATGATTATACTTGGAGGCAAAATACAAGCAGGATCTTCCTCCGAAGGAGGGCTGGCCATGAAGCTACGCGACAGTGCATCAGCCTTAATATTTTTAGACCCAGCCCTATAGGTAACCAAAAAGTTGAATCTGGTAAAAAATAACGCCCATCGAGCTTGTCTCGGGTTTAGCCTCCGGGCAGATTCTAGGAAAACCAGATTCTTGTGGTCGGTAAGGACCGTTACCTGGTGCCTAGCCCCCTCCAGGAAGTGGCGCCACTCTTCAAATGCCCATTTAATGGCTAAGAGTTTGCGGTTGCCAATATCATAGTTACTCTCAGTGGGCGAAAACTTCCTGGAGAAGTAGGCACAGGGACGGAGATGGGTGAGGGACCTGGTACCCTGGGACAAGACAGCCCCCACTCCCACCTCGGAGGCGTCAACCTCCACGATAAATGGCTCCATTTGGTTGGGGTGAACCAGCACCGGGGCCGAGATAAAGCACTTCTTAAAGACCTCAAAAGCCTGGACAGCCTCAGGAGGCCAGTGGAGGAGATCAGCACCTTTGCGAGTGACATCCGTAAGAGGCTTAGCGATGACCGAGAAGTTAGCAATAAATCTCCTGTAATAATTAGCGAACCCCAGGAAGCACTGTAACGCCTTCAGGGAGGCAGGTTGGACACATTCCACCACAGCCTGGACCTTGGCGGGGCCCATGCGGAATTCATGAGGAGTGAGGATTTGACCCAAAAATGGTATCTCCTGCACCCCAAACACACATTTTTCGGTCTTCGCAAACAGTTTGTTTTCCCGAAGGAACTGGGGCACCTTCCTGACATGCTCAATGTGGGAGGACCAGTCCTTGGAAAACACAAGTATGTCATCAAGGTACACTACAAGAAATACCCCGAGGTAGTCTCTTAAAATCTCATTTATGAAATTCTGGAAGACTGCGGGAGCATTACACAACCCAAAGGGCATGACGAGGTATTCGAAATGACCTTCGGGCGTGTTAAACGCAGTCTTCCACTCATCCCCCTCTTTGATGCGGATAAGGTTATAAGCCCCCCGTAGATCAAACTTAGAGAACCATTGGGCCCCCTGAACCTGATTAAAGAGATCAGGAATCAAAGGAAGGGGATACTGGTTCCTCACAGTGACCTTATTCAAGTTTCGGTAGTCAATGCATGGCCTAAGACCACCATCCTTCTTCCCAACGAAGAAGAAGCCAGCACCTACCGGAGAAGTAGAGGGGCGAATGTAACCTTTGGCCAGGCATTCCTGGATATACTCTCTCATGGCTTCACGTTTGGGACAAGAGAGATTAAATATCCTACCCTTAGGGAGCTTAGCTCCTGGTACCAAATCGATAGCGCAATCATATTCTCTATGAGGAGGTAACACTTCGGAGGCCTCCTTAGAGAAAACATCAGCGAAGTCCTGAACAAACTCAGGTAGCGTGTTAACCTCCTCAGGGGGAGAAATAGAATTAACAGAAAAACATGACGTCAAGCATTCATTACCCCATTTGGTAAGATCCCCAGTATTCCAGTCAAACGTGGGATTATGCAACTGCAACCAGGGAAGGCCTAAAACCAAATCGGACGATGATCCCTGCATTAACAGTACAGAGCACTGCTCCAAATGCATGGAGCCAACAAGGAGTTAAAAAACAGGGGTAAGCTGTGTAAAATAACCATTAGCAAGAGGAGTGGAGTCGATACCCACTACCGGGACAGGTTTAGGCAAATCAATCAAGGGCATAGCTAGAGACATAGCAAATTCCACAGACATGATATTAGCAGAAGACCCTGAATCCACGAAGGCACTGCCGGTAGCAGACCTACCACCAAAAGAGACCTGATAGGGAAGCAAGATTTTATTACGTTTCATATTTACGGGAAATACCTGTGCGCCCAAGTGACCTCCCCGATGATCACTTAGGCGCGGAAGTTCCTCCGGCTGCTTATTCTTACGCCCAGGACAGTTGTTCACTTGATGATTGTCATCCCCACAGTAGAAGCAGAGACCATTCTTCCTGCGGAACTCTCTACGTTGTTGGGGGGACACGGAGGCCCCGAGTTGCATAGGTACCTCCGAGTCTTCCGTGGAAGAACGAAGCAACGGAACCTCGGGAGGCATCATGCGGTAGTCAGAGGAGAAAACACCAAGACGTTCAAGTCGTCGTTCCCTGAGACGTCGGTCAAGTCGTACCGCTAAAGCCATAACCTGGTCTAGGGAGTCAGAAGAGGGGTAGCTAACTAGCAATTCTTTCAGGGCGTACGACAGGCCCAACCTAAACTGGCACCTTAAGGCAGGGTCATTCCACCGAGAAGCTACGCACCACTTCCTAAAGTCAGAACAATACTCCTCAACAGGTGTCTTACCCTGACGTAAGGTCACCAGCTGATTCTCGGCAAAGGCAGTCCTGTCAGTCTCGTCATAAATGAGTCCGAGAGCAGAAAAGAAAAGATTAACGGAGGAAAGTTCAGGGGCATCAGGTGCCAAGAAGAAGGCCCATTCTTGGGGCCCTTCCTGGAGCCGGGACATAATTATACCCACCCGCTGGCCCTCAGAACCTGAGGAGTGGGGCTTTAAATGAAAATAGAGCCTACAACTCTCCCGAAAGGAGAGAAAAGTCTTCCGGTCCCCTGAGAACCGGTCAGGCAACTTGAGGTGTGGTTCAAGAGGTGAGGTGAGGGGCACTACCATGGTAGCATCAGGCTTGTTGACCCGCTGAGCCAGGGCCTGGACCTGTAGGGAGAGACCCTGCATTTGCTGAGCCAGGGTCTCAAGGGGGTCCATAGTAGTGTCAGGGACCAGGGTAGACTAGGTATATTGGCTTGTGAATATGTAATGATGGGGGTAGGGAAACAGACAAGTGTGCCCTAATCTACCCGCCACTCAGTCCCTGCCTACTTGCAACGACCCGCCCTAGGCGACGGGGTACAACTGGGCGACGGTCCCTACACTCAATAAGTGCACGACAGACAAACAGAAAAGCGAACACAGAACCTAAGGGAAACGGGGCAGTTGCCCACAGCAACACCGTGAGCAACAAGAGTAGAAAGCGAGCCGAGTCAAACCAGGAGAGTACGAGGTGCCAAACGCAGAGCAGGAGAGTAGTGAACAAGCCGAGTTAAACCAGGAGAGCACGAGGTACCAAACGCAGAGCAGGAGAGTAGTCAGCAAGCCAGGGTCAATACGAAGCAGGGACAAATAGTACAAGAAGCTGCAGCAGGGCCAGGAAACCAACAGAGAAGATTCACAAGCAAAGGAGGAACAGGAAAGGCAGGTATAAATAGACAGAGGGCGGGAGCTAGCTCCGTCTGGCCAGGCTGTGATAGGCTCTCCCACTCCTAAGCCTGCCATCCTGAGTGGTGGAAGATGGAGTCAGTCTCACAGACCTAGAAGCAGGTGCAGACTGATTACCTATGGGCGTTGATAAAGAAGCTGTGCCTGGCAGATCCTTTACACATACACTCCCCATTTGTGTCTTCAAATCCTCTACCACCATATTGGGGTTTTTTAACCATAGAGAGTATCCAGGATATTTTTGCCCTCTCCTCCAACAAGTGCAAGTGGAGCCAAAGAAATGTACTGACTAATAAAAAAATTTATTTTAAACTTATTTTGACTTGTGAATTTTGCTGTGGATATGTAGGTAATCGGCAGCGAAATTTGTAAAAATAGGATCTGATTTCGGATATTTTATTCACCATAGAATTCAATACGGAAAATCTATAACAAAGCTGCACATTTTCTGAGTCAGAAATTAACATGATGCTCATTTAAAATTTTGCAGCGCAGATTAATTTGGGTGTGAAACATTTCTGCAGCATGTAGATGAGATTTGTTAAAATATCTCTACTTTACTGTTACTATGTTCCACTAACCTCATATCTTTCCACACCCGGGTGCAGTACCCTTTAGTACAGCTGCTCCTTGCGGAAGGAGCCCCTGACATCTTATGTTCTACCCAAACCCACCACAAAGCCCTGAGAATTTGTGTGCCCCCTCTCCCCACTAATAGAGCCCCTGACACCTTTAGTCTCTCTGTCCCTTCCCCACTGAACCGTTGCCACCTTGTGATCCCGCCACCACCTCACAAAACTCCTGCCACCTTGAGGACTCCCCCCACATACAAAGAGCCCCTGTCACCTTGTGTGACCCTGCTTCTACTTTGTGGCCTACAATCAAACTTGGTCCCTTAATAAGCCCTGCCACCCTTTGTTCTCCAATTGCCATCCCATGCCAGTAAATGGCGTAGAAAAAAATGCAGTGTCAGGTTCTTTTTATATGGCGTTACCTTCCAAAACCAATTATAAATGTTAAATGCTAGATTTATATACCCTAAAATTGTGCTATTAAAATATGTAACTCGTGATGACTGTCGAAAGACTTTGAGGCAAAAGTTTTCCTGCGACCCCTTGAATCAGATTAATATGACAATGCGGCCCTCAGACCAAAAATGGTGGTGCACCCCTAGACTACATGGTATTTGTTTGTTTATAGAAGACCCTGATAAATAAAAACATAGAATTGCACTTTTTTCACCCATGACTGTGTATAATTGTAAATAAAGAGATCAGCTTGATTTACACTTTGCGGCCAAAGAGAGGCCCAGTTTTAGCTGCAAATCGGTTCAGCCTTTAACAACCAATTTGTGCCAGAACTGCATGTTGGCGTGGTTTTGGCCACATTACTGCTGCATCTCGACCGTGCTACAACATGCGAACCCAGCTTAATGTGGAAAAAATCCCTGTCTATTAATCACCTAATTTTACCTTAATGTCTTTATCAATTATTAATCTGGATTTGGTTAATTGCTGGCTAAGCTAGGTTTTAAATATTCACTGACCTGTTGTCCTAATTTGTTTGGTTAATCTAAGTCAATTAAATTTGTAAATTATTCTAATAAATTGGATAATAATTTTAAATAACTAACTGAATAATTTTTATTACTTTATAGGTGATGCTGAAATGGAATTTTTTTAGCTGTAGAATTAGGTAAGGCTCTGTTCACATCTGCATCAAACTCTCAGTCCAGAACTTCTCTTGCAGATCCTAGCAGATTTGACGAGAAGAAAAGTGCTGTATGTCGTGCAGGTCTTCTAGTCAAATTGATAGGCACCATGATGGAACATGCCAGACCCCATTATAAGTCAGTGGGTACCTGGTGAGCGCTGATAGTATCCATCATACGACGGCACTGCTTCCAGTTTCCATTATAAATCAAAACTAAGGCGCAGTTGTGAACAGAGCCTAGGGCTAATGTTATTTGTAAAATCTATAGAATGCACTTAATTCTTTGAAGGGGAAAAACCAGAATGAGTTGTTGCTGAATAGTATAATATACAAGAGAGAACACGCTAAGATATATTTTTCTGAGTACTGCCTGTTGGATACACAGCTCATAACCATCATGAACGTGCTGCTACATATCATTTCTATAGGTCTCTGCTGGAAACCTGTACAGATGTGTATCATCAATGAAGAAACTGCCGCTTATCTACCAGGAGACATTGTGATTGGAGGACTTTTTCCTATTCATAAAGGGGTATCAAATTTATTACAGAAAACGGAGAATAATAGTTTCCAATGTAACAGGTTAGTGGTAATAGTCATAGAATTGTATCTATCTCTTATTTTAAATGTATCCCTTATATTTATAAAATGTGTAGGTTACATAATAGTTGGCAGCAGGCCTGGATGAATGCTGGTGAAGTGCCCCTCGCAAAAATTTGTTGGGGAACACTTCTTTAGTAACTGTCATATAAGACATGGCTAACTTAAGCTGGTCATACACATTAGTTAATTTTTGGCAGATTGCGCCAATGTCAACAGTATCTACTATAATTGAATTTGTATAAGGCAGCCCAACAGTCTGCTGTTAGGGAAAATAAAGATTGGTCATGCTGTATTTAACATGCTATAAGTAGAGCCAGAAGTGATCGGCAGCCTCTCATATCCTTCTCCCTATGGTGATAAATGTATATCCCAGATAAATGAAATGTTATATATAAATATATATACATATATATATACATATATATATATATATATATATATGCTTACAATCCCCAATTGATCCAGAGAAAGACAAAAACCATTTGGCGTAGACCAATTTGCCATGGTTGAAAAACTACTTCCTGACCAACTTATGGCAATCAGGACTTAGGATATGTTTACACAGAGTTTTTGTCAAGCAGAAAAAATCTGCCTCAAAATTCCTTCAGGGTTTTTGAGGCAGATGTTGAAACGCACATGTTTTTTGACACTTATTTTTTTACTGCATTTTTTTATTAAGCAAATGCAGAAATCGTGTCAAAAACACTCCAAACGAACTGCGTGTTTTTTGTTTGTTTTTTGCTGACCCCATTACTAGTTTATTGATGCCCTATCTCCTAACTAATCTAATATCTATGATGCAGTGTAATTTAAAAAACAAAACATTTATATGCTAATTTGGCTATACCAAATGTATAGGTTATTCTTTCTTTTCACTCTGGGCGGTGTAATGTTTTCTTGATGAGGCTGCCCAAACAGCATCATACAGTTCTCCTCTTCCCAGCCCAGCAACACAGGGTGATCATATTGTATACAGCTTCCATTCCCGACTGTGTTTTAACCCCTTCCCGTCGTAAACAACTTTCAGATTTTCGTTTTTTCCTCCCCACATTCCAGAAGCCATAACGTCTTTATTTTTCCATCGATATAGTACTATGAGGGCTTGATTTTTGCGGGACGAGTTGTAGTTTTTCGTAGCACCATTTATTTTGCCGTATAATGTACTAGGAAACGGGAAAAAAATTATTTGTGGGGTAGAAAATGAAAAAAAACCCGCTAGTTACTCCTAAGTGTCGGTTGTAACATACAGCCGACACCGTCATCGACACCGACAGCCGACACCGTCATCGTATGGAGCGAGCTCACTGCGTGAGCCCACTCCATACTTCCTCTACCCGACTTTGGCGTATGGATACGTCAAATATCGGGAAGGGGTTAAACTGGTGATACCTCCGGTTCTTTCACAGCTAGAACTGCGATAGAATCCCAACTTTCATATGCCACCAGAACCCCTGTTCTAGGTGGTCCACATCTGGAGATATGGCTGTTTTAACTGATTCCCCTTCCCTCCAGCCTAAGTCTCTCACACTGTGTGTGAAGCAGCTTCATGCTGATAGGACAGCGTCCGAGGGTGTGAGGTAGCTCCACCTCTGGAAAATCGCTGCTGTTGACACCCACTTGTCAATTATAGCCCCATTTGCAAATATAAAAAATATTTAATGATTTTTAACCACTTCACGCACCCAGACGTGCTATTACGACCGGGTGTGGTGGGTGATATTCGGAGCGCGCTCATGCTCTGAGCGCCCTCCATATTCTGCGGACACCCGGGACTAACAGCCAGGAGCAGCGATCACGCTGTTCCAGGCTGTTTAACCCCTCAAATTCTGCGGTCAATCGAGACCGATGCATCTGAGGCCTTGAAAAGAGGGGGGCGGCCCACTCCGACAGCTCATCGCTTAGCAGAAGCCTGTAAAAATGATGATATATTGCAATACGTTAGAATTGGAGTATATTGTGCCAGCGATCTAATGATGGCTGGTTCAATAAACTGTGTAACTGTGTAACTGTGGGGCTAATAAACTGTGTAAAAAAAAGTTAAAAAAAAATTGTTGCAAAAAAAATTACAAGTTAAAAAAACCCCCCTTTTTTCATTTCCCCCCTAAAGTATTGTAAAAAATAAAAAAGTTAACAGAATTGGTATCGCTGCATCCATAAAAGTCTGAACTATTACAATATAGCATTATTTAATGCGCACGGTCAACACCATAAAAAAAGTAAACCGCCAAAATCGCTATTTTTTGGTGAATTTAGCTCTAAAAAAAATGTAATAAAAAGTGATCAAAAAGTTCTACGTACCAAAAAGTAGTACCGATAAAAACTACAGCTCGTCCCGCAAAAAATAAGCCCTCACACCGCTCATCCGGTGAAAAAATAAAAAGGTTATGGCTCTCAGAATGTGGCGAAACCAAACATTTTTTTTTAAACAAAAAGTTTATTATCAATAAAAGTAGTAAAATATAAAAAAAAACTATATACATTTGGTATCACCGTAATCGCATTGAGCCATAGAATAAAGATAAGTTGTCGTTTTTACCGCATGGTGAAATCAGTAAAAACTAAACCCAAAAAACAATTGAGGAATCACAGTTTTTTCCAACTTCAGCCCACAAATAATTTTTTTTCAGTTTCCCAGTACATTACATGGAACTATAAATGGTAGCAAAAGAAACTACAACTCATCCCGCAAAAAAATAAGCTCACACACCACTCTATTGACAGAAAAATAAAAAAAGTTATGGCTCTTGGAATGCGGGGAGTGAAAAACGAAAATGAAAAAAAAAAATGGCTTTGTCCCAAAGGGGTTAAAATAATAAACGTTTTGGGACACAATTTTCACTACCATTATCAGCGTGGCAGCATCTATTGGATTAGCTAGGAGATTGGGCATTACTAAACCAGTGACAGATCCTCTTTAAGTCAGCCGAATCTGCCGATTTAGGCGGAACTGGCTGAACATCTAATGTGTATTAGATGTTTGGCTGACGTTCATTCTGCAGATATCAGGGGGAAAAAGGGATTGGGCATGTTATCATGGGGGGATAAACCACTGCTAGAAGTGTCTGGCAGCTGCAATTTCACCTATTCCTATTGAGAACACTTGACCTGCCTAAGTAGAGTCGTGTGTTAACCTTAGACCATACTATCCCACCACCGCCACTTTAGTAAAGACACATGACACCGAGGTTGGATGTGAAATGGCCACAGCAGCCGTTTATTAATTTCACAGTTTTATAAAAACAATTTAAATCCGAAACATTCGGATAACTAGTTAGGAATCCACCAGAGAATTCCTCCTAATAATTCACATGACCCAACATGGGTCAGAATCGTAAATAACAAGTTAACGTTAACATTAACCCGAGCAGAGGAAGTCCTTGAAGCCCCTTCAGATATTCCTTTTTTAAGAACACACCGAATTAGCCATCTGCAAACCACCAATTACCTCCAGCCGTAAACCAGCTCGGAAGCACCGTTCACCTCTGCAGATGGCTCCAACCACTAGAAGTCCACTTCAAGGGGATAACACCCGATGAAGCCCTCAAGTGATATACCGACCACTAGAAGTCCACTTCAAAGGGATAACACCCGATGAAGCCTTCAAGTGATATACCTTCTACCAGAAGACCACTTCAAAGGGATAACACCCGATGAAGTCTTCAACCATGTACCTTTTTTGGGGGACGCATACCCCCGATGCGACCCCCCCACCATTTTGTACTGACTGGCCTCAAGGACTCCCCCCGCCAGCTGCCATGACAACAGAACCTACTCCGGAAAAAAGAAAAACATGTTAAATAAGCACACAAATAAAACACAACGCTCATAGACGGACGTACATAAGACCTAAGGAGTAACAAACCAAGGGCGGGAGGGTGGGAGCTTACTGTTTCCGTGTTACTCCTCCCGCTGCTTCCGGCTCAATGCCGAGAAACAGCGGGAAGCTCAGTAACGGCCCCCCGTCCCCCTTAACTCCTCCCCGTCCCCCCTCCAACTCCCTCCAACTCTCCCTCACCTAATTAACCCTTTCCCTACCAGGACGGTCATGTCGGCTTCCCTTAATCCCTGCAGGCTGCGTCCAGCCTCTTCTTGCACGCTTGTCTGAGCGTGTAAGTGTATGCAGGTCTATGGGGAGGTCAGTAGGAATATGGAGGTCTATGGGGAGGTCAGGAGGAATAGGTGTCGTCCAAGTGTTTGGACGACAGCTATAGATGGTGTATGGCCATCTTTAAGTACTTGAGTGACCAGCTCTGGCTATTCTAACTTTATTACTGCAGATAACACAACCCTTGTAGCCAGAGTTCTAACTGCTTCCATTTAAAAGGTTTGAATTCTGTTGATTTCAAGGGTATATTCACACGTGCTTCACTGGAGAAGCACAAGTATAGCAAGACAAACTTTATCTTTAGATACGTAATATAAGCCGATTTATGTATCTATGCAGAGGTCTGTGTGGTCCCCATGCCACAGGCAGCCTGTAGCCTCTTCTTATACATACTTTCCAAGAAAGGAAATATAACTAGCAGTAGTGCAAATGTTTACACTGTACACAATAACTTTTCTGAACGGGTTCATTAATGTGGGGAACCAACAGGGGTAGGACTGGACAGCCTTAGATTAGGCTGCACCCCATGCAAACTGTTCTTTTTTCACTCATTAAAAAAAATATTTTTCTCACTAGATATGAAGTATAAGAAAAAAGCTGGAAAGCACCATGCTATGTTATTCCTGTTAGGTATTGTTCACTATTAACAAGATAAACTCAAGCACTCCTCTGATCAATATGTAAAGAAAATGTTTAATTTTCGGATCAGGCAATGAAATAGAGAAAATATGTTAAAGTTTCGGCCACAATCTGGCCTTTGTCAAAACTCTACTGCTTGTAATAGCACCCACTGGTGTGCAAATGTATAGGTCTCTCCACACCATTCTAGTAAAGCTCTATTAGACGTGCAGCTTCTGCTTTTATCAGTGAAACAAACAGAGAGAAAGAAAGCCCAGCATGAGCAGTAAGGCTGGGTTCACACAGAGTTTTTTTGCAGGAGGAAAATCTGCCTCAAAACTCAGTTTGGAATTTTGAGGCAGATTTTCCTCTGCCTGCACGCCGATTTTAGTGGCGTTTTTCACAGGAGGTTTTCGCCTGCGGCCATTGAGCACCACGGGTATAAAACACCGCAAAATACGCTTTCTCTGCCTCCCATTGATGTCAATGGGAGGTCAGAGGCATAAACGACCGTAGATTGAGCATGTGCCTTCTTTTTCCCGCGAGCCGGTTTTTCCACTCGCGGAAAAATTACCTCCGCCTCCCATTGAAATCAATGGAAGGCATTTTCGGCCGTTTTTTGGCGCGTTTTCCGACGCGTTTTTTGCGTAAAAAAGCTAGTAAAAAAACTCTGTGTGAACTCCCCCTTAGAGGTATACAGACTGCAAGCAGTGAGGAAAAAAAACATTAGATAAGCAGTTCACTGTCTCTGTCCCTAATAAGGAGGAGTGCAGCACCGACTGGTGAGGAGTTTATCTAATGCCTTTACGGCCTTATTCACATGACAGGTATAATCGGCCAGGCGACGGACGTTTTTTTAACAGCATTATTAAAATCAATGCATGTCTATGGAGCTATTCACGCAGCCATTTTTTGTTTAACGGACTGTGTCAACGGCCTGGGAAGAAATTGGACATTTACTATTTTTTCCCGGTTTCCCGGATCCCTTAATAGACTTACGTCTATGAGGGATCCGTGAAAATGTATCCCGCGTGTGTGAAAATGAACCATGAAAAATGTCCGTTTTACACAGCCGATTTGACACCCGGCCGTGTGAATAAAGCTTTGCCCTTACAGCAGGAAGTCTGAGATGTACATAGAAGTAAGACATATGTCTAGCCTTAAATATATGCCTGTTTCTTTAAAAGGTATTTTACTGTGCATGCACATTTGACATTCTCTAGAATGACGTCCAGAGACCTATACATTTGAACACCAGGGGGTGCTAGTACAATCAGATGATTACCATATTTCTGTAAGGAAACATTTTTTTTTAATAACAATACTTTACAAAGTCACTCTAAAATGTATATTGTACTTATATATTGCCATTTCTATTGATAACACCACCACTTTAAAAAATAAATGCAAACAAAAAGTGGTGTAGTTGCAAATACAATACTGTACGCAAATAGTTGTACCAAACACTTATGAAATATCATTGCCAGATAGCAGTGTTATACGGTGTACAAATAATAATGCCATATACGTTACAGCACAATTAATAGTCTCACACATAGAGTAGATTACAAAGCCATAAAGTGAGCAATAAGCAGTGCCAAACGATAACAAATAATAAGTATTTTGCCAAATGATGAGCAAATACGTTTCAATTAGCGAAACTATGTATATAATTACATACGCATGTATACTGTAACTCTCTACCCACACTCATGGTATTAAACTCACCCATTACTTATAAACTTACAGTATATGTGCATATTCATTCTATTTAGTCTGTGCACTGTGTAGAGTTGTGCATCACGTCGCGACAAATCTTACAGCTTTTCCACACAACCCCCAAATAAAAAGTTTAGTGTACAGGTACAGTATTAGATTAAATTCATAACATAAATACAGTGCCAAAACCAAGCCCAGTACATTTATACAGCACCAGAACCATGCTCAGTACATATATACAGCACCAAAACAAAGCCCAGTATATAAAAACAGCTCAGAACCAAGTTCAGCATATGTATACAGCTCCAGAACAAAGCTCAGTACATAAATACAGTACCAGAACAAAACTCAGTATATAAAAACATAACCAGGACAAAGTTCAGTATAGTGCCGGCGGCCTGCATCTCTCTACTACCGGTGGGTGCGGCCGTCGGTCTGTTCATTCTGGGAAGGGAGACGCCAGTGCACTATGCTCCCTGCCTGCTCCCCTGTACTGTGACTGTAGGGTGTGCGCATGCGTTCATGCCGTTTCTTAACCCCTTAACGCATTATCACGTAACTGTACGTGATAAGGCTTAAGGGGAAGTATGGAGCTAGCTAATGGGCTGAGCTCGCTCCATACACAGCAGGTGTTACACAGCCGACACCTCACTGCAACGGACGGAATCAAAGTTCACTTTGATTCCGCCCGTTTAACATCTTAAATGCCACGGTCAATCGAGACCATGGCATTTAAAGTGTTAGAATCAAGGGGGCGCCCCCTCAAACAGGCCATCACGCTCACCCCCGCGGCACGATCGGCCGGTAACAATGGTTGTTATGGCAGCCTAACATAGGGCAGGGCTTCAAAGGAGACCGTCAGAATCACGATATACTGCAATACATTAGTATTGCAGTATATCATGCAAGCGATACAATGATCGCTGCTTCAGGTCCCCTAGGGGGACTAATAAAAAAAAGTAAAGAACTGTTAAATAAAGGGGTTTTTAATGTTAAAAAAAAAAACCTTTTCACATTTTTGCCCTAAATCAATGTTAAAAAACAATAAAAGTTAACATAAGTGATATCGCCACGTCCATAAAAGTCCGGACTATCACAATATAGTGTTGTTTAACCTGCTCGGTGAATGCAGTAAAACAAAAATATATATAAAACACGCAAATTGCTGTTTTTTGTTCACCTTAGCGCTCCAAAAAAATGAAATAAAAAGTGATCAAAAAGTCGCATATACCCCAAAATTATATAGGTGCAAATGACAGCTCACCGCACAAAATTGAAGCCCTATTGATGGAAAAATTAAAAAGTTATGGCTCTCAGAATATGGCTACACAAAAGTTTTTCTTAATTTATCAAATAGTTTTATTTTTTTAAAAGTGGTAAAACATTAAATAAAACATATAAATTTGGTATCGCCGTAATCGTATCAACCTTTAGAATAAGGTAAATATGTAGTTTTTACCACCAGATGGACGCTGTAAAAACACCCCCCAAAAATGGTGTTATCGCTGTTTTTTGCCCATTTCACCCCACAAATAACTTTTTTGCAACTTCCTAGTACATTATGTGGTACAATAAATGGTTCCATGAAAAACTACAACTTGTACAGCAAAAAACAAGCCCTCACATGGCTATATAGACGGAAAAATAAAAAATTATAGCTTTTGGAAGCCAGTAATCTGGCATCAGCCTGCTTCCAGTAATACGGCACCTGCCTGCTTCCAGTGATCCGGCACCAGCCTGTATCCTGCTACCACCAAGGTACCATCTGCCTGTGTGTGCCTAGCTACTGTTTGGCCAGCAGACACTCTGCTGGGACCACCTTAAGAGATAGCAACCTGGCAGTTGAGATCTCTGTAGAGAGGTTAAGACTGGGGAGGCTGCTTAGGCAATCTCCTTAGAGGTGGCCCTATGTCAATTTGGCGGAGTAGCCCAGTGGGTCCACAAATCTGCTGGTCGTTACATTCAGTACATATATACAGTACTAGAACCAAGCTCAGTACATATATACAGCACCAGCACCAAGCTCTTTACTTAGCTACAGCATAGAAACCAAGCTATGTACATAAATAAAATTTAATTACATAATTACAGCACCGGAACCATGTTCAGTACATAAATACAGCACTAGAACCCAGCTCAGTACATAAATATATCACCAGAACCAATCTCAGTACATATATATAGCACCTGGACCAAGTTCACTACATAAATACAGCACCAGAACCAAGTTCAGTACATATGGTACATACAGTTCCAGACCCAAGATCAGTACAAAAATACAGTACCAGGACCAAGCGCAGAAAATACATATAGTTTCATACCAAAGCTCAGGGCATAAATACAGCACCAGAACCAAGCTCAGTACATAAATACAGCACCAGAACAAAGCTCAGTACATAAATACAGTACCAGAACAAAGCTCAATTCATAAGTACAGCACCAGAACAAAGCCCAGTACATAAATACAGTAACAGAACCAAGCTCAATCCATAAGTACAGCACCAGAATCAAGCTCAGTGCATAATTACAGTAACAAAACCAAGCTCAATCCATAAATACAGCACCAGAACAAAGCTCAGTACATAAATACAGTACCAGAACCAAGCTGAATACATAAATACAGGAACAAAACCAAGCTCAGTACATAAATACACTATCAGAACCAAGCTCAACATATAAATACAGCACAAATGCAATGAGAGTTGCTATTTCACAAAAATAATGCTACCACCTAGAGATGAGCGAACCGGGACATCCGAAGCCGGTTTCGGTCCGAACATCGCAAAAAGTTCGGTTCGCAGCGAATCCGAACTTCACCGGGTTCGGCCGAACACGTTTTGACTGAACCCAGGCGGGCAGAAAAAACATTACAAAAATATTATACTAATCGGCAGCCACTTGTCTCTATCAATGACTGATAGAGAAAAGAGGCTGCTGATTAAAAATAAAATAAAAAGCATTTCATACGTACCCGGTCGTTGTCTTGGTGACGAGTCCCTCTTCTTCCTCCAGTCCGACCTTCTTTCCTGACGCGGCAGCCTGTGATTGGCTGCAGAGGCGGTCACGTGGGATGAAGCGTCATCCCTGGAGGCCGGCCTTTTGACGTCATCCTGACGTGCGTGACCGCCACTACAGCCTGTGATTGGCTGCAGAGGCCGCTGCAGCCTGTGATTGGCTGCAGAGGCGGCTGCAGCCTGTGATTGGCTGCAGAGGCGGTCACGTGGGATGAAGCGTCATCCCTGGAGGCCGGCCTTCTGACGTCATCCTGACGTGCGTGACCGCCACTACAGCCTGTGATTGGCTGCAGCGGTGACATGGATGAAACGTCATCGCTGGAGGCCGGACAGGAGGAATGTAAGTATGAACGTATTTTTTATTTTTTTTTATTACATTAAAATTGTATTTTCCACGCGCCGAGCATGGTACTGTCAAGGTTGCTGAAAGAGTTAGTGCAGCCCATTAACTCTTTCAGCACCCTGGACAGTACCATGCTCGGCGCACGGAAATTACAGGTTCGGTCCGAATCGAACTTTTTCGTGAAATTTGGCGAACCAGCCGAACCGAACTTTTCATAAGTTCGCTCATCTCTACTACCACCCATTATCTCGCTTTAGATCATATGGTGAATCCAATCGCCGCCTGCATCATAAGAAAAGCGCCGAATGGCAGGAAAGAGAACTGATTCTTCCCTTGCCCCGCCACCACTGTCAAATGTATCTCAGCCCTATGGACGTGGATACAAATGAGTGCAATTGTATGTGGGGGGCCCCCAAGCAGGTGACAAATTGAAAGTTCTAACATCAGGTTTCCTACTTGACTGACAAACATATACGTGCGGAAAATTGGGGGCGCCATGTAGAGCATCACGGAAAATTATTCTGATTATAATAATCAAATATAATAATTACACTATTCCCAAAAAACTGTAAATTAATGTGGAATCTAAATAAATATGTTTGTACATATCAGTAATAACATATAAACTTTCACATGTGTGTCTCCCTGTCCAGAATGTTTAACTGGATTTGCACACTATGTATATAATTATGTAAGCATACTGTCACTATCTGTGGGTGTGTGCACCCACTGGGCTGCACCGCCGTAGTGGGATGGCAGCTGGCTAAACTATAGTGTACCATGATAATATATATAGTCCAATCACAAGGGTACCTGTGATAGTCCAGACAGTAGCAACGGCTAGGCACGTGATGCAGATGAGACATATGACACCAGATGTGTTGTAACACAGCAGATGTGGCAGATGGCAGAACTCGACTCCAACACTATAGCGGGCACAGGAACAACTACAACACGGGATACAGGATACAGGTAGCAGGTCAAGGGAACAACGGGAACAGGATAACACTAATGGACCATTTTGAAGACTAACAGACGAACAATGCTCAGGCAATGAGCAAAAGGGCAGGACCCTACTTAAGTCCAGGATGATCATGGGCTAATTAGAGATGTTAAACATGTGCGCGCACCCTAAGGGACACAGCAGAGTGGAGTGGAAGTGAGTGCTGGCATGTCCTGTGGAAGAGATGCAGACCAGTGCTCACAAGCCCATGGCTACGGCTGTCGTGGGGTGAGTAGTCCCGACAGACCGCGGCCATGGATGTTACAGTATCCCCCCTCTTACTCCGCCTCTTCTTGGGGCCAGAGCGAGAGAGGAACTTCTTCATGAGGGTAGGGGCATTGAGGTTCTCTTCTGGCTCCCAAGACCTCTCCTCTGGACAAAACCCCTTCCAATCCACCAAATAAAACGTTCTTCCTCCTACTTTCTTGAAGTCCAGGATCTATTTTACCTCAAACACATCGGACAAAACGTTGGGAGCAACTGCAGAGCTAGGGTTTTTAGTGTAGCGGTTCAGCACCACAGGCTTCAGGAGGGACACATGAAATGAGTCTGAGGGTAGGAGGCAGCAAAGCTTGTGGGAGACGGTTAATCTGTTGCAGGATCTCAAAAGGATCCTTTTCCCCCTGACGAAGACTGGTGGCGAAACACGTTGGGTGTAAGTGGGCTCCTGGCACATCGCTACTCTTTACCCCATTGTATATCTGCATGGTTTGTCAATTGTTTTTCTCATTTTCTGGCCACCTTGCCATTACTGTCTATCTATTTTGATGGTCTATTTCATAGCTCTCTACTTGTTTGTTCTGACTTACCATGGCTGTTTATTTACAATGTACTATACTATGGTATAGATGTTATGGCCAGTAGCCGACTCAGTATTTCTTTACTGTGAGGACTTATATTTTAAATCTATTTTTATGCTACTATTTGCATTTTGTATTTTTATTATGTCTCAATAAAAAACTATTTTATTTTGAAAATGTTTGGGTTAACACTGAATGTTCGCATATGTGTTCAACATAGTGCACCCTGTAGATAGTACCACACATTCTGCTCCCTGTAGAGAGTGCCACAAACATAATGCCCACTATTGAGAGAGCCACATTGTGCCCCCTGAAGAGAGTGCCACACATAGTGCCCTCTGTAGAGTTATACCCTGTATAAAATGCCACACACAGTACCAGCTGTAGAAAGCGCCGCAGTATTCTCTCTGTAGTGAGTGACACACACACACACACACACACACACACACACTGTGCCTCCTGTAGATATAGCCACACACAGTGCCTTCTGTAGATAGTACCACACACAGCTTCCCCTCTAGACAGTGCTACACACAGTGTCCCCTGTAGAAAGTTTCACACACTGTGCACCCTGTAGATAGTGCTCCCTGTAGGGAGTCCCACACACAGTTTCCGCTGTGAAGAGTGGCATGATGACGCCATTGTTCCACATGTGTTACAGAAAAAGCAGCAAGTGATTGGGCAAGGAACTGATAATTCCTTTGCCTTGCCAGCACAACTGCTTAAAGGGAAGGTGTCACTAAAAATTTTTTTTTATATAATATTGCTTTTAGTTTGATATTAAAATACATTTTATTTATTTGTGTTCTTGTGTTGTACTTTTTACTTTATTCTTACTTTTACTTCTCTATGGGGCTGCCATTTTTTTTCATCTCTGTATGTGTCGATTAACGACTCATACAGAGATGGAATACGGCACATACATCCCCATAGAGAATGCGAACGGGAGCCGTTCCATTCACTATAGCGTACGCCGTCTGTGTGGGAACGGCGCATGCAAAAGGCAGGTCTTTGGTAGAGCGACATCCGGCGCCATTTTTATGTGGACCGGAAGCCGCGGCCGGACAGTAAGATGACGACTTCCGGTCGCGGCGTCCGGGCCATATGTTCAAGGCAGCGAAGACGCAAGGCATAGGAGTGGAGGCGGCAGCGGCGGCAGGAGCAGGTAAGTTATGTTTGTGTATGTGATGTGTGTATTATGTTCATGTTATACTGTCTGATTACCACTGTATCTAATCCTCCTACACTGTGATTTCGCTCAGAAAATGGCGGCACACATTGTAGGAGGTTTGAAGATTCAGTGTAGGAGGTTTGAAGATTGTGTGAGGATACTAGAGCGAGTGTGTCCACCCCAAATTTGCAGCATAAAGCAATGAGGCTGCTTTACCACATTGCCAATGCTGCAATTTTGGGAATTGCTCCTTCTAGTGACCAGGACATGGAAATGTTATAAATTAGAATCTAATTTATAATATTTCCTGACTTGTGAAAAAATAAAAAAAAATTAAACAATGTGTAATCACTTATATACTAACTGTTTAACTGAAAAAAAAAAAAAAAAAAAAAAATTCTAGAGACACATTCCCTTTAATATTAACTATGATTGCTGCACTGAAGCCAGGATTACACAGGATTGATGTATTTTCTGGCTCAGTTTTTTGGGTGAAAGAAAGAAGTGGATGGAAAGGTATAAAGAAAAAAAAGGCATAAACTGCACCAATAACTGTACCAAAATGTTTGTGTGATCCTGGCCTGAACCAAGTTTTGCAAAGCATTAGTAAAAGCTTATATATGCAGTGTGTTTTTATTTTTCCATTTTTTCTTCTATCTGATTTGTGTCATTTTGTTTATTTCAGTTTATATGTGCGAAGCATGATTGAAGCTCTTTCCATGATCTATGCCATTGAAAAGATTAATAATTCCACCCTGTTGCAAGGAATTAAATTGGGCTATGAGATTCACGATTCATGTTCTTATACTTTAAAGGCTGTTCAATCAACACTAAAGTTTCTTCCAGACTTTGCAACTATTCAAAATTCTACAGACTGCAACTATAGAAAAAATATAGGTCCCATTAAAGCAGTTGTGGGAGAAACTTATTCAGAAATTTCCATTGCTGTTTCCCGAATACTCAGCCTTTATCTTATACCACAGGTATGGATTAATTTTGACTTAACTCAATATAAGGCATTAATATATATATATATATATATATATATATATATATATAAAGAAACTTTGCAGCACTCCAATATGAAAAAAGTGGTGGTTTATTCACTCCAGATACAACAGGCTTGATAAAGATCCTATTGTAGGATTGAAACGTTGCTGTTGTATCTGGAGTGAATAAACCACCACTTTTTTTCATATTGGAGTGCTGCAAAGTTTATTTTTCTATACATTACATTACGTCCGAGGATCGGGACGTTTTGCTGGGCACCTGATCAACAATTTCTGTGTGAGTGCTGCTGCTTTCTTTTTTGCTATATATATATATATATATATATATATATACAGTGAAGGAAATAAGTATTTGATCCCTTGCTGATTTTATAAGTTTGCCCACTGTCAAAGAATCCCACTGTCAGTCTAGAATTTTTAGGCTAGGTTAATTTTACCAGTGAGAGATTGATTATATATATATAAAAAAAAAAACGGAAAATCACATTGTCAAAATTATATATATTTATTTGCATTATGCACAGAGAAATAAGTATTTGATCCCTTTGGCAAACAAGACTTAATACTTGGTGGCAAAACCCTTGTTGGCAAGCACAGCAGTCAGACGTTTTTTGTAGTTGATGATGAGGTTTGCACACATGTTAGATGGAATTTTGGCCCACTCCTCTTTGGCTGTATGTTTCGGGTCATTGTCGTGCTGGAAGACACAGCCACGAGCCATTTTTAATGTCCTGGTGGAGGGAAGGAGGTTGTCACTCAGAATTTGACGATACATGGCTCCATCCATTCTCCCATTGATGCGGTGAAGTAGTCCTGTGCCCTTAGCAGAGAAACACCCTCAAAACATAATGTTTCCACCTCCATGCTTGACAGTGGGGACAGTGATCTTTGGGTCATAGGCAGCATTTCTCTTCCTCCAAACACGGCGAGTTGAGTTAATGCCAAAGAGCTCAATTTTAGTCTCATCTGACCACAGCACCTTCTCCAAATCACTCTCAGAATCATCCAGATGTTCATTTGCAAACTTCAGACGGGCCTGTACATGTGCCTTCTTGAGCAGGGGGATCTTGCGGGCACTGCAGGATTTTAATCCATTACGGCGTAATGTGTTACCAATGGTTTTCTTGGTGACTGTGGTCCCTGCTGCCTTGAGATCATTAACAAGTTCCCCCCGTGTAGTTTTCGGCTGAGCTCTCACCTTCCTCAGGATCAAGGATACCCCACGAGGTGAGATTTTGCATGGAGCTCCAGATCGATGTCGATTGACAGTCATTTTGTATGTCTTCCATTTTCTTACTATTGCACCAACAGTTTTCTCCTTCTCACCCAGCGTCTTACTTATGGTTTTGTAGCCCATTCCAGCCTTGTGCAGGTCTATGATCTTGTCCCTAACATCCTTAGAAAGCTCTTTGGTCTTGCCCATGTTGTAGAGGTAAGAGTCAGACTGATTAATTGAGTCTGTGGACAGGAGTAGTTTTTACAGGTGACCATTTAAGACAGCTGTCTTTAATGCAGGCACCAAGTTGATTTGGAGCGTGTAACTGGTCTGGAGGAGGCTGAACTCTTAATGGTTGGTAGGGGATCAAATACTTATTTCTCTGTGCACAATGCAAATAAATATATATAATTTTGACTATGTGATTTTATTTTTTTTTTTTTTATATAATCTATCTCTCACTGGTAAAGTTAACCTAGCCTAAAAATTCTAGACTGTTCATGACTTTGACAGTGGGAAAACTTACAAAATCAGCAAGGGATCAAATACTTATTTCCTTCACTGTATATATATATATATATATATATATATATATATATATATATATATATATATAAACTCCTCAAGCTGCTCCTGAGCTGCGCTGCTTCCGTAACTCCAATAGTAGTGCATGGCAGTTATGGAAGCAGTGTAGCATGCGAGCTTCGCTGTTTCCGTAACTACTATTCTGGTCTATGGGAGTTAAGGAAACAGCGTAGTTATGATATTTTTGTAACTACCGACCATGTAATCAGTAAGTGGCCGAGAGGCAGCGTGAGCACAAACAGCTTGAACGGGATTTAGGGGGCCTCGTTCTAGAGATAGGTGCGGGTCCCAGATGTGGGAGCTGCATCTATCTGACATTTATAAAATATATTGTGGATATGTCATAAATGTCCTTCATGGAATTATCCCTTTAATGGTATGCAAATGTTAAAAAAATAGAAACAAAATATTCCAAAAATCTTCACTTATTCGGTAGCAGGTATGAGTTAAGGCACTTTTACACTGGGCAATTATCAGGCAGACAAGCGTTCATAGAATTATATTTGAATTATAATTGCCCTGCGCAAGTAGGGCAGCAATCAACAGATGAAAGAGCAAACACTCATTCTCCTGATGATAGTATCATTTTAAGAGACTGAAAAATTATCATTGTCGGCAGCACATCTCCTTGTATAAATAGCCAGACCTGCTGCCGACATGATAATAATATATGGGGATGAACGATCGGAGTAACGAGCGCTCGTCCCCATATACAGCTCCTTGTGACAGGAGCAAACGAGCGCTGATCAATGAGCTGTCTCGTTGATCGGCCCTCCTTGCACCGACCAAAATTGCCCGATGCGCAGAAATACATGCACTTACATGCCTTGGCATGCTATCAATGAGGTTATTAATGGTTGTCTGAGGAATGTTATGCCATGCTAAATGCACTTGGACACACAAATCATCAAGATTGGCTACTGGCAGCTCCATTTGCAAATGCCGATTAATGGCGTCCCAGATGTGCTCGATGGAGGACAAGTACGGAGGCACTGCAGGGAAAGTACGTTTGGGCCACGCAGACAGGGCCGGCCTTAGGACAGAAATTGAGCCCCGTGTGAAAATGAGATCCATAAAAAAAGTAGAATATCCGCCACAGTATAATGCCCTATATAGTGCCCCCACACAGTATAATGCCCCTTTAGTGCCCCCATAGAATATAATAATAATATTTAATAATATAATATATTATAACTCCTTCAAGGACACAGTATTTTGTCCTCTAATTGTGCCCACACGGTATTATGCCCCCTAAGTGCCACACAAAGTATATTGCCCCATGTAGTGCCCTTACAGAGTATAATGTCCGCTTACTGGCCCCCAAACAGTATTATGCCCTCCTCCCCTGCATGCCACACAAAGCCCCCTCCTTGTAGATAGTGCCCCCCGTAGATTGTGTCATACAGCCTCTCTCTAGACAGTGCCATAATGCTCCACCTCCTCCTTGTAGATTGTGTCATACAGCCCCCCACCTCCCACTTGTAGACAGTGCCCCCAAACAAAAAAAAATTGTACTCACATAGGCCCTGTTCACATGACGAACTGAGCTGCTCCACAATGGGATCCTTGCATAAACCGGCGTGATCCTGTAGTCCAGTACAGTGTTTCCCGACCTTTTCGGACTTGAGGCACCACTGGAAAAATAAAAATTTCCTCAGGGCACCCCTACCAAAAATTGTTTTGAGAAAGACAGAAAAAGGCTAAAAACAAGCACTACACTTATAGGGTATGTTCTCACAGCGTTTATTGTAAGACAAAAAAAAATCTGCCTCAAAATTCCTTCAGGAATGTTGAAGCAGATTTTGAATTTACAGCGTTGTTTGACCTTTATTTTTTTTGCGTTTTTTTAAGCCGTTGAAGCTAATACAAAAGACGCAGGCAAAAAAGCACCAAACGGGTGCCGCAGGTATTTTCTGCCTCCTATTTTAATTGGAGCTCAGAGGTGGAAGCCATTTGAAGACGATCAGCCCCCCCACTTATAGTAAAATGACCATCACCCCGCCACTCACAGTAAAATGACCATTAACCCCCCACTCACAGTAAAATTACCATCTGCCCTCCGCTCACAGTAAAATAACGATCAGCCTGCCACTCACAGTAAAATAACAATCAGCCCGCCCCTCACAGTAATATGACCATCAGCCCGCCACTCACAGTAAAATGACCATCAGCACGCCACTCACAGTAAAATGACCATCAGCCTGCCACTCACAGTAAAATGACCATCAGCCCGCCACTCACAGTAAAATGACCATCAGCCCGCCACTCACAGTAAAATGACCATCAGCCCGCCACTCACAGTAAAATGACCATCAGTCCCCCACGCTCACTAAAGTGACCATCAGCCCGCCACTCACAGATTCCCCCTGTAGATAGTGACACACAGCCCCCCAGTGGGTAGTGCCACACAGCCCCCAGTGGGTAGTGCCACACAGCCCCCAGTCGGTAGTGCCCCACAGCCCCCAGTCGGTAGTGCCATACAGCCCCTAGTCGGTAGTGCCACACAGCCCGCTTTAGGTAGTGCCACACAGCCCCCTGTAAATAGTGCCACACAGCCCCTTGTAGGTAGTGCCATACAGCCCCCTGGTCGGTAGTGCCACACAGCCCCCTGGGACGTAGTGCCACACAGCCCCCTTGTAGGTCGTGCCACACAGCCCCCTGGTAGGTAGGGCTACACAGCCCACTGTAGGTAGTGCCAGACAGCCCCCTTGTAGGTAGTGCCACACAGCCCCATTGTCGCTAGTGCCACACAGCCCCCTTATAAGTAGTGCCACACAGCCGCCTTGTAGATAGCACCCCCCCTTCCTGTAGATAGCACCACTGTATCTCCCTGAAGGAGTGGAGTCCCTGTGTGGCCGTGGATTCCGCTCCTAGACGGAGTACTTGATGTCTCTGTCCATATATGGACAATGACATCAGGGGCAACTCCTGAAGCAGAATCCCCGTCCATTCCAGGAGAAGCCCCTGTTGTCTGTGTCCATTTATGGGCAGTGACGTCACTGGCTTCTCCTGGAGTGGAATCCCGGGTCACAGAGTCGGCAACGCTGTGGTCGGGGATTCCACTTTAGGAGTTACCCCTGATGTCATTGTCCATATATGGACAGAGACATCAAGCGCTCCGTCCAGGAGCGGATTCCCCTATGCTGTGACCGGGGATTCTGCTCCTTCAGGGAGCTACAGTGGCGCTGATAGATAGCAGAGCAGGGAGATAACTCCCTGCTCTACTATAGTGGCGTCGCTACCGTTGTTGCAGTGGCTGCTAGCGGCACCGCCAGCCATGGGCCATCCCGACGAGCAGCACGGGTAACCTCATGCTCGGTGTCGCCCCTGGCAGCCATAGCGGTAGCGACGCCACTGAGTGAAGAAGCGCCCGGGTGGAAAGGCGGCTGCAGAGTCGCCGGGCCCGGGCACTTCTGAAACAAGCAGGAGGAAGGCAGCCAGCGCAGCGCCCCCTTCCACCTTCTGGAGTGATGCGCCCTGTGAAATGGCACAGGTTGCACACCCCTAAGGCCGGCCCTCTACGCAGACTGCTCACGGTAGCAGGAGCAATAAGTGGCCTGGCATTGTCCTGTTGTAAAACGGCTTCTGGGACACTTTGGAGAAATAGCCGTACCACTGGTTCCACGACCAAATCAATATAACGCCGAGCTGTTAGTGTACCTGAAATGAAGACTAGAGGGGTCCGGCTACCATACATTATGCCACTCCACATCATAATCTCGTAAGAAGGACCAGTGTGACGTTGCCTTGTGAAAGCCTCTACATGGGGTTGCCCACATGGTCAATTTGCAGCTATCATTGCGTCTTGGACAAAGAGAGACTCATCGCTGAAGGAGATAGACCTTTATTCCTGCCTACATTGCCGTCTTGCTGTGCACCATGATAACCTTTGAAAGCGGTGGCATGTGGTCAATGGAACTCCTGTAGCTGGACGTCTGGCTCATAGTCCAATGTCGTGCAAACATCATCTGATGGTTCGTGTCGACACTGGTTGCCACCCTAGGCTTGGGATGTGACATCCAGTTTCACTTGCGGTATAGAATGGATCACTATGCGCCATTCTTCCAATCAGACGATCAGTCCATGCAGAGGTTCGCCTCTGTGCACCTCTTGCCGTTATTTCTGTTCGTTGTTGTTCTCCCAACTTCCGGGACACGCAACGTTGAACAGTGCTGACATCTCAGCCTAGGCAATCTACAAGAGTGATAAACCAAGGTCTCTCAGTTCAAGGATTCTGTCCATCTCAGTTCGCGACAAGCGGTGATAACTGGCATGTTAATGAAAAGGAGGCATTACAAAATCATCCTACACCACTTGATCCGTGAGATGTTTGCTTTCAATATGGCTTTTATGCCCTCCCACATCTCACAGATTGGAGCTAGGTGCTTGAAAATTTGATCATTTTCAGATCTTAGCGACACCTGCTACTTCCTCAACTTGCATAACTTTACGGCTTGCCATTCTTGGTGTATCAATTTCAATGTTGAGGAGTGTGTATATATATATATATATATATATATATATATATATATATATATATATATATGTATACTAGTCTTTCGGCTATGGCTATGGGTATGTTCACACGCCAACGTCCATTACGCCTGAAATTACGGAGCTGCTCCTGAATTTCAGACGTAATTGCTCGTACCCGCGTTTTTCGCGGCGTCAATTACGGCCGTAATTGGAGCTGTTTTTCAATGGATTCAATGAAAAACGGCTCCAATTACGCCCCAAGAAGTAACATGCACTTCTTTGACTCGGGTGTCTTTTTACGCGCCGTCTTTTGACAGAGGCGCGTAAAAAAAAAGCCTGTCTGCACAGAACATCGTAAGACCCATTGATTTCAATAGGCAGATGTTTGGAGCCGCATTTTCGGACGTAATTCGAGGCGTAAAACGCCCGAATTATGTCTGTAAATAGGGTGTGTGAACATGCCTTAACAGTTAATGAAAACCCAAAATTGAGACTCTCAGAAAATTAGAATATTATATGAGCCCAATTTCAACAATTATTTTTAATTCCCGAAATGTTGGCATACTGAAAAGTATGTACAGTATATGCACTCAATACTTTGTTGGGGCTCCTTTTGCATGAATTACTTCATCAATGTGGCGTGGCATGGAGGCGATCAGCCTGTGGTACTGCTGAGGTGTTATTGAAGCCCAGGTTGCTTTGCCAGCGGCCTTCAGCTCGTCTGCATTGTTGGGTCTGGTGTCTCTCATCTTCCTCTTGACAATTCCCCATAGATTCTCTATGGGGTTTAGGTCAGGCGAGTTTGCTGGCCAGTCAAGCGCAGTGATACTGTGGTTAATAAACCAGGTATTGGTACTTTTGGCAGTGTGGGCAGATGCCAAGTCCTGCTGGAAAATGAAATCACCATCTACATAAAGCTTGTCAGCAGAGGGAAGCATGAAGTGCTCTAAAATTTCCTGGTAGATGGCTGCATTGACTCTGGACTTGATATAACACAGTGGACCAACACCAGCAGATGGCATGGCTCACGAAACCATCACTGACTGTGGAAACTTCACTCTGGAGCGCAAGCAACTTGGATTGATGCCTCTCCACTCTTCCTCCAGACTCTGGGACCTTGATTTCCAAATGAAATGCAAAATTTTTTTTCATCTGAAAACAGGACTTTGGACCACTGAGCAGACCAGTCCTTGTAAAGGCTTAGGAAACCTTTGCAGGTGTTTTGTGTTGATTTGCTGATTAGAGTGTGACCCCATGAATCTACAATCTTCAACTTTTACCCAATATTCTAATTTTCTGAGAAACTAAATTCTACGTTTTCATTAACTGTTAGCCATAATCATCAATATTAAAAGAAAAAAATGCTGGAAATAGATCACACTGTGTGTAATGAATCTATATAATATGAGTTTCACTTTTTGAATTGAACAACTGAAATAAATTAACTTTTTGATGATATTCTAATTAATTGAGGACTAATATATATATATACCTCTTGCTATATATGTATATATATATATATATATATATTTATTTAATATACAGATGTAGCCAAGTTTATCTGAAAACCCATTGAAAAATTCAAGTTAAAGACACTGTGTTTTTAGTGCGGTAAAAGTCAAGCTCAAGATGCCTACATCTATATATATATATATATATATATATATATATATATATATATATATATATATATATATATATTTATATACTGTGTGTGTGTGTATATATATATATATATATATATATATATTTATACACATATATATATATATGTGTATATATATGTATAGATATTTATTTATGGCATATTAATATCCAAACCGGTTACCAGGATGCAGTAGGTCACTTTCCTTTGATGCTTAGTATGTTTTATATTATTTGTCCTAGTTGAACCTGTTTAGAATGCTCAACTGTTTACAACACAAAAGGAAAAAAATTGTGTTTAAAATCTGCTCATGTATTAGCTACAGTCTGAATTTTGATGAACAGAGAATATCAAATGTGACTTGTACAATGCTACTACAGTGTACCTCTACATGTAATCAATAAACTAACTGTTGATTTTTTAATTTTTTTATTATGAGATCACAACTTTGGCAGACAGGAGTCGGCCGTCGCAAACGTTGTTTGTGTTAATTTTTTAAACAATGGTCGTCTGAAATGGCCAAAATGATCCATTTCGGGTAATTTTTATATCATGTGTATGGACAGGTTTACATTACACCAGGCCAATCAATCACCTGCCCAGGCGGTATTTACACTGGGAGACTGGTAAAAGTCAATACATTTTCTTGGCAATAGCAAGTGATGGCAATTTTGCATAATAAGACAGTGCATGTGCAGTCAGATTGCTTCCTATTTGGATTGGATACTATTCCTTTGCAAGGCCGTCCAGCCCTAGGAAAGTCAGCAGCATCAGAACTAGGTCAAGTGTGATAATTGAGCAGAAGATTGCAGTGGGCAAGGAAACAGAGAGCTAGAGAACCTCACATGCAGCAGCCGAAAATGTGCACACTACCTGCCCACAGTCAGTCAAAGAAGGATACTGAATAAGTAAGGCAAGGTATACACACACAGTTTTGATGCCGTATTTGGGGCAGCACCAGAAATGGATCCAAGATATATTGCAATAATTATATATTTGCAATGATTTACCAAAATTTATAAAGTTAGTTAAGATAACAGGTACAATTAAAGATAGTTACATAGTGACATAGTTGATAAGGTTGAAAAAAGGCACTGGTCCAACCTATGAAGTCCAATCTATATTCCTACAGCGCTTATGCAGAGGAAGGCAATAACCAAGGTGAGGCAATTGCCAATTGTTTCATATAATAGGGGAAAAATGCCTTCCCAACTCCAACTCTTGAACTTATTGAACAAATCAAACAACAGAACATTTTGTGGCAGAGTTCCTTTGTTTCACTGCTAGAAGATATAGTGGCCTATTTTTTTTTATTTTAGCTATTGGTCAGGTGATCTTGCTCTTTAAGTTATTTGATCAAACATTCAATAATATTTATGACATTGAAAATAAATTAATTTGTAATTTTTATTTATGCAGATTAGCCCAGCATCATCTGCTGCAACCTTAAGTGACAAAATAAGGTTCCCTTCTTTTCTACGAACCGTTCCAAGTGATACACATCAAACAAGAGCAATTATGGAACTGATAAAAACATTTCAATGGAACTGGGTTGGAATAATTTCAAGTGATGATGATTATGGACGATCAGCTCAGGATATTTTGAATAGTCTTTTTAAACTTGAAGGAATATGCACAGCCTTCTCTAAAACAGTGCCATCCTATGTAGATCATCCACTTCTGCACGCCTCTTTAGAAAGTGCATTAAGTGATATAAGTGGTAGTTCAACAAATGTTTTGATTGTCATTGCAAAAGGTCCCATTGTCACCAAACTTATTAAAGAATGTATTAAACGGAATATTTCTAAAATTTGGATTGGCAGTGACAGCTGGTCAAATTCAAAGGAAGTTATGAGTATTAAAAACATTGAAATGGCTGGTACTTTTCTTGGACTAAATTTCAAAATGGCCTATGTTATGGGATTTAAAGACTATCTAAGCAACTTGCAATCTCCAGGCGATGAAGCCATTAACTATTTTCTTGAAGAATATAAAGAATTAAGATTTAATTGTACGGAAGAATACAGGGAATATCTGCTGTGCGTTAATTCGTCATCGGAGAACTGTGTTTTTAATAGTGATTTAGAACTTAAGTCCCCCTTTGCATGTCAAATGAATCATTCTTCTTTTGCAAATGATGACTACTTGGTGAACAATATTGAATGGAGTAAAACATACAGTACACATCTTGCTGTTGTGGCAATAGCAAATGCTTTATCTAAGGTTTTGTGCACAAATGGAATTTGTGAAAAGAACTTTGACTTTTCACCAAGTCAGGTAAGATAAATACTCATAAATAGTACATTGGAAAGCCAGTGATATTACATTTTTCTCAGTAGAGTTATTATAAAATGATATCTAATCTATATTGCTAAATTGAATAATAAAGTTGAAACGTAAGTCGGATTTAGACAACAAAGAATTTGCACAATGTCCAACTTAATATCTGCCAATGGCTCAGCCTTTCCTAACTGAACTTCAGAGGAACCTAAACAGGGATTGCTCAATAACAGCAATCTCTGCCACTTTAGGAGGGTAGTGGCGCAATGCAGCAGTTACTGCTGGAAATTGATCTCCATTAACACCATTGATAGAGTTTCCATTAGACGCAAGAGACGGACTGCACTGGAAGAAAGGAAGGCTGCTCCTCATGGGCAGTGCCATACTAGAGTTGCTGCAGTGGGTGTTATTGCAGTAGTTTAGTCAATACTTTTATGCATGTAATGTGATGTTTTTTTTTTTTTATTCTGTGCTATTTATATAAATATATTTCTGTCTAAAATAATGTGTTTACATACATAAGGGACATGTTTTTGATGGGAATTAATTAATCAGTGGCCCCAAGGGCTTTGTACTTAATGACTTCTGAGATGTAGATATGATATTGCCACTATTAACTGAATCATTTGCCTGCCCCTATGTTCAGATTCTTTACATGAGCCTTTCCAGAAGCAAGTAGAGCTGAAGGGAGTGAAGAGGCCTTAGAGAAATTTCAGTACGACTTGGTAGATAATATAAAAGGGAGTTTCCAGTTTCAATATTCTGAATCTCAATTAATAATTATGCAGAATTAGCCAACATACATTTGGCTTATATATCTCTTCTTCTAGTCATTGAATGGGAACCTACAGATGTAGCAATCCTTATCTTGACTTTGATGACTTGCTGCAGCGTGATAACTTATCATTTAAGCTATTGAAAACCATTGGAAAAGTCAAGTTAAAGATCGCTACATCAGTACATTGGTTACTTCCAAAAGCTGAAAATTTGTCCTGATCATTTGGTGTTGACACAGGTACACGGCTCATTTATTAGTAACAATACAGTTACAAGAGCTGTCTTTTGTAACGAGTCATGCAACTCAAAATGGATTTGACAGCTAATTATGTTGCCCCAGGTAACGGCAGCATACAACAGGGGCAAGCCAACTTCCTATTACCCAAAACGGAACAAAAATATTGTGCCATTTGGCTAATAAGAGCGTTTAGAGACTATACCAGACTAAATACACTACATTTCCGTCCCTCACACTGCCCGTTTTGGTGGGAATTGATGGCTGGCTGCTGTGTATCTGCAGTCTCAGACAGTGAGGAGGGTGGGAGAAGGCGGGCGGAGCACTCCCCTCATAAATGCAAGGGACTCATAACAATGAATCCAGTGTATTCTTTAATCGCTCCTAATATCTAATCTTTATAGCAGTTAATGCTTAATTTTTCTGAAACAGAGCATCATAGCCCCTACGTCAACATAAAATGATAAAACGTTAACTTTTTGCAGCCACCACTAAGAGCTTACTGTACAGTTTTTTATTATTTATTTAAATCTAGAAATGTATGCAGTAAGCTCCTAAGCTCAACTTTGTTGTGGCTTTAGGCAGCCAGGATGTTATACTTTAAAGGGGTCGCAGCACCTTCAAACATCTGATCGGCGGGGATGCCAACAGTTGCGCCCCCACCGATCTAATATTGATGGCCTATCCTAAGGATAGGTCATCAATTTTAATAACCCAAATAACCCCTTTACTTAATCACAAACTGATTAGATATATTAAGAAATAATTCCCACTCCTCTAAGGGAATTTGCTTGGTAGTAGCTGCCAAAGTTGATCTCCAAAGACCAAGCTTTTTAGCTTAGATGCTAAGAAAACATTCAATAAAGTTTTCTGGGCCTTCCTAATACATCTCTTGCTTTTTTTAACTTTAGGACCACCGTCTAAATACGTACCCTATACATTTGCAACAAAGAACATGACAAGGCTGTCCCCTTTTCCCTCTCCTTTTTAATTTGTTACTTGATCCATTGCTGTGCATGATACATTAGGACACAAGTGTTCAGGAAGGATGTTAAAATTAATGCTAAAGAGATACATTCCTCGGCATTCGCCAATGATGTTTTGTTGCTTCTTTCCAATCTTAGACAAACACTTCACTCAGTCTTATCACTCGATACAAGGTATGGCCCTCAATCAAGTTTTACTAATAATCTAGATAAATCTGAAGCCTTAGGGTCCTATTACATTGACCAACATGGGTCGTGTAAATGAGCGCCGACCAACGAGACAGCTCATTGATCGGCACATATTTGCTCCTTTCACATGGAGCAATGATTGCTTATGTATAGGGACGAGCACTTGTTACTCCGATTGCTCGACCACATAAATTTTCATAATGTCGGCAGCACTTCTCCCTGTTTATACAGGTTGATGTGCTGCCGACAACGATGATTTTTAATGCTACTTAAAAGAGCAGATCGGCTGATAAACAAGCGTTTGCTTGTTCATCGGCTGATCGTTGCCCTATTAACACAGGGCAATGATCAGGACCTGTGTAATAGGACTTTACTCCTGATAAGGTCATCACCCCCTTCTAGTGCTAGTGGATTGACACTCAATTGGGCACAATACAATATTACATACTTGGGTGCCATTTTAACTAGGTATCCACACAACTCTATGCCGAAAATGTTATTTCTTATATAGCTCACCTAAAACAGTTACTCCTTCCCCAGTAATTCTGTACTCTTTCAATTTCCGGTAGAGCGAATCTTCTGAACTTGGTGCCATTTCCCATATTGTAATACCTTATAAATGTGAATTAAGCTTAACTTGTATTGAGGTTCTTGTATAAAAATTAGCAACCAGTCATATGCTTGCCTATATTTCTTTCCTTTATTTGCAAATTCAGAAACTTCCAGTTATGACTTTTCAGTTCAATATATGATATTTCTGGAATATTAATAAAACATAACATTGTCTTATGCAGCTACTTGGAAAACTAAGGAATGAGACTTTTCTCTTCGAGGGTGAAATTTTTAACTTTGACTCATCTGGCGATTTCTTAATTGGATATGATGTGATTACTTGGCATGTAACGAACACATCTAACGAAATAAGGATTGTTGGTAAATATGAAATATCAGAAAACAAGATCAGCATAAACAAGAGCTTACTTCAGTGGAACACAAAATATAATCAGGTAATAAAATGACACACTATAATACAGTGTTGCAGAATAATGAAGGAAATATTGACAAATTGATTTGATTAATTACTTTTATTTTTATGACAATAAGCTGGCAAAATCATTTTTCTATACACCTGTAAAGTGTAAAGTATAATGAGCCTATATTTGTGTATTAAAGCACTGCATACTGCATAACTAACAATTCCAATATGCACGGGTAACAACAAGAATGGGATAACACTAAGAGAACATTTGCAAGACTGACATGGGATAAACTAACAATAGTTCAGACAGTGGCTGAGGCTTTGGCATGGATGGAGGTGGGTGCAGCAGGTTACGCCAGACGTGGCGGATGACAGCAGGTGCAGCAGGTTGCGCCAGACGTGGCGGATCACACTGGACGTGGCAGACGACAGCAGATGTAGTAGGACACGACTCCAACACTAACAGGCTCAGGAACAAGAACACAGCACGGGATACAGAATACAGGTTCCAGGGCATGGGTAACTTCAGGAACATGATAACACTAAGGAACCATTTGCAAGACTGACATAGGATAAACTAACAGTGCTCAGGCAAGGATTAGAAGGGCAGGGCCCTTTTTTATAGGGAATCATGGGCAGTTGATGATGATGATTCCATTTGTGCTCGTGCTGACCCTTTAAGGCAGACCGGAGCGGAAGTAAGCGCTGGCGTCTCCTGGGACAGATCACAGATCCATGACTGCGGCCGCCGGGGGGGGAGTAAACCCGACGGTCCCGATGGTCCGCGGCCACGGACGCTTCACATACAATTGTCTAAAATGTCTTGGGTACTAAGCCAAACCCTGAAAAACCACCCCATAGCATTATCCCTCCTCCACCAAACGTTATAGACCCAGACTAATCCATCAGACTGCCAGAAGTGTGATTTAGCATTCCATAGTTTTTCTGCTCCAACGTCCAGTGGCGGCGTGCTTGACCACTCCATCCGACCCTTGGCATTGTGCTTGGTGATGTAAGGCTTGCATGCAGCTGCTCAGCCATGGAAACCCATGCCCTGAAGCTCTTGGGGAACAAATTTTGTGCGTATGTTAATGCCAGCGGAGGTTTTGAACTCAGCAGTCAGTAGATCGTTGGCGACTTTTATGTACTATACGCCTCAACCCGCTCTGTAACTTTACATTGTCTGTCATGAGTTGCTGTAGTTCCTAAACACTTCCACTTTGCAATAATTCCACTCACATTTGATCGTAGAATATCTAGAAAGGAAGAAATTTTACGAACTGACTTGTTGCATCAGTGGCATCCTATTACAGTACTATGCTCATATTCAGTGAGCTCTATAATATAACTCATTTGTTCAAAAATGTTTGTAAAGGCAGACTGCATGGCCAGGTGCTGGATTTTATACACCTTTGTACGTTATGTATAGTATTGCTGAAAAAAAAATTTGAGGTCAAATATAGCCACGTCACCATCCAGGTTAATCCTAGCGGCAATTAAGTAATATCTGTCAGTTGCCCTGATAGTGTGGTTTATAATATTTATCTAATATCTAAATTTTCCTAGTCACCATAAAATAGTTGACGATCAAGGTGTATTATGGACATCCGATCTGAGCATATGAAGAGCATAAGGTGCCATGTAATGCAAAGCATCTATGTGGCCAAATGTCCAAAACAATCTCCATTAAATAGACACGAATTCTCTTGATATATAAATCTTGAAGTAAGGAGAAAGTAAGAGTAATGCCCCTATCCACTGATATTGGGGTGGGAGTCAGGCAAATGAAACAGCCAAAAGTCAGCTGATCATTCAGGCCCTTGGGTGCAACAGTTTTAATTCTGAAGATTCAAGAGGTCTCCCTCTACAGGATATTTTTATCCCAGTTCTCCTTTCTTCCTGACAGTCTCACTAATTCAATCCACATAAACCTGTGAATGTAGTATATAATAGTTGAATTGTTACAAGTGTAAGCTGTTATACCAGGTGTACACCACCATTAGTAATAAATAATTCATAAAAAATGTTGGATCTTCAAAGAGGTCTTTCTAATTTAGGTTGGTTTATTAATTGGGAACATCCAACCTATCGATTCCGAAGGGTAATAATTTTACTCTATTTTATTTTGTGTACTCTGCAATATCTTAGATATACTTAATAAAAGTAAAATTTTAGTGCTATACCAGCTTTTCCCAACCCCTTTTCCTTTTTCATTTCAATCCACATAAACCTAACACAGTTGGTGTCACCGTTGTGTAGACTGTTTATATGTCTGGCCAGGGGTGTATCCTTTGCTTTCAAAATGTCTGAGATGTGCTCCCCTATGCTTCTGTGGCATTCATGAATTGTTTTCCCAATGTATTCAATCCCACAGGAACGTGTGGCCTTATAAATCACCCCACGGAAACGGCAGTTAACAAAACCACAGATCTCAAACTACTCATTTGTGATGCTGCTGGTGAAGTTCTTGCCTGTTTGTAAAAATTTACAAGCGATGCAACCACTGCAGCAAAATCCCCCCTTGATTTGTCTCTGCAGCCACGTACCCTCGTTTGCTGGAGGCTGAAAGTGGCTGTGGATCAACCTGTCCCTAAGGCTTCTTCCCTGTCTGTATGACACCTGTGGTGTGGCACTGATGACACTTGTGATGTTTAATATATTCCAATGTCATAGTAAAAATCTCCCTGTGTGATTTAGATGCTCCATTAAATATCCCAATCAGTCTGACTATTTTTTCTTCCTCAGACTTCTTTTGAGGTCTCAACAACTGTGTATATTCACTATTTAGTGCATGTTCGTAAGCCTTTCTCAAAACATTATCTGGGTAGCCACATTCAGAAAAACATAATAAATCCCTCGCTTGTAGTATAAAGTTTTTTCTGTTTGAGCAGTTGCTCCTTAACCTGAGATACTGACCTCGGGAGATCACCTTCTTTAAAGGAAAGGAGCGGCTAATTTCCCACCTCAATTAGGAATTTGTGGAGGTTGGTTTTGAAATGGTTTCAAGAAATGGAAGAAAATCTCTATGGAATTCAAATGTGAAGCTGAAACCAATGGGGTTTATGTTAAGTTGCCCTACAAATTGTGGAAAGGACTCCTTTGTGCCTGTCCAGATGCGAAAATATCTTTAATGTACTGTGCCCACAGCCCTACATTATCGATTCTCTCCAATTTGGATTCCTCAAGACAAGAGTCTTTTCCCACTAGCCCAGGAAAAAGTTTGCACACAAATGAGCACGAGAATTCTCCATTGCAGTTCCCATGAGCTGATAGTAAAAATGATTGTTGAAGAAAAAAGTTGTTTGTGAAAGTGAATTCCAGAAGGTAGAGAACAAATTGGTTGTAGGCAGAGTACTGGCAACCTCTGGTATTTAAAAAGTGCTCAACTGCCTTCCTGCCAAAGTCATGGGGAATGAACGAATAGAGTGCTTCAAAATCAATAGATGCTAGTCGCGCCCCTCCCCATCCACTCAGATCCCCTCTAATTTACAGAGCAGGTCCCCTGTGTCCCTAGTGTGAGAAGGTAGTTATAGTTATTTGCATCACATGGCACCTAATGCTTTTCATATGCTCAGATAGGATATCCATAATACACCTTGACCATTAACTATTTCCTTGGGACTATGAAAATTTAGATATTAAATATATGGCATTATAAACCACACTATCAGAGCACTGACCGTTATTACGTAGTTGCCACTTGGATTTACCTGAATGATTCCTACGATATGTAAAGCCCAAAAAAAAACATTTCAGCTGTGCTATGCAAAGCGTAAACAATGGCATCAGAATGGTATAATAAGAGATCCTTGGTGATGCGTGTGCAACATGATCTGAACTTTACATTCTGACAATATACGCTATTCTTATGTTTAATCTGAAAAATGTCACTGCACTTTAGCATATCGATAAACCTATTATTTAGGTATGTTCTGTCTGTTGTTGCACTAACTGATGCTGTTCAGCATCTTTATGGAGGTATGCAGCAGCAAGCACCACTGTGATGATCTGGACGTCACAATATGACGTCACATGACACTTTAAACCAGGCGTCGTAGGGGATACGCCACCTGCACAGGTATAGTAGAGCAGATGCAAGACTGCTTTGACAATAGTGCCATAGGCACATTGTAGTCCGTGGTTATAGCAAGCTGCTGTGAGATTCTCCGCCCAGAGCCAAATTGCCTTTCCGTCCCTCTGGTTCCCTGATGAATGGAGGAAATGCGTTGGGACATAGGGACTACGCTAATGTTTCCGTGAGAAAAACCATAAACTTTATGGAACGTAAATAAGCGGAAACCAACTGCAACAGAAGTATTGCCATTTAAATCAATGGTAATGCAGACAGAAGCTATAGTTTCCGTTTGGCTTTTCGTCCATCGGTTCTTCAGAAAGGTTGAACAGAACCAATGATTGGAAACCAAACGCTGATGTGAACAGGCCCTGATCCTGGCAATATGGCTTTTCCTGTGAATTTAGGTATGTGTATTTTAAAATGTTTTTAATTCATATGTTTATTGATTTATTATTTTGAAGGTTCCTTTTTCAAATTGCTCAAAATCTTGTATTCCTGGATATTATAGAAAATACTCTTACATAAGCTGCTGCTATGAATGTGTCGCTTGTGCTAAGGATTATTACTCACCTGTATCTGGTAAGTGATATATTAATTGTCTTGGAATGCACTGCCTTGGCTTCTAATACAGATATGACCTATGTGGACTATGGGGAGCTTAAGAGATTGTCTCATTATAACAACCCCTGTCCTTATACCCTTTAAAGGCATAAGTATGCATGTCATAGCCGAGGTTGCCCAAGTGATAACAGCTAATCGCCAGTGTTTATTAAGCTAGACCCGCAGCGATCAGTTGATTGCCAGGCATCTTCAATATAGAAAGGGGTTGTTGTGCTAAGATAGCTCCCTTACTACACACTTCACACTTTTATGGATTTCTATTTTATATCTATTAATTTTTTTGCATAAAACTATAAAAAAATTGTACTATATATAAAACCTGTACCTTCTGCAACTAAAGCTAGTAAAACATTACTATACAGTATGACTTTTGTTATATTGGGTCCCAATAAATTCCGCTGGATCCCATTGATTTAGGGCTCATTCAGACGAGCGTGTATCACGTCCATGTGACGGCCGTTAAAACAACGATCGCCACATAGACTCATGTGTTTCAATGGGACTGGTCACACGACCATTGTTTAAACGAAGCGTGTGACGAGTCCTTAAAAAATAGGACATGTCCTAGTTTTTGTGTTTCCCGCATCCCTACATAGACTCTAGTCTATGGGGGATGTGTGATAACGCATCCTGCAGTTTTTCACATCTGAGGTTGGCCACGTTCATGTGAATGTAGCCTTACAATGGGGGTTTCTGGCAAGGTTCTGCTTGGTTTGAGGGCAAAAATAGAAACTTTAGACTACATTTTTTTCACTGTTAAAAAATATACCTGTACCCCTGATGGAAATAGTAAAATGGTAATGTGAACAGAGCCTTAGATAATGATCCATCTTATATGTTCTTGCCATGTTTGTGTGGGTTTTCTTTGGTTACCATTTCCTCTCACATTGTAACAACTTCAACTACCTTGATTTGACTGGTTTAACATGTCTTTGCAGTAAATATTTATTTAGAACAAGTACCAGATTATTGCATATCTAATTTTTTTTTTTTCCAGATATGACTGAATGTCTAAAGTGTCTTACTTGGCAATGGTCTACTAATGCAAGTGATCAATGTACAAACAGGACGATTGAATATTTTGAGTGGAAAGACCCATTTGCTATTTCTCTGGTGACTTTTGCGGCGATTGGATTTCTGCTTGTGATAATCACAGGAGTTTTCTTTTTTAAACACTTTGATACTCCGGCAGTTAAAGCAGCGGGGGGCCATTACACATTCTTATTGATGATATCATTACTAGTTAGTTTGGTGAGCATAGGGTTTTTCATTGGAGAACCAAACAACACTATCTGTAAAGTTAGACAACCTCTCTTTGGTATCAGCTTCACCATTGCTGTATCTTGTATTTTGATCAAATCTATCCGAATCCTTTTGGCATTTGAATCTGCCAAAAGAGGAGAAGTTTTAGTCAAATTAAATTACGTGCCTGTTGTTATTATTATTACATTAACTGGTGTCCAGGTGCTTATTTGTACACTATGGCTGAAGATGAATGGACCTTATCGTCAAGACTATACAGTAAATGACGTCATAATACTTAAGTGTGGTGAAGGTTCATATGCAGCATTCGGCATCATGCTTGGCTTTATTGGGTTACTTGCATTAATCTGTTTCCTTCTTGCTTACAAAGGTAGAAAATTACCAGAGAGATACAATGAGGCTCGAAGTATCACATTTAGCATGCTGGTCTATATGTTTGTGTGGATTGTCTTTATCCCAATCTATATAAACACCATAAGTGACAAGTATCTTTCAACAGTACAAGCTATTGCCATATTAGCCTCAATATATGGAGTTATAGCTTGTCATCTTTTACCAGGTTGCTATATATTAGTTTTTAAAAGAGAAACTTGCACCCGAGAAAAATACCTTCAGAGGATTTTTTCATTTTATAGATCTCAAAGAAAGGTGCAGTCATGTTATAAAGAGAATTTAAATCTAGAAGTACCTGCTGCTACTCTAAAGTCAAATATTGTAGCCACCCAGGAACCTCAGATGACTTTGAGTTTCCCAGCTGCAGTAAGAAAAAGACATAATAGCTGTTAATATGACTGTTTACCAATCATATTGATAATTCCAGTTGTGGAGTTCTTAAAATACCACTTATTTTTGTCCTTTTTTTAATATGATATTTTATGATTATCCAGAATTTAATTAAAGGGGTTGTCTTGTGAAGGCAACCCCTCTCCACATGCTCTGGTATAGAATATGGATGTTATAGACAGGAGTTCTTTGCTCGGAAACCCCTCTATGAGCCAGAACGGAGAGCTGCTCTGTAGGAGCTGCTACCACTCTGGCAGACCTACATGGTTGGCCATTCATTTGAATGGCCAACATGTAATGCTACATGTTGCCTTCAGCAGGCGCTAGTTAGTGTTGGTTCATATGTATATCAGTTGTATCCAGCCAGCGCTTTTGTGCTTGAGCATATCTAATGGGAAAACTTGTGCACTTTGTGTACCTGTTTGACATCCATGGGGAAAAGGGACATATGTGAATAGGCCCTAACAGGTTAGTGTACTGATCACAAAGAATAAAAAATTCAGAAGGAAATATTAAGTGAAATATGATCAGTATTAGACAAATTGGGATGTGCTGTAAAATCATTATGGGTCATGAAACAGAAGTGTCCAACACATTGTTGTAATAAAACTGTTCACATACAGTATAGGTTTGCCAAATTTGTGTGTATGTGCTCATATAGGCCTACACATGTGATATGTTTTTACTTCTTATCCTCTTGAAAAAAATTTTTTTTATTGTGAATAGAGTTTTAGTCTCAAATTGTTATATATTTGTCTAAAACGTACAGTATGGAGTACAAATTGTACAATTACCAAATTTTAATTCCTATCAATGTCTACTTACATAAAATACTGTATATGGTTATGGGGCTGTATAATTTAATTTCATAGTACAATACCTATTCTAACAAGCCTTATCAAAAGTATGGTATGTAAAATGTGTAGTGTAAAATTAATAGATATATCTGACAAAGAAAGAGTTAAAACTAATTTTATTACAATAATACATGAAGATTTTAGTTAGTGTACATGTATACATAGAACTTTAAAATGTATAATATATTAATAAATATATGTAAATTAAAGACTGTATTTCCTAAATCTGTATTTTTATTTTGATAACCTAAAGTAAAAGATGCCCATTGTATAAAGAAATAAAAAAAATGTAAAAAAAAAAGGGAAAATTGTTTATTACAGGGTTTTAAACTTCATCAAAAAAGTATTTTAGTTCTGCAATGAAAAAAATAAATAACTTCTTTGTAATATAAACATTGTATTTGTCTTTCTGATATGTTTCTTAGGAAAGAAAAACATCAAAATTGCATACAGATGTGCCCTCCCTTAACTAAAAATGTATACCTCCAGCGGATGCCATCCATCAGCCACCCCAGGGCCGGCTCTAGGTTTATGTAGGCCCTTGGGCGACACATACTTAGTGGGCTCCTTTTCCGGGAATTCAGGGGCAGTAAAATGGTAGAAAACTCTGTGCCCCTATATAAAAGTTAGGCCCCCATATAGAAGTTAGGCCGCCATTTTGTACCCCCATATATTTAGTGCCCTCTCTAGATTGTGTCACACAGTCCCCTCATAGGTATAGCAACACAGCCCCCCTTCCCAGGTGGTGCCACACAGCCCCTCTCCCAGGTAGTGCCACACAGCCCCCCTCCCAGGTAATGCCACACAGCCTCCTCCCTGGTAGTGCCACACAGCCTCCTCCCTGGTGGTGCTACACAGCTCCACTCCTTGGTAATACCACATAGCCCCCCTCCCTGGTAGTGCCACACAGCCCCCTGTTTAGATAACAACATACAGCCCACCCCCAAACAAATAAAACAATAAAATGTTATACTCACCTAGGCCCCGTTCCAGCGACAAACAGAGCTGCTGCACAGCTTCCCCAACACCGACAGGATCCTTGCTTAGGCTGGCGTGATCAAGTGACGTCATCACGCCAGCCTGCACAGGGTTTCCGTCCCTGTACCTGAAAAGGACGCCGATACTATTCAATGTGGCATCGCTACCACCGTAGCGGCTGCTAGCGGCGCCACCGGGCATAAGAGAGTGCCGTGTAGGTGGTCGGCGCGGGCCACCTAATGCCGCGGGCCCTGTAGCAGCCGCTATAGCTGCAACAGTGCTAGTTACGCCACTCGCGAATGAGCAGCCATGACAGCTGCGTCAGCACCTCACGGTGAGTGGGCCCCCCCAAGAGTAGTGGGTGCTGAGGCCGGCCCTGAATTACGCATCACACATGGGCTCCCATAATAAAAAAAAGTATACATTAATGTTTTTTTTACTGGGCTGTGTGAGATTGTATTGATTTGATATCATGACAAATTGTATCATTTTAACGCAATTCCATAAAAATTAAGGGTGGAAAAAACTGTACATGTAATTCTTGAATATTTTTTAAATAATATATCTAGTATAGACGAGTGGCTGTGCATGTAATCTGGCTTCAGGCCTTCGGCTTTGGGAAGATATTGTACAGTAACCCCTGTGCTAGAATTAAGGTTAACAACAGTGTCTCTGCCCCCTTTATCTTAGAGAAAGGGACGTGTGAGCTGTGAACATTGTCACCCCTGTGATTTGCTGTAATTCTTCCTCTGCATCTAGCGATTTGTATTTGCAGTGATTGAGACATTGTGGAATTCAGCTATGGTTATATTTGAGGATAATATTTCACTCTATGCTGATGATATGCTTATACTGTATATCTGGATAACTCTAATATATGGATTCCAATTATTATTAGCTAAATATGCAGCTTTATATATAAAATAGTGTAAGTGCATGAACCAGGCTTATATACACTAGTCCCAATAAATTCACAGATTAAGTATCTAGGAATCAATATCACTTTAAATCCTAACCCCTTCCTGACATTTGACGTACATGTAGCAACTGCGGCATCTAATCCATTAGACAGAATAAGGGGGTTCCTCGTGGGGTACTAATGAGCTGTCTTGGCAGCCTGGGGGCTTAATAGAAGATGGCAAAAGCACAATATACTGCAATACATAAGTACCGTATTGCAGTGTATTGTGAAAGCGATCTAATGATCGCATGTTCAAGTACCCTAGTACAAGTAAAAAAAAGTTTACATTTATTTTAAAAAAAGGTTTTAGGAATAAAGGAATAAATTAATATTAAGAGTAAAAAAGATATATATTTTTCTCCAATTTTCCTCCTAAAATAATTTAAACAATAAAAAAACATAATTGGTATATAACACTAAATTCCGTCCGTAAAAGTCTAATCTATTACAATATAACATTACGGTATTTATCCCGCAAGTTGAACACTGTAAGAAAAAAAACGCCAGAATTTCTGTTTTTTTAGTCTTTAAAAAATGGATCAAATAGTGGTAAAAAAAAATCGAATATACTGTACAAATGGTATTAATGTAAATAAAGTTATGAATCTCCGAATATAACAACACAAAACAAATTTTTTTTAAAAAATATTTTTATTTTGTAAAATTAGTAAAACAAAAAAATATATAAATTTGGTATCATCGTAATGCTATTGACCCAAAGAATAAAAGTTACATGTAATTTTTACCTCATAGTGAACGTTGTTAAAACAAAACCCACAACACAATTGAGAAATTGCTATATGGTGCACTAAAATAAAAATGGACGAGAGGAGGAGGGGGATAAATCTGCCAAACTTGAAGTTATACTTTATAGCCTCAGCTATAATTTCTGTGTAATGCTCAATCTTTCACTTTTTTTCATATAGTACTTATTTTTTATAATAAATTTAATTATGGTAATCTTCTCAAATTACTTTAGAATAATCAACATGATTTTGGTTTCTGTAAGAACTTGCCAACTTGTTTTCTTCTTCAAAAGACTTTTGTGAAAGTGATTAAATTAATGTTTAAATGAATCCATTTTGAGCAGCAGCTATCTTGTCTGGAGTCTGGAGCTTCTTTTGTAGTGAATAAGAAAGTCATTGCTTCTTTAAAGACAAGTTTGTCTGTTTCCAAGTTTGTAAGTTTATCTTTGACCTTGGTTCCCATATGAGGTTTGAAAAGAAGGAAAAGGGGAGGGAGCGAGATGAGAAGGGGAGACATGCTTAAATATGCATGTGAGTATGTCTCCCCATCTTACAAGAATATTCTTGCCAAGAAGGATAGGCCACCTGCAAACCTTGATGTGTGAGGAATTATAATAATGCATTGACATATTCTCATTGGCTGAATCAGAGTTATTATCATATTGTAAATGATTGGCTGAAATCAAGCCTACACCTTTTCTGAAATTATATTATTGTAATTGAGTTTGGCAATAAACCACAGAGGAGTATTTTGGGCATACCAGCAGTGTCTGTGTTATTCCACCTCTCCGATATATCGATGAAACATGATTTGGATCTGGATAAATTCACTGGAATGCGGGTATCAGTTGACATACTCATTACAAATTTCAGTCTAATATATTTTGGCTCAATTGTTGCATTAACAGTTTGGGAGATTGCTTGTCTGATAGCAGTTACTGGGGGCCTGGCGGCATTTGCATCAGTGAATATAAAAAACTGGCCGGTATGTAAGAAGCTTATTCTTACAAACATTCTTCACTCATCCATTGCCGAGGCTGGAATTAGCTCTCATGACTTCACATCTCCTGAACGCAGTAATTTATCCAGCAGTATGAGGTATGTTGAAAGCTTTTTGTGTGACGAATGATTGTAGATACGTATGTTATCTAGAGTTGTTGTTACAGATGTGTAAATCTTGAGGTTCATAGTATGAGAGAATTTTTGCCGGCATTGAGCATTGAAACTGTTAAGATTGTGATAACGGAAGCTGTGAGGAGTGAGTGTGTGACCCATCCTGTGGAATGTGATGATGTAGTGAGGAAAAAAAGAAGAGAAGAGGAACTTTTGCAGAAGTAGAGGGAATCCATTACGTACAGCTGTCTGTATGTAAGATGAGCTGTGTGTAAGATACGCTGAATGCTGTGTAGCGAACCTGCAATGAACTGTGCTGTTTTAGGTCTGTATTGTTATAGGTCTGTTGAAAATTTTGTTTATTATTTGGCTGTTGTGCAGAAACTGTTAAGGATCAAAGAAAATGTTATGCTGTTCTGAGGGAGCTGAGTGTCGGGGACGCCCGACTTGGCGAGAGTCACAGACTACTGACTCGTGCTACATGTGTCCGTAGGTGACACAGTGTCCGTAAGTGACACAATATGTCCGTAGGTGACAAAAACGTACTACAAACTGCCCGTAGGTGGCAGAGTCTGTCCATAGGTGACAGAAAGGTTGGTTGGATATTCATAGGTAATATCCTGTAGTACTTTTAGTACCACAAAAACTTCTGTGGTTAAGTCCTGATAATAAAGAACTCAGGGAGCAGAGCAACAGGGGAAGCCCCATAGTGTGATGTACAGCCAAAGAAGATTGTGACAAACAGGGGAAGAAAGACGCTATAACAGCTAAAAAAGTATCCTGTAATAATCAGGTTCTTTGTCAGGATTTTAATGGTCAAATGGATATATATGGGAGTGCATGTGACAAGTGTAATAAGTGTGTATGCACCATTACCCAGTGCAATAGGGAAAACTTTGAATGTTGTATTGAGTGGTGGTTGATATGTTTCTAGCACATACTGCTAGCTTGACATATTGTGTGTAAGGGTTCTTGAAAAACACCAGCTGTAGGCATTGTCAGACTGGCATAAGGTAGGAATCAGTACAGACTGATTTCTAGCACGCATTTGATAATCCAGCATATAGAGTGTCGTAGTGGTATAACTACCTACACAAATTACAGTGAAGGACATTGGTATTGGCACACACCCAAAGGCCCTTAAAAACCCAGATTACAACCCACAGAGTGAATGACTGCATGGGAAGGACGAGATACTGTATCAAATAAGTTGATTGTTCAAAAATGTAGGCTGTGTGCATGTTAATAAATGGCTGTTTGTGAATAGACAGAGACAGAAAATGAATCCGGAATGCTGCTTATAAGGAATTGATAATGATGATGACTAATGTAGATTGTAATGGGGAGGGGGCTGTGTGATATAACATGTGCAGTGTGAAGTCTGAAAGGCAGACTAATATAAGCTTATATATATTGAGCATGGACTGATAAGACAGGTGACCACAATATTGCATTGATTTTAGATCTATATTGCATGCTCTCATTCTTAACAGCGATAATGTGTAAAATTTTAGTATCTTGTGTATGGGGTGTATGGGGTTAAATTAAGAATCATTCCAGAAAAACATTGGTCTGAAGAAAAGGGGGGTTATGTATGTGAGGAGACAGGAGAAGGCAGACTGCTGGCTGGTTACAGTGTGAGGGAGTGTGCCTTATCTCTACACATGCTGTTCGGTACTTAGTACACAGAGTGAGTAAAATTACAAAATATGGAGTGCAAATTCATGTGATATGATTTAATGTTGTAATGTTTTGAAGTTAATTCAAATGAATTCAAATACAGATATTGTGAGACACAGGGTCTTGAAAATGTATGTACCCCCACTGTTCCCTACTCCCACATATAGTTTATTGGTTTGCAGTAATTAATATGGTCAGATATATATTATTTTCCGTTTTATTGGATAAAGAATTATAATTGTTATTTTAGTTTTTACACATGCAGGCAAGTGCTATAGTACTGCCTAAATATTATTTTTGAAAATATATGATATTTTAAAAGTAAACGGTTGCAAGTTATCTAAAAGATAAAATGTAGTTTTGTCAGGGGAAAGTCATTTATTTTTGTTGTGTATTACAGGGGGCCAAACTAGTGCCCCCAGATAGAGTGTCCAACCTCAACTTGTTGAGATATGCAGTTTTGAACTCTGCTACATTACTTCCACAGAGTCCAAAAGGGGGGGGGGGGGGGGTAGGGATACGTCTCAGTGAGACAACACACAAATTTGTTTTGCATTTGTTTGAATCAATGAACTTAGAGTAGATCGTTTCAGATGCTTTGAGAACGGCAAATATGGCAATGGATATGCTGTGCTGCAGTCACTACGTATTGTGTAAGAGACCATCCCTCTCAAGCAAATCTGCACAAGAGGCTGAGGTGACATAACTCACATATGAGTCTTTACAGATGTAGATGGGAAGGAGGTAAAAATTACCTCAACAGTGTTAATTTTATGTCAGATTTTAGTAAAAATATTTTTTTGTTGTGGTATTAATTTGTGGTATCAATCAGGTATCTATAGGACCTGATGGGGGTGTTATTCTCAAGTGTTCTAGGTTATCAGATGAGTGCGGAGAAATATATAACATTTGGTTTTTATTTTTGAGAATAAATAAGAGTACACCCTTTTAAAATAAGTTTATCTATATGCAACATGGGTTTCCAATGTAAATTTGTAATGTAGAGATACTTCATCATATACAGTATCCACAAGACAGGATACAATGCACGAGGTAAATCATCCAGAAACACCTCTCCTACCTTCTTGTTTATTTCAAGGAGCGGAGCTGGAGGTACTCGCTGAGGCTTGTAACCTGGTAAAAGATAAAACTAGGTACGCTTTTTGGCATCGCCCACAATTATGGGCCGATTGGTAGTAGGACCTTTGTTGGATCATCGAGAAAACCAATTGGGAGCGTAAGAGATGACAGACCTGGCAAGGAGAGTATGTGCAGCCAGATAACAGCAAATTTGCTTGCCCCTGGATTCAATAATGCTGGTTTGTAGTCAGGGCCAGCCTAAGGATAGATGGCGCACTGTGCAAAAATATCTTTCGGCGCCCCACCCCATAATAAAAAAAATGCTCCATAAAAAAAGCATAATTCCCCCCCACAGTATAATGCCTTATATAGTGCCCCCACACAGTATAATGCCCCCATACAGTATAATAATAATATTTAATAATATAATATAACCCCTTCAAGGACACAGTAATTTGTCCTCTAATTGTGCCCACACAGTATTATGCCCCCTAAGTGCCACACATAGTATATTGCCCCCTGTAGTACCCCTACACAGTATAATGTCAATTTAGTGGCCCCCACACAGTATAATGTCCCCTCCCCAGGCTGCCACACACAGCCCCCCTTTGTAGATAGTGCCCACTGTAGATTGTGCCATACAGCCTTCCTTTAGACAGTGCCATATTACCCCCACCTCCTCCTTGTAGATCGTGCCATCAGCCCCCCACCTCCCCTTGTAGACAGTGCCATACATACCCCCACCTCACCCTTGTAGACAGTGCCATACAGCCCCGCACCTCCCCCTTGTAGATCGTGCCATACAGTACCCCACCTCCGTCATGTAGACAGTGCCATACAGCCCCCCCATCTCCCCATTGTAGACAGTGCCCCCCCAAAAAATAATTGTACTCACCTAGGCCCCGTTCCCACGACGAACTGAGCTGCTCCACGACAGGATCCTTGCGTAGGCCGGCATGATCCTGTAGCCTAGTACAGAGTTTCCAACCTTTTCGGTCTTGAGGCACCACTGGAAAAATAAAATTTCCTCATGGCACCCCTACCAAAAATTGTTTAGAGGAAGACAGAAAACAGCTAAAAACAAGCACTACACTCTTAGGGTATGTTCACACAGCGTTTTTTGTAAGGCAAAAGAAATCTGCCTCAAAATTCCTTCAGGAATTTTGAAGCAGATTTTTAATTGACAGCGTTGTTTGAACTTTTTTTTTGTGTTGTTTTTAAGCCGTTTTAGCTAATGCAAAAGACGCAGGCAAAGAAGCGCCAAACGAGCGCCACAGGTATTTTCTGCCTTCTATTAATTTCGATTGGAGGTCAGAGGTGGAAACCACTTGAAGACCATCAGGCCCCCACTCACAGTAAAATAATTATCACCCCACCACTCACAGTAAAATGACCATCAACCCGCCACTCACAGTAAAATGACCATCAGCCCCCCACTACCCCCTGTAGATAGTGCCACACAGTCCCTTGTAGGTAGTGCCACACAGCCCCTTGTAGGTAGTGTCACACAGCCCCCTTGTAGGTAGTGCCACACAGCCCCCTGTAGACAGTCCCACACAGCCCCTTGTAGGTAGTGCCACATAGCGCCTTGTAGGTAGTGCCACACAGCCCCCTTTGTATGTAGTGCCACACAGCACCCTGTAGGTAGTGCCACAAGTACCCTGTAGGTAGTGCCACACAGTCCCTCGGTAGGTAGTGCCAGACAGCCTTGTGGTAGGTAGTGCCATACAGCCACCTGGTAGGTAGTGCCACACAGCCCCCTGGTAGGTAGTGCCACACAGCCCCCTTGTAGGTAGTGCCGCACAGCCCCCTTGTAGATAGCCACCCACTTCCTGTAGATAGAACCACTGTAGCTCCCTGAAGGAGTGGAATTCCCCTGTGGCCGGGGATTCCGCTCCTGGAGCGGAATCCACGTCCAAAGCATTACCGACGCTGTGACCGGGGATTCCACTCCAGGAGAAGCCCCGTCGTCTGTATCCATTTATGGACAATGACGTCAAGGGCTTCTCCTGGAGTGGAATCCCCGGTCACAGAGTGGACGGGGATTCTGCTTCAGGAGTTGCCCCGATGTCACTGTACATATATGGAAAGAGACATCAAGCGGAGAGCTCCAGGAGCGGAAACCACGGCCAAGTTTTATGTAAAGTTCTAGATCCTCGTGCCTTAGCATTGGACTATTGGAGGCATGTGTCAGTGTTATTATTGTGTAAATGATGAACTCCTAAGTTTCCATTGCACAATATTAGTTTTGCTGAGGATTGAACCAGCTGTTTGATAATAAAATTCCGTTTTTATGTATCACTTTTAGTTACTGCCCAATGTGAATGTTTAATATAAAGATGTCATTGTTAATGTTTTTCTTCAACTGAATTATCTGATTAAGATCAAATAATTATTGGGCGATGAAAAGATTGTTCTTTACAGGAAGTGTCCAACTGTTTGATTTGCCTACAGAACAGTCCTGGCAGACTGGTGCCAACCTTATCATCACATGCGCCTCCCACAAAGAGACCTTGAGGGGCCTTCCCAGGCAATACAAATCAGAGTAAGAAAAATTGGTTTTAGACACTTGTCAGATAAAACATATGGTATTTGTGAATATTTCTGTGGGTAGGAGCTGTTACAGGTAATCAGCTCAGAACAAGGTACAAATCCTGCTGAAACTGTAACACCAAGTGAAAATAAAATGTACCCAGTAACTACACATTTTCTAGGTGCTCTATCCATTGGGTTTGACATTTAATTTAACCCCTTCCCAACATCCGCCGTATATATATACGGCGCTGTCGGGCAGGGCTTCCCGCAAAGAGCAGTACCATTACGTCGCAGTAATAGTGCTGGCTCAGGAGCTGAGCCCGCACCATTACCGCTGGGTGCCAGCTGTATGTTACAGGACCACTGTAACCGCTAACCGCTAGCCTCCGATCTGGCCGATTAACCCCTCAGATGCTAAGTTCAATAGAGATCGCAGCATGTGAGGGGTTTATATTATATTGTGCAAGTTGTAAAACATGAAAAATTGCTATAAATTAGGTATCGCCAGAATCGTACTGACCCGCAGAATAAAGTTAACATGTAATTGATGACGCGTGGTGAACGCTATATAAAATAACTAAAAAAATTTTGCTAGAATTGCTGTTTTTTGGTCACCTTTCCTCCCAAAAAAAGGATAAAAAGTGATCAAAATGTCGCATGTACCCCAAAATGGTACCAATAATAACTACAGCTCGTCCCGCAAAAAAACAGCCCACATACCACTACGTCTATAAAAAAATAAAATACGTTAAGCAAGGCCCTAAAATTAGGGAACCAGGGAGGACAGGGCCCACACATACCTGCTGGAAGTGAGGGTGCCCGTATTATACATGACAATACTTTCCCAGTAAAATTCCCCAAACTGCAAAGGTGCGGAGTGTGGACCAAAAGGGGATAAAAAAGGACATTTAGACACTGATCTGTGAAGAAAAGATTGTGACACAGCGTAACACACATTTATGGATTATTTTATTCTTTTTTTTACACCATTTTTATACCACCTGACTATGCCCCTGATGCACTCTGCCCAGCTTACATGTACCCCCACAATATAAACTGAAATACCAGTAATACTCAAACAAAACTACTACCAAGCAAAATCCACGCTCCAAAAGCCAAATGGCGCTCCCTCCCCTCTGAACCCGACTGTGTGCCCAAAGAGCAGCTTACTTCCACATATATGGATCGCCATACCTGGGAGAACCCTTTTTAGGGTGTGTGTCTCCAGTGGCACAAGCCGGGCACAACATATTTGCCGCTGAAATGGCATATCTAGGGAAAAATTAAAATTTTTACTTTGCACCATCCGCAGCACATCCATTTATGGAAAAGACCTGTGGGGTGAAAATGCTCACTACACCCCTTAATAAAGGCCTGGAAGGGTGTAGTTTCCAAAATAGGGTAATTTGTCAGGGGTTTCTTTTATTATTTCACATCAGAGCCTCTGCAATTGTGAACCAATACTGTGTAAGTTGCCAAATTAGGCCTCAACTTCGCATGGTACTCTTTCAATCCTGAGCCTTGTCGAATGTCCAGGCAAAGGATTAGGGCCACATGTAGGTTGTTTGTAAAACCGGGAAACACAGCATAATAATTAGAGAGCTGTCTTGTTATGGTGGCCTAAGCTGGGCACCACATATTGGCATATATATGGAAAAAAAAATCCCATTTTCATTCTGCAACATCGAGTGCACACTAATTTCTGCAAAACACTTGTGGAGTTAACATGCTCACTACACCCCTAGGTGAATACCTTGAGGGGTGTAGTTTCCAAAATGGGGTAACTTCTGGGGGGTTTGTACTGTTTTGGTCCCACAGGGGCTTTGCAAATATGACATAGCACCCAGAAACCAATCTAGCAAAATCTGTACTCCAAAAGCCAAATGGCGCTTCTTCCCTTCTGAGCCCTACTATGTGCGCAAACAGCAGTTTATGACCACATATGGGGTATTGCCGTATTCAGGAGAAATTTATTTACAAATGTTGGGGTTCTTTTGTTCCTTTTTTTTTGAGAACATTAAAAATTTTGAGCTGAAGTTACGTCTTATTGAAGAAAAATTATTTTTCTATTTTCACTGCCAAATTCTAATAAAATATATGAAAAACCTGTGGGGTCAAAATGCTCACTACACCCCTAGATTAATTCTTCAAGGGGTGTAGTTTCATTAATGGTGTCACTTTTGGGGAGTTTCCACTGTACAGGTACCTTGGGGGCTTTGCAAAAGCGACATTGTGCCAAGAAATCAATCCAGCAAACTCAGTACTCCAAAAGCCAAATGGCGCTCCTTCCCTACTGAGCCCTGCCGTGTGCCCAAACAGTAGGTTATGACCATATATGGGGTATTTCGATTCTCCAGAGAAGTTGCTTTACAAATGTTGGGGTTCTTTTTTTCCTTTATTTGCTGAGAAAATGAAAAATTTTGAGCTAAAGCTACGTCTTATTGAAGAAAAAGGATTGTTTTTATTTTCACTGCCCAATTCTAATAAAATCTATGAAACCCCTGTGGGGTCAAAATGCTCACTACACCCGTAGATTAATTGCTCAAGGGGTGCAGTTTCCTAAATGGAATCACTTTAAGGCGTTTTCTCTGTTTTGTCCTTAAGGTGCTTTGCAAATGCCTTCGCAAACCATTCCTGCTAAATCTGAGCTCCAAAAGCCAAATGGCGCAAACAGCCGTTTATGACCACATGTGGGGTATTGTTTTACTCGGGAGAAATTTCTTTACAAATGTTGTGGTGCTTTTTCTCCTTTAGTCCTTGTGGAAATGACAAAAAATTAGCTAAACCTACATTTTCTTTAAAAGAATGTCGATTTTAATTTTCACGGTCTACTTCCAATAATTTCTGAAAAAAATACATGGGGTCAAAATGCTCACTATACCCCTAGATAATATCCAAGAGGGGTCTAGTTTCCCATATTGGGTACTTTTGGGGAATTTCCACAGTTTTGGCACCGCAAGAATCCTTCAAACCTGACATGGTGCCTAAAATATTTTCTAATTAAAAGGAGGCCCCAAAATCCTCTAGGTGCGCCTTTGCTTCTGAGGTCTGTGCTTCAGTGCAGCAGTGCACTAGGGCCACATGTGGGATATTTATAAAAACTGCAGAATCTGGCCAATAAATGCGTTCCTCTGGTAAAACTTTCCATGTTACAATTTTTTTTATTTAAAATGAATTTCTGCAAAAAACAAATGAATTTTTTAAATGTCACCTCTACATTGCTTTAATTCTTGTGAAATGCCTAAAGGGTTAAGAAACTTTCTAAATGCTGTTTTGAATACTTTGAGGGGTGAAGTCTGTAAAATGGGGTGACTTATTGGGGGTTGAAAATGTGAGAAATTGCTGCTAAAGTTCTAAGCCTTGTAAAGTCCTAGAAAATAAAAAGATGTGATCAAAAAACGATGCCAATCTAAAGTAGACATATGGGGGACGTTAATTAGCAACACTTTTGTGTGGTATAACTGCCTATCTTACAAGCAAATACATTTAAATTTTGAAAAATGCTAATTTTTGAAATTTTTCGCCAAATTTTGGTGTTTTTTACAATTAAATACTGAATGTATCGAGCAAATTTTGCCAGTACCATAAAGTCCAATGTGTCATGAGAAAATATTCTCAGAATCGTTTGGATAGGTAAAAGCATTCCAAAGTTATTACCACATAAAGTGAAACATGTCAGATTTGAAAAATGAGGCTCTGTCAGGAAGGTCAAAAGTGGCCAAAGCGGGAAGGGGTTAAGGGCCTGACATTGTTATTGTATGTACTTAGAATAACTTTTATATTATGTAGATGATATCACCAGATGAGTATTTCTTTTAACAATTGACAAACGTTGTGTCCCCAGCAAGTGCCTGTAAACATGAACTAAAAGACTTTTATCATGATGAACTCCATCACTGAGATGTGGCATGCGCAGCCTGAGCCAATACAATGTGCTTGTCATGAACTGAAGGCAGTGTCACAATTCTAAGCAGCCATGTAGACAAGTAACTTGCCGGATGAAGAGGATTTCGATGCGGAGGGTTTGTGGAAGTCACAATAAAACTCCACTAATCCGTCTTCGTGGGAACTCACCCCAGGCTCACAGTATGAGGTGCTGTGTACAGCCCAGTGATGTACACTAACAAGAGACAGTGACTGACAGATGAGAAGGACCAAACCAAGTCCTGATGACACAGCAATTGTCAAAGTAAAGCAAAGGCCGAAGACCTGGGTGAAACCGTCAACAAAATCCAAGTGTTTTAATAAGTAAGTGACCAGGAGGTAGGTAATAATAAATAATCCACTGGACACCACCGTAAAGTTTGACTCCATAATTGTGTTGGCGACAGTCAGTGAAAAGCAGAAGACAAAAGTAGAAGAGGATGATGATGTACAGGACTTGTCAATGAACTGATGGGACCCAAAACCTGAGGAGTGATAGCATGAGATTTTTGATAGCATTATTTTAGTAGTTGAGACCCTATTGTTTATGTTGTATGAGGTTTATAATTATAATGTATGTAAATATGCCACGGTACTGTGAATTACAATCTGAGGTTTTTTATGTGGAATTATGAGGTCAAGGCCACTGGTTGTTGTCACTCATAAGTAAGAAGTTCATGGCCGCAATGAGAACCCGGAGGTTATGTTACCTGGGTGTTTTTAGGTTTGAGAAAGTTGCTGCCCACGACCTGTTATATCTGCAGGGGTAAAGGTCCCATTAGGAGAGTAAGTGACAGTGCAACACAATTATGACCAATACAAGTACCGTGTCAGGACAAGTTTGGATGATTGTCAACATTAGTAGGTTTAAGGCCGAATTCACATGAGCGTGTTCAGTCCGTGATATGCGGTCCGCAGGTCGGCCGCATTTTCCGGACTGAGCACACTGCAGGGAGCTGGGCTCCTAGCATCATCGTTATCTATGACGCTAGGAGTCCCTGTCTCTCCGCAGAACATGTTTTCAGTACGGGACAGTTTTCCTGCAGCGAGGCAGAAGTATAGTATGTCAAAAGTATGTCAAAAGACAACAGTATAGTATGTAGGTATGATTCTTTTACTGGCTAACCATAAAAATTATAAATGCAAGCTTTCAGAGCACAGAGGCTCCTTCTTCAGGCAATTTTACAAATGAACGGCTAAAGGCCCTTTTACACCGGCCGATACATCGTTGATCTGCGCTCGCTTGCTCCAGTCACACAGAGCTATGGATGGGGACGAGCAGTTGTTACTTCGATCGTTCGTCCCCATCCATTATTATCACGTCGGCAGCGTGTCTCCCTGTTTAACAGGGAGATGTGCTGCCGACAACGATAATAATTTATTTTTTAAAATGATATGACCAGCTGATGATCGAGCTCAGTCATCTATTGATCGTTCCCCTGTTTGCACAGGGCAATTATTGGCCACGAGCGTTATATTAACTCTCGTCTGCCCGATAATCGTCCTGTGTAAAACCCCCTTTAGAAAAAGGCACAAGATTTAAGATGTTACACAAAGAGAATTAGTACATGAGGTGATACATCATTCATTAAGATAAGTCGGGTCCATAAAACTAAGGTTACAGGGGTGATGACTTAGGAGTTAAGGGATCTGGAGTCAGTCTGATGGGGATGTGACGTGCGTCCATGTACTCGCTCATAAATCCAGGTGTTAGATTGAGCCCTTCTGTCAATGACTGAAATTTTATCATCGGCTTGAATTCCCAATTTTTTCTTTCTCTGTCGTTCTGAAAATGACCCTTCATTATTAGAAACTCTAAATCTTCCAAACTATGATCTGGATCCAGAGAAGTGTTTTCCCACGGGTGTATCCACCTTCTGTTTTATTGTATGTCTGATTTCATTGTATGTCTGTATGGCTGAATATTCATCCTGGTTTGTAGTTTTTATTTTGTTTCTCCAATGTAGATTCCTTTACTGATGCACCTTGTACACAGTATCATGTACACTACATTGGAGGATGTACAGGAGAACGTGCCAGTGATTTTATAGTCCTGTTGCGAATTTGGTGTGTAAATGTTCAAAGTGAGAAAAAGATTGGCACTGCTTTGGCTCTTGGAGCACTACAAGTCTCAATAATCAGACGACCACATAGGTCTAAACCGGTTCAATTGAATCCACAACAGGTGATGCTCAGTAGTGTGATTAGACAAGCACTGGTATAATAGTAAAAAGTAGAAAAAATGCACGGCACTTCACATCCATACTGCCTTTGTTTGCATGCCGAAACATTAAATGAAAATTCTACTGAATGGTGAGTGCCGTGGATTTTTTCTACTTTTTACTTTGATGACAAGATGTTGGTACAGGTCTTGCATTTTCTACTGTTGCAAGGAAAAGTGCAAGTCTCTGATGGTGGTGAGAGGGCACTTCTGACCAGGAGATTCCTTAGGTTTGGTGGCTGTGAACTCTGCTCTTAAGATTACGTAGCTCTGTCTGTTACCTCTCCTCCACTCCTGTCCTCAATAACACCTTCACATGATTGGCAAGTCACCACCCCGCACAAGATCCGCACGCTCATCTCCTGAAATACTCTGTGCTGCTGTGAACTCTGCTCTTACCATTATGTGGTGACTTGCCAATCATGAAGGTGTTATTGAGGACAGTAGTGGAGGAGAGGTAACAGACTGAGAGCTACGTAATGGTAAGAGCAGAGTTAACAGCAGCACTGAATCTGCACGCTCATCTCCTGAAATACTCTGTGCTGCCTTAAACTCTGTGGACAGGTCAGGATCCTGTTTCTTTTAAATGCTGCACTGTAGCGCAGCCTTATATAGTGGATCGAGCGGGTTCCCTAGCAGCATTTAAAAGAAACAGGATCCTGACCTGTCCACAGAGTTTAAGGCAGCACAGAGTATTTCAGGAGATGAGCACGGTCGGCCACGGGCAGCCGGTCGTTTTTCCGAGCCGTGCTCCCATTATAAAGTATAGGAGAACGGCCCGTAAAATAAAAAAATAGAACATGTTCTATCTTTTTAACGGCACGGGCACCTTAACAGAAGTCTATGGGCCCGCTATTTCTGGTCGTAATTATGACCCGTAATAACGGGTGTTTTTACGGTCGTGTGCATGAGGCCCCGTAATGACGGGTGGCTACATGTGTGCACCCGTCATTACGACAGCGTTGCTAGGCGACGTCAGTAAATAGTCACTGTCCAGGGTCCTGAAAGAGTTAACTGATCGTCAGTAACTGTTTCAGCACCCTGGACAGTGACTACCGATCACAATATAGAGTAACCTGTAAAAAAAAAAGACGTTCATACTTACCGAGAACTTTCTGCTTCCTCCAGTCCGGTCTCCTGGCCATTGCCTTGGTGACGCGTCCCTCTCGACATCCGGCCCGACATTCCTGGATGATAATACAGCCCATGTGACCGCTGCAGCCAATCACAGGCTGCTGCGGCCTCTGCAGCCAATCACAGGCTGCCGCGTCAGAAAAGAAGGTCGGACTGGAGGAAGAAGAGGGACTCGTCACCAAGACAATGACCGGGTACGTATGAAATGCTTTTTATTTTATTTTTAATCAGCAGCCTCTTTTCTCTATCAGTGATTGATAGAGACAAGTGGCTGCCGATTTGTATAATATTTTTGACTGGGTTCGGTCAAAACAGGTTCGGCCGAACCCGGTGAAGTTCGGATTCGCTGCGAACCGAACTTTTCCGGATGTTCGGACCGAAACCGGGTTCGGTTGTCCCGGTTCACTCATCTCTAGTTAGCATATTGTGGTGACATTTTGCTACCCGTAGCGCTTCCCATACATTGCAGATATATGTCTTTGTCAAATGAAAAATAATTGTGATTGAGTATGAACCCGACGAGTTGTAGGGCTGGCTCTGTGACTAGATTGTTCTTTTGAAGAAAGTGTTGGCATGCAGCTATACCATCGTCATGGGGGATGTTAGAATACAGAGACTCCACATCCATAGTTAATAATAATCTTTATTTATATAGCGGCAACATATTACGCAGCACTTTACAATTTAGAGGGAACATGAAACAAAGTAGTTGCCAATATTCTTCCATCTGGTAGTGGACCTAGGACTGAGGTTTGGCTTTAGAAGATTTTCTACCAGCCAGAAGAATTCTCAGTTAAAGTCCCAACACCGAAATGATTGGTCTCCCTGGATTGCCTTCTTGATGTATTTTAGGTAACAGGTAGAATGTACGCATTCTGGGATTATCTTGTGTAAGGTCCAGTAAAATTTTTGACACAGCGTTGAAACTATTGATCATATAGACAAGTTCCTCTGTGTACTGTTTGGTGGGGTCTTCTTTAAGCGGGGTGTAGTATTTTTGTGTAAGTTGTCTGTATGCCCCCTGGATGTAATCAGATGCATTAAGAATTACTACAGCCTCTCCTTTATCAGCTGGTATGATGATGATGATGTGTTTGTTTGACCTTGGGAACACACTTCTCTGGACCAGACCACAGTTTGGCAGATTTAACCCCTTAAGGACGCAGCCTAGTTTGGGCCTTAAGGCTCAGAGCCCATTTTTCAAATCTGACATATTTCACTTTATGTGGTAATAACGTCGGAATGCTTAAACCTATCCAAGCGATTCCGAGATTGTTTTCTCGTGACACTTTGGGCTTCATGTTCGTGGTAAAATTTGGTCGATATATTCAGTCTTTATTTGAGAAAAATTGCAAAATTTAGAGAAAATTTAGAAAAAATAGCATTTTTCAGAATTTAAATGCATCTGCTTGAAAAACAGACGGTTATACCACCCACAATAGTCACTAGTTCACATTTCCCATATGTCTACTTTAGATTGGCATCGTTTTTAGAACATTATTTTATTTTTCTTGGACGTTACAAGGCTTAGAACATAAACAGCAATTTCTCATATTTTTAAGAAAATTTCAAAAGCCTTTTTTTTAAGGTACCTGTTCAGTTCTGAAGTGGCTTTGAGGGGCCTATGTATTAGAAACCCCCATAAAGCACCCCATTTTAAAAACTAGACCCCTCAAAGTATTCAAAACAGCATTTAGAAAGTTTTTTAACCCTTCAGGCATTTCACAGGAATTAAAGCAAAGTGGAGGTGAAATTTGCAAATTTCGTTTTTATTTCTGAATTTCAATTTTATTCTATTTTTTTTCTGTAACAAAGAAGGTTTTACCAGAGAAACACTACTAAATATGTATTGTCCAGATTCTGCAGTTTTTAGAAATGTCCCACATGTGGCTCTACTGCGCTCGTGGAATAAAACACAAGCCCCAGAAGCAAAGAAGCACCTAGTGCATTTTGGTGGTGCTTTTTTATTAGCATATATTTTAGGCAGCATGCCAGGTTTGGAGAGATGTTGAGGTGCCAAAACAGTAGGAATCCCCCAAAACTGACCCCATTTTGGAAACTGCACCCCTCAAGGAATTAATTTATGGTTATTGTTACCATTTTGACCCCGTAGTTTTTTCACAGCGCGTATTTGAATTGGGCTGTGAAATTAAAAGAATGACAATTTTTCCAATAAGATGTCATTTTTGATCAGAATTTCTTATTTTCACAGGGAACAAAATGCCCCATTTTGTTGCCCAATTTGTCCTGAGTGCGGCAATACCCCATTTGTGGTGATAAACTGCTGTTTGGGCCCATGGGAGGCCTCAGAAGGAAAGGAGCGCTATGTGTTTGTTGGAGTCCAGATTTTGCTGGATTGGTTTTCGGGTGCCATGTCGCATTTGCAGAGCCTCAGAGGTATCAAAGCAATGGAAACCCACCAAAAGTGACCCCATTTTGGAAACAAAACCCCTCAAGGAATTTATTTATGGGTGTTGTGACCATTTAGACCCCACAGTTTTTTCACAGAACTTATTTGAATTGGGCTGTGAATTTAAATAGAAAAACTTTTTTCCAATAAGATGTAGTTTTGGCTCAAAATGTCTTATTTTCACAACAAATAAAATACCCCATTTTGTTGCCAAATTTGTCCTGAGTGCGGCAATACCCTATTTGTGGCCATAAACTGCCGTTTGGGCCCATGGGAGGTATTAGAAGGAAAGGAGCGCTATGTGTTCTTTGGAGCACAGATTTTGCTGGATTGGTTTTCGGGTGCCATGTCGCATTTGCAGAGCCCCAAAGGTATCAAAGCAATGGAAACCCACCAGAAGTGACCCCATTTTGGAAACTACACCCCTCAAGGAATTCATTTATGGGTGTTGTGACCATTTAGACTCCACAGTTTTTTCACAGAATTTATTTGAATTGGGCTGTGAATTCAAAAAAATGAAATTTTTTCCAATAAGAGGTAGTTTTGGCTCAAAATTTCTTATTTTCACAAGGAATAAAATACCCCAATTTGTTGCCCAATTTGTCCTGAGTGCGGCAATACCCCATTTGTGGTGATAAACTGCCGTTTGGGCCCATGGGAGGCCTCAGAAGGAAAGGAGCGCTATGTGTTCTTTGGAGCCCAGATTTTGCTGGATTGGTTTTCGGGTGCCATGTCGCATTTGCAGAGCCCCAAAGGTATCAAAGCAATGGAAACCCACCAGAAGTCACCCCATTTTGGAAACTACACCCCTCAAAGAATTTATTTATGGGTGTTGTGACCATTTAGACCCCACAGTTTTTTCACAGAATTTATTTGAATTGGGCTGTGAATTTAAAAAAAAAATATTTTTTCCAATAAGAGGTAGTTTTGGCTCAAAATTTCTTATTTTCACAAGGAATAAAATACCACATTTTGTTGCCCAATTTGTCCTGAGTGTGGCAATACCCTATTTGTGGTGATAAACTGCCGTTTGGGCCCATGGGAGGGCTCAGAAGGAAAGGACCACCATGTGGCCTACTGGGAATTTTCTGGTGCTAAGTCGTGTGTGCAGAAGCCCCTGAGGTATCAGTACAGTTGAAACCCCCGAGAAGTGACCCCGTTTTAAAAACAACACCCCTTAAGGAATTCATCTAGAGGTGTAGTGAGCATTTTGACCCCACAGGTATTGTGTAAAAGATAATGTGCAGCAGTTGGTGCAGAGTGAGATTTGCAATTTTCTATATATATGCCATGTCAGTGTCCGATATATTGTGCCCAGCATGTGCCACCGGAGACTTACACCCCATAAACTGTAATGTTGGCTCTCCCGGGTACGGCAATACCCTACATGTGGCTGTTATCAGCTGCCTGGGCACACAGCAGGGCTCAGAGTGGAAAGATGAGGAGGGGTAAGCTGTGCGAAGTGGATCAGAGCGAGTAAAACTGGGGTAAATTAAAAATAAAGGGATGGGTGATAAATTTTAAAACACTCTTTCATACAGAGCTCTGGTTTTTCGGGACACGCGTCACATTGATATATTGTGTCCTTCCTTATCCCCCTCTTATAGCAGACTCTGCACCTCTTTTGACTTTTTCCCTTCTTGCCAGTTTGGGGAACTTCTCCTAAAAAGTGTTGCCCTCGTACGATGCCTGTGGCCCCGCTTCCAGAAATACTGTAAGGCTTCAGGACTTGATCTGACAAGTCCACCCCTCCCATGTACCTATTGTAGTCCAGGATGCAGTCTAGTTTGGGGGTCCCTGTACTGGTACCTCGTACAGGTACATGGGTACTGGTGTGGCATCTCCCTGGTCTTGTACTTGATACACAATATGTTGCTGCTAGATTGTGCCCTGCTCTCACCCCTTCTGAGTGTTTGCCCAAGCAGAGTCGTAGGGAGGCCTCTCAGGTTTCTTCTAGCAGTGCCGCATGCCGCAGGACTTCTGGAAGCGAGGCAGTTGAAGAGTGGGACGCTGGTATAAAAATTATCCAGGTAGAGGTGGTAACCCTGGTCCAGCAGTGGGTGCACCAAATCCCACACAATTTTTGTATTAACTCCCAGTAAGGGGGGGGCATTCTGGGGGCTGAGAACTGGTGTCCTTCCCTTCATATATCCTAAATCTGTAGGTATACCCTGATGCGCTCTCGCACAGCTTATACATCTTCACGCCATACCTTGCCCTCTTACCCGGCAGGTACTGGCGGAATTGAAGCCTCCCTTTCAAATGTACCAGGGATTCATCTATAGAAATACACTTCTCGGGGGTGAATGCTGGGAAAACCGGGCACTGAAACGGTCTAATAGGGGTCTCCGTTTATACAAACGGTCAAAACTGTAGTCATCTCGGGGTGGGCGCTGCTCATTATCAGTATAATGTAAGAAGCGAAGTATTGCCTCATTTTTATTTTATTTTTTAGTTTCCAGCTCAGTTCTGAAGTTGCTTTGAGGGGCCCATATATTAGACACCCTTATCAAACACCCCATTTCAGAAACTAGACCCCTCAAAGTATTCACAACAGCATTTAAAAAGTTTATTAACCCTTTAGGCGTTTCACAGGAATTTAGAGCAAAGTAGAGGTGACATTTAATTAATTTAATTTAATTTATTAGGCACCATATCCGGTTTGAGGAGGTCTTGTGGTGCTAAAACAGTGGAAACCCCCCAAAAGTGACCCCTTTTTGGAAACTAGACCCCTTGAGGAATCCATTGTAGTTTTCTTGGGGTGCATGCAGCTTTTTGATCAGTTTTTATTCTATTTTTAGCTGGCGTGGTGACTAAAAAAACAGCAATTTTACTATTGTTTTTTATTCAATTTTTTTACAGCGTTCACCGTGCGCTATAAATGACATATTCACTTTATTCTGCGGGGCGATACGATTACGGCGATACCAGATGTTTATAGTTTTTTTTTATGTCTTATGGCGTTTGCACAATAAAATACATTTTGTAAAATATAATTTATTTTTTGTGTTACCTTATTCTAAGAGCCATAACTGTTTTATTTTTCCATCAGGAAAGCCGTGCGAGGACTTATTTTTTGCGTAACGAACTGTAGTTTCGATCAGTACCATTTTTAGGTACATGCGACTTTTTGATCTCTTTTTATTCCATTTTTTGGGAGGTGAAGTGACCAAACAATTGTGATTGTGGTACGGTTTATTATTATTTTCTCTTTCGGCGTTCACCGCGCGGGATAAATAACGACATCGTTTTGTAGTTCAGGACGTTACGGACGCGGCGATACCAATTATGTATAGTTTATTTGTTTATTTATATATTTTTATTAATAATAAAGAACTGATAAGGGAAAAAGGGGGACTTTTACTTTTATTACTTTTAAATCTTTTATTTTCTTATTTTTACACAACTTTTTTTTACTTTTTGACACTTTTTTTTACTTTGTCCCACTAGGGGACATGAGGGCAGGAGGCTCTGATCGCTATTCTAATACACTGCACTACATGCGTAGTGCAGTGTATTAGAACTGTCAGCTACTCACTGACAGCAAGCATAGTGGGTCCTGATTTTGTCGGGACCCACTAGGCTTCCGTCGATGGCGTAGCCAGAGTCCATTGTTAGGATTCTGGTTGCCATAGTAGCCATCACGGCCCGCTATCGTGTAGCAGGCCGGCGATGGCAGCTTAACCCCTAAGAAGCCGCGACCGCTATTGAACGCGGCTTCTAAGGGGTTAATCGGCGGGGACCACCGCGATCGGTCCCTGCACACTAAGCTGTGATAGCCTGCTGTCGGAAACAGCAGGTATCACAGCTCAGACACGCGCCGGGGAAAGATGGCGCCGTGTTTACTCAGGTCAGTAATAGTACTGACCTGAGCGCGAACGTTCTACTTAGCAGGACGTACTATTACTGACCTGAGCGCGAAGGGGTTAAAGGTCCTAATACTCAAGGGTCATTTTAAGAATGACAGAAAATTAGAAAAATAAAAATTTGGGAATTCAAGCTGATGATAAAATTCCAGTCATTGACACAAGGCATCAATCTAACACCTGGATTTATGAGCCACTACATGGACACATGTCACATCCCCATCAGACTGACTCCAGATGCCTTAACTCCTAAGTTATCATCCCCATAACCTTAGTTTTATGGCCCCGGCTTATCTTAATGATATATGACCTCATGTACTAATTGTCTTTGTGTAACATCTTAAATGTAAATTTGCCTTAAGAAGGAGCCTGTGTGCTCTGAAAGCTTCATATATAATTTTTATAGTTAGCCAATAAAGGTATCATACATACAATACTTTTGTTTGTTTTTTATACAAAAGTATTTAACATTGCATATTGTTTGTGGCTAACACGGTACTACACTATTTTTTACTGTACTTCATACATTTTTGATAAAAGATTTCATTTCCGTTCACCCACATATTCAGAACACAAATGGCGAAAAGATCTAGGTGCTCTTTCGGAACAAGTGTGGGTTAAATCATGAAATATTATTTCTCTTTTGTCCCCAAGTTTATCCTATGTACAAACACAGCTGTTCATCAATCATCGCGTGTATTTTGCTCCTAAGTTATTGGTGAAAATTAGATGTAGAGGCATTGATCAATGACCACAATCCTTGGACAGCTCTGCAGATTGGGTTCATTTTCTATTGAGATGTTCAAAACTATATAGGCTCCGGGATCCGATTTTTTTTATCGACTTAATTTTTAGTCTAAATATTGTTCCAGAAAATACCTTGTGTATTTTGAGTGTGTGTGATATTTTGGCATCTCTCCAAAAGTAGATTTAGCAATAGAGAAAGCACTATATAGGGGGTCATAAATTAACTGCAAGCAAATGTTTTTCAAAGGATTTTTCCACTCTGGAATACTATTCTTACTTATGAAAAAAATGACTACACTGAGTTAATGAAATCCATGTATTTATAAGTATGTTGAAACATTGAAAGTTTTTTTTTTTTTAGGTAACTGGACTTTGTGTTAAGTTGCACATTTTTTTTTAACTTCCACCACTGTGGGTGGGTTGAATAGATGGATTGGACGGGTGTTGATATATCTGAAGGAATTTCTATATAGTGCAACTATAGGATTTATTATTTGATATTAAAAAATGACATAATTAAAAAAAAATTAAGTAAAAAATAAATATATATATATAGTAGAGTAGAAGATACATAGTATTTACATGTATAAAGTATGTGTACACATATCCCTTTCCACCTACAGTCAGATATCTTGACAATGGGGCACAATAAAAAAAAGGTTTAAATTACAACCTTACTGATACCATTCTTATTGATAAATGTGCCCACTTTTCTTCTCCAATCTACGATCATGTAAATACTAGGAAAGTTGTGACTACTCTCATTCTACCCACATTGTACCGCTTAAAGTGGTTGCACAGGGTTAAAAAAAACATGGCTGCTTTCTTTAAAAAAAGAACAGAACCATACCTGACAATAGGTTGTGAATGGTATTGCAAGCCAGCTCCATTGAAGTGAATAGGACTGAGCTGCAATACCACGCACAATTTGTGGACAGGTGTGGCACTGTTTCTAGAAGAGAGCAGCTATGTTTTTCTAATCCTGTATAATCACTTTATGGGTGTCCTCACACACAGAATCAATAACGGCTGTAAATTATTATTTTTAGCTTCAAAAACGTCTGAAAATCAGAGGCTGCTTTACCTTGAAAATGTTTTTTGATGCTTAGTCGACTACGGTATTCATCCCGTCAAAATTACGGAACCCTTGCACAACGGAGACAAACGGAAACCATTGGCACCGGATCCATCACCATTGAAATCAATGGTGATGGAAACGGAAACCTCTGGTTTCAGTTTGTGTCAGTCAGAGCTCTGTTCCAACGGAAAGCACAGACGGAACGTCGGAATGGAGCCCTGACCAAGATGTGAACGAAGCCTAAAATTTATAATCAGCAAACAATAAATAAATAAATCAATTAATAATAATAATAATAATAATAATAATAATAATAATAAAAAAAAGCTATAGCAGTAAATGACCTTAATCAATAGAATACATACCATGGCTTTATTACAAATGTTTACATAGAATATTTTATTCCACTGGTTTTATCTATATTATTTATATAAAACATCATGAAAGCGTATTTGTTAAATCCCCTTGGTTCAAATGTACACTGTAATCACATTCATTAGATTATCTAGCAAGAAGTAAAGACTACATCATTGACTCAGTCATGCAGTCTTAGATATGGAGACACATAATAAACAAACATCACTTTGACTCACACGATCAGACAGGATTGTTCCAACCCGTTAATCATTAATATCGCTGATCTGATCACCACCATTTTTTCTATCTTTTTAAGACAACAAATAACCCAATTCACTACTGCTACGTCACATCCATTACAATTATCTCTGCCCCTACTTGACTTTTTGTCAAAATAAAAGCACCTGGATTTCTAGGCACCAACCTGTTGATGAACAATTGCCTTTCGTTTGATAGGGGATTTATGCCAACAAAAGGGCGTGTTTATAGATATACTTTAAAATAGCAAGTGATGTCAAACCATTCTGTATGGTCTTTGCCAGACGTGAAAAGCAAATAGTCTATGAAGCATGTGGAGGATTATACAAAGAGAAAGCAGAATCCCAGAAAGTTTATAATTCACAGGATCTTCTAGGAGAACATTCGCTTGTATTGTTCACATTAAACCCATGTATTGATGTGTTCTTGGGATGATATTTGAACTCCATTTGGACTCAACTTTTTCTGTGGACTACCTTTACTACATTTGATGATTGGAAAAATCTTGTAGCTCATAGAATGCCAATTGAGCAGTTTTCTGATACACCGGAGGGAGAGTGCCCTTTCCAGAATGGTGAATCCCACAAAAAGAATAACCCAAGGATAGAGAACTGCTATGGAACAATGGTGGAAAAAGAACTGTCTTTCTCACAAGGGGGATTAATTACTGAAGGGGAAGATCAAATTATGCTGACTCCAGAGGAAGAAGAAATATCAACTTGCATTGGAATTAAAACAGGTATTGGTACTACTATTTTAATTATTATTATTATTATTATTATTATTATTATTATTATTATTATATAATTATATATTTGTTGTTATTATTATAGGTATTATTTTTAGTGTATTGTTATGTATGTTAACATATTATAGTACACACACATGTATATAAGTATATATATATATATATATATATATATATACATACATACATACATATATATATATATATATATATATATATATATATATATATATATATATAAAACATGCATATTTTTTTCATGTTTTTTATTTGAAACTTTACAATTTTAGATTTTGATTTGATTACTATTCTTAGTATAAGTATAATCTGAAACTGTACATAATAGTTATCTTATGAATGGAAGTAGATAAATGAACATATACCAAATAAACATATTGACTTGGTGTTTTTGCTAATCTCGGTATGTAGAGCTGCAAATGGCAAATGACACATTTTCATCAGACGATGAAGATCTGGATATTATTTATAGGAAAACCAGTGCAATATGTAACAAGACATCGCCGAAGAAATCAATCACACAGATTATTAAGGATAAAAAGAAGCAGACACAACTTACTTTACAGTGGTATGTAAAATACAATATAGAGCAAATCTAATGTTTAATTGAAGTCATCAGCAGTTGCTTCAAATGTTTTACCTCCCCTATGTATATGTTTAATACAGAACATTGTGTGGTGTAGAATAGTGAAATGCTCATTTATGGAAAGTTAGATAAAATTATCACTGTTTAACGGAGTGTTGGGCATAATACACATGGCCATATAAAAGCTCCACTTTGTATAGAGCTGTAATAGGGTTCCTATAGGGGAGGTGCATGAAGCCTCTATTGTACCGCATTATGTCGCTGATTTCTTTCGGAGGTGTTTTCTCATGGATTTCACACAAATCTGCCAGCAAAAAAATCACGGCATATTTTATTGAATGCCGTATGTATGAAGGTATTATCCCCTACAAGCGTATGTTCTATGGGAGAGTATCTTCATAAATACAGCACCTAACAGAGCCGGTACAGCAGCGCATGAAGGTAGTACAGCCACATAGTAAGCGGTTGTATAGCCTCTGGGCACTTCTGTACAGGCTCTGTGCACAGGGATCTCCCGTTTTCATGAGTCCTTATGGTCAGACACAAAGCAGTGTAGAATACAGGGGTTCTGGGGTCTGGTTTGGACTGATCCCTTTCACTCTAAAAAGGGTTGTCTCACCAATGCATACATACAGATGAGCCACTGTGCCATGATAAACAAGGGGACGCCCCATGGAATGTATATTTATTCATTTAGTCTTTCATTACTCGGATGTGAATAGCCATGGTCCTTATAAAGGTGACTTTTCTTTACAGGCTAGAGGAGAATTATATTGTGTGTGAAGGAGTTTGCCTGCCTCGATGCATTTTGTATGCACACTATTTAGACTTCTGCAGGAAGGAGAAATTAGAACCAGCATGTGCAGCGACTTTTGGAAAGGTATGTAATCAGTTTGTGAAAGAATAACCTATTTGGGTATGTTTATATGCCATAATAAATGCCATGAAATGCCATGGAACAGTATTAACATACCTTTTCAGACCAAAATATATGAGAATTTATTATAACTGGGTTATGTGTTGATACAATCAGTGTATTAAATCACATACATGGAGAAAGTTGTAAAAGGTTTTCCATCTTTGCATTTAGGCTTTATCTTGTGAATTATATTGCCAGGCTATAGACACACTATATATTTTACTCTATGCTGTATAAATAGTAAACATAGCATTTACAACTTGCCCTGCAGTATATCACGGACAGGAAGTGTATCGTGCTAATATCATTATATCGCCTCAAATTATAGTTTTATAAAGTGATAGTGGGATCTTGCTAAATATTAATAAGCATAAATCTTACAACTCAGCGTTGTTGTCAGAGGCTTCAATGTGTATTGTTGTCCTACCTCTGTGCACTAAAAAGGTTAAACAATTATTTATTTTAGATGTGGTGCCGCATGTCCTTCAGCCGTGTAGTTTCTCCTGCTGCCCTATCAGTTCCAAGCGGTAGTATTTCCAGGTGCCACAGCCACTGTCCTACACTGTTGTATTAAATAAGCTCAACAAAAGTTATGAATAAAAAAGTTTCACACAGACATTTTCTAAATGTATGTAGACTAGATCCACTTGGATCATATTGCATCAATATGTCATTATTGCATGCATATTACAGATCTGTAATACTGATGGGCTGTCTTCTAGCAAGGAAATTAAAGTACATAAGACAGCCCCTTTGAAATACGGATGACATAGGAGTAACATATGCATGCATTTCCATAAACTTCTATCCAAAATCGATAAAAGTAGCCCAGGCTGCCTTTTTAACCCCTTAATTACCACTAATACACCGTTAATTAAAGAGGTTTTCCATTTTCTGAGAACTAATGACCTATCCACCATAAAGGTCATCAGTATATGATCAGTGCGTGTCAGCGGGGGACAGCTGGACCCCGCACCGATCTGCCACTCCGCCTGCCTCTGTGCACAGGATGTTTGGAACGGTATGCAGTAGTTGTAGCCGGAAGCAGATGACTCTGACCACTGCATAGCGGCCGTTCAGCTGAACTGCAGCTCGGCCGCTATTCTCTGACCGGAACCATCTGCATCTGGAGGCAGCTGGTGTGGCGGATCGGTGTATTTACGCGCCATAGATTATTTACGGCGTGGGTTTTGGCTTGCTGCCTGAGCGATCGGGCAGCTGATTGTCGGCTCTCCAGCAGTCAGTGACTGGCGGGGACCCTGTGGAGAAGATAGAGGCAGCTTTCGCTGTTTCTGTCTTCTCTGATCTCTTCTACACAGCACTCAATGAGCGCTGTGTATATGAATAGAGGCAGCGGCATGATCGCCGGGATGCCGTTAGTGGCAGACTGCTGCTGGGTTTTACTAGACCCAGCCCAGCCCTATTAGTGATAATAGTCGCTATAAGAGGGCTGATTTCCCCTGTAACTGGGGCTGTGCAGCCCCAGTTACAGTGGAAAAACATGTAAAAGAAGAAAGTAAAAAAATAAATAAATTCCCCCAAAGGTCTTTTTGGACCTTTGAGGGATAGACCATAATAATAAAAAAATGTAAGTAAAATAAAGTTCATACAAATTAATAATAAATATACATAAAATACCCACACCAAAAAAACGTTCCCCCCGTCAATCATTGTCGTAACGCTAGCCCTGACCCAATTACCCTAATATAGACACATAATATATTAATATTTACGGTAGACAAGGATGATCGCAAATAAAAGGTATATTTTGGCTAAAACTATGTTATTACAAGAAAAAAATAGCTAAAAATTAAAAATGCTTATTTTTTTACTATTATTTTCAAACTTTAAGCCTAAAAATTCAAAAATAGCAAAAATGGTGTGTATAAAAATGATAAAAAAAAGAAACCTGCATTCTCTATGGAAAAACCATCACAAAAATCACATCGCTAGCCCAACAAATAAAAAAGGTATAGCCGTTTAACTAACACGTGCTAAAAATGGCTAAACGGTGTCTGGTCCTGAAGGCTCAACATAGCCTGGTCCTGAACCGGTTAATTAAATATTAATAAATATATATATATATATATATATATATATATATATATATATAATCCACCACTTCCACCACCACGGCTACATGTGCCAGTGGCAGTGTACCTTATTGTCCTGGAAAGTGAAGAAGCAATGGCTTTTTTTACAAAATTTGTCAAAATTTTCCCTTTTTTAGAAGCAGTATAATGTTTGTTATATTTACCCTGTGCAGGGTATGGTTCCCAGCAGCAGCAGCAGCAATAAAGTATGGAACTAAATGGACAAGGCAGGAGATGTGCAGCTGTGTAAGGGTAGTAGTAGCGGCTGCAGCAGTACATTTTGAACATTTTGGACAAGGCAGAAGATGTGCAGCTGAGCAGGGTATGGTTCCAAGCAGCAGCAATACAGTATGGAACTAAATGGACAACGCAGAAGATGAGCTGCTGTGTATGGTTAGTAGTAGCGGCAGCAGCAGCAGCAGAAGTACAGTATGGAACATAATAGACAATATGCTGAATACCCTCTCTGACAGTACACTGGAGGGTGGACAAGACAGTACACAGATGGCAAATTGGGCCAGTTCCTGTCAGTGGTCCAATCTGCTGACAAAGAAATCCATAGAGTCAGGGCTCAGGGTATCTGCCAGAGAAAGAGCACAGTCCAGGTATAACTGAACTTGGTTTTTCAGGCGGAGTATATCCGTTCAGTAAATTGTATCGACTGCTGCTGGTGCTTCTGCTTCTGCTTTTGTAGCGCTGGCAGAGCCGCTGGTGTGGCGACTTAGCAGGGAGCAGAGAAGGGCCTCCTGGTTAGACATGTGGCCAACAGGCATCTGCACAGTGAAAGCTGCGGCCAGCTGGGTACAGAGTGTATCCTAGTAACACACTAATTTTGCCTCCCTTTCGGAAACAGGAAAAAATTCCCTTGTTTTGCTTTTAAAGCTGGGGTCTAAAAGAACAGCTATGCAATAGTCATCCCTTTGATTGATGCTAATGATAGTTAGCACGTAATACTCTTAACGTCTCCGAGGATCCAGTTGTTTTGTTCTCTGCCCCGAACTGTGATGGTTGGTCATCATGGCAAACATTATCATCATCGTCATCATCCTGTCTCATCCCCTAGCTGTGCATAGCTGTGCCTGTGAAAACTCCATATTCTCTTCCACCACCATCTCCTCCTCATTCTCCACCTTCTCAAGTCCTAGCACCTCATTCTCCTGAAATTCCTCCTGCACGCGACATAGTTCATGCAAATAATCCCCAAGAGCCACAGGGCAGAAAGCAAGATGTGAAAACTGTTCTTGCTCCATCCCTTTTTGCATCTGTGTGAGTTTTTGCTCCAATATAAATATCAGGGGGTTGTCCCTACTTATAAATCAGGTGGCCTCTTTGAAGGGCCTAAGTAGGCAACACGTGTTACTCATGAGCTGCCACTGTGTGAGTTCAAAATAGCATATGCTCCATGTGTTTGTGGTCTGGATCATGATGTAGTTATTGACCACTTTAGGCTGCTCGTACAGACGGTCCAGCCTATGCAAGGCAGAATTCCAGCGAGTTGGAATGTCGCAGATCAAGCGGTGCAAAAGGAAACCGTTCTGTCGCTGCAAGTCCAGGAGGGCGTTCTTAGCCACATAAGAACGTCTAAAATGCAAATTTTCCTGCACATGGTCAGCACCTTCTGCAAGCCAAAATACATTTTTAAAGAACATTGCACCACCAAATTTATGACATGTGCCATGCATGGAGCATGTATTATTTTCACCAAATGCAGTGCAGTCACAATGTCCCTGCTATTGTCGCTGACTACGTTGCCAAGTTGTAGTTGTCGGCGAGACATCCAGCAGGAAATTTGCCAATGTGTGGTTTCTCTGACCCATGCTCATCAGGGGTAAAATAGCAACGACGGTGTTTCAGCTTACACATATGAAAGGAGGGAGGGGGAGTGGAAGCAACCCTCTGTCCTGTTGCTGGTGGGGATGGAAAGATCCCACTTAGGAGGTGGATAAGCGCCTGGTGTCAGAACCAGTCCTGCTCAACCTTGGAGGTATTACTAGCAATTGGTCTATCTGTGAATGGTGAGATCAGGGAAATCCTACAACGATATTGGGGCATATTGGGAGCTGACCCCGATATAGGTGGTCTCGTAGGGAAACCTTCCTTGATCACATACAGGAGGGGATGGAACATCAGGAATCTAGTACATAGCCACCTTAATCCACAGACCAAACCTACCACTTGGTTAAATAGTGGACATAAAGGTACTTTCAGATGCGGCTCTTGTAGAGCCTGCGACTCCATTTTGTGTAGCAAAAATTTCAAAGTAATAGTACTGGTGAGACTTTTGACAATAGGTCATACATTAACTGCAAAACGAAGGGCCTGATTACATGTGGATGTCAGCTACAATATACTGAAACATGTAGGGATATAAATTTGTGGCGGTTGCTCAGAGTAGTATTATATAACCAGGTGAGACTGTTGTCTGCAAGTGGATGCATTTCCTATTGACCCTAAGACGCATCTCCCCTTTCTGACCTTCTGCCTATGTCTGCGTAGGTTTTTTGGCTACTGAGCCTGTTAAATTATCAATAATTTAATAAAGATATATTTTAATTGTTCTATCCAGACTGTTATAGCACTTGGCCTAGTTGCGGTAGTGCATCATCGCCACTGTCGCGCAAAACATTGACGCAGTGAGCCATGAAAGACATGTACTCTCCCTGGCCATAATTGCTGCTCCACACATAAGTGGTGGCAAGCATCTTGCTGCACAGCGACAATTCTAAGGAGTGGCCCACTTTCTCCACCATGTAAAAATACAAGGCTGGGACGGATTTCTTTGAGAAATAATGGTGGCTAGGTATCCTGCATTGAGGCTAAGCACATGCCATCAGTTGCCTAAAGGCAGTGAAATCCACTAAGTGGATTGACCGTGACTGCACCGCCAGCAACTTGGCCAGGCGGGAGTTTAGTTGGCACACAAGGTGCATATAGTTGTTTCCTGCACAGACAGTCCATAATTGATGACTGATGATGGAACGGAGAAGGAGGAGAACTAGTCGGAGTAGGCGGAGGAGCAGGAGGAGCAGGAGGTACCGGAGAATCAGTAGATGATGATGTTGACGGTGATGATGACAACAACGGCCATGTACTACTTGTGATTGTGGCCTGACTACTAGAATGACGATGTAGAGGCCAGTCTTGCTCATATTGTTGGCCAGTTAGAGTTTTCCACTTGAGCAGGTGATGCCGCTTTATGTGCTGAAAGAGAGCCATAGGTCCTACATTTGTGCCTGAAAGGCCATGGCTTTACCCCCACCTGATCCTCCTCCTCTTCGCTGTCCAAATGCTGTCTGTTGTCATACAACTCATTAACAGAAACACAATCTTGAATATCTTCCTAAGCACATGAGGTGCTGTTTCTAATAAGAAATGATGACGCCCTACTAGGGGTCAGTGAAGACAGAGATGACGGAAAATAAATTATTTTATTGGGCCACAAATTAACTGGAAAGTAGAAGGAGGAGGATCGGGAGTAATGTGGTGAACACTGGCTCAAACTCACCTTGTCAGAGGTAACATCCTCCGCAATAATATGCCTGTAAGGGTATGTTCACACGTAGTCAACCAAAACGTCTGAAAATCCAGAGCTGTTTTCAAGGGAAAACAGACCCTGCTTTTCAGACGTTTTTTACCAACTCGCATTTTTACCAACTCATTTTTTTACCAACTCGTTTTTGGAGCTGTTTTCATTGGAGTCTATGAGAAAACAGCTCCAAAAACGTCTGAAAGAAGTGTCCTGCACTTCTTTTGACGAGGCTGTATTTTTACGAGTCGTCGTTTGACAGCTGTCAAACGACGACGCGTAAATAACAGGTCGTCTGCACAGTACGTCGGCAAACCCATTCAAATGAATGGCCAGATGTTTGCCGACGTATTGCAGCCCTATTTTCAGACGTAAAACGAGGCATAATACGCCTCGTATACGTCTGAAATTTGGCCGTGTGAACATACCCTAAGAGGCAACAGACTTGCTACTAATGAGGCACCAGTGAGCTTGAGCCAATTATTCTAACCACAAGGCCTATAGCTATGAAGAAAAAAATGCAGAAGTCACACCTACTGCTGTTATTGTTGGCTAAATTTGACGCAGAATAATACGTCAAATTTTGGTGGCACTATTATTAGCCATTAGATGTATGCAAAACAATGAATGACGTCATGTCCATGACATCTATCATCAGGCAGCGGCACACTATCAGCACTCGGGATTAAATTGAAATTAAAATCTATTTATTTTTAAAAAACTGGACACAAACTGAAGTATTATGGCGCTGTATAAATGCTTGATGCAGAACAAAATGTCCGTTTTTGATGGCACTCTATGATATATTCAAAACAATGAGTGATGTCAATTTTTGTCACAATAAACAAGCCTACATATGGCTACGTCGAAAAGTTATGGCTTTCAGGATGTGGTGTTGGGAAAATTAAAAAAAACTTCACGTCCTAAAGTCCAAAACGAAGTCTTTAAGGGGTTAATAAGAGAGTGTAACAAAATGGAAACTAACGAATAGAGCTGTTAATTACTATTGTTTGGGCTCATTCAGATGATGATTTTGAGTGCAGTATATTACTTTCATTTGGTATCAATAGGACACAAAAGGCGAAAGATTATCGAACATTCTGGACATACATAAGTAAGAAAAAAAAAATAGAAATATTCAGAAATATATCCACTTATTTTTATTTATCAAGTCTGGTGAGTTTCCAGATTATACAGTTTATAAATAAAGAAAATTAATACTTTAAATATTTATCTTCATTTTCCCATTGTATTTGAGAAAACCTGTTCAGAATTTTTCATCACGTTACAACTCATGTATGTGGAAAAGAATATATCATTCTCTTCTGCTGATAATCATGAAGTCATTTTTCTGCATAAGATCTAGTTGAATGATAAATCAAATGAAATAATAATTTTTTTGTCAAAAGTGGGAAGTTTGTGAACTTTATTTTGGTGCATTCTAATATTTGAATGCTCAGGTTGCCATTTATAGACTTATCTTGTGCCAGAAATTGACTGAAAATACAAGGTGAATTGGGCATTTTACAGGACCATTTACTTATATTTCTAGCCACAATCCAACTAGAGAACATTTGAATTGACAGTGTTTGATAAGTTATAACTTGTTTAGATTACCAATAAAGATGTTTCACATAAGAAATATCAGAAATATTTAAGCATAGACCCTTTGTAATCCTATTTTACATATGTGCGACCATGGTTCCATACTAGGAGGCAGAATAACCTCTGCATCAAATTAAAGACATATGACGTACAGTATAAACCCACAGGCTTCTATGGGTGCTGTTTTATGGCTTTGTACAACCTGACGCTTGTACAGAGACACAATATGGGTATTAAAATGTAAAATAAGCATAGAATTTACAGTTTGAGAAAATTTCAAATGTAACCTTGTTTGAAATCACTCCCATAACAAATGGCAGCAATACTAAAGATTACCTTGCAGTTTTATAGCGATATCACATGTGCTGCTTGCTTGTAGTCTCCATCAGCCGAAAACAGGTGTCATTTGTGGAGGCTTGTATTCTGTGATTGGACCGTGCAGATGCTGTCCGAATGCCCAGCAACATATCAGATCAACATTTGTGAGCATAATACTGACAGAAGCAGCACATATTTTCTTATATGGCTTCTGTAGTGCAGATTTGTGGATTTGATTTATCTGCAGCCCTGGATTTACATTGCAAATAATAACATTATGTTAGGGAAATACTGATAATAAAATTCTCTAATGTAATATATAAATGGGATGAAATCCAGAGCTTCACTTCAAACCACAAAATCAGGGCAGTCACAAGGAATCTTATGACTTTACTCACAGTAACAGCTTAAAGGTATTTTCCACCTTCTGACAACTGATGACCTATCCACCGGATAGGTCATCAGTATATCATCGGTGCGGGTCCGACACCCGGACCCTGCACCATTAAGCTTCTCCTGTGGCCTGCGGGAACCGGATGTTATGGCACATAATGCTATGTGCGGAGCCGAAAGCAGTTGGCTACGCACATAGCATAGCGGCTGTGCTGCAGAACTGCAGATCTGCTCCTATTCACTTGGAGCAGAGCTGCAGTACTGCAGCACGGCTGGTATTCCGTGGCTGGAGCAAACTGCTTCCGGCATGAACGTCCGATGCACGGAGGCACCGGACCAGTTGATCTGTGCGGGGGCCGGGTGTCGGACCCCCACAGATCATGTACTGATGACCTATCCGGTGGATAGGTCATCAGTTGTCAGAAGCTGCAAAACCCCTTTAACTTCAAGCTTTATGAGCATTTTTAGACTATGAAATTACCCAATAATCCCTTAGGGCACTATCGGAAAATGTTAAAATTTATTACATTATAATTTCCATTTTTTTCTTAAAGCTGGCCATACACATGAGAAAAAAGTTATCAGAACTTGCTCATTTTGTTGGGATCAACTGATGATCTCTCAACTGTTTGCCCGATCTTGCGGGAGAGAAGATAACCAAGAATGCATGTTTATGGTGGAGTAATAGCTATCAGCCCAACTGGCATTTGACCAACATCTGTCTCGTGTGTGGCCACCATTATATGTAGTTCCATTTGGGTTATCAGCTTCCTAATCATTGCTGATATTCTTAATAATTAAATTGAAATAGTCCCTTACTTATCATGGCAGATAGTTATCATGTAATCATCTAGAATGTATGTTGTAGTCTGGACCATTGTTGAATAAATTGTTTACTTGGATTGTTTGACTATTTATATACTGATAGTCACTCTCAAGTTATCTCTTAATGACATAACTTGACATTATTGACTAGTCAAACTTGAAAGGAAAAACAGTGACATTTTGTGACATGGAATCCACAAGAAAAAATATTTTTGAGTCTTACACATTCCCATACCAGCTCATGTTGCTGTCTTTATGCCTGAGCAGATTTCATTATACCACCAAATTATTGCTGTATATCTAACATTTCTATGTAAATGGATATGTTGCCATAATATTCAAATTGCTACAGAGAGAAGATCATAAATTACCCAGTTAAAGAGTTTACTAGGTTTATTAAATTTTATTTTGCAGAGCTAGATTTGTGCATTATTATTTGTTTACTATGTATGCAGGGGCATAATCATAGGGGGTGCTTAGGTAGCAGTTACACCCAAGCCCTGATGCCAGAGGGTGCCCATTTGCCACACAAGAAGACATCAGTATTATAAATAGTACATCGTAGGTGGGGTTACAGTTTTTGTATAGGGTTCCAGGAACTTTAAGTTATGTATGTATGTATGTATGTATGTATGTATGTATGTACGTATGCTTTAATGTGGTACTAATGGAAAAGTATCACTGGAAAATGAAGTTTAAATTTTGTGGAATAAAAATCATTTGATCTTCAAAAGCTTTGGACACTTTTGCCCTGAATTTTTTTTATTGTTTATTATTCCTAAATGCTAAATTAAGCAACTTTCTACATAGTCTTCAGTAAAAGTTTCCTATTATTTTGCTGCTATAGTCTGTGCAACTCCTGTACATAGCTGGTTGTCCTCCTTCTGACATAGATTTGACATCACATTGCTCATGTCAGGCTAACATCATCTGCTCTTTATGCTCTCCTTCTACCTTCTGTCAGTGTTAGATATACCAGCAGGGAGGGGAATGGAACAGGTTGTACACAGCAGAGAGGGAGGAGAGTATGAAGGTGGAGAGATCACACAAGCTGTATAGAAAGAGAGGAGGGAACCCACAGCATCTTAAAGGTGTTTATAGCCTTTAAATGGCTCTTATTAACTACTTGTATACAGTTGAGCAGCTGTGATGCCTGACATCGGGATCTAATAACAACAATTTTAGTGCTTGCTAACTGTATACACCATTACATATTTTATAATACTTTTTATTCTTCTGTTCCACAATTTGGGCCAAATTTCAAAAGACATAGACCTGTAACGAGTTGTCCAGGATTAGAAAGACAAGGCAATTTTCTTCCAAAAACAGTACCACACCTGTCCACAGGCTATGTGTGCTATTACAACTCTGTCCCATTCACTGCAACGGAGCTGAGCTGCAATACCATACACAAACCGGTGTGGCGCTGTTTTGGAAAAAAGCAGCTATGTTTTTCAAATCCTGTATAACCCCTTTAAAGTGCATGTCCAACTTTGAATACCTACCTGTAGCCACCACAATCAGGAGCTTAGAAGCTAATTGCATATTGTTATACACGAAACTCAATAATAAGGCCGTGTGCAGTAAGCTACTAAGATAGTTTTGCAATGTGTATTCATAAATTCGCTATCTTAGCATGATAGTCTATTGTCAAAAATGTTGTAGATACAGTTTAAGGCCGGATTTACACGAGCTAGTTCAGTCCGTGATATACGGTCTGCAGGTCGGCCGCATTTCCCGGACTGAGCACACTGCAGGGAGATGGGCTCCTAGCATCATCGTTATCTATGACTCTAGGAGTCGCTGCCTCGCTGCGGGAAAACTGTCCCATACTGAAAACATGTTTTCAGTACGGGAAAGTAATTCCGCGGAGAGACAGGGACTCCGAGCGTGATAGATAACGATGATGCTAGGAGCCCATCTCCCTGCAGTGTGCTCAGTCCGGGAAATGCGGCCGACCTGCGGACCGTATATAACGGACTGAACACGCTCATGTGACTCCGGCCTAAAGGGATTGTAAAGGGTTAGAAAAACAAAGCTGCTTTCTCCCATAGACAGTGCCATAGTGTGATATTGTAGCCTAACCCCATTCACTGCAATACAAAACACAACGCATGGACAGGTGTGATTCCGTTTCTGGAAGAAAGCAGCTATATTTTTATATCCTACAACCCCTTTAAGCTGCGTTTATAATAAAAAGTCATAATAGTATATTACATGTGAAATCAGGTTTGCACTGTGTTTAAAGTTTCTCCTTTTCTATGACATAGAAGTCAATACAATTTTTAATTGCTTTTTTGCAGACAATTCGTCAAAAGTTTCCACTTCTGACCACAAGAAGATTAGGCACCAGAGGACATTCAAAGTAAGACTGGTAGTTTATGTACAGTGTGTAAATTGTCTGGACTGGAAGTCTTTATGTATATATACTCCTGCAATTAAGAGAAATCCTCTTAAGCAATAAAATGCAAGATCTATTTAATGTGAGGAACGGAGAGTGAATTGAATGACTTGAAAACAGGTAAGCTACAGTCCCATAGAGAAGAAATACGTGTTATGGGAGATGAAGAGTGAAATCTAACATCAGCCTTATTTATTAGTTGTGATTTAGCTGGTAGAAAATAAACCTAATGACAGCTGGCCTTGATAACATGTTATTGCAGGCTTGAGATAGCTTCCTTATATCAATCTGCTTATCAGTCATTGTTTGTGGCACTGCGTGATAACACAAGGTCTTATGGGTGCACACACAAAAAAAGTGAACATATGTTGCAGGAAATGTATAGTATCTTTCAAATAAAGAAGCCATAAATAAAGCAAATTAAATATCAGCCTCCTTTTAAGGCCAACAAGTGGGTAAATTGTATTATGGTACTAAAAAGCATTGCAAATTAGTAAAAAATTAACAAATAGTGTATATTTACTAATATGTGTAGCTTGAAATGTTATTATAAAGTACAATATGTTTAGCACATGCATTGTGAATGTCATTTAGTTTGACATTATCACTAAAATATACTTTCTATGCATTCTTTATTTCTATGTCTTGAAATTGATTATGTGATATAGGCCTCCTTTGATAAATGAATTTTAAGCCACGTTTAAAACTACAAATGTTCGGAGCATGTCTGATGCACCGGGCAGTGAGTTCCATAGATTGGGTGCAGCACAAGAGAAGTCCTGAAAGCAAGAGGATATAATAGGGGAAGATGAGAGTTGTAGGTCATTGGCTGAGCGAAGTTTACAAGTGTTAGATGGGGATGAAAGTAGAGATGTATGACGGTGCAGAAGTGTGGAAAACGTTGTAGACTAGTAGGAGAGATTTGAATTTATTTTGTTAAGAAAAAAAGTCTAATGAGCAACAGAGAGCAGAGGCATTAGAATAATTACTGGACAGAGAGATCACCTGGCTGCTGCCTTCATGATGGATCGGACCCAGTTTATATCGATAACCATATCATTAAAAAAGGCTCACAGACTATTAAAGTGCTTTTCCAGCCAGAAATGAAAACTTGACTGTGTTTCTGAATGGTCATGTACAGAGACATAACTTGAAGTTCCTAGGTTCTGATGTGACCTGTAACAGGGCCCCCCAACTTTATAGGCAATTTATAGTACTGATATCTGTGGCATTGTGGCACTATATTACGCCCATAAAATGCACAGGAATAATTCGTGCAGTTATACCCCAAAATACGCTTAATGTACACAATAATATCCCACTACATGGATATTAAAAACACATTAAAGTCACATTACAGGGATAATAAAATCATATTAAATTAAACATGGTGATTTGAAAGTCCAAATATAATACATTTTGCGATTTTATAATGCCTAGATAATAAATAGTGATACTGCATCTCAGCAGAAGTATAATACAGATATTGATGTCACAGTACAAGAGTAATGAACAAATTATTACTTCCCAGGAATAATAGTCACAGTGACGTAACAGTGCAGGGATGATGCACACAGTAATGTCATTGTGCATGAGAATAACCTCTGTGAAGTCATAGGAAAGTGAAATTGTGCATAGTGATGCAATAATGGGCAAAGTGATGTAATGGTACAGGAATAATCTTTACAGTTATGTCACAGGACATTGATAATACCCAAAATGATATCCCAGCACAGGTATAATAAATACAGTGATGTCACATTACAGGGATAATAAATACTGGAATATCATAATATAGCCTTAATACATATATGTCTGCACAAGTAAAAATATAAACAGTGATGTCACAGCACAAAATTTTATAATATAAGGATTATGCACATAGTGATATTATAGAACAAAGATATAATAATAAACAGTAAAATCTTTGCACCGGGATAATAAAGACAGTGATGTCACAGTGCAGTGTAATGACTCATTTGAAGTAATAGCACAAGAATAGTAGTCACAGTGATATCACAGTGCAGTCATAGTGCAAGGTAGTGACTAATGTGAAGTAACATCACCGGAATAGTAGTCAAAGTGATATTACGGTGCAGTCATAGTGCAGGGTAATGACTAATGTGAATTAACATCACACGAATAGTAGTCATAGTGATGTCACAATGCAGTCATAGTGCAGGGTAATGACTAATGTGAAGTAACATCACAGGAATAGTAGTCATAGTGACATCACAGTGCAGTCATAGTGCAAGGTAATGACTAATGTGAAGTAACATCACAGGAACAGTAGTCACAGTGACATCACAATGCAGTCATAGTGCAGGGTAATGACTAATGTGAAGTAACATCACACGAATAGTAGTCATAGTGACATCACAGTGCAGTCATAGTGCAGGGTAATGACTAATGTGAAGTAACATCACAGGAATAGTAGTCAAAGTGATATCACAGTGCAGTCATAGTGCAAGGTAGTGACTAATGTGAAGTAACATCACCGGAATAGTAGTCAAAGTGATATTACGGTGCAGTCATAGTGCAGGGTAATGACTAATGTGAATTAACATCACACGAATAGTAGTCATAGTGACATCACAGTGCAGTCATAGTGCAAGGTAATGACTAATGTGAAGTAACATCACAGGAACAGTAGTCACAGTGACATCACAATGCAGTCATAGTGCAGGGTAATGACTAATGTGAAGTAACATCACACGAATAGTAGTCATAGTGACATCACAGTGCAGTCATAGTGCAGGGTAATGACTAATGTGAAGTAACATCACAGGAATAGTAGTCAAAGTGATATCACAGTGCAGTCATAGTGCAGGGCAATGACTAATGTGAAGTAACATCACAGGAATAGTAGTCATAGTGACATCACAGTGCAGTCATAGTGCAAGGTAATGACTAATGTGAAGTAACATCACCGGAATAGTAGTCATAGTGACATCACAGTGCAGTCATAGTGCAAGGTGATGACTAATGTGAAGTAACATCACAGGAATAGTAGTCAAAGTGATATCACAGTGCTGTCATAGTGCAGGGCAATGACTAATGTGAAGTACCATCACAGGAATAGTAGTCACAGTGATATCACAGTGCAGTCATAGTACAGGGTAATGACTAATGTGAAGTAACATCACAGGGATAGTAGTCATAGTGATATCACAGTGCAGTCATAGTGCAGGGTAATGACTAATGTGAAGTAACATCACAGGAATAGTAGTCATAGTGACATCACAGTGCAGTCATAGTGCAAAGTAATGACTAATGTGAAGTAACATCACAGGAATAGTAGTCACAGTGACATCACAGTGCAGTCAAAGTGCAAGGCAATGACTAATGTGAAGTAACATCACAGGAATAGTAGTCATAGTGACATCACAGTGCAGTAATAGTGCAGGGTAATGACTAATGTGAAGTAACATCACCGGAATAGTAGTCACAGTAATATCACAGTACAGTCATACTGCAGGGTAATGACTAATGTAAAGTAACATCACAGGAATAGTAGTCACAGTGACATCACAGTGCAGTCATAGTGCAAGGTAATGACTAATGTGAAGTAACATCACAGGAATAGTAGTCATATTGACATCACAATGCTTTCATAGTGCAAGGTAATGACTAATGTGAAGTAACATCACAGGAATAGTAGTCATAGTGACATCACAGTGCAGTCATAGTGCAAGGTAATGACTAATGTGAAGTAACATCACAGGAATGGTAGTCATAGTGACATCACAGTGCAGTCATATTTCAGTGTAATGCCTGATGTGAAGTAACATCACAGGAATAGTAGTCATAGTGACATCACAGTGCAGTCATAGTGCAGGGTAATGACTAATGTGAAGTAACATCACAGGAATAGTAGTCATAGTGACATCACAGTGCAGTCATAGTGCAGGGTAATGACTAATGTGAAGTAACATCACAGGAATAGTAGTCATAGAGACATCACAGTGCAGTTATAGTGCAGGGTAATGACTAATGTGAAGTAACATCACCGGAATAGTAGTCATAGTGACATCACAGTGCAGTCATACTGCAGGGTAATGACTAATGTAAAGTAACATCACAGGAATAGTAGTCACAGTGACATCACAATGCTTTCATAGTGCAAGGTAATGACTAATGTGAAGTAACATCACAGGAATAGTAGTCATAGTGACATCACAGTGCAGTCATAGTGCAAGGTAATGACTAATGTGAAGTAACATCACAGGGATAGTAGTCATAGTGATATCACAGTGCAGTCATAGTGCAGGGTAATGACTAATGTGAAGTAACATCACAGGAATAGTAGTCATAGAGACATCACAGTGCAGTCAAAGTGCAAGGCAATGACTAATGTGAAGTAACATCACAGGAATAGTAGTCATAGTGACATCACAGTGCAGTAATAGTGCAGGGTAATGACTAATGTGAAGTAACATCACCGGAATAGTAGTCACAGTAATATCACAGTACAGTCATACTGCAGGGTAATGACTAATGTAAAGTAACATCACAGGAATAGTAGTCACAGTGACATCACAGTGCAGTCATAGTGCAAGGTAATGACTAATGTGAAGTAACATCACAGGAATAGTAGTCATAGTGACATCACAATGCTTTCATAGTGCAAGGTAATGACTAATGTGAAGTAACATCACAGGAATAGTAGTCATAGTGACATCACAGTGCAGTCATAGTGCAAGGTAATGACTAATGTGAAGTAACATCACAGGAATGGTAGTCATAGTGACATCACAGTGCAGTCATATTTCAGTGTAATGCCTGATGTGAAGTAACATCACAGGAATAGTAGTCATAGTGATATCACAGTGCAGTCATAGTGCAGGGTAATGACTAATGTGAAGTAACATCACAGGAATAGTAGTCATAGTGACATCACAGTGCAGTCATAGTGCAGGGTAATGACTAATGTGAAGTAACATCACAGGAATAGTAGTCATAGTGACATCACAGTGCAGTCATAGTGCAGGGTAATGACTAATGTGAAGTAACATCACAGGAATAGTAGTCATAGAGACATCACAGTGCAGTTATAGTGCAGGGTAATGACTAATGTGAAGTAACATCACCGGAATAGTAGTCATAGTGACATCACAGTGCAGTCATACTGCAGGGTAATGACTAATGTAAAGTAACATCACAGGAATAGTAGTCACAGTGACATCACAATGCTTTCATAGTGCAAGGTAATGACTAATGTGAAGTAACATCACAGGAATAGTAGTCATAGTGACATCACAGTGCAGTCATAGTGCAAGGTAATGACTAATGTGAAGTAACATCACAGGGATAGTAGTCATAGTGATATCACAGTGCAGTCATAGTGCAGGGTAATGACTAATGTGAAGTAACATCACAGGAATAGTAGTCATAGAGACATCACAGTGCAGTTATAGTGCAGGGTAATGACTAATGTGAAGTAACATCACCGGAATAGTAGTCACAGTGATATCACAATGCAGTCATAGTGCAGGGTAATGACTAATGTGAAGTAACATCACAGGAATAGTAGTCATAGTGACATCACAGTGCAGTCATAGTGCAGGATAATGACTAATGTGAAGTAACATCACAGGAATAGTAGTCACAGTGACATCACAGTGCAGTCATAGTGCAGGATAATGACTAATGTGAAGTAACATCACAGGAATAGTAGTCATAGTGACATCACAGTGCAGTCATAGTGCAGGGTAATGACTAATGTGAAGTAACATCACAGGAATAGTAGTCATAGTGACATCACAGTGCAGTCATAGTGCAGGGTAATGACTAATGTGAAGTAACATCACAGGAATAGTAGCCAGTGATGTCCGAGTGCAAGTATAAGGCACTTATTGATGTCACAGAACAGAAATACTAAATATGAACATTATCTTAGGTGGCAGAGTGCCTGTTTGGCCCCCTTCAGGCCTTAGTTGACTAAAAATGATTGTTAGCCATAGTACTTTTCATGAACTAATATCCCTGTCACCAGTGGCGGATTAAGTACACCATAGGCCCTGGGCTGTTACCCAAAGTTGGGCCCCCCTTCTCCAAATCCGCCCTGTAACTATTGTTAACACTTCCTTTTTGTCCAGACATTAACAAATTGGTGTTACTACTCCCCTTGTAAAAAGGCAGTGTCCCCACAAACTGACAGTCTCCAACCATTGCTGACAGTATCGCACCATGTAGGAACACATTCTCCTGACAAGGGGAATAGTAACACTTATTTGTCCTGGACTGCACAAAGACTTTTTGTGAAATGCAAGGATTTCCTATAATAAACATGTCAGAAGAGATGACAGATTGTCTATAAATCTAGTGACTCACAGGTGACGACGTAGTTTTTTTTCCTCTTTTCTACTCCATCCGGTCCAGACTTCATGACGACTTTTCCCGGCCATGACCCGTTTCTGCAGAATTTTCCACTCAGATGTCTTTGGCTCCTCACTTTTCTAAAATTTCCACACCTACAAACAAAGACAAAATTATCATGGTGCCACATACTGTGCCCCTAAATATGATAGCACCAAACACTGCGCCCCTGAATAAAATAGTACCAAACACTCGGCTCCTAAATATTATAGCACCATAGACTGCGCCCTTGAATGTAATTGTGTCAAACACTGTAGAGTAAAGCACCACATACGCACAACCCCATGTAAATAGCGCTACACACAGACCCCTGTAGATAGAGCCACACACAGCCCCTGTAGATAGCGCTATACACTGACCCCTGTAAATAGTACTACACAGCCCTCCCCTCTGTAAATTGTGTCACATAGCCCTCCCCCTCTTGTATATAGTGCTACAAAGCAATCCCCCTTAGATATAGTGATACACAGCGCTCCCTCCTTCTGTATAATGCTATACAGCAATCCCCCCTTGTATATAGTGCCACCCCCTTGTATATAGTGCTACACAGCTCCTCCCCCCATTGGACCTGCAGCACTTGTAATTGCTCAGTATAATGTCCCCCATAGCTGCCCCCACAGTATATTGCCTCCCATAGCTGCCCCATACAGTATAATGCCCCATAGCTGCAACATAGTATAATGCCCTCCATAGCTGCCTCTACACACTATAATGTTCCCCTTAGCTGTCCTACACAGTATAATGCCCCCATAGCTGCTACACAGTATAATGTTCCCCTTAGCTGTCCTACACAGTATAATGCCCCCATAGCTGCCTCTACACAGTATAATGTTCCCCTTAGCTGTCCTACACAGTATAATGTTCCCCTTAGCTGTCCTACACAGTATAATGCCCCCATAGCTGCTACACAGTATAATGTTCCCCTTAGCTGTCCTACACAGTATAATGCCCCCATAGCTGCTACACAGTATAATGTTCCCCTTAGCTGTCCTACACAGTATAATGCCCCCATAGCTGCTACACAGTATAATGTTCCCCTTAGCTGTCCTACACAGTATAATGCCCTAGATAGCTGCTTCTACACAGTATAATGTTCCCCTTAGCTGTCCTACACAGTATAATGCCCCCATAGCTGCCACATAGTATAATGCCCTCCATAGCTGCCTCTACACAGCATAATGTTCCTCTTAGCTGTCCTACACAGTATAATGCCCCCATAGCTGCCTCTACACAGTATAATGCCCTCAATAGCTGTCTCTACACAGTATAATGTTCCCCTTAGCTGTCCTATACAGTATAATGCCACCATATGTACATACCTAATAAAATAATATAATTACTTACCTATCCCCATTCCCACAACGGGTGGGGGATGCTTCTCCTCCTCTGCACTATCCCGTGAGTGACTCGGTGCAGACAGGCTCGATGATGTCACTACATCGCGCCTGCCTGCGCCGATCCACTCACGGCAGCACGAATGCTGGAGCGAGACTCCAGCATTCAACCCAACTGAATATGCGTCCTAAGGACGCAGGTTCAGTTGGAAGCGGGACCAGCGCGGACCACAGCGGCAGTTAGTAGCGCTAGAGCGCTGCATCGCTTTTTAAGATTATGTGCGATTCGGGCCATATGATAATCCGCCATTGCCTGTCACCCAGAAGTTCGGTCCCCCTCGTTCTTACAGTTGTCAGTCGTCAGTCACAGTGACAGAATCTTCCATCTCTTGCCCCTCTTACAGAGACCTGATTGAATCTGATTATGTATATTCTAAAACAGCATAATGTACAGTCTTTAAGGTTATCAAACACATTGCTGTTATTTTTTTTTGGAGGGGGGGTTTACAAGGTGAAGAACATGGAATGCTGGGAATTGTAGCACATTGGTGATAAAAGTAATAGGAAAAAAACCACATATGTAACATGTTGCTAATTGTAATATGAATTACTCCTATCTCTTCTATTAGTAATTTCTTGTGTCCCTTACCATAGGTATCATTATTACGGCATTGGAATAAAGGAAAGCAGCGCTTATTACCATTCAGTTTACTCTGGTAAAGGGCTGACAAGGTAGAAGATGGTATATTAATTTGCTTACACTAAACAATTGACAAACGGGTTGTGGTGTGTTTTTTACAGACATAAATATTTACCCTCACATTTTTCATGTAAATGTTTCATAACCTAATATGTATTGGGTGTACCTACTGTATTGAGAAAATGAATGTTTCCTCAGTAAATATAAGCTATTCATATAAACAACCCTTCAAAAACATTATGATCCTCATTGAACCCGATGGAAAATATAGTTGGCGGCTGGGTGTTCCTAACCGGTTTGCCTCTTTCATGCAAAAAAATAATTGGGGTAGTAATAATAAAAAAGAAAGCCAGTATGGTGTATGTGTGTTTGAGGAATATTAACAATTTTAGTAAACATTAAGGTGCTAAAAAAAAACCGAAGTCTAAACGTGTTAAAAATGCTAGCATTTTTGCAAAGTGCTTTTTAAAGTACAGGCGCTTTTGATGCATTTTTGGCACATTTAGGGCTCCTGCTGGCAGGAGTCAGGAATTAGGCACATTTTTGGCGCATTTTCGGCATGTTTTACACGCCAGGAATTGAATTTTTAAACACGTGCACATAAAAAAAACCTCATTGTATGCACTACAATGCGTTTTCCCATTGATACCAAGAAAGTGTTTTTGACACGTTTTGACACGGTATTGGCACGTAAAACGTGGCAAAAATGCGTCAAATACACGCTGTGAACAAGACCTAATACTAATTATCTTATCAGTAAATGTACAAGCTGTGTATTTGTTTATAACTGCCACACTACTACTGAAAATGTTATTATCAAATAGATGTTATATCATATGCTATTATTATTATTATTATTATTATTATTATTATTATTATTATTATTATTATTATTACTAAGTTATAGGGTGTATTACATATGTTTTTTTTTTTAATAAAAGGTTTTCTGGAAGCAAGCTAAAGAGTGAGGTAAGTCTTTGAACCTATATATATGTGTATTATTATTTTTAAAATTATTAAATTATTGTTACTCGATCATTTGGATCATCATTTCAAAACGCATCAAGCAGCATAATATTACAGTCTCATGCATACGGGTCTTTACTCTGCTCCCCACATAGAATTTTTGATTATGTGTTTTTAATTTTACACTTTGCATATTCCGTATGGTTCCTGTAAAAATGGTCATGATTTCATTGTGAACGCGGTTCAGAGGTGCAGAGTAGTTTAGAAACTATGTCATGTCTCTCTCGCTCTCTCCAATCCTGATTCCACACCAATGATCTTAACTACGCTAATACAAATAGGATAGGCCATTAATATAAAAGTTGTAGACAACCCCTTTAACGCTGTATTAGTCTTAGACCTTATTATTAGACCTTATTCACACGAACGTGTGCGTTTTGCGCACGTAAAAAATGCAGCGTTTTTCCTGCGTTGCAGTTCCATGTGACATCCAATTTATGTTGCTACAATTATTGTATGTATAAATTAAATTACGCAACCAGAACAAATTTCCTTAATAAAAGTTGATTTTTAATTTCATCGTATTAAAATCCATGTGGGACCCATTTTCACGCATTCCTCATAGTCTTGAGTCTATTGAGGGATCCGTGAAAATGGACAAAAATAGCACAAGTCCTATTTTTTCATGGGACCGTTCATATGTTCGTCTGAATAAGACATAACAATTATACAAAGACCCATAGTTACAAAAAGCATAAAAATCATGATAGTAATAACTATGAGTAGATTATCATGTGATATATGTTAAAATGATGGCACTATAGCAATAATGTCAGTTGCTAATATTGTAACATTGAGACCTTTTGGAACTCTCGAATCTAGAGTATATATCGAAAACGTCTCACGGCTAAGTAGTTTTCTCCTATTATCGTCACCTCTTTTTGGCCTATATACTTTTTCTATACCCATATAGCTAAAAGTCGATACATTTCATTGAGTATTTGGGCAAAATGTTTTGACACCATGGACATGTTTGTTGCTGATGCAAATTTTTCAGTACTCCAGTTGTGCAACCTTCATATTGTATATTGCAAAGGTTGCATGATATTAAAAGAGATAAAATGTATAGTGTTACAATTTATTTAATTTTTCAGTCTGTATTCCTTAAATATAGAGTAAAACATTTGTGCTTTATAAGCTACTTCACTTTCTTTTGTTATGTCAACAGTTGTTTTTTCAAAAGTGTCATAATCTTGGTTGCAAATTAAACTTGGAGATAGTAAAGAGCCAATTTTCGGTACTTTTTGGATATATATTTAACACCAAAATTCAAAATATTATTGAGACTCTCCTCCTGATATAATATAGGCAGGTGTTTTTTTTATAATATTAGTTATTTGTGTGAACTGCGGACTGTAGGTTGTCATAAAGGTTATTGGTTGCTTTATATCATCCTTTATTCTGGAGATTTCCATGCAACCTTCGTCACAGTACTCTGACCGACAAGGGTGTGCTGACTCTCCGCCAGCTTTAACGTTACTGTATGTATCAAACAATATGATGAATGACAATCTTATCTCCCTGCACTTATACTTAATTAACACTTATAAACAGATGGCCTGTGACTTTTCAGAAATATAAGTGAATCCATTAGTTTAACTAAATGATGTAAAAGGCTCCTTTTCATTAGGAAGGCCATTACTACTAAGAGTTTTTAGACTTAAGCTTTAATACACTTAATGGGTAATAAAATAGCTTAATTGCATTTTTTATCAATATACATAAAACTCAATATTTACAGTCGATTGATCTGCTATAAAATATTGATCTACTATACTGATATTGTTTGTTAATTGTAGTGTCAATGTGGGATGGCATTGGAGGTAGTACACGGTACGTTTATTTGATATTTGACTACTAACAATTCTTATCTCAAAGACCAATAACACATAGGCATTAAGTAATCTAATGTGTATGTAAACATACAATAATATTGAATGTATGGTGTGTGATAAATGCTGCTGATATATTCTGCATTTATGTTTTACATATGACCTACCATGTTGGCACTGACATCATTGTCGGACTGGGAAAGCTAGGACCCAACATTGGAATTTATTGTGGGGGCCAAACCTAAAGTTACATAGAAACATTACCTGTTCCTTTTTAAGCCTCATTCACACATGCACTTGTGCATTTTGGCACACAATACATTGTGCAAAATAGAACTATGATATTTAAAAAAAAAAAACAAGAAAAAAAACCCACCTCACTTTAACCTCTTAATACTAAATCCATTTAGAGTATTTAGAGGTTATACACACCACCTTGGCCTTAACCAGTTCAGGACCGGGCTATTTTGAGCCTTCAGGACCAGACACCGTTTAGCCCTTTTTAGCACGTGTTAGTTAAATGGCTATAACTTTTTTATTTGTTGGGCTAACGACGTGATTTTTGCGACGTTTTTTCTGTAGACAATGCAGGTTTCTTTTTTTATCATTTTTATACGCACTTTTTTGCTATTTTAGAATTTTTATTCATAAAGTTTGAAAATAATAGTACAAAAATAAGCTTTTTTACGTTTCAGCTATATATTTTTTGGTAATAACATAGTTTTACCCTAAAATAGACCTTTTATTTGTGATCGTCGTTGTCTACCATAAATTTGAATATATTACATATCTATATTAGGGTAATTGGGTCAGCGCTAGCGTTACAACAATGATTGGCGGGGGTATCGGTTTTTTTTGGGTTTGGGTATTTTATGTGTACTTATTATTATTTTTTTTTGCACTTGACTTTACTATTTTTTTATTACTATGGTCTGTCCCTCAAAGGTCAAAAAAGACCTTTGGGGAACTTTATATATTTTTTTTCTTTCTTTTACACCATCTTTTTCCACTGTAACTGGAGCTGCACAGCAGCCCCAGTTACAGGGGAAATCAGCCCTTTCATAGTGACTATTGTCACTAATAGGGCTGTGCTGGGTCTTGTAAGACCCAGCAGCAGTCTGTCAGTAACGGCACCCGGCGATCATGTGACCAGTCACATGTTCACCGGGAGGAATAGAGACAGCACCGCTGCTGCTGTCTCTATTCCCATAGACAGCGTTCATTGAGCGCTGTGTAAAAAGACATCGGAGAAGACAGAAGCAGCGAAAGCTGCTCCTATCCTCTCCTCGGGGTCCCCGGCAGTCACTGACAGCCGGAGATCCGACATTCAGCTGCCCGATCGCGCGGGCAGCAAGTTAAAACCCGAGCCGTAAAAAGTCTATGGCTCGGGTTTTAAGGACCCTGACCGCTGGCCGTAAAAACACAGCCAGCGGTCGGGAACCAGTTAAGGGCATGGCCAGACGTGGCGGAATTCTGCAGACACTGTCCGCATCAATGCCGCACATAATCTGCGTTGCAGATTCCATTGCGCCTTTGCCTAAAATGTGCAGTAAATTGCTGCGGATTAGCCGTTGCGTATTCAGGTGAAGAGTACTTCCTGCTGTCTTTTAAAACATTTCATCTCAGTCTGGCTTTAGACCTCGAAACACATAGGTCCAGCCAGAATAAAGAAATATCCTGTTCGTAAAACCAATCCAATCCGCAACGCAACACACATAACATCTGTGGATTTCATTGCGGAATTTTGAATCTTCATTGAAGTCAATGGAGAAATTCCGCAACAAGTCCGTAACAAGTCCGCAACAGCCAGTGTATGCTGCGGACACCAAATTTCGAACCGCAGCCTATGGTCCGCAGCGGAGTTTTCCGCCACGTCTGCACGAACCAAACTAAAAAGGTATGGAAACCAATGGAGAAAATGTCCGCAGCGGAATTCCAGAGCAATTCCGCCACGTCTGACCGTGCCCTAAAGCCGTTGGCCCATCAGGACAACACCTGCATACATACCATATTAGGGCATATGGATATCATAGATTCTGGTCCATTACTTGGAGCCAATCCCTTTAAGTATGGAAAGAATGGGCAGAGTTACTATTTAAAATGCACCAAAATGTTGTCTTAAATTTATCCAGAATTCTGGCGTACATTCTGGGCATCACATTTATAAATAGTATTAAATGCATTTTGCGCCGTGCTCGAGAAAAGGGACTTAACAGGAAAGGACGAGGTCTAGCAAAAAGAGTTGGGGCTTAAAATTTGATACTGCGCCAAAAATGTGCCAAAACATTGGTGCAAATAGCTGGAATAAGTTGAGCCAACGAAAAGGTGGTATATGGAACAAAGTATTTAAGGTGTCCAGCAAGATGACTGTCTTGTCTAAGTTTACGATGTCTAAAACTTAAACAGTATTATTTAATCTGTCCCATTTTTTTTGCTCCTCCCCACATTCTATTAGCCATAAGGGTATGTTCACACGTACAAGTAAAAACGGCAAAAAATTATAGAGCTGTTTTCAGAGAAAACAGCCTCTGATTTTCAGCCATTTTTTAAGCTGAAAACATTTTTTTTTAGGCGTCTTTTCTAGACGTTTTTGGAGCAGTTTTTCTATTGAGGCTGGGTTCACACAACCTATTTTCAGACGTAAACGAGGCGTATTATGCCTCGTTTTACGTCTGAAAATAGGGCTACAATACGTAGGCAAACATCTGCCCATTCATCTGAATGGGTTTGCCGACGTACTGTGCAGACAACCTGTCATTTACGCGTCGTCGTTTGACAGCTGTCAGGGTATGTTCACACGTTGTCAACAAAAACGTCTGAAAATCCAGAGCTGTTTTCAAGGGAAAACAGACCCTGCTTTTCAGACGTTTTTTTACCAACTCGCATTTTTCGCTGCGTTTTCACGCCGTTTTCGCGGCGTTTTTTTACGTCCGTTTTTGGAGCTGTTTTCATTGGCGTCTATGAGAAAACAGCTCCAAAAACGTCCAAAGAAGTGTCCTGCACTTCTTTTGACGAGGCTGTATTTTTACGCGTCGTCGTTTGACAGCTGTCAAACGACGACTCGTAAATAACAGGTCGTCTGCACAGTACGTCGGCAAACCCATTCAAATGAATGGGCAGATGTTTGCCAACGTATTGTAGCCCTATTTTCAGACGTAAAACGAGGCAAAATACGCCTCGTATACGTCTGAAATTTGGCCGTGTGAACATACCCTCAAACGACGACGCGTAAAAATACAGCCTCGGCAAAAGAAGTGCAGGACACTTCTTTCAGACGTAATTTGAGCCGTTCTTCATTGAACTCAATGAAGCACAGCTCAAAATTTATGGCTGTCAGAGAAGCCTCGCAAAATGCGAGGAGGAGCATTTACGTCTGAAATGAAGCAGCTGTTTTCTCCTGGAAACAGTCTGTCTTTTCAGACGTAAATGCCTGCTATCGTGTGAACATACCCTGACACTATTAAAAACAGCTCCAAAAACGGCTCAAGAATTGACATGCTACTTCTTTTTATGCAGCGTTTTTTTAAAGCACCGTTTTTTAAAATAGCGGCATAAAAAAACGCCCCGTCTGAACATAACCCAGTTTTTCCCATTGATTTCAATGGGCAGATGTTTGTTGGCCTTCAGCTACTGTTTTTTCAGGCGTATTTCGAGGCGTTTATGCCCTGAAGTATGCCTTTAAACTCTGCATGTGAACATACCCTAAGGCCTTATTTACACGAGCGTGGCGCATTTCGGACGTGAAAAATTGCAGTTTTTCACGTACGAGGTGCATCCTTGCTCTGCGCTGCGGGACGCGATGTCTCGCATCCCCCATAGATGACAGTCTATGGAGGTATGCGTGACGCGTGAAAAAATAGGACATGTCCTATTTTCTCACGGACCCTTAATGCGGTCCATTGAAACAATGGCTGTGTGAACGGCCACATTGAATTACAAAGGTCTGTGGGACGGCCGTTGAAACAACAGGCCGTTGACACACGGACTATTAACACGCTCGTGTAAATAAGGCCTAACTTTTCTATTTTTTCATTGAAATATAAGGGCGTGACCAGTTGTGTTGCATATTATTTTAATGCAAATTAACCACTTAAAAACTGCCCAACTGGTTCTTAAAGAGGCTCTGTCACCAGATTTTGCAACCCCTATCTGCTATTGCAGCAGATAGGCGCTGCAATGTAGATTACAGTAACGTTTTTATTTAAAAAAAAACGAGCATTTTTGGCCAAGTTATGGCCATTTTTGTATTTATGCAAATGAGGTTTGCAAAAGTACAACTGGGCGTGTTTAAAAGTAAAAGTCCAAGTGGGCGTGCATTATGTGCGTACATCGGGGCGTTTTTACTACTTTTACTAGCTGGGCGTTCTGACGAGAAGTATCATCCACTTATCCTCCCAACGCCCAGCCTCTGGCAGTGCAGACACAGCCGTGTTCTCAAGAGATCACGCTGTGTCGTCACTCACAGGTCCTGCATCGTGTCGGCCACATCGGCACCAGAGGCTACAGTTGATTCTGCAGCAGCATCAGCGTTTGCAGGTAAGTAGCTACATCGACTTACCTGCAAATGCCGATGCTGCTGCAGAATCAAATGTAGCCTCTGGTGCCGATGTGTCCTCGCTCGTCTGACACGATGCAGGACCTGTGAGTGACGACACAGCGTGATCTCTCGAGAACACGGCTGTGTCTGCATTGCCAGAAGCTGGGCGTTCTGAAGAGAAGTGGATGATACTTCTCGTCAGAACGCCCAGTTAGTAATAGTAGTAAAAACGCCCCGATGTACGCACATAATACACGCCCAGTTGTACTTTTACTTTTAAACACGCCCAGTTGTACTTTTGCAAACCTCATTTGCATAAATACAAAAATGGTCATAACTTGGCCAAAAATGCTCGTTTTTTAAAAATAAAAACGTTACTGTAATCTACATTGCAGCGCCGATCTGCTGCAATAGCAGATAGGGGTTGCAAAATCTGGTGACAGAGCCTCTTTAAACTTGCACTGTTGCACAATTATAGGGCAAGTTTAAAGGCTATGTACACCTCCACAAGTGTTTTTTTTTTGTTTTTTTGTGCTTGGTGCAACTTTCAAATTTATTTTTATTAAAAATTATTTTTACTTTTTGAGATACATCCGCTCTGTGAACTGTATACAGAGCAGTTGTAGCGTTTGCTAAGACCTGAATCCGTCAGGTCCGTGGAATTGACAGGTACAGTGTCAGCGGGATCCACATGCAATGTATTACATCTAAGTTAGGAACTTAAATGTGATGGATAACAGGTAGATCCTGCATTTCAGAGACACACAGGGCCCGCTTTCACTGAACCCGTCAGTCCCCAGGACCTGACGGGTACAGGATTCAGCGAACGATACAGCTTCTCTGTATACAGGATACAGAGCAGCTATATCTCAAAAAGTAAAAATAATTTTTAATAAAAACTAATTTGAAAGTTGCACTAAACACTCTGACTGCCATGACAGGTCAGAGCTGTTTTGGTGGCAGAGGGACCTACACATTATTAGGCAAGTAGTTTAACCCCTTAAGGACATGGACAATTTTGGCCTTGAGGACAGAACAAATTTTTTATATTTCCCTCTTTGCATCCCGACTCTCATAACTCTTTTATTTTTTGTACGACATAGTTGTATGAGACTTTGTTTTTTGTGGCACGAGTTGTACTTTATGTAGGTACCATTTTTTGGTACAAATACATTATCGTTTAATTTCTATAAATTTTTGTTTTGGCAAAAAAGCAGTTTTGCAGCAGTTTTAATATTATTTTTTTTACACCATACAACGATCATCATAAACAATGTTATACATTTGTTGTACAGGTTGCTACGGTCGTGGCAATACCTAACATGTCTATATTATTTCATGTTTTGGGACTTATATTTTAAAAAGTTTATTTATTATAAAAGAATGTGTGTTTCTGTGTATTTTTTTTACTTTTTATTTATTTATTTATTTATCATTAATTTTTTTACATTCATTTAACTTTTTTTTTTAATCCCATAAAGGGATTTATCATTTTTATTTTTATTTTGTAACTGTAATGTACTGGCATAGATCTATATGCCAGTACATTAGCCTGTTACTGATTGACCACAGGCAGTTGTTAGGGCATACCTCAGTATGCCCTAACAACAGGAAATATGTTCAGACAGCCCTGGGGTCCTTCAATGGATCCTGGGCTGTCTGGCCATACGAGTTATGGGCTTTGATCGCGTCACAGTTATCTTCTGTGACGCGATCAAAGTGCAGTCCCCTCTCCATGAACGCCGCGATCAGCTTTCATTGCGGCATTCAAAGGGTTAACGGTGGAGAGAAGATGTTTCTCTCCTCTCCGCTGTCAGAGCAGGGCCGTGGCTGTGTATTACAGCCGTTGCCCCGCTCTCGATCGTGCGCACAGACGGCTGTCACACAGGACGAGAATGCTCGTCAACCAGTTAAATATTTTTTTGATCGATTTATATATATATATACAGGGTGGGCCATTTATATGGATACACCTAAATAAAATGGGAATGGTTGATGATATTAACTTCCTGTTTGTGGCACATTAGTATATGGGAGGGGGGAAACTTTTCAAGCTGGGTGTTGACCATGGTGGCCATTTTTAAGTCAGCCATTTTGTATCCAACTTTATTTTTTTCAATGGGAAGAGGGTCACGTGACACATCAAATTCTCGATAAGTTTGATGTGTCACATGACCCTCTTCCCATTGAAAAAACTAAAGTTGGATACAAAATGGCCGACTTCAAAATGGCCGCCATGGTCAACACCCAGCTTGAAAAGTTTCCCCCCTCCCATATACTAATGTGCCACAAAGAGGAAGTTAATATCATCAACCATTCCCATTTTATTTAGGTGTATCCATATAAATGGCCCACCCTGTATGTATATATATATATATATATATATATATATATATATATATATTGAAGAAAGTCCCACAGCACTGTCCCCTTATGGATATGAGGGTTAGAGTCCATGGTCTAGGGACAGAATGTTCTTTTGATTTGTACCTACACAAGCTATCTACATAAATGTTTTTCGCTATATTGGCGAATTGACCATTAATATCCCTAGGTGTGATGAGGGACTAAGCAATAAAAACTGAGCGTTTTTTCGCTTTTAAACTTTATTGTAATCTCGAATCCCGTTTACCTTATTGCCTTCCCTTCTTGAAGATGGTGTCTTCATACCCCACTGGGCAGTGACGTATATACGTAGTCTCGTCCATTACGATGGATGTTGTTTCCTTGTTCCCTTGACAACTATTGATCACATGTGCATTTTGACCCAATTGGTGGGTTAGTTAGAGGCATGCTCAGTCTAAGACTCTACATGCTGTTAATGGAGGATGTAGAATACATATGAGTCCGGCTACAATGATTCCTCTCTTTTCTAGATTGGTGAGTGCCAGCTGTTGATGTTTTTAATAATTACATTGCTTATACTTAATTAACTTTTTAACACTTTTTGTAACACGAGGATATTACACTCTATGAAAAGAATATGTTATATCATGTTTTATCTTTTGCACCATTGATACTTATGTCACTAGTCACTTTATATCATTGTATGATGACAAAAAATCCTTCTATTGTATTATTATATACTGATTGATTGATTGATTGCACTGATTGTTTTGGGTTGTACCCCTTATATATACGTATGTATTCCTAACACACACTACTTGAAAATGTCTTCATAGAGGAGGTGAAACGTTGTGGTTCCATGTTGGATGAATAAATTCACTTTATTTGAGTGCTGCTTCACGTTCTCTTTTTTGGATATATATATATATATATATATATATATATGTATATATATATATATATATATATATATATATATATATATATATATATATAAATATACCAGCTGTGCCCACGACTTTGTATGCGCAGACCACTGAAAAATGTACCGATGCTATTTTTTATAAGTATACTCCTAGCCTTGGACGATACTCAAAAAAAGGGAAAAAATACAAAGACAATATACAAACTTCAATTAAAAATAGTTTTCTTTCAGTAGTCAAGTTCACTACGACACTGCTTCCCTGTAGACAATGTTAGCAGTAGAACCACCAGGGATGTGTGCATGAAGATTGGTGGAGTTGCTAACACGGGAGAGAGCCCCATAGAGCTGGCCATGCGCAAAGCATCTGACACTGAGGTCCACACACCCGCAACGCGCAGCGTTTGGCCCTGCGCTTTGTTGATGCTCATAGAGTAACATAAACTGACACAAAAATGTACACGTTTAAAACTGAAGGGAAAATTATTTGGAATGAGGGGGATTCGGGGTATAAAAATCAACTGCGCCGCATCCTGTTAAAATCTCGACTTCTATCACGTTTCGTTGTAGATTTGTGATTTTTAGTCAGGTACCGTTACATAGTTTTGGTGGGCTTAAATTTCTAAGGAGAATTATGGGGACGCAGACTTTTAAATTAATTTTGTGTGACGGAAGACCGGGTATGATTAGGGAATTTAAAAATTCCACGGGATAGTTGGTAGCGTCTTCTTGTTCAATGACTCTGTTGATAGAGGTATATTCTGCACTTTCCCCATGAACACACTTCAATATTTCAGCATTTATTGCTGCTGCCTGGTCATTGCGAGGGGTCAAACAGCTCTTTCGTAAAGTCAAGAGTTTTCATGATTTGTTATTTGTGTTGGGTCACCATACACAGAAGAAGTTAGGTCTTGCAGTGATGGAACAGTACAACATAAATTATCAGGCAAAATAACTTTCCCTTCTTCTTGCGGATACGTGCCGTCACCAATTTTCAGTAATAAATCTGAAAACTCTTGTGCATTTGGGTTGCCTCCTGTTCGTGCTCGCATATTTATTGTTAAATGCATCGGTATAACGTTACTCCACAGACTTGAGCTCTTTAGGCGGGTTCTAATTTCATCTGCTCTCGTTCCTCGCGGTATGACTGGCAAAGTCTGCATAAAATCGCTACAGAAAAGCATTGTCATACCCATGGGCTGGTCATTTTGTCTGATATCTCGCAAGGTTCTATCTACCGCTTCTACAGCTTTATGGTTTGCCATAGTGCACTCGTCCCATATTATTAAGCAGCAATTGCGTAGACCCCTTGCTTTGTCGCTGTTTCTAGAAACATTATACACTGGGCTTTCAGTAAGATTCAAGTCAATCGGGATCTTGAACATTGTATGGGTGGTTTCGCCTCCGGGCAACAATGTGGCTGCTATGCCCAATGAAGCGATAGCAAGAGCAATTTTGCTTTGATTGCATATTTGGGCCAAGATGACTTTGGTGAGAAACGTTTTTCCCGTCCCACCGGGTGCATCCAAAAACAGGATTTCTCCCAAAGTACCCTCTATGCTATGACACACGCGATCGAATATCATACGTTGTTCTGCTGTCAGACTCGAGACACCGTTTTGCAATGTTACGGCTAGTTCCGCTGGATTATAGTTTATTTCTGCCGGGTACTCCCTGTTAATGTGTTCCCCGTCTAAAGCTGGTGGGGGCATACCATATTGAGAGAGAGGATTACCCCCTTTAGATGTAACTATGTCTTTTTGTTTTGTGATCAGGTCGATTATCAACTTTAGTTTTAAGTGGAAAACTCTGGCTATAATATCATGCCTATCATAAGATGCCTGTCCTGCGAGAGGTTCTTGGGAAATTTCATACAACTTTGGATTAGTTGTGAACGTTATGAAAAGGTCAGGCCGGCCGTACTTTCGGACCTAGCGGAAAGCATCTTGTGTCATGCATGTAACGCGGACCACCGGTAAAACTGGATGGCAGGATAATTAATCGCCCTAAGTTTTCCACTTTATTATCTTGTTGCATGGCGTCTCGCAGATGCACGTAATCTTCAGCGCGTCTGGAAGACATTTACTCTCTTAAGACCGAGAGGCCGCTGCCAGAGCCCTTTGAGACAACCAATCAGATTACAGTCTTTTGAGGAAGCTAGGTGAATGAACGCAGCGAGCGGATTGGTTGCTTTATCTCTCATCTATGTGTAATATCCAATACAGACAAATGTTGGAACCGTTGTCCATAGCAGCCAATCAGATTACATTTTAGATTCTTGTGAGGCAGCTTGGACAATGAAAGCAGAAACCTGATTGGTAGTTATATGTGCCTCCGATGCATAAAAAGACCAATATAGACAAAAGTTGGAGTTGTGCTTAGCAACCAATCATATCACAGCTGTAATTTCTCTGAGGCAGCTTGAAAAATTTGCAGCAATCTGATTGATTGCAACCTCTCCCTTATATAACAATCAGTATAGATGAAATTTGCAGCAGTTGCCCATGGCAACCTACTGGTGTCTATTTTTTCAAGACAACACAAAATGAAAGTAAAAATGTGATTGGTTGCCAAGGTTTCCATGTGTTTGATGTTGTTGTTGTACTAATGCAATGTAAAGGAGTTTTTGAAAACATTCAATTTGCATATCTTCTGATTGAGTGAACCGATTGCGATAAAAAAAAAACGAAATGTTACTTCAAGTTGACCCCTACTCCATCCGAATTGGGTCAGTAGTTTTTACGAGATGCGTGCACAAACAAACAGACGGACAAAAATTCCAAAAATGATCTTAATGCATTCTATCACTTATCCTTCATCCCCTCAATTATTTTTTTGCGCAAATATTTTCAATGTACAGACACACAAAGTTTACAGTTTCATTATATATACAGTAGAGATATATATATATATATATATATATATATATATATATATATATTTTTTTTTTAAATTGAAGTGAAAGGGAGAAAAGGCTGCAATACCTGTGAATCACCCCTACAGGTGTGTGAACGATTCACAGTGAGCAAGTAGAAATACAGAAACGAGCCGTCTGATCAGCTATTGATGGCCTACCCTGAGGATATGCTTGAGAAAGTCCTCTTGGACTGAATCGTCGCACGGGTGAATAAACTGCTGATGCTTTTTGGAAGTGCTGCCTCTGTCCATTTTTTATCTACCCTGAGGATAGGCCATCATTTTTTACTAGCTGGAAACCCCCTTTAACCCCTTAGGCCTCATTCACACTACAGGGTCCGAGTGTCGACCTGGAAAATCGTCCGTTTTTGGCCGATTTTCCCGGCTGGTTTGCATCCGTTCCGATTCCGTTCCGGGCCGTGTTGCCGTTTTTACCGGCCGATTTGGACCCGATTTGCATCCATTTTTTTCCCTGTCCGTTTTAAAATTGGATGAATTTCATTTAAATTTGTTGCCACACACAGCTCTCTGTAGATAATGCCACACAGCCCCCTGTAGGTAATGCCACCCAGACCCCTTGTAGGTAATGCCACCCAGCCTCCTGCAGGTAATGCCACCCTGCCCCCCTATAAGTAATGCCACCCTGCCCCCTTTAGGTAATGCCACCCTGCCCCCTGTAGGTAATGCCACCCTGCCCCTTGTAGGTAATGCCACCCTGCCCCTTGTAAGTAATGCCACCCTGCCCCTTGTAGGTAATGCCACCCAGCTCCCTGTTGGTAATGCCACCCTGCCCCTTGTAGGTAATGCCACCCTGCCCCTTGTAGGTAATGCCACCCAGCTCCCTGTTGGTAATGCCACCCTGCCCCTTGTAGGTAATGCCACCCTGCCCCTGTAGGTAATGCCACCCTGCCCCCTGTAGGTAATGCCACCCAGCCCCCTGTAGGTAATGCCACCCAGCCTCCTGTAGGTGATGCCACCAAGTCCCCTGTAGGGGTTGCCACCAAGTCCCCTGTTTGGGTTGCCACACAGCCCCCTGTAGGTTGCACCCATCCCCCCCCCACATTCCAGGAGAAGTCACTGACTTCAATGTCCATATATGGACAGTGTAGTCACTGACTTCTCCTGGAGAGGAATTCCCTGCCACAGGTCAGGAATTCCGCTTCAGAAGTGAGTGACATCGCTGTGTCCATATATGGACAGTGTAGTCACTCACTTCTCCTGTAGCGGAATCCCCGGCCATAGAGTCGGGGATTCTGCTGCAGAAGTGAGTAACATCGCTGTGTCCATATATGGACAGTGTAGTCACTTACTTCTCCTGTAGCGGAATCCCCGGCCATAGCGTCGGGGATTCCGCTGCAGAAGTGAGTGACATCACTGTGTCCATATATGGACAGTGTAGTCACGCACTTCTCCTGTAGCGGAATCCCCGGCCATAGAGTCGGGGATTCCGCTGCCGCTGCAGAAGTGAGTGACTTCGCTGTGTCCATATATGGACAGTATAGTCACTCACTTCTCCTGTAGCGGAATCCCCGGCCGGGGATTGAGGATTCCGACTCCTACAGGGAGCTAAAAAAGACCCTCCTCCTCCTCACATGCACTCTGCACTGTGAGGAGGAGGAGGAGAGAGTGCGCGAGCGACGGTAGACCCGGCCATCACTCGGGACACATTCCGGTGATGGCCGTTTATTACCCGGCCCCATAGACTTCTATGGGAGCCGGGCGGCCGGGTACCTGGCCGAAAATAGGGCATGTTCCACTTTTTGACGGCCGGTTTTCCCGGCCCGTCAAAAAATCGGTCGTGTGAATAGCCCCATTAGGGGTCTATTGTTCCTAATGCAGCTGGGTGACGGCCGATTTATGAACGGCCGGCACTCTGCCGGGAAACCCTGTCGTGTGAATTCCGCCTTAGTGTCTAAGCCTGTTTTGGCCTTGTGGACACAGCCGATTTTTGAAAATCTTACATGTGTTAATTTATGTGGTAATAACTCCGAAATGCTTTTTCCTATCCAAGCGATTCTTAGATTGTTTTCTCGTGACATATTGTACTTTATGATATTAAAAAAATGTGGTCGTTAAATGGAATATTTATTTGTAAAAAACACCAAAATTTAGAGAAAATTTCCAAAAATCTGCATTTTTCTACATTTAAATGTATCTGCTTGTAAAACAGATAGTAATACCACACAAAATAGTTACTAGTTTACATTTCCCATATGTGTACTTTATGTTTGCATCATTTTTTGAAAATTCTTTTATTTTTCTAGGACGTTACAAGGCTTAGAACTTTAGCTGCAATTTCTCACATTTTCAAGAAAATTTCAAAAGGCTATTTTTTCAGGGATCAGTTCAGTTCTAAAGTGGTTTTGAGGGCCTTATATATTAGAAATTCCCCATAAATCACCCCATTTTAAAAACTGCCCCCCTCGAAGTATTCAAAACTGCATTCAGAAATTAAAGCAAAGTAGTGGTGAAATTTACAAATGTCATTTTTTTTAACGAAATTCATTTGTAATACAATTTTTTCTGTAACACAGAAGGTTTTACCAGAAAAACGCAACTCAATAATTATTGCCCAGGTTCTGCAGTTTTTAGAAATATCCCACATGTGGTCCTAGTGCGCTAATGGACTGAAACACAGGCCTCAGAAGCAAAGGAGCACCTAGAGGATTTTGGGGCCTCTATTTTATTAGAATATATTTTAGGCACCATGTCAGGTTTGAAGAGGTCTTGTGGTGCCAAAACAGTAGAAACCCCCCAAAAGTGAACCCATTTTGGAAACTACACCCTCTAGGAATTTTTCTATTGGTATAGTTAGCATTTTGAGCCCACAGGTTTTTTGCTCAATTTATTGGAACTGGTCTGTGAATATACAAATCTACTTTTTTCTGAAAAAACATACAAGGAATAAATGAAAAAAAAAGCACCCCAACATTTGTAAAGCAATGTCTCCCGATTACGGCAATACCCCATATGTGGTAATTAACTGCTGTTTGGACCCACTGTAGGGCTCAGAAGGGAACGAGCGCCATTTGGATTTTGAAGAGCAGATTTTGCTGAAATGGTTTTCGGTGCCATGTCGTGTTTGCAAAGCCCTGGAGGGACCAAAACAGTGGAAACCCCGCAAAAGTGACCCTATTTTGGAAACTACACCCCTCAAGAAATGTTTCTATTGGTATAGTTAGTATTTTGAGCCCACAGGTTTTTTGCTAAATTTATTGGAACTGGTCTGTGAATATGAAAATCTACTGTTTTTCTGAAAAAACATACAATGTTTTAGTTTTTACAAGGAGTAAAGGAGAAAAAGCCACCAACATTTGTAAAGCAATGTCTCCCGATTACGGCAATACCCCATTTGTGGTAATAAACTGCTGTTTGGACCCACGGCAGGGTGCAGAAGGGAATGAGCGCCATTTGGATTTTGGAGCGCAGATTTTGCTGGAATGGTTTTTGGTGCCATGTCGTGTTTGCAAAGCCCTGGAGGGACCAAAACAGTGGAAACCCCGCAAAAGTGACCCCATTTGGGAAACTACAACTCTTGTGGAATTTATCTAGCGGAATTGTGAGCATTTTGGCCCCACAGTTTTTTTGCTGAATTATTGGAATTATGCAATGAAAATGAAAATCTATATTCTTTCCACTAAAATTGTAAATTTTTTTCATTTTCGCAAGGAATAAAGGACAAAAAGCACCCCTAAAATTGTAAAGCAATTTCACCCGAGAACGGCAATACCCCATTTGTGGTAATAAACTGCTGTTTGGACACACGGCAGGGCTCAGAATGGCAGGAGTGCTGCTTGGCATGCAGATTTTGGTTGATTATTTTTTGGGCGCCATGTCGCATTTGCAGAGCCCTTGAGGTACCAGTACAGTAGAAAACCCTGAGAAGTGACTGCATTTTGGAAACTATACCCCTCAGGGTAATCATCTAGGGGTGTGGGTGTGCATTTTGATCCCACAGGTGTTTCATAGATTGTATTAGAATGAGGCAGTGAAAATGAAAAATTTATTTTTTTCCCAAAAAATATGTAGTTTTGCACCCAATTTTTTTCCCCACAAGGGGTAATAGGAGAAAAAACAAAACACACAATTTGTTACCCAATTTCTCCCGAGTACGGCAATACCCCATGTGTGGCCCTAAACTGCTGTTTGGGCACATGGCAGAGCTCAAAATGGAAGGAGTTCCATTTGGCTTTTAGAGAGCAGATTTTCTGGATTGGTGCACGGGCGCCATGTCGCATTTGCAGTAGAACTCCCTTAGGTACCAGAGTAGAGTGTAAAACCCTGAGAAGTGACCCCATTTTGTAAACTACGCCCCTCAAGGCATTTATCATTTGCCTGGACATATGACAGGGCTTAGGAGTGAAAGGCGCATGTGAGGCCTATTTTGGTGATTTTCGCAGCATTAGCCCACAATGGCAGGGCTCTGGGGTCAAATAGTAAATCAAACCCCCAAGTACTGACCCCCATTTTGGAAACTGCACCCCTGAAGGCATTTTATTAAGGAGTGTAGTGAGCATTTTGACCACACAGGTTTTGTTTTTCTATTAGAAATGAATGCTCAGTGGATGGTGCAAAGTGAAAATTGCACATTTCCACAGGTATATATCCCATTTTAGTGCACAATATGTTGTACCCAGTTCGTGCCACTGAAGACAAATTCCTCAAACTGTTAAGTGGGTTCTCCCGGGTATGGTGATGCCATATATGTGGACATAAACTGCTGTTTGGGCTCACTGCAGGGCTCCGTAGGGAGGGAAAGCCATTTGGCTTTTGGAGCGCAGATTTTGCTTAGTGGTAGTTTTGTTTGGGGTTTTGCTGGTATTTCAGTTTAGAATGTGGGGACATATGTAATCTGTGCAGGGCACATCAGGGCATAATAAGAGGGTATAATAATGGGGTAAATAAATAATATTTCATAGATCCTGTGGCCAGTGTCGCATTGATAAATGGTGCCAGATTTTATCCGCTTTTGGAACACTGCACATTTTGCGTCGCCATATTCTAAGAGCCAGAACGTCTTTATTTTTTCTCCACTGGAGCTGTGTGAGGCCTTATTTGTTGCGGGACAATCTGTAGATTTCATTGGTACCCTTTTTGGGTACATGCGATTTTTTTGATCACTTTTTATTTCATTTTCTTTTATTTTACGGCGTTCGCCATGCGCTATGAATGACAATTTTACTTTATTCTGCGGGTCGGTACTATTACGGCGATACCAGATGTATATAGTTTTTCTTATGTTTTGCAGCGTCTGCACAATAAAATCACTTCTGTTTCAAATTTATTTTTTGTGTCACTATATTCTGAAAGCCATAACTTTTTTATTTTTCCTTCAAAAAAGCTGCGCAAGGGCTTGTTTTTTGCGGGCCGGGCTGAAGTTTTTAATGGTATAATTTTGGGGTACATGCAACTTTTAGATCCCTTTTTTTATTCTGTTTTGAAAGAGGTAGTGACTAACAAACAGCGATTCTGGAATATTTTTATTTTTTATTTTTTTTACGGTGTTCACCGTGCGGGTAAAATAGCATGATATTTTTATAGTTCGGGTCGTTACAGACGCGGGCATACCACATATGTGTACTTTTTTTAATGTTTTTTGTTTTTTCATATAATAAAAGACTGAGGGTATGTGCACACACACTAATTACGTCCGTAATTGACGGACGTATTTCGGCCGCAAGTACCGGACCGAACACAGTGCAGGGAGCCAGGCTCCTAGCATCATACTTATGTACGATGCTAGGAGTCCCTGCCTCGCTGCAGGACAACTGTCCCATACTGAAAACATGATTACAGTACGGGACAGTTGTCCTGCAGCGAGGCAGGGACTCCTAGCATCGTACATATGTATGATGCTAGGAGCCCGGCTCCCTGCACTGTGTTCGGTCCGGTACTTGCGGCCGAAATACGTCCGTCAATTACGGACGTAATTAGTGTGTGTGCACATACCCTTATAGGAAAAAAGGCTGTTATAGTATTTTTTAACATGGAACTTATTTTTTTTTACATTTTTACAAAATTTTTATTAACTTGTTTTAACTTTTTTTTGTCCCACTAGGGGAGTTGAAGGCATGAAGCCCTGATTGCTATTCTAATACTCTGCACTACCTACATAGTGCAGTGTATTAGAGCTGTCAGCTATTCACTGACAGCAAGCCTATTAGGCTTCACCTCCCGGCAGGGCCTATTAGACTACCGTACTAGGAAGCGATTGTTAGTCTACGGTCGCCATAGCAACCATCGGAACCCCCGCAGGTGCCGATGGTTGCCATTAGCAAACATAGGGTGCGATCTAATCACTTAGATGCAGCTATAGTGGTTAATCGGCCAGATCGGAGTAAAGCTCCGGTCCTGGCCGTTAGAGCACGATGTCAGCTGTGACAAACAGCTGACACCCGCGCCCGTGGCAACCATCATGGTTGCCGACAGGCTAGAAGACACTTCGATGCAGTGATAGCTGCATCTAAGGGGTTAATCGGCCGGATTGGAGCCTAGCTCCGGTCCTGGCCGTTACATCGGGGTGTCGGAAAGCCGATACCCGGTGGTGATAGCGCTGGCTCAGCTTCTGAGCCAGCACCATCACAAACACCACCTCATGGAGCTTTGATTGGTCAGTCTGCTTTGACTGACCAATCACAGCGATCGCCGGCAGGAGACCGCTGTGATTGGTCCCCTGCCGTTTTACTGTGCCGATCAACTGTCATAAACAGTTGACGACACAGTTCTGTCACCCTGTCCTTTGACAGGGTGACAGTTTTTAGCCAGGACGTATCGGTACGTCCCGGTGCCTTAAAGCACTGCAATACAGGACGTACCGGTGCGTCCTGGTGCGGTAAGGGGTTAATAATACTGTAGACCCACCTGTCAATCTGGTGGTTAATAACTGCTTTTTATCAGTTGTATGTAAATCATGACACACTTTTTTGAGAGATTGTATGAAGACATTTTATTTTTATTTAAAATCTGCTAGGTTCCTTTTTTAACCCCTTCCCTCTTCAGTAACTTTTGACCTTACTGACAGCCTCATTTTTCAAATCTGACATGTTTCACTTTATGTGGAAAGAACTTTGGAATGCTTTAATCTATCCAAGCAATTCTTAGATTGTTTTCTCGTGACACATTGGACTTTATGTTACTGGCAAAATTTGCGTGATACATTTAGTATTTAAATGTGAAACACCAAAATGTAGCACAAAAAAAAATATTTCAAAAATTTGCATTTTTCTAAATTTAAATGTATCTGCTTGTAAGACAGGCAGTTATACCACACAAAATAGTCGCTAATTAGCATCCCCCACATGTCTACATTAGATTGACATCGTTTTTTGAATATCTTTTTTTTTTTCTGTGACGTAGGTTTTTGGCAGAAATTGTTGGAAGTAGGCCGTGAAAATGAAAATCTACATTCTTTCAAAGAAAATGTAGGTTTAGAAAAAAAATTCTAATTTCCACAATGACTAAAGGAGAAAAAGCACCACAACATTTGTAAAGCAATTTCCCCCGAGTAAAACAGTACCCAATATGTGGTGATAAACGGCTGTTTGGACACACGGCAGGGCTTAGAATGGAAAGAGCGCCATTTGGCTTTTGGAGCTCAAATTTAGCAGGAATGGTTTGCGGCGGCCATGTTGCATTTGCAAAGCACCGGAGGGACCAAAACAGTGAAAATGCCCAAAAAGTTACTCCATTTAGGAAACTACACCCGTTGAGGAATTCATCTATGGGTGTAGTGATCATACATTTTTCATTTTCTCAACAAATAAAGGAAAAAAAGAACCCCAACATTTGTAAAGCAACTTCTCTGGAGTACGGCAATACCCCATATGTGCTTGGGCACATGGCAAGGATCAGAAGAGAAGGAGCGGCATTTGGCTTTTGGAGCACAGATTTTTCTGGATTAATGTAATGGCGAGGTAGAGAGACAGACAGGTGAGCCCTAATCTACCCGGCACTCAGTCCCTGCCTACTTGCAACGACCCGTACTAGGCAACGGGGTACAACTGGGCGACGGTCCCTACGCTCAGTAAGTGCATGACAGACAAACAGACAAGGGTACACATAAGCTAGGGAAATGGGGCAGCTGCCCACTGAGACATCGTGAGCAACGAGAGTAGTGAACGAGCCGAGTCAAACCAGGAGTGCACGAGGTACAAAACGCTGAGCAGGAGAGTGGTCAGTAAGCCAAGGTCAATAACAAGCAAAGGGTCAGTAGTTCAAGCAGCAGCAGAGCCAGGAAACAAGCAGAGCAGAATCACAGGCAAAGGAGGAACAGGAAAGGCAGGTGGGCGGGAGCTAGCTCCGTCTGGTCAGGCTGTGATAGGCTCTCCCACTCCTAAGCCTGCATCCTGAGTGGTGGAAGATGGAGTCAGTCTCACAGACATAGGAGCAGGTGCAGACTGATTACCCACGGGCGTCGACACAGAAGCTGTGTCTTGCAGATCCTTTACAATTAGTTTCTTGACACCATGTCGCTTTTGCAAAGCCCCTAAGGTACCAGTACAGTGTAAACTACCCTAATGGGACTCCATTTGTGATACTACACCCCTTGAGGAATTAATCTAGGGGTGTAGTGAGCATTTTAACCCCACAGGTGTTTCATAGATTTTATTTGAATTGGGCAGTAAAAATAAAAATTACATTTTTTTTCAAATAAGACATAGCTATCGTGCAAAATTTTTCATTTTCTCAACAAATAAAGCATAAAAAGAACGCAACATTTATTAAGCAATTTCTCCCGAGTATGGCAATACCCCATATGTGGTTATAAACTCATTTTTCGGCACACGGCAGGACTCAGAAGGGAAGAAGAGCCATTTGGCTTTCGGAGTACAGATTTTGCTGGATTATTTTCTGGTCGCTATGTAGCATTTGCAAAGCCCCTGTGGGACCAAAACAGTGGAAACCCCCCAAAAGTGATCCCATTTTGGAAACTACACCCCTCAAGGTATTCACCTAGGGGAGTAGTGAGCATGTTAACACTGCAGGTGTTTTGCATAAATTAGTGTGCACTCGATTTTGCAGAGTGAAAATGGTATTTTTCAATAGATATGCCAATATGTGGTGCCCAGCTTGTGCCACCATAACAAGACAGCTCTCTAATTATTATGCTGTGTTTCCCGGTTTTAGAATCACCCTACATGGGGTCCTAATCTTTTGCCTGGACATTTGACAGGGCTCAGGAGTGAAAGAGTACCATGCGAAATTGAGGCTTAATTTGGCGATTTACAAAGAATTGGTTCACAATTGCAGAGGCTCAGATAAGAAATAATAAAAGAAACCCCCCAGAAGTGACCCCATTTTAGAAACTACACCCTCAAGGCATTTATTAAGGGGTCTAGTGAGCATTTTCACCCCACAGATATTTTCCATAAATGAATGAGCTGCGGATGTTGCAAAGTAAAAATGAAAATATTTCTCCAGATATGCCAATTCAGTGGCAAGTATGTCGTGCCCAGCTTATGCCACACCCCAAAAATTGTTAAAAGTGTTCTCCAAGGTATGGCGGTGCCATATATGTGGAAGTAACCTGCTGTTTGGGCACACTGTAGGGCTCAGATGGGTGGGAGCACCATTTGGCTTTTGAAGCGTAGATTTTGCTTGGTAGTAGTTTTGTTTGAGTATTGCTGGTGTTTCCGTTTATAATGTGGGGGCATATGTAAGCTGGGCAGAGTATATCAGTGGCATAGTCAGGTGGTATAATAATGGGGTAAACAATAAAATAATCCATAGATGTTTGTTACGCTGTGAAGCAATCCTTTCTGCACAGGCTAGTGTCGCACTAATAAATGGTGTCTTTACTTATCACCCTTTTGGTCCACACTCCGCACCTTTGCAGTTTGGGGAATTTTGCTAGGAAGTGTTGTCCTGGTATAATACGGGCACCCTCGCTTCTAGCAGATATGTTTGGGCCCTCCCCTTCCTGGTTCCCTAATTTTAGGGCCCCAATAAATCGCCACTTGAAACAGATGAAATGTTCCCCTCTGATCTGCACAACCGCATATTTTTTTATTTCCTGACTTATTGGAGCTTTAACTAATTTAATTTTTTCATAGACGTAGTGGTATAAGGGCTATTTTTTTTTTTTGCGGGACGAGCTGTAGTTATTATTGCTACCATTGTGAGGTACATGAGACTTTTTGATCACTTTTTATCCTATTTTTTGGGAGGCAAGGTGACCAAAGAACTGCAATTCTGGCATAGTTTTTTTAGGATTTTTTTATACAGTGTTCACCATGCGTTTATAAATTACATATTAACATCTCACATATTCTATCAGCAGCAAAATGGACAGTAGCAATTAGCTGGAAATCCCTAACTATCCCATTTTTAAGGACGCTGAACAAAATTAACCCCTTCCCGACATTTTTCGTAAGTATACGTCATGGAAAGCCAGTGCTTCCCGCAAAATGTTGTATACTTACGACAAATGCATGGCACCGGCTCAGTAGCTGAGTCGGTGATATCATCCCTGGATGTCAGCTGTATCTGACAGCTGACATCCTGCTGTAACGGAGGGGACCGAAGTTAGCTTCGATCCCCGCCATTAACCCCTTAAATGCAGCCGTCAAAACCAATTGCTACATTTAAGGCGTTTGCAGCTCATCGACACCCTAGCAATGAAATCGCCGGGGTGTCAGTGGCTGAAATGGCAACCGGAGGCCTAATACTGGCCTCCCGGTGTGCCTAGCACGGAAAACTTTCAGACCCCGCCCGGAGGCGGGGCCTGAAAGGTTTCCATAGCCGCCGGCAAGATGGCGCCGGCTCAGGAGATGAGCCGGCGTCCTCAGCGGTGGATATCAGCTGTATGTTACAGCTGACATCCACCTGTAATGGCAGGAACCGGAGCTAGCATCTTTGTGGGTGCTAGCAGATCGCCATCTGTGCCCTGCAATCGCATGACTGCCGACTGCTATTATGACACCAGGATACCTAACAATGGCCTCCTGTTTGCCATTACGGAAGCCGATTAGGCTCCGCTCGGAAGCGAAGCCTAATTGACTTGCTGTCAGTGAAAACATAGGTAGTGCAATGTATTAAAAAAAAAATCTGACAGTTGGACCTTCAAGTCCCCTAGTGGGACTAAAGTAAAGTGGAAAAAAAGTGGAAAGAAAAATGTGAAAAAAAAAGTTTTAAAAAATATAATAAAAGTTTTAAGTAATAAAATAAAACATAATCGGCCTTTTTCCCTTATCAAGTCCTTTATTAATGAAAAAAATAAATAAACCATACATATTTGATATCGGCGCGACCATAACGGCCTAAACTATAAAAATATTATGTTATTTATTCCACGAGCTGAACGCCGTAAAAAAAAAAGGAAAAAAATTTAATGCCACAATTTTTGTTTTTTGGTCACTTTGCCCTACAAAAAATGAAATAAAAAGTGATCAAAAAGTCGCATGTATCCAAAAATGGTGCCTATAAAAACTATAGCTTGTCTCGCAAAAAACAAGCCCTCATACAGCTCCGTATATGAAAAAATTAAAAAGTTATGGTTCTCACAACATGGCGACAGAAAAAAGACATTATTTTTACAAAAGTAATTTTATTCTGCAAAAAGTTGTAAAACATAAAAAAGTACTATAAATTTGGTATTGCCAGAATCGGACTGACCCGCAGAATAAAGTTAACATGTAATTTATATTGCATGGTGAAAGCTGTATAAAAAACTATGGCAGAATTGCACTTTTTTGGTCACCTTGCCTCTCAAAAAAAAAGGATGAAAAGTGATCAAAAAGTCGCATGTACCCCAAAATGGTACCAATAATAACTACAGCTCGTCCCGCAAAAAAACAGCCCTCATACCACTACATCTATGAAAAAATAAAATTGGTTAAGGCTTCCATAAATCAGGAAATAAAAAATATGCAGTTGTGCAGATCAGAGGGGAACATTTCGTCTGTTTCAAGAGCGATTTATCGGGACCCTAAAATTAGGGAACCAGGAAGTGGGGGCCCAAAAATATCGGCTAGAAACGAGGGTGCCCGTATTATGCCAGGACAACACTTTCCCAGCAAAATTCCCCGAACTGCAAAGGTGCCGAGTGTGGATCAAAAGGGGTATAAGTAAAGACACCATTTATCAGTGCGACACCGGCCTGTGCAGAAAGGATTGCTTCACAGCGTAACACACATCTATGGATTATTTTATTGTTTACCCCATTATGCCCCTGATGTACTCTGCCCAGCTTACATATGACCCCACATTATAAACGGAAACACCAGTAATACTCAAACAAAACTACTACCAAGCAAAATCTATGCTTCAAAAGCCAAATGGCGCTCCCACCCATCTGAGCCCTACAGCGTGCCCAAACAGCAGTTTACTTCCACATATATGGCACCGCCATAGCCCGGAGAACACTTTTAAAAATTTTTGGGATGTGTGTCTCCAGTGTCATAAGCTGGGCACGACATACTTGCCACTGAATTGGCAATTCTGAGGAAAAATGTTTAATTTTTACTTTGCCCCATACGCAGCGCATTCATTTATGGAAAAGATCTGTGGGGTGAAAATGCTCACTACACCCCTTAATAAATGCCTTGAGGGGTGTAGTTTCTAAAATGGGGTCACTTCTTGGGGGTTTCTTTTATTATTTCCCATCTGAGCCTCTGCAATTGTGAACCAATTCTGTGTAAATCGCCCAATTAGGCCCCAATTTCGCATGGTATTCTCTCACTCCTGAGCCCTGTCAAATGTCCAGGCAAAATATTAGTGCCCCATGTAGGGTGATTCTAAAACCGTGAAACACAGTATAATAATTAGAGAGCTGTCTTGTTATGGTGGCACAAGCTGGGCACCACATATTGGCATATCTATTGAAAAATCTAATTTTTACTCTGCAATATCGAGTGCACACCTATTTATGCAATACACCTGCGGGGTTAATATGCTCAAGACACCCCTAGGTGAATACCTTGAGCGGTATAGCTTCCAAAATGGGGGTCACTTTTGGGGGATTTCCACTGTTTTGGTCCCACAGGGGTTTTGCAAATGCTACATAGCGACCAGAAACCAATCCAGCAAAATCTGTACTCCGAAAGCCAAATGGCTCTCCTTCCCTTCTGAGCCCTGCCGTGTGCCCAAAAAATGAGTTTATAACCACATATAGGGTATTGCCATACTCGGGAGAAATTGCTTTACAAATGTTGGGGTTCTTTTTTTGCTTTATTTTTTGAGAAAATTAAACATTTTGCGCTAAAGTTACGTCTTATTGGAAAAAAATGTAATTTTTATTTTCACTGCCCAATTCAAATAAAATCTATGAAACACCTGTGGGGTCAAAATGCTCACTATACCCTTAGATTAATTCCTCAAGGGGTGTAGTATCACAAATGGAGTCCCTTTTGGGTAGTTTCCACTTTACTGGTACCTTAGGGGCTTTGCAAAAGCGACATAGTGTCAAGAAACCAATCCAGCAAAATCTGTACTCCAAAAGCCAAAAGCCGGTCCTTCTCTTCTGTTCCTTGCCATATGCCCAAACAGCAGTTTATGACCTACTGCCGTACCCCAGAGAAGTTGCTTTACAAATGTTGGGGTTCTTTTTTTCCTTTATTTGTTGAGAAAATGAAAAATTTTGAGCTAAATCTACGTCTTATTGAAGAAAAAGTATTGTTTTTATTTTCACTGACCAAATTCTAATAAATTCTATGAAACACCTGTGGGGTTAAAATGATCACTACACCTGTAGATGGATTCTTCAAGGGGTGTAGTTTCCAAAATGGGGTCACTTTTTGGATGTTTCCATTGTTTTTTCCCCTCAGGGGCTCTGCAAATGTGGCATGGCCTCCACAAACCATTCCTGCTAAATTTGAGCTCCAAAAGCCAAATGGCGCTCTTTCCCTTCTCAGCCCTGCCGTGTGTCCAAACAGCCGTTTATGACCACATGTGGGGTACTGTTTTACTCGGGAGAAATTGCTCTACAAACATTGTGGTGCTTTTTCTCCTTTAGTCCTTTTGTAAATGAAAAAAAATTTGCTAAACCTACATTTTCTTTAAAAGAATGTAGATTTTCATTTTCATGGCCTACTTCCAAAAATTTCTGCAAAAAAAACAGTCCGGTCAAAATGCTTACTATACCCCTAAATAAATTCCTCGAGGGGTGTAGTTTCCCAAATGGGGTCACTTTTGGGGGATTTACACTGTTTTGGTACCACTAGAGCTCTTCAAAGCTGACATGGTGCCTAAAATATATTCTAATAGAAAGGAGGCCCAAAATCCACTAGGTGCTCCATTGCTTCGGAGGCCTGTGCTTCAGTCCAGTAGCGCACTAGAGCCACATGTGGGATATTTTCTAAAACTGCAGAACCTGAGCAATAAATATCGAGTTGCGTTTCTCTGGTAAAACTTTGTGTTACAAAAAAAATGGAGTAAAAATTAATTTCTGCAACAACAAAAAATGAAATTTGTAAATTTCACCTCTATTCCTGTGAAACGTCTAAAGGGTTAATAAACTTTCTGAATGCTGTTTTGAATACTTTGAGGGGTGCAGTTTTTAAAATGCGGTGACTTTTTGGAGGTTTCTAATATATAAGGCCCTAAAAGCCACTTCACAACTGAACTGGCCCCTGTAAAAATAGCCTTTTGAATTTTTCTTGAAAATGTGAGAAATTGCTGCTAAAGTTCTAAGCCTTGTAACGTCATAGAAAAATAAAAGGATGTTCAAAAAAACAATGTCAATCTAATGTAGACATATGGGGGATGTTAATTAATGACTATTATGTGTGGTATAACTGCCTGTCTTACAAGCAGATACATTAAAATTTAGAAAAATGCACATTTTTGCAATTTTTCGCTAAATTTTGGTGTTTTTCACATTTAAATACTGAATGTATCGAGCAAATTTTGCCAGTAACATAAAGTCCAATGCATCACGAGAAAACAATCTCAGAATCGCTTGGATAGGTGAAAGCATTCCGAAGTTATTACCACATAAAATGAAACATGTCAGATTTGAAAAATGAGGCTCTGTCAGGAAGGTCAAAAGTGGCTAAAGAGGGAAGGGGTTAAAGAGGCTCTGTCACCAGATTTTGCAACCCCTATCTGCTATTGCAGCAGATAGGCGCTGCAATGTAGATTACAGTAACGTTTTTATTTTTAAAAAACGAGCATTTTTGGCCAAGTTATGACCATTTTTGTAGTTATGCAAATGAGGCTTGCAAAAGTCCAAGTGGGTGTGTTTAAAAGTAAAAGTCCAAGTGGGCGTGTATTATGTGCGTACATCGGGGCGTTTTTAATACTTTCACTAGCTGGGCGCTCTGAAGAGAAGTAACATCCTCTTCTCTTCAGAACGCCCAGCTTCTGACAGTGCAGATCTGTGACGTCACTCACAGGTCCTGCATCGTGACGGCCACATCGGCACCAGAGGCTACAGTTGATTCTGCAGCAGCATCAGCGTTTGCAGGTAAGTCGATCTTACATATGCTACTTTTTGATCACTTTGTATTTCAATTTTTGTAGGGCAAAGTGACCAAAAACCAGAAATTCTGTCATTATTTTTTACGTTTTTTTTTACGCCGTTCACCGCGTGGAATAAATAACATAATATCTTTATAGCTTAGGCCGTTATATGTATGGTTTATTTATTTTTTAAATAATAAAGGACTTGATAAGGGAAAAAGGATGATTGATTTATTTTATTACTTAAAACTTTTATTATATTTTTTTACAACTTATTTTTTCACTTTTTTTTTTTAACTTTTTTTACACTTTACTTTAGTCCCACTAGGGGACTTGAAGGTCCAACTGTCAGATTTTTTTTTCTAATACATTGCACTACCTACGTAGTGCAATGTATTAGATCTCTCAGTCATTCACTGACAGCAAGCCGATTAGGCTTCGACTCTGGGCGGGTCCTAAGCGGCTTCCGTAATGGCAAACAGGAGGCCATTGTTAGGTCTCCTGGTGTCATAATAGCAGTCGGCAGTCGTGCGATTGCAGGGCACAGCTGCCGATCTGCTAGCAACCACAAAGATGCAGCGATCGCATCCTATCGCTGCATCTGAGGCGTTAATGGCATGGATCGGAGCTAGCTCCGGTTCCTGCCATTACAGGTGAATGTCAACTGTAACATACAGCTGATATCCACCGTTGACGATGCCGGCTCATCTCCTGAGCCGGCACCATCTTGCCGGCGGCTACGGAAGCCTTTCAGGCCCCGCCTCCGGGCGGGAGCTGGAAGTTTTCCATGCTAGGGACACCGGGAGGCCAGTATTAGGCCTCCGGTTGCCATTGCAGCCATCGATACCCCGGCAATTTCATTGCTGGGGTGTCGATGAGCTGCAAACACATTAAATGCAGCGATTGCTTTCGACGGCTGCATTTATGGGGTTAATGGCGGGGATCAAAGCTAACTTCAGTCCCTGCCGTTACAGCAGGATGTCAGCTGTCAGATACAGCTGACATCCGGGGATGATGGCACCGACTCAGCTTCTGAGCCGGTGCCAAACATTTGTCGTAAGTATACAACATTTTGCGGGAAGCACTGGCTTTCCATGACGTATACTTATGACAAATGGAAGGGGTTAAATGCTCTATTGACAAAAGGATTTGGAAGAGGTGAGATTTGAGTGAGATATATTAATTGACGGTTGGTTTGCTGGGCTCTTGTCCCTGTTGGTACAGCAGCAGTCATTACAAGACATTTAAAATGTCACTGTAACTTTACTTCCAGAAATTTTTAATGTATTAGTTATTGACCTTGTAGAGGATTTACAGAGAATGTTTTCAGTATTTGCAGATGATACTAAGCTCTGTAAAGAAATCAACACAGAGGAGGCTAATATAATACTACAGAGGGATTTTGGGAAGCTGGAGGTTTGGGCAGAGAAATGGCAAATGAAGTTTGATGTGGATAGATAGAAGGTTTTGCACTTGGGCCGTAGAAGAAAAATTGTACAATTATGCATTAAATAATAAAACACTCATTAAAACTGCTAGTGAAAAAGACTTGGGTATATTGGTGGACAGTACATTTACCTTTAGCAACCAGTGTCGGGCAGCTGCTGCCAAGGTAAATAAAATTATGGGATGCATCAAAAGAGGCATAGATGTTAATAAGAACACAGTTTTGCCTCTATATACAAATCACTAGTCAGACTACACATGCAATATTGTTTACAATTTGGGGCACTTGTGTATAAGAAGAACATGGCTGAACTTGAACGGGTGCAAAGAAGGATGACAAAAGTAATTAAGGAAATCGGTGGATTACAGTGCCAAGAAAGGTTATCAAACTTGGGGCTATTCAGTTTAGAGAAAAGACAGATTATGGTCGATCTAATTATAATGTAGAAATATGTTATTGGACATTGGACAGAGATCTTTCTAATGATCTTTTTACACTGAGGCCTGTAACAATGACAAGGGGGCATTCTCTATGTCTAGAGAAAAAAAAACGTTTTACCATCATCACAGACAGGGATTCTTCACTGTAAGGGCAGTGAGACTTTGGAACTCTCTACTACAGGATGTTGTGATGTTACATAGTTACATAGTTGATAAGGTTGAAAAAGGACACAGGTACATCAAGTCCAACCTATAATCCTACCGTGTTAATCCAGAGGAAGGCAAAAAAAAACATGAGGTTGATGCCAATTGCCTCATTAGGGGATAAATTCCTCCCTGACTCCAAATATGGCAATCAGAATAATTCCCTGGATCAATGTCCCATTTCCAGAACGTAGTATTGATAACTTGTAATATTATATTTTTCAATAAAGGCATCAAGGCCCTTCTTGAAATTGTTCACAGAATCAACCATCACAACATCCTGTGGCAGAAAGTTCCATAGTCTCACCGCTCTCACAGTAAAGAATCACCGTTTGTGATGATGGTGAAAACTTTTTTCTTCTAGATGTAGAGGATGCCCCCTTGTATTTTATTCTTTGAACAATTGCAAGAATGGTCTTGGTGCCTTTCTTTAAAAATATAATGTTACAAAGCATAAGTACTAGGTTCTGCAGTTGGAACATTGATCTCAGGATTTTTGCCCTAATGAGGCAAATTGCATCAACATCATGGAGGTTTTTTCCTTCCTCTGGATCAATACGGCAGAATTATAGGCTGAACTTGATGGACCTGTGTATTTTTTCAACCTTATCAACTATGTAACTATGTAAATATGTAATTATGTAACTCCTAGTTAGAAACCATGCATTAGGGAGCCAGACTGAAATAAAAATGAAGTATTTGTACATGTTAACATTACCTAAGTCCTGTCATCACTGGTGTCCTATTAGTATCCTGCAGGGGGGGTAGTCATCATTGTAACATTGTGTGCTTCTGTTTGGGTATATTTCCTATATTGACTCCCATGTAGCCTACTAGCGGACACCAAATGTAGATTGACTGCCTGATTAGAACGATTAAAATTGAATTTTATTAGTATAGTATAAAATGTGGCTCATATAGCCCAATAGTAACATATATTAAGGCTCAGACAAAGTAGTCAGGGATAGGAGGTGGTGAGACTCTCCTCTTATAGTATACAGCCCTGACAGCAACTTGCTGAGATAAAATAATTCCAGCCCACCGGGCTCACAGCAAGTGGTCAGAGAGAAGAGTTAGTCCTGTTGACAGACTACTCTTGGACAATTCTCCGAACCACCGCTGCACTAATTATGACAACCTTACGCGTTTCAGTGTCACTGGTAGGTGTGACACATCATCAGGGATTGTAAAAGTTGATGCCGGTTAAGCACAATTTTGTGCTAACATTTGTTTCTCCCGGCTCGTGCACGACTCTAATACAAATGGCCGCACACGAGCCGGCGAGACTGGGAGCATATGAAGGGCTAGAGCCCTCCCCCTGCACTGACGAGGCTGTCAGCCCACCACCAATCAAACGAAGACACGTCACAGCAGTGACGTATCCGGACTGTGGCGAGCCTCCAGACAGCCCAGCCAATCAGGCTGAAGTGTGACGATAAAGCGTCCTTCGTAACCCTGGAGACCTGAAGCGGATACATACAGATTACGGGACAGACATGTAATAGGTAAAGATGTTGAAGATTCGTAATATCACGATGATCTGCAGACCATCCTCGATACTACTGTCGGATAGACCTCATAATGATACATACTCCGGCCATAGATAGAATTCTAGCCCTTTTTGACAGTCATAACTCTCAAAGAGTATAATGCTGTCAGAAAGTAGTATATAAACGCTGAAAAGGTATAATTAAGGGTCGCCATTAATTAAAATAGACACAGTTTGGGCTGTACACAGACGCCCCATATTAATTTGAACCAGATAGAAGTGTAATATCACTTGTCAATGAATCAGTTGGAGAAAAACGCATAGGAGCCCTCTAAGAGTGTGAACAGGGGTCAACAGTAGTTTAATGTGAAAACACACAGATGATACTGTTAGAAGAGGTCAGGTGCATAGTTGGGCCAAACATACCACCACACACAAAGAGAGGGGAAAGATAAACGAAAAGACAAAACGTTGTATAATCCAAAAAGGTATAATATAAATTTATTTGATATTATGCTCACAGAAAGCATGCATATGAGATCTTTTCATTTAAGCCAGCGGGACTCATAGTTTGCATACGAAAGATCCACTGCGCTTCTTTTTGTAAGATCTTCTTATCATGGTCACCACCTCTCGCCAAAGGTTTAACGTGTTCAATCCCTTGAAATTTCAATATCAAGGAGTCACCATTATGGCATTCCCATACATGCCGCGACACCGGAGTATCTTCCTTTCTCCTTATATCCCCAATGTGGTCCCTAATCCTCCTTCTAAATTCTCTCTTCGTTTTGCCTATATACTGTAATTGGCAGCCACATGTGATCAGATAGACTACACCTTTGGTCTTACAGTTAATATAGGATCTGTTGTCAAACACCCTGCCAGAGCCGGGAGAAACAAATGTTAGCACAAAATTGTGCTTAACCGGCATCAACTTTTACAATCCCTGATGATGTGTCACACCTACCAGTGACACTGAAACGCGTAAGGTTGTCATAATTAGTGCAGCGGTGGTTCGGAGAATTGTCCAAGAGTAGTCTGTCAACAGGACTAACTCTTCTCTCTGACCACTTGCTGTGAGCCCGGTGGGCTGGAATTATTTTCTCTCAGCAAGTTGCTGTCAGGGCTGTATACTATAAGAGGAGAGTCTCACCACCTCCTATCCCTGACTACTTTGTCTGAGCCTGAATATATGTTACTATTGGGCTATATGAGCCACATTTTATACTATACTAATAAAATTCAATTTTAATCGTTCTAATCAGGCAGTCAATCTATCTATTCAGTGAACGACATTTACATTACCAATAGTTGGATTCACGGACACCAAATGTACTGGCACCATTCAGAACTCCATGACTCTGGCCAAAACCTGTTTTTATTATTTTTGACTGGACTAACCCTTTAATTATAATAGAACCAATGGACAAGACTTCTCAGCCACGTACGGTTGCCTAGGCAACTGTACCAGTCAACGTTGATTTACGTTTTTCCACTCCTATGCTACGTGCTGAGTGAAATTCCAGTGATTGGGGTTTTTCCATATGCGATGCTTAGCAATTTTGATTTGCCTACATTGATTGATAGACTAAATGGATCAATATCTTCAGAAACAGATGTAATTCACAGAGAGATTCATAGCAGGCTAAAAAAAAAAATTGGCTGTTTATGGCTGTTTATGTTTCATCCCAGATTTTAAACTTTGATAAAAAAATATATTTTAAGTAAGCAGTATGTAATATTTAAATAAAACAATGTAAACACATAACAAGTGCCATACATTTTATTTGTACATTTACATACAGGTACAGATTATGGGCAAACACTTAAAGGGGTTTTCCAGTACTTAACCCCTTAATGACCGCTTTATTCTGATGCAATAGACTTTCTACTGCGCTGCATCAGAATAAATAAACAGAGCAGGAAAATCTCCCTGCTCTCAGCTGCCAGATATAGCTGAGAGCTGGGGGCGTCCCTGCTCGAACGTGTGAGATCGATATTAGTATCGATCTCACCTGTTTAACCCCTCAGATGCGGTGCTCAATAGCGTGCACCGCATCTGAGTGCTTTTGGAGAGAGGGTGGGAGCTCCCTCTCATCCCACTGACACCCGGCGATAAGATTGCCGAGTGTCTGTGTCACCGATGGCAGCCGGTGGCCTAATAAAGGCCCCCAGGTCTGCCTGCAGTGAATGCCTGCTAAGTCATTCCGGAGGCATGTCCTAGCAGATGCCTGTCCGTTTTAAACGGACAGGCAGTAATACACTGCAATACAAAAGTCTTGCAGTGTATTATAATAGTGATCGGATGATCGCATATTAAAGTCCCCTAATAGGACTAGTATAAAAGTAAAAAAAAGTTAAATAAAGTCAATAAAAAAAAAAGTGAAAAAAATATAAAAATTAAAAACCCACTTTTTCCCCTTACAAAATGCTTTACTACACATATTTGCTATTTTGTATCGCCGCATCCATAACGACCCCGACTATAAAGCTGTTACATTATTTAACCCGCACGGTGAACACCGTAAAAAATAAAATAAACGATGGAAAAATTGCTGTTTTCTGTTAATCCTGACTTAAAAAAAATTAGATAAAAAGTGATCAAAAAGTCTCATCTACTCTCAAATGGTACCAATAAAAACTGCAAGTCGTCCCGCAAAAAAAAAAGCCCTCATACAACTGCATCGGCGGAACAATAAAATAGTTATGGCTCTTCAAATATGGAGACGCAAGTACCAATAATTTTGAAAAAAAAAAAATGTTTTTACTGTGTAAAGTAGTAAAACATACAAAAGCTATACAAATTTGGTTTCTTTGCAATCGTAACAACCCATTAAATAAAGTTATTGTGTTATTTTTAACGACGATAAGCGATGTAGATTTAGGCCGCAAAAAAAGAGTGGTGAAATTTCAGGTTTTCTTCTATCCCCCCCCAAAAAGAGTTAATAAAAGTTAATGAACACATTATATGTACCCCAAAATGGTGCTATTAAAAAGTACAACTTGTACCGCAAAAAAACAAGACCTTATACAGCTATGTCGACGCAAAATTAAAAAAGTTATAGCTCTTCGAATGTGACAATGGAAAAACATAAAAAATGGCTTGGTCATTAGGGCCCAGAATGCAAACAGGGGGAAGGGGTTAAACATTGATGTCCTCTCCTCATGATAAGTCTTCAATGTTTAATCGGACCTCATGCACAATAAATGTGCTGCAGCGCGTCTGTAATCGCTGCACCTCCTTCCTTGTTTACTCATTCATAGTGGTGGTGCCTGATACTGCAACTCAGTCCAATTCAATATTAATACAATTATTAATAATAATTATAATAGCGCAGCTTGCACTGCACCACCACCACTAATTCTATACTAGGCTTATAAGTTGTAACTGTAAATGTTAAAATGTCCGATAAAGAACATCATCCTCTCCTAAAGCATCCAAAAATTGCAAGGACAGTAAAACACCTGTTAATTTCAGAGAACATTTCAGTTATATATGACTTTTTCAACATATTGCCATAAACTCTATACAGTATTATCATTATTATCATTAGTGTTGTTATTATTATTGTTACTATAGCTGTCAAATACATTTTATGAGTATTGGTGACCATACGTTTGGCCATACAACATCTTTTTCTTTGGATCTTCAAGCTTCTAAATGGTATGTTTTTGTTTTATTCTGATAGTATCTATTTACTTTCTGCATAGCCTGCTCATATTTTCTTTTTTACTCTTGTAAGTATAATTATATTTTGTAAAGTGTATTGTAGAATTGATTACCATCCACTGTGTTCTTATGGGTAAATTCAGCCAAAAATGGTATTGTAACATGTTAATGCTACATGACAGAATATCACTAAAGGGTTGCAGAACATTTTAGGATGCTTGACCTAGATATGAATTTTGGCCTCTGCTTACATCTTTACCAGGTGACGGTGTATATAAATTAAATAGAAAAAAGCAATGGTAAAATTCATACACAATAGTATTACAAAATATTGATAAGTGTCTTATAGTAATTATAATAAAAAAAATATCTTATTTTGGTGCTCACAATGTTTGTATTTATTCAGGGAGGCTTCACTAGAAAATATTCTCTTAATTCGAAGACCGGAACACTTCTTCCAGAATTTCCAAGTGCCCAACATCTTGTTTTACAAGGATCGTTGTCCAAAGAAAAGGTGCAATTGACTAACGTCCTAACTTCCTATATTTTTATAGCTTCGAAAATGTAAAAATGGCTGATTTCATCTATCTATCTATCTATCTATCTATCTATCTATCTATCTATCTATCTATCTATCTATCTATCTATCTATCTATCTATCTAGGAATCAAAAAATGAGCAGCAACTCCAATAGTTTAGGTGAAAAAAGTGGGTACTTTATTGCCCGTGCAACGTTTCAGCTCCATCCACTGGAGCCTTTCTCAAGCAAATGACAGAATGTAGGTTCACACAATATAACAGGAAACCAATCAAGCAATGTTACAACAGTAATCAGTGATAAAGTGAACGAATCATACAGAATAACCAGTATATGGCATCAGATACAGTATTGATGTGTGACAGAGAATTCAAACAATATGTAAAACGGCTGTATTGATACATACAGGCAGATATATGTAGGTAAAACATATAAACAGGGTGTGTGAAAGCAGGTGTTACATGGATTAAAATGATTACATCACCTCTCATTCTGTCACAAGTGTAAATCGCCGAAAGTGGCGTCCATGCATCAAAACTGCGCATGTCCGGAAGTAAGTCTAGTTGCGGGTAATAGGATATAAACGACGCATGCGCCGTGGAGAAAATGAAGCCAGAATGGCCATGGAGGTGAGGGGAATATCGTATAAATGCCAGAGAGCGTGTTAAAGTATGTAACATAAATGTTTAATCGCAATATACCTCTCGGTCATCCTGATATTATAGAGTAGAAGAAGCAATTACAAATATTAGGGAGAAAGGGAAAACAGTTGTATGGATGTGTCCAAATAATGTTTACACGTATAGTCGCGTAACATGGGTATATTAAACCATGTGCCAGAACGCCAAGGAAACTTCAATGACACTGGATGAGGGAGAGGGGAGTGAAAACAATGGTCATCGTCGGATAACCACAGTACACACCCCAAAACGCGGGGTACCAACAACAAGAATATGCGTTAGCATACTCTTTGGCTTAGGGGACCCCACATAGCACCCTTGGTTGAGTGTGGGGGAGACCACACATATGTGTAAAAGCAAGGAGACCAGAGCATGGCAAACACAGCACTAAATGTGACATAAATGGGCATCCAATACAGTTTCCCATCAGGAGACCAAGTTATCAGAGACGTATATGAAACAGAAAATACATCAAATTACCCTAAAGTAGATAACAAGAAAAGAATATAGCAAAAAGACACCGATGAGATATCGTAGAGGTGACGAATATGCAGATGTGATTCATCTGAAAATAAAGAAAAAATTGTTAGTACATGTCATCAAAATAACATAATACAACCAGGGGAGAGAAGGGGGGAAAAGTCATAAAATCATAGAACTGAAGGCAATATCGAGAACAGGGTCAAGAAGGTGCCACAGGGGACAGTGGCCTCAGACCAAACCACCTAGAGCAAAGTCCACATTAGGCCCATTGGGTTTGAGAGCATTAAGTCTACTGATCCATTGGAGTTCATGGATCTTAAGTGCTTTCAACCTGTTACCCCCTCTTCTCAGAGGAGGAATATGGTCAAGGATCCAAAACCTCAACTGGTTTTCTTGGTGTCCCATGTCAGTAAAATGTTTAGACACGGGCAAGTCCAACCTCTTTTTCCTAATGGTATATCTGTGGTGGTTAAGTCTGGTCTTGAGATCAAGCGTTGTCTCACCAACGTAAAGTAATTTACATGGGCATTGGAGAACGTAAATAACGTTGTCACTGTCACAGGTAAGAAAATGTCGTATGTCATACTTTTTGTTAGTAGTAGGATGTGTCAAATTGGGTCCCTTATGAATGAGTTTACAGTTGACACAACTAAGGCAAGGGAAACAACCTAACTTAGGGGATGTAAGGTATGTTTGTCTACTGACTCTCTGTGGCCCCATATCGGTTTTCACAAGTTTGTCTTTCAGATTGGCCGACCTATAATAGGAGAACAGAAGAAGTTTAGAAAATTTGGGAATGTGTTGAAGGCAGTTGCCCAACATGGGCCAGTGACGGCGGATAATATCAGATATCTGCCCGCTTTCCTCTGTGTATGTAGAGAAGAACGGTATAGGCTTTGATGTTTTAGGTACAAGGAGTGTGTCCCTATCCAAGTGTTGTACCGTATGACGGTGTTCGTTTAGCAGACGTTGTGAATAACCTTGTCTCTTAAATTTATTGACTATATTGTCGATAGAATCTTTGGAAGTGTCAGTGTTACTCACAATTCTCTTGACACGCATGAGTTGGCTAGTGGGCAAACTTCTCACCATTCTCCTGGAGTGGTTACTGTGGAAGTCAAGCAAGTTATTGCAGTCAGTGGGTTTTACATACAGTTCGGTTGAAAAAATGTTTCCTTCTAGTGTGACAAGAACGTCAAGGAGCTGTATCTGTTTGTCAGAATGTACCATAGTGAATTTAACAGTCTCATCTATCAGGTTTAGGTAAGTGTGGAATTCTTGTCTAAATTAAAAAAATGTCGTCAATATAACGCCACCATCGTAGGACATGTGTAAACAGGGGAGAAGTATAAATCAATGTTTCCTCAAGTGTATGCATGTACATGTTGGCATAGGTGGGTGCCATGTTCGAGCCCATTGCAGTGCCCTGTAGCTGGTAAAAGAAATTGTTGCCAAATAGAAAATAGTTACGCCTTAAAATAACATTCAATAGTTGTATCAGAAATAAACGACAATCGGCAGTGTAATCAGAGTTACGCAAAAAATATTCAACTGTAGAAATGCCCTTAGTATGATCGATGACTGTGTACAGACTGGTTACATCGAAAGACACAAGTCTCAACTGGGTGCCTGGGAGAAACGTAACATTTTGTAATTTACACAGAAAGTTAGAAGTATCTCTAATGTGAGAACTGGCTTCTAGTGCATATTTTCTCAGAATTTTATCTAGGAAAACAGCAATGTGGCAAAAAATGAAATCCGAGCCGGACACAAACGGTCTGCCCGGCGGGTTGGTCAGTGATTTGTGAATCTTGGGAAGTACATAGATGACCGGGGTTCCTGGCTGATCAATTATCAGGTATCGGGCCAAGTCATTATGAATAATGCCACCTAGTAGTGCCTCATCAACAATGTTTTTGATTTCCCTGGAAATCTTTAATATATCCATGTTACGTGACTATACATGTAAACATTATTTGGACACATCCATACAACTGTTTTCCCTATCTCCCTAATATTTGTAATTGCTTCTTCTACTCTATAATATCAGGATAACTGAGAGGTATATTGCGATTAAATATTTATGTTACATACTTTAACACGCTGTCTGGCGGATATACGATATTCCCCTCACCTGCATGGCCATTTTGGCTTCATTTTCTCCACGGCGCTTGCGCTGTTTATATCCTATTACCCGCAACTAGACTTACTTCCGGACATGCGCAGTTGCGATGCACGGACGCCGCTTTCGGCGATTTACACTTGTGACATAATGAGAGGTGATGTAATAATTTTAATCCACGTAACACCTGCTTTCACACACCCTGTTTATATGTTTTACATACATATATCTGCCTGTATGTATCAATACAGCCGGTTTACATATTGTTTGAATTCTCTGTCACTCATCAATACTGTATCTGATGCCATATACTGGTTATTCTGTATGATTCGTTCACTTTATCACTGATTACTGTTGTAACATTGCTTGATTGGTTTCCTGTTATATTGTGTGAACCTAAACTCTGTAATTTGCTTGAGAAAGGCTCCAGTGGACGGAGCTGAAACGTTGCACGGGCAATAAAGTACCCACTTTTTTCACCTAAAATATAGGAGTTGCTCTCATTTCTTGATTCCTGTGTATCTGGGACTCGGTCTGTCCCTCAGAGCTTGCACCCACACGCTGCCAGTGCTGCTAGAATTTCTATCTATCTATCTATCTATCTATCTATCTATCTGTCTGTCTGTCTGTCTGTCTGTCTGTCTGTCTGTCTGTCTGTCTGTCTGTCTGTCTATCTATCTATCTATCTATCTATCTCACTATCTATCTCATATCTAACTATCTATCTCATATCTAACTATCTATCTCATATCTCTCTCTATCTCATATCTCTCTCTATCTCATATCTCTCTCTATCTCTCTCATATCTATCTCTATCATATCTCCCTCTCTCTCTCTCTCTCTCTCTCTCTCATATCTCTCTCTATTTCTATCTATCTCTCTGTATCTCTCTCTATCTCTCTCTATCTCTCCCTCTCTCTCTCTATCTATCTATCTAATCCCAAAAATCAGGCAGCACTCCAGAGATATAGCAAAAAAAAGCTTTATTAATCCATCAGTCAGGTGCAACTTTTAAGCTCTACAATAGAGCCTTTCTCAAGCCTTTCATTTTTTGTATCTATCTATCTATCTATCTATCTATCTATCTATCTATCTATCTATATATACTACCGTTCAAAAGTTTGGGGTCACCCAGACAATTTTGTGATTTCCATGAAAACTCACACTTATATTTATCAAATGAGTTGCAAAATGACTAGAAAATATAGTCAAGACATTGACAAGGTTAGAAATAATGATTTTTATTTGAAATAATAATTTTCTCCTTCAAACTTTGCTTTCGTCAAAGAATGCTCCATTTGCAGCAATTACAGCATTGCAGACCTTTGGCATTCTAGCTGTTAATTTGCTGAGGTAATCGGGAGAAATTTCACCCCATGCTTCCAGAAGGCCCTCCCACAAGTTGGATTGGCTTGATGGGCACTTCTTGCGTACCATACGGTCAAACTGCTCCCACAACAGCTCTATGCGGTTGAGATCTGGTGACTGCGCTGGCGACTCCATTACAGATAGAATACCAGCTGCCTGCTTCTTCCCTAAATAGTTCTTGCATAATTTGGAGGTGTGCTTTGGGCCATTGTCCTGTTGTAGGATGAAATTGGCTCCAATCAAGCGCTGTCCACAGGGTATGGCATGGCGTTGCAAAATGGAGTGATAGCCTTCCTTATTCAAAATCCCTTTTACCTTGTACAAATCTCCCACATTACCAGAACCAAAGCAACCCCAGACCATCACATTGCCTCCACCATGCTTGACAGATGGTGTCAGGCACTCTTCCAGCATCTTTTCAGTTGTTCTGCATCTCACAAATGTTCTTCTGTGTGATCCAAACACCTCAAACTTCGATTCGTTTGTCCATAACACTTTTTTCTAATCTTCCTCTGTCCAATGTCTGTGTGCTTTTTCCCATATTAATATTTTCCTTTTATTAGCCAGTCTCAGATATGGCTATTTCTTTGCCACTCTGCCCTGAAGGCCAGCATCCCGGAGTCGCCTCTTCACTGTAGACATTGACGTTTTGCGGGTACTATTTAATGAAGCTGCCAGTTGAGGACCTGTGAGGCATCTATTTCTCAAACTAGAGACTCTAATGTACTTGTCTTGTTGCTCAGTTGTGCAGCGGGGGCCTCCCACTTCTCTTTCTACTCTAGTTAGAGCCTGTGTGTGCTGTCCTCTGAAGGGAGTAGTACACACCGTTGTAGGAAATCTTCAGTTTCTTGGCAATTTCTCGCATGGAATAGCCTTCATTTTTAGGAACAAGAATAGACTGTCGAGTTTCACATGAAAGCTCTCTTTTTCTATCCATTTTGAGAGTTTAATCGAACCCACAAATGTAATGCTCCAGATTCTCAACTAGCTCAAAGGAAGGTCAGTTTTATAGCTCCTCTAAACAGCAAAACTGTTTACAGCGGTGCTAACATAATTGCACAAGGCTTTTCAAGTGTTTTCTAATCATCCATTAGCCTTCTAACTCAGTTAGCAAACACAATGTACCATTAGAACACTGGAGTGATGGTTGCTGGAAATGGGCCTCTATACACCTATGTAGATATTGCATTAAAAAAACAGACGTTTGCAGCTAGAATAGTCATTTAGCACATTATATATATATACATACGACCCAAAAATATACGTTTTAGCTTTTTTACTGGGGAGAGTGGGATTTGGGATTGTTACCTGGAAGCAGTGTTGATAGCGAAAGCATATCATGTCATACAGTATATAAGTCCACAGCGTATCCAACACAGAACCTGCAGGGGATTTCGGACAAAAGTCTGCATTAGATTGTGGTGCATTTTTGGCTGGATTCGCTGCTGCGGAAAACAGAGGCGGAAAAAATGTTTCGCTTTTCCTCTGCAGAAAACGCAGAATTTGCTATTTGTTGCAGATTTGTACCTCCCCATTTAACGAAAGGAGGAAAATCCGTGATGAAAGTGCAACGATTCTGTAACATAAATTAATATGCTATGGATTAAAAATCCGCACCACATGTCAATTTATGTGCAATTTCTCAGCTTATTTTTTCCGCAGCATGTGGATGAGATTTATTCAAATCTCATCCACTTTGCTGCTACTGTAATATGCTGCAGATTTTTCATCCGCAAATTCAGATGAAAATTCCTCAGCAAATTTATGCTGTGTAAACATAGCCTTAAAGGGGTGCTCTAATCTTGGGATGTTATTGCATATCGCTACGATATACTACGGTATAACATTATAATTAGTGGGGGTCTGTCATATTGGACCGCCGGGGACCCTGAGAATGGCAGGTCCACGTTACCTCCAACTTTTTTACTGCACAGTGTTGCTCTCATTTAGCAGCTCAGCAGGAAAGTGCAACACAGCTCCATACAAGTAAATTGGGCCATGCTGCAGTTCCCTGCACAGTGGGTGGATAGAAGCTCCACTTTACAGGGAAAAAATATATAAAGGAGCCGCATTGCTTAACTTTATCCTGAAGATTTGACCTTGCAGGTTGGATCCTACTCATCGGAAAGTGATGACATAGCTATATGCTATCACTTCTAATGATAGGAAACCATGTGACTCCTGGTCTGCTTTTAGGTTGCTCTAAAAATGTTTGAGAGTTAGATTTTGTTACTATAGTGGTGCTATGTTTGATGAATGGAAACAAAATTGGAATGCTGTTTGCTGAATTGGAAATACTTAATCATTTTTCTTCGATCTTCAGTATGACCAACCGTCCGACATGCTTTAAAAATAGGGGACGTGTGGCTAGTGTCGTAATAAAAAAAAAAAGGATAGATGAATCCAATTTCTTTTTTTAAGTTGATGAACTTGAGCAGGCTATTGTGATTGTATTTCATAGTTCACAGCAAATGCTGCTGATGTGTTCATATCAGTATCTGAGCTGTTGACAGGTATTTTGTGTGATCTTAAAGTTTTCCAGAAAAAAAGAACAGTAAAGGAGGCTGGCAAACCTGACAAGCTATAATTGTACATGTGATTGTGATTATATACAAGAATAAAAAGAAAATTCTATGATCATGAGATTCATGACCACTGACCTACCATGCTCATATTGAAATTATACATTGATTTGTATTACTGTATTAATGCTTCCACAGGTGGACACACTCATCATGATGTATAAAACACACTGCCAGTGTGTACTCGACAATGCTATCAATGGAAATTTTGAAGAGGTAATAATTCATTTTGATAAATTAGTTTTTACTATCTATTACACATACTGTATTTTATTCAGTTAAATAATTTCATATGTTTTTGTACTCTATTTAGATCCAACACTTTTTATTGCATTTTTGGCAAGGAATGCCTGACCACTTGCTTCCCCTGCTTGAAAATCCTGTAATCATTGATATATTCTGTGTTTGTGACTCAATTCTTTACAAGGTATTTTTTTTTTCTTTTTAGAATTGCCACCATGGGAAATTTTAAAATTTGAATGACCTTTTTCTGTTTGCTTTAGGTTCTCACCGATGTTCTTATACCAGCAACAATGCAGGAAATGCCCGAAAGGTGAAACCCTATAAGACTATTGTTTCTTGCTTTAAGATTACTACTTCTGCTCATTCATTTTCTAGATTTTTATGGTTTTAAATGATAACTATATATGTAATAAAACCCAAGGTAATTCAAGATATTGTGTTAGGAATTTATTAATCGTGACGGAAGAGGGTTTGAAAATGAACATATGATATTTAGTTCTTTAACCCCTTAAGGACATGGCCTAGTTTGGGAAGTTTCATTTCCGCATTCTGGAAGTCATAACTTTTTTTATTTTTCTGTCGACATAGGCGTAAAAGGGCTTGTCTATTGCAGGACAAGATGTATTTTTTAAATAGCACCATTTTGGACTACATAAAACTATTCTGCCATTGATTTTTGAGGTTTGTTTTTATGGCGTTCACAATGCAATAATAGTACATCACAGGGCAGGGAAGGCAGATCATATTTTCATGTTTTTTAATTTATATTGAATACTTTGATACTTTATTTGCATGTGCTTCAAGTGACATCATATCATCTTAATGAACTTACCATGTAATAACGCAATGTTTAAGCCCTTTTACTGCTTGAGAAAGGCCCCAGTTAGAGGGATAAAACATTGTGTTGTTACATGCATAAATTAATAAACCTACTTGAATTGACCATGTCTGAGAATGCTTCAAATTCCTGGAAATTATATATATATGTTTATATATATATATATATACATATATATACACTACCGTTCAAAAGTTTGGGGTCACCCAGACAATTTTGTGTTTTCCATGAAAACTCACACTTATATTTATCAAATGAGTTGCAAAATGACTAGAAAATATAGTCAAGACATTGGCAAGGTTAGAAATAATGATTTTTATTTCAAATAATAATTTTCTCCTTCAAAATTTGCTTTCGTCAAAGAATGCTCCATTTGCAGCAATTACAGCATTGCAGATCTTTGGCATTCTAGCTGTTAATTTGCTGAGGTAATCGGGAGAAATTTCACCCCATGCTTCCAGAAGCCTCTCCCACAAGTTGGATTGGCTTGATGGGCACCTCTTGCGTACCATACGGTCAAGCTGCTCCCACAACAGCTCTATGGGGTTGAGATCTGGTAACTGCGCTGGCCACTCCATTACAGATAGAATACCAGCTGCCTGCTTCTTCCCTAAATAGTTCTTGCATAATTTGGAGGTGTGCTTTGGGTCATTGTCCTGTTGTAGGATGAAATTGGCTCCAATCAAGCGCTGTCCACAGGGTATGGCATGGCGTTGCAAAATGGAGTGATAGCCTTCCTTTTTAAAAATCCCTTTTACCTTGTACAAATCTCCCACATTACCAGAACCAAAGCAACCCCAGACCATCACATTACCTCCACCATGCTTGACAGGTGGCGTCAGGTACTCTTCCAGCATCTTTTCAGTTGTTCTGCGTCTCACAAATGTTCTTCTGTGTGATCCAAACACCTCAAACTTCGATTCGTCTGTCCATAACACTTTTTTCCAATCTTCCTCTGTCCAATGTCTGTGTGCTTTTGCCCATATTAATCTTTTCCTTTTATTAGCCAGTCTCAGATATGGCTTTTTCTTTGCCACTCTGCCCTGAAGGCCAGCATCCCGTAGTCGCCTCTTCACTGTAGACGTTGACACTGGCGTTTTGCGGGTATTATTTAATGAAGCTGCCAGTTGAGGACCTGTGAGGCGTCTTTTTCTCAAACTAGAGACTCTAATGTACTTGTCTTGTTGCTCAGTTGTGCAGCGGGGCCTACCACTTCTCTTTCTACTCTGGTTAGAGCCTGTGTGTGCTGTCCTCTGAAAGGAGTAGTACACACCGTTGTAGGAAATCTTCAGTTTCTTGGCAATTTCTCGCATGGAATAGCCTTCATTTCTAAGAACAAGAATAGACTGTCGAGTTTCACATGAAAGCTCTCTTTTAATAGCCATTTTGAGAGTTTAATCGAACCCACAAATGTAATGCTCCAGATTCTCAACTAGCTCAAAGGAAGGTCAGTTTTATAGCTCCTCTAAACAGCAAAACTGTTTACAGCGGTGCTAACATAATTGCACAAGGGTTTTCAAGTGTTTTCTAATCATCCATTAGCCTTCTAACACAGTTAGGAAACACAATGTACCATTAGAACACTGGAGTGATGGTTGCTGGAAATGGGCCTCTATACACCTATGTAGATATTGCATTAAAAACCAGACGTTTGCAGCTAGAATAGTCATTTAGCACATTAGCAATGTATAGAGTGTATTTCTGATTAATTTAATGTTATCTTCATTGAAAAAAACTGTGCTTTTCTTGCAAAAATAAGGAAATTTCTAAGTGACTCTAAACTTTTGAACGGTATTGTATATATATATATATATATATATATATATATATATATATACAGTTAGGTCCAGAATTATTTGGACAGTGACACAAGTTTCTGCATTTTAGCTGTTTACCAAAACATATTGAATATACAGTTACATAATCAATATGGGCTTAAAGTGCAGACTCTCAGCTTTAATTTGAGGGTTTTCACATCCTAACTTGAGGAAGGGTTTAGTAATTACAGCTCTTTAATATGTAGCTGCCTCTTTTTCAAGGGACCAAAAGTAATTGGACAATTATTTCGAAAGCTATTTAATGGACTGCATGGGCAATTCCCATGTTAATCCATCATCAAATAAGCAGGTAAAAGGTCTAGGGTTGATTCCAGGTGTGGCATTTGCATTTGGAAGCTGTTGCTGTGAACCTACATCACGAGGTGAAAGGAGCTCTCAATGCAAGTGAAAAAGACCATTGTTAGACTGAAAAAAATGAATAAATAAATTAGAGCGATAGCACAAATGTTAGGAGTGGCCAAATCAAAAGTTTGGTACATTCTTGAAAAAAAAGAGCGCACTGGTGATCTTGTGAAATCCAAAAAGCCTGGACGTCCACGGAAGACAACAGTGGTGGATGATCACAGAATCCTTTCCATGGTGAAGAAAAGCACCTTCATAACATCTACCCAAGTGAAGAACACTCTCCTTCAATTAGGTGTATCAGTATCTAAGTCTATCATAAAGAGATGACTTCATGAGAGAAAATACAGAGGGTTCACGACAAGGTGCAAACCATTAATCAGCCTCAAAAATAGAAAGGCCAGATTAGACTTTGCCAAACAACATGTAAAGAAGCCAGCCCAGTTCTGGAACAGCATTCTTTGGACAGATGAAACTAAGATCAACCTGTACCAAAATGATGGGAGGAAGAAAGTTTGGAGAAGACTTGTAACGGCTCATGATCCAAAGCACACCACATCCTCTGTAAAACATGGTGGAGGCACAGTGATGGCATGGGCATGCATTGATGCCAAAGACACTGGGTCACTAGTGTTTATTGATGATGTGACTGAAGACAGAAGCTGCCGGATTAGATTAATTCTGAAGTGTTCAGGGATATACTTTCTGCTCAGATTAAACCAAATGCAGCAAGGTTGATTGGACGTCGATTCACAGTACAGATGGACAATGACCCAAAACATACTGCGAAAGCAACCCAGGAGTTTTTTAAAGCAAAGAAATGGAATATTTTGTAATGGCCAAGTCAATCACCACATCTCAACCCGATCGACCATGTATTTCACTTGCTTACGACAAATCTTAAGGTAGAAAGAACCATAAACAAGCAACAACTGAGGACAGCTGCAGTAAAGGCCCGGCAAAGCATCACAAAGGAGGAAACCCAGCGTTTGGTGATCTCAGTTGTTTCAGTTCAAATCCAATGTGGTGGCGTGCAGAGCCCAAATCATGAAGATTGCGTCTCAGTCCAAATAATTTTGGACCTAACTGTATGTATATGTGTATATATATATATATATATATATATATATATATATATATATATATAATATATATATTTATTTATGTGTATATTTGAATGGGTATAAGAGAGTACCCATATATATATATATATATATATATATATTATATAAATACATATACAAGATAAAACCTACATTGTTTTAGTAAAATGATTTGTTTTTTTAGTTTACTAGCAGACATAAGAAACTTTGCTAAACACTGGGAACAGTGGGTGATTTCATCATTGGAAAACCTTCCAGAAAGTCTCTCAGAGAAGAAATTACCAATTGTCCGAAGATTTGTGTCATCTTTGAAAAGACAAACTTCATTCTTGCACTTAGCTCAAGTAAGTCCTGATCACAGTAAAAAGTAAACATTTTTAGGCTCACCAAATCCATTAAAATAAAGTAATACCAATGCAAAAGCTTAACACGTGCAGTTTTGATGCAGCTTTAGATGCAATTTTAAAAAAAAAACCTCACAGGATACAACAGAGAGGAGAAATATAGTTTTTTTTTTCAATATACTTTCCTTTCTTTTGGATCCCCTCCTAGCTTTGACTGAAAATAATGAAACAAAAACTGCACCAAATACGGCATAGGCAAATCTAGTCTAAGTGTAATTGGCCTGATGACTGTTCATTTTAGGGTCACTTTGTTCCCCTGATATAGGGCACTTGCAATAGAGCAATACAATGCTTGAGCTATGACAGTTACCTACGTGGATACAAGTTAATGATTTTATTTGAGAATTCAATAATTGTTTTTTAACTGTCTGGTCAATTTAAAGGATTGCCATTAAATGTAAGTTAAGTGATAATTATATTCATGTAAGTTGAGAAAATGTATAATTGCAAAATGAAAAAACGTAAAATAATACCAGTTAACGTTTTTACCAGTAAATCAAGTTATTGCATATTCATTGGTGACACTTTTATATTATTAAGATTTTATTATTTAATCTGCAAGGGCTAAAAACATCCAGTTTGCTTCCTCCTCTTTCTCTTGCCTCCATTGCATGTAAAATAATATGTTAGTGAACAGACTTTGGCAACTTAGTCTCTAAAATGCAGTAGCAGATGTCCGCAATAGAGATCAAGCACTCCATCACTCCAGTGTAGGAAGTGCACAGCACAAATGTTTTGTCTTTAAAGCAACGTTTCAGTTATAATAATACCCATCTTCAGGCAAGTCCATTTGCTAATTCTAGAGTGGTGGATACATTTATAATTGCAGCAAACGGTGGCTCCACAAAGTATTGACATTTGGGCAGGGGCGTAACTAGGGAAGACTGGGCCCATAGCAAACTTTTGACTGGGCCCCCCCTCCTCTGGGTATCACACACAGCCCCCCCTTGAAGATAGCGCCCCTGTCGATTCTGCCACACAGTACCCCCTTGTAGATAGTGCCCCCCGTAGATAGTACCATACAGCCCCCTGTAGAATGTGCTATACAGCCCCCCTGTAGATAGTGTCACATCCACTTGTAGATAGCGCCCCCCACCTCCCCCTTGTAGATCGTGCCATGCAGACCTTCCTTGTAGATAGCACCATACAGACCTCCTTGTAGATAGTGCTATACAGGCCCCTGTAGATAGTAATATACAGCCCCCCCTATAGATAGCACAATACAGCCCCCTCCTGTAGATAACACCATACAGCCCCCCCAGCCCTCCTTCTGTAGATAGCGCCATACAGCCCCCCTCCTGTAGACAGCACCATACAATTCCTCTCCTGTAGATAGCGCCATACAGCCCCCTCATGCAGAGAGCGCCATACAGCCCCAACCCCCCACAAAAACTAAAACGGCCTGGAGCCTAGTTAAAGGGGTGGTCCCACAACACACATGTATCCAATATCGACAGGATAGGGGATAAATGTGTGATCTCGGAGGGTCCGACTGCTTGGACCCCCAAAGCGCTCCATAAGAAGCATGGTACTTCCGTGGTCTGTGTCCAGCTTGTGTGTCCGGAAGCTCCATAGAAATGAAAGAAGCACAAGCCACGCATGCGCACAAGCTCCTTGTAGATGATGCCACACAGACCCCCTGTAGATGATGCTACACAGACCCCCTGTAGATGATGCCACACACCCCCGTAGAGGATGCCAAACACAGCCCCCCTGTAGATAGTGCTAAACACCTCCCTATAGATAGTGCCACATACTCCCCCTGTATATAGTGCCACATACTCCCCCTGTATATAGTGCCACATACTCTCCCTGTATATAGCCCCCACCCCCCTCCCTGTCCCTGTAGATAAAGCCATTGTGGCTCCCTCTATGAGCGGAATCCCTGGCCAGGCATCGGCAATACTCTGGCCAGGGATTCCAGCGCTCCAGGAGGAGCCCCGGACTTCATTGTCCTTATGTGGACAGTGACATCTTCAGTGGCTTCCCCTATGAGTGGAATCCCTGGCCAGGTGTCGACAATGCTCTGGCCGGTGATTTCGCTGCAGGAGGTGCCCCTGACGTCACTGCTCTTATATGGACAGTGAAGTCATGGGCTACTCCTGGAGCACCGGAATCCTGCTGCTGATGCCCTGATAGGGAATTCTGCTAATAGAGAGAGCCTTGACTTCACTGTCCATATAAGGGCAGTGACGTCAGTGGCACCTCCTGCAGTGGTATCCCCGGCCAGGGAGTCGGCAACGCTTTGGCCGGGGATTTCGCTCCCAGAGGAGTGAATGGCAGAGCAAGAAGTGGATAGTTTCCTGCTCTGCCACAGTATTCAATTGTATCTGCATCCTGAGGACGCAGATACAATTGAATGTAGCAGTTGCCGGGACAAGTTCCAGGACAGTAATTTGCCAGGACTGTCTCTGTAAATTTGGGACAGTCCCGGCAAATTCAGGACAGCTGGCAAGTATGCACATGTATCCCCCTATCCTGTGGATAGGGGATACTTGTGTTTTGTGGGACAACCGCTTTAATGGCAGAGCGGGGAGATACCTCCCTGCTCTGCTGTAGTGTTCAATAGTGTCCTAAGGACGCAGATACTATTAAATGTGGATTCGCTACCGCTGTAGCAGCCATAGCAACTGCTAGCGGCCCCACCGGTCATGGGAGGGGCCTGTGACGGTGGGCGGCATTGGGCCCCTTATGCTGCGGGCCCTGTAGCAGCCACTATGGCTGCTACAGTGGTAGTGACGTCAATGCTTTTGGGAGGTGAATACTTTCGCACATTGAAATTCTCTGTTTTTTTCTTAATTGTTTGCGTCACAATAAAAAATATTTTGCACATTCAAAGTGGTAAACATTTTGTGTAAATCAAATGGTACAAACCCCCCCCCAAAAAAAAAACAAAAAACATTTTAATCCAAGGTTGTAATGCCACGAAACAGGAAAAATGTTTTTCCACAAAAATCGGTTTAATACTTCTAAAGGTTCCCAACTTCCCAGAACTTAAAATACGGGAGAAGAAGTAGTGTTCAGATAAACAAACATTTTTCTGGACTTCCTATCATTAATCCCAACAGCCTTTCCCCAGTCCATAATGGTATTCAACTGCACAATAAATAGAGATAATAGAGACAAAGGATTAAAGCTGAGAGGGGGAAATAAGCTGCTTCCAGACCCCTGTTTCGTATGTAGGCCCCCATACACATTAAATCATTGCACGGTGATGCTGAAATCAGCAGGTTTGGTCGACTTTTATCATATGTACGACCAACAATAAAGGGATCTTTGGTTTCTTTTGAATAAAGAATAATCAATGAATAATGAAAGGTTGTGGAAGCCGAACTTACTGTAAACCATGGGTACTCTACTACTTTTTGATTTGGTATTTCTGTCCCACACAGTGCCCCCTGTAGATAGTGTCACACCTCCCGTGTACAGTGCCACACATAGTTCCCACTGTAGATTGTGCCACATACAGTGCTCCCTGTAGATAGTGCCACATAACTCCCTGTAGATAGTGCCACACAGTTCCCCCTGTAGATAGTGCCTCACACCCCACCTTGTATGTAGTGTATGTTTGTGCCTGTACTGCCTTATCTAGATATCTCCATGTTTAATGATCAGGTAAACTGTGGATTCTGAATCCTGAGAACACTGATACATTATTACAAGGTTTTGTAACTCTCCCTATTTCTGTTCTATACCATATAAGATGGAGAGAAAATTGGAATGTCAAAATAATAAAAATATGCTTTTTTACTTTTTTTTTTAAATAAACCAAGTTAAATGTCTCTTACTATACATTATAATAATGTAAATAAATATTTGTTATATTTTCAGATTGCTCGACCTGCTTTGTTTGATCAGAACATAGTGAACGCCATGACATCTGACATTGATAAAGTAGACTTGTATAGTATTGGTTCACAAGCTCTTCTTAGTAGTTGTAGTGGAGCTGACTCAGATATTGATGTCTACACTGAGTGTAAGTTAATATTTTCTCGTTTTTATTTCTACATATATTGTTAAGCACTACTAACATGTCTAAATATGTCCGTTTATGAGAAGAGAAGGTTTTCAATGTGTGCTACTATTGAAGTGTCCTGTTGAGCCATTTTTAAGGAAAGAAATACATATTATGGGTTGGACTCCAACACGAACACAGATAACACAATGCCCATGTACAGAACAGTGTATGAACTCTTATCTTTCCAACTGCTTATTTGATGGGAGAGGACTGCTAATTAAAAAAACACCTCTTTTTTTTGTCCCTCCTGAAAATTTCTTTCAAGTCTGGCTATCCAATAGTAATTGTAAGCCATCCTTCCATGTAATCTAAAGCACAATATGGAGCCCTATTCTTATTTCCTTAAACAAGCAGAGGGCCCCTTTCTGGCTGGGCCCCTGTGCAACTGCACAGATTGCACATATGGTTTGCCTATCTCTAAATTAATGTATAGCCTGGAGCCTGTAGTTTTGTTGGATGAGAGCAATGCTATTCACAGTGGGACGTGAAAACTTATGGGAGGCTAGTCAGCTGTCATAATGTAGTGGCTGCTACTAAATTATGTATTCTAATAGGGTGAAAAAAGAGACAACCCCTTGATGAATTATTATACTTATTATATGATTCTAAAAGGATTATTGTAAAAAATGGAATACCTGCATTTTCATTTACACTGACACATTTAATGCATTGCAATGCAGACGTTTTGCAATATATTATATGAGCGATCTGAAGTCAAAGTTATTTATAAGTAAAAAAAAAACAACAAGTCACCTTTTTTCCCAGTGCAAAGCCCTTTATTTGTAAAAAGTGTCCAAAAAAATAAAATAAAAACTATACGTATTTGGCATCACCACATTCATAACAATCCGTACGATAAAATTTAACACAATATTTATCCCACAAAGTGTACACCGTAAAAAAAGGCTAAAAAGAAATCAAAATTGCTGTTTTTTTTTAACATCCTGTCTGTCACAAAAGTGACAAAATAATAGTATGTACCCCTATACGGTGCCAATAAAAACTACAACTCGTCCCCAAAAATCAAGACCTATAGAGCTTCTTTGACAGAAAACTAAAAATGTAAGGGGTGAATGGGAGCAACACCACATTTTTTTACTAAAAAACGTGTTGTTTTTTTTTGGCCAAAAGTAGAAAAACATAAAAAAGAACTATAAACATTTGATATAGCCGTAATCGTACCAACCCTTAAAATAAAGTTATCATGTTATTTATACCACATCGTGAACTCAAACACAACCCAAAAAAAACAATGTTGGAATTGCAATTTTTTTTCCTACCTCTGCCCAATAAAAGTTAATAAAAGTTATATAATACATTATATGTACCACAAAATTGGACCATTAAAAAATAAATCTTGTCCTGCAAAAAAAATAATTATATGACTACTATGATGAAAAAATACAAATGTTATTACTTTCGAAATGCAGAGATGGAAGAAGCAAAAAAAAGGGGTTAACTGGTTCCCGTAAACTAGCACATCTTTATCCCTTTGCTGCTTTTTCTGGTTTCCCCTTCTGCGGACATCTTTACAGCCTTTGTGAGCTTCTTCCATTCTCCCTCTACCTACCTAGGCCTGTGCTTTTCTGTGTATGCTCTTCTCTATTCTCTATGCACATAATGTGGAGAAGGAAGGGGGGGGGCATATGCTCTTACGCAGAGAGAGCAGGCTCTCAATAAAGTAGATAGATCATGTCGGCCCTCAAACCGACAGCAGCCAGGGGTTTTGGGCTATTGGCGACTCTGTCATAAGCAGGACCACAGACAGCCATGTAAAGGAGTTACATATACTCTACAGCAACAAAATAGTAGGTCATTTTTAATTAGGCATATTTAGAAAGTTGCTTAATTTTGAATTTAGGAATAAGAAAAAAGTTCTCAATTGGGAGTAAAAACGCACATGTTAACATTCCCTTTATGTATGGAAACAATGTCTAAATGTATAATGCCTGTGAAATCACTTTTCTATCACATTAATAGCACATACAATAAAATGAAAACCATCTTTCTCTTTTAATCTAGTATTCCAAGAACTAAAAGATCTTTTAAAGAAAAACGCAACGGTGGAGTCCTTTATTGAGTGGCTTGATAATGTTGTTGAGCAAAGAGTTATCAAGGTAATTAACTTTTGTATGGATAAGGCATCAGAAAATTCAGTTTAAGCATCAAATATGGAACCTGTCTTGCTATTTTATATATCCAACATGTGACTCAGAAAGACTATAATCTTGATACAGAAAAGATATACACTAAAGTTTACGGACACACGTTCTTGTCAGTAGGTTCAGACATTTCAGCCACAAACATACAGTCAAACAGTAGCAGTAAAATGGGTTGTACTGATGAGATTTCTAAGACAAATCAAGTTGCTAGTTATCTTGGTTAACTATAAGTGCCGTTATTGTGACGTTGGAAGGTCCAGAAGGAACTACAGCTCAGCAACATTGAGCTAGACCAACACTCACTGCTGAGTTCGAAACATCAGTTTTTTGTTTGAGCTTCATAATTGGGTTGCTTTAGCCATGCAAACCCACACAGCCCCCTGTAGATAGCTCCACACACAGCCCCCTTGTAGTTAATGCCACACAGCCCCCTGTAGATAGAAGCACGCACAGCTGCCTGTAGATAGTGCCACACACAGCCCCCTCTTGTATATAATGCCACACAGCCCCCTGTAGATAGCTCCACACACAGCCCTCCCTTGTAGTTAACGCCACACAGCCCCCCTGTTGTAGATAGTGCCACACAGCCCCTCTGTTGTAGATATCGCCACACAGTCGCCCTGTTGTGGACAACGCCACACAGCACCCCCTTGTAAATAGCGCCACACACAGCCCCCCTTGTAGATACTGCCACACACAGCCACCTCTTGTAGATAGTGCCACACACAGCCACCGCTTGTAGATAGTGCCACACAGCCCCTCCTTGTAGATAATGCCACCCAGCCCCACTTGTATATAGCGCCACACAGCCCTTTCTTGTAAATAGCGCCACACTGACCCCCTTGTAAATAGCGCCACACTGACATCCTTATAAATAGCACCACACTGACTCCCCCTTGTAAACAGCGCCACACTACCCCCCCTTGTAAATAGTGCCAAACAGCCCCCCTTGTAGATAGCGCCACACACAGCCCCCCTTGTAAACAGCACCAACACAGCCCTCCTTGTAGAGAGTGCCACACACAAACCGCTGCCCCCCTTGTAGATAGCGGCACACTCCCACCTTGTAAATAGCACCACACTCCCCCGTTGTAGATAGGGCCACATACAGCCCACCACCCCCCTTGTAAGTTGCGCCACACTCCCCATCCCTTGTAAATAGCGCCACACTCTAAACAGAGCGGAGAGCGGTAGCCTACCTCTACCACTCTCGGCTGTGCCTGGACTGACTCACCGGAGGAGCCGAGGAGGTAATGCGGCGCAGGCAGCGGCGGAGTTCCTTCTGACCAGGGTCGGTGACAGCCCGGGAATGGACCAGTGAGGTCAGGTGACAGGTCAGGTGACTGGTCTGGTCCACTCCCGGGCCGTCACAGACCCCAGTCAGAACACCGCCGCATGAACTCCTGGCTCTTCCTAACGCCTATCAGCAGCGATCAGCTGCTCTGTCATGGCTCCCCTCCTTCCCTACCAACTAGTTGTGTCCGGGCACATGCCCCGACTGAACCCCCCCCCTAGCTACGGCCCCGTGCAAACCCCACACATGTCATGCACAATGAGGCAATTGGCATCATGCTCATGCGGGCTTTGCCTTCCTCTGGATTAACACGGTAGGATTATAGGTTGGACTTGATTGACCTATGTCTTTTTTTAACCTTATCGACTATGTAACTATGTAATGCAAAAATGGTATAAAGCAAATTTCTATTGGACTCGGTGGCAATGGAAAAACATTCACTGGAGTTAAAAGTCACACATCACTGTCTAATAGTTTAACGGTTCAATCTAGATTTGACACTTATTGGAGAATTCTTCCTGCCCAAAAACTTACTGCCAACTTTAAAGTCTGAAGAAGGAGAAGTAATAGCATGAGGCCAATGTCATGGTTTGGAATGAGCCCCTGAGTTCCAGAGAAGGGAAATCAATATGCTATAGAGAAATGTGTGCTTCTAACTTTGTGGCAATAGTTTGCGCAAGGTTTTTTTCTCTTGCAGCATTATAACTCCTCCATGCGCAAAGCCCAATGCAATGTTTATGAAAATATGCTTTTCAGTGTTTAGTATGGGAGAATTTGACTGGCCCTGACTTCAACCATAGCGAACACCTTTCTGATGAATTGGAATGCAGTCTTTAAACCTGACCTTCCTGCCCACAGCAGTGTCTGACCTTCTTAATGTCTTTGATGATCAATCAATACAAATCCCTACTGTTATTTTCCAAAAATAGCAGAATGCATTCTCAGAAGAGATTGTCTGGCATTTAGAAAGGCATGGCTTCTAGAAAAGAAAGTTTTATTTTACCCCATTATAAAGCTATGGTGAGGGCGCAGTCCGGTTTTGGCACCAGTCCATGAAAAATATATAAGAGAGCTGGCGAAAGATCAATGAGGGGCAATCAAATTAATAATAGGTATGATAGATCTTAATTATGAAGAAAGGTTGTCAAAACTAAATTCATTTAGCCTAGAGAAGAGACGGCTGAGCGTCAATATGATTTCTTCCTGAGTGGTAAGGGTCAGGGAGACATTTTTGCCGCTTTGTTGCATATTAATTAATTACATTTAAAAGGTGTTTTTTTTTTTTTTTTGCTTTTCCTTGAATAAACTGGGGATTGTAAACATAAAAGATTTAACTTGATGGACTTAGGCCTTTTTTTCAACCCACTAACTATGTAACTATGTAAGAAACTGTTGTAGTAGCAAGTGAGTTCTTCAAATGAATGCTAATGCACATATTTTGGAATGCGATGTTATGATGTCCATGTTATGATGATACTTTTAGCCATGTAGTGTGTATGTTCATAGAATGTGATGATGAAAAAAATAAAATAAAATCTACCACAATAGTTTACAGTATTTATTGTATTCTGAATGGTTGACATATTTAATCAGAGACTTGTTTCTGACTGACTGCTCTGAATGACTAAGACTCTGTTCACATCTGCATTGGGGTCCCGTTCTGACGTTCCGTCGGAGCTTTCCGTCAGAACGGGACCCTGAACAGACACAAACTGACACGAACGGAAACCAGAGGATTCCGTTGCCATCACCATTGATTTCAATGGTGACGGATCCGGTGCCCATAGTTTCCGTTTGTCTCTGTTGTGCACCGGATCCGTCTATATTTGACATTGCATTTTCAGTCATTTAAATGCAGATTTTTCCAGGTATCCTTTCTTTCAAGTGACATTTCTCCTGTTTGAATTCTTATAGGGCAAAAGTGGGGGTCCCTCTGGCACTTATTCTGCAGCTTGGCCACTATTCTGTAACCAGGAGCCATATTCTTCTGCCATGGACATCCAGAATCAGCCAGAGGAGCTGATCAGTGCGGGGTCCAGGTGTCGGACCCCCACCGATGATATACTAATGACCTATTCTGTGGCTAGGTCATCAGTTGTCCATGTGTGGACAAACTGTTTAATACAAAAAGTATATTGCAAAATTGTACAACTTTAATTAGACAAAAAAATAACATTAATTTGCTCAAACTGGACATCCCCTTCAAATAAGAGGATACATATTTAGTGGGAATATAATGGAAGAACTTTAATTGGTATTTATATGTACAGTTTCTCCACATATCCTGGACACTATATTATATATTGTTGATCTTGATCACATGTTTTTCTTTTGACTCCGGAGCTGAAGAATTTATTGATCCTTTTGAGGTCATCTTAGCAACAATGTACTTGAGCTGTTTTTCCTCTATTATTAGTTATTTTTTGTATTTTTTGTTATCTACAAAAATGTTAATAAAAATTACCAAGACCCTAGCTACAGAAAATAATATTTTTTTTCAAAGGGCCAAATGATTTAATCCATTGTAAAATGGAGAAATGTATAAAATTTACATAGCATACATTTTTTATAGCAGTTACCATGATAATTATAATGGTGATTACACAGAAGAACCCATTACGAAAAAGCAGGAATTTATTTTTCTACAATGAGAATTATTTAACCCTCGAAAGACCCATGTCTTAAAAAAAATACTTGAAGAAAAAAATCATCATGTGAGGAAATTATCTAATGTTGACCCCACAAGTTATGTATTATTTATTATCTGACAAATCTCAAATATTATTTAACAATTTGGGGAAATTTATTTATACAGTATAAATTAATAAACAATGTTGTTGGAGAAGTGTTTTCTGATGAATTTTGCTAATAATGATTTATAATTGTTCCATTTGTAGGCAAGCAAGCAAAATGGAAAATCACTGAAGAAGAGAGCTCAGGATTTTTTGTTGAAGTGGAGTTTCTTTGGAGCACGAGTTATGCACAATCTGACATTAAACAATGCAACCAGTTTTGGTATTAAATAATAATAATAATATTAATAATAATAAAAATCTATAGTTTGAATATAATTATTAATAGAAAAATGTCTTAAAAGAAACTGTCTCCATCCAAATTAGGAGCTACAGCTATTGTTTGACTAAGGCCGCATTCAGACGGCCGTGTTTGGTCTACAATATACGGACCGTGTGTTTTGCTGTGTTTCCCGAACCGACCATGGTTCAGGGAGCCGGGCACCTAGGATCATAGTTATCCAAAAAAGAGAATGTGAAGCAGCACTCAAATAAAGTGAATTTATTCATCCAACATGGAACCACAACGTTTCACCTCCTCTATGAAGGCATTTTCATAGAGGAGGTGAAACGTTGTGGTTCCATGTTGGATGAATAAATTCACTTTATTTGAGTGCTGCTTCACGTTCTCTATTTTGGATATCTAACACATAAGGAGAGGTCACTCCTTTATTTTTGAAGCCTTGCACCAGCCTAGTCAGGCATTTGTTCACAGTGCTGCTCCAATCCTTTGCTTTTTTCTAGCATCATAGTTATGTATGGAGTCCCTGCCTCTTTGCTGGAGTACTGTCACATACTGTAATTACGATTAAAGTATGGGACAGTATTCCAACGGGGCAGAATGGACTCCTAGCATAATACATAACTATGATGCTAGTAGCCCGTTTCCCTGAACTGTGGTCGGTCCGGGAAATAAGGCTGGCACATGGTCCGTATATCACGGACCGAACAGAATGTGACTTAAGTGCAATGCATACTCAATATACAGTATTAAGACATTTTTTTTTTCTCTTCCTGATTCTCATATTATATTTGGCAAGCTCAAGGTTAAGAACTATTACTGCATTTATTTAGTTGGCACAGTTATCCAACAACCAGCAACCATTCAGCGTAACAAATATGCAATAATAGGGTCACAAGGAGGAAAATACTTTCTCAGAACTTTATGTGCAACCACTGATTAACTATATAAATGGTACTGCTGCTTAGCTAAACAAATACAACAAAACAACTTGACAAAAGAGCGCATCTAAGAACTTTTCTTCCATTTATTTCTATGCAATTATGCCAGGTAACTGGTGGAACTGCATTGATATATAACCCAGTCTATAGGAAATTGTAATAGTATTGATTATAGCAGTAGTAGTAGAGTGGATATAACTAGTTGATAACTGGTAGTAGTAGTAGTAGTAGTTGTAGTAGTAGTAGTAGTAGTAGTAGTAGTAGTAGTAGTAGTAGTAGTAGTAGTAGTAGCAGTAGTAGCAGCATTAGTAGTAGTAGTAGTAGCAGTAGTAGTAGCAGTAGTAGCAGTAGTAGTAGTAGTAGTAGTAGTAGTAGTAGTAGTAGTAGTAGTAGTAGTAGTAGTAGTAGTAGTAGTAGTAATAGTAGTATTAGTAGTAGAAGTAGTAATAATAACGGCTGCTGTAGCACCAAATTACAAAATTATGAAAATACCAACAGTTGCTATAAAAACCGTTTTACATATACAATGTACATTTTGTATATACTTTAAGACAACCAAAATTGTATTGAAGAATGGTCTTCTAGAGGGATGGTCCTCTCAAAGAAAATGGCCAGTATACATAGGATATGGTAGAACTGAAAATTTGTCACACAAAAAAATCTGGTCTAGGTGGCTGATGGTCTTCTTTTGGAGAGGTTTCACTGTATATATTCACTGTGAGTACTTGGTACATGATGATCAATTCTTATAGAGTCTCACCAATGTATTACATGGTCTAAATGAAGATGTCAATGTTTATCATTCCTTTTTTTCTGCAATTAATCAAATCAATAAAAAAATGATCTGGAATGACCATGATATACCACTCCTGGGTAGTACAATTCCTCTTATAGTTTTCAATTGCTAGGAATAAATAAGACCAAGTAAGGTGTTAATGTGTTCCTAAATGCCTGTCTACTTGTATTTGACTTAGGAAAGTGTGTGCCCACTTTTTTATTTAAACACAAGTTAAAGTAAACTGAAGCAGATCAGTAAAGCTTATTGTGTATCAAGTTGTATTTGCTATTCTTTATTAAAGGACATCTCACTTTCATCTGTATACCCTTTCATCTGATTTGTGTACCATCAAGCAGTCGGTGTATTGAGCTATATCTCATTCAACCACAGTTTAGAGCAAGATCCCAGAATCGTTCCCTTGTTGATTTTAGTAGGTCATTTAAAGTCCAACAATTATTTATTTATTCCTTTGTCTTTACTTACTCTTTCTAAAGAGTGGTGAGATGGTCATGGAGATAATAACAATATTACACTCTTCCTTTGCTTGCAGGTTCATTCCATTTAATTCGAATGCTGCTAGATGAATATATATTACTTGCAGTGGAAACACAGTTTAACAATGATAAGGAACAAGAACTCCAGAATTTGCTGGATAAGTACATGAAGAATGCAGGTAGGTTTTTATATTTATTTTTTTATTATTATTTTTGGTGTGTTTTTAGTGGCATTTTCATTAGAAACATTTTTTTACATGGATTTTATTTTCTAGACTTGAAAACACTTTGTTTTGTCAAATCCCACATGGGGACTTGAACATAAGATCCTTTGATTGCTTACATAATACACTGCACTACTTTTATAGTGTAGTGTATTATGCCTGCCTGTCAGTATTTTAATTGTAGGCAGCCTAAAAGTGCCATCCTTTATTAGTCCCCTGTTGCCATTACCATCTCACCGCAGGGGCACCGATGCATTCCTCTGTCAAATTCCTTAAATGCCATGGACACTAATGGCCTCTAAGAAGATAAATGGCCAAGATCGGAGCTAACTTCGATCGTGGCCGATGCAGCAGGGTGTCAGCTGTATGTTACAGCTGACACCCTCTCCTGATATTGATGGCTCAACTACTGAGCTTGCGCCATTCAAACTTTGTACATGTATAGCACAGGGCAGAAACGGGGTTACAGGAAGTACATAAATAACCATCTGTACATGTCCCCCACCACCACATTAGGGAAGCTAATTATGTAAATACCTTAAATGGAAGGGATAATATGTTCCTAAGATTCATTGGCCTCAAAATCATATGGCCAGTAGGGAAAGGAGATGGGGGTTTACAAGCAGAAATTTCCCCTCTCTGACTTCCAAAGGAGACAATTTGTGCCATTACTTTAGATAAAATGCTAAAACGGACAGTTTTGAGAGGGACATGTTTAGGACGCTAAACCTCATCAGTATGACAACATTCTCATGGTTTAGTGCCCTTAAATCTGGTGGTTTCCCATAAAGCTGAATGTGGAAAAAAAGATATTTCTGGCCATTTATTCCTATATAAGACCTACAAAATATTTAAGATATCAGCTTAAATTTGGAACAAAAAGAAAGCCTTATATTTAATGCAGAAAAATATATATGGTATAAAAACTTTGTAGTAGACTAAGAAATATATAAAACAAAACACTTATGGAATGCAGCATTCCAAAAGTTAAAAGTTTACTCTGGACATCGAAGACCAAAAGGCCCCCCTTCTTTAAATGGTTAAAAAAATACCTTGAACTTGGAAGAAAGCACCACAAGGCAATATCCTATATCCCTGCCTACATCCACCTCTGAATTAAAAGTTTGCATAGTCCCACTGAAAAGTTACATGACTCTTTAATGTCTGTCTTACATGTATTTATGCACTAAATCCAATTCACCCTATAAAAATAAACTGCAGCTAAATATTTCACTAGTTTCACTAAACAATAAGTTTTAAAAGTTTCAAGTTTACATGAGTCTTCTTTAATAAAGATACAGTATATATCATGCTTCCTTTACAGGCACAATGCTTAGAATTAGTACCCTACTGAAAAGCTGTGGTAACTTTTTATTCTATCTTTATAGACGCAAGCAAAGCAACCTTTACTGCGTCCCCAAGCTCCTGCTTCCTTGCAAGCCGAAACAAGTCCGGAGGACTTTCAAATGATCCTGCAGTAAAAAACGAATGCCTTCAAGAACAGACTTACTCAAATTTGTCACCAGACCAGCATGCTGAACTTGTTCGGGGTTTACATTCCTTCTCCAATGAAGATAACGAGAGTATTCCACTAACAGGTAGCATGGTAGAATGTATCTACTGTTTTGATTGCGAAGACTAATAGTTTATATTTTTTAGAGTGGATATTGGTTGGATAATAGTAGACAATATAGTAATAAATGTTCAATACCATGTTGCTTAGCATAGACTTGAAAATACAAGAATTCGTTGATCAAAAAATATATATAAAATACTACTTTAAATTGTTGCCTTTCCGTTAGACCAAACTGCTAGCTCTTAGAGAAGTTGAACATGTCAGGCTTATGTCTATTTTCAACCTAGTTAACTATTTAATTAACTATTTAATTAACTATTTAATTTCTTGAATCAGTGAATTAAATTTCCATGTAAAATTTGTATTTTTGTAGATCAGATGGAGGTATCTCAAAGCACAGCTCATCTTATGACACCACCGATGTCACCTGCCATACTTAACCGAGGAAGTGTTATAAACCAAGGACCAATGGTTTTGAGGCCCTCCAGTGTGAGCGCAGGATTAACAGCTCATTCTCAGGTTTCTTCATTTTCTGAGCCACTTTACCACAATCTTTCTGAACCTAACCAGAACTACTTTGGAAATGGTTCTAACTATCAGGCCATGTTCAGAGCTCATGCTCAGTCTGCTTCTGGGAACTTTCAACATAGGCTGGATCAGAGTAGATACCCACAGTTAAACGACCAACAAGTAACACGGGATTATTTTACCAGCAGTTGTGCAGTGACTCCATTTAGTACCCGCCAATCATCAAACTACGGGTCATCAAATCCACAAGAACTACAAGGCATGCAATTCTTTAATTCAAGTGGATTCAATTTCTTAAATGGTGCTGCTTCTGGAAACTGTCAAGGTGGAACATATTCTTCAAACACATCCAATGGTATTGTATACAATGTTTAATAATGTGTTTTACCCCACCTATTAATCTTATTACTGACATAGGCATTTTTACACTCCTCTTAGTTCCTTTTAAATCTTTATGGTGCACGCCAAACCAGGGGCATGGTGGTCCCAATCTTCCCCACAAACGTATAGCAGAAAAAAAGAAGGTAGGCAGCACTCAAAGGGTAAGGATAAATCACCAGTAGTTTATTCCAGGGTTCAACGTTTCGGCCTGTGTAAGTATGCTTGATAAAGGCTTACACAGTCCAAAACATCGCACCGTGGAATAAACCACTGATGATTTATTCTCACCCTTTGAGTACTGCCTACCTTCTTTTTTCTTACTAAATAATAACAAACATAACCTAAGGGGAACATATTCATCATAGTTGACTGGGTGTGGGGAAAGTACACTACATGGGAAATTACTCAAATTGGATTTTTTCTTTGCATTGTTCACATGTGTAAAGTACCGTGGAATGTCTGTTCAGTTTTAGCTAGCGTAGCAAGTTTTGTGTTCATTACAGTAACTTAAAAATACTTGGTATTTTAATAAACAGTAAGGAAAGTCTGTATAATAGGGAGGTTGTGTGGAAATAAAATATCATGAAAAGGTGGGCAACTTGCAGCCATTCTTCCATGCTCACTGCCCTGTGTACATAGACTATTCTATGTCACACAGAGTCCTACTTAGCTATATGTGTACTTAATTTGTAGCAGAAAGAAAGCCACACATCCTTCCTTACCTTCCATCATACTAAATGAGAAAAATGGAAACATCTGAGTATGCTCACTGTGTCTCTCATAGTCTATAATAGAGAGTGACAATACATGTCAAGGAGGAGAGGGGACTCTGAATGTTATATTACTTTGAATAAAGTAAAGTGCCTCATATGATACCATAATGTGGTACATTGACGATCACTGGTTTAGGTACTGTAATGCAATCATGTTAACTGACGTGGACATAGTTTTCATTTTCTTTCATTTATTTACTATGACGTTTTTATCCAATCAGCCAAACAAAAAATATAAAATACACATTATCACCTCACAGGATCCATTAATTATGTCAAGCATGGTAAATATCAATGAATAACCTTTTACCATTTTCTATAGTTTATGTACTTTGCATAATGTTTCTAGTTTGAACAGAACTAAGCTCAGTACATAAATACAATACCAAAACCAGGCAATGTACATAAATACAGAACCAAAACCAAGCTCAGTACATAAATACAGCACCAGAACCAGGATCAGCACATATATACAGCACCAGAACAAAGCTCAGTACATATATACAGCATCACAACAAAGCTTAGTACATAAATACAGCATCCGAACCAAGCTCAGTACATATATACAGCACCAGAACAAAGCTCAGTACATATATATAGGACCAGAACCAAGCTCAGTATATATACAGTGAAGGAAATAAGTATTTGATCCCTTGCTGATTTTGTAAGTTTGCCCACTGTCAAAGACATGAACAGTCCAGAATTTTTAAGCTAGGTTAATTTTACCAGTGAGAGATAGATTATATTTAAAAAAAAACAGAAAATCACATTGTCAAAATTATATATATTTATTTGCATTGTGCACAGAGAAATAAGTATTTGATCCCTTTGGCAAGCAAGACTTAATACTTGGTGGCAAAACCCTTGTTGGCAAGCACAGCAGTCAGACGGTTTTTGTAGTTGATGATGAGGTTTGCACACATGTTAGATGGAATTTTGGCCCATTCCTCTTTGCAGATCATCTGTAAATCATTAAGATTTCGAGGCTGTCGCTTGGCAACTCGGATCTTCAGCTCCCTCCATAAGTTTTCGATGGGATTAAGGTCTGGAGACTGACTAGGCCACTCCGTGACCTTAATGTGCTTCTTTTTGAGCCACTCCTTTGTTGCCTTGGCTGTATGTTTTGGGTCATTGTCGTGCTGGAAGACCCAGCCACGAGCCATTTTTAATGTCCTGGTGGAGGGAAGGAGGTTGTCACTCAGGATTTGACGGTACATGGCTCCATCCATTCTCCCATTGATGCGGTGAAGTAGTCCTGTGCCCTTAGCAGAGAAACACCCCCAAAACATAATGTTTCCACCTCCATGCTTGACAGTGGGGACATTGTTCTTTGGGTCATAGGCAGAATTTCTCTTCCTCCAAACACGGCGAGTTGAGTTAATGCCAAAGAGCTCAATTTTAGTCTCATCTGACCACAGAACCTTCTCCCAATCACTCTCAGAATCATCCAGATGTTCATTTGCAAACTTCATACGGACCTGTACATGTGCCTTCTTGAGCAGGGGGACCTTGCGGGCACTGCAGGATTTTAATCCATTACGGCGTAATGTGTTACCAATGGTTTTCTTGGTGACTGTGGTCCCAGCTGCCTTGAGATCATTTACAAGTTCCCCCCGTGTAGTTTTCGGCTGAGCTCTCACCTTCCTCAGGATCAAGGATACCCCACGAGGTGAGATTTTGCATGGAGCCCCAGATCGATGTCGATTGACAGTCATTTTGTATGACTTCCATTTTCTTACTATTGCACCAACAGTTGTCTCCTTCTCACCCAGCGTCTTACTTATGGTTTTGTAGCCCATTCCAGCCTTGTGCAGGTCTATGATCTTGTCCCTGACATCCTTAGAAAGCTCTTTGGTCTTGCCCATGTTGTAGAGGTTAGAGTCAGACTGATTAATTGAGTCTGTGGACAGGAGTCTTTTATACAGGTGACCATTTAAGACAGCTGTCTTTAATGCAGGCACCAAGTTGATTTGGAGCGTGTAACTGGTCTGGAGGAGGCTGAACTCTTAATGGTTGGTAAGGGATCAAATACTTATTTCTCTGTGCACAATGCAAATAAATATATATAATTTTGACAATGTGATTTTCATTTTTTTTATATATATAATCTATCTCTCACTGGTAAAATTAACCTAGCCTAAAAATTCTAGACTGTTCATGACTTTGACAGTTTGCAAACTTACAAAATCAGCAAGGGATCAAATACTTATTTCCTTCACTGTATATATAGCTACACGAACCAAACTCAGTACATAAATAAAGCGCAATAACAAAGCTCAGTACGTATATATAGTACCAGAATTAATCTTAGTACATAAATACAGTACCAGAACAAAGCTCAGCACATAAATATAGCACCGGAAGCACAATATTTGTAAATGTTTTATGAAATGTTTACTTGTATTTCTTCATTCCTTTCATATGTAATGAATAAGTAATATTCTCCCTCTTCTAATCCTTAATGATCAGACTAATTTCAGTTTAAAAGAAAACTAAATTTGACAAAACATTTCACAGTTAAAATCTAAATTGGAAATTGAGTTCCTTACTTATCTTGTACTGAATTTAAACTATATGTTCACCATTTACACTCATGTGTAAGTAGCAATTCTGCTGTGTTTTTTCTGGTTTCTGTATGTAGTTTATTCATGTGACTTAACAACATAGATTTATGTCTAAAAGATAAGCTCATATAATGCATTGCTTTTTAATTACAGGAATCCAGCAGAATTCTAAATTTAGCCTTCCGTCTGAACAAAGAATAAAATATCATATAATTGAAAAGCCGTATAAAATAAGTAAAGCAAAGGATTTACAAAATGACGGAGCCACCAAATTACGGAGGCACCAGAGTGCCTACTGCTCTATACCATGTACCTGTAGGGAATCACTGTGCCACTGTATAGTGTCATCATTAATGTTGAGGATGCATTTACTTTTGGTTGAATACATGCAGATTTGAAAACATTCTGCAATATCTCACATGACTATCATGCTCCAGCACTAAAGACCAGTAATTATATGCAGTAGAAGGAGCAAAGTGCTTATGACATATACTGCACAGTACTTTCTCATCCACCAGGTGTAGCAGGGATAATCAAGGTCTCCTGTTAGAAAACTTTATTTTGTTTTGTTTTTTAGTATACTTGTATTCACCAAAAATATGCCCTCTTCAATTAAATTTCATTTTAGATGAAAGTTAAAACTACACATAAAGTTGAATGCAGAATTAACACTAGAAATTAAAGGATGAGAAAAGACTCTTCAAGATTTTGACTGTAATGCTCCTTTGTGGGATAAGCCATGTATTTACCTCGCTAAAAATGGTTGTGCTATGCCAAAAGTTTTTTTTTTTTCATTCAATATTTATTAAACAAAGTCTAGATGGAATTAGTTGGAAAAAAAAATAGTAGTGAAGGAACAAATTTATCATAGGTTTCAGACATATCAGCCATGAAATTATCCATTTTGTGGATAAGCATGATTTCTGACAAAGGGTAAAGGGGTCACTTGAAAATCTCATGCCAGTAAACAGGTTGAGGACTTTAAACATTTTACACTAAATGTCACGAATCAAGGGATTTCCCACCATATGCAGATCATTGTGCCCTCAGTACATCCGCACCGCCTGCAGTGATCTGAGGCAGATAGGTAGAGACTTCAATAATGCAGGAACCCTGTACCATTGGGTGAGGCTCTTATAGTTGGTCTCCTGTGCCTTACTTGCCATAGAGGTTTAGGATGCATTCTTTTTACATGTTTTTATGAACTATATGGAATCTAGTAGACTATTAATCTTCCTAAACCTTACTTACAGCAGTCAGGTCACTATAAACGAGGAATGACCACATAGCGAGTAATACTCGTAACCAGACAGTACATATAAACATAACAAAAGACCTTTCAGATAACTCTTCCCGTATTGTAACAGTAATGGAATAACCAGTGGTTCTTAATAACTCACTCTACAGGATAGGAATTGTGTTGCTACCACAATTCTCCCGATCCAAGCTAGCTTCTCATAACTACCAACTCAGGACAACATTCCAAAGTCCTATTATTCCACAATTATTATATGATATAATAAATATAGCTCATTGTATTTCATGGGGGTCACACTCACCCCACCCCCCTTCATAAGGAGAATATCAAAAATGATCACCTGCTTTTAACACTTTCCAACTGTTCTTTACCTGTTAACCACGTCTTCCTCTACAGAATCATGTCATTACAGTTGTGTCACTCGGAAAGAGCAGTCTCAAAGGGCCTTTTCTTTATTTTATATGTAATGTATAGGGAGAGTTTGATATGGTTAAAGTAGGTGGAGCATAACAGAATCAGTTATTGTTTCTCTTGCATACCTTATGACTTGAGGATCTGTCATCAGACCTTACAATACAAACTGCATACATTATTAAATAGATCTCTTAGATATGATGAAGCTGGTGTACTTACTTTGAATTTCCAGGTCAGAATGGCCGTATAATGCTTTTTGAAAGTTTTGCATTCTGATAGAGACTGGACTGATAAAATGCTCATTTTAATATCAGATGGGAAAAATTTAAAAAAGCATTATACAGTCATTCTGTCATGGATTTTCAAAGTAAGTACACCAGCTTCATTAAGTTTAAGAGATCTAATGTGTGCAGTTTGTATTGTAAAATCTGGTAACGGATCTTCTTTAACACAATTCAAGCGGGGGACACTTTAAATCTCTCCCTCAATTCATTATTTGATACATGTTCACTATTCCCCAGTCTCTCATAACAAACTGAAAATATTCAAAAAACTTTTCCCTGCTTTGCAGCTTTGTGACACTTGGCGTCTTTTCCACCCAGGTGATAAGAACTATACATATGATGCCCACTTGTCCTATACTAGGACTGTTTAGAAAGATCATGGTCCAACACAATGTCCTAGCTTGGTTTAAGTTGTCCTCTCTTGGTAACTTTCAAACTTGATTGACATATGTGTTTTTTGACCTAAGTAACTTTATAATCTGTGCAGTGGTCCATTCTCTTTTATTTGATAATATATAAACAATTTACTGGGAACCTCAATGAGTCCTTTTTAGTAGAAGGCAGATCTAAATTGGTCTATATATCGTAAATCTCAGAAGTGTGCTTTTTATGTGCGTATAGTACTAATGAAATGTTTTTTATGGGAACCAAGCATGGCACTACTAGACTCAAAAGGGAATGAATGCATAAAATACACCCTCCTAGACAGGATTTGAGCTTTATGGACACAACACAAACAAACACTACTAGAGGTTACATTGTGCTCAGTAAACTGCCCTACAAAGCTTGTTGCCTGTTAAATTCCAATAAGCATTTCCAAGAGTTTTTCTTCCAACATTTTTGACAATAATCCTGACCAGCGTCATCAGGGAGACCAAACTACCTTCCATAATTACTATTCAATGCTTTAAACCTCTCTCCCCCACACATGGGGGCTCCTAGGGCACAGAGCACAAACCACTTTCCCAATTCTTTGATAAAATGGGATCTACTCCACAAACCACAGAGGCCACAAAAGAGCCTTTTGCAAAGAAAAATTTGAACTGACAATAGAAACTCTAACTTATGGTAAAAACCATGGCCCGGATGGGTTCATTGCCACATTCTATAAAACTGTTGAAGGCGATCTCCTAACTGATGTTATAAACCATTAACAAGGGTCCCTGTGCAGTCTGAGTTTTCTGCTTCTTTTCTCTTCCTCTGGTCATTTATAAGGAGGTGAAAGACCTACAATCCTGCACAAGTTACAGGATAATTTCATTTATTCTGACCACTGGAGGGCAAATGTGCGTAGCTGTGTGTAATTGCAGTAACTTTGTGCAGTCTTCTGTAAAATTCTAGGACAGGAAATAGTTGCCTGTGAGCTACCCATATCAGCCATATTGCTTCTAATGGGAATTTTTTTTCTGTCACCTGATAGCATAGGGGGCTTTCCCTCTTCCTCTCTCAGGTTTCCTAACATCAATCACAGGGAGAGGACCCACACCCTCCCATCTTGTCATTGTGGAGGGATGTGCTTGTTTCAATATTTGTCTGAAGTATGTGAAATATGGCCTGGTAGCAGTGACAAAATATTGTCTATTAGGAATGTGCCAAGCTGAGCAGAATATTCACTTTAGATGTATAGCTTGTTCGGTAACATTTTTTTTTCTTTTTTAGCACGCTCAGAAACTATGAATGCTACGAATTGTACATTAGTTCAATACTGTCATCAGTGAGGAAGGAAGTAAATAGCCTATTCTTCTACTTGGGTTTTAGAAAAAACTAATATATCTAGTAGCCTTGGATAATAACACCATAAAAAAAGTAACACATTAACTTTTTACCAAACAAGAAGTTCTAGTAGATGCAGTAGGGCACTGAATATTTTTCAGGTCAAGGTTTTGGAAATACCAAACAGCTTAGACATTTAAAGAGGCTCTGTCACCAGATTTTGCAGCCCCTATCTGCTCTTGCAGCAGATCGGCGCTGCAATGTAGATTACAGTAACGTTTTTATTTTTAAAAAACGAGCATTTTTGGCCAAGTTATGACCATTTTCGTATTTATGCAAATGAGGCTTGCAAAAGTACAACTGGGCGTGTTGAAAAGTAAAAGTACAACTGGGCGTGTATTATGTGCGTACATCGGGGCGTGTTTACTACTTTTACTAGCTGGGCGTTGAGAAGAGAAGTATCATCCACTTCTCTACACAACGCCCAGCTTCTGGCAGTGCAGATCTGTGACGTCACTCACAGGTCCTGTATCGTGTCGGCACCAGAGGCTACAGTTGATTATGCAGCAGCATCAGCATTTGCAGGTAAGTAGCTACATCGACTTACCTGCAAACGCCGATGCTGATGCAGAATCATCTGTAGCCTCTGGTGCCGATGTGTCCTCGCTCGTCTGACATGATGCAGGACCTGTGAGTGACGACACAGCGTGATCTCTCGAGAACACGGCTGTGTCTGCACTGCCAGAAGCTGGGCGTTCTGAAGAGAAGTGGATGATACTTCTATACACAACGCCCAGCTAGTAAAAGTAGTAAACACGCCCCGATGTACGCACATAATACACGCCCAGTTGTACTTTTACTTTTCAACACGCCCAGTTGTACTTTTGCAAGCCTCATTTGCATAAATACGAAAATGGTCATAACTTGGCCAAAAATGCTCGTTTTTTAAAAATAAAAACGTTACTGTAATCTACATTGCAGCGCCTATCTGCTGCAATAGCAGATAGGGGTTGCACAATCTGGTGACAGAGCCTCTTTAAGTATCTGCATATTTTTATATTACATTGCTCTCACTTTTGTCTTTTTTTTTAATTACTTTATCTAATGTACACAAGGCAAGTAGGTACAAACATAGCAAATCACTGTAAGTCAACATGTGTAGCGGTTTTAGATTAAGTTATTTGAAGGAGATCATAATCAAATAAGACATACACTACCAGGGCTAAAAAGAAAAACTATATTTAAGTTGAACTACTAGAATTAATTTATAAAGGGCCTTTTAGTGTAATGTAAAAAATTATGATTGCTTAAAAATGCAAACTCAAACCTTAAGGCTGCACTACTGAGTAATTCTGATAACATGTCACCTTCTGATTTCTGTGAGGCGAAGTGTTGTCATGTCAAATGTTGATTGAAATTGCCATCCGCAAGAATGGACACACATATACGTACATGCAAGGTCACCATGACAACACTGCATCTAACAGAGATAAGGATATGGCAGTAGTACAGCCTCAGCCTTTGGGCCTGTAACTTTATGTGATCATATTTAAGCATAGAAACAAAGAAATTTCAAAGTGTCTTTCACATTTTTAATGTTCACCAACCCTCCCACGTGTCCAAATTTCAGCGGGACAATTCTAGATTTTATATTTTATCCTGCTGTCCTGGTACTCGCTCCATTGCACCATTGAAACTGATAGGGCTTTAAAGGTACACCAGGAAATTCTGATACACTGTGTTATTCCTAGTGTAGGCCTGAAAGTGTAGTGCATGACTTCTGTCTTTGGTATTCTTTGAAATTCTGAATTGAGCACTGCACCTTAGGTCTACTATGCATGACACTTTGTTTATCCTAGAGTGTCCCTTTAATATAAACATTCTAGATGGAGCAATGCCTTCTCCTTGCTGCACATCTTTTCTAGCGTCCGCATGTTGATGTCTCTTCAATATGTCACATTCCCCATACAATTGCATGATCACCTCCCTAACTGCATCCTACACTAACCATTATAGTTTCAGTGTACCCCGTTGGTGGAGAGTTACAACGTACTGCCAAAAAGTAGGCAGGGGCAATGGAACTGAAAACCTCTAAGACATGCAACTACAATGTTAATTACGATTTTATTATTATTCTTTTTAGCATTGTGGTGGTCTCTAATTTGTTGTGTCAGGACAACCTAATAAACGTAGTTGCACACAGAGCAGTAATCTGCAGGATACTTGACTGCTTTACATGTATAATGCAGAGATATATTATAATACAAAAAATATTTCGACTACATGTTCCCCAGCTTGTCCTGCACCAACTTAGTTTAACTTAAACCAATAGACTACATCCCATAGTTCAAAAATATAGACTCCTACTTTCTACACGTACTTAGAGTAAAACACAGATTTTATTAATTTTACCTAATAATTATAGAAATATTTCATGTGTGTTTGCAAATATAGTAGAAAAAGTAAGATTAAAAGGGGCAGTGGTATATGTCCTTTTAATTATACTCACATTTTCTACTATAATTATTAGATAAAAATTAATAACACATAGAAAGTGGAGTACATATTATTAAACTACGGGAACTACTATTGGTTCATGCTAAACCAGTCACTACTATACTGTTCAATTATAACTTGTATTACTTTGCCTCCTGTGTCATATAACTGGGGGCACTGTAACTGACTCGGTAATTGAGGGATATTTGTGCATCACTTCTATTGAGGCACTGTCATTTATTTTAGCACTATGTGTGCAATTTGTCACTTTTGTGAGTTTACCATGGTACAATGTGGCTGGCATTTATGGAGAGTTATTGTGGTTAGCTCTGTTAGGGACAAACATGCATATCACTTTTATGGTTGCAGTGCACATATGAGTTACTATGGGGGTACTATGTGTTTCGATGTTATGGGGGTACTATGCAGCACTACAACTGTAAGAACATGAAACAATGTATCCAGATAGAAAGCTAGGGAAAGGCCGTGTTACACAAAGTAAACCATGGACACTCCCTATTGCAGTCTATGGGGCATATGGAAGTAGCCTAGTCGATATTGATATTGAATGTAAGGATGTATGTCAGACCCATGCATCAAAGTGCTGCCAGTTGTCCCTCAGCATGCAAGATTGAGAAGGAAGGAACTACGTGGTCACTTGTGAGTTTCTTTTTCCTTTCATTCGACCCCCATATATTTTGTTTTGTTAGTTTGCTAAACAAACATTATAGAGATAACCTCAATCCCTACTGTCAGACGGAGATATGGATGGGGACGAGCGGTCGTTACCAAGATTGCTTGTCCCTATACATTATTATCATGTAGGCAGTGCATCTACCTGTTTACACAGGGAGATGTGCTGCCGACAACGATAATATTTCACTTTTTTTAAATGATACAAACAGCAGATGATCGAGCGTTTACTCGTTCATCTGCTGATCGTTCCCGCTTACACAGGGCAATTATCGGCAACGAGCGTTCTATGGACACTCGACTGCACAGTAATCGGCCAGTATAAAAGCCCTTTTACTCCCTTCTATATGTCCCTGTCTGTAGTATATGTCTATGCAGTATTTATTTGTTGTCTGTTACCATGTAGACGCATTGGTCTGCATAGGAGCTGTAGACACAAAATAGTAGGACATTTTTAATGAAAGTCGCTTCATGTATAATTTTAGATGCATTGGAGAAATAAAAAAAAAAAGAAGTGGTAGCAAGATGAAAATGAGAATTTTTTTGTTCTTGTGTCTTTCAAAGTACAGCATTGTGAAAATGTGGAATTTTCCTCATTGATTTAAATAGAAAAATACTACACTACAGAAAAAAACGTCTAAGCATACCACTACCACCTTTAATGTTTTATATGATGCATGTTATTTTGCAGTTCATAAAACATGAATCATACATTTTAATCATTATTATGGTACTCAACGGAAAGCCAACATATGTGCGGTCAGTTCTGTGATTTTAGGATCAAAAATTTTACGACACAAAAATCTCAACAAAGTTTCAGATAATGGATTGAATATTAGCCAATGGAATTTAAGTGGTTAATACCAGATCCATCAATAGAAACATTACTGCTTTTTTTTTTAAGTGTGAACTGAGTCCTGTGCCTAAAGTGTGAACCTAGCCATAGGAAACCAATTACCAAAAGGGAAACGCTGTATTTTTATTTATTTTTCACAAAATTTTCAATTACATATAGCCCAATAAGTATCAAAATTTAGCAAAACATCAAGCCTATTTTAAATGTTTTATTCTGTGCTGACTACATACTTTACATTTTCATAAGCATTTTAATAAATAGTAATAACATTTTAATGCATAATGTGTATGAGCTATAAACGTTATAGTACATACATTTGGGCAAATTTTAAGGCGTTCTACTATATATTTAAGTAAAAGGATTAAGAAAGTCATAGGGGGCTTGTGCTATATTTATGAAAAAGATGCACAGTATTTTGAGTCTCCTAACAACAGATAAGACACTTCTAAATTTAGTCTTTCCAAAGGGGAATTGACTTTTCACAGATGGGCAACATATTTATCAATGTCTGAAGACAGAAGTTTACCTTCTAAAAGTTGATCACACGTATGACAGGTCAGGCCTGGAATGGAGCTTGGGCCTGGGTATTAGTAACATTTAATGAGTAGAGGTGAGCGAATTTCCCAAAATTTGTTTCAGGTCCAATTTTTTTTTAATTGTTCATCGCTCGTCGTTAAGAGGTTAATCTCCAGAGATGATAAAGCTTCTTTACTGGAAGAGTTGTGGAGCTGCGGAAGAGTCTACCTAGGGAGCTGGCCACAGCAGAAACAGTGAAAGGATTAGATAATTTATTCAAACAAATTAACATCAATGCTTGTGTAAATGTAAAGAATTCTTCTATGAAGGTTGATCCAGTCTGATCGCCAAGTGGTATCAGGAAGAATTTTTTTACTTTTTGAAAGATTGTCTCCTGTCTTATAGGGATTTTTTTTTGTGTTCCACTAGATCAGAGATTTAACCAACCCCCTTCCTTTCAACCACATCCTCTCCCCTCCCCTGGTCAAACTTTTGAACTTGAGGGATACAACAATAAAAGGTATACCAGTGTGTACTAGCAAGGAAGATGCCAAAAGGACACTCTTTTGGTATTCTTCGGGCACATAGGAGTCTATGGACATGATTGACTTATGTGACGGGAGCATTTCCCAGCCCATACAGTACACCAAATGTACAATGCAAACGCAGTGTGAATAGACCCTAATTCCACTTAATTTAAATGAAAAGAAGTAGTTGAGCATGCACAATAAGAATGTTATGAAAATCAATTCTAGTATTTGATTGTTCTAGATATTGTCTAATGGCCCTTTTACATTCAAATAATGCTCGTTCCCAATAATTTCCCTGTGTAAACAGGGCAGCGGTCAGCAGATGAACGATCAAACGCTCGCTCATCTGCCGATCGTATAGTTTTAGGTGTGAAAACTATTATCGTTGTCGGCACCATATCTCCCTTTGTAAACAGGGAGACGCGCAGCCGACATTATAGAAATGTATGGGGACTTGCGATCGGAGTAACGAGCACTCGTCCCCTTACTAACACCTTGTAAAAGGAGCAAACGAGTGCTAATCAAGGAGCTGTCTCGTTGATCTACGCTCGTTGCATTGGTCAAAACGAGCCAAGGTAAAAGTACCTTAGAGGGGTTTCCCACGAGAGACATTTATGACACATCCACAGGATATGTCATAAATGTCAGATAGATGCGGGTTCCACCTCTGGGACCCGCACCTATCTCCAGATCGGGGCCCCATAAACACCATTCAGCCGCTGTGTTGCGGCTGAATGAGGTGTTTTCCAACCATGAAAAACGTTATATGGTCGTGAGTTACGTAAGCAGCGTAACTCGTGGAGCTACGCTGTTTACGTAACTCTAATAGTAGTGAATGGCAGTTACAGAAGCATTGTAGCATGCGAGCTACGCTGTTTCCGTAAATACTATTAAGTTCTATGAGACTTACATAAACAGCGTAGCTCCACGAGTTACGCTGTTTACATAACTCATGACCATATAAAGTTTTTCATGGTCGGAAAACACCTCATTCAGCCGCAACACACAGCGGCTGAACAGGGTTTAGGGGGCCCCGTTCTGGAGTTAGGTGTGGGTCCCAGAGGTGGAACCTGCATCTATCTGACATTTATGACATATCCTGTGGATGTGTCATAAATGTCTCTCGTGGGGAAACCCCTTTAACTTTCACCATTAATGAGAACCTGTCACTAGGTCATATAAGTTGAATTAGTTTACTGGCCTGAATAGTGCTGTCTGTCTGATTCCAGAACTGTTTTTGTTTTTTTCCTAGACCCCCCACATTCCAGAGATATGGCCCACTGTTGTGTTGGTGCCCTATGTACTAATTTGCTGTAGTTAGCCAACAGGACGTGAACTGCCGACAAGTTGCCTCGCGCTGATTGGTCCGCATCAGAGGCAGGGAAGCTTGCTCCACCATGCTGACGAACTACAGCAAATTAGCATATAGGGAGTCAACACAACAGAGGGCTATATCTCTGGAACGGGAGGTTCCAGGAAAAAAAGAAAAGCAACGCTGGAATCAGGAAGACAGCGCTATTTAGGTCAGTTAACCAGTTCAACTTATATGTCCTAGTGACAGGACCGCCTTACGGTAAAATCAACAGAAAATTATGTTAATGAGGCTAATTTCCAGACTGTTAACTTTATACAAATTCTATCATGCCAACTATAATGTTTACCGTTGTGTGTTGTGTAACAAAGGGAAAAATGAATGAAAGGGGTTGTCTTATGAAGACAACCCATTTTTCAAATGAAGAGAGCAATCAGCTGTTATCTCAAGGGGAACTTGCAGCGAAAGATACATTACCCCTGTAAGGGCCAATACACTATAGGAGTAGTATTACATGGTAGATTTCAAATGAGTAGCTGTATCGATAATACATGGATAGGCCTGTCCACCAGAGCAGGAATCACTGATATTTAGTCAGAGATGGAGACACTGATACTTAATGTCCCTCCACTTTGTCTTGTAGAGAGGGGCCCTAGAGCTAGGGACCTTCATATGCCCTAATAGGGCATATGAAAGGGGGGGGGTATATAAAATTGTTTTCTATAATATATTCCATTAATAATACAGATTTAAAGCAGATTTACTATTGTATCTGTGTCCTAGAATATGTAAACGAATGCTCCAAACTTTGGTGCATTTTGGCACCATTTGGCACATTTTAGGGCACTTCATTTTAGACTTTTTAAAAGATGTTTGTGCTTCAATAGACACATTTAAAAAGTGTCTAGAAAAGTAGGCATGACTCATGCCAAAATACACTAGACAAAAACTAAGCCAATCAAGAGTTGGTATGAGGAAGAGAAAAGTGTGTAGCATGTCTAGAAAGATGGGCCAAATTTATCATACAGTGTGCACCGCTGTAATAAATTGGGTGCATCTTGAGACTGCCTGGTCTAATTATATGCTATCTAAATCTTCGACAGCAGTAGTAAATCTTCCCCATAGTTTTTACACTCTAATATTATTTAAATATTTTGAGATCACCTGTATGTCATTATATAAAATAAAATCAGTGTTAATTACCGTTATTCGTAATTTTTGTGTTTCCTTGCAGGTTACTTTGGAAACCATTTAAACTATTCAGAATCTCATCGACTTGGTTCAATGATTGATCAGCATGTATCAGTTATTAGTAGTGTTAGTTCCATTCGACCTCTGCATTCATTTAATGATATTCAAGATCCACTTAATATATTAGATGACAATGGAAGAAAGCAACTGGGATCCTACTATACCGATTCATCACCACCTATTCTTTGTCGCAATTCAGTTGGTAAGGCAAAGTCATGTTTTTAATTATTTATAGAACAATAGGTAATCAATCATTTTCATGAAAAGGGGGGTATGTGTCTCCATTAAAATATTAATATGTGTACAATGAAGTGAAAAATTAGCTACCAAATTCTAAATGCCCCCTATTGTGTGTAATCCCACAAAAGTCTAAATGAACAAATCATGTGATGCATGAAACGTCAGCATCTTCCTGAACATATCTCAACAGTGAGTAAGTTTCTTGCTAGTTTCTAGATTTTCACCCTGCTGGTGTGTTAATGTCATTATGACATCCACAGTATTAGAGGAGCTGTACAAAATGTCAGCACATTTAGGCCACTGTCATGAGAATTATTGCAGAAGGGGATGAGAGCAACAACTAGGAAACAGAGTTGGCTGTAGTACACTATAATTTGTTCTTGTCCTCGCTGAGCTACGCTGTTTACGTAAGTCCCATATTAGTGAATGGCAGTTACGGAAACAACGCAGATTGCGAGCTACACTGTTTTAGTTACTACTATTAAATTGTAAGGGACTTATGGAAACAGCATAGCCCTCCAATAAAAGTATATGGAGAGGAGAGGGGAACAGGAGGAAGGAGCAGAGTGAGTCAGACACAGACACACTGCCCATACCAGTCTATGGAGAAGGGAGGGGGAGTAGGAGGAGGCAGCAGGAGCAGAGAGAGAAAGAGACACAAACACACTGCCCATAAAAGTCTATGTAGAGGGGAGGGGGATCAGAAGTAGAGTAAAAAAAGAGACACAGAGGTGCTGCAGCTTCCTGATAAGGCCTTATGCGCACGAACAAGGGTAACGTCCGTGATACGCACGTGAAAATCACGCGAGTCGCACGGACCCATGTTAGTCAATGGGGCCGTTCAGACAGTACGTGATTTTCACGCAGCGTGTGTCCACTGCGTAAAACTCATGACATGTCCTATACTTTGGTCAATGGGTCAATGGGTGCGTGAAAATCACGTGCTGCACACGGAAGCACATCAAAACCACGTGTCATAAGGATGGCATATTCGTGAAAATCAAGCAGCCACGCAGCAAACACTGATGACACACGGAACTTCAATGCACAAAAAATGCAGCGCCTAAGTGTTATATCTCACTCTAATGCTGGATTCTCAGATACACTGCTCATTGCTGTATAATATCCTCCATGCTGCTTCAGCTTCTATATGTGATAGATAGAGATAGGAGAGCAGGATTCTACTCTCCTATCTGTGCAGTGTATAGAAGACATAATAGTCATTAGGCTCCACCCACTAGCTCACAGAAAGCTGAGAATTAGAGATAGAGCTTGCAAACTGTTAAATAATGGCCATAAATAGTATTATTCTTCATGTACACACATATGACAGCTTATTCTGAAAAGTCCCCCCACTCAGTAACCAGAGAAAAAAAGAAAAGTAAACAAAAAAAAACAACAACAGTACAATATTCCATCTTCTTTCTTAACATGAAAAATCCTAGATGACTTATCCCATGTATTGCGATCACATCTAAGTTGATAAAATTAGATGTGATAGTTATTAGCAGGATCAAGACCTGAGGAAATCAGCTTTGATGGAACGACCAACTTCTATGTATACAGGATACATAGCTGTGTCTTAAAATGCAAACAAAAATATTTCATGAAAGTCAATATAAAAGTTGTTTTAAATCAAATTATAGATTTTTTTTTTTAAATGTTTTTCTTCAAAGGTGTACTGTACATAGCCTTTAAACTTTTTCCATATGGGTAATATGCGTATTGTTAACCTAAATAGAAACTGTCACATTCCAGTTATTTTTTTCACATGAATCATAACCATGTTTTTAATCACACTGAGGCCTCATGCACAAGAACATATTTTTTTCCTCCCGTAAATACTGGCGTAAATACGGGTACTTTGTCACCAGTATTCCACCCGTATTTACAGACTCATTTTCTCTGCACTAATCGGCAGCCCCTTCTCTCCATCAGTGCTAGAGAGAAGGGGCAGCCCTTTCGGGCAGAGTTTCCGCAGCGATTGAAAGTAAAAGAAGTTCATACGTACCCCGGCCGTTATCTTGGTGACGCGTCCCTCTTTTGACATCCAGTCTGACCTCCCTGGATGACGCGGCAGTACATGTAACCGCTGCAGCCTGTGATTGGCTGCAGAGGTCACATGGGATGAAACGTCATCCTGGGAGGCCGGACTGGAGGAAGAAGCAGGGAGTTCTGGGTAAGTTAACTTTTAATACTATTAACTCCAGTGGTAGTCACTGTCCCGGTTGCTGAAAGAGTTACTGCCAATCAGTTAACTCTTTCAGCACCCTGGACAGTGACTTTCCCATGACGTCGCCTAGCAATGCTCCCGTAATTACGGGTGCACATACGTAGCCATCCGTAATTACGGGAGCCCCATAGACTTCTATGGGCCTGCCCGTGCCGTAATTACGGCCTGAAATAGGACATGTTCCATATTTTTCAACGGCCCGGGCACCTTCCCGTAAGCAAACGGGAAGGTACCCATAGTCAATAGAAGTCTATAGGCCCGTAATTATGGGCCGTAATTATGGACATATTTACGTTCATGTGCATGGGGTGACGATTCTTAAAGAGGCTCTATCACCAGATTATAAAAACCCTATCTCCTATTGCATGTGATCGGCGCTGCAATGTAGATAACAGTAACGTTTTTTTTGTTTTTTTTTTAAACGATCATTTTTGGCCGAGTTATGAGCAATTTTATATTTATGCAAATGAGCTTTGAAATGGAGAACTGGGCGTGTTTTTTTTCGTATTTCCAACTGGGCGTTGTGAATAGAAGTGTAAGACGCTGACAAATCAGAATCATACACTTCTCATCGTTCCCACCCAGCTTCTTTCACAGCAGACAGCGTGATGTCACACCCACAGGTCCTTCAACCTTGTCGTCGGGAGTTGTAGTATTACAACTGATGGAGTAGCGAAGGTTGCTTTCCCCTGATCTAGGATATATTATAAATGCTTTATAGAGTATATGTCCGACTAATAGGGAGTCTATGGTTTTGAATGACATCTTGAAGCATATGGGGGTACGGGGGGGCGGGTTGAAATGAAGTGAGCTACACTACATATGGTAATGAGCATGAGGCGGCACTCTACCCCAATTCTATTAAAAAAAGATCATGCGAGTCGATTGAGGACTAAGCACAGCGCTGCTCCTGTCCATGTCAGGTGATCATCTCAGTGTGACTAAGCTGCAATACCAGACACCACCCATGCACAGGAGAGGTGCTGTTTCTGAATGAAAGCAGTCATGCTTTTGGAAACCTCAAAACCCCCTTAACATATGCTGCCACCTTCCCGTCAGCCCCGTTCTGAAATTAAGGAGTTCACTTACAGGGGGCATTGACGTCCTAATTTAAAGCGCTCTCTACTACTCTGATCTGAGTGGCTTCAATAAGAGAATACAGGTACAACAAATATGGCTGCCATCTCAGCTCCCACGGGGCTCTCCACAACTCTGAATGGCCACTCGACATTTAAAAATTGCCATGTATAGCATCACTATATAACTAATTAGATTTGCTCTTCAGGACCCTAGAAAAGCTGGGTGACCGCTGTAATGTGGGTCATGTTGGGTATTTTTCATTTTCCCCTTATATGACTTGGCCTCACAGACTCAGACAATCCACGGGGCTGAGATCTGATGATGGATTTGCAAAATATGAAACCACATCTGAGGTAAATGGATTTTCCGTATAAAGTAACAGTAAATGCGCATTTACTGTTACTTTATATGGAAAATCCATTTACCTCAGATGTGGTTTCATATTTTGCCTATTCCTTTATCAGAGACTAAATGCTTATTTGTCTATAAGAAATATGTCATATTCTATAAGGTTACAATTTTTTATTTGAACAAGCTGAAAACCAAAGAATGCTGAGAAGAGGAGGAAGGGGAGAGGAAGTAGCTTGCTTCTCCTTCTACTTTAGTTAAACCCCTTCCCACGTCATCACATACATGCACGTTGCTGGAAAAGTCCCCTTGCGATTGCCATGGCTGACGATAAGAAAAGTCCCCAGGGCTCTCCAGTATAAGTTTCTGTTAGGGCATATCTTAGATGCCTGTGCACTTAATATGCACAGTCTGTAAAGTAATGTCATATAGACAAATTACATTACATTACAGTTAAAAAAAAAATTGTAACTGGGACTTAAAATGTGTAAATCCATAATGGGTCCAAAAAGATGTTAAAAATAATTAAAGTTATGGATGAAATGAAATTATGCCACAAAAGAAAGAAATATGATTTTTTAAAATAAAATATTTGTATTTAATAAAAAAAATATTTATGAATTCTGTGTATACATGTACTCATAATTACCCATACAATAAAGTTCTATAGTCAATTATGGTACACTGTGTCAATTGGTTTTTTTAAACTCCTAGATTCAAAATACATATAAATTGAAAATGTACTTATATCTGTGCAAAAATAATTTCAAAAAAATCTGTAACTTGTCTTGCAATAACAAACAGCTACGTATACATAAAAATAAAAAATCGTTAAGGATGACAGAACGCAGTGGGGCAAAAACAAAAAACTTTCTGTTGTCCTTTAGGCCAAAATTTTCTTGGTCCATAAGGGGTTTATATTAATCAATATAGCCATCAGCCTGGACATAATTAATGCACAATCTTGTATGCCCTTAGAAGGGTGCCATGAACGTCTTTTGTGCCTATCTTGGAAAAAAACACTTTATGATATGAACCTAATTATATCTCTTCTACTTTTAATATGCAGCTTCTAATATGCAGAGTGCAATATCTGGCTCCACTTCTCAGTGCATGTATGGAACATCTGGACAATATGCGGCACAAGGATCTGTAGATTCCCACGGTCAGTCTAATGAAGCCAGAGAGATGGTGTCTTCTTTGCCTCCAATCAACACAGTGTTTATGGGAGCTGCTTCAGGAAGCACATGATTCAACACTGCTGTAATAAAGTTAAGAACTTGCTGCTCAATGAAACTAACATATCAGGAAAGAAAAACCAAAAGACCGTTGATAACTACATTCACACACGAAACTGAAATTTCAGTCCTCATAAGAATTTCTTCCAATATTCCACTTGAGGAATAAGTCCAGGAATGGAGAATTGAGACATTAAAAACATTGCACAGAGAAAGTATCTACCTTACCTCCTACGGCAAGTTCAGCCTATTAATTGGCGGAAAAAGACTTGTCACTTTTTCCTTTTATTTTGGAGATTCTAAGTAATTTACCAAAAACTGCTATTTCAGTTTTGTGTTGGGTCACTTTCTAAAAAATGTTCCCTTGTTTTAGACAACTGGATATGTTTTATTGAATTATAGCTATATTTCTCTGTACAAATCTAGCATAGATACAGCAATTTAATATAATATAAATATGTCAAAATTCTTTTAGGGCTTTGAATTATATGGATAATAGAAGTTCTGAGGCGTGATTTGACTGTAAAAAATTGTACAATTATCTCATGCAGGTTGCACAATCCTGATATGTCTTGTGATATTCACAATAATTGAACTATTCTTGGTGACATCCAAAATAAATTATATAGATAACTGACCATAAAGTTCCACACCAGCCACTGCCACTATTGCATGAAGTAATATGACGTCCTATCTTAGTGCAGAGAGGTTTCGGGGGACAAACAACCATAAAGTATCTTAATATTTCTCATCTCTATATTAGGATCAGCATTTGTTTGCTCCCCTCCTAATCCACTTTATTGTGTGTTGAAAACCTATCCAGGAAAATCCACATCCTATGTAGAAAATCAAATTTAGAAATCATAAAATCATAAAAATGTCTATCATAGTGAACCTCTGACATTTGCTTCCCATTAAATTCAGTATCAACTAGCCATATCATATCATCTGTGAATATTATTTGACTTATTTGGTGTATATGCTATATACTTGTAAATAAATGTCTATTTGTAAATATATATACATATTTTAATATCTGTATTATATAATTCTTATTTATTATTCCTAAAGAGTATCCGTTTACTAGAATTTGTCTGACAAACAGTCAGGACTTGCTTTATTCTACCTCCTACGGAATTGTTTACAAGATTATTATTGCCTAATAATAAATGTTTTACTTTACTTCTGTGCATTAATAAAAATTCTGCTCAAAAATTGCTGTTAATTTGATCAATGTTATATTTTTAAGTTTGGCAAGAGTTATTTTATTAGATTCCATAAATTAACAAGGAACAAATAAATTGAAAATATAAATTGAGAGATATAACCTATGCTGATTTGCTCTCTCAACTAACAGTAACAGAAAGGATTTCTGCTTTTATACTGCTCTTTCTGAACTGTTTAAATTCCATTGCCAAATTATGGTTCCTAAAAGGGTAGTCTGTTTGCAGATCACTAATTTCCATATAGCCTACTGTGTCGCATTTAGCTAATAAAGAGGAAATCCCAGCCCAATACACCCTTGTATTACCTAATGTCAAGATCAGCACCAAGAGCAGCTCTGGTCATTGGAGGGTAATATTTACATTTCAATAAAAAAAAACATCCATTCACTCTACTTCAGGGAAAGCAAATATTAACAATGCTACTCCCTGCCTTAAACAGATTGGGAGGTCCCCAGCAGCGATAACCCCCCAGACAACATAACTCAGCGCCAAAGGACCAGAAGTCTCCAATGCAGATCAGGTATATGGTGCAGCAATGAGTATAGTTTAGCATATGAATTATTATTATTATTATTATTATTAGCATAAAGCTGAAAGGTCTAGATTTTCACCTTTCAAATGGGGAAGATTTAGGGTAAGTTCATAAGTAGCGTAAATACTGAGGATTTTCCGCAACGGATTTTGCTGCGGAAAATCTGCAGCATATTACAGTAGCAGCAAAGTGACTGGGATTTGAACAAATCTCATCCACACGCTGCGTAAATGATAAGCGGAAAAAAACTGAAATTTACCTGTTGTGCGTTTTTTGAATCCGCAGCAAGTCAATTGTATTTGCGTAATCGCTGCTTTTTTGTTGCAGGTTTTCCCAATTGAATTCAATAGAGAGGTAAAACCCGCAATAAATAGCAAATGTTGTAATTTTTGAGGCGGAAAAGCGGCAATTTCGCTGCAAAGATTGCAACTCAGAAAAAAAAAATATCTTATGTTTACCCAGTATTATGTGCTTCTTTGTCCAGTCCGGCCTCCTGGAATGATGTTTCATCCCATGTGACTGCTACAGCCAATCACAGGCAAGATCTTGCTGGCCCTTGAAGCAGCTGATTGACATTGCATGCTGTTATTTAGTTTATGATTTAAAAGTACACCCAGATCCTTCTCAACAAGTGACTCCCCCAGTGTAGCTCCCCCAAGGACATATGATGCATGCAGGTTGTTTGTACCCAGGTGCATAACTTTACATTTATCTAAATTAAACTTCATTTGCCAAGTGGACGCCCAAACACTTAGTTTGTTTAAATCCGCTTGCAATTCACAAACTTCTTCTATAGACTGAACTATATAACATAGCTTGGTGTCATCTGCAAAAATAGAAATAGTGCTATTAACCCCATCCTCTATATCATTAATAAATAAGTTGAATAATAGTGTTCCCAGCACTGAACCCTGGGGTACACCACTTATAACCGGGGACCATTCAGAGTAGGAATCATTGACCACAGCTCTCTGGATACGGTCCTTGAGCCAATTCTCAATCCAATTACAAACAATACTTTCTAAACCTATAGTCCTTAATTTACCCATTAGACGTTTATGAGGGACAGTGTCAAATGCCTTTGCAAAGTCCAAAAACACTATATTCACAGCGGCCCCTCTGTCTAGACTTCTGCTCACCTCTTCATAAAAACAAATCAGGTTAGTTTGACAACTTCTGTCCTTAGTAAAACCGTGCTGGCTGTCACTTATAATACTATTTTTTGTCACATAATCCTGTATATAGTCCCTCAATATCCCCTCAAACATTTTCCCCACGATCGATGTTACGCTAACTGGTCTATAATTACCCGGGGAATACCTAGAGCCCTTTTTGAAAATAGGCACCACATTTGCCCTGCGCCAGTCCCTTGGCACTATACCAGTCACTAGAGAATCTCTAAATATTATGAACAGGGGGGCAGAAATAACTTAACTAAGCTCCTTAAGAACTCTGGTCCCGGGGCCTTGTGTACATTTATTTTATTTTATTTAGCTTGGACCATATCTACATTCATCCAATTCAGTATATCAACTGATATATTAACAGCACTGGCACCAGCTACATCAGCCGCTCTTTCTTCTGTTGTATATACAGAGCTGAAGAACCCATATAGTGACTCTGCCTTCGCTTGATCCCCTGTGAACAACTCCCCATTACCACTATTTAGGGTTCCTACATGTTCAGACCTTGGCTTTTTTGCATTTGTATACTTGAAGAATTTTTAGGGATTTGTTTTACTATCCATGGCCACCTGCCTTTCATTTTGTATTTTTGCTGATTTTATTACCTTTTTACAGATTTTACTAAGCTCTTTATAATTTACAAATGCTACAGCTGTACCCTCAGATTTGTATTTTTCAAATGCCCTTTTTTTGTCATGTATTGCCCTTTTTACAGAAGGTGTAAGCCATGTGGGGTTTAATTTTAGTCGTCTATACTTGTTACCTGTAGGAATCAATTTTGCACTATAATTACCCAAAGTAGATTTGAAAATCTCTCATTTATCATTTGTACCATTATTTGACATTAGTTCTTCCGAGTCTATATCCTGAATTGCAGCCCTCATCCTGGGGAAATTGGCCTTCTTAAAATTAAGTGTTTTTGCCTTCCCAGCCTGTGTTTGTTTTTTACAGTATATGTAAAATATAACTATATTATGATCACTGTTACCGAGGCTTTCACGAACATTGACGTTCCCAACAAGCTCTGCATTATTAGAAATGACCAGAACCAACAGAGCTTCACCTCTAGTCAGGTCTTCCAAAAACTGGCCCATAAAATTTTCCTGCAACAGGTTGAGGAAATGTCTCCCCTTTGCAGATGAAGCCGAACCATGACACCAATTAATATCACGGTAATTAAAATCTCCCATTATCACAACAGTACCCGCCTGTGCAGCCCACTCCATCTGTTTATATAGCTGACCTTCCATCTCCTCAGTTATATTGGGGGATCTATAGATTACACCAAAAGTAATTTTTTCAGTGTTTACCTCCCTTTCTAGTACCACCCACAAGGTTTCAACCTCCTCACAATCTTCACCCTCTAATGTCTCATCCACACTCGCCTTCATATCGCTTCTCACATACAGACATACACCACCACCTTTCCTATTTGTTCTGTCTTTCCGAAGAAGTGTAAAACCCTGTAGGTTTACAGCCCAATCATGTGAAGAGTCTGGCCATGTTTCAGCAACACCAACTATATGTATATTTTCTTCCAGTACCAAGGCCTCCAGCTCCCCCATTTTGCTTGCTAGACTTCTGGCATTTGTGAACATACACTTTAACTTGCCTTTAAATGTTTCACTTTCAGTATCAGAAATGTGATTATTTGCCATTATTTCTCTGTTTCTCCCCCCACCAATATAGTCTGACCCCTCTCTAACCTAACTACCCCTTTATTTTCTACATTGACCTCCCCATCTAACTTTTATTTTTCAAACTCCTTATTTGTCAATAAAAGGCATGACATGTCAGTGTATTTTCCCACAGGTCGGGAACAGTTTTAGCTTCGCAGAGCTATGATATCAATAGTAGTATAAACATTTTGACTTAGAATAGTAAGAGGGGTGAACATGGCTGGGATAAATGATTGTAGTCTGTGTAACCTGTATCCTGCTGTACTATGCGTATGCTGTAACTGTAGTTTGTTATTACTGTTATCTGTCTGGTTATATTTGTAGAAGAAATATTTTTACTAATGAATAATTTAACAGATTGTACTGAGCATGCAAGGAAAACCCAGTATAGGAGATTGAGGAAAGTTCTAAAAAGGAAGAGGAGCAGCAAGAGGAGGAGCTCTCTCCTGGAGCAGCAGCAGGAGGAGGAGCTCTGCCCTGGAGCAGCATCAGGAGGAGGAGCTCTGTCCTGGAGCAGCAGCAGGAGGAGGAGGAGCTCTGTCCTGGAGCAGCAGCAGGAGGAGGAGCTCTGTCCTGGAGCAGCAGGAGGAGGAGCTCTGTCCTGGAGCAGCAGCAGGAGGAGGAGGAGCTATGTCCTGGAGCAGCAGCAGGAGGAGGAGCTCTGTGCTAGAGGAGCAGACAAGAGAGTGAAGGAAGAGACTGCAGAGAAACTCATGAGAGGGGAGTATAAAGAGAGACTGCAGAGAAACGCATGAGAGGGGAGTATAAAGAGAGACTGCAGAGAAACTCATGAGAGGGGAGTATAAAGAGGGACTGCAGAGAGACCCCTGAATGGAAAGTCTGGAAAGAGAGCAGAATTTAGAGAAAACTGTGGAGACTGAGACAGCTACAGGAGTGGCTGAGAACTGCTGGGACTGTCCTCACTGGTGTGGCAGGTGGGAGCTGAGGGGAAGCCTGTGACTGTGATATGTGGATATTTGCAGAGACTGATATTGTGTCACTGTATAATCCATAGATACTCATTTCATTTCTGAAGTAAAGTTGTGTAAAATCTGCCAAGTGTCTGGTTCCTGTGCTCATATATTGCACTGGATGTGCCACCCTTACAGAATGATAATTAAACCAATGTACATTTACAGTGTAGTCAATAACATACATAAGTAGGACTCAATCTAACTTTTTAAGCAGTTAGTAGAGGATACTTGATCTTTAATAAATTTAATATTTTCTGTAAAATCAGCTCAGATGTCAATACACTGGGCAAGGAAAGTGATGTCCCCTGGACAAATATTTTGGTGGGGTCCTCCTCCCCAGTAGCAGAATCATATAATGTGTATAGTGCATGCTGGCTATACACATGCATGGATATGGTTGGCAGATCCTGATGACTTCAACAGAACCTAATGATAATCTAATGTGTATGGGAGCATTAGAAAGTCCAATGTCTTGGCTTTAGCTATGTTCACACAGAGTTTTTTGACAAGTTTTTTGTCGCGGAAACTGCGCCGCAAAACTCGTCAAAAACGGCCTGAAAATGCCTCCCATTGATTTCAATGGGAGGCGGAGGCGTCTTTTTCCCGCGAGACGAAAATGCCCTATCTTCGGGCGTCTTTTTCCCGCGAAACGAAAATGCCCTATCTTCGGGCGTTTACGCCTCTGAACCTCCCATTGACATCAATATGAGGCAGAGAAAGCGTATTTCGCAGCGTTTTATTCCCGTGGCGAAAAATGAAGTGAAAAACGCAGCGAAAATCGGCGTGCAAGGAGAGGAAAATCTGCCTCAAACTTCAAACGGAATTTTGAGGCAGAAATTCCGCCTGCAAAAAACACCATGTGAACATTGCCTTAAAAGGACTGGAGAGAACTCAGTAGTGGAGGCCCCGCTGTCCTGTTTTTTAAGACTCGTAAATAATCCAAGTTTGTTTACTGAATTATACATGTATATATTTATTTCTTAATACATACAGTGAAGGAATGTATTTGATCCCTTGCTGATTTTGTAAGTTTGCCCACTGTCAAAGACATGAACAGTCTAGAATATTTAGGCTAGGTTAATTTTACCATTGAGAGATAGATTATATAAAAAAACAAACAGAAAATCACATTGTCAAAATAATATATATTTATTTGCATTGTGCACAGAGAAATAAGTATTTGATCCCTTTGGCAAACAAGACTTAATACTTGGTGGCAAAACCCTTGTTGGCAAGCACATTAGTCAGATGTTTTTTTGTAGTTGATGATGAGGTTTGCACACATGTTAGATGGAATTTTGGCCCACTCCTCTTTGCAGATCATCTGTAAATCATTAAGATTTTGAGGCTGTCGCTTGGCAACTCGGATCTTCAGCTCCCTCCATAAGTTTTCGATGGGATTAAGGTCTGGAGACTGGCTAGGCCACTCCATGACCTTAATGTGCTTCTTTTTGAGCCACTCCTTTGTTGCCTTGGCTGTATGTTTGGGGTCATTGTCGTGCTGGAAGACCCAGCCACACGCCATTTTTAATGTCCTGGTGGAGGGAAGGAGGTTGTCACTCAGGATTTGACGGTACATGGCTCCATCCATTCTCCCATTGATGCGGTGAAGTAGTCCTGTGCCCTTAGCAGAGAAACACCCCCAAAACATAATGTTTCCACCTCAATGCTTGACAGTGAGGACGGTGTTCTTTGGGTCATAGGCAGCATTTCTCTTCCTCCAAACACGGCGAGTTGAGTTAATGCCAAAGAGCTCAATTTTAGTCTCATCTGACCACAGCACCTTCTCCCAATCACTCTCAGAATCATCCAGATGTTCATTTGCAAACTTCAGATGGGCCTGTACATGTGCCTTCTTGAGCAGGGGGACCTTGCGGGCACTGCAGGATTTTAATCCATTACGGCGTAATGTGTTACCAATGGTTTTCTTGGTGACTGTGGTCCAAGATGCCTTGAGATTATTAACAAGTTCCCCCCGTGTAGTTTTCGGCTGAGCTCTCACCTTCCTCAGGATCAAGGATACCCCACGAGGTGAGATTTTGCATGGAGCCCCAGATCGATGTCGATTGACAGTCATTTTGTATGTCTTCCATTTTCTTACTATTGCACCAACAGTTGTCTCCTTCTCACCCAGCGTCTTACTTATGGTTTTGTAGCCCATTCCAGCCTTGTGCAGGTCTATGATCTTGTCCCTGACATCCTTAGAAAGCTCTTTGGTCTTGCCCATGTTGTAGAGGTTAGAGTCAGACTGATTAATTGAGTTTGTGAACAGGAGTCTTTTATACAGGTGACCATTTAAGACAGCTGTCTTTAATGCAGACACCAAGTTGATTTGGAGCGTGTAACTGGCCTGGAGGAGGCTGAACTCTTAATGGTTGGTAGGGGATCAAATACTTATTTCTGTGTGCACAATGCAAATAAATATATATAATTTTGACTATGTGATTTTCTTTCTTTTTTTTTTAAAATAATCTATCTCTCACTGGTAAAATTAACCTAGCCTAAAAATTCTAGACTGTTCATGACTTTGACAGTGGGCAAACTTACAAAATCAGCAAGGGATCAAATACTTATTTCCTTCACTGTACACTGTCCACCACAAATAACTTGACTAGGGTATTGTAGACTTCCTGGGGGCCTGCAGCATGCTATTCCAAATCCCTCCCCCTTGAAATAAGAGCTTTAGATACTGCGTTACGATGGAAAATAATGTCACAGCAGCCTTTTTATTAAATATTTTAACATACAAAATATATAACATTTATTAGTATCAACCAGTACATAAACCTCATGAACATTATGAACATTAATGAGAAGGACTGCACCAGAGGAAATCTCAGGTGTCCCTGGATAACACTGGAATGAAAAACCTGTCCGGCCACTGCTTCTCAGTTTATTTAGAACCTGTTCCCTGTGACCACGCACTAGAAACCCCACATCTATTCACATGCCACTCAAGTGAACAGGGATGAAAACCACCTCAATAAGTGCAATCCTTGACCAACACTCAGCCAACAATAAGCAAGCATGACACCTTGTACTTGCGAGTCCTATACCAAACACCAGATATTGATTCTCACTTCGTCAAGGTCCACCCCATCTGCTCTAAGCAAGTTCCTATCCGAAACGTCAAGATTTCTGTGTCGAACAACTACACCCCTGTTACAAGACGCAAAGTGGGACGCCACATTATTAATTCTACTCCTGACCCTACTCAGTCTGGCTACAGAGAAATCGTGGCACCACTGATGGCATGTAACCATTTTGGACCATACTAGTACCACATCGGGGAACAATGACAAAATGCTGAACATGTCAAACTTGATGTCACGGATCAAGTCACAGGAGGTTCAAACTCCATGATCATTACCTCCAAAGTGAAGAACCAGGAGCTCATTCCAGCCTAGTATTAAAATTAAGTTCAGGTAGAACTCTGCACTAAAGCATGCCTCAAAAAACTTGAACTTGTCTTTTTCAATGGCTTTTCAATGGCTTAAGTGATAAGTTATCACGCTGCAGCAAGTTATCAGAGTCAAGATAAGATTTGATACATCTGTATGACATAAACCTGTCAGACTCCCAATCACCAATCTGCCGCACCATGTTCTCGGACAAACTCCATCTGGTCGCCTGTGTAGCCTCTCCAATACTAAAGGAGTATAATGCAAAGTCACTTTGCTGTAACAAATGCTTCTCCAAAAACCTCTGGAAAGAGCCACAAATTGAAATCTAGAAAGAGCTCAACCGTCCTGATGTCCACAGGTCTCTCCAACAAAAACTCCCTGACACACCACACTGGGTAAACCAAAGAGCCCTGAACCCCACACTGCACTACTCTCTCCCCTATCCACCTGAACAGCTTTTGATCACCAAGACAAACACACCACCTAATTATCCCGATATGAAAAATCCACAGACTGCAAAACATCGCGTGACCCACACATACTGCTCACCAACTTACTAGTTGTGAAAGCTACAAAAAAAGAAAGAAAGCCGCTTGAAAAGAAAAACACTCATAGAAATGATCACGGTGGGTCAGTGTACCCACTGGGCCGTACCGCCATAGCGGGATAGCAGCTGGCTAACAGGATAACAAGTCAATGTCTATAGTTTGAATAAGGGTACCTCTGGTAATTCAGAAAGTAGCGATGGTTAGGCTCAGATGGGACCTTGGCAGCTGGCACTTACCAGACGTGGTGTAACACAGCAGGCATTGTATACGGCACAACACGACTCCAACTCTCTATGGCACAGGAACAAGGTAGCACAGGATACAGGATAAAGGTTGCAGGTACGGGAGCACTGGGAAATGGAAAACACTAAGGGGAAACACTAAGGGAACATTTGCAAAGACTAACACGGGTAAACACAAGAATACTCAGGAAATGAAGTAAGGGGCAGGGCCCTCCTTATAGTCCAGGGTGATGATGGGCTAATTTGACGTATTCTTCAGGTGTGCGCGCTGCAGGACACAGCAGAGTGAAGCGGAAGTGAGCGCTGGCGTCTCCTGAGGAGATGCGGGCCAGCGCTCACGGATCCATGGCTGCGGCCGTTGGGGGTGAGTAATCTCAATGGTCCGCAGCCATGGGTGTCACAGAAATTCACACAAATACTATTTAAATCAACGCCAAGCAATTTAAACAAAAATGACAAATCATCTAAGCAATTACCGTAATGGACAGCCCCTTAAAAAAATTAATCCCCTCTAAAGAATAATAGCGGTAGTTCCACTTCCGACGCTGGTATGTAAAGACGTGTGAAGCAGCGTTCCCGCTCCAATAGACCTTACATAGCTGGCTCTGCAAACCTGTAAGTTCTCCTGGCGTTCTCACGTGGAGGCAATTGTTCCAAATGAGAATTACATTCATTTTTATGGATCACTACTTGCTAAGGGGCAGCAAAAAGCCTGAACTTGAGGATATGGGAGAGGATGTGCTCGGGGCAGCCGCCTAAGTCGGCGCCGCTGGTAGAACAGAGCGATGCTGATAATGTCGGAGACATACCATCTCCTGCATCTTCCCAGGCCCCTATTAACTCCCAGAAGACTTTGGACTACAAATGTTTGGCCAGAGAGGTATCTAGTTTCATAGCCCCAGCACATTAGTGACTACGGTGCAGACTACTCTGAACCGCCTACTAGAAACCATTTTGCAACATGAAGGCCGCCTGAAAGAAGATTTAACTTAGAGCTTCAAACAACAGATGAACTGATAGCGATGGTCTCGCAAGTCAGTGACTTAATTCAAACAGTTCGGTAGCTATATGACCAGATGGAAGATCTGGAAATTAGATCTCGCCGTAATAATTTGCGTCTGTGTCAATATCGGTGAAGGCCCTGAAAAATCTCTTTGCACATGACCTCCCACAGGCCTTGGGGTAGTCTAAGACCAGATGTGTTGATCGTGCACATAGGATTGAACTGCCTAAACAATCCACTTTCAATCTTCCTTCTGATAAGTCAGATCGCCCTTGCCAAGTAATAAAGTACAGGCCGGACCAGGCAGAAGGCCATAGGGAGAGGCCACCATCATCAGGGATGTAGGCAGGGAATGAGTTAAGGGAGTTAGGAGGGGTGGTTAGGAGGTAGTGGGGGGCGGAGTTTAGTGGGGTGAGGCTATGTATACTTAAGGGTGAGGAGAGAGGAGAGACGCCATTACAGAAGCAGAACAGTGAAGCTTGAACACTGTCTGCTGCACCTGGAATGGAGGCCCTACTTACCCAGCTCTGGGCTGCCATGGCTGAACGAGGGATGGTGTGGCTGGCAGAAGGGCTGGGGCTATCCGGCCCGCTGTCATCGGCTCTAAGCTCGGCGGTGAGCGGAAGTGGAGAGGAGCTATTGGGGCATTTTGCTCCGGCGGCAGGAGAATGTGATGTGTCGGCGTGTGGATCCGGGGCTCAGGCGGTGACCTCATCTCCTCGGCGGCGGTCCCGTCGCACGAGGCCTCGGTAGCGTTTCAGCCCTGACGTCCGGCTGCGAGCCAGGCATCGGGTAAGGAGCCCCTCAAGACTCTCTTGCATCTGGGACCGCCCTCTGCCTCCAGTCAACGGGATCCTGGATTTGCGACGGACCGTGCTGGCGATGATCCAGTCAGGCGGCCCGCCTGTCAGCGGGATGAAGTGCCGGGTTCCAGGCGTGTGCCACGGTCGGTGGTGACGCGGTGGGCAGGTGGGCGGTACTTGCAGGCCGCAGGGTGGGCGAGGATCCCAACCGTCGGGCGGAGAGGCAAAGTTTGTCCGCGCTAGTCCAGAGCGCTTCCTTGGAGAGTCGGGGGTGTCGGTCGTGTGGCACTTGTTCGGCCGTTCCGGCTGAAGCTGATGACTGGGAGGTCGGTGGACATGAAGGACATCTGGATGAATCCTTTACCCCGGCTGGTGGGGTGACACAGCACCTACGCAACCCGGTGAGTTGATATCCCCTACATTTTCACTGCCTGCTATATTTCAGTGCCCGGGGGTGGGGGTTTGGTTTCCACTTGCGCCGATGGGGTTCCCGGGGTGTAGCGGGTTTAGCGGGGTTGGTTCTGGTGGGGGTGTGTGTGAGGGGGGAGATTCGTGAATTGTTGGGTTGTGTGCGGGAGCTGTTGGCGCGTTATGGGAGGGTCATTGGGGTCCCTTCTCCTGTTTCGGCATACGTGCCGCCGTCGGTTGGGCCTGCATTGGTGGATAGTACGCCGGGCGGTGCATGGGGGTGTGATTAGGGAAGCGGGTGTGGTGGTGTCGGTGCAGACGGAGAAGGATAGGTCAGTTGATGAGGTGCGGTTGGATGATAAGGCGAAGGGTGAAGTGTATGTTTGTTTTGAGGGCCCGTTAGGTGCGCATCTGAAGCCTGAAGTCAGGGAAAAAATATGTAAGGACGAATACGTCCAAATTTTTTCAGTGTTGCCGTTAGAGAAGTTCAAATTAGATAAAGGGAATTGGTTGGAAAGTAAAAAGGAGAAGGAGGAAAAACGATGCTGTCGCTTGATTCCCCAAACTTTTGTTAATTGGTTGCAGGCGTTTGCGATTTTGGCAAGCGTGATAGGCCAGAGGATGCCGGAGCATTGTTCCAGGCTCTTCTGTTATATGGATGCTATGGGGTGAAGCTCATCGAGTTTACGGCGGGCAGACAGAGCTGCGCTATGATGAGGAGTTCCGGGAGCGGAAAGCCGTGCGGCCTGACATTAGATGGGACAATAAGGATATAGGGTTGTGGTTGCGGGTCATGGTTCCGGTGCATTATGGCCAGTCCTTTCCTGCTGGGGGGGCGGTACAGCCGGCCCCTCAGCGCCTTCTAGTGGGGGGGGTCAGGTGGGACAGGAGGGAAATCCGGATTCTGCCGGCAGTTTGATAAGGACCAGGGTAAGTTCGGACCGGGTTGTAAATTTAAACATAGCTGTTCCTCCTGCGGCGAGACTTCCCATGGGTCCCATAAGTGTTTTAGAAAAGGTAAGGGACGGGTGGCAGGGGGCGCTAGTCAAGGGCCTGACTCCGGTGAGGTGGGAAGAAATGGAGCCTTTCCTAAATAGATTCCCTGATAGATCACGGGCGGTTTTGTTGTTGAATGGTTTCCATATCCCTGCCCCCTTTCATAAGGTTCCGTTTTCCTTGCGTAATCTGTGTTCGGCGTTGCAGTATGCAGGGGTGGTTGGGGATAAGTTGCAGAAAGAGGTTGAGTTAGGGCATATGGCAGGTCCGTTTGTGGATTGCCCTTTGCCGGATCTAGTGGTATCACCGCTTGGGGTGGTGCCCAAGACGGAGCTGAATAAATTTAGTCTCATACATAATTTGTTTTATCCACAGGGGCAGTCGATTAACGATGGGATCTCTCCTGAACCCTGCTCGGTGGTTTATAACTCGTTTGATGCGGCGGTTGACTGGGTGCGTTGTTATGGTGCGTGGGCTTTGATGATGGTGAAAACAGATATTGAATCGGCTTTTCGCCTCCTCCCGGTGCATCCTGATAGCATAAGTCTGTTACGGTGTTATTGGGACGGGGCTTATTTTGGGGATTGTTGCCTCCCGATGGGTTGATCGATTTCCTGTGCCTATTTTGAGGCCTTTAGTTCCTTCCTGGAGTGGGTGGTCTGTGACGTGGCGGGCGTCTTGTCGGTAATACACTGCTTAGACGATTTCCTATGTGTAGGTCTGGCGGGTTCCTCGGTTTGTTCTAATTTGCTGAGCACGATTGAGTGGGTGGGGAGGAGGTTCGGTGTACCTTTGGCCCTGGAAAAAACAGAGGGGCCTAGCTCCTGTCTGGTATTTTTGGGAATCGCGATTGATTCCGTAAGCCTGGAGTGTCGGCTTACTGGGGATAAACTTGAGGCTTTGCGGGCGGAGGTGGATCGGGCCAGCCATTTGCAAAAGATCTCCTTGCGCGAGTTGCAGTCCTTGTTAGGCAAACTCAATTTTGCTTGTCGGATTATGCCCATGGGTCGGATTTTTATTAGGCGGCTGTCGGGAGCGACGGCCGGGGTGATGGCCCCACATCATTTTATTCGGCTGAATAAAGTGCTCAGGGCGGATTTGGCGGTTTGGTTCGAGTTTTTGCATAAGAACAATGGGAAGTCCTTTATTATTTCCCCGGTGGCGGACAGTGTTGATTGGAAGTTATTTTCAGACACAGCAGGGTGTGTGGGTTTCGGTGCTTACTGTAAGGGTCAGTGGTGCGCTGTTTGCTGGACGCAGAAGTGGGTGGATTTGGGATTGTGAAGAACCCTGCTTTCCTATTCTGGTTGCGGTGGAGATTTGGAGCGAGAGGTTTCTGGACAGCAAGGTCCGTTTTCATTGTGACAATTTGGGGGTGGTGGTGGCCATTATCAATGAGTCAGCTTCTCCCCCCCCCCCCCCCCCGGTCGTCCGGCTGTTGAGACACCTAGTGTTACGCTGCCTGTCTCTGAATGTGTGGATACTTGCGGTTCATGTGCCAGGGGTCCAGAATGACATTGTGGATTCTCTATCTCGATTGCAGTGGGATCGTTTTCGCTTGTTGGCTCCGGACGCGGATTCGGAAGGGAAACTTTTGCCCGAGTGGCTGTGGGGGCTCGGTTGCGAGCCACTGGAGGAGTTATTCGGTCTCTCTTGCACCTGGGACTTGGTCTGCTTATGACTCTGCGTGGTGGGATTGGGAAGGTTGGCTGGCATCTCTAGATGGGGTAAGGACAGATGACAATCATGTGGTGGCACTGCTGGTTTTTCTGGGACAGGTTTCTATCGCGGGCTGGTCCGTCTCCAAGGTTAGTCTTTTTGTGGTAGCCCTGGCCTTTGGTTTTAAGCTCCGGGGGTGCAGGGATATTACAAAAAGTTTTTTGGTTGGCCAGGCCCTGAAGGGTTATAGGAATAGGAGAATGTTACCTGATCGTCGATGCCCTGTGTCTTTTGTGTTATTGGAACAGTTGTGGGGGGTGTTGGTAGATGTTTGCTTTTCTGATTTTGAGGTGACCTTGTATAGATTGGCGTTCTCGTGAGTGTTTTTTGGGGCCCTGAGGGTGGGGGAGCTGGTGGCGCCCAGCACTCAGAGGGCTGGGGGGTTGCGGATGGAAGATGTGTTGCTGGCGGACAGGAGTGTGGAGTTCTGGATACGGCTTTCTAAGATGGATCAGGGTGGCCGGGGCAGCGAGTGGTGTTGGTGGCAGCAGGGGGGGCCAGGATGTGCCCGGTCGCATGCTTTGTGGGTTATAGGGATGTTTGGTCAGTTGTGAGTGGGCAACTGTTGTGTCACGTGGACGGGTCCTTTCTGTCTCGTTTCCAGTTTACTTGGGTTTTTTGTAGGTGCCTTGGACAGTTGGGGTTGAATGTGTCCTTGTTTTCCCCCCATTCATTTCGTATTTGGACGGCGACGGAGGAGGTGTCCTGGGGGTTGGGGCGGACATGGTAAAGCGGATAGATCAGTGGGATTCCCGCTGTTTCCAGTTATATGTGCGGCCGCAGTTTTTATGATGATTATGTGTGTGCTGGTCTTTACCCCCCTCCCTCCCCCTCCTTCCTCTTTCCTCCTTCCCAGCATATGGTTGGTGTGGATCGTTGGGCATTCTTACGTGCATTGGGGGGTGGAGCGGGCCGATGTTCGTCCGGAAGTGCGGCAGTTGGATTTTCAGCGGGAGGGGGTATTGGTTCGGTGGCTGGGGAGTAGAGGTATGATGTGGAGTTGGGTGCTGCCTGACGTCCATAGGTTTGCTCAGATGCATAGAGCCCCTGACGTACTAGTGTTACACATGGGGGGTAATGATTTGGGTAGTCGCCCTTTTCGGGAATTGATCAGGGACATTAAGTATGATTTACTTAGGATGTGGGCCAGTTTCCTGGGGGTTAAGGTTGTATGGTCCGAGATTGTTCCGCATAAGGCCTTGCGGCATGCCAGGTCTGAGGCGCGCTTAAATAAGGTGAAGGTCAACAGGGCGGTTTCATGGTTTGTGGTGAGGAACGCGGGCATCTACGTGCATCATTACGACTTCGAAGATTGCCGAGGTAATTTTTGGTTAGGTGATGGTGTTCACTTGACGGCTGTGGGGATCGATTTGTGAACTCTGCGCCTGCAGGAGGGGATCGAGTGGGCTCTCTTGCTGGGTGGGGGCTCTCATACTTAAAGGTCGTCTAAGTATGTTCGAGTGGCGTATTGGGGGTCCTTGGAGTTGGTGGTAAATTACTGTGGGGGGGATTATCGGGGGTATGGTCCCTCCCTAATTTATTATGGTTTAGTGGTCTGGTCAATTTGGGCTCCTGCTGGGTGGTGTCCCGGGGAGTGGTTGCGGTTTAGGTCAGCCAACTGCAGGTATGATGGTGCCCCTGACCCTGTAGGGTGACGGCTGGGAGTAAAATACGATGCAGACTTCTGTAGCTCCAAGGACTCCTCTTCCATTGTCATTCTTATAAGTAAATAGTTGTTTCCATTATGCTTGTTTGTAAATAGAATGGCTGCTGTGGCCAAAATGTATCCAACCCAAGTTGTCAGTGTTTTTCTTATAGGTGACGGGTGGTGGTAGGTGGTATGGCTACTAAAGGGGGGAGGTGGTCAAAGCAACATTACCCTTATGAGAGTGAACTTACTCTACAGTCCCCTGATCAAGTACAGGTTGGACCAGGCAGAAGGCCATAGGGGGAGGCCACCATGATTAGGGATGTAGGTAGGGAATGAGGTAAGGGAGTTAGGAGGGGTGGTTAGGAGGTAGTGGGGGGCGGAGGTTAGTGGGGTGAGGCTAGGTATAATTAAGGGTGGGGAGAGAGGAGAGATGCCATTACAGAGGCAGAACAGTGAAGCTTGTCCTGCCCTCCATCCCTAAATTTTTTTGGTAGTTCTTTATATTGGCATGTCGGTGATTTCGCTTTGTTGCTCGTTGTTTTTGCTTTTTTTCACAGGTCCCTGAGGATGCTGAAGAGCGGTTTTGCAATGTCGCAGCAGTAGCATGGCGGATTGGGGGTCCTTGGAGTTGGTGGTAAATGACTGTGGGGGGGGATTCATCGGGGTTTTGGTCCCTCCCTAATTTATTGTGGTTTAGTGGTCTGGTCAATTTGGGCTCCTGCTGGGTGGTGTCCTGGGGAGTGGTTGCGATTTAGGTCAGCCAACTGCAGGTATGACGGTGCCCCTGAGCCTGTAGGGTGACATCTGGGAGTAAAATACGATACAGGTTGGCTGTTTTGTTGACAGACTTTTGTAGCTCCAAGGACTCCCCTTCCATTGTTATTATTATATGTAAATTGTTGTTTCCATTTTATTTGTAAATAAAATGGCTGCTGTGACCAAAATTTATCCAACCCAAGTTGTCAGTGTTTTTCTTATAGGTGACGGGTGGGGGTAGGTGGTATGGCCACTAAATGGGGAGGGGTAGTGGTCAAAGCAACATTACCCTTATGAGAGTGAACGCACTCTACAGTCCCCTGATCATGCGATACCTGGATTTTAATAATAAAGAAGATATTCTTTGCGCATATCTCAACCACAAAGAACCGCTTACTTATCAAAGCGCCCGTATCCTTCTATTTGGAAACTACTTTGCCGATGTGATTGAATAGCACAGAGCTTTCAGTGCAATGGTTTTTCGAAGAAACATTCGTTTTCAACTTTTATATCCAGCTACTTCAAGGCTTAAAAATGCAGATGGGACTTTGCACACTTTCAGAGATCCAGAAAAAGCTGAACGTTTCTTTGCTACCAGCAATTCACCCTCTAACCTTGAGATGAGAGCTTTGGCTCATAGGCCGCAACGGTCTTCATAAACTGCCCCGTCCTGCCCCGTTTCACAGCTCTTAATATGTGTTTTTTGCCTATTCACCTAGACCTTTTTTCTGTGGATGATGGTTATACGTCATTTAAAAAGATTACAAGTGGATATAGCTTTGTTGCAGGAGACCCATCTCACCAAAGGCGACTTCCCTTGTATGCACAAGCTTTGGGTAGGCAAGGTGCTAGGATCTCCCGCAGTTGAGAGGAAAGCAGGTGTCATTGTATTAATCCACAAACACTTTCTTAATACGGTCACAGATGTGGAGATAGATGATGAGGGATTTTTGATGCATCTTACGATTAATAGTCCACAGGGCACTATTAGCTTATATAATGTTTATGTCCCGAACTCCTTACAGAAACCTTTTTATGATAAGTTTTGCAATAGACTATTGCGTGACTCTTTCTCTGATGTTCTTGTAGGAGTGACTTTAATGGGGTAGTGTCGCAGAGGGAAGATCGGTCGTTGGGGACTCGTATGAATCCAAACACCGGCAACACAAATTCGATGATGTTTTAATGATTACCTCCGTACTTGATGGATGGGGACACTGTCATCTGGGAGATCTGGAAAATACACACACTTCTCTCATCCCCATTCTTCATGACCATTCATTGATTATCTTTTGCTTAGTTGGCCTTTAGTCTCAAGAATAAGAGAAGTTAATATTAAAGATTTAGCCATATCTGGCCATTCTCCAGTTTCGCTAGACCTGTTAGACATGCACCCTAGGGGTGATGCTTATTTGTGGTGGTTCCCATCTTTTCTGGTTAAGGATGAGAGCTTTATTACTCTTAAGAGAGGATGGTGATTAAAATATGGGGATATCAATGGAGAACATGTATTAGACCCTCAACTATTCTGGAATACGGCCAAAGCTGTTCTTAGAAGCTGCCTTATAGCTCATGTCCATTAGCTAAAAAAAAAGTGGTCAGGGATCAATATCTAACTTCCAGTAACAAATTGCTGACAAATTGATACACTGAATTTCTCTTTTCACAGACCCGCACAGGTAAGGGTCAGTGGGTCTCCGCCAAGCCATACTTTGATGTATGGCCCAAAAGACGGGAAGATTTCATCAAGCCTCAACTAGAAATTGAATACAGGTGGTTTGGCGATAAATCCAGCAGATTATTGGAAAATTTGGAGAGGAGAAAGAGCCCTTCTCACTGTATTCAGAGAATAACGTCCCCAGGGGATACGGTGGTAGAAGAACCTAAATATATTAATGGTATGCACAAGTAACTGAGGAGTAAGTGCAGAGGGTGATAAAGACAATAAAGTCGGGCAAGTCCCCGGGTCCAGATGGATACCCAGGTGAATTTTACGAGACTATGATTACGCAAGTAACACCCATACTGACTTGTCTTTTCAATAATATTTTATCAGGGCAAGATCAAAGGTTTCGTACTAATTTAGACTATATTAAACTGATACCTAAAGGAGGGCGAGATATTGAGCTCCATCGTCTTATCGTCCAATCCTATTGATCAATCAGAATCTCAAGATCTTAGGCAAACTTATTGCTAATTGTCTTGCTCTTATCTTGCCTTCCTCGATCAATCCATCTCAGGTGGGGTTCGTGCGAGGATGCTCTGCGGTAACTAATCTTCGCAAAGTCTTCATGGCCATGGATTTTGTGAAGGGAAGGTTGGACGGGACATCGCCTGCCCTGGTCACCCTTGATGCAAAGAAAGCATTTTACAACTTGTGTTGGGGTTGGCAAGGGCAGATACTACATGCATGGGTTTTTGAGGAGCTTTTAGGACTTTCTTGGGGGCTCTTTACTCACAGCCTAAAGCATGTATACATACACCTGGCTTTATATTGACAACTTTCCCATTAATGAAGAGAACAAGACAGGGATGCCCACTATCCCCTCTTCTCTTTGACCTGGCAACTTGAACCACTAGCTCGCTATTTGGACACTGAAGAGATTTTCCATGGTATACCCATTGGACACGGAATCTTGCGATTAGCCCTATTTGCAGATGACGTGTTCTTCTTCATCTGACCTTACTAAAGATCTACCTAAGGTTATAGAGACCCTTACGATGTTTGATACTTATACGGTCTTTAAACTTAAAATGTCAAAATGTGAGGTCTTGCATTTGGATAAAAAAATGACACATAGACGCCTGCCTACCCATCTTTATGGTATTCCAGTAGCTAAACACTCAGTGAAGTAGTTGAGCTTTAATATAGGACATACCACAGATTCCATATATTGCCTGAACTATCCTCCTTTGTTCACAAAAATTGCACAAGAATTACATAGATGGCATGGTCTACCTGTCTCTCTCTCTATTGGGAAGGAATCATCTCCTTAAAATGATGAACGTCTCTACACTACTTTATCCGCTCCAAACCATACCGATACTTTTGAAACATGCAAATATTTTGAAGCTCCATAGGGCTTTTATACACTTCTTGTGGTGGGGCAAAAGACCATACATTCATATAGACAGTCTCATGGCCGCTAGTGAGAGAGGTAGTATTCATTTTCCAAACTTGCGGGACTACAACCTAGCGTGTTTGGCTAGACATGTCATAGACTGGGTCAAACAGACGAGCTAACACTCTTATTATGTTTTGGAGTCAAACTTTTGTGCCCCTTGGTATCTTTGTCCGCTCTTGCCTACCTTCTTATCGGCTTTTCCAAAATATATAAAACAATCTTTGTTATGTAGAGATACTATAATGGCAAGGTGGGCATTGAGGAGGTGGTTTATACTCTCCTTTAGGATTTACAAACACTTTTCTCTATGGACAAATCTTGAATTTACTCAGGTCAAGGATAATAGACTTTTTGCAGAATGGCGCACTAAGGGCATACTTAAAGTAGAAAAATTGCTTCATGACATTGACCCGAGATGTCTCACGGTGGAAGAGTTAATAACTAAATATGGGTTGACACCTTTCCAACACATACATAATATTTTTTTCATAAATGCTCTATTAGATGTTAGACGAGAGGTGGTTATCAATGATCTGGATAAATCCCTTTTTCAATCTGCAAGGGTGATGTCCATCTCTGAATTGTATGGAAATATCAGTGACAACTCAATTGTGACTCCACCTGATGAGTTCTTTAGGGCTTGGGACAAACAATTGGAAGACGTTGACATTGGTGATAAGATTTTAACTGGATGGGATTTGACACGTAAAGGGAAGTAAGGAGAAACTCTCATTTTCGCATAATGCATAGAGCTGTTTTTGGCTTTAATTTTCCACCGAGTCCCTCCATGCCTGACCGACTGTTGATGTGTCCTAAATGTCACACTTCTAAGACTGACTTACTGTGGTACTGTCCATAGGTTCAATGTTTTTGTCCCAGGTACATGAGATGGTAAATGAGATTTGGCATTTATCTCTGCTGCTGACCCCTATACTTTTCCTTTTTCATTACTGGGAAGAAATTATGGTAAATGCGAAAGGTAAAATGCAATATTTATTACAATTGTTTCATCCATTGTGCTTGATAGTTAAAAATAAAAGTACTAAAAATATATTTGTTAAATGGAGGCTATTTATGGTAAAGTATTTGTACGAAGCTGAACTTCAACAGGTGGTGGTTCCCTTCACATTTACTGAATGGTATTTATGGTATTCTAAAGGGTACCCTGGGTCGCTTTAGCATTACCTGACAGATGCACTTTGGGTTTTTCTTTTTGATATGGGACATGGTATCCCCCCCCCCCTTTTCCAGGAGGATTCCCCCCTTGCAGTGAAATGTACTTTTTCCTTTCTTTGTTATGTTTGTATTGGGGTCTGCATATCCATCTTTTGTTGTTTTGTTACAAATTTTATACAAAACCAAAACACCAAAAGATGAACTGAGCAAGGAATCCCATGCTGCTCCATTCAGCGCAAAGGATAACTAAACATTTGACAAACTTCTGACATGTCATAGTGACATGTCAGAAGTTTATATTGGTGGGGGTCCGAGCACAGAGACCCCCACCAATCGCTAAAACGAAGCGGCAGAAGCGCTTGTGTGAGCGCTCAGCTGCTTCGTGTCATTTTGGCTTTTTCCAGAAATCAATTAATCGGCGTACGGACTCGATAGAAAGTCTATGAGCCTGTAATCCGATACATTTCCGGAAAAAGCCGAACAGACACAAAAAGAGCGCTACTGCAGCTTCATTTTTGAGATTGGTAGGGGTCTCAGTGCTCGGACTCTCACCAATGAAAACTTCTGACATGTCATTATGACATGTCAGAAGTTTGTCAAGCGTTTAGTTACCCTTTAAGACCGTGCAACACCAGACACCTGAGCAGATTCACAACTGGAGGGGAAGAAGCAGACATACCATAAATAACTTTCACCACTGTCATATTGTCACAACAGAGGCGCACCTTCTTATCCTGAAACTGTGAACTCCAGATGCGTCATAACTATGTGCATCAGTAAACAGCTCAATATCAGAGCTGTCCACCAATTCCTTCATCCAAACTGACTGGCCATTGTAACGCTCCAGGAACATTGCCCAATTATGCAAGTCCACCTTATGAGTTGCTGCTAGGCAAACAAAATGGAGAGAACTACATACATCTGCTGTATTTATAAAACACCAACTAATACAATTGGGCCAATGTATGCACATATAATAATCTTCACTGTTCTGTGTGTCACCAAAATATAACCACCTACAAAGAACCACAAAAATCCCTTGCTACCAAATATAACAATTCTTTATTAGAGATACATACATGTGAAAAACATACAATAAAAGGTACACATTACCCACGAAAATGGATCCCCTCCTTGACCAGGCCCTGAAACCCCATATTATAATAAAGTGCAAACAGTGAAACAAGAGACTGGCAAGCCATGTAAACACACGTAAATAGTGGATAGAACAATCCACACTAGTGTAAAGGAAAATGGTTAAGAATCAAGTCAATTAGAATGAGGCATACAGACCAGAACAATGGGGGGATCCAAAAGTAACACGTCTTTTGCACATAGCATCTTCCAAGGGGCTATCTTCATATTCATAACCCCCGTAAGAAGCTATGTGCAAGTGTTGGGGTTTGGATCCCCCCATTGTTCTGGTCTGTATGTCTCATTCTAATTGACTTGGTTCTTAACCATTTTCCTGTACTCACTATTGTGGATTGTTCTATGCACCCTTTACATGTATTTACATGGCTTACCAGTCTCATATTGCACTACTTGCACTTTATTAGAATATGAGGTTCCAGAGACTGGTCAATGAGGGGATCCATTTTTGTGGGTAATGTGTATCTTTTATCACATGTTTTTATATGTACGTATCTCTAATAAAGAATTGTTATATTTAAAAGCAAGGTTCCTGTTTGGTTCTTTGTAGGTGGTTATACATCTGCTGTAGCCAATGCCAGTCACCGGCAAGTAATGAAGCCCATTGGTATAAAACAGCAGGCAAAGCAAAACTTACCCAATAATGACTGCAATTGGTGTAGCTGAACTTATCCCCCCCCCCCCCGCCCCAAACACCGCTAGCACTATCTTTCACAAACTCATCCAACTTGTCAGCCGGCCAATTCAATCCCCAGAAAGCCCATTACCACAGCCCTTCAGTCTTGTCTGGGGCCAACGGGTGTGAGATTTTCACTATATGCAGCAATAGCAAGTAGACTGAGGACTTTGCTGAACCAATGCAAAGAAGATAGTCCAAGTAATGCAGTACTGACTGCAAACCAGGCTCCATCCTCCTAACCCTCTCCATCGGCAGGTAGCAGTCCATGTAATACTGTCCGCCCCTCAGATAGCCCAACTGGTGAAAGAGCCGGTAGGCAAACTCGTGTCTGTCTTTACTATAAGGACCCCGGGCCCACTTTGTAATACCCAGTTGAGGGCCGTACAAAGGAGACATACTGACATGTTGTACGTAACAGAACACAGATCCTTTCCAATACCATCATTTAAAGACCACCCTGCCAGATATGACAGGTGGTCTATAAAGCAAAATTTATTGGGCTCTTTCTTAGGGGCTAAACTCAAAAGAGAAACCTACAGATGGGGCCAAGGCAGGTCCAAAAAGTGTCCCACCATGCTGCCCAGGGTCACCTCCTTATTTAATTTGTCCATTACCACCTTTGGGTGAACCCAAGCTGACTTAGGGTTTCATGGTTGAAAAATAGGGGCATCATAGAAAAAGGGCATTTTAAAATCAAATTAAAAACCCTCCATAACCATCTTCGCCGCAACCTTCGTTGAGTATTCACTTAGATAAGAAAGCATTGCTTCTAGTTTCACCTTTTTTCATACTTTTTCGGCCAGAATCGCCAGTACAAATCTGTGTGTGCTTAAAGCATTTGGCATGGCTATCATTCCCCTGACAGGTAGGACATTTGTGCCTGAACCTGCAGGACGAACCAAAGCGACATTACCCCTCATTATATTGCCAGCAGCACCCTGGGTGTTGATTGACCGAGAATCCAGACCCGGAAGCCCACTTACGGCCCTGCCATAAAACTGCTATGGTGGCGCTTTCGCTGCAATCATAAGGCACATTCAAAGGGCACCATTTTTCGAGATTAAACTCTTCAAGGAGAAGCAGGAGTAAGATCTCGTCGTACTTGTCTTTCCAGATCCTGTCCCTAACTTCCCTCTACAAATGAACCCTAAGGGGTCATCAAAGCAAACTTAAACTTCACCCTGCAGCATTATCCAAACATACCAGCTTGTCTACAAATGCCAAGGCAGCCGTTCCCCCTGCTGATGGTTCAAAACCTGTGGCACAAATGATCCAGTGTCCCCATCCATGCGCTAACCAGGGAAATTTGACTAACCGGGTGACCCACACATTACACAAAATAGTCGCTCAACCCTGTCAATATTTGAGCAACCCCCTCCCCCGTCTTCTGAATGTCACTGGCTACACTAGGCGAAACTGGCACAGAAGCAGCACACACCACAGCACTGGACAAGACAAGAAAGGACAGGAGAGAAAGCAAAGACACATATGTGAACTCACTAGGCTGACTCAGGATGGAAGTTGGCAGAGCCACAATGCCGGGCTCAAGACACGATTTCCCAGACGGGCTGATAGTACCCTCCTCAGTGCTAGCCGACACTGGCCAACCCCTGCACCCAGCTCTTCTCAGGTCTGTAGGTGACTGGTGTTCTGGCCACAGCCCTGGAGCTCTGTCTCCGTCTCAAATCCTCCACAACAGGCCATCTCCCGCTCTATCCACTGACTAACCTTCTGGTGTCCTCTGGTATGGCTGACAGAGGCCTACTCATCCTGAAGTCTACCCAATGGGCTGCCCCCCGCCCCCGCTTTGCCGGTTAGAAAGACCAGCCATGTCTGGTCCTAAACGTGATACCAGTGTGGGGGAAGGGGCAGCAGCATCAGATAGCGTCTTTCCCCCACTGGACACTGGAACCCTGCCATATCTGCGGATTCCTCTTGGCCTCCCTGCCAGAACAGGCATGTGTTCGTCTCTCAACAGGTGCCACAGGGTTCACACTGGGGCTCCTGGCAAAGTGGGAGCGGCAGGTCTAACAGGGTTTAGTTGCCCGCCATCAAGAGGGTTCCCACACCCAGTCCTCCAATCACCTGTTAAAACCGATTCTGCAGCCAATCAGCCCCATGGCGCTCCGCAGCCTTCCTCAGGCTAACTGGATACATAACTAACGTGCCAGGTGCTGCTTTCTGTTGTTGGTCAAGGATCAAGGCTGGAATGTGAAGCTTTACCTCCCTCCTACCAAGATTCTACTATTTTCCCTTCCTACTAAGCCCACATCAGCCAATCCCAGCCCTTGAACTTAGATGTGATCGTAATTAGCTTGTTCCTGTGTTTTAGAGACATGCAGAACCAGCTTTCAGCCAAGCTCTCAGTACAGCTGACCTGACGGAAACGGCTTTGACGGAATGACACAGCTTCTATGTATACTGGATACATAGACGCTGTATCTTAAGAAGTTAATAAAAAGCTATTTAAAAGTTGTTTAAAATCCGATAAAACATCGATTTATCAAAAAGAATGTTGCTACAAATGTGTGCATTGCCTTTAAGTCCAAGAAAACACCTTTAATATGAATATGTTTTCGTTTTGGACCAATCCCTGTGTCCATTAGATATTTGTGATGCTAGACTGTTCTATTTTGTTTCCCTAAGTTAAATATGGTTTCTGGAAATATTTTTGCTTTTCCTTTCAAGGCACAGATGGATATACAATTTTAGAACACATAAAAGATTATAATAAACATATGAAATAGAAAAACCAGCTTGCTTTCCTGTTGGCTTGGTTGATTATTATCCTTGTTCAAATAATGGACCACATGTTCAATTCACCTTTCACTTGTGGTTGCTACAACAAAGATTGACAGAACAATAAATGTAACATCTAAAAAAAATGAAGGAACATGATTTTATTTACCCAAAAAAAAGCCAAAGGCATAAACGCAATGGATTAGCAGCAATTACTAAAAACATTACATGTTTTTAAATAAGTTAATTTTAGAAAAAAAATGCTCTAATATAAGTTGTACAGCTTTCCCAATTACATCCAATTTTGTATTTTGTAATAATTGCTAACCTGATCTGTTAGCAGTAAGATCTAATTCAGACAAAATAATTCTTTAGAATTTAATATTTTTATAAAAATAGATTAATTAGCAGTAATTCAATTTCTATTATTGTTTTTACTATAAAACAGTTGTGCAAAATATCAAGGTTTGAGGAACATGAAGAAGACCTAGAATGATCCTATTTTATGTTTCCTTTAACAACACCACACTGAATTATATGCACAGACTTTTGTACTTTTTTTTAAATTGGATTTAAGGTTGCCCTCCATAAAGAAGTTCTCTACCCAAATCATGGCTTAAGAGGAAGAATGGCATGATTTGACTTTGTAGCTATATTCATCTCACTGCTGTTAATCCAGTGCCAATAACAGTCTAGTTGCTATGAATACACTGCCTGACATCCATAGTTTTTTTTACATTGGTTTGTTAAACACTCTGTCTTCACTTACTCATGACTTTAGCACAAGGCAGAATTTACTCTGAACTAAGGCTTGGCAAGACATAAAATATTCCAACCCATTCCTTGAGGACTGATATTGGGAACTACTGCTGAGTACTATTTGCTTTGTGTATGTAGCTCTCAGGTGAAGCAGTGGACATACAAACTTGTCTTTTGGATACCCCAATCATAAGTTTTTCTAGGAAAAACTTTTATTTCTTTAGGTGCCCACTATTATGAACTCTAAGCATTAAAAGTTAACAATGATACAAAATTGTAAAATTTTGCCTCTTGAGATTTAAAGAGTTATTTTGTGGAACTAATCACAGTGATTTGGTTTGGAATGAAACATATTTTCAGAGCACCCAGTCACCCTTGTCCCTTTTTACCTAATGCATGTTCTCTTAAGATTTATTTAATGGTTTATATATTTAAAGCAGTTTGATCAGTGGGAGTCCAATCAGAAAAATGAAGTGGCCATGGCGCTCCAGCCACATCCTAGATATAACATAAAAACCTATATATTATCATAAAAGAGCAGATTTAACATGTTTCATAATTTAATTTGATCACTTTTTTATTTTTGAAGTCAACCCTTTAAAATAAATATCTGTCAGGAAAACATGTCCCCTAAGGTCCCCTGCCCGTTCTCGAAGCACACCAGTAAAAGACATATACTTACCTAGTCACTACAGTGCTAGAAACTTAGTAAATGACACTGCTGAACGGCTTCCTAATGAATGATAATAACATTGGCAAGTTTTGTTATAGTTTCTGGGGAACATTATTATATAAGGATAGGTTTTTATGTAAATGGTTTATATAAAATATTTAAACTGAACTAAATAAACCATTCTGTAGTAGGAAATTACAGAAGCTACAGAATCGATATAATCTATAAAAGTATACTGGGCTATATATTTTCTGTTCCATCTGGCAAAAATGACCCTTATACCATAACAGATGGTGTTAAATGCAGTGATTACAAAAAATCCTGAAGCTAAAATAGTTTAATTACTAAGTCAATACCACCTCCAACCTTTGCTGAGGCTTTAGAGTAAAAACAACAGACGGTATAAGGCACACGGCAAGACAATGTTTAACTAGAACTTTGCATTAGCGGCTTTCCTGCAGACATTGAATGTTAAAGATCACCCGGTTTGTAGTTGATTTTACTAACCAGCGCAGCTTACACACAATGCATATTTGCCTTGTACTATGTGCAGCAAATCTTTTTCTTGTCAATCACTAGACATATTCATTGATATTCCATTTATATCACTTTTATCTAAGTGTCAATAGTTTCCTTTCCTATAAAGAATAATATTTGGTTGGGAAAAACAGACCTTTATGGCTTTTTTTTTTTATTAGGCATGGGAGTAATTATCACGGTAGAAGCCATAGGAACTGCTATGGGGCCCAGATGCAATAGGGGTCCACCATCTATAAGAGGTAAGGAGCAGTAAGTGATCACTGTAGTTGAGAGAAGGGAAGAATGAAAAGGGGCAGTGGGAAACTGAATGGAGATCACTAGGGGACCAAGGAATGAGGAAAAAGACACAGGATACAGTGTTGGGAGGAAAAATATCACAAGCTTTTTATGTCCCGAGCCACTTGTTGCTGAAAGGTGGAGAGGGGCCCCACTCCAAATTTTGCAATGTGACTTTATGCCTACTAATGTCTCTGCACTTGAACCACCGTATTTTGTCTTAATAAATGTGTATTTATTGATTTCTAGCAATCTCGTAAGTTGCCCTTACCCCAACATTCCAAGAATTTTTATAACTTATATAATAATCATAGCCCTACTATAAAATATAACTATTAGGATTCATATAAAGTTGGCAAAAGATTCTAACAACACCTGACATCAAAGTCCAATAGATGACACTACTGCTTCCTCGGCTACATTTTCTCTTGCCATCACAGAAACAACCCAATACTGAATCTTTTATAATACCGTATACCTTTAGTGTAATACGTTTGCATTTTTTAATAAGTTACAGATCATGTGACTTTTCTACAATATTATCTTTTTCTCTACATGTACCATATACACTTCTTATCTTATATTAGTGAGTTGTAGATTCATCTAATGAGTCCAACAGAACAACAGACCTAGGCTCATGAACGAATTGCAGATCTGTGGGGTACAGATCTATAATTTAGTACCCATAGCCCGCTAAGGCCATACTGTACTTCTATCTTTATACAGAGGCCCACAGAATGTTTTCTCTTCCGTTATGAATCTGTGAGTTAAAAAAAATATGATTTGCTTGAACACATGCCCTATTACGGAGGTATTTTCCTGAAAGAAGCATTGTTTCCAGAATACATAGAATATTGTTCCTATGGAGACATCATATGGCGGCACCTCGAGTGGCTATGTGTCCCACAGTACAGGCTCCAATGGCTTGCCATTGGCTTACTGTACTAAACCAATAGTGCTACATTCATTCTGTACTTTAATGTATCTGAAACAGTTATATGTTGTATATTTTCATATCATTGTTCTGAACGAGCAACCATTTGTTCCACACACAAAAAGGATTCTCATTATAGTTACGATCATGCACTGAAAGTTTCTCACTGTAGCCATGCCATATCCAGAATGCAAGAAGCATGCTGTGCATTTCTAGATTCAGTGTACATCTTACTAAGCAATATAATCACCTACATTATTTAGGAGATGCATTTTAGAGTATGACGTAAGGAATGGTCAATTATCCACAAGTTATGTGCCTGTGTCATAACAAATAAACAGTGATGAAATATAAATGTTCCGGTGTTCACAGTCCAGAAGACTGTGGGATATAAGGTGGTGCCAGGCAACCGTGAAGATAGCTTGTATCCTGAATTAAAGCAGCTGAAACACATTGTGTAGGAAGGATTCCAGTATACATAGATTTACTAACGCTTTACTAACTATAGTATTTAGATACATGAGCTACATGATCGGCATTGTTCATATGGAAGAACATAATTATAATAATCTTTGTAACCATGTGGTATATAAAAACAGCTAGTGATACAGTTATAATATCCCCCTTAAAATTATTATACTAATATGTAACCATATGCAGGGATGGCCTTAGGGGTGTGCAACCGGTGCAATGACATGATGTGCATTAGCCACCCTTGCTGAAATGGGTACCACAGATGGCTTATCACCCAATGCTTGCCATCACAACCCTTAAAATTAATGGTTTAGTAGTATTATTTATACATTATATAACACTGTTATTAGATTACTTTATATATGGAGCTGTTAATTGGTCACTGTATGTTGGTATTATTTTAGCCCTGTATGGTGGTATTTACTGTAGCAATTTGTGGCACTGATACTTAGGCACTGTACAGTATAACTTTTTGCAATGTATGGTGGTAGTTACATGTTATAAAACTGTTATTTAACCCCTTCAGGACCAAGCTCATTTTGGCCTTCAGGACCAGACCCATTTTTTCAAATCTGACATATTTCACTTTATGTTGTAATAACTCCGGAATGCTTTTATCTATCAAAGCGATTCTGAGATTGTTTTCTCGTGACACATTGGACTTTATGATAGTGGAAAAATGTGGTCGATAAATTCAATATTTACCAGTGAAAAACACCAAAATTTTGTGAAAAATTGCAAAAATTAGCATTTTTCTAAATGTAAATGTATCTGCCTGTAAGACAGGCACGTATACCACACAAAATTGTTGCTAATTAACATCCCCCATATGTCTACTTTAGATTGGCATCGTTTTTTGAACGTCCTTTTATTTTTCTATGACGTCACAAGGCTTAGAACTTTAGCAGCAATTTCTCACATTTTCAAGAAAATTTCAAAAGGCTATTTTTACAGGGACCAGTTCAGTTGTGAAGTGGCTTTTAGGGCCTTATATATTAGAAACCCCCAAAAAGTCACCCCATTTTAAAAACTTCACCCCTCAAAGTAATCAAAACAGCATTTAGAAAGTTTCTTATCCCTTTAAACGTTTCACAAGAATTAAAGCAACGTAGAGGTGAAATTTTCAAATTTCATTTTTTTTTTTGCAGAAATTCATTTTTAATCTATTTTTTTTGTAACACTGAAGTTTTTACCAGAGAAACGCAACTCAATATTTATTGCCCAGATTCTGCAGTTTTTAGAAATATCCCACATGTGGCCCTAGTGCGGTAATGGACTGAAGCACCGGCCTCAGAAGCAAAGGAGCACATAGTGGATTTTGGGCCTCCTTTTTATTAGAAAATATTTTAGGCACCATGTCAGGTTTCAAGGGCTCTTTCGGTGCCAAAACAGTGGAAATCCACCAAAATTGACCCCATTTGGGAAACTAAACCCCTTGAGGAAATTATCTAGGGGTATAGTGAGCATTTTGACCTCGCAGGTTTTTTGCAGAAATTATTGGAAGTAGGCCGTGAAAATGAAAATCGTCATTCTTTCAAAGATAATGTAGGTTTAGCTATTTTTTTCTAATTTCCACGAGGAATAAAGGAGAAAAAGCATGACAACATTTGTAAAGCAATTTCTCCCGAGTAAAACAATACCCCACATGTGGTTATAAATGGATGTTTGGACACACGGCGGAGCTTAGAAGGGAAAGAGCGCTATTTGGCTTTTGGAGCTCAAATTTAGCAGGAATGGTTTGCGCAGGCCATGTCGCATTTGCAAAGCCCCTGAGGAACCAAAACAGTGAAAACGCCCAAAAAGTGACTCCATTGAGAAAACTACACCCCTTGAGGAATCCATCTAGGGGTGTAGTGAGCATTTTTCCCCCACAGGTGTTTCATAGATTTTATTAGAATTGGGCAGTGAAAATAAAAAAAATCCTTTTTCTTCAATAAGACGTAGCTTTAGCTCCAAATTTTTAATTTTCTCAACAAATAAAGGAAAAAAAGAACCCCAACATTTGTAAAGCAACTTCTCTGGAGTACGGCAATACCCCACACGTGGTCATAAAATGCTGTTTGGGCACACGGCAGGGCTCAGAAGGGAATGAGCGCCATTTGCTTTTGGTGTACAGATTTTGCAACATTTGGTTTCAGGGCGCTATGTTGCATTTGCAAAGTCCCTGTGGGACCAAAACAGTGGATCCCCCCCAGAAGTGACCCCATTTTGGAAACAACACCCTCAAGGTATTCACCTAGGGGTGTAGTGAGCATGTTAACCCCACAGGTGTTTTGCAGAAATTCGTGTGCACACGATGTGGGAGAATGAAAATGGGAATTTTTCCTTAGATACGCCAATATGTGGTGCCCAGCTTGTGCCACCATAACAAGACAGCTCTCAATTATTATGCGATGTTTCCCTGTTTTAGAATCACCCTACATGTGGCCCTAATCTTTTGCCTGGACATTCGACAGGGCTCAGGAGTGAAAGAGTACCATGTCAAATTGAGGCCTAATTTGGCGACATATAAAGTATTGGTTCACAATTGCAGAGGCTCTGAATAAAAGAAACCTCTGAGAAGTGACCCCATTTTGGAAACTGCACCCCTCAAGGCATTTATTAAGAGGTGTAGTGAGCATTTTCAACCCACGTGTCTTTTCCATAAATGATTGCGCTGCGGAAAGTAGAAATTAAAATTTTTCCCTAGATATGCCAATTCAGTGTCAAATATGTCGTGCCCAGCTTGTGCCACTCGAGACACACAGCCAAAAATTGTTAAAAGGGTTCTCCCAGGTATGGTGATGCCATATATGTGGAAGTAAACTGCTGTTTGGGCACACTGTAGGGCTCAGATGGGTGGGAGCGCCATTTGGGTTTTGGAGCGTGGAATTTGCTTGGTAATAGTTTTGTTTGGAGTATCACTGTTGTTTCCGTTTATAATGTGGGGCATATCTGAGCTGGGCAGAGTACATCAGGGGCATAGTCAGGTGGTATAATAATAAGGTAAAAAAAATAATAAAATGATCCATAAATGTGTGTTACGCTGTGATCGATCCTTTCTGCACAGGCCGGTGTCGCACTGATAAATGTCCTTCCTTATCCCCCTTTTGGTCCACACTCCGCACCTTTGCAGTTTGGGGAATTTTGCCGGGAAAGTGTTGTCCTGGTATAATACAGGCGCCCTCGCTTCCAGCAGATATGTTTGGGCCCTCCCCTTCCTGGTTCCCTAATTTTAGTGCCTTGATACATCGCCTTTTGAAACAGAAGAAATGTTCCCCTCGGGCCGGCACTACTGGATATTTTTCTTTCCTGACATATTGGAGCCTTAACTTATTTTATTTTTTCATAGACGTAGTGGTATGAGGGCTCTTTTTTTACGGGACGAGCTGTAGCTTTTATTGGTACCATATTGGGGTACATGCGACTTTTTGATCACTTGTTATCCTTTTTTTGGGAGGCCAGGTGACAAAAAAAACAGCACTTCTGCCATAGTTTTTTTAATTGTTTTTTTTTATACAGCGTCCACCATGCGTTATAAACTACATGTTACCTTTATTCTGCGGGTCAGTACGATTCCGGCACTACCAAATTTATAGAACTTTTTTATAACTTTTTGCACAATAAAATTACTTGTATTTTTTCTGTCGCCATGTTGTGAGAGCCATAACTTTTAAATTTTTTCGTCGGTGGAGCTGTGTGAGGGCTTGTTTTTTGCGAGACGAGGTATAGATTTTATAGGTACCATTTTTGGACACATGCGACTTTTTGATCACTTTTTATTTCAATTTTTGGAAGACAGTGACCAAAAAAAAGTAATTATGGCAGTGTTTTTGAGGTTTTTTTTTACGGCGTTCACTGCGCTGGATAAATAACATAATATTTTTATAGTTCAGGTCGTTACGGTCGCTGCGATACCAAATATGTATGGCTTTATTATTTTTTTCTAAAATAAATGACTTGATAAGTGAAAAAGGGCGATTGTGTTTTATTTTATTACTTGAAACTTTTATTGTATGTTTTACAACAATTATTTTTACTTTTTTGACACTTTTTTTTTTACACTTTTCTTTAGTCCCACTAGGGGACTTGAATGTCCAACTGTTTGTTTGATGTTCTACATAGGTAGTGCAATGTATTAGAACTGTCAGTTGTTCACTGACAGCAAGCCGATCAGGCTCCGCCTCTGGGCGGGGCCTAATCAGCTTACGGAATGGCAGACAGGAGTCCATTGTTAGGGCTCCTGTTGCCATAGTAGCAGTCGCCAGCCTTGCCATCTTATGGCAAGGCTGCTGATTCTCTACAAACCTCTAGGATGCAGCGATCACAATGGATCGCTTCATCGAAGGGGTTAATGCCAGGAATCGGAGCTAGCTCCGGTTCCTGGCGATAGATCGGGGTGTCCGCTGTAACATACAGCGGACACCCACTGCTGATGACGCCGGCTCAGCTTCTGAGCCGGAAGCTGAGACGGCGCCATCTTGCCGATGGTACCGGAAGCCTCCTGGGCCCCGCCGACGACGTGGCATAGGAGGATTCCGTTACTGGCGGACCGGGAGGTAAGCATTAGCCCTCCGATCGCCTTTGCAGCCACTGGCAACCCAGTGATCACGTTGCTGGGGTGCCGGTGGCTATAAACTCCTCACATGCTGCGATCTCTATTGAACGCAGCATGTGAGGGGTTAATCGGTCAGATCGGAGGCTAGCTCTGGTCCTGGCAGATACCTCAGGGTGCCAGCTGTAACATACAGCTGTCACCCGGCGGTGATGTCGCTGGCTCAGCTCCTGAGCCAGCTTCATCTCCATGACGTACAGTAACGTGAAAATGCGGTAAGACACCAGTTTTAATGACGTTACTGTACGTGATCCGGCGGGAAGGGGTTAATAAGCTACATGAAAATTATCGTGCCAACGTATAGCACTGCTATTTGGGCACTAATCTGTACAATGCTTCGAATTAGCCACTTTATGGTATAATTATTTCTACTCTATATGACAGTACACAATGTCATTGTGCGGGGGGGGGGGGAGGGGGTAACAGAAAGTACCACACATGGCACAATGCAACACAAGGTGGGAGCTGACTACATAACATTTTTTTTTTAAATAGATAGAGTAGATTAGAGTAACAAATTAAAGTGTCCTTGTAGTAGTTTTGTATTTTTTAGTTTCTACATTCCACGTAAAGTCTATATTAGGCTTTAATACAAACCATCCTTCAATGGGCCCTGCCAGGCTCTGAAGCAATAGTAGACCCTAAAGGCCTATTTCTTATGGGATAATTCATAAATAAAATAATAGGCCTCAAGCACACGACCGTAGTTTTTATATGTAATTACGGAATCTGTAAATACTTGTGGGAATTATACTGTTTGGAAGGATTTGAGTCTAGGGCGCAACATGAAATACAGAATGTTTCTCAATTGTATGATGGTGATACATTAAAATCCTTTCAAAAGCTGCACAACATTTGAATTCCCACAATCAGCTTTTTATAACTTCTAACAGATGAGACATTCCACGCAGTGTCAAGCCAAACCTTTTTTTTTTTTGCCACAAAGGGCTTATAGAACTCTGCAAATGCTGTTTAGGATGGGAGTACAGGGGGATACTAAATATTCTAGATGCACGTTATGGCCCTGCCCAACCAATTTTGTTTTGAGGTATACCAATTAATTAGCAAAGCATATGAGGTGAGAGTGGCAGTTTTCCTAATATGCTCAATATCCCAGTTGATACTATGATTTTATTGGCTATAGCCAGAATATTTTATCAAATGTGAAAAGTTATAGCCAGATATTGGATATGACCCATCAAAGGCCAGATTGGGACTTAAAATAGTTTTTAAAGCACACAGGCCCACAAACTGTCCGTGCAAAATATGTTTGTGAGCTGATGGCATATGAGAACTCCATTTAACTTTCAGACATATCACATGAAGTGCATGATACAAATTATATGTCAGGCTCTATTCACATCATTTCAAAGCAAAGCATCAGAAGTAAATTTCGGGAGTACTCCCCGACAAATACTTCGTATAACTCCAAAATATATCTCCGATGTATGCTTCTGTATAGTGAAACAGTGGTATATATCCCCATTGGCCACAATGTAAAAAAACAAAACATGCTGTGCCAATATTATTAATGACACCACTATACAAGACTCAAACATTACCGCAACACCACGACTACATATTAGCACTACATAGTGACTGAATAATACTACTGTAATGTTAGTAAATATTAACCTTACACCATGGCACATATTATCACTACGTAGTAGCTGAATAATACCACCATACTGTTGCTGAAAAAAAAACATTATACCGAGGGCAATATTACCAATGATACTACTGTACGAGGGACAAACAATACCGCCATACGATGACCACATATTACCTCTACATAGTGATTGAATAACATTACCATACTGTTACTAAATAATACCTTCACATCATGAACACACATTACCACCACATAGTGACTGAATAATACCACCATACTGTTACTAAATAAAATCCACTATACAAAGACCAATATTACCACCATATAGTGACCATATAGTGGTAGATACCAGTTATACACATATGCTCTGCAGACCATATAAGTGAATACAGTAATGTTAAATCCAGTGACTAAATGGTGATGTCTTTTCATATTGGAATAGTTCACTTTCCCCATATCCTTTATCCGGCACACACTGCCATGACGACTTCTTCTAGCCATGACTTGTCTCTGCAGAATTTATACAACAGACATATTTGACTCCTCCTTGATTTTCCAGCATCATCTGCACCTATTCCTAAACAGTAATAGTGCCCCCTTTAGGCCCCGCACAGTATCAATGTGACCTTAACCTTATATATGTCCTTATTGTGCCCCCATATAGTAGTTTTATGTCCTCAAATATTAGTTTTGTGCCCCCATATAGAAGTTAGGGGCCCCCATATAGTAGTTAGTTGCCCCTTATAGTAGTAAGGTCTCATATAGTAATTAGGTGCCTCTATATAGTAGCTAAACACCATATAGTAATTATTTATCCTCATATAGTAGTTAGGCACCCCTTCATAGTAGAAAGGTGCCCCTGTAGTAGTTAGGTGACAAGCTGATAGGTCTTTTGTCTGCTGCCTGGCACAGGCGGCGCGATGTAGTGGCATCTCGTCAGTATGACGTCCTCAGTAACCTCTTGTAGGCCACAGGCCTAAAACAGCTTGTGGCTTACCAGAATAAGTGGTAGGGAAGGGAGCCAAGGGCTCTCTGTTTCACCATATTAAGCAGCACTTGCACGGGGATCCTGGGCTTGCCGACCCTCCTTCCCCACAGGTCGCACCTAAGATTGACCCACTTGCCATCTGCCCATCTGGCGGTTGACAGAAATACCAGATGGCCAGTCCAGCCCTGAACCCATCATGCCTACCATGGAGGAATTGATTAGGGTCTTAAATTCAATGATAGAAAGGGGGTGTACCGGAAAAAAGGTGTAAGGCAAAAATTTGAGAAACAATGAAAACTATTGTTGAATTCTTCACGAATGCTGTCATTTGCTTTTATATGCTATAGATTATAATGTAAATAAATAAGGCAGATAGGTGTGTTTGTTGCTGATGTTGTTTTTTATAGGATGGAACGGATTAACGTATATAATTTTTACTCTAGAAGTTTGTGTGCTGTCCCTACATGGAAGCTATTGGTTTAGACATTTCCATTGTATATAGCCCTTTATGACAATGCAGGTGTAGCGATATATATGGGTAAACGGAGGGGAGGGAGGAAGGGATACAATTGGGTTTGGGATTTTTTTTTTGTATTGTACTTATATGTAAAACTTGATTGATTGAAAAACTGGTACAAGGTAAAATTGCTGCAGCTGCTCATGGCAACAAATCAGATTTCAGCTCTCATTTTTAGAGGCCCTTCGGAAAATGTAAGCAGCAATGTTATAGCAATGTGATAAGGCAGCTATGGTTAACTACTCCACTTTTCCTTTGCACTAGTTTTGATAAGTCTCCCCCTTTGATATGTTTGGACAGAATAAGGTTCAATGTTATTTTCTTAAATGACAAATACATTAATTGTATTTATTTCTACTAGACTGATCAGGGCAAATGTATAATTGTATGTTTTAGACCTTTTGCAGGGGGTAATTGTGGCAGAATTTCTGCCCAGTTTTGCAGACAGAAAATCTACAGCAAATTACAATACTAGCAAAGTAGATATGTTTTTAAAAAATCTAATTCACAAGCTGCTGAATGCAGTGCAGATTCATGCAATTTATGCTCCGGGACGGTTGCACATTTGTTGCAGACTTTCCCCATTGAGTTCAATGGGGAAGTGAAATTCCGCAACAAACAGAAAGTATTGTAACCTTTGCTGTGGAAAACCTGCAGATTTGCAGCAAAAATAACGTTCCACTTAAAGAAAAAAAAGATGATACTCACTCTACCTGGCGTTCCCATAGCAACGCCTTGCTCCTCTCCTATCTGGTCTCAGTGCTGTTGGCCTCTTCGGATGACGTTCCATCACATGTGACTGCTGCAGCCAATCAAAGGCTGCAAATATCACGTGGGAGAAAAAAATCATTCCGGGAGGCTGGCTTCACTGATATCAGCCCTGGGAGGAGAGGCAAGTCGCTATGGGAGACCAAGGGGAGGTAAGTATTGACTTTTATATTTCTCCACTCATCTGGTTTCTGCAGCGGCAATTTCAGATGAAAGTCGGCACCAAATCAAACCCGATTTTCCTGCGATATCTGTGTCGGATTTGCTGCAGGAGGCCTTAAGGTATTTTGCATTTCTGCTCCTTGAAACATTTAATATTTTCAGGGCATTCAGTTACATGAGGAGATTGTTAAGTAGAAACTATGCATGATAAATGACCGTACTTTTTATGAAAATGTGAAAATAAACATTTATATATACATGTTAATATATCGCGTACAAGTTTATTCTGTACAAGAGAACGGTTTAGTCTGTGATTAAATTGTACCTTTTTTTTCCCCCATTAGGTTTAATAATGTTGGCAACAGAATTATTGGACTCGTCAACAGCCTTTAATGTTGTCAGATAGCTCTTTTATTCGTAATATGAAACTACGAATATGTTTAAAATATAAACATGATCCATTCGTTAATGTATTTGGGCTCTTAAAATACCTGCGTTGGGAAGAATCATGACTTGACATAAGTTAGCAACAGTGTCATTTAAAGCACGGGAAGAGTGGCTGAAACAGATGTTGGTTGTCTGTGTGTGTGGTTTGTTAACATTGCCACCTGTCCCCATCGCAGTTACTAAAGGACATGTGCGAAGCTTTAATACATTGGTAATCAATTGTAAATATTCTGAAAGGAACTTGCCCAAATATTTTCTTTTCCTTTGTGATTTTTACTGATATATAAAGTAAGTTCAACATGTATAGGGGCAAATATCCAGAAGACAGTAATTCATAAAGCTCCTAAAACTATGAGGGAAAGAGGATATAATACTTTCTACTTGATAACAATGTCATGTGAAGACTATAACTGTGACTTTCTTTTTAAAATCACTGTGACAAGGTCAAATGCAGGATTTGTTTTTAAGGGTTGTTCCCAAATCTGTTGCTCCCCACCGTGGAGATAGGAAAATATCCCCCCCCCCCTTTTTACTCACTATGAACAATTTCTCCATTTACTAGATCACACATTTTTAAACAGGCGGGGTTAGAGGTTTTTTTTTATAGCATTTCCGATAATAATTCTAGTGGTTTAGAGATGTTTAGGGGTTAATACTTAACCCCTTCCCCCTGCTTGCATTCTGGGCCCTAATGGCCAAGCCATTTTTTTAATTTTTACATTGTCACATTCGAAGAGCTATAACTTTTTTATTTTTGCGTCGACATAGCTGTATAAGGTCTTGTTTTTTGCGGGACAAGTTGTACTTTTTAATAGCACCATTTTGGGGTACATATAATTTATTCAATAACTTTTATTAACTTTTTTTGGGGGGGATAGAAGAAAACCTGAAATTTCGCCACTCTTTTTTTGTGGCCTAAATTTACGTTGTTTACCGTGTGGTATAAATAACACAATAACTTTATTCAGCGGGTTGTTACGATTGCAACAATACTACATTTGTATAGATTATGTATGTTTTACTACTTACACAGTAAAAACACTTCTTTTTCAAAATTATTTGTTCCTGCGTCTCCATATTTGAAGAGCCATGACTATTTTATTGTCCTGCCGATGCAGTTGTATGAAGGCTTTTTTTTGTGGGACGACTTGTAGTTTTTATTGGTACCATTTGAGAGTAGATGCGACTTTTTGATCACTTTTTATCACATTTTTTTAAGTCAGGATTAACAGAAAACAGCAATTTTTCCATTGTTTTTTATTTATTTATTTACGGCGTTCACCGTGCGGTTTAAATAATGTAACAGCTTTATAGTCGGGGTCATTACGGACGCGGTGATACCAAATATGTGTAACGTTTTTTTCTTTATTGTGGTGTTTTTTAATAGTAAAGCATTTTGTAAGGGGAAAAAGATGGTTTTTAATTATTTTTTTTTATTGACTTTATTCAACTTTTTTTTTACTTTTTTACTAGTCCCACTAGGGGACTTCACTATGCGATCCTCAGATCGCTGTTATAATACACTGTAATAGTTTTGTATTGCAGTGTATTACTGCCAGTCCGTTTAAACGGACAGGCATCTGCTAGGTCATGCCTCTGTCATGACCTAGCAGGCATTTACTACGGGCAGACCTGGGGGCCTTTATTAGGCCCCCGGCTGCCATCGGAGACACAGACACTCGGCAATCTTATCGCCGGGTGTCGGTGGGAGAGAGAGGGAGCTCCCTCCCTCTCTCCAAAACCACTCAGATGCGGTGCACGCTATTGTGCACCGCATCTGAGGGGTTAAACGGGTGAGATCAATACTAATATCGATCTCACCCGGTCGAGCAGGGACGCCCGCAGCCCTCAGCTACCTCTGGCAGCTGAGAGCAGGGAGATTAGACGGCTCCCTGCTCTGTTTACTTTATACTAATTCAGCGCCGTGGAATGTCGGCGCTGTAGAATAAAGCCCACGAATGACCGCTGTGAAAAGGCTAATCGGCGGTCATTAAGGGGTTAATATCTCTGTTGGTCTAGGACAGTGAAGAAATTAACCATTTCAAGACCAGACTAATTTTCGTTTTTATGCTTTTGTTTTTTCCTCCCCGCCTTCAAAAAAATCATAATTCTTATTTTTTTCGTTGAAACAGTCATATGAGGGCTTCATTTTTATGGGACAAATTGTACTTTCTAATGCCACTATTTAATATTATGCGCGATGTACTGGGAAGCTGGAAAAAAATCAGAATGAGCTGGAATTGGATTAAAAAACAGCAGTTCCGCTATATTCTTATGGGTTTCTTTTTACGGTGTTCAATGTACGGTGAAAATGACACATTACCTTTATTGTGCAGGTCAGTACGATCACGGTGATACAAAATGTATATGGTTTTTGTTATGTTTTAGTACCTTAAAACATTTTTAAAAAATATTTTTGCATCGCCATATTTTGACCCCTGTAACTTTTTTTGTATTTCCGTATAGAGAGCTGTGTAAGGCTTATTTTTGTACATGGAAAGATTTAGTTTTTATTAATACCATATTGAGGGAATGTCGGGCATTTAAATTACTTTCTATTCTATTTTTTTGGGGGATTGAAGTGGCAAAAAACTGCGATTCTGCCATTTTCCCCTTTTTTCCAGCTACGACGTTCACCGTATTGTATAAATATTTTTATATTTTTATAATTCGGCCATTTTCGGACGCGAGGATAACTAATGTATTTATGTTTATTATTGTTTATTTATTTTTATATGTGATCTAGGGAAAGGGGTGATTTGAATTTTTTTATATTTATTTATTTTGTAAAGGTTTTTACTTTTTTTAACTTTTATTTAGCCCCCCCTATGGGGCTTGAACCTGCGATCATTAGATAGCTTATGCCATAGACACAATATCACAATATTGCAGTCTATGGCAAAATTAGTGCATTGCTATTGAGACCTGCCACGGGCAGGTCTTAATAGCAATCTTCCAATAGCAGGGCTGGGAGCGTTCACAAGGCTCCATGCTGCTATAGGAGTACACCGGCTCCCGCGATCTCACGACTCGGAAGCCTGGTGACCGGCCCCGAAGCATGGCAGTAAAAACCCCTCAGATGCCAATTATCACATCTGACCACCAGCATCTGAGGTGTTAAATGCTTGCGATCAGAAATTTTTCTGATCGCATGAATTGCCGCTGGGTCCCTGCTGTACAACACAGCAAAGACCCGGCGGCTATGGCGCCATATTTGAAGACCCTTTCCTGATGTAAATCTATAGATCACCGATGGGAAAGGGATAATGGTACTGTCTGTTGTGGTTAGTAAAGGGCTAAAATTCCCATTTATTTAATTTTGCTCACATCTTTATGGTTTATAATCATTTTTTGTTACAGAGCTCCAAAGCCGCTGGTTTCCTTTACAGCTAAAGCATGGGGTTATGTTAGATTTGATAAGGTCATTTATATTACGCTTTTAAAGCACCAAAAACTGTCCAACATCTAAGTTTCATAACTTAGTTTTACAACTTCAGGCCCAGACAAGGAAACCCTCACTCCTGTATTTAACAGCTGCCCAATTTCAGGTTGGTGTTCTCCTTATTTCAACCTGCCCAGATATGTGGTCTCAACAGGTGCTGCAATTTTAGCAAACAAGGACGTGGAAAATGTACTCAAGTCAATGGGATGGCATGAAGACCTCCTAATGCAAGTGGTTAGGAGCTGGGGCGGACATAGTGAGCAGAGGCCCACCGTGGAAGAACAGTATATGGGCCCCTCGTACTCCAACCACAGAGCATCTTCCTTATTATAGAGTGTCTTTCCAATAATCGACTAGTAATTGTAAGCTATGAAAGATATTATTTAAATTCTTTACATGTTATCTAATAGACCATAGAATGCTACCAGCTACATTTAAAAGCTGTAGAAAACTTTGGTGTTTTGTTGTTTTTTTTTTTTTGTTTGTTTTTTAACTAAAATGTATGTATTTTAGGAAAAAAAGCACTTCTGTAATTTTATTTAATTTAAAATGTTGTACCAGTTCACTTCTGCAGCTTCTATGTATTACTGTACATATAGCTGCAAAAGTAAACTGGTACAACATTTTTAATTAAAGCAAATTACCAAAGTGCTTTTTATACTAAAATACATGCATTTTTGTTAAAAACAAAACAAAAGGTATTAAGATTAATCCCTTTAGAACGCAGCCTATTTTGGCCTTGTGGCACAGGTGATTTTTTTTTTAAAATCTGACGTGTTACGTTATGTGGTAATAACTTTGGAATTCTTTCACCTATCCAAGCGATTCTAAGATTGTTTTCTTGTGACATTTTGTACTTTATGTTAGTGACAAAATGTGGTCGATAAATTAAATATTTATTTGTGAAAAACACCAACATTTTGAGAAAATGTGCAAAAATTAGCATTTCTCTAAATTTAAATGTATCTGCTTGTAAAACAGATAGTTATACCACACAAAATAGTTGCTAGTTAACATCCCCTATATGTCTAACTTATATTTGCATCATTTTTTGAACGTCCATTTTTTTTCTAGTCCGTTACAAGGCTTAGAGATTTAGCAGAAATTTCTCACATTTTCAAGAGAATTTCAAAAGGCTATTTTTTCAGGGACCAGTTCAGTTCTGAAGTGGCTTTGAGGGCCTTATATATTAGAAAGTCCCCATAAATCACCCCATTTTAAAAACGGCACCCCTCAAAGTATTCAACATCATTCAGAAAGTTTCTTAACCCTTTAGGCGTTTCACAGGAATTAAAGAAATGTAGAGGTGAAATTTACAATTTTTTATTTTTTTTGTAATAATTTTATTCTGTAACACAGAAGGTTTAACCAGAAAAACGCAACTCAATAATTATTGTCCAGATTCTGCAATTTTTGGAAATATCACACATGTGGCCCTAGTATGCTATTGGACTGAAACACAGGCCTCAGAAGCAAAGGAGTACCTAGTGGATTTTGGGGTCTCCTTTTTTTTTTAGAATATATTTTAGGCACCATATCAGGTTTGAAGAGGTCTTGTAGTGCCAAAACAGTTGAAGCCCCCCAAAAGTGACCGCATTTTGGAAACTACACACCTCATGGAATCTAGGGGTATAGTTAGCATTTTGACCCCACTGTTTTTTTTGCTAAATTTAATTCAATTAGACTGTGAAAATGAAAATATACTGTCTTACTGAAATAACATAGACATTTTTAGTTTCTGCAAAGAATAAAGGAGAAAAGGCACCACAACATTTGTAAAGAAATTTCTCCCAATTACGGCAATACCCTATATGTGGTAACAACCTGTTGTTTGGACCCACGGCAGGACTCTGAAGGGAAGGAATGCCATTTGGATTTTGGAACGCATATTTTGCTGGAATGGTTTTCTGTGCCACGTCGCGTTTGCAACGCCGTGGAGGGACCAAAACAGTGACCCAATTTTGGAAACTACACCCCTCGAGGAATTATTCTTTGGGTATAGTTAGCATTTTGACCCCACAGGTTTTGTTTTTTTTTGCTTAATTTATTGGAATTAGTCTGTGAAGATGAACATCTACTTTGTTCACAAGGAATAAACTGCTGTTTCGATCCAGAGCAGGGCTCTGAAGAGAAGGAGCACTATTTGGAGCACAGATTTTGCTGGAATGGCTTCCAGGTGCCATGTTGCATTTGCAGAGCTACTGAGGTACCAATACAGTAGAAAACCACAAGAAGTGACCCCATTTTGGAAACTGCACCCTCAAAGAATTTATTTAGGGTTGTGATCACTTTTATGACACCATAGTTTTTTTGCTGAATTTAGTGGAAATCTGGCATGAAAAATAAAATGTTACATGTTTTACAAATGTGTCATTGATAGGACATATTTTTCAGACACAGAGCATGTAAGTGAAGGAAAGCACCTCAACATTTATTGGGATATTTCTTCTGAGTTCAGAAAACCCCCCAAAAGTGGTCTAAATAAGTTGTCTGGACACATAGCAGTGCCTGTAAGTGAAGGTGCACCCAAGGATTTTGAGGCCTTATTTTTACTTGGATGAGTTTTGGCCACTAACAAAGGCCTAAAACAATTATAAACATTTATTATAGTATTAGGTATTCATCTAGAGGAATAATGAGAATTTTTAGTTTTGTTATACTTTTTTTTAAAAAGGGGTAAAAGACCAGAATAATAAAAGGACGGGTGGAGGTATAAATGTTTTAATCCAGGGAGGTGTGGAAGATGCAGAAGTAATTGTTCATGCAGTGTCCGGGCTTGGATGGACAAGTGTCACACTGATATATGGTATCCTTTCGGATACCCCATTTTGTGCAGACACGGCACCTTTTTGTGCCCTGTGTTTTTTTGGTGTGGCAAGCACTTTACTTAGAAAGTGCTGCCCAGGAAGGATACGGCAAGAACTACTTGAAGAAGCAGAAGTTTTCTCCACCTCGTTTCCAAGCAAAAAAATGTTTCCAATTTCTTATTGGTACTCTAAATATGTACCCCGGTGGCCAGCTTTACGAAAAATTAAAAATGAATTATATAGTGCCATCTGGACAAGGTACACTGCCAATTTCTTGTACTAGATTTTACTTTTTCACATGGCACTATATTGTTTTAAAAGCTGATCATTCAAGTCAACTCCCCCCCCCCCCCATGAATTTATTATATGCCTGAATGTACACGGGCTTCATTGTGGATGATGTGAACCCACGTGTGGTGACAAGGGTGCTGCTGGTGTCATGCATAGGTGTCAACATGCATCTTTTTTGTCCCTGTATTAAAGGGCCTGTTCACATCACCGTTCGCTTTCCGTTCCGGGGGTTCCGTCGAAGGTTTCCGTCGGATGAACCCCGCAACGGAAAGTGAAAGTGAAAGCACAGCTTCCGGTTCAGTCACCATTGATCTCAATCTCTAATGGCTTCTGTTCGTCACCATTCTGGCAGTCACCATTGATCTCAATCTCTAGTGGTTTCCGTTCGTCACCATTCTGGCAGGTTTCCGGTTTTCCGACGGAATCAATAGCGCAGTCGACTCCGCTATTGATTCCGTCGGAAAACCGGAAACCTGCCGGAATGGTGTCGAACGGAAACCATTAGCGATGTTTCCGTCACCATTGAGATCAATGATGACTGAAACGGAAGCTGTGGTTTCACTTTCACTTTCTGTTGCGGGTTTCACCCGATGGAAACCTCCGACGGAACCCCGGAACAGAAAGCGAACGGTGATTTGAACCGCCCTAACTTCAGGTTACGCGACTGACATTGATGGATTGACGCTGACATAGGGCCTGTTCACATCAGTGTCGGCTTTCCATTGCTATTGGTTTCCGTTCTTCGCCATTTCGGCAGGTTTCCGTTTTTCCGACGGAATCAGTCGACTCTGCTATTGATTCCATCATTAAAATGGAAACCTGCCGGAATGGTGATAAGCGGAAACCATTAGCAATGTTTCCGTCACCATTAATATAAATAGTGACGGAAACGGAAGCTGTGGTTTCAATTTGACTTTCCGTTGCGGGGTTCACCCGACGGAAACCTCAGACGGAACCCCGGAACAGAAAGCCAACGCTGATGTGAACAGGCCCTAACTGACAAGTGACACGACTGACAGTGACGGATTGACACTGACAAGTGACACGACTGACATTGACAGATTGACACTAACTCACAAGTGACACGACTGACAGTGACGGATTGACTCTGACTAACTGACAAGTGACGTGACTGACAGTAACGGATTGACTCTGACTATTTGACAAGTGACGCTACTGACAGTAACGGATTGACACTAACTCACAAGTGACGTGACTGACAGTGACGGATTGACTCTGACTAACTGACAAGTGACGTGACTGACAGTAACGGATTGACTCTGACTAACTGACAAGTGACGTGACTGACAGTAACGTTTTGACACTAACTGACAAGTGACGTGACGGACGCTACGGATTGACATTGACAAGTGACACAACGGATTGATGCTGACGAGCTGACGCGATGAAGTGACGCTGACTAACTGACAACTGACACGACGAATCGATATAGACAAGCTAGACAACTACCTACAAATGTAGCCGTCTTTACCTTTACTTTTAACGCATTAAATAAACAATGGCTAGATCTCTTATCTTGACTTTTTCAAAGACTTATCAATGGCTTTTCAATGGCTTTTGTTGTGGGACATCACGCTGCAGCAAGTTATCAGAATCAAGTTAAAGATGGCTACATCTGTAACAACTAAATCGAATTATTATTTTTAGTGAATTATGACAGAAATTAAAAAAAAAAAAAGAATTTCCCATATACACTGGCAGGTGGTGGGGGTCACACACATGAAACAGGGAACTGAAAATTGGGGTTTATTCTCTTTTTTTTTTACTTTGACTGGCACACAACATGAAATAGGCTCTGATCTCTTCAACTTCTCTTCACTAACAAAGAGATCAGAGCCTGTGTCCGGTATTTTTCACCTGCCCTGGGTAAAAACGCACTGTGATTGTTGGGTCTGAACAGACCCACCAATCACAGCAAATGGACCGCTGCTATTGGTCCATGGTTCATGGGATGTGACAGGGGAAGACGATAGTAACCGTTCCCGGACTTAACTACAAGTCCCGGGCACGGTATTTAAAACTTTTAAAGGCATGGTGTCGCCCGAAAAACATGTTTTTTTTTTAAAATTTAAACATTTAGTGTGTGGGTGATTAAACATTGTTCAAATTTTTTTTATTTTTTTCGCGAGTCAGGAAATATTATAAATTTTTTCTAATTTATAATACTACCCATTTTTGGTCACTAGATGGAGCTAGTTCCCAAAATTGCAGCATTGCAACATTGGGTTAAAAGCTCTCGCTCTAGTGAGCTCTCAGCATCCCCCCCTCCTTTATCCTGGCTAGTGCCGGGATAAACGAGGGGTTTGAAAGGTTTAACCTCCTACACTGTGTGTCGCCATTTTTTGAGGTAACCCACAGTGTAGTAGGTTTACATACAGTAGTAAACACACACAAACACTAACATACATTGAAATCTCTTACCTGCTCCTGCCGCCGCGGCTCCCTCCGGCCCGTCCGCTCCCTTTGCTGCCGCTGTTCCATGTGCACAAGTCCGGAAGCCGCGACCGGAAGTAGTAATATTACTGTCCGGCCGCGACTTCCGGTCCACAGGAAAATGGCGCCGGACGGCGCCAATTTCGAATAGGACTGTGTGGGAGCGGCGCATGCGCAGTTCCCACACAGACGCCGTACACGGACGTGAATGGGACGGGAGCCGTTCACAGTCCCTATGGGACTGTGGCTGCCGTACTCCATGTCTGTGTGTGTCGTTAATCGACACACACAGAAATGGAACAAAAAATGGCAGCCCCCATAGGGAAGAAAAAGTGTAAAAATAAGAGACAGTAAAACACAAACACACAAATGAATATAAACGTTTTTATTAAAGCACTAACATCTTTAACATATAAAAAAATTATTTGTGATGACACTGTTCCTTTAACATAGAATTAATGTGATCGGTGGATCTGTACAGATCCACCGATCACATAGATCACCAGCATTGGTCCACTTTTAAGGGTCCATTGCCAGTGACTGAGGAGTGTTAGCTGTTGGGGTCAGCTGCTCTCCGGGTTCCCGGTGCACACTGTCACTCACCAGTGTGCACTAGGAATGACTCAGTAACTATACGTCCTGGTGCACAAGGTAACTTCCCACCAGGACGTACAGTTGCGTCCTGGTGCGCCTAGGGGTTAAGGACCTTTACATGGGCCAATGATCAGGCAAACGAGCATTCATATGAACATTCGTTCCCAATCATAGCCCTGTGCAAAAATGGCAATGATCAGCCGAAGAACGACCAAACACTCGTTGATCGTAAGATCTGCTCGTTCATGCAGCACAAAATATTATCATTGTCGGCAGTACATCTCTGCGGCCTCTTCATTGCTTACCAGTCACAGCTCCAGACATACAGTAGTGGCTCTGCCTAGTATTGTAGTTCAGTCTAATTAACTTGAATGCGACGGAGCTGCAAGTACCAGGCATAGCCACCACCAAATGTACAGGGCAGTGTCTGGTAAGCAATGAAGAGGCCGGTGCACTCTCTAGCGCACCATGGCCCCTTCAGTGAACTGATCAGTAAGAGTGTCGGTAGTTGGACCCCCACCGTTCTGATATTGATGAGCTGTCCTAAGGATAGGTCATCAATTTGAAGGTCATGAAAAGCCCTCCTAAAACTGTAGCAGCCAAAACCATCACTGAGTAGTGATCGAATAAACTCTAAGCAACACTTAAACACATGAATCTAAATGGACTTTTTCATTGCACATTATAAATATACTGTACTCTGGAATAAAATTCTTAAAACGCAAAGTAACAAAAATCCTTGGACAACAAGAAACATTTTACTTGAGGATCATACGGAGTCCAATAACCAAAGTTGATTACACAGAGTTAAAGCATCCTTCCACCTTAGAAAATATGTTTAAACAAATGAGAGGTTTTTCGCACTTTAAGTTAAGTCCTTTGGCGCACTCTAGAGGGAGAAAATTCACACTACATTTTAGTTTTAGTTTTAAAAGCCAGAGAAAAGTGCATCAAATGTAAGTACTACAAAAGAATCTCATTAACATTGGTATCTAATTACAAAAAACTAATTTTTCTGAATAGTTCCTTACAAACTGTATATATTGCAGTGTTTACATGTAAGAATATTATATCTTTAATTGGTTAACACACATTACCAAATTCTAAATTTTACCTATATGAAACAATATAACTGAAGAGCTCCATTATAAATGATTTCACGCAGACCTATTAACAATAGCATAGGATGAGACATAGTGAAGTTAGAAAAACTGTAGGAATGGATTAAAAATTAGGTTACAGATAAGAATTCATAAAGCAGTAAAACTAATCTGACTTATGCTGGGTTCCCACAGTGCAGATTTTGCATGTATTTTTTTATGCTAAAACCATGAACTGAACATAAAAAGAAGAAATATATAAAGGAAGGCCTTATAGGTCTGCTCTACTGCATCCAATTCTGGTTTTGGTTTACAAAATGCAGGCAAAATCTGCAATAAATCTGCACTGTGGGAACCTGGTCCTAAACAGTTGGCAAATCCATTAACCCCTTTAGGACACAGCCTGTTTTGGCCTTGTGGACACAGATGATTTTTTCAAATCTGACATGTGTCACTTTATGTGGTAATAACTCCGGAATGCTTTTACCTATCCAAGCGATTCTGAGATTGTTTTCTCGTGACATATTGTACTTTATGTTAGTGAAAAAATTTGGTCGATAAATTCAATATTTATTTGTGAAAAACTTGCAAAATTTGCATCTTTCTAAATTTAAATGTATTTGCTTGTGAAACAGATAGTAATACCACATAAAATAGTTACTAGTTAACATCCCCCATATGTCTACTTTATGTTTGAATCATTTTTTTTCACGTACTTTTATTTTTCTAGGACGTTACGAGGCTTAGAACTTTAGCAGCAATTTCTCATATTTTCAATAAAATTTCAAAAGGCTATTTTTTCAGGGACCAGTTCAGTTCTGAAGTGGCTTTGAGGGCCTTATATATTAGAAAGTCCCCATAAATCACCCCATTTTGAAAACTGTACCCCTCAAGGTATTCAAAACCACATTCAGAAAATATTTTAACCCTTTAGGCGTTTCACAGGAATTAAGGCAAAGTAGAGGTGAAATTTACGAATTTCATTTTTTTTGCCGAAATTCATTTGTAATAAAAAAAAATCTGTAACACAGAAGGTTTTACCAGAGAAACGCAACTCAATAATTATTGTCCAGATTCTGCAATGGTAATGGACTGAAATACCGGCCTCAGAAGCAAAGGAGCACCTAATGGATTTTGGGGCCTCCTTTTTTTAGGAATATATTTTAGGCACCATGTCAGGTTTGAGGAGGTCTTGTGGTACCTAAACAGTCGAAACCCCCCCAAAGTGACCCCATTTTGGAAACTACACCCCTCAAGGCATTTTTCTAGGGGTATAGTTAGCATATTGACCCCACAGTTTTTTTGCAGAATTTAGTGGAATTAGTCTGTGAAGATGAAAATCACCTATTTTTCTGTGGAAACATAGAATTTTTTCATTTTTACAAGGAATAAAGGAGAAAAAGCACCCCAAAATTTGTAAAGCAATTTCTCCCGATTACGGCAATACCCCGTATGTGGTCGTAAACTGATGTTTGGACCCACAGCAAGGCTCAGAAGGGAGGGAGCGTCTTTTGATTATGGAGCGCAGATTTTGCTGGATTGGTTTTCAGTGCCATGTCGGGTTTGCAACTCCCCGGAGGGACCAAAACAGTGTAAACCCCCCAAAAGTGACCCTATTTTGGAATCTACACCCCTCAAGGAATTTTTCTAGGGGTATAGTGAGCATTTTGGCCCCTCAGGATCTTTTTTAGAGCTAAGGTGACCAAAAAACAGCGATTTTGGCGCTTTAAATTCTTTATTTATTACAGCGTTCACCGTGCGCAATAAATTACGTTTTAATTTATTCTGCCGGTCGGTACGATTATGGCGATACCATATGTGTATAGATTTTTTTACGTTTTGCAGCGTTTGCACAATAAAATTAAGTTTCTATAAAATAATTTATTTTCTGGGACACGCTATTTTGAGCCGTAACGTTTTGATTTTTTCGTCAAAAAAGCTGTGGGAGGTCTTGTTTTTTGTGGGACGGGTTGTAGTTTTTATTGGTACCATTTTGGGGTAAATGCGACTTTTTGATCACTTTTTATTCTCTATCTTGGGAGGGGTGGTGACCAAAAAATAGCGACGCTGACAGTTTTCCGTTTATTTTGTTTGCGGCGTTCACCGTGCGGAAAAATTAACATTATAGTTTCATAGATTGGGTCGTTACGAACGCGGCGATACCAAACATGTGTACTTTTTTTTAACGTTTTCATTTTTTCCCTATAATAAATGACTTATTATAGGAAAACAAAACCTTTTATTTTTACACTTTTATAAAACATTTTTATTAACTTTTTTTTACTTTTTACACTTTATATTTTTGTTTATTAACTTTTTTTTTTACTTTTTACACTTTTTTTTTTTGACCTGCAGCTCTGATCGCTGCTAGAATACATTACACTACCTAGGTAGTGTAATGTATTCCAACTGTCAGTGTGACGTCACAGTCACTCTGACAGTTGGTCTACGAGGATCAGCAGAAGCTGATCCTCATAGGCTGACATACATGGCAGACTTGGGGGCCATTGTCTGGCCCCCGGGTGCCATCACAAGCATCAGAAGCCCCCACGATTGCATGGGGGCTGCTGATGCGCTACAAACCCGCTACATGCGGAGATCGCAATCGAGCCCCGCATGTAACGGGTTAATTGCCGAAATCAGAGGCGATGAGCCGCTGATCGGCAACACTGGAGAGTGTCAGCTGTCGGGGACAGCTGATCTCCAAGTTCCCGATGCACACTGTCGCCGACAGTGTGCATCGGTAACGGCACAGTGACTTTCTGTCACTCTGACAGGAAGCCTATCAGGACCAGCCGAAGGTTGGTCCTGATGGGCTTCCATCCATGGCAGACCCGGAAGCCATTGTTTGGCTTCCGTTTGCCATACTAACTATCGGCAGACCCCGCGATTTCTGCCGATATGTTAGAAACCCCTAAAATTCGGCGATTGCACCCGATCGCCGAATTTAAGGGGTTAGTGCGCCGAAATCAGCGGCAAAGGACCGCTGGCCGGCAAGAGGGGAGTGTCAGCTGTCGGCGGCAGCTGACCTCCCGATTCCCGGTGCACACTGTCGACGACAGTGTGCACCGGGATTAACTCAGTAACTGTACGTCCTCGTGCGGGAAGTAACCTCCCGCAACGACGGACAGTTACGTCCTGGTGCGGATAGGGGTTAATAGAGGTTTTGTGCTGGGCCGAGACGTGATAACCAATTGCTTTGACCCTACATCCTTATATCATTATAGGATTCAGCAGTATTTAGCCTTTGAATTTGGGTCTTATGCAGTGTGTACTCTACTTGTATTACTAATTAGATCCCGTTGACTTTTCTTTTCAAACATCTTTTGTTAAAAACATAGCCAAAGTAATCCATATGAATCTGTGGTCAGTATGCTCCCTATCAGAGCCACCATCAGGAATTTCTGGGCCCCATACAGCCCAAAGAATTGGGACCCCCCCCCCACTCCATTACCAGGGGTGGTCAACGGAAGGAGTGGCACTCATGTTTGTACGCTATATGCTGAAATTGATTTTGTTACTGACGTCAAGTAAGGCTGGGTTCACACAACCTATTTTCAGGCGTAAACGAGGCGTATTATGCCTCGATTTACACCTGAAAATACGGCTCCAATACGTTGGCAAACATCTGTCCATTCATTTGAATGGGTTTGCCGACGTACTGTGCCGACGACCTGTAATTTACGCATCGTCGTTTGACAGCTGTCAAACGACGACGCGTAAAATGACTGCCTCGTCAAAGAAGTGCAGGACACTTCTTTGAAACGTAATTTGAGCCGTTCTTCATTGAATTCAATGAAGGACAGCTCTAAATTACCGCCGTCAATGATGCCTCGCAAAATGTGAGGACGAGCAATTACGTCTGAAATAACGGAGCTGATTTCTCCTGAAAACAGCTACGTAATATCAGACGTAAATGCAGTTTACGTGTGCACATACCCTTAGGGTATGTGCACACGGTAGCAGGCTTTTACGTCTGAAATGACAGACTGTTTTCAGGAGAAAACAGCTGCCTCGTTTCAGCCATAATTGCTCCTCCTCGCATTTTGCGAGGCTTCTCTGACAGCTGTAAATTTTGAGCTGTGCTTCATTGAGTTCAATGAAGAACGGCTTAAATTAAGTCTGAAAGAAGTGTCCTGCACTTCTTTTGAGGAGGCTGTATTTTTACGCGACAGGTTGTCTGCACAGTACGTCGGCAAACCCATTCAAATGAATGCGCAGATGTTTGCCGACGTATTGGAGCAGTATTTTCAGACGTAAAACGAGGCATAATACGCCTCGTTTACGCCTGAATATAGGTCGTGTGAACCCAGCCTTACAGTGAACGAAACCATGGAGCAGTTAGTCATCCCCGGAGGCCGGGCTGGACGCAGAAGCACAGTGTTCTGGGTAAGTATGAGATTTCTTTTCTGAGTTGCAATTATTTTGTGGCAGAATTGCAGCTTTTCCGCCGCAAAAATAGCAACATCTGCTATTTGTTGCAGATTTTACCTCCCCATTGAATTCAATGGAGAATACCCACAACAGAAAGCAGCGATTCTGCAACATAAATGGACATGCTGCGGATTAAAAAAACGATTTAACAATGGTTTTCTAATGCATTTTTTACACAGTGTGTGGATGAGATTTGTTCAAATCTCATCCACTCTGCTGCTACTGCTGCGCTACTGTATTACGCTGCAGATTTTCCACTATGAAATCCATTGCGGAAAATCTATAGTGTTTATGCTACATGTAAATTTACCTTTACAGATTTTGCTAAGGATTTGCAGCAAATTAACCCTTTGCATTGTGAAGGGTGAAATGCGTAGCAATTTTGCAACATAATAGGCATGCTGCTGATTTAACAATCAGCAGAATTCCCTAAAGCCCATGCAAACCTATGGTTTCCGTTTGTGTCTGTCAGGGCTCCGTTCTGACGGAAAGCTCAGATGGAACATCGGAACGGAGCCCTAGCGCAGATGTGAACGAAGCCTTACTAACGCTGGGGCCCTGATAGAAATGTTTACAGTTACTAAGAAGTGGCAGGGCCCTTTTTACCAGCATTGTTGCCGGCTCCTGACTGCAGTACCAGCTGTACTGCCCTGACGGCGGCCCTGCTTCCTATAGTAGTGGCTGCCAGTTGCCAGAATTTTGCTATGTAACTAAGCAGGCTGTAAAGGGAAAGCAGGAGATTCAGAGCTATGTGTGATATAATCAATATTTGAGATATATTTGGAAATTAATAAGTGTACAAATTTTCATTCACTTCCGTGAAAACATTTAAAATGTCCGGTACTACTATTTACGTGAAAGCTACAAAATCAAAGCATAATATCTCAATATATTTCCACTAAGATAGTCACTCAATAGTTAAATTTAGTTGGTAGAATAGAAGAATGAGAAGGACTGAATGGAATGGGTTGGACTTTGCTGTGTTGCCACATCTTGGCAGAGATCCTGATAATCTTCTGTGAGAGGAATGCAATAGAGTGTGTCCAGCTCAGTCTACGAGTCAAGAGCAGGAAGACCATACATAAGTAAGTTATATTATCATTTATTGTTGAAAAGGGGCCACTGTGTTTAGTTATGTTTTCTTTTTATTGTTTTACTTTCCTGTTATTTCATAGGGCCTACATTCTACATAGTAAAATATCAAAATGTTTCTTAGTTCTTACATTTCTTCCTGAAAGCTGCCGAACACATATGCCAAAAGTAAAATTAATAAATATTAATTGATTTGTTATGCTGGTGATTATATTTTTCTAGTAAATGTATTACCCCTGAAAATCCTTTTATCTGGAATGCTATAATCTGGACGTTATGTCAGTCCAGCTCCAAACCATGGTATCAAAACTTATTAGAATCTCAATAATGTACAATTCTTTATGTGTATATTATAAGCCACTCTCCTTTAGATGTCACTCTTTATACATGAGCAATATGTAACTAATTATTATTTTTATTATTCAGAATTATTTAGACCTATATTTGTGCCACATAAATAGATGCAGTTGCTGTTTTACAAGTGTACTGCCTCATGCACACAGCCGTGCCCGTAATCACGGGCCGCAATTGCGGGCACGGCCAGCTGCTGACATATCGGAGCACGGCCCGTAAAAAACTAAAAATAGGACATGCTCCATAATTCCCAGCACGGTTCTACGGCACGGACACCTATCCGTAGCGATACGGAAAGGTGTCCGCGGCCAACAGAACCGGGTGGGTCTGTAATTGCGGACCGTATTACAGTCCGCAATTACAGAGATTTTTCATGCTCGTGTGCATGGGGCCTAAATGTGACACTTTTTGTTGGCTTTGGACAGCAGTGATTTCTGTCTCGATTCTCTTACCCACTTTTCATGAACACTGATCTTAGCTGACTGCAAAGAGGCTTACGGTTCCTTGGATGTTTTCCTAGAAAGTTTTGTGACTTCTTGGATGAATTGTTGTTTCAGCCCTTAGGTAATTGCACCAGGCTTAACACTCCAGGTAGATTCATCAGCGCTCTAAATGTTATGCATGCACAGGACCAGCATAAGGACAGTACAAGCGGTAATGCCATGAGGGGCCCATATAAAAAGAAAGGGCCCTGCCCATCACCACCACTTGCTTTACAGCACCGAGCCTCTGACTTGACGCAATGACACCCATATAGCTTTACTTCTTTAACCCCTTAACGCACCATGACGCAACTGTATGTCATGGTTTGCCATGCATTAAGGCACCATGAGGTACGTCATGGCTAAAATCTGTCGCCATGTCAATAGACATGGTGACAGAAGATTGATATCGGCAGTCACAGACAGCCGATAGTCACTCTCATATGGCGAGGGACCAATCACAGTGCAGAGCCTCCTGCTATCGCTGTGATTGGTCAGTCAGTAGTGACTGACCAATCACAGCGTTTTAGTATAGTAACCTGGCAGAAAGAGCCGGGTTAGGGAATTGAACGTGTTTACTGCTGTCAAATACAGCAGATCATCACTGACAAGATGTGGGGGACCAGTCACAGTGGTCCTCCATTTGCGATCGCTGTGATTGGTCAGTCAGCAGTGACCGACCAATCACAGCGTAACCCGGCAGAAAGAGCAGGGGTTAGGGCATTTAATATGTGACGACTACAATCAAAGACAGCAGATCGTCACTGACAAGATGTGGGGGACCAGTCACAGCGGTCGCTTGTTTGCGATCTCTGTGATTGGTCAGTCAGTAGTGACTGACGAATCACAGCAGTCTAAGAGTTACCTGGCAGAAAGAGCCAGGGGAGGAGAACAAAATGCGAAAACTGCTGTCAAAGACAGCAGGTTGTCACTTGTATGTAGTGAATGACCAATCACAGCTTATTGATGCCAGTTTCGGGGCATCAACTTTTGCTCACAGCGTCTGATCTCCTCCTTTTGTGAGAGAGAGTGAGGAGATCAGACATGTGTTAGTAAGAGACAGTGAAAGAAGACAGAGAAGACAGAAAATAAAGAATTATATCAATTCCCTTCCAGTGTCACTGACAAGTGCCCCTACCCTGCTCTACCCAGTAAAGTGCCCAGAGAGTGAAGTGCCCTGTACTGTGAATCGCCATCACCTGCCATTGTCCAGTGCCCCTTCCCTGCTCTACCCAGTAAAGATCCCAGAGTGATGTGCCCTGTACTGTGAATCGCCATCACCTGCCATTGTCCAGTGCCCCATCCCTGCTCAGCCCAGTGAGGATCGCAGAGTGACGTTCCCTGTACTGTGAATCGCCATCACCTGCCATTGTCTAGTGCCCCTTCTCTGCTCTACCAAGTGAGGATCCCAGAGTGACGTGGGCTGTACTGTGAATTGCCATCACCTGCCAATGTCCATTAGGGATAGTTGTACATTTGTTAGGGACGTTTTATTTAAAAAGAAAAAATAATATAATATAAAAAAAGAAAAAAAGAATGATAATTTGTTACATTATATAACTGTTACAGTAGAGTTTACTGTAACAGATTACATATTATAGGTACGTCCACTTAGATCACTATTACAGAACAGTTTACTGTATTATATTTCACGTATATATATATATATCTTATTAAAATCATTATGGCAAAGCGACTGTATACCACAGAAGAGGCATTTCAAATGCTCTATTCTGATAGCGATTCTGCCAGAGAAGGGGGATCCATATTTCACCTTTCAACTTCCTCCAGTGACGACGAGGAAACCTCTCAAACCTCTAAAACCCCTCAAACCTCTGAAATGAGAAGCCATCAAGCCCTGCCTGGCACAAGTGAAGAGGATTGGGCACCCCCATGTATTTTTAACCCTCAAATTCCTGAATTTATTGGTGCCTCAGGAATTAGAGTGGATACTACAGGGCTAAATTAGTTAGAATTTTTTTAAAACTTTATATAACTGATGATTTTATTAATTCAGTGGTTGTGCAAACTAACCTCTACGCAGAACAATTTATTAATGCAAACCTGCAATCCTTTTTTGCCAGACAATACAGGTGGCATCCCACTGATGCAACCGAAATGTTAACATTCTGTGGGTTGCTGATGAATATGGGCCTGACAAAGAAGCCAACAATGCGATCATACTGGTCAACAGATGTGTTACATCATACACCAATGTATCGTAATACAATGCCCAGAGGAAGGTTTGAGGCCATTCTTAAATTTTTACACTATAATGATTATACCCAGTGCCCACCCCTGAGATGACCCAAACTCCAATCGCCTCTTTAAAATTTGACCAGTCATTGCCCATTTTACAAAAAAATTTGAAGAATTATACACCCCTCAGAAGCACATCTCAATCGATGAGTACCTTGTTCACTTTAAGGGAAGATTAAAATTTAGGCAGTACCTTCCAAATAAAAGGGCCAGATGTGGCATTAAAATTTATAAAATGTGTGAATCAGAATCCGGGTACACATATACCTTCAGAATATAAAAGGGCAAGGACACAAAAATAAATCCCCTAGACTGCCCCCCCTATCTAGGTACAAGTGGGAAAATTGTGTGGGACCTCATGCACCCTTGAAAAGGGCTACCACTTGTACCTAGATAAATTTTACACAAGTGTCCCGCTTTTTAAAAGTCTTGCCCTGAAGCAAACAGTGGCCTGTGGAACGGTTCGTAAGAACCAGCGAGGCCTTCCAAAGACCCTCATAGCCCAGAAATTGAAGAGAGGCGAGAGCAGGGCGATGTGTAATGATGGGGTGCTGGTCCTAAAGTATAAGGACAAAAAAGATGTCCTTATGCTTACAACTATCCACAATGAAGAGAGCACTCTTGTCCTTATGCGTGGCAGAGCAGAAGAAACACCAAAGCCTGTATGTATCCAGGCATACAATAAACATATGGGGGGAGTCGATTTATCTAATTAGATGATAAAGCCATATGATGCGATGAGAAAGACCCGTATGTGGTACAAAAAACTAGTTGTACACCTGATTCAAATGGCATTGTACAATTCTTATGTGTTGTACAGATATGCTGGCCATCAGAAAAAGTACCTGGAATACCAGGAAAGAATAATAAAAAAAAAACACCGAAGAGGGGGGAGAAAATTCAGCCTCCGGAAGTGATGCCTCCAGAATTGTTAGAGGGCAACATTTCCCTTCTAAAGGTGCCTCCCACAGAAAAAAAAAGACGGCCCCAGAAAATATACTGTGTCTGTTATAAAAGAGGAAATCGCAAAGAAACAATTCATCAGCGTGACACGTGCCCCTCCAAGCCTGAGCTTTGCATCCAAGATTGTTTAAAAATCTATCATTCCACTTTAATTTTCAAATTTCAATATTAATTTTACAATTACTTTATTTGCTCTGTCACGTTTGCCCTTTTTAGTTTGATTATTAAAATTTAATTTACCCTTTTGCCAATTACATTACAAATTGGAACACACACACGCAAAACCAAACAATTATCATTATTATCAAAGTGACACCTTTGTATAAATAAAGTATAAAAAAAATTCTATGCCACCCCACTGCATAAATTGCTGCTAAATGCTTGTGCTGCCAAAATTGTCACTATGATGAACACCTTTACAATTGGTCACACAAAAGGGGATTATCTGTAAAGACCCTCAAACAAAACTAAAAATTCTCACTATACCTTTAGATGAATACATTGTGGGGTGCATTTCTTCATTTTCATGTTTGTTTTACAAAAAATCCTGTCTTTAAGATGACACATTTGTAAAAAATATATATATTTTTTTTTTACTCTCTTTGCATTAAATGTACCAATAAAATGTGGGGTCAAAATACTCACTACACTGCTAAATAAATACGTTAAAGGGTCTATTGTTCCAAATGGGGTAATTTATGGGGGATTTCTACCCTTCTGGCAGCACAAAGCGTCTCCAAATGGGCAAAGGGGCTTAAAGAGGCTCTGTCACCACATTATAAGTGCCCTATCTCCTACATAAGGAGATTGGTGCTATAATGTAGGTGACAGTAATGCTTTTTATTTAAAAAAATTATCTATTTTCACCACTTTATTAGCGATTTTAGATTTATGCTAAGGAGTTGCTTAATGCCCAAGTGGGCGTGTTTTTACTTTAGACCAAGTGGGCGTTGTACAGAGGAGTGTATGACGCTGACCAATCAGCGTCATGCACTCCTCTCCATTCATTTAGGCAGCGCATAGGGATCCTTTTAGATCGCTATGTGCTGTCTTAGGGCATGACCACATGTAGCGGAAATCCGCAGCGTACACGTTTCTCCATTGCCTTCCACTGCTTTTTAGTTGTGTTCGTTTACACGTTGCGGACAATTCCGCTGCGTAGAATAGGCTGCGGCGCGGAAATTTGGTGTCCGCAGCATACATTGGTTGTTGCGAACGTGTAGCGGACTTGTTGCGGACTCATTGCGGAATTTCTCCATTGACTTCAATGGAGATTCAAAATTCTGCAATGAAGTCCGCAGATGTTATGTAGATGTTATGTGTGCTGCGGAGCGTATTGGTTTTACTAACATGACATTTCTTCATTCTGGCTGGACCTATGTATTTCTAGGTCTACAGCCAGACTGAGGAAGTCAATGGGGCTCCCGTAATTACGGGTGACTATCTGTGTGCACCCATAATTACGGGTGACTACGTGTGTGCACCCATAATTACGGGTGACTACGTGTGTGCACCCGTAATTACGGGAGTGTTGCTAGGCGACGTCAGTAAATAGTCACTGTCCAGGGTGCTGAAAGAGTTAAGCGATCGGCAGTAACTGTTTCTGCACCCTGGACAGTGACTACCGATCACAATATACATCAATCTGTAAAAAAAATAGAAGTTCATACTTACCGAGAACTCCCTACTTCTTCCTCCAGTCCGGCTTCCCAGGATGACGTTTCAGTCTAAGTGATGGCTGCAGCCAATCACAGGCTGCAGGGTCACATGGACTGCCGCGTCATCCAGGGAGGTCGGGCTGGATGCCGAAAGAGGGACGCGTCACCAAGACAACGGCTGGGTAAGTATGAAATTCTTTTACTTTCACTAGGGAAAGTGCTGTTCCTTCTCTCTATCCTGCACTGATAGAGAGAAGGGAAGTACTTCACCTCAATACGCAACGGCTAGTCCGCATCAATTTAATGCCCATTTTGGGCAGAGCCGCAATAGAATCTGCAACGCAGATTCTGTGCGGCATTGATGCGGACAGTAGCGGAAGAATTCCGCCACGTCTGGGCATGCCCTTATACTAACACATTAAGAATACTGAAGTGTTTAGACAGTGAATAGACATTCCACGGGATGTCTATTCACAATCTCTGCACTTCGTTACTCTGTCTGTGGTAGTTACAGCAGAGGACGCGTAATCTCGTTGTAACCTGTCATTTACCGAGATCACGCTTCCTCTGCTGTAACTATGTCAGGGATCATTACCATGTATATTGTTTGAAAAATATTATCCTCATACATATGTATATACATTTCAGTTCTTTGTGTAATATACTGATATATAATAAGTTCTTTGTTCATGTCGGACACACCTATGGAAGACACCGCCCCCTGGAATGCAAGAAGAGTGAGTCTGAGAAGTTACAGCTGAGAAACCGGTGGGGGGCTTGGGCACTCCCACATCTCTCTGGAGGCATGTGTCTTTTTCTGTGTTTCTTTGTTCTGAATAAAAAGTTTTTCAGTCTTCCTCCTAGCTGAGGGAGGGAATGTCTACCAACATTACTCTGTGTGGTGTACTTCTTTCCAGGCATGCCTTCAGCTTTCAATTTACATAGGTGGTTATTTGGTGTGAAATACGGACCTGACATTTGGCGCCCGAACGTGGGGCCTCACTCGAGGAAATATCAAAATCCGGACAATCGACAATCACAGGGTGAAACAGAGGACTCAAAGTTGCCCACTGAAGGAATTTGATCACCTCCGCAATAACACGGTAAGCGAATTGATTTTATAAATCTTTGTCTTATCTGTGTTAGTGGACAGTCTTGTGGCGATCTGTAGAACCCTTTTGTTGATTTCCTGGATTAGACAGAGTAACGAAGTGCAGAGATTGTGAATAGACATCCCGTCTAAACACTTCAGTATTGTTAATGTGTTAGTATAAAAGGATCCCTATGCGCTGCCTAAATGAATGGAGAGGAGTGCATGACGCTGATTGGTCAGCGTCATACACTCCTCTGTACAACGCCCACTTGGTCTACAGTAAAAACACGCCCACTTGGGCATTAAGCAACTCATTAGCGTAAATCTAAAATCGCTAATAAAGTGGTCAAAACAGATCGTTTTTTTTAAATAAAAAGCATTACTGTCACCTACATTATAGCGCACATCTCCTTATGTATGAGATAGGGCACTTATAATGTGGTGACAGAGCCTCTTTAAAACAGTTTCAATCAAAATATGTTTCCTGAAATCTTCCTGGTGATCCCTTCCTTTTGGGCCCTGCTTTGTGTCCAGGCAGCGCATTAGGGCCACAATGGGGGTATTTTTGAACACAGGAGAAACAGGGTGATACATTTTGGGGTGTGTTTCTTCATTCTCCTGTTCGCTTTACAAAGAAATCAGTCTTCAAAGTGATACTTTTGTGAAAAAAGTGACTTTTTTTTTCATCTGATATGCATTAAATTTAGCAAAAAACTGTGTGCTCAAAATACTCACTAATTTGTTTGTTTGCGTGTCACATAATAATATTGATACTGACTGTCACATACTTGTAGTCTTGTAGCGTACCATTGTGAAGTTTAAGTTTGCTTTATTATTATTATTATTATTATTATTATTATTATCTATTTTGTATCTTCAATCATTTAGTACTTCTACTACTTATTTAGCTTAGAAAAATGGTTTAAAATTGGGGGGATTTACCAGAGGTTTAAACTGATAGGCACTTATGAATGAGACAATATTTCCCATATCTAGAAGATATACAGTGAAGGAAATAAGTATTTGATCCCTTGCTGATTTTGTAAGTTTGCCCACTGTCAAAGACATGAACAGTCTAGAATTTTTAGGCTAGGTTAATTTTACCAGTGAGAGATAGATTATATAAAAACAAAAAACAGAAAATCACATAGTCAAAATTAAATACATTTATTTGCATTGTGCACAGGGAAATAAGTATTTGATCCCCTACCAACCATTAAGAGTTCAGCCTCCTCCAGACCAGTTACACGCTCCAAATCAACTTGGTGCCTGCATTAAAGACAGCTGTCTTAAATGGTCACCTGTATAAAAGACTCCTGTCCACAGACTCAATTAATCAGTCTGACTCTAACCTCTACAACATGGGCAAGACCAAAGAGCTTTCTTAGGATGTCAGGGACAAGATCATAGACCTGCACAAGGCTGGAATGGGCTACAAAACCATAAGTAAGACGCTGGGTGAGAAGGAGACAACTGTTGGTGCAATAGTAAGAAAATGGAAGACATACAAAATGACTGTCAATCGACATTGATCTGGGGCTCCATGCAAAATCTCACCTCGTGGGGTATCCTTGATCCTGAGGAAGGTGAGAGCTCAGCCGAAAACTACACGGGGGAAACTTGTTAATGATCTCAAGGCAGCTGGGACCACAGTCACCAAGAAAACCATTGGTTAACACATTACGCCGTAAGGGATTAAAATCCTGCAGTGCCCGCAAGGTCCCCCTGCTCAAGAAGGCACATGTACAGGCCCGTCTGAAGTTTGCAAATGAACATCTGGATGATTCTGAGAGTGATTGGGAGAAGGTGCTGTGGTCAGATGAGACTAAAATTGAGCTCTTTGGCATTAACTCAACTCGCCGTGTTTGGAGGAAGATAAATGCTGCCTATGACCCAAAGAACACCGTCCCCACTGTCGAGCATGGAGGTGGAAACATTATGTTTTGGGGGTGTTTCTCTGCTAAGGGCACAGGACTACTTCACCGCATCAATGGGAGAATGGATGGAGCCATGTACCATCAAATCCTGAGTGACAACCTCCTTCCATCCACCACGATATTAAAAATGGCTCGTGGCTGGGTCTTCCAGCACGACAATGACCCGAAACATAGAGCCAAGGCAACAAAGGAGTGGCTCAAAAAGAAGCACATTAAGGTCATGGAGTGGCCTAGCCAGTCTTCAGACCTTAATCCCATCGAAAACTTATGGAGGGAGCTGAAGATCCGAGTTGCCAAGCGACAGCCTCGAAATCTTAATGATTTACAGATGATCTGCAAAGAGGAGTGGGCCAAAATTCCATCTAACATGTGTGCAAACCTCATCATTGTTACGTCCATGGCCGGGGATCGCCGTTCTAACTCACCCCCTGACGATCCCGGCCATGGACACCTCTCTGCTCGGCGTCCTCCTCCCTCTTGCAGTCGCCGGCACTGTATTCCGGGTCCTCGCGCCGTTCCCCGCAGGGTGCGCGCGCCCGCGCGTGCACGGCCTTAAAGGGCCAGTACGCGTCCAGCTGCCAGTAATCAGTTATTAGCCCAAATGGCTGCTGGACTATAAAAAGGAGCTCTGCCCACTGGTTCCTTGCCTGAGCGTTGTTGTATACCCTAGTCTGTCTTGCTAAAGGTCTCCCAGTGTTTTCCAGTTCCCAGTGTTGCCCGTTCCTGCTGCCTGTACCCTGTATCCCGTACTATCGTTACCAGCTGTGAAAGCCAAGTCGTGTCTTCCGCTGCATCCGCGGCATCACCTGCTGTGAAAGCCAAGTCGTGCCTTCCGCCGCATCCGCGGCATCACCTGCTGTGAAAGCCAAGTCGTGCGTTCCGCCGCATCCGCGGCATCACCTGCTGTGAAAGCCAAGTCGTGATCCTGCCACTATCTACTATTGCCTCAGGTACCCGTTTTGAACTATAGACATTGTTTTGTACCTAGTTGGCCAGCTGCTACCCCGCTATGCGGTACGGTCCAGTGGGTCCACACCCCGCGTCATGACAATCATCAACTACAAAAAAATGTCTGACTGCTGTGCTTTCCAACAAGGGTTTTTCCACCAAGTATTAAGTCTTGTTTGCCAAAGGGATCAAATACTTATTTCTCTGTGCACAATGCAAATAAATATATATAATTTTGACTGTGTGATTTTCTTTTTTTGTTTTTTTATATAATCTATCTCTCACTGGTAAAATTAACCTAGCCTAAAAATTCTAGACTGTTCATGTCTTTGACAGTGGGCAAACTTACAAAATCAGCAAGGGATCAAATACTTATTTCCTTTACTGTAGTTGGAAAATACTTCACAGAGATTTTATTTAATTTGCTTTTGCGTAAACAAAGACTAAATTATAAATAATATGTTTAATTAAAACATTTTTAAAAGAAGAAAACTACTTCTTGAGAGAATTATATTGTGACTATTATTAGTAATATTATTAGCTTCTGATTAATTATAATAATAATAATAATAATAATAATATTAATAATAATAATAATAATAATATATATTTTAGAAATGTATAAATAATTATATTTTTACAACTCATGATCCGAGTGCCCGTTTTGATGTCCGCATGATTTCCGTATGGTGTTCATTCCGCATCCGTTCCGTTTCTCGGTATTTTGCATCCGTGTGCCTTCCGTATTTCACGGACCGCAAAAAATAACGGAGAGAGAGAAAATCGGCCCTCCCTGACGTTGCCTGGCAACTGATTCACAAAAAGTGGACCGCACACAGATGCCTTCCGTGTGAGGTCCATATTTTTGATGGACCCAAAGGACTAGAATGGGCGAGATCGATCCGCAAAAATTGACAACAACAGGACCTATTCTATAATCTGCGGAACGGACACATGTATTGGCAAAAAAAAACAAACGGCCCCTTAGAAATTTGTACATGGCCCCATAGAAATGTAGAGTCAGTGTGCTTTCCGTTAAAAAAACGGATCGCTCACTGAAGAATTTCACTGATGTGTGCACGAGTCCTTAAATTTGCCTTTTCCTTGCAGGTAGCTTTGTTTAACCATGGACACAATTACTCCAGTTTTACGTGACTCAAATCTTTACCGATATAAAGAGTTTTGCTTTTTTAAGGAGCTCATGCAACCAGAGTTCATAGACTCACTGCAGGATTTTAAAATAAGGGGAGATGATGTATTCATGATTACATATCCAAAATCAGGTGAGTTGAAAAAAAAAATTGCTGTGTCTGTAATGCCCAAACTAATAATGCGTCCTTGAGGGGTTAAAAGGTCTGAGCTTGCTGAACTATATGCTACACATGGCAGGTCTTAGGGGTTTGCGACCTGTGAAACTGCAGAGTGTGCATTCGCTATCCTTGCTTAAGGAAGCCTCTCAGGGCATTTATGACCAACAGAAATCTACTTATTAATTGTATAGCACTTTTATTAAAGAGAACCTTTCACCTGCCCATACATGTGCAGCTGAGTGCAGCATGTAATGGGCAGGGCTGTACAAACTCTGTCTCACTATAAAAAAAATCCTATCTTTTTGTACAAGCCCTGGGGCACTTTAAAAACATTTCCTGTCCTCCTCCGTTATTTAGATATCGGCACCGTTAAATTTGGTGCCCGATATTTATGTAACCCCTGAACTGACTAGGGGCGGTTAACTGGCAAGGGGGCATGTAACATCGCTGTGACACTATCCAATCAGGTACGGACAGTGTCACGGCAAGAGCTAGAGAGAGGAGAGCGTGTGCTCGCGCACATAGCTCAGAAGCTGCTGCCGAAGGTACTCCCGCCACCATGGAACAGAAGAAGAATAATTCACATTCTTCTTCTCCTCTTCTGTTCCGTGGTTGCGGCAGAGCTGCGTGTTCATGCGCACACACGCTCTCGCTTTCCTCTCTCCAGCTCTTGCTGTGACACTATCCGTAGCTGATTGGACAGCGTCACAACGATGTTACACGCCCCCTTGCCAATTACACGCCCCATTGACAGTTCAGAGAGTTATTTAAATATCGGGTGGCAAATATAACGGCACCGATATCTAAATAACGGAAAAAGATAGGATTTTTTTTTATAGTGAGACAGAGTTTGTACAGCCCTGCCCATTACATGCTGCACTCAGCTGCACATGTATGGGCAGGTGAAAGGTTCTCTTTAAATTACACATGGAGCTGTTATTTGGTGACTGCATGTTAGTATTATTTGAGCACTGTATGGTGGTATTCACTACTTAGTCTAGTGTTTCCCAACCAGGGTTGTTTGGGATCCTCAGGGGTTCATCAGAACAAAGCAATAGCAAGACCTGTATTTTTACAGTAGGGAAGATAAAACAGATTTCATCCTACTTGGCAAAGCAGTCATCATATCTCAGCCAAATTAAAATACTGGGCTAGAATTATTGAATGTTTTACCCGCCACTACATCAAGCTTTTTAGAGGCATGAATAAGAGTATGGGTTCCCTTGAAGTGTATACATTTTTCAGGGGTTCCCTCACAGTAATAAGGTAGGAAATCAATGCCTGTATATTGTTTTTGCAGGGTAGAGTGGTGGTGGCTGCACTGTATAGCATTCTTATCAACAGTCCAATATACAGTCTAGGGAGGGACTACAATGCAGGAAATAAGAACTGGAGGCTTCTGGGTGTATCAATTTAGGGTGGTGCTCAGTAAAAACACAACAACATGTATCCAAATGTTTATCAACTAGAAAACATGTGACTCAGTCACAGTTAAAGGGGTTGTCCGGGCATGGGGCGGTTTTTCATACTGATGACCTACCCACAGGATAGGTCATTAGTATATGATCGGTGGGGGTCTGACACACGGCCCCGTACTTATCAGCTATTCCGGCTGCCTCCGGACACCAGATGTCTGTGGAGGAAGCAGATGGCTCCTGTCACAGTATAGCGGCCATGCTGTATTGCAGTATTGCAGCTCTGCTCCTATTCAATTGAATAGTTGAATAACAGCAGAGTTGCAGTACAGACACCGGCCACTGAATAACATCTGGTGCCCGGAGGCAGCCAGAACAGCTGATCAGTCTGGGTCCGGGTGGCGACATGCAACAAATTTGCGACTTTTTTATCAAATGCAAAATTTGACAAGAATAGTGGGTGTGGTTTTCAGAGACGTAGCTTAGGCCACATTTATTAAAGTAAACAAAGTGAAAATGGCATAGGCATAAGTTTTTCTTCTGATTGTCATAGAGTTTAAAATGCACCAAATATATTAAGAGGCGTGTACCTTTTAATAGATTTGGCACGTATCACTTGAATTGCCTCCTTTACTAGTAGGTGTGGGCCTAAGTGTCTTATTGTTTGTTTTGTAGTCACAAAATGATAAGCTGAGAAGGGATTCCCACTCTTTCTTCGTGAAAAATGTATTCCTTACAGGGTGTCTAATGTCAGTTGAAAATTTTCTAGGCCTGTATTGCCAGACCAAAGTCCTGTATCAGGAAGGTCCGCGAAGAGCAAGCAAGCCAGCCAACATTTGCCCGCTTAAATCGTGTATAAAAACTCATTATGAGACAAACTTTTTTATTTTTTATGCTTTGGCTGTTTTTGCTGAGAATGCCACCATAGTAAAGATTGAGCTTGCAACCAATCTCCTGCTTCATCATGCACACTTCCGTGTGCCGTTGAACGGCCGCTAATGATGGTTCCGTAAACCACGGACCGCACACGGATGGCTTCCGTGTGCAGCCCGTTGTTTCACGAACCAAATCAATGCAAAGGCCGAGACTGTTCGGTCAAAAACGGCAGGAGTAGGACCTGCACTACTTTTGACGGAACGGCCGCACAGTTTCGTTAAAACAACAGAAGTGTGCATGGACCCATTGAAATCAATGTGTCAGGGTGCTATCAGTTAAAAAAAATGGATAGCACCCTGACGAAAAAAACTGAAGTGGGAATCTTTTGAGCGACACACCAGCAAGGGCCACACACCATCTACCCCCTTTTTGGTGTAGTAAGCAGGATGTCCTGGCAGAAGAGAGAAAAGTGTCTCACAGTGGGATGAACTTGGCCAGCCGTCGCTGGTACTAGCCTGATGACCCAGATGTGCTAGAGGAGGTAGTGTATGACAAATCCAGATGGGGTCAAAAGAGCAGTGCCCCAAGAGGGGTAGAAGTTGTACCATACTGGCGAGAGCCTTGGCGACCCTAGGTGGACACAAAAGGGCCCCGGAGAGTAAGTGGTGGTCACCGCCCGAATAGACCGCACAGGAGGAACGCAGTAAAACTGTCTGACTGACTCGGAGTAAGGCCAAAGTAGTAGGTCTGAGCGGCTGTGCAATAGCCATGTCCGTTGGTGGGAAAGGCGCAATCAACCAGGCTAAACCCCCTTTTGATTGATTAGGTCCTCGCAGTCCTGCACGAGATGTATCGCATCAATTAATAGAAATATGTCCGTCAAGATCTGATGACTTAAGACAACCAAACCCCTGAGAGTAGGAAGTAAGAGGCATGGTACTGTAGTAAGGTTTGACAAGCGGAAAGGTTTCAGTTTCGCCTCTGTGAATGACACAGAAGGTGTTTATCGACATCTGGCCCGGCATGCCTGTAAGCCTTGTGAACCTACAGGCTAGTGATGCAAATCAGTTCAGCCTAACCAGTGGACCAAAAAGGACTATAGCCACCTATATCATTAGTCCCCAGTAGCCAATGGCCGGCCGCATACAAAAGATGAAGGCCTGCTTCACTAACGGAGGCACTGTAGGGTGCAGAGGAGGGATGCTGCTGTGTGTAAGAGGAGGAGTATCAGTGACCAAACAGGTTTGATCTTCGGTGCTGGACGTCCTACGGTGAGCTACGGTAAATGCATCATGGTGAACTATTCCTACAATGTGCCAATCTTGTGTCCCTCTAAAGTAAAGAGGGACTTTTATCGTTGACATCCGGCTGGGTTTTCCCTGAAAAGAGGGATTATGTGTCCATTGGTCCAGTTGGCTACTTGGCCTGCTGTAGTTCTGTGTCTGTGCCAGGGACGGCACAGGTTTAACCGGGAGAGGGGTGTAAAATGTGACACATTTGTATTTTTGGCCAGTAATATGTTGTATTTATGTCTTGAGGTAATATAGTTATTTATATTCACCGTGCAATCCGCTTTCTGAGGTTATGTGCCTTTATTTCGCACTAAGTAGCACACCAAGAGAAGAAGTAGTCAATCCGGCCACAGTATACATACTGTTTTATGCTATTTATGTTGAGGTGCTGCTGTGCACTGTAAAGTTCTATTTCTTTATAGAGGTGGTATGATGTTGGCTTGCTGGACATTTAAACTGTTGGCACTGGGATGTCATTATAGTTGCATTTGTCGCGCCATAACATGGTGATGAAGTGCAGCAAGGCTATGCCGCATTTTAAACTGGGGTAGTGCCTAATGTATAAAACGTGCGGTGTATGGTGAGTTAGAGAGCTGTGACTAATTGCTGTGGGCCAAAATTGCATCCTGGGGTGAGTTGCAGGTGATGGGCAGGAGCCTCCTAGTGATAATGTGTGGGAGTTAAGTGACCAGTGTTGTGTTTTTTTTCTGCAGCAGGTGCATGTATTTCTGAGAGTTCCATTCAGATAAATGGAACATAAATTTCTGCAACAAAATCTGCTGAATGGAGCGGAAGTGCGGATGCGCATGTAACTGGAATACCCCTTAACGAGGTATTTGACAGCCGCTCCTACATGGTGCCAGCGCAGTTGTTGGCCACATTGCGACCTTGTCAGGGCGGCTCCGTGTGGCCTTACCCTTAGGCTGGGTTCCAACGTAGCATAAACGTTGTGGATTTTCTGCAATGCAGTAGCAGCAAAGTGAATGAGATTTAGCAAATCTTAGTCATACGCTGGGAAAAATAAATGCAGAAAAGTTGTGCAGAAAGTGTGCAGCCACATACACAAGTGTCCTGATAATGAATACACATGAAATCCAGCCTGGACGTCACGTGTATTCAGAATCCTGACACTTCTGAATCTTTTCTGTGAGATTACAGCAAGCCACGCGTAATCTCGCAAGATTACGAGGTAAACGAGATTTCGTTTCCCTTGCTGGAAATCTCACAGAAAAGATTCAGAAGTGTCAGGATTCTGAATACACATGACGTCCAGTATGTGGCTGCACATCGTTCTGGTAAGAACACTATGTGCTGTGTAAATGAATGGAGAGGAGTGCATGATGCTGACTGGTCACTGATTGGTCAGCGTCATACACGTAAACACGCCCAGTTAAAAACACAGTACACGCCCAGTTGGACATACGAAAAAAACACGCCCAGTTGTCCATTTCAAAGCTCATTTGCATATATATAAAATAGCTCATAACTTGGCCAAAAATGAACATTTTTAAAAAAAAAAAAACTTTACTGTTATCTACATTGCAGCGCCGATCACATGCAATAGGAGTTAGGGATTTGAGAATCTGGTGACAGAGCCTCTTTAAAAAACAAAACCGCAGGTCAATTTATGAGCGTTTTTCTGCATATTTTTTACGCAACGTGTGGATGAGATTTGTGCAAATCTCATCCACTCTGCTGCTTTATGCTGCGGATTTTCCGGAATTAAATGTGTTGCGCAAAATACGCAGTATTTATTATACGTGTGGACATACCCTTATAGGTCTGCTCTCTTGGATCTAATTATTATACTGCACTGTGAGAACAAGACCTTAAAGTGAATCTCCAATTTAGCAGTTTAAGGCCATCCTAAACCTGCGCTCGTTTGCTCCTGTCACATGGAGCTATGTATGGGGACGAGTGCTTGTTACTCCGATCGCTCGTCCCCATACATTATTATCATCATGTTAGCAGCGCGTCTCCCTGTTTACACAAGGAGATGTGCTGCTGACAAAGATAATATTTCACTTTTTTAAAACGATACGATCAGCAGAGTGTTTGCTCGTTCATCTGCTGATCGCTGCCCTGTTTACACAGGGCAATTATCGGCAATGAGCATTCTATGAACGCTTGCCTGCTCGATAATTGCCCAGTGTAAAAGGGCCTTTACTGCATACTGTTTATAATTTGAAATGACTAAATTTATAGTACATATTAGAGATAAGATGACATGAATAGAGAAAATTTGCTTTACAGGATTTTGCTCCTGATTACATAAATATACAGAGGCGCTGCGGGTGTACAAAGTGCAGAGTTCACAGAAGTGTACATAGTTGCAACATACAGACAATGCTCTTTATAATGTAAGGCATTTATAAGTGGTTTACAGGCCTGTCTTCCTGAATGGCACACTGTTAAGCTTGCCATGAAAAAGTTCAGGATTTAAGAGCTAATTAAATAAAATATATTAATAATCTATGATGATCAGAATTTAAATGACAAGCTGGCACTATTTATAAAGGCTTTAGTGATAAAATATGTTCCTTCCCCCGCCATCCTACCTCCTATGTATAAATGAGCGATTTCCATCACTGCAGAGGAAAATGCTCATTGACAATTACAGGCTTCTGTCACACAGCTATTTCTGTGTGACAGGCACCGTTCAGTAACCAATGAACACTTTCCCTTAATATCGGGGAAAGTGTGCACTGGTTAATGCAGGCTCCATCCACCCAGGTATAACCTGTAACTTTGTGACAGGAGCCTGTAACAATCAATGAGCCCTTTCCTCTGCAGTGAAGAAAAGCGTTAATAGATTACTGAGCAGCGTGGTGGCAGTCGCTCCCAGTTATCGCCACACAAAGGCACATTTTAAGCACAGTCAGATAATCAATGTTTCTGTCCAGCAGGATGGGGCCACAAATAGTGGCAGTACAGGCTACGGGTTGTGCACCCCTAGTATACAGTTTCTATGCAGACCTGTGTGCCTCCATGGTTACAGACTACATGTCCTGCAGACATGTGTTACCAGGAGCATAACTAGGAAAGACTGGGCCCCATATCAAAGTCTTGACCGGGCCCCTCCCCCCGGGTGCTACAAACAGCCCCCCTTATAGATATTGCCCCTGTAGAATGTGCCATTCGACCCCCTTGTTGACAGTGCTCTATATCCCCGACTATAGACAGTGTCACACCCCATTTGTAGGTAATGCCGCCACCTCCTCCTTGTAGATAGTGCCATACAGCGCCCCTGTAGATATCACCATAAAGCACCCACTGTATATAGCGCTATACAGCTCCCACTGTATATAGTACCACACAGCCCTCCTCCATTGTATATAGTGCCACACAGCCCCCACTTAGTAGATAGTGCAGCACAGCCCCCCTTAGTAGATTAGATAGTGCAGCACAGCCCCCCCTTAGTAGATAGTGCCACACACAGACCCATGTAGATTGTGCCACACTCAGCCCACTGTAGATAGAGCCACAAACCTCCCCCTTGTAAATAGTGCCATACAGTTCCCCCATGTGTATAGTGCCACACAGCTCCCCCTTGCGTATAGTGCCACACAGCTCTCACTTGTATATAGTGCCACACTGACCCCCCTTGTGTATAGTGCCACACAGCCCCCCCTTGTGTATAGTGCCACAAGGCGCATCCGAGAAAGTTGTATCAGCCAGTGAGATGTTAATCAAACATGGAAAGGTGGGTTTGGAGGCAGGATTATGTGACTCTTCAGGATAGCTGCACCGCCCCATGACCCTTTAATGAGTAATTAGCATATAGTGTGCGCCATTTTAAAAGCGGATTTTAAAGATTTTGCTGTATCTGAAAAAAACATACAAGGGAATGTTTGTAAATATTGTCTGGTCATGTATTACCGCATGGTGACGACTCAAGTTGTAAAAACTACCAGACAGGTTTCCATGAAATAAACAATGAATTGAGAACAATTCCATCTGCTGTGCAATTTTGTTATTATAAATATATCCTATATAAGTACAGATCCATAACCAAGCTCTGACATATATACAGCACCAGAACCAAGCTCAGTACATAAATACAGCACTAGAACCAAGATCTGATATATATATATATATATATATATATACACAGCACCAGAACAAACTCATACATATATACAGCACCAGAACAAAGCTCAGTACATAAATACAGCACCAGAACAAAGCTCAGTACATATATACAGCACCAGAACAAAGCTGAGTACATATATACAGCACTAGAACAAAGCTCAGTGCATAAATATAGCACCAAAACCCACCTCAGTACATAAATACATCACTAGAACCAAGCTGTAAAGGATCTGCCAGGCACTGCTTCAGGGTTAACTCCCAGAATTAATCAGTCAACACCTGAGTGTACATCCCTGAGACAGACACCAGCTTCCTCCACTCAGGCTGGCAGGCTTAGGAGTGGGAGAGCCTATCGCAACCTGGCCAGACTCAGCTAGCTCCCGCCCTCGGTCTATTTAAGCCTGCTCTTCCTGTCCATCTGTGCTTGTGAATTCTTTCCTTGAGGTTTCCTGGCCCAGCTACAGCTCCTGCTACTTTTTGATCCTGCTCCATACAGACCCCGGCTTACCGACTACTCTTCTGCTTTTCGCTTTGTACCTCGCACTCTCCTGGCTTGACTCGGCTCGTTCACTACTCTGTTGCTCACGGTGTTTCCGCGAGCAACTGCCCATTTCCCTTGCTTGTATTCCCTTGTTTGTTTGTCGTGTTTGTCATGCACTTACTGAGCGCAGGGACCGCCGCCCAGTTGTACCCCGTCGTCTAGGGCGGGTCGTTGCAAGTAGGCAGGGACAGAGTGGCGGGTAGATTAGGGCTCACTTGTCCGTTTCCCTACCCCCCCCCACCATTACAAATTCACAAGCCCTATACCTAGTCTACCCTGGTCCCTGACACCATTATGGAACCCCGTGAAACCCTGGCTCAGCAAATGCAGGGTCTCTCCCTACAGGTCCAGGCCCTGGCTCAGAGGGTCAACCAGCCTGATGCTACCTTGGTAGTTCCCCTCACCGCACCCCTTGAACCCCACCTCAAGTTGCCCGACCGGTTCTCAGGTGACCGGAGGGCTTTTCTCTCCTTTCGGGAGAGTTGTAAGCTTTACTTTCGCTTAAAGCCTCACTCCTCAGGTTCTGAGAGCCAGCGGGTGGGTATAATTATGTCCCGGCTCCAGGAAGGGCCCCAAGAGTGGGCCTTCTCCTTGGCTCCTGGCGCCCCTGAACTTTCCTCCGTTGATTGTTTCTTTTCTGCCCTCGGACTTATTTATGACGAGACTGACAGAACTGCCTTTGCCGAGAGTCAGCTGGTGACCTTACGTCAGGGTAAGAGACCTGTTGAGGAGTATTGCTCTGACTTTCGGAAGTGGTGCGTAGCTTCTCGGTGGAATGACCCTGCCTTAAGGTGCCAGTTTAGGTTGGGTCTGTCGAACGCCCTGAAAGACCTGCTAGTTAGTTATCCCTCTTCTGACTCCTTAGACCAGGTTATGGCTTTAGTGGTACGACTTGACCGACGTCTCAGGGAACGACAACGTGAACGTTTATGTGTTTTTTCCTCCGACTCCCCCATGATGCCTCCCGAAGTCCCGTTGCTTCGTTTCTCCCCTAAAGACTCAGAAATACCTATGCAACTCGGGGCCTCCGTGTCCCCTCAACAACGTAGAGAATTCCGCAGGAAGAATGGTCTCTGCTTCTACTGTGGGGATGTCAAGCATCAAGTAAACAACTGTCCCAAGCGTAAGAATGATGCCAGAGAGCTCCCGCGTCTAAGTGATCATCGGGGAGGTCACTTGGGCGCACAGGTATTTCCCGTAAATATGAAACGTACTAAGATATTGCTTCCCTTTCAGGTCTCTTTTGGTGGTAGGTCTGCTACCGGCAGTGCCTTCGTGGATTCAGGGTCCTCTACTAATATCATGTCTGTGGAATTTGCTATGTCTCTCGCTATGCCTCTGATTGATTTGCCTAAACCTGTTCCGGTAGTGGGTATCGACTCCACTCCTCTTGCTAATGGTTATTTTACACAGCATACCCCTGTTTTTGAACTCCTTGTTGGCTCCATGCATTTGGAGCAATGCTCTGTACTATTGATGCAGGGATTATCGTACGATTTGGTTCTAGGTCTTCCCTGGTTGCAGTTGCATAATCCTACGTTTGACTGGAATACTGGGGAGCTAACCAAATGGGGTAATGAATGTTGTACGTCATGTTTTTCTGTTAATTCTATTTCTCCCCCTAAGGAGGTGAATACGCTACCCGAGTTTGTTCAGGACTTCGCTGATGTTTTCTCTAAAGAGGCCTCCGAAGTATTACCGCCTCATAGAGAATACGATTGCGCTATCGAATTGGTACCAGGAGCTAAGCTTCCTAAGGGTAGGATATTTAACCTTTCTTGTCCCGAACGTGAAGCCATGAGGGAGTATATCCAGGAATCCCTGGCCAAGGGTTACATTCGTCCCTCTTCTTCTCCGGTAGGTGCTGGCTTCTTCTTCGTAGGGAAGAAGGATGGGGGTCTTAGGCCATGCATTGACTACCGTGGCCTGAATAAGGTCACGGTAAGGAACCAGTATCCCCTTCCTTTGATTCCTGATCTCTTTAATCAGGTTCAGGGGGCCCAATGGTTCTCTAAATTGGATCTACGGGGGGCGTATAACCTTATTCGCATCAAAGAGGGGGATGAGTGGAAGACTGCGTTTAACACGCCCGAAGGCCATTTCGAATACCTCGTCATGCCCTTTGGGTTGTGCAATGCCCCTGCGGTCTTCCAGAACTTCATAAATGAGATTTTGAGAAATTACCTGGGGATATTTCTTGTAGTGTACCTTGATGACATATTGGTGTTTTCCAGGGACTGGTCCTCCCACATAGAGCATGTCAGGAAAGTGCTCCAGGTCCTTCGAGAAAACAAACTGTTTGCCAAAATCGAAAAATGTGTATTTGGGGTACAGGAGATACCATTTTTAGGTCAAATCCTCACTCCTCATGAATTCCGCATGGACCCTGCCAAGGTTCAGGCTGTGGCTGAATGGGTCCAACCTGCCTCCCTGAAAGCGCTACAGTGTTTTTTGGGGTTCGCTAACTATTACAGGAGATTTATTGCTAACTTCTCGGTCGTCGCTAAGCCTCTTACGGACCTCACTCGCAAGGGTGCTGATGTCCTCCATTGGCCCCCTGAGGCCGTCCAGGCTTTTGAGACCCTCAAGAAGTGCTTTATCTCGGCCCCCGTGCTGGTTCAGCCCAACCAAAGGGAGCCATTTATTGTGGAGGTTGACGCGTCCGAGGTGGGAGTGGGGGCCGTCTTGTCCCAGGGTACCAGCTCCCTCACCCATCTCCGCCCCTGTGCTTACTTTTCTAGGAAGTTTTCGCCCACGGAGTGTAACTATGATATTGGCAACCGCGAACTTTTAGCCATTAAATGGGCATTTGAAGAGTGGCGCCACTTCCTGGAGGGGGCTAGGCACCAGGTAACGGTCCTTACCGACCACAAGAATCTGGTTTTCCTAGAATCTGCCCGGAGGCTAAACCCGAGACAAGCTCGATGGGCGTTGTTTTTTACCAGATTCAATTTTTTGGTTACCTATAGGGCCGGGTCTAAAAATATTAAGGCGGATGCACTGTCGCGTAGCTTCATGGCCAGCCCTCCTTCGGAGGAAGATCCTGTTTGTATTTTGCCTCCAGGTATAGTCATTTCCTCTATCGAGTCCGATTTAGTCTCTGAAATTGCTGCTGATCAAGGTTCAGCTCCTGGGAACCTTCCTGAGAACAAGCTGTTTGTTCCCCTGCAATTCCGGCTAAGGGTACTTAGGGAAAATCACGACTCCGCACTATCTGGCCATCCAGGCATCCTGGGTACCAAACACCTCATTACCAGAAATTATTGGTGGCCTGGTTTGCCTAAAGACGTTAAGGCCTACGTCGCCGCCTGTGAGGTTTGTGCCAGGTCCAAGACTCCCAGGTCCCGACCAGCGGGCTTACTGCGTTCGTTGCCCATTCCCCAGAGACCTTGGACACATATCTCCATGGATTTTATCACCGATTTGCCTCCATCCCAAGGCAAGTCGGTGGTGTGGGTGGTGGTAGACCGCTTCAGTAAAATGTGCCACTTTGTGCCCCTCAAGAAACTACCCAACGCCAAGACGTTGGCTACCTTGTTTATCAAACACATCCTGCGTCTCCATGGGGTCCCCGTCAATATTGTTTCTGACAGAGGGGTACAATTTGTTTCATTGTTTTGGAGAGCCTTCTGTAATAAGTTGGGGATTGATCTGTCCTTCTCCTCTGCCTTCCATCCTGAAACCAATGGCCAAACGGAGAGGACTAATCAGTCTCTAGAACAATACTTAAGATGTTTTGTCTCTGACTGTCAATTTGATTGGGTTTCTTTCATTCCCCTCGCCGAATTTTCCCTTAATAACCGGGTCAGTAACTCGTCAGGGGTCTCTCCCTTTTTCTGTAATTTTGGGTTTAATCCACGGTTCTCCTCCGTTTCACCTGGTTGTTCCAACAATCCCGAGGTGGAGGTCGTTCATCGGGATCTGTGCACAGTCTGGGCCCAGGTTCAGAAGAACCTAGAGGCGTCCCAGAGCATACAGAAGGCTCAGGCCGATAGAAGACGTTCTGCTAACCCCCTGTTTGTGGTCGGGGATCTGGTGTGGTTGTCATCCAGGAACTTGCGTCTCAAGGTTCCGTCCAAAAAGTTTGCTCCCCGGTTTATTGGGCCGTATAAGGTCATTGAGGTCCTCAGTCCTGTCTCTTTCCGGCTGGAGTTACCCCCGTCTTTTCGTATACACAACGTGTTTCATGCCTCCCTCCTGAAACGCTGCTCCCCGTCCTTGGCCCCCTCGAGGAAACCTCCTGTTCCCGTCCTCACCCCTGAGGGGGTGGAATTTGAGGTGGCCAGGATCGTGGACAGCAAGATGGTCCAAGGCTCCCTCCAGTACCTGGTCCATTGGAGAGGATACGGGCCCGAGGAGAGGACTTGGGTACCCGCCCGGGATGTTCACGCTGGGGTATTGGTCAGGAGGTTCCACCTGCGTTTCCCCAGTAAGCCAGGTCCACTTAGAAAGGGTCCGGTGGCCCCTCATAAAAGGGGGGGTACTGTAAAGGATCTGCCAGGCACTGCTTCAGGGTTAACTCCCAGAATTAATCAGTCAACACCTGAGTGTACATCCCTGAGACAGACACCAGCTTCCTCCACTCAGGCTGGCAGGCTTAGGAGTGGGAGAGCCTATCGCAACCTGGCCAGACTCAGCTAGCTCCCGCCCTCGGTCTATTTAAGCCTGCTCTTCCTGTCCATCTGTGCTTGTGAATTCTTTCCTTGAGGTTTCCTGGCCCAGCTACAGCTCCTGCTACTTTTTGATCCTGCTCCATACAGACCCCGGCTTACCGACTACTCTTCTGCTTTTCGCTTTGTACCTCGCACTCTCCTGGCTTGACTCGGCTCGTTCACTACTCTGTTGCTCACGGTGTTTCCGCGAGCAACTGCCCATTTCCCTTGCTTGTATTCCCTTGTTTGTTTGTCGTGTTTGTCATGCACTTACTGAGCGCAGGGACCGCCGCCCAGTTGTACCCCGTCGTCTAGGGCGGGTCGTTGCAAGTAGGCAGGGACAGAGTGGCGGGTAGATTAGGGCTCACTTGTCCGTTTCCCTACCCCCCCCCACCATTACACAAGCTCAGTACATATATACAATACCAGAACAAAGCTCAGTACATATATGCATCCCCAGAACAAAGCTCAGTACATACATACAGCATCAGAACCAAGCTCAGTACATATATACAGCACCACAACCAAGCTCAGTACATAAATACATCCCCAGAACCAAGCTAATTATATATATACAGCACCAAAACCAATCTCATACGTATATACAGCACCAGAACAAACCTCAGTACTTAAATACAGCATCAGAACTAAGATCAGTACATATATACAACACAAGAACCAAGCTCAGTACATATATACAACACCAGAAAAAATACAGCTCAATTTAGTGCAACCCCTGCCATATATGTTTGTACGGCGTAAAACTACAGCTCCCAGCATGGCCCGAACTATTGTAAGGATATGCTGGGAGATGCTGTTTCACAAAACAATCATACCACCCATCATCTCGCTGCAGATCCTACAGTGACTACAGTACTGATTAGGGGAAGAATAAACATTTATATTAAGTTACTAGTTCTTTTCTTCTCCCTCTGGTCCAGACATCTATGATGAATTTCTCCCGGCTATAACCCATTTCTGTAGTATTCCGCTCAGATGTCTTCAGCTTCTCACTTTTGAAACATTTCTGCACCTATAAACGAAGTTACAATTCTCAACACCTCTAAATATAATAAAGCGCCATACACTGCACCTCTAATTATTATAGCGTCATACACTGTGTCCCTGATTATAATACTACCATACACTGTGTCACACACACACACACACACACACACACACACACACACACACACACACACACCGTGCCCCCTGTAGATAGTGCCCCCATAGCCCCCTGTAGATAGTGACCACCATAGAGCCTCAGTAGATAGTGCCCTACATAAAAGCCCCTGTAGATAGTGTCCCGCATACAGCCCTCTGTAAATAGTGCCCACATATGGACTCCAGAGCTGCAAGGCAATAGTGCTAACCACTGAGCAACCGTGTTGCCCTGCATATAGCTTCACCTATAGATAGTGCTCCACGTATAGCCCAACTCTGTAGATAGTGTCTCACATATAGCTCCCCCTGTATATAGTTTCCCACATATAGCCCACCCCTGTAGCTACTGCCCTACATATAGCCCCCCTGTAGCTAGTGCCCCACTGGTAACCCACCCCTGTATATAGTGTCCCACGCCTATAGAAAGTGTCCTAAAAATAGCTCCCCTATAGATAGTGCTCTACATATAGCCCACCCCTGTATATAGTGTCTCACATATAGCTACCCCTGTATATAGTGCCCCACATATAGACCCCCCTGTAGATAGTGCCCCACATCCCCACATATAGACCCCCCTGTAGATAGTGGCCGACATCCCCACATATAGACCCCCCTGTAGATAGTGACCCACATCCCAACATATAGACCCCCCTGTATATAGTGGCCCACATCCCCACATATAGATACCCTGTAGATAGTGGCCCACATCCCCACATATAGACCCCCCTGTATATAGTGGCCCACATATAGACCCCCCTGTATATAGTGGCACACTTCCCCACATATAGACCCCCCCCTGTATGTAGTGGACCACATCCCCACATATAGACCCCCTGTAGATAGTGCCCCACAACCCCACATATAGACCCCCCCCTGTAGATAGTGGCCTACATCTCCACATATAGACCCCCCTGTATATAGTGCCCCACATCCCCACATATAGATCCCCCTGTGGATAGTGCCCCACATCCCCACATATAGACCCCCTGTATACAGTGGCCCACATCCCCACATATAGACGACCCCCCCCTGTAGATAATGCCACTCGCAGTTTTATTAGATAAAAAACAAAAACTTTACATGCTCACAGGATCCCGTTCCCACGCCGTCCAATGGCAATGCAGATCAGCTCTCTTCTGAGCAGGTCTGCTGGAGCTGAAAGACACGTCGTTCAAAGGGGCTAATTGGCAGGGCAGAATTACTTGCTACGTCAATCAGCGCCTTTCAAGCACAGAATCTACGTGATGACGTCATCGCGCCGCTAGCGTCGTTGAAAGGCGCTGATTGGCGGGGCAAGTCATTTTGCCCCGCCAATCAGCGTCATTGTAAGGCGCTGAATAGTCGGGTCATTCAGCACTAATGCATGTATAATGCTAATGCATGTATTTGTACCTGCGTGCTATAGACGCAGGTATAATTACTACAAGACAGGTTGGCTGTCGCTAGCACCTGGGCCCCTTCCGGTGCTAGTGACGCCTACGGGCACACAATCAGACTTCTCTCGACAACGCCCACTTGGTCAAAAAGTAAAACACGCCCAGTTGGGCATTAAGAAACTCATTAGCATAAAGCTAAAATAGGTCGTAACTCCGTAAAAAAATATTGTTTTTCTAAATAAAAAAACACTGCTGTAATCGACATTACAGCGCCGATCACATTATGTACAATATAGGCCACTTATAATGTGGTGACAGAGCCTCTTTAACAAGTAGTAAAACAATTGGCAATGTTGTCACATGTCCTTCGGTCCACTTTAATTGTACATGAATGATAAGCTCTATTTGTGTTGTTATTAACAGGAACTATTTGGACACAACATATTTTAAGTTTAATATATAGTGAAGGGTACAGAAACGGAACAGAACATATAGAAACGTCTGAAAGAGTGCCATGGCTTGAATTCCAGTCTCTGAATAAGGATGCAAATTATGACCCTAACAATCGACCCTCTCCTCGTTTGTTTGCATCCCATTTGTCATATAAGTTTGTACCACAGGATCTGAAAAACAGAAAGGCAAAGGTAAGAGCATCTGATGACAGACAGACAGATAGACAGACAGACCGACCGACCAGACAAACAGATAGACAGATAGATGCAAATACGCGCAGAAGTTAACAATGATTTAAAGGGGTTTCCCCATCAGAGACATTTATGACATATCCACAGGATATGTCATAAATGTTAGATAGATGTGGGTACCACCTAAACCCCTTTCTACCTCTCTGTGTTGTGGTTGAAGCGTGTGATTTCCAACCATGAATTACGGAAACAGCGTAGCTCGCTGAAGGCAGTGAGGTGGCAGGTTACGGAATCAGCGTAACATGCGAGCTACGCTGTTTCGGTAACAACCATTCAGTTCTATGGGACTTACTGAAACAGCGTAGCTCAGCAAGCTTCGCAATTTCCATAATTAATGGTTGGAAATCACACGATTCAGCCACAACACAGAGAGGTAGAACAGGGTTTAAGGGGCCCTATTCTAGAGCTAGGTGCGGGTCCCAGAAGTGGGAACCGCATCTATCTGACATTTATGACATATCCTGTGAATATCAGAAAAAGCGTGGTTGAACAGCAGCACACGTCTCCCAAATTTGAGAGCTCCGATTCCGGCAGTTTAACCAATTAGATGCCGCTGTCAATAGCGACAGCGACATCTAATGTGTTTTACAGAGGGAGGGTGCTCCCTCTGTCACCTCATCGGCACTCCCGCAAAGAAATCGTCGGGTTTCCATGGCAGCCGGGGGCCTAACAAAGGCCCCCAGGTCTGCCTTCAGCAAATGCATATTAGGCCGTGACAGAGGCATGGCCTAATAGATTGCCTGTCAGTTTTACACTGAGGGTATGTGCACATGAGAACTGACTTTTACCTCTGAAAAGACAGACTGTTTTCAGGAGAAAACAGCTGCGTCGTTTCAGACGTAAAAGCTCCTCCTCGCATTTTGCGAGGTGTCTTTGACGCCCGTAATCTTGAGCTGTTCTTCATTGACTTCAATTAAAAACGGCCCAAATTACGTTTCAAAGAAGTGTCCTGCACTTCTTTGATGAGGCAGTCATTTTACGCGTCGTCGCTTGACAACGGTCAAACGACGATGCGTAAATGACAGGTCGTCGACACAGTACATTCAAATGAATAGGCATATGTTTGCAGACGTATTGGAGACAAATTTTCAGGCGTAAATCGAGGCATAATACGCCTTGTTTACGCCTGAAAATAGGTCGTGTGAACCCAGCCTGACAGGCAATAATGGTTTGGTATACTAAGTATACCAAAGCATTATATATAGGATCAGCAGATTGCATAGTGAAGTCCCCTGGTGGGACAAAAAAAAAAAAGTAAAGCAGCTAAATAAAAAGTGTCTAAACAAATAACACATGCACATATATGGTATCCCCGCGATTGTAATGACTTGAACAATAAAATTAACACATTACCAGCCGGATGAACGGCGTCCAAAAAAAACGCAAAAAAACTACGGCAAAATTCTCCCTTTTCTTCCATTCCCCCCATAATTTTTTTTTAATAAAAGTTAATCTATAAGTCCTATGTACCCCAAAATAGTACTAATGAAAACTACACCTTAGCCTGCAAAAATCAAGCCCACATACGGCCACATTGAAAAATAAAAAAGTTACGGCTCTTGGAATGCGGCGATGCAAAAATAAGTAATTTTTTTCTAAAAGGGTTTTTATTGTGCAAACGTAGGAAAACATATAAAACCTTTACATATTTGGTATCCCCTTAATCGTGCCGACCTATAGAATAAAGTTAACATGTTATTCATGCAGCATAGTAAATGGCGTAAATTTATAACGTGAAAATAAATAGCTGTAATAGCTGCTTATTTTCAATTCTCTCCTAAAATAAAGTTAATAAAAGTTAATCGATATATTATGAGCATCTAAAAATGGTGCAATTACAAAATATAACTCGTCATGCAAAAAACAAGCCCTTATACGGCTATGTTGACGGAATAAAAAAAAGTTCAGACTCTTGGAATGTGACGTTGAAAAAACAAAAAATAATCGTTGGTTATTAACGGGGTTAAGTTATGAATGGCTTTAAAATGTTTGTCTGCTCTAACAAAATATAGCAGAACATTGCAGTAGCTCTTACAGCGTCAGGCACGCTCTGCAGCCTTCCTTTTGACCCTCCCTGGGTGTCCTTTTTTTCCCACAGCACTGTGAATACCCACTTAACATATAAATACACACAAATTACATATGAATACATATTGTTCAATATATTCATCAGTAAATTTTCCCTTCAGTAGGCATCCTTCCGCCAGGGACACCTACAGGTTAATCCTGACCAGTGGTTAGCTCAAGCAGTACCTGAATTTCCCAGTTTTTGAGTAGAAGAAAGCTTTAAAAGGGTATTCCCAATGTAAACATTTATGACATATCCACGGCCGCTAGGCAAATACTTAAAGAATGGCAATGATGTGTTACACTGTAGTGGAGAGTATTGGTGAAATTTGGAGTTCCCAAAGTGTGTCAATGTTCAAGTCCACAGTTGTCTAGTTGGACAAGGAGTTTAGGCTACGTTTACACCTGCGCTGAGGCTTCATTAGCGGGGCAGAACAAGTAAAAATCAGAAGTGTCAGTTCTGTTGCACCATGGACAACCCGGTGGCTGATGGAACCCATTGACTTTAATGAGCTCCGTCGGGGTGTCCGTGGTTTTACCAGAAACAATAGCGCAGTATACTGCACTATTGTTTCCAGTAATCTTGGCCGGATCTGCGATGGAGGACCCTAATGGAGCCTCCAACACAGATGTGAACAAGGCCTAATTATATCTATTCGGAAGATTAGACACCCGGCATTTACCAAATATAACGTATCTAGGATCGGATATATGAAGTGGTAGTTATGAGTGAGTGGAACCTGTGTCTCTCAAGACTTTCCAAATGTAGGACTTGACTCAATTGTGCCGCCAAATAATTAAGTTGAAGGAGTAGGGACTAACTATACATTATTTTTTTTCAGATTCTTTATGTGATGAGAAATCCAAAAGATGTAATAAAATCTCTATATCATTTTGAAGCCATGGCAACCTATGCTGAGACTTCTCCAGATTTTGAACACTTCTTTCAAAAGTTTTTAGATGGTGATGGTAAGTGTTTTCTTTTAAGTTTTAACAACTTAAGGGCTGGCCTATTTTGGTAGCTAAGCACCAAGGATTTTTTTTGTTTTTTCATTGTCACAATCCAAGAGCCATAACTGTTTTTTTTCTATTGATATACCAGCACAGGCCGGACTGACCCTGACACAGTGGAGGGGAGGCCAGACATGACGGGGATAGGAGGGAGGATTGCAGTAACAGCATGAAGGGGAGGGTTAGTAGAGGGGGTGGGTCCAGGAGAAGGGAGGGATCCGATTGGGGTTATGAGTATGTGCTGCTGATTTCCCGGTCTTTTGGACGTGAGCGGCGCACTGTAAAGACAACACATTTCACATCTGGCTGCCATCTTACCTGTGTGGGACATCATGTCGGCGCAGCTGTTCATTGAACAGATGTGAGCTGCTGCTGCTGCTGAATTCGGCCCCGCTTGGTTGGAGGAGCAGGCAGCGGTGGTGACCAATACTCCGGCTCCATCAGCTGTCTCACCCCCACGCCGGGCCCGGCGTTCACGTCCTCCGGAAAGGCTGAGCCCTGACGTGGCTCCAAGGACTCAGCGTCGCAGAGGGAGCCCTGCAAGGGACCCTCTGGCTCGGGCTTCTCGCAGCTCTGCTACTGCGGCCAGTGCCAGGGTTGGAAGGAATCCCGCTTCGCGGCGGAGCCCAGCGGAGGTGGAGGGGTTGAGGCATCTACTTCCGGTCACCCCTCCACTCTCCAGTTATACGCCAGGCTTCATGGTCCGGACGGCCGCCCCCGGTGATGTGCCGGCTGGGGGTGGAGCCTCACGGAGATCGAGGAGAAGCAAGGGACCTGCATTAGGCCTCAGGCCTAGGTCGTCCGTGTCACTGGTGACTTCCGGGTGGCGAGCTGCCGGCCCTCCTGTGCCTGTCGACTGCCTGAGTGGGAGCTTGGGAGCCCGCCCTTCCCCCACTTTGGTTCCGGCCGTCGTGCACGCATGTGCGTGCTGCCATGGATCGGAGACCTGATCTGCAGAAGATCTTGAGGATGGGGAGCTTCGTGAACAGGACGTTCCAGCTGATGGGTCCACAGCGCCTGTGCAGCTCGGTGAGACGTTTTCACCGTCTTTACCTTTTCCTGCTATACTTAGGTCTCCTGTCTCCAGGGTGGGTTCCGGTGTTGGGGGTCCTGGGGAACTTGTACGTGAGGTGGGGTCTGGGTTTTTGAATGTTGGGGGAGGGGGTGATAGTCTGCGAGATCTGGTCGGTTGCGTAAAGGAATCGTTAGGCCAGCTCGACGGGATGGGGGTCGCCGCGCCTCCTACGCAGTCTCCTTTGGCGGCGTGGGTGGGGGTGTCTAGGGCGGATGGCGGGGGGCTTACTGCGGCGGTCGCTGGGAAGTTAGGGGGAAATACGGAATCAGTGGCGGTGTCAGTTCAGACCAATTTGGCGGGGGCGGTTGATGGGGTTTGGTTGGGTGATAAAGCCAGGGGGGAGGTTTATGTGTGTTTTGAAGGACCTTTGGGGCGCATTTAAAGCAGGAAGTTCGGGAACAATTTTGGAAGGATGAGTATGTGGAAATCTTTTCATTATTGCCCCTTGAAAAATTTAATCTGGAGAAAGGAAAAGCGTGATGAGAGTAAGAAGGAGGAGGAGGAAAAGCGTTGTTATCGCCTTATACCTAAGCCGTTTGTTAACTGGTTGCAAGCGTTTGCCATTTTAGGCAGTGTTATTGGTGAAAAGGCGCCGGAACATTGTTCCCCCCTTTTTTGCTATATGGATGCCATCGGGGAGGCCCATAGGCTTTATGGGGGGGGGGGGGTAGCTTAGCTGCGTTATGATGAGCAATTTAGGCAACGGAAGGCGGTCCAGTCCTTTCCCGGGAACGGGGGGGGGGCAGCAGGCCAGTCTGGTCAGTTTAGCTCAGGGGGCAACGCAAAACTCGGTGTAATGATAGGGGTAGGGAAACGGACAAGTGAGCCCTAATCTACTCGCCACTCTGTCCCTGCCTACTTGCAACGACCCGCCCTAGGCGACGGGGTACGACTGGGTGGCGGTCCCTACGCTCAGTAAGTGCACGAGACAAAACATACAAGGGAATATAAAGCAAAGGGAAAGGGGCAGTTGCCCACGGCAACACCGTGAGCAACAGAGTGGTGAACGAGCCAAGTCAAACCAGGAGAGCACGAGGTACCAAACGCAGAGCAGAAGAGTAGTCAGAGAGCCAGGGTCAGAATGGAGCAGGATCAAATTGTTAGGAGCTGTAGCTGGGCCAGGAAACCACACGGAAAGAATCACAAGCAAGGAGGAAAAGGAAAGGCAGTTATAAATAGACAGAGGGCGGGAGCTAGCTGAGTCTGGCCAGGCTGCGATAGGCTCTCCCACTCCTAAGCCTGCCAGCCTGAGTGGTGGAAGCTGGAGTCAGTCTCAGAGAGATAGACTCAGGTGAAGACTGATTACCTAAGGAAGTTAACCTCGAAGCTGTGCCTGGCAGATCCTTTACATTCGGGCTGTGCTGGCAATACAATGAGGGGCAGTGTAAATTCGGTGCAGGTTGCAAGTTCAAGCACCTTTGCTCTCAATGCAATGGGGCGTCACACGGGGCATCTAAATGCTTGCGCAAGGGGAAACGAGGTGGGGGAGGGGGTTTTAACTCCAGTCATGGGGGTGACGCCGGTGAAGCTGGAAAGGATGGTTAGGTTTCTAAATAGTTATCCAGACAGGGCCAAAGCGCAGTTGTTGTTTGACGGTTTTAACGTGGGTTTTTGTATCCCTTCCCCTCCTCACAGGGTCCCCCTTTCAAAAAAAAAATCTGAAGTCAGCTTACCAGCATCCTGAGGTGGTTGGGGTAAAATTGGCTAAGGAGGTGGAATTGGGGCGCATGGCGGGGCTATTCAGTTCTATCCCTATCCCGCGTTTGGTCGTCTCCCCGCTGGGGAGAAGGAGCCGAACAAATACCATTTGATTCACCATTTGTCTTATCCGAAGGGCTTGTCGGTTAATGATGGGATAGATCGTGAGCTTTGCTCGGTTGTGTATACGTCATTTGACGCGGCGGTGCAGTGGGTGCGTTTCCATGGTAAGGGGGTGTTAATGGCCATGACTGATGTCGAGGCGGCTTTACGGCTGTTGCAGATGCATGCGGATAATCAGCATTTATTGGGTTGTTTTTGGGGGGGCGGGTTTTATGTGAATCGGTGCCTCCCTATGGGTTGTTCCATTTCTTGTGTGTACTTTGAGGCGTTTAGCTCATTTTTAGAATGAGTGGTCAAATAGGTGGCGGGGGTGGATTCGATCATTCATTATTTAGATGATTTCTTGTGCGTGGGGCCGGGACAATCCAAGGTGTGTGCTAATTTGTTGCAAGTAGTGCACAGAGTGGCGTGCGATTTTGGGGTGCCGTTGGCTCCAGATAAGATTGTGGGTCCAACGACTACCATTGAGTTTTTAGACATTACAACTGACTCGGTGGTAATGGAATGCAGGCTCTCGGTTGACAAGTTATTGCCGCTGCGGTTAGAAGTTGCTCGGACGTGTCGTATTAAAAAAATACTTTGAAGAAACTGCAGTCCCTTCTGGGGAAATTGAACTTTGCATGTCGCATTATGCCGATGGGCAGGGTTTTTTGTCGTCGGCTGGCGGCGGCTACGGCTGGTGTGCGTGAACCGCATAATTTTATACGTCTGGCGGCCGAGCTTAAGGCGGATTTGAGTGTTTGGGGGGATTTTCTGGAACACTATAATGGCCGTTCCTCTTCTGTGGTGGAGAACGTGGATGTTTATTTGTTCACGGATTCGTCGGGGGCGTTGGATTTCGGGGCTATTTGTCATGGGCAGAGGTGTACCGGGTCTTGGCCAGTTAGATGGGTGGAATCGGGACTCACGAGGAATTTGGTCCTGCTCGAGCTGTTTCCCATCATGGGAGCGGTTACCATTTGGGCGGACAGGCTCAGGGACAAGAAAGTGAGGTTCCATTGTGATAATTTGGGGGTGGTCTGGGCGATTAACAATATTACAGCCTTTTCTTCTCCAGTGGTGCGCCTGTTACGTCATCTGGTGTTGGTTTGTTTGGAATTGCTTTTCCTGTTAGGTCATGCGGCGGAATTGCAATGGTCAGTTGCTCGTGTCAATCGCCTGATGGCAGCTCTCGCTTTTGGGTTTAAATTGCGGGGTTGGAAGGATGTGACTAAGGAGTTTTTGGTGCGGCAGGCACTGAGAGGTTTTCGCAAAAAGTCCAGAACACGAGACGCCAGGCGTCCGGTTTCCTTTCATATGTTAGTACAATTGGGCGGATGGGTCGGTTTAGTTTGCAGTTCTGCTCATGAGACTTGTTTATTTCGCCTCGCTTTCTCGCTTGCGTTTTTTGGGGCATTTCGGATTGGGGAACTCATTTCACACAGCTCACGGCGCCCTGGGGGGCTTTTGCGGGAGGATGTTGATTTGTTTGAGGACAGAATTGAGTTTAGACTTCGTTGTTCTAAGACGGATCAGTTTGGCAGGGATAGGCGGGTGGTCCTTTTTGCGGTCCCGGGGAGTGAGGTCTATCCGGTGCGTTGTGTACCGGTTTTTGGTGAGTCTGCGAGGGATCAACGGGCACCCCTGTTATGTCACAGGGATGGTTCATTTTTGTCAAAATTCCAGTTCACTGCCGTCTTTAAAAATGTTTAGTGGTTGGGGGTGTTGACACGAAAGATTTTTCATCTCACTCGTTTCGGATCGGGGCAGTGACGGAAGCAAGCAGGTGGGGCCTTGATGAGGCTGGCGTGTGGCGGATTGGTCGCTGGGAATCGGTGCTGTTTCGCTCGTACGTGCGTCCTCACCTGTTGTTGACTGTTTATGGGTATACTGCTGTTATCTTGATGTATGGCTGTCTATGTCTGTTTGGGTGTGCGTGTTCCTAACCACTGGTTTGTTTGTTGTCTTATTCCAGGTAACAGACCTGCCCTTATTTGGATCCTGGGGCATACTTATGTTTATTGGGGTGCTCGCAGGGCTGATGTTAGGCCAAATGGCAGGCAGCTGGGGGTTCCACGGGACACCACGGCTATACATTGGCTCAGTTTACGTGGGATGCCATGGTGCCGGGTATTGCATGTGTTCCACATCTATGCGGAATTGGACCGCACTCAAGAAGTCCTTGTTCTCCATGTTGGGGGCAACGATCTTGGGGCCCGCCAATTTCGTGAGTTGGTTTAGGACATAAAACACGATCTGTTGCACCTGTGGTCGTTGTACCCGAACTTAATCACGGTATGGTCGGATATTGTGCCTAGGATGTCATGGCGCTTGGCACGGTGAGTGGAACGGATCAACAAAGCCAGAATAAAAGCTAACAGGGCGGTGTCTGCATTAGTTGCTCGGAATGGTGGCATATGTGTTCGGCATTGGGACTTGGAAGCTGGAGCGTTTTGGAGTGCAGATGGTGTGCACCTGAATGATGTGGGAACGGATTTGTAGTGCTTGGGCCTGCAGGATGGCATTGAGAGGACTATTTTGTTGTGGCGGGACTCTCAGGCTTAAGGCGTTCAAGGCCTGTTCGCTGTGGCTGGGTAGTCTTTGGAGTTAGACAAATAATTATGGGGGGGAATGGATCCCCCCGGGTTTTAAAGATGAAAGAACACTGTCTGGCGGTTGGATAGTATGGATTCCTTTGGGTGTGATCCCTTGGGAGAGGTGGCAGTTACCTTACGGCTTCTGCCAGGAATATTGGTGCCTCTGAGCCGGGTTTTTACGGCTGGGGGTAAAATGGTGGGGCAGATAGCCGGTAACATAAAAAGTGTAATGATAGCTCCAAAGACTTCTCCTAGTCTATGTGTCAATGTTTGTTTGTCAGTGGTGTCTGTCGTGTTTGGGTTATAATTTATTGTTCGTGTATTTTTGATTTATTATTGCTTTGTTAATAAATAATATGAGTATTATTTATTTATGGTTAATTGAGTTAACTAACTTTTCCATTTATTTCTTAATAAAACGGCTGCTGTGGCCACTTTATCCAAACCCTCGGTAAGTGTAATTAGCATACACATACATCACTCGACTTACCCCAAGTCATGTGTGAGGGCTTATTTTTTGCCAGACATGTTGGATTTTTTAATGGAAACATGTTAGCCAGTTTTTTTCTGCTGTTTACTATGCAGTAAAAATAACATGTTAACTTTATCCTATCGTTTGGTACGAATACGGCAATACCAAATTTATATAGTATTACGTTTTAGTACTTGTTCGTCACATGACGAGAACAATCATTTTTGGCTACATATAGTCTATTGACTAATTTTTGGGAGGTTGAAAAAAAACTGCAAATCTGCCATTGTTTTTTTTCTGTTTTACTCCATGCGCTGTGCGGTATAAATAATATGTAAACTTTATTCTATTGGTCGTTACAATTGCAGAGGTGCCAAATATGTATTTAAAAATTTTTTGAAAATAATAATGTGTAGAAATATATTTTTTCATAAAATAAGGGGTTTTCTTAAATTTTTGGGGGGTTTCCTTAAACTTTCTTAAATTTAATTTCACTTCTGTTTTTTCGCATAACAAGGTGTGGCTGTTTCTGATCACAGCCGTTACAGCGGAAGCCTGGCTGTTAATTTCTGCAAGGCTCCCACTGTTTATTGCATGGGCACAGCTTCTGTGCCTGTGTAAAGACAATGACATATGTGTAAGACATGTTGCCTTAAAATGCATCTGTCAGATTTTTATGCATATCTGAGGATAATGTGCAGCAGTTTTTGAGAACTTTTATCTTACGTTTGCGGCGCATGACCAGTGCTGCAGTCCTGGAGTCCAATGACATTCTCACAACACTCGTCTCTCCCGCCGCTCCATTGATCAGTTCTTGTTTCATGGCATACATCTGCCGATGTAAAATGGCTCTAAGGCCATGTTCACACAATGAATTCTCATTCACATTTCGGTGCAGAAACCGCGTGTATTCCACATTGAAATTAGTGTGAAAACTGCCCACAAATAGCGCCTATTGATTTCATTGAGACACCACTCATGGCACAGAACTTTCCACGTAGGGAATGGCAAACCGCTTTGCGTAAAAAAAAAAAAAGTGAGATGTCATGCATATCTGAAAGAGATGGTCTGTTACTAAAATGCTCCTTTTCTCTGTCTTTGGAGCAATCATTATGTAGTAACATGCTAAATATATTCTTCAATATGTGACTGCAATTTTCTTCCAGCTCTATGGACATGTGTGGTACTGTTTTTCAAAGAGAGTAGCCATGTTTTTCTTATCCTGGACAACCCCAGAATGGCTGCTGATAAATATGCATTACTATTACTATACTTGTCCAGTCCTCTTCGAATTTAGGATTTAGCAGCTGATTGGTCGATCATGTGACCTCACATACTCTGCTGAGCTGCACTGTATCTTTTTGGTCCGAGTCCAGACTGCTGCTCCAGCCTTTTTCTGGAAACATTCAGACAACAGCCGACAAGAAGTACACTGTTACCAAGTTAACCTCGCTTCAAAACGGGTTACTGCTAATTATTTTCTCTTTGTCTGGCAATGGAACTGCTGTTATCTGTGCAACATACTGTATGGGCACTCGGATTGCTAAACATTGGATGACTATGCTCGGTTGAGAAAGGCTCTAGTCATGTCTGAAACGTTTCTACGGGTGAAACAAACAGGACTATTGAAAAGAAGTGCTGTCTTACTCTCTTTCTACATTTTAAATATTAAGGAATGCGGATTTGGTCTGTTGAGATGAGCACTATTATTTTATTGCTATTGACCTGGTACTGCTGATTTTCTGGTTACGCTCAGTTTGGTCATATTGATCAGAGCTTATTGTTTTTATTCAATACTGTAGTATCAAGACTAACAGCTGTAGAAAAGCTCATATGTTTCATTTTTATTCCACAGTTTTTGCCGGCCGTTGGTTTGATCATGTCCGAGGGTGGTACACTCATAAAGATTTGTTAAATATCCTTTTCATAAAGTATGAAGATATGATCATGGTAAAGATAAATGTATCTTTTTTATATTTTGTTATGTTGATTTTATGTAAAAATTGTTGTTATAAAATTGAAATGTTTAGATTTGTTTCATCCTAAAAATTACTCATAGATTGGAGAAAGAGTCTCATAGTTACATGTCAATTGTTAACTATTGGCCAAACTTCGTAAGGCCCCATACACTTGGATATATTATGGTTCCATACAACCTTCATGTTAAGCCCAAAACACAGAACCCATAGAAGGGTATGGGGCCTCACTGTACCTGATTTCAATTTCATATGGGATGTATATTCCTTCGATTTCATATGGGATCCAACAGAAAGAAATCGAGCTACGTTTCATCAGATGTTTTTTGCGGAGGTACTCTACCTTAGTAGTATGGGACTCTATGTGGCACTATACAGCCTCCACAATAGAAAAAAAGACCTACCTCTTGATAAATAAATACATATAAACTGTAATAATTTTGTTAACATTCCTTTAACCACTTTTTACCCCATACAGGATCTGCGTTCTGTTGTCAAACAAATGTGCACATTTTTAGGGACGGAATTAGATAATGAATCTTTAGACATTGTAGTAAAACGGGCAACATTCGATGAAATGAAAAAGGATCCACTTGCAAATAAAGAAAATTTGCCAGAAGAATTTTTTGATCTTAAAATTGGGAAATTTATGCGAAAAGGTAAAAATATTTAAAAGTAACTTACAAACATTTAAAGGGGTTTTCCCATCAGACAGTTATGACATATCCACATGATATGTCATAAATGTCATATAGATGCGGGTCCCACCTCTGGGACCCGCACCTATCTCTAGAATGGGGCCCCTCTAAACCCTGTTCTACTGCTCTGTGTTGCAGCTGAAGCGTGTGATTTCCGACCATGAATTACAAAAACAGAGTAGCTCGCTAAGCTACGCTGTTTCTATAACTCCCATAGTAGTATATGGCAGCTACGAAAGCAGTGCAGCCTGCGAGCTACGCTGTTTCCGTAACTACCATTCAGTTCCAGTGGGACTTCTGAGCTTGCGAGCTATGCTGTTTCCGTAATTCATGGTCAGAAATCACACGCTTCAGCCACAACACAGAGCAGTAGAACAGGGTTTAGAGGGCCGCTTTCTAGAGATAGGTGCGGGTTCTGGGACCGGCATCTATCTGACATTTATGACATATCCTGTGGATATGTTATAAATGTCTCTGATGAGAAAACCTCTTTAATGTAGCTTGGCTGTGTATAAAAACAAAATCATAGTGACAAAATATTATATAAGTCTCAGTTCACACCATACATTTTTCCCTACAGTTAGCAGTCTTAAATCAAAATAAATGATAGACTGGTTATCCACAGCACTCACTTGATCGGAATACAGCTACTCAATTTCAGCTGGATGCAAATTCCAAGTCCAGTGATCCCTCCTGGACAATCAATTGTAGCAAAAAATTTGAGGAGAGCATCCGTTTGGCAAAAGTAAAAAAGTGTTTATTAACACATCCCAATATCAATAGTGCTACGTTTCAACCCCGCAGGAGTCTTTATCAAGCATTAAATCAAAATAAAGGTATCTGGACTGTACTGTACAGCACCAAATAACTTCTATGGGGCATATGTATGGCAAAAGTTTTTTTTTTTAATACGTCTGGCTGGTTTATGTCTAGATACCTTTTATTTTAACTGTTTTATAAACTGTGAGCTGCAGAAAATTTCTGAACAGGACACATCAAAAAAAAGTATACCCTGTGGTACATTATATGTTTTTTGTTTTTTTTATTACAGAAGACAATGGCAGACATATCTAGACATATGGGTATACACTTATGTATGTTTGCACAGTATACCCATCTGAAGATAAAATCAATAAATAAAAACAAATTGATCTGTTAACACCCTCCCCCTGCTTGCATTCTGGGCCCTAATGACCAAGTAATTTTTATAGTTTTTCCATCGTCACATTCGAAGAGCTATAACTTTTTTATTTTTGCGTCTACATAGCTGTATAAGGTCTTGTTTTTTGTGGGACAAGTTGTTTTTTTAATAGCACCATTTTGAGGTACATCTTATTTATTGATTAACTTTTATTAACTTTTCTTTGGGGGGTAATAGAAAATTATTTTTTGCGTCCTAAATCTACGCCGTTTACCAAGTGGTATAAATAACACAATAACTTTATTCTGCGGGTTGTTACGATTGAAACGATACCAAATTTGTATACATTTTGTATGTGTTACTACTTTTACACAGTAAAAACACTTTTTTTTCAAAAATATTTGTTTTTGTCTCCCTATTTGAAGAGCCATAACTTTTTTATTTTTTCGCCGTTGAAGTTGTATGAGGGCTTTTTTTTTTTTTTTTGTCAGGACGATTTGTACTTTTTATTGGTACCATTTTGGAGTAGATGCAACTGTTTGATCACTTTTTATCACATTTTTTTTAAGTCTGGTTTCATAGAAAACAGCAATTTTTCCATTTTTTTTAATTACATTTTTTAAGGCGTTCACCATGCAGGTTAATTTAATGTAATAGCTTTATAGTCTGGGGGCATTACGGACGCGGTGATACCAAATATGTGTAACTTTTTAGCTTTATTTAGTTTTTTTTAATAGTAAAGCATTTTGTAAGGGGAAAAAGTGGGTCTTTAATTTTTTTTCCAAATTTTTTTATTAACTTTATTAAACTTTTTTTTACTTTTTTACTAGTCCTACTAGGGGACTTTAATATGCGATCTGCCGATCGCTTTTATAACACACTGCAATACTTTTGTATTGCAGTGTATTACTGCCAGTCTGTTTAAAACGGACAGGCATCTGCTAGGCCATGCCTCTGGCATGACCTAGCAGGCATTCACTACAGGCAGACCTGTGGGCCTTTATTAAGCCCCGGCTGCCATCGGAGACACAGACACTAGGCGATCTTATCACCGGGTGTCAGTGGGATGAGAAGGAGCTCCCTCCCTCTCTCCAAAACCACTGAGATGTGGCGCTCGCTATTGAGCGCCGCATCTGAGGGGTTAAACGGGTGAGATCGATACTAATATCGATCTCACCCGTTCGAGCAGGGACGCTCCCAGCCCTCAGCTACCTCTGGTAGCTGAGAGCAGGGACATTTAACGGCTCCCTGCTCTGTTTATTTATTCTGATGCAGCTCCGTGAAAAGGCTATTGCATCAAAATAAAGCCCATTAGTGGCCGCCGTGAAAAGGCGTATTGGCGGTCATTAAGGGGTTAAACAGATGCCAACAGTAAGACTCTTTTTTTGTTGACAAATAGATGCCCAAAAAAAATAGATTTTCCCAAGACCTAATTCACACGAGCGTGTTCGGTCCGTGATATACGGACTGTATGTCGGCAGTATACGGACTGTATGTCGGCAGTATTTCCTGGACCGAACACAATCGTCATATTTATCTATGACGCTATGAATCCCTGCCTCGCTGCGGAAAAACTGTCCCGTAATTTATTCATGTTTTCAGTACGGGACAGTTTTCCGAGCAAGGCAGGGACTCCTAGCATCATAGATAACTATAGCGCTAGGAGCCCGGCTCCCTGCCGTGTGTTCAGTCCGGGAAATACTGCCGACATTCAGTCCATATATCACGGACCAAACATGCTCGTGTGACAGTACATGTTGTTTTATTTCAAATGTAATGTACAGCATACTGACAGGTTATCTTGAATTACTAAAACACTGCTCTCCGAGCACTGTTAGCTGGCAACCATTATAGGGGTTTTTTTCAGGGCAGGTTGAAAATGATGTGATTGGCTGCTATTGGAAACAATGACACTTTTTGTTAAAAGTTTTCCTTCGTAAGGTCGCTGGTGTTTTAACTTGGTTTAATAAAATGCAGTTCAGTTGTATATTGTTAAATAATCTATTTGTCGGAAATATATTATTTCACGTCTCGTTCGATATATTTAGCTTATTATGGCTTTGAATGTATGTCTGGTTTATATTTCAATGTATAATTTTCTCTGCAGGCACAATTGGAGACTGGAAAAATACCATGACTGTGGCACAGAGTGAAGCCTTTGACAATCTCTATCAGGAAAAGATGAGAGATTTAGATATAAACTTTACCTGGGACATAAATGAAAGAAAATCTGAATAGACATACATGGGGATTTAATGGCAAGGGTATATTCACACGTCTCATTTTAACTGTGTTTTTGCTGCAGACGTTCACCAATTTGTTTAAAAAAAATTTTGGCCGGGGGCTAAAAATTAAAAAATAAAAATGTTCCTCTAATTTTTCGGCTAAATTTGACCATTAGAAGCAGACTGATCTTTTTCAGTTTTGTCTCTTGTTCTTCCAGAAGTTATAAATTGTAATATATTTAATTTCAGATTAATAGGGGGTTGAGGGGCTTCGTAATTTGGAGCTACATACAAATTTGAATTTAAAACTGGAAACATTTTAGAAGAAAATACGGTTTCAAACTTTGTTTGTCTTTTTAATACCTTTCATGGAGCACAATAAATAAGTTAATACATTTCTTATAGTGTCTGCTGTTGTTAAAACAGAATCAAATAACGTGTGTTGTAAAGGATATTTTATTTTCATATTAGCAGTATTTTCATTTTACAACGTGAAGGTACAGATGTGTGCTCCCTTAACTTTTCTTGAATTGTGTTAAATTAAGGTATACTTTTTTTTTTTTTTAGCTTAGGAGCCTGTGGGCGACAGGTGACTGACGGATGGCATCCGTCAGAGGTATACGTTTTTTTTTTTACATGTTTGTTTTGGCACTGTGGCAGTATCTACAGAGGGCACTGTGGTAGTGTCTACAGTGGGCTGGGAGGCAGTATCTACAGAGGGCAGTGTGGCAGTATCTACAGAGGGCACTGTGGGAATATCTACAGAAAACACTGTGCCCTCTGTAGTTCATGCCACAGTGCCCTCTGCAGATATTGCCACAGTGCCAACTGTAGATATTGCCACAGTGCCCTCTGTAGATATTGCCAAAGTGCCCTCTGTAGATCATGCCACAATCTAAGAAGAGGCTGCCCAATCTTGACATTCGTGTGGCTGTCAAACGCTGCTAACTGAGCCGCCAGACTGCATTTAGCGACACTTAAACTGAAAATATGGATTGTTGAAATAAGCACGTGGAGCAAACTCGTAAATTTCCGGTAAGTTTAAACCTAGCGGTATTATTATAGTAACGTAGTATTATTATAGTAATGTAGTAGTATTATAGTAATATAATTATATAAACTCTTAATGCATTATAGTGATGGGCTAGGTAATGTCCCAAAGAAACACCCTCCCTCTCTTAGTACAAAGCCAACTCCATGATTGATATTAAAGCAAAGAAAAAGCGGAGTATGAAGCCATATTTATAAAGATATAACAAATTTTAATTAATCACAGAAATAAGACAAACATTTAAAAAGGTACAAAATGATTGGAGAGACTCTGTAATGTTACAAGGTATGACAGGAAAACAGACCATCCATATGTTTTTCAGAAATGAAAAAAATTATTGCACTGCGATCCCTACAGTGAGGATATATGGAATGGGTAGTAGGTTGTCCTATAGATGGCTAATCCCTCATGTAGAAACCCAATAGATTGTGGACATAATGGTCCTGGGAAAAGTTAGGAAATACCTGAATGTCAAAGGATGGAGGAAACCTTACCCATGTCAATGATCAGGAAACCTGTATACCATGTATGGAACCCCGACAAAAAACACAAGTTTGACCCTGGGTAGTCAGCGGGTGCAATATATAGTCAGAAAAGGAATGCCTGCAGGCAAACAAAACCCTATTTCCTGACCACCCAATAGATAATAAGGATAAAGTTAGAGTTTACAACTTTTATTAAGCTACGTGTAGCAAGAACAAACTATACACATAAATTTTAAAAATTTCACTGCCACAGACCGGCTGAGGAAGGGATTAAAAACTCAATACAGCCCCCCCCCCCAGCCGGATCTATCATACTAATAGAGGCACTGGTGCCCTTGCACTGACTGTTTGCCGACACTCGGCATACACCGCAACTCTCAGATACTCTGCTGGGTTCTCCAGCTGTTATACTGACTTCGGTCTGTGGCAGTGAAATTTTTAAAATGTATGTGTATAGTTTGTTCTTGCTACACGTAGCTTAATAAAAGTTGTAAACTCTAACTTTATTCTTATTATCTATTGGGTGGTCAGGAAATAGGGTTTTGTTTGCCTGCAGGCATGTATGGAACCCCAACGCGCGTTTCGCGATGTGTCCTTCCTCAGGGGGTGCATAGTGTCCTGTTGCAGTCTTGACCTTAAATAGGACAAGACCCAGGTGTTTTCTGCTGTTAATCAGCGCCCATGAGAACGTGGCGCATATCCACAGACTCAACCGGAAGTGAGGCATGCCCCACTTCCGGCCTCCAGCGCCGTAGCGCACATCCGGGTTCTTGACGTGTACCAGAAATACAGGACATGCGCAGTGCGCTATGGTAAGCGGGAATGAAGCAGGCGTCACCCCCGGTCACGTGCAAGTGGTGTGCGCACCTCATTGGACAGCTGGGACGAGAAGGATCGAAGGTAATGTATATTAATCGACTATTGACGTAGCTACTCCCATTCCAATATTAAAGAGAAGGTGTCACAAAAAAAATAAAAATGTATATGTTTTTGCTTTTAGTATGTTATTAAAATAAATTTTATTTATTTGTGTTTTACATTTTTCTTTTTTCTGTCTTTTACTTCTCTATGGGGGCTGCCAGTTTTTTTTTCATCTCTGTATGTGTCGATTAACGACACATACAGAGATGGAATACGGCACATACATCCCCATAGTGAATGCAAACGGGAGCCGTTCCATTCACTATAGCGTACGCCGTCTGTGTGGGAACGGTGCATGCGCCGCTCCCACACAGTCCAAAAGGAAGGTCTTCGGCCAAGCGACATCTGGCGTCATTTTCATGTGGACTGGAAGACGCGGCCGGACAGTAAGATGACTACTTCCGGTCGCGGCTTCCGTCCATATGTTCAGAAGCAAGGGCTAGGAGCAGAGGGAGCGGAGGGAGCGGCGGCAGCGGCGGCGGCAGGAGCAGGTAAGTTATGTCTGTGTATGTTCGTGTTATACTGTGTGATTACCACTGTATCTAAGCCTACTACACTGTGCATTCACTCAAAAAATGGCGGCACACAGTGTAGGAGGTTTGAACATTCAACCCCCTCCTTTCTCCTGGCACTAGCCAGGATAAAGGAGGGGGATTGTTTGAGCACATTAGAGAGAGTGTGTCTTCTCCAATTTTGCAGCATAAAGCAATGAGGTTGCTTTACCACATGCCAGTGCTGCAATTTTGGGAATTGCTTCCTCTAGTAACCAGCACATGGAAATGTTATAAATTAGAATCTAATTTATAATATATCCTGATTTGTGAAAAAATTAAAAAAATTAGAACAATTTGTAATCATGTATATACTAACTGTTTAACTAAAAAAAAAAAAAAATTCTAGCAACACATTCCCTTTAACAAAGGCCAACCAAAGGAATGGCAAGTGCTCTGTTTTGTGTATGTTAGAAGAAAGTGTATGTAATGCATAGGTTTATGTGAAAAATCACATTCAAAAAGGGGGGGGAGAGAAAGAATCCCCCAAAATTATTCAATGTGTATAAACCAATATAATGGTTTTAAAAAGATGTGACAAAATGTATATGTGAACATCACAATCGTAGTGCTGGTTATAGAAAACCTTATAAAGTGAGTGTTATTGCAGTGTGGTATAAATAACACAATAACTTTATTCAGCGGGTTGTTACGATTGCAATGATACCAAATTTGTATAGTTTTTGTATGTTTACTTTTACACAGTGAAAACACTTTTTTTTCAAAATTATTTGTTTTTTTGTCTCCATATTTGAAGAGCCGTAACATTTATATTTTTCCGCTGATGCAATTGTAGGTGGCCTTTTTTTTTGCGGGACGACTTGTGTTTTTTATCGGTACCATTTTGGAGTAGATGCGACTTTTTGATAACTATTAATTTTTGCATGTTTTTTTATTTTATTTTTTACAACGTTCACCGGGCGGGTTAAATGATGTAATAAGTTCATAGTTGGGGTCGTTACGGAGGCGGCAATACCAAATATGTGTAACTTTTTTACTTTATTTTGTTTGTTAATAATAAAGCAGTTTGTAAGGGGGAAAGTGGGTTTTTCACTTTTTTTTCTTCACTTTTTATTAAACTTTTTTTTAAACTTTTTTACTAGTCCCACTAGGGGACTTCACTATGCGATCCTACAATCACAATTATAATACACTGCAATATTTCTGTATTGCAGTGTATTATGCCTGTCCGTGTAAAACGGACAAGCATCTGCTAGGTCATGCCAGAGGCATGATCTAGCAGGCATTCACTACAGGCAGACCTGGGGGCCTTCGGAGACACAGACACTCAGCGATTTTATCGCCAGGTGTCGGTGGGATGAGAGGGAGCTCCCTCACTCTCTCCAAAACCACTCAGATGCGGTGCACGCTATTGAGCACCGCATCTGAAGGGCAGGGGCGTAACTAGGAAAGACTGGGCCCCATAGCAAACATTTGACTGGGGCCCCCCCTCCCCTGGGTGTCACACAACACCCCCCTTGTAGATAGTGCCTTTTTTACAGCCCCCCCCCTGTAGATAACTCCATACAACTCCCCCTGTAGATAACGCCATACAGCCCCCCTGTAGATAATGCCATACAGCCCCCTCTGTAGATAGCGCCATACATCCCCCTGTAGGGGGCTGTATGGCGTTATCTACAAAGGTGTCTGTATGGCGTTATCTACAGAGGGGGCTGTATGGAGTTCCCTACAGGGGGGGCTGTATGGTGTTATCTACAGGGGGGTCTGTATGGCGTTATCTACAAAGGGGGCTGTATGGCGTTATCTACAGGGGGCTGTATGGTGCTATCTACAAAGGGGGATGTATGGCGCTATCTACAAAGGGGGATGTATGGCGTTATCTACAGAGGTTAGTGACCGACGTGGAAACACTATGGGCCGGTCACTAAAGGGTTAAATGTTTGTCTTATTTCTGTGATTAATGAAAATTTGTTATATCTGTATAAATATGTCTTCGTACTCTGCTTTTTCTCTGCTTTAGTATTATAGAAATGTAGTATTATTATAGTATTGTAGTATTACTATTATAGTAATGTAGTATTATTGTAATGTAATATTGTTATAGTAATGTAGTATTATTATAGTATTGTAGTATTATTATAGTAGTTCAAATAACGAGTTGATTAACAATAATTTTGTATTGTGTCAAATTTGAAAGCAATGCGGCCCGTCAACTTCACATTTTTTCTATGTGTGGCTCATTTATCCGGCCGAGTTTGAGACCCCTGCCCTATACTGTACCTTTTATCTCTTATCTTATTTAGGAGAATATATATGGAAGAATAATAACACTATTTCCCAGCGGGCAAAGATGGTACCAGCTTTAGCTGGAGGTCTTCTTAAAGAAACCCTAAAAACCCACATATTCTATGAAACTAGACACCCTCCCACATTCAAAACAATTTTTTGATGGTTTCACAGCAATTTGAGTGAAAACATAATTTTTGACTAAATAAAAAGTTTGCAGCTAAATTTTTCTCATAGGTAAAATGTAAATAATCTCTTGACTAAAGCCTTCTGGAAGGTAAAAATGGTAAGCGTCAGTTCATACAGAGTTTTTTGGTGCTGATTTTGATGTGGAAAATCAGCATAAAAAAAACCTGCCAAAATTGATTGCAACGGGAGTCAGAGCCATTTTTTTTCCCAGGTGGCTTTTGGCTGCTCACGTGAAGAAAAAAAGCAGCACTTCCTTTCTTGCCGCGGTTTCCGCTTCTGGCCTCCCATTGAAATCAATGGAAGCCATAAAAAAACCTGCAATGCTCATTTTTGAGAGTTTTTGGCTGCGTTTTTGCCTTCAGTCCTTCTATTAGCTTCAGTGGCCGCGGGAGAAAAACGCCACAAAAAAAACGCAGAGAAATAAGTGCATGCAGTTCAAAATGTGCCTCAAAATTCCTGAAGAAATTCTGAGGCAGATTTTTTTCTGCCTGCAGAAAACTTTGTGTGAACAGGGCCTAACAGTGTACAGTTTGGTCCAGAATAATTTGGACAGTGAGACAAGTTTTGGCATTTTAGGTGTTTACCAAAACATATTAACCCCTTCCTGCCACAGCCATATTTCAGATTTTCATTTTAGTTTTTTCCTCCCCACTTTCCAAAAGTCATAACTTTTTTATTTTTCCGTCGATATAGTCCTATGAGGGCTTGATTTTTGTGGGACCAGTTGTAGTTTTTCGTAGCACCATTTATTGTGCCATATAATGTACTATGAAATTGGAAAAAATTATTTGTGGGGTAGAAAATGAAAAAAAACGCGATTCCTCCATTGTTTTTTGCGCTTCGTTTTTACGTAATTCCCTGTGCAATTAACAAAACATGTTAACTTTATTCTGTGGGTCAATACGATTACGGCAATACCAAATATATATAGTTTGTTTCTATATTTTACTACTTTTACAAGGAAAAACCTAAGTGTAAAAAATAAAATGTATTTTATGGCCCCATAACTTTTTTATTTTCCCGTAGATTAAGTGGTATGAGGGCTTATTTATTGCGGGATAAGCTGTAGTGTTTAATGATACAATTTTGAGGTACATGCAACGTTTTGATCACTTTTTATTTCATTTTTTGTGGGAGATGAGGTGACCAAAAAATAGAGATTCTGGTGTTTACATTTTTATTTTTTTACGGCGTACACCGTGCGGGTTAAATAATGATATATTGTAATAGTTCAGACTTTCCCAGATGCGGCGATACCAATTATGTTTATTTATTTTTTACTATGCTCTAGGGGGAAATGGGAAAAGGTTGTTTTTTTTAACTTTTCATATTTTTATTTTTTTTTTACATAAAAAAACACCTTTATTTTACTAATTTTTACTTTTTTTATTAGTCCTCCTAGGGGACTTCAACCAGCAATCGTTAGATCACTTGCACTATATACTGCAATACTAATGTATTGCAGTGTATCGTGATTCTGACAGGCTTCTATTAAGCCCTGCCGGATGCAGAGCTTAATAGAAGCACAATGATGGTGCACCTGGGGGCCTATATTAGGCCCCCAGGCAGCCATAGGAACCATCGCCACTCCGCGATTGCATTGCGGGGGCGCGATTAGCTGTTAGAGGGGGTCACCCTTTTTTCTAACGATTTAAATGCCGCGGTCGCTATTGACCACGGTATTTAATGAGTTAAACGAGCGGGATCGCGAGTGCGGTCATTACTCTGAAGTGTTGGCTGTAACATAAAGCGGGTTCACTACTTGAGCCCGTTCCATACTTCCCCTACCCGACTTTGGTGTAGGGATACGTCAAATGTCGGGAAAGGGTTAACTATACAGTTATATAATCAATATGGACTTAAGCTTCAATTTGGGGGTATTCACATGCTAAGTTGAGGAAGGGTTTTGGAATTACAGCTCTTTAATAAGTAGCTACCTCTTTTTCAAGGGACCAAAGGTAATTGGACAATTATCTCAAAAGCTATTCAATGGGCTGCATGGGCTAGTCCCTCGTTAATCCATCATCAATTAAGCGGGTAAAAGGTCTGGAGTTGATTCCAGGTGTGGCATCTGCATTTGGAAGCTGTTGCTGTGAACCCACAACATGAGGTCAAAGGAGCTCTCAATGCAAGTGAAACAGACCATCGTTAGACTGAAAAAAATGAAGAAATCCATCAGAGAGAGAGCACAAATGTTAGGAGTGGCTAAATAAGCAGTTTGGTACATTCTGGAGAAAAAGAGCGTACTTGTGATCCCGTGAACTCCAAAAGACCTAGACGTCCACAGAAGACAACAGTGGTGGGATCCTTTCCATGGTCAAGAAAAACCCCTTCACAACATCAACCCAACTGAAGGACACCCTCCTGGAAGTAGGTGTATCAGTATCTAAGTCTACCATAAAAAGAAGACTTCATGACAGCAAATACAGAGTGTTCACCACAATGTGCAAACCATTAAATCAGCCTCAAAAATAGAAAAGCCAGATTAGACTTTGCCAAACAACATGTAAAGAAGCCAGCCCAGTTCTGGAACAGCATTCTTTGGACTGATGAAACTAAGATCAACCTGTACAAGAATGTTGGGAGGAAGAAAGTATGGATAAGGCTTGGAGCGGCTCATGATCCAAAGCACACCACATCATTTGTAAAACATGGAGGAGGCAGTGTGATGGCATGGGCACGCATGGCTGCTAAAGGCACTGGGTCACTAGTTTTTATTAATGATGTGACTGAAGACAGAAGCAGCCGGATGAATTCAGAAGTGTTCAGGGATATACTTTCTGCTCAGATTCAACCAAATGCAGCAAGGTTGATTAGACGTCGCTTCACAGTACAGATGGACAATGACTCAAAACATACTGCAAAAGCAACCCAGGAGTTTTTTAAGGCAAAGAAGTGGAATAATCTGCAATGGCAAAGTCAATCACCAGATCTCAACCCGATCGAGCTGCATTTCACTTGCTTAAGACAAAATTTAAGGCAGAAAGACCCACAAACAAGCAACAACTGAAGAAAGCTGCAGTAAAGGCCTGGCAAAGCATCACAAAGGAGGAAACCCAGCGTTTGGTGATGTCCATGGGTTCCAGACTTCAGGCAGTCATTGCCTGCAAAGGATTCTCTACAAAGTATTAAAAAAACATTTTAATTATGGTAATGTTAATTTGTCCAATTACTTTTGAGCCCCTGAAATGAGGAGGTTGTGTAGAAAAATGGTTGCAATTCCTAAACGTTTCGCAGGATATTTTTGTTCAACCCCTTGAATTAAACCTGAAAGTCTACACTTCAATTGTATCTCAGTTGTTTAATTTCAAATCCAATGTGGTGGCGTGCAGAGCCTAAATCATGAAGATTGTGTCACTGTCCAAATAATTCTGGACCTAACTGTAAGTGTAAATAAGAGAAATGTCAACGTCAGCAGCGTAATATAATAACTTAAATCTAGAAGTCATATCAATTAACTACTTTGTACATTAAATAAACCAAGTAAATATTTTGGAATTAAATTCATATCTAGGGTATAGACTGACTAAAATCAAATATGCAAATACTTTTAAATTGTTTCATTTATTTATGACGGGCTCAATTGTGACATCACACAAATACAATACTATAACCACACACTCCGTTTTTTTCTATTTATTTATGATGTACTGTATGATGATCACATAGAACACAGTTTATTATTTTTTTTAGGATGTGCTTTACGGTAAAGTCGCATTAGAGTGGTAACATCTACAGTTCTGTTTTTCGGGCACTCAATTGTTATGTTACAATGGAACACAGCAGCTTGTTTCACTATAGTTAGGTCCAAAACTACTTTAACATTGACAGATTTATTGTCATTTTAACTATGTAAAATATATATATATATATATATATATATATATATATATATATATATATATATATATATGTGTGTGTGTATATATATGTGCGTGCGTGTGTGTGCGTGTGTGTGCGTGTGTGTGCGTGTGTGTGTGTGAAAAAATCCTGCAGCACCCCAATAGTAAAGGTTAAACGTGGTTTATTCAGTCAACATAATGATGTGATGCAACATTTCTTTCCCACCTTGGGACCTTTCTCAAGGTGGGACAGAAACGTTGCGTCACATCATTATGTTGACTGAATAAACCACGTTTAACCTTTACTATTGGAGCGCTGCAGGATTTCTTCATAAATATGTTATAATCCTCGGATCGGGATTACCTGCTGTGCATCCGTTAATGCACTTTGAATCTTTTTTGAGTGCACGCTCGTGCCTTCTCTTAAAGGGCCAGTGCGCTCACCTGTAAATCAATCATCATCATCAACCACATGATTACGTGGTCTATAAGAAGGCCCCAGCCCTTCTAATCCTTGCCTGAGCATTGTTAGTTAACCTAAGTCTGTCTTGCAATTGGTCCCTTAGTGTTTCTCATTCCAGTTGTTACCCGTGCACTGTAACCTGTTCCTGTATCCCGTGCTGTTCTTGTTCCTGTGCCTACTAGTGTCGGAGTCGTGTCTACTGCACCTGCTGTCGTTTGCCACGTCCAGTGACTTCTGCCACATCCAGTGTCTTCTGCCACACCCAGTGTCTTCTGCCATGTCCAGTGTCTTCTGCCACATCGGATACTGCCCGCCACGTCTGGCGCTACCTGCTGAACCGACCTCCATTAGTGCTGATGCCACAGACACTTTCTGGACTAGTTCAGGTACCCAAGTGTTACTAACTACTTTAGACTTTCGTATAGACTGTGACCTGGTCAGCTGCCTCTCTGCTATGGCGAAGCGGCCTAGTGGGTCCACATACCCTGTCACCGTGACAATCGCTCAGGCCATGGAACCCACTGGCCAGCCCAAGACCGCAGTCCAGAAGATACAGACGGAGATGCATGACCTACGCACACGTCACGATCAACTCCTTGACGCTGTGAATTTTATCTTTGTCCGTCTGGATCTACTCACTGTTCCACCTCCGGTTCTTCCTCCTGAGGCTGTTGCTGTGCCACTGCCCATTGCTCCTCCTGTTTGTTCCGGATCCACAGTTCCTCTGCTTCTTCCTCCTCGCTACGACGGTGATCCCAGAGCATGTAGAGGATTTATTAATCAATGCACGGTTAATTTTAGGCTACGGGCTCATCTCTTCCCCTCCGAGGAGGCCAAGGTAGCATTTATCATCTCCCTTCTTGCTGGCAAGGCCCTCGCATGGGCAAACCCAATCTTGGAGCAACATGGACCTGTATCCTCGGACCAAGCTTTGTTCCTGCAGTCCTTTCGTGCCGTGTTCGAGGAGCCGGGTCGAACATCCTCTGCCGCAGCTACTCTGTTGAACCTCAAGCAAGAGGGTTCCACAGTAGGCGAGTATGCTATCTCCTTCCGTACCCTGGCAGCCGAGCTGTCATGGAACAATCAGGCACTGGTGGTGACCTTCTGGCAGGGACTGTCCTCTCACATCAAGGACGAATTGGCAGCCCGCGACCTTCCTTCTACCTCGGATGCCTTCATCCTGTTAGCCACCCGGGTTGATATGAGAATCCGGGAGCGCACTCAAGAGGTTCGACAGGAGAGCCGGGTCTACAGACCAGCACCCTCAGTCCAGAGACTACTATTGCCTTCCCCTACTTTACCTGAAGAATCCATGCAGGTAGACAGAATCCAGTTGTCTGAACAGGAGAAGCAGTGCAGATGCTCCTCTGGACTATGTATGTATTGTGGCCTTAAGGGTCATTTTGTGCGCCAATGCCCATAGAAACTGGGGAACTCCAGTACCTAGGGTTGGCTGGAGAGGCAACTCTAGGTGGAACGTCTCCAAACGTTAAAACCTCTCCCAAATTGTCAATTCCTGTGGCCATCGTCTCCGGAGAAAACAAGAAATGAACAGAGGCAGCACTTCCAAAAAAGCATCAGCAGTTTATTCAACCGTGCGACGTTTCAGTCCAACAGGACTTTTTTCAAGCATAAAAACACACATCAGGTCATAAGTATATAAAGGCTCACACAGCCCAATTAAGATAAAACAGTGAATAAGACAAAGTCAGTGGCGTAACTACCGCTATAGCAGCCGTAGCAGCTGCTACGGGGCCCGCAGCATGAGGGGGCCCGTGCCACCCGTCGGCACGGGCCCCCCCATGGCCAGAGGCTCTGCTAGCAGCCGCTATGGATGCTACAGCGCGACGCCACTGAAGGGGTTGTTCCTAGAAAATACATGCATCCCCTATCCACAGGAGAGGGGATACATGTGTGATCGCTGGCAGCGATAAGGAGAATGGGGGACCGAAAGTCCCCCGAAGTTCTCCATGACAAACCTCGGACTTCCGGGGTCTGTCTGCAGCTCCATAGAAATTAATTGTGCACTGGTCGCGCTTGTGCGCATGCGTGACCAGCACACCTTTCATTTTTACTGTGCAGACTCCGGAAGTCCGAGGTTAGTCATGGAGAACTTGGGGGGACTTTCGGTCCAACGTTCTCCTTATCGCTGCCAGCGATCTCACATGTATCCCCTATCCTGTGGATAGGGGATACATCTCTTTTGTAGGACAAACTATAGGCCATTTTTTTTTGGGGGGGGGGGCTATATGGCGTTATCTACAGGGGGGGTTTGTATGGCGTTATCTACGGGGGGGTTCTGTATGGTGTTATCTACAGAGGGGTCTGTATGGCGTTATCTACAGGGTGGTCTGTATGACGTTATCTACAGGGGGTTCTGTATGGTGTTATCTACAGGTTGGTCTATATGGCGTTATCTACAGGGGGGGTATGTATGGCGTTATCTACAGGAGGGGTTTGTATGGTGTTATCTACAGGGGGGTCTATATGGCGTTATCTACAGGGGGCTGTATGGCATTATCTACAGGGGGGGTCTGTATGGTGTTATCTACAGGGGGGGTCTGTATGGCGATATATACAGGGGGGGTCTGTATGGCGTTATATACAGGGGGGGTCTGTATGGCGTTATCTACAGGGGGACTCTGTATGGTGTTATCTACAGGGGTTGTCTGTATGGCGTTATCTACAGGGGGGGTCTGTATGGTGTTACATACAGGGGGGACTCTGTATGGCGTTATCTACAGGGGGGACTCTGTATGGCGTTATCTACAGGGGGGACTCTGTATGGCGTTATCTACAGGGGGAACTCTGTATGGCGTTATCTACAGGCGGGACTCTGTATGGTGTTATCTACAGGGGGGACTCTGTATGGAGTTATCTACAGGGGGGTCTGTATGGCGTTATCTACAGGGGGGTCTGTATGGCGTTATCTACAGGGGGACTCTGTATGGCGTTATCTACAAGGGGACTCTGTATGGCGTTATCTACAGGGGGACTCTGTATGGCGTTATCTACAGGGGGTCTGTATGGCGTTATCTACAGGGGGGACTCTGTATGGCGTTATCTACAGGGGGGTCTGTATAGAGTTATCTACTGTGGGGGTCTGTATGGCGTTATCTACAGGGGGGCTGTATGGCGTTATCTACAGGGGGGCTGTATCGCGTTATCTATGGGGGGGATTGGGTCTGTAAGACGTTATCTACAGGGGGCTGTGTATGGTGCTATCTATAGGGCGGTGCTGTGTGGTGGAATCTATAGGGAGGCACTATCTACAAGGGCGGGGTTGTGTGATACCCAGCGGAGGGGGGCCCTAGTCAAAAGTTTGCTATGGGGCCCAGTCTTTCCTAGTTACGCCCCTGAACAAAGTACAATATAAAACAAACTGCACAGAGACAAAGTGCAATGTGAAGGTACAGACATGATTGCCAGTAATAATGTAAACATACATAATGGTGATTGAGGGACTGGTACAGAAAAAATTGGTCCTAGATTCAATAGAGTGTTAATGACATAATAACCTAATAACTCACCCAGTTGTATATAATAAAAATCGTTCCAAAATGTCAATTACAGAAACCGGAAGGGCTCAGCTGTCCATGTGTGTATACTACGTATAACACACATGTGTAATAGAACTGCAATCGCCGCTTGCGATACATCGCAAAATCACGCGAGACCGCAAGCAGCTATTCCTGCGCATGCTCACTAGATCGCACACAGTGCGGCAGCCATCTTGGCAAAAAAAGACCATGTTAATTTCGCGCATGCGCAGTATGTAATTCACTGGGTCACGGCCATTTTACTTCCTGGAAGAAAATCTATCTCACAGGAACGAGATCAAATGGGGCAAATAGTACACAAAAGGTCTATCAAAGGGAACTACCTATACTGGCTGGGAACACCATGTAGAGGATCAATAGTAAGTGTATGTGATAATCATCCTAAACTATGGATAGGTATGATATATCTGCCTTGATGTATAGACATCCAAGGCATTGTGCCTCAAATTTATCTGTAGATTTGACCTATAATAGTATCTTTATTAATGTAGAACTCCAATTGATCCCCATAAAATTTTTTGTGTACCAGCCAGTACAAATCCTATGAATACCTATAAATGTACATGTGGACAAATCACGCATCCACAAAGGAAAAAATAGAACCAAGTACAAATATGTACATTGTAATAATCACATTGCTTTATTGAAATACATAAAAACATATTGGCCATCAAGACCTAAAATGAGACACACAGTTAAAATACAAAGAAGTGGGGAACACCCGATTATGACACAATAGAATATACTCAGAAAAACCTATATATAAAAGGTAGTTCAGAAAGGCATACTATTAATGGGAAAATCCAGAAACCACTGCTGTGATATAAGTTGCCATGCCAATGCAATGACACAATCAATGGATGAACAGCAAGTATACAAGGAAGGGAACATACAGGACACACTGGTATGTGTGTGAACAATATAGCAAGGGAGTAACCGAGGTTCAAACCCGGTCCCAAAGAGTGTACCAACCAGTATAAGTCATAATAATCCTTAGGGTGAACACCACACCATGAGCCCCGACGCGCGTTTCGCGGTAGCTTTATCAAGGGGTACTGACAGGAGAGGAGATAGACGCTCAGTTTATACAAAGAGTGGGAGGAGTTAGTTGAGACAGAGCCAATAGTTGAAGACTGCTGCAAATGAATACTAATAAAATGCAGGTGATGTCATGAGTGTACATATCATTATAGACGCACGATGTGTAATTACCTTAAATGTACTGAAAAGACGTCAGACACCGCCGATGCCCGCCCAATGTGTGCTCGCGGAGCGTGAATGCGCATGCGCACACACGACGATGGAACTGCGCCATGAGATGGCAGTGTGGACGCCGGAGTATGACGTGTCATACTCCGGTGGCCATCTTTAACACTGGAAACAGTCAGGGCAAGATGTATACCATATGAATATTATCGATATCAGGGAAAATGTAAAAGAAACACCATAAGAGCGCAGTGTAGATGCCGGAGTATGACACTCAGGTGGCCATCTTTAACGCTGGAAACAGGCCGGGAAAGATGTATACCGGGACCACATAGTGAGTATAGATTCAAGGTGCAACGTATATAGACAGCAATGGCCCGTTAGGAACACACAATGTACAGACACAATTCTCTACCAAATGTATCAAAGGAGAAAAATAATCTATACATAAGACCATAAGTTAATAACGATCATAGTAGGACCATTACATAACACAAATACATGTACAAGACATAAAATTAATAAACACAATAATACAATAAGAGAGGTGCACATATGGTACACTGATTATTAATATAATATAAAAAGTATAAATATATGTACATAACTCTAAATTATATATGTACACCATACGTACATGGAGCCAATGCGCCAAATGTTTATATGCACAAAGAATAAATATGAGCCCAAGAATATATATATATATTAAATACAGAGTAAACAATAAAAAATATATTTTTATATTATTTTTGTTTTTACATTTTTTCATTATTTTATATATAAATGAAATAAATAAATAAACACCAAAAAATGAAATGTGATAAAGGTGAGTGACCACACGTGCAAGGTGAAAAGTGATAAAATCATAGTTTTATTAAAACAACAGTACAAAAATAAAGTGATACACACGTGAATGATGACACCTGAAACAAATTCAATTGATTATTAATCACAACATATGAAGTTAAATAAAGAATATATAGAAATATATAAATAGTGTTATGACAATCAAATAAAAATTATGTCAAAATTATCGATACAATATAAAGTGTAAACAATAATAGTGCATATAAATGTATTTAGATATAAAGTGAGAAGGTGTGATGTGTATATATACACTAAAATATATATACAAAAATATATGTATTATACAGTGAATTATAATAAATAAGTATATCAAAAAAGTGCTGACAAGGATGATTTAAAATTTAAGATGTATATTAAAAAGTAATAATTCATGTATATGTACATATATCCATAAAAACAAATAAATGAAAAAAATATATAAAGACCAAAGTGAATAAATAATAGTTGGGCCAAAATGTAATAGCTGTGCCATAACACAAGCGCCTGAAAAGAATCTATATTGAGTACCCCCTGAGAGAGCTACAAAAGATATGGCACACCACTGCATGAGATAATTGGCAACTTTGAACACAAATTAGAACATATATGTGTAATACAAAGTCCTGATATCCCAATGGATGGACGCCAAATGCAACAGAAGATCCTATGGAAATACAAAAAACAATATCAAAAACAAACTCAGATTATCACTAACCCAACAATATACACAGAGCCAACATCAAACTGATCCTATCACAACTCAAAATGCAATATATATACACCAATGGAATAAAAACAAATACTAACCTATAAATAAAATTAACAAATATCCCATGTTGTACTGCCCTCTATAACTGACAGGGTAAAACTTCCTTTTTTCCCTGTTATCTCACACCGAATAACCACCTCTGTAAATTGAAAACTGAAAGCATGCATGGAAAAAAGTAAACCAGACAGACAAGTGTTGGTAGACATCTTTCCGTCAGTCAAGCAGGAAGTGAACTGAAACTTTTTATTGAACAAAGAAAAGAAACACAAAACTCCTCCCTAGAAATGTGGGACGTGCTTAAGCCCCATTGGCTCCTCAGCTGTGAGTTCTTCTGTACACTCCTCTTGCATTCCAGGGGCGGTGTCTCCATAGGCGTGCCCCTGATATATTCTCCATTTTGTTAGATTCCAGTTCTTTGTGTAATATACTGATATATACATACATATATGCGAGGATAATATTTTTGCAAACAATATACATGGTAATGATCCCTGACAGCCCCCCCTAAAAATATTATTACTTTATCCCTGAGTCTTGCCTAGAAACCTACCACTGACCACTCGTACCAGGTGGGTAGGGGTTTTGGATTTCTTCACCAGCTTGAGATAAGCTACTCCTGATGAGTAACCCCCCTTTGTACCTGGACTTCCAAGGTTTCGGAGTGGTCCTAACTGTCCCTATTCTCCTCAGTATACAGGATGGTTGTCTTGGTATAATCTACAAACCGCTGCTTGTTGTAATATATATAATTAATCCAGTCTACATTTTATTAATGGTAATAATTGTCGCACTGTCACTTACTGTCCTAATGGGACTTTTACCCCTGCAAATATAACAGGTCATGGGCATCTTCCCCAAACCTAAAGACCCCCGGGTAACATGCTCACATTGCTGCCATGTACTTCTTACATATGAGTGACAGCAACCAGTGACCTCCACATAAACCTCCTCAGATCGTAATTTGCAGTGCCGCAGCATATCTACATACATTATAATTATAAACCTCAGACAATATAAACAATAGAGCCTCAACTAATAATATAATGCTATCACCAATCTCATGCTATCACCCTCAGGTTTTGGGTCCCATCAGTTCATTGCCAGTCCTGTACATCATCTTCTTCTTCTGTCTTCTGTCGAGTCAGACTGCACAGTGGTGTCCAGTGCGGGATTTATTACTATCCTCCACCTGGTAACTTACTTATTAAAACACTTGATACTGCTGACGGATTCACTCAGGTCTTTGGTCTTTACTTTGATCTTTGCTGATGTCATCAGGACTTGGTTTGGTCCTTCTCATCTGTCAGACACCGTCTCTCTTAGTATACGTCACCGGGCTGTACATAGCACCTCATGATGTGAGCCTGGGGTGAGTTCCCACGTAGACGGATTAGTGGAGTTTTATTGTGACTACCACAAACCCTCCGCAGCTGTCCTCTTCCTCTGGAAAGTTACTTGTCTGGGCGGCTGCTTAGAATTGTGACACTGCCGTCAGTTCATGATAAACGCGTTGTATTGGCTCAGGCTGCACCTGCTGCATCTCAGTGATGGAGTTCATCATATTAAAAGTCTTCTAGTTCATGTTTACTGGCACTTGCCGGGGACCCCCAACCCTTGTCAATTGCTAAAATAAATACTAATCTGGTGATAACATCATCCGCATACACTATAAACATTGTTCTAAGTACATACAATAATAATGACAGGCCCTTAAACGACAAACAAACACATTTATGTAAGAAAAACTTCTCTGTTACACTGGACAGGGCACCTAGAAAATGTGTAATTATTGGGTACATTATATTTGAACTTGGTGTTTACACTTTCCAGCAGGATTTATACCTTATTCTCAGCTGATTACCTGGAACAGCTCCTATTCACAGAAATATACACAGATTCCACATGTTTATCTGACAAGTGTCTCAAACCAATTTTTCCTCCCCCTACTCTGGTTCGTTCTACCTGGGAAGGCCTCTCAAGGTCTGTTCTCTTAGTGGGAGGCAGGTATGATAAGGTTGGCACCGGTCTGCCAGGACTGTTCTGTAGGCAAATCAAACAGCTCTAACAGAATTTACCAGCATCAGCTGTAAAGCCTGGGACATACCAATTAGATCTTACCACATCGATCCTTGCAGTCTTGGGTCATATGTGAGGTCATACACCATCAATGCAAGTGCCATCAAGAGTGCCTTGGGTGGTACCGGATTACCTTCCTTTATCCGTCCACATTCTGTCAGTATCTGGTTCTCACGCCTTCCGCTCCCAGTTGGTCTCTTCCTGTGGAGAACAATCTTTTCAACGCATAATCAGTAATTGATCTTAGTCAGATAATTAATTTGAAGAAAAACATTAACAAATAACATCTTTACATTAAACGTTCACATTGAGCAGTAACTAGAAACGATACATGCAAACTCATTTTACTTCTTTATATATATCTATACATACACATATACACTGCACAGAATTCTCTGCTCTAAAATTTTCCTTTCACAACAAAAATATTTTGAAATGGGAATCTACTTGCACTGTGAAGTTCTCATTTACACAAACATAATACTGACGCCTCCAATAGTCCAATGCTAAGGCTGGTCCAGAACTTTACATAGAACTTAACCTCAGTATTTAATATTCCCACAACACTTCTTGAATATCGTTATTAAACAAACTAACTCTGGAATAACATCTGGAGAACTGCTGACATCTTATCATTGTACAAATACCAGATTGATACTTGGGATAACACTGTTCCCCTGTCACTACACACAACGTCTGCAGTGGGGAAGATACCGGCCGGGCTTCAGGCCCCCCTGACAACAGGTCTACACATACGAGCACATTGTCCTACACTTCTACCTCGGGTAGTTGTATGTTCTGCAGTCGCTGGGATGGGTAATCTGGCCGGGCTGCACTTTTCACAGGTACCTTTGCTGTTTTACCTATGTCATGCCGTGCGCACATCATGCCGGCTGCTACAAACCTAGTGGTGGCATTATTGTATACAGGGACAAGCCAATTTACTGACACCTGGCTGCACATACCCTTGTTGTCAGTTCTGTCTTCTCTTGCTCTCTCAATTGGCTTACCCGATGATCCAATAAAGTTCCTACTACCAATGGGCCCATAAATGTGGGCGATGCCAAAAGCGTACCTAGAGTCAGTGTAAATGTCGGCCGTCTTACCTTCTGCCAGGTTACAGCCTCAGCGAGCACCTCCAGCTCTGCTCCTTGAGATGAATGAGAAGGTGAGAGGGGTTTCTGGATAATTTACCTGGTGCCTCGTATCCTGTCTTGTACATACTGTATATGATCAAGTATTTCTACATTACAAATTTACATTAAAACCCATGTCACATATAGATAGAACATCTCAAAGGGGTGGCGTCTTCATCCTCTAAAATAAAAACAAATGTTATACACTTCTCCACACTCATCTGATAATCCAGAACACTTTGAGAATCTCACTTTATCAGGTTCTGTAAACACTTGATTAATACAAAAACAAATAAAAATTACTAAAATCTTTACAGAAAATTAACAATGTTCAGATAATTTCCACCTCCTTCACTCCTAAATCTGTAAAGACTCATCTGTGAGTGACCTTGACCTCTTGTGTAAATTTGCTGGAGGGGGATGGTCTCTTACACAATACCTCATATTGGGTGGAGACTACAGCACAGCATACCCAGTGCCATATTTACTGTTCTGGAAGGATCTACACAGAAAAAGCTCAACATTTAGGTTACTCTTATACACATTTAATCTGGATTACTCATTGGGGTCTCTTACACATTTTGTAGATCTCCTGGAACCAAATTCATTAATTCAAAACAAACCAAAATTGTACCTGATCAGTCCTTTCACCATTCCCCCCTTTGTGGACTCTGCGAAAGTAATTTAGCAGGGTTCAAAACGACATCTCAACATAACAAGGCCTGGCACTCTATCTGGGGGGCACTAGTTTAACCCCCTGTAATACACAACAGCCTGGAACAAAAATGACTTTCTCCTGACAAAAATAAATTTTATCTTTAAAATGACTTGCAACCATTTACCTGTAAAACATTTCAGATTTTCCAAAATAACATTTAGGCAGCACTATAGCACGTGCCTCATGTGTAAAAACAAAAACAAAACAATTGTAATTAGTTATTCAATAAAACGGAAAATATTATATCTGGTAATATTAATTACTGCAAACCAATAAATTGTATCTAAAAATAGGGAAGAGTGGGGGTACATAAATTTTCAAGACCCCGTGTCTCACAATATCTGTAGTTTAACCCGTTAGTGACCGCCAATACGCCTTTTAACGGCGGCCACTAACGGGCTTTATTCTGATGCATATGCCTTTTTACGGCACTGCATCTGGATAAAGTAAACAGAGCAGGGAGCGTCATATCTCCCTGCTCTCAGCTGCTAGAGGCAGCTGAGGGCTGGGGGCATCCCTGCTCTGCCGGGCGAGATCGATATTAGTATCGATCTCACCCGTTTAACCCTTCAGATGCGGCGCTCAATAGCGTGCACCGCATCTGAGTGGTTTTGGAGAGAGGGAGGGTTTTAAACGGACAGGCAGTAATACACTGCAATACAAAAGTATTGCAGTGTATTACGATAGCGATCGGAGAATCGCATATTAAAGTCCCCAAGTGGGACAAGTAAAAAAGTTTAAAAAAAAATGTTGAATAAAGTTAATTTAAAAAAAAATTTGAAAAAAAATGAAAAACCCAGCTTTTCCCCTTACAAAATGCTTTACTATTAAAAAAACAAAATAAAGTCAAAAAGTTACACATATTTGGTATCGCCGCATCCGTAACGACCCCAACTATAAATGTATTATATTATTTAACCCGCACGGACATTTCTTATTGATGGTCCATCTTTAAGATAGGTTATCAATATTAGATCGGTGGGGGTCCAACTCCTGGAACACCCGCCGATCAGCTTTTTTGAAGGGGCCGTAGTTTTCGTTGCCTTGGCCTCTTCAGTGTTTACCAGGCACAATGCCGTACACATTGGTAGCAGTTGTGACTGGGATTGCAGCTCAGTCCCGTTCACTTGAATGCGATCCCAGGCAGTCGCCCTGTGTGTGTATGGTGTTGTGCCTGTTAACTGGAAAAAGTCCACAGCGACGAACGCTATGTTCCCATCAATCATGGTATTGATGGTCTATCTTAAGGCCATCAATATAAAATGCCCCGTGGGCCCCTTTAATGTATTGTGTGTGAAGTTCGAAGTTATATAACGTGGCAGAGTGCAGGGCCAGGCAGGAATCAGTATATGTGTTAGGGGGAGTTCACACTGGGTTTTTTGGCACGCTTTTTGACACAGAAACTATGTCGGAAAACGTATAACAAAAACAGACGAAAACACCTTCCATTGATTTCCATTTGAGTTTTTTTCAGCGAGCGATAAAAAAGGCTCATAGGAAGAAGCGACTTGCCCCTATCTTAGGGCGTTTATGTCTCTGACCTCCCATTGACAATAGGAGGAAGAGAAATTTGCACGCGGCGCTCAATGGCCGCGGACAAAAAACGCAGCAAGAAACACGGCACACGACGTGCAGGCAGGTGAAAATTTTGAAGCAGATTTTTCTGCCTGCAAAAAACTCAGGGCCTTAAGGCTTCAGTATAGGTGTTAGGGGGAGTTCACAATGAGTTTTTTGGCACGTTTTTTGACGCGGAAACAATGTCAGAAACCGCGGCAAAAAACGTCCGAAAGCACCTCCCATTGAAAAAACGCTTGCATGAAAAAGAAGCGTAATGCCCTTTCTTCGGGCATTTCTGTCTCTGACTACATCAATGTCATGCAGAAAATACGTTTTTCGCTGCGTTTTTCTGCCCACAGACCAATGGCCGAAAAACGGCAGAAAAATAATGCCACGAAAATACGCGGGAGGCGTTCTGCCGGCAGGTCAAAATCTGCCTCAAAATTCCAGAAGGAATTTTGAGGCAGATTTTTCTACCTAAAAACTTCTCCTTCCTCCCTTGAACTTTTTAACTTAATGTACCTGTCCTCTGCACGTCCTCTGCCCGTCCTGTGACTGTCCTCCGCCCGTCCTATGAGACAGTACTCCGGCCGTCCTGACTGTCCTCCGCCCGAAGTCTTGCGTTGTTCCCTTTAGCTCCGCCCCCTATCTTCCGGCCTGAGCGCTCCTACCACCTGATCCAGGTCCCAGCATCGCCGTCGTATTCAAATGTGGCAGTGCAGTGGCTATCACCGGGCATCCGGCATTATGTAATGTGCCTGGCAGGACGACATGGGCCCACTCATGCCGTGGACCCCATAGCAGCCGCTACGGCTGCTACTGTGGTAGTTACGCCACTTGTGCAAGCTCATACTAAGGAGCATACACGTGAATCAGAAGGAAATTGAAGAGCAGATGCCACTGCTAAGGCAGACGCATTGCTCCCCCTTTACGTGATGATGTATATTGTGGAAGCCTTGCCAAAGGAAGGGGAGGTGGATTTGGATGAACTATGTAAGTTTCAAAACCAAGTCCCCAACAAAGAACAAGTAGAATGGACAACTAAGGGTGCACAGTTAGGTGAGAATGGGCTATGGGCTGTAAGTACCAGACGTTGCCCGCCAAGGGTATTATACCCCATAATGTGTGCCCCCTCACATGGCCCTACTCACCAGTCAAACGAAGCAATAGTAAGTATGGTAAGTAAGCAAGTGGAACCCCCGGGATTCAACAATATTGCTGTCAAGTTTGTTCAGGGGTGTGTTGTCTGTGCTTACCATAATGCAGCGAGAACTGTGAAGGTGCCACAAAGATGCACCCCCAGGCCATTGTACCCGTTCCAGAGACTGCAGATTGATTTTATACAATTGCAAAAGGTGGGTACCTATAAGTATGTGTTGGTATGCATTGATCTTTTCTCAGGATGGTCTGAGGCATGGCCTACTACCAAAGCCACAAAAAAACACCGTAGCAAAAAAATTTATGTCAGAAATGGTGTGCAGATATGGTGTACCTGAGGTTATAGAAAGTGACCGTGGTACACACTTTTTTGGAGAAGTACTTCAAGAAATAATGACAGCCTTAGGAATCACACAAGCATTTCATACACCACACCACCTACAAAGCATTGGCAAGGTTGAGAGATTAAATGGAACATTAAAGGGGTTATCGGGGGACCAAAAATTGCATTGCAATAATATATTTATGTGAAACTAAGTAACCTACTAATATACTTTAATTAAAAATTCGGTACTAAATGGTGCAGATCAAACCTCATGTTCACGAACAGCACATGAAGCAAGAGCTCAATCATGTGGGACCGTGTCGGAGCGTCATCACTATTAGAAAAGCTCCAGCACTTACTGAATAATTCATGAGGTTTGAACTGCATCATTTAGTAAAGAATTTTTAATTAAAGTACATTAGTAAGTTACTTAGTTTCACATAGATATATTATTGCAATGCAATTTTTGGTCCCCGGATAACACCTTTAAAGCTCAAAATTCAGAAATCAATGAGAGAAGGAAAGACCATGGACAGAGTGTCTCCCACTTGTACTGTACTCAGTTAGAACTACACATAATAGAAAGACTACACATAGGCCTTAAGAAGTGTTGTTTGGTGGACCACCAAAGGCAGACTTCTACTTTCCACAGCAATTGCAGAATTTACATTCAGATTTGATTACATATGTGGGTGCATTACAAAAGAATTTACAAGTGCATCACCGTGTTTTTAGTTCTATTCCAGATCTGGACTGTATGACAGGTACCCATTTTCTCGAGCCTGGAGATTGGGTGACAATTAAGAGGCACGTCAGGAAAATACTGGTACCCAGATTTGACGATCCAGCTTATCACACATACATCTGTAAAGGTGGAAGGCCAGCCAACGTGGATCCACGAATCTCACTGTAAAAGATGTCTGAAAAAGCCTCTCAGTGAACACACATAATGAAGTTGATTATATGGCTCTCTAGCATTGTTTTTTTGCTTTCTACACACACATTTATATGAACCGGGATATACTTTAATAAATGTGCCAAATACTGGGAGAAAAACATGGGGTTTGATAAACGCCACACATGACCGAATTCAAGACAATTTTACATGTTCAGCCAATTTAGTCAATGAAAAACGGCTCCAAAAACGTCCCAAGAAGTAACATGCACTTCTTTTTCGCTGACATGTTTTTACGCGCCGTCTTTTGACAGCGACGCGTAAAATTACACCTCGTGGGAACAGAACATTGTAAAACCCATTGAAAGCAATGGGCAGAAGTTTGTAGGCATAATGGAGCCGTTTTTTAACGCCAGAATTAGGTCTGAAAACAGTGCTTGTGAACATACCCTTATAATAACACAATAGCTATTCCCATGGATAAAACATTGCGGTGTCAGAATGATTCCACAATCACAAACTGTAGCACTTGGGGAGAATAGATCACATGTGACCCAGGGGCGTATCTAAAGGCTCATGGGCCCATGGTGCAAGAATTCAGCTTGGGCCCCCCTACCCCTTCCCAACAGCACCAGACCCCTGCACATGGCTATGCCCAGCCGCCTTGCCCGAGAGACCCCATCAATGCCTTCTCAGTATAATGCCCCATAGCTGCCCCCACAGAGTATAATGCTCCCCATAGCTGCCCACACAGTATAATGCCCCCATAGATACCCCCACACAGTATAAAGCCCCCCATAGCTGTCCCCACAGTATTGTGTCATCCATAGCTGCCCCATATAGTATAATGCTCCATACAGTATAATTCACTCCACAGCTGCCACATACAGTATAATGCCCCCCATGGTTGCACCATACACTATAATGTCACATACAGTATAATGCCCCCATACAGCCTAATGCCCACATAGCTGCCCCATACTCTATAATGTCCCATACAGTATAATGCCCCCATATCTGCCACATACAGTAAAACACCCCCCATATAGTATAATGCCCCCACAGCTGTCCCATACAGTATAATGCCCCACACAGTAAAATTCCCACCATAGCTGTCCCATACAGTATAATGCCCCACACAGTATAATGCCCACCTTAGCTGTGCAATACAGTATAATGCCCCACACAGTATAATGGCCCCCATAGCTTCCACATACAGTATAATGCCCCTATACAGTATAAAGCCCCCCCTATCGCTGTCCAATACAGTATAATGCCCCCATAAAGTCTAATGCCCCCACAGCTGCCACATACAGTATAATGCCCCCCATGGTTGCACCATACACTATAATGTCCCATACAGTATAATGCCCCCATAGCTGCCCCATACAGTATAATGCCCCCATACAGTATAATGCCCCCATAGCTGCCCCATACTCTATAATGTCCCATACAGTATAGTGCCCCCCATAGCTGCCACATACAGTAAAACACCCCCCATACAGTATAATGCCCCCACAGCTGTCCCATACAGTATAATGCCCCACACAGTAAAATTCCCACCATAGCTGTCCCATACAGTATAATGCCCCACACAGTATAATGCCCACCTTAGCTGTCCAATACAGTATAATGCCCCACACAGTATAATGCCCCCCATAGTTTCCACATACAGTATAATGCCCGTATACAGTATAAAGCCCCCCAATAGCTGTCCAATACAGTATAATGCCCCCATAAAGTCTAATGCCCCCATAGCTGTACCATACAGTATAATTCCCCCCATAGCTGTCCCATACAGTATAATGCCCCCCATACAGTATAGTGCCCCACATAGCTGTCCCATACAGTATAATGCCATCCATTGCTGTCCCATAAAGCACAATGCCCCCATACAGTATAATGCCTCTATAGCTGCCCCATACAGTCTAATGCCCTCCATAGCTGCCACATACAGTATAATGCCCTCCATAGCTGCCACATAAAGTATAATGCCCCCTACAAAATAATTCCCCCTATAGCTGTCCCATACTGTATAATGCCCCATACAGTATAATGCCCCCATAGCTGCCACATACAGAATAATACCCCCCATACAGTATAATGCCCCCATAGCTGTCCCATACAGTATAATGCCCACCATAGCTGTCCCATACAGTATAATTCCACCCGTACAGTATAATGCCCACCATAGCTGTACCTTAAAGCAGAGGCGTAGCTAGGTTCTCCTGCACCCGGGGCAAAGATTCAGATTGGCGCCCCACCCAACTTATTTCCCGACATCTCCTTCCCCCTCGCCATGTTTGCTTTCTCTACCAATCAATGAGGTGGAATTTTTTTAATGTAACTCGAGCATAAATGCATTTCTACATTTTACAAGCGATATAGTTATATAACATAGTTAACATAAAAATAGATAGAGCTACACAGCCCACCTTGTAGATACCGCCACACACAGCCTGCCTTGTAGATAGTGTCACACACATCCAACTTTTAAATAGCGCCACACAGACCCCCCTTGTTGATACCGCCACACACAGCCCCTCTCTTGTAGATAGTGCCACACACATCCCCCCTTGTAGATAGCGCCACACACAGCCCCCTTGTAAATAGCGCCACACAGCCCCCCTTGTAGATAGTGCCACACACAGCCCGCTTCCCCCCTTGTAGAGAGCGGCACACTCCACCCCTTGTAAATAGCGGCACACTCCCACCCTTGTAGATAGTGCCACATTCCCCCCTTTTAAATAGCGCCACACTCCCCCCCTTTTAAATAGCGCCACACTCCCCCCTTGTACTTAGCGCCACACTGTAAACAGAGCGGCGAGCGGTAGCCTACCGCTACCACTCTCCGCTCTGCCTGACGTGACTTACCGGGGTAGCTGAGGAGATCAAGCGGCAGAGTTCCTTCTGACTAGGGTCGGTGACAGCCAGGGCCTTAGGTTGGATGGCGCCCTGTGCGGGACTCTCTATTGCCGCCCCAACACAATCCAAAAATGAACCACATATATATAGACACGCACATACTGGAACATATATACTGTACATACATGAAGACAGATATTTAGACATACAGGCAAATATACATACACACATTCTGGAATACATACATACAGGTAAATAAATAAATGTACAGACACATATATACACACAAATACACACACACACACACACACACACACACACACACACACACACACACACACCGACAGATAAATACACAGACAGGAACATATACAAATATAGAACAGGCACATATATACAAGCACAAATACACATTCACAAACAGACCCATATACACCGTGTTCCAAATTATTATGCACATTGGATTTAAGTGTCATAAACATTTAATTATTAGTTTTCCAATTAAACTCATGGATGGTATTGTGTCTTAGGGCTCTTTGGCTCACTGAAATCAATCTCAGACACCTGTGATAATTTGTTTGCCAGGTGTGCCCAATCAAAGGAAAACTACTTAAGAAGGATGTTCCACATTATTAACAGGCCACAGGTTTCAAGCAATATGGGAAAGAAAAAGGATCTCTCTGCTACCGAAAAGCGTGAAATAGTGCAATACCTTGGACAAGGTATGAAAACATTGGATATTTCAAGAAAACTTAGGCGTGATCATCGTACTGTGAAAAGATTTGTGGCTGATTCAGAGCACAGACGGGTTCGTTCAGATAAAGGCATAATGAGGAAGGTTTCTGCCAGACAAATTAATAGGATTAGGAGAGCAGCTGATAAAATGCCATTGCAAAGCAGCAAACAGGTATTTGAAGCCCCTGGTGCCTCTGGAGTCCCGCGAACCTCAAGGTGTAGGATCCTCCAGAGGTTTGCTAGTGTGCATAAAGCTATTATTCGGCCACCCCTAAACAATGCTCACAAGCAGAAACGGTTGCAGTGGGCTCAGAAATACATGAAGACAAATTTTCAAACAGTGTTGTTTACTGATGAGTGCCGTGCAACCCTGGATGGTCCAGATGGATGGAGTAGTGGATGGTTGGTGAATGGCCACCATGTTCCAACAAGGCTGCGACGTCAGCAAGGAGGTGGCGGAGTCATGTTTTGAATACCTATATAGAACCAGACCTAACGATAAACGTTATAGTAAACGTCCACACATATCAAGGAAAAACAGACAATAAATACCTATAACTGTATGTGAAGACAAATCAAATCTCCCAAAAGGGAAAAATAATGACACCAAGTACAGTAAGTAACTTGCAAAAAATATAAATTCTTTATTACAATATACATAAGAACATGTTGGCCATCAGGACCTAAAAACCACAGACAATTAAAATATACAATGTGGAGAACATGAGGCTACTCAGAATGGCCTATATTCAACATTCAATAATACCGGACAGGGTCACTATGACAGTCATGCTATAAATGTACAGTACAAGGATAACCGACACCACAAAATGTGTCTCCAAAAAGCATGCTGAAACAGAACAATGTAATACAGACCCTGTAAAAAATAGTATACACGAGAGACTTGTAGCTAACACTGAAATCTCAGTGTAAATAAAGTGGTATAGAGACCAGGGTATCACCAAAAATCAGAGTAGGTCCCAGAAGCCATACCAACCCGTGTATTGCATATCAAGCCAAAAATGAGCTCCACAGCAAGAGCCCCGACGCACGTTTCGCGGTAGCTTTTTCAAGGGGTACTGACTAGTAAGGTGACCGGCGTTGTATTTATACTCAGTGGTGGGAGAGGTTTATTCAGAGATAGCAAATAGCAGCACGACATTCTCAAATCCCCAATGCTGAACACCTGAAATGTACCAGGTGTTCTACATTGGTGAATCAGCATGTCTAAAGTTACCTGAATGCTGATCGGTAAGCAGCAAACACCACCATTGCAAATGTCCAGTGTACGTCTCAAGGAATGTAAACGCGCATGCGCGTGCGCATCAGACCGCAAGCGCCGCAGACAACAGATGTAATAGCTTATATATGACGTATCACACCATAGTGGCCATTTTAAGTATGGGCAAGGACAATACGAGATCAACTTATATGGCAAGAACCAGTATAGGGCATATGTATCACGATCCGATTTTTTATGTGAGAAACAGAATATAAATATACAATGGAACTCTAATGTCTCAAAATATAAACAATAATACATATATAGAAAAAATATACATAATTTGATAATACATCAAACATAGTGTCATACTGTCATTTCATAAAACCATCAATACAAAAAAGACCATATATTGACTTATATATATACAAAAATAAATATATATAACATATAGTAAACCGGGGAAACAATTTATGAAAGAATATTATTTCATAAAAAATAGTAATAAATAATAAATGATAGTGAGAAGTGAGTAAACACACGTGCACAGTGTGGTGATAAAATAAAAAACAAAATAAATAAAGTGAAACACACGTGACAAGACCGCAGTTAAAATACAATTCTATTTATTAATATAAATAATACATACAATAATGTAACAGATGTACAATGTGATATGTTCTAATATGCTCAAAAAAATTATAATAAGACATATGTGATTTTATTGTTAGCATGTATATAAATAACAAGCGTGTAAAAAAAAAATATATATATATATATATATATATATATATATTGAGAGTGAATATATGTAAACATAAATGTGAGTAAATAAAAATATAAATATAAAAAAAAATATATATACAACATAACAAGTGTGATGACAAAATTTATATAAGGATATATAAAGTGGATAATAAATAATGTATAATAAATATGTGTGCAGTGTGTGCACAAACACACGAATAAAAATAAGTACCCCATGAAAAAAGCTAAAAAATGATCAAAATTTAGAGTATGTTCAAAACGTATTGTTGAATAGAGTCCAACCAAAAACATTATTCTGAGATATAATATGTGATACTTGGTATTCTATTCAGCCCAATAAATACAGATCGTATGGCCCCTATAAAAAGACAAAAATGATGATATTAAAAATGCCACCAAATATGGATACAGCCAAAACGCAATAATGCTTAAACCGACAAGCCCACCAATTATTAACAGCACAGTCCAACCATACCAGTCAAATATATACAGGTTTAAAAAGTTAAAAGATAATGATGCTATAGGACCCAAAAAGAAAATATTGTTATAGGAAAGAAGCGAAGGACATTTTCTCATTGAGCCCCAGAGGCGCGCTAGTCTTCAGTTTTGTGATCCATTTACATTCGATCCGTTCTAATTTACGGAAAGTGTCTCCTCCACGTAATCCAACAATAATTTTGTCGATGCCATGAACCTTTAAATCCTGCCACTTGTTATTGTGAAAATCGCGGAAATGTCGGGGGATAGATTTCAATTTATCGATTTCTTCCCAGTTGTTACCCTCTATTGTTCCAGCCTTTTTAATGTCCCTCACGTGTTCTTGAATTCGCATTTTAAGTTCTCTTGTGGTCATGCCTACATAAGACAGGCCACATGGACATGTTGCCATGTACACTACACCAGTAGTACTGCAATTGATGAAGTGTACAATTTTAAAACTTCTTTTCTTTTCAGAATCAGTGAATGTATCAGTTTTCAAAATCAATTTGCAAATAGAGCAATGACCACAAGAGAAAGATCCCCACGTCGGCCCTTTAGAGCCAAAAAGATAGGTTTTGGGACTAGGAGCACTATAGTGACTCCGAACTAAGTAGTCACCCAAGGTTTTACTTCTTTTGTCTGTAAGTTGGGGCTTCGGGGGTAGATGTTTTTTCAAATCTGGATCCGTGAGCAGAATTGGCCAAAAGCGAGTCACAATATTTCTTATCTCCATCCATTGCGAGTTGTATGGAGTAATAAGTCTCACTATATCATCCGTGTTCTTAAGTTTTTGTTGAGTAAGCAGATTATTCCTATTACTGTGACAAGCCCTATGATATCCCTTCTCGATATCCTTTTTAGGATACCCTCGTTGTATGAAACGGGTCCTCAGACATTGGGAGTCATGTTTTGGGCTGGAATCATGGGGAGAGAGGTGGTAGGCCCCTTTAGGGTCCCTCATGGTGTGAAAATGACCTGCAAAGTACCTAGAGTTTATGACTGACCACTTTCTTCCGTGGTACAAAAAGAAGAACCGCGCCTTCCGTAGCAAAATTATCTTCATGCATGACAATGCACCATCTCATGCTGCAAAGAATACCTCTGTGTCATTGGCTGCTATGGGCATAAAAGGAGAGAAACTCATGGTGTGGCCCCCATGTTCCCCTGACCTCAACCCTATTGAGAACCTTTGGAGCATCCTCAAGCAAAATATCTATGAGGGTGGGAGGCAGTTCACATCAAAACAGAAGCTCTGGGAGGCTATTCTGACATCCTGCAAAGATATTCAAGCAGAAACGGTCCAAATACTCACAAATTCAATGGATGCAAGAATTGTGAAGGTGATCTCAAAGAAGGGGTCCTATGTTAACATGTAACTTGTCCTGTTAAGTTTTTTTTGATTGAAAGAGCTTTTGATTTCTGTAAATATGACCTCCTGATGCTGCAAATTCAACAAATTACAATTTTAGTTCTCTTTACAACCTTTAAAATGTTTTGATCTCTGTTGTGCATAATAATTTGAAACAGTGCATTTTGAGTTTTTTACTTCTAAAAAAAAATCTGTTATCATTAGGAGATTTGTTCAATAAAATTTGCATTATACTCCAACGGTGATGGCTTGAAGATTATACTGACTGTCATTTGCATCGACTATTTAGGAAAATCAGCGAAAAATGACATTTGCATAATAATTTGGAACGCGGTGTATACCCAATACAGATAATGTAGTAGATTTCACATGCAGTCCTATATAACATCACAGATAACACAGTGATAACAATCTGAGTACAGATAATGTAGTAGATGTTACCTGCAGTCCTATGTAACACCACAGATAACACAGTGATAACTCTCTGGGTACAGCTAATGTAGTAGATGTTACCTGCAGTCCTATGTAATACTACAGATAACACAGTGATAACTCTCTGAGTACAGATAATGTCGTAGATGATAACTATACCCACAGCCACATATAAACACACACAGAGAGGCATATATATAAGGGCAGCAGAGTATATAAGGGGCAACAGGGTGTATAGGGGTCAGCAGGGTATATAGGGGTCAGCAGGGTATATAAGGGTCAGCAGAGTATATAAGGGGCAGCAGGGTATATAGGGGTAGCAGGGTATATAGGGACAGCAAGTTATATAAGGGGCAGCAGGGTATTAAGGGGCAGCAGGGTATATAATGGGCAGTAGGGTATATAAGCGGCATCAGTGCATATAGGGGCAGCAGGTTATATAGGGGAAGCAGGGTGTATAGGGGCAACATGGTATATAAGAGGCAACAGGGTATATAGGTGCAGCGTGCAGCAGTGTATATAAAGGGCAGCATGTTATATAAGGGGCAGCAGGATATATAGGGACAGAGGGGTATATAGGGACAGAAGGGTATATAGGGGCAACAGGGTATATAGGGGGCAGCAGGGTATAGGTATATATATATCTATATATATATATATATATGTGTATATACACACACAGACACACACACACACACACACACACACACACACACACACACACTGTAACACATACAAACACAGAGACACATACTGTATGACCACTACACACACATATACACACAGACACACATAGACACTCACCATGTCTCCTTGCTGACAGGATCACATGTTTCTTGCAGGACGGGCTGTGGGCGGAGCTTCCTCCTCTGCTCCTCGGCTGTTATTTACCCCATGTGTGTAACAGCAGAGCACAGAGTAGAGGCAGAGCCCAGTGGCGCCCCCTACATGCTGGGAGGGTGCAGGGCCCTGTGCGCTCGCACACCCCTAAGGCTGGCCCTGGTGACATCCCGGGAGTGGACCAGACTGGCCACCTGACCTGAGTGATCTGGCCTCATGTCACTGACGTGAGGTCAGGTGACAGGTCAGGTGACTGAACTGGTCCACTCCCTAGCCGTCACAGACCCCAGTCAGAATGCTGGTGCATGATCTCCTGGCTCTTCCTAAAGCTGATCGCTCCTGCAGCTGTGCGACATACAGGGCGCCTATCAGCAGCGATCAGCTGCTCTGTGGCGCCCCCCTTTCCTACCACCTAGTTGCGCCCGTGGCACATGCCCCGCCTGCCCCCCTAGCTATGCTCCTGCCTTACAGTATAATGCCACACACAGTATAATGCCCCTCATAACTGTCCCATACTGTATAATGCCCCGATACAGTATAATGTCCCCCATAGCTGTCCCATAGAGTATAATACCCCAATACAGTATAATGCCCTCCATAGCTGCCACATACAGTATAATGCCCCATACAGTACAATGCCCACTATAGCTGCCCCATAAGTATAATGCCCCCATAGCTGTCCCATACAGTATAATACCCCCCCCCACACACACAGTATAATGCCCCCTCAGCTGTCCTATACAGTATAATACCCCCACATAGTATAATGCCCCCTCAGTAGCTAACATATGAGCCCCCCTCCCATACCCAGTATAATGCCCCCATATGTACGTAACTAATAGAAAAATAATAGCATAATTACTTACCTCTCCCCGTTCTCACGATGGGTGGAGAATCCTTTTCCTCCGGTCTGCGCTGTGAGTGACTCTGCGCAGACAGGCCCGATGACTTCACTACATCGCGCCTGCCTGTGCCGAGCCACTCGCAGCACAGTGAATGCTTTAGCAAGGTTCCAGCATTGCACTAAACTGTATTTGCGTCCTGAGGACGCAAATACAGTTTGAAGCGCAGTCAGCGCTGTGTTGTAGCGGAAGCCTTGCAGGCCCCCCAGGCTTGGGAGCCCGGTCGCAACTGCGACAATTGCGACCCCTGTAGCTACGCCACTGTTGTGACCACTGCAGCCAATCACAGGCTGCAGTGGTCACAAGGGATGAAACATCATCCCAGGAGGCCGACCTGGACGAAGAAGTACAGAATTCTGGGTAAGTATAAGATTTTTTTATTTTTCTGAGATTCGTTTTTTTGCGGCAGAATCGATGCTTTTCCGCCGCAAAAAAGCTTTGTGAGAACAGTAAAGGTGGCATTATACTGTGTGTGGGACACTAAAGGGGGTATTATACTGGGGGGAAGCTATGGGGGCATTTTATTGTACAGGGCATTATTATGTGTGTGGGAGCACTAAAGGGGAAATATACTGTGGGTGGGCACTACAGGGGCATTATACTGTGTGTGGGGGCATAAGGGGTATTATAGTGTGTGGGGGCAGTAATGGTGGAATTATACTGTGTGGGCACTAAAGGGTGTATTATACTGTAGGGTACAGCTATGTCGGCATTATACTATGTGGAGCAGCTATGAGGGCATTATACTGTATTGGGGGCACTTAAGGGGCATTATACGGCGTGGGAGGCACTAAAGGGGCATTATACTGTGTAGGGGTCAATATACTGAGTGGGGGCAATAAAAAGGGCATTATACTGTGTGGGGGCATTATACTCTTTTATGGGGCATTTTTTTATGATGGGGTGAGGCGCCAAAAGAAAATTTCCCACAGAGTTCCATCTATTCTAAGGCCGACCCTGCTTCCAATCAACAACTGTATTAACAGTTAAAGTAATTTAATCTGGCAGATTATTACATTTATCATTTTAGATGTTGGGAACCTATTTGTAGTTTTAAATTAGAATGTGGAAATATCAGTGTTCTATCCATGTCAGTTTTACAAACGACCTCTAGATGTCAGGCAAAACTCACAATTGCCATAATCTAAACCTGCATTTTCATTAGAGTTTACCATTATGCTAAGACAAAAAGCGTTTACATTTTTTCGACTGATGTCCTTTTTTTTTATTAGTATGGGTGCTTTTTTTGTGTCTGTATTACAGATGTAATTCCCTTATCTGCCACGATTCATCAGAACTAGAATTAGAGCGCCATAGGCTTCGGTGTTGCTTCCATAACAGAACACCAAAAATACCCCCCAGTATTACCCTCATCTGAAAGCAGTCTAAGGGCTTATTCAGAAGAACGTATAATACGTCCGTGCTATGCGCGTGATTTTCACGCGCGTCGCACGGACCTATGTTAGTCAATGGGGCCGTTCAGACAGTCCGTGATTTTCACGCAGCGTATGTCCGCTGCGTAAAACTCACGACATGTCCTATATTTGCCCGTTTTTCGCGCATCACGCACTTATTAAAGTCAATGGGTGCGTGAAAACCGCGCACAGCACACGGACGCACTTCCGTGTGCCGCGCGTGGTGCGCGCTACAGTAGTCAAAACTATGACTGAAAACAGAAAAGCACCACGTGCTTTTGTGTTTACAAACATAAAAACAGAGTGTCATAATGATGCCGGCTGCGCGAAAATCACGCAGCCACGCATCATATGCTGATGACACACTGACCTTTTGTGGACCTTTTGCGCGCGCAAAACGCTGCGTTTTTTGCGCATGCAAAATGCACACGCTCGTGTAAATCCAGCCTAAGGCTTGCTTCATATCTGCATCAGAGGCTCCATTCTGAGTCTCTGTCACAGATTCGATCATATTCTGTAAAAATGATAAACACCACATCAGAACCCAACAGCTCCCATTATAAACCAGTTGACCTGTTGGGAACCAGCGGTATCTGTTGTACAACAGATCCGGTAAAACATTGTGGCTTCTGTTACAAACATATGCCATTACACGAATGTCAACCTAGCCTAAGTCTTATAGAAATTAATGTAATAACCATAAACATTTTTTAATTAGAATGCCACTATGAACAGAGCCATATTGCATCAAATAAAACATATAGCGATGTATATTTTGACAGATCTGATTAATTTCTGTGAACAATGATGTAAAAATGCATGATATGCATCAATTTAGTTTAGTTCAGTCAGGAACAGATTTTTTACAGGATACAAAAAACTGGCTTTGTTCACATTTTTATGTGTTTTTTAAGTCTTATAGAGAAGCCTATGCGAAAACCGCCAGAAAAAAAACCCCATCCGGGGTATGCTGCATTTGGAAAAAAAAGTCACTGCCCACAAAAATGCAACAAAAATGGCACAAACAAATATGCCTTAAAATACACTTCAAATAAGCTTGCAAAATTGAAAAACGCTTTGAACATATGTTAGTAAACACCTGGATTTCAGAGGCTGATATCCCTTGAATTCAACCTTGTATTTTTTGGACTGTAAAATATGCTGAGTGAGCTTAGCCTAAGGGTCTTAAGCTAGTGTGTAAGACTACACACTAGCTTAATACAGTTGAACAGATACAGTTGAACCCAATGCTGAAGCAGGGAACCGTCTGCTCCCTGCTTGAGCATTAGTACAGGGGACTCTCCGGGCACAGCGCTCCTTTAAACGCTGCGCCCGGGGAAGCCTTTGACTTCACCGCCCAGATATGGACAGTGACGTCAGTGTCTCCTCCATAGCGGAATCCTCTGCCAGATAGTTGCTAATACTATGGCCGGGGATTCCGCTCCAAGTGGGAACCCCTGACGTCACTGTCCAAATATGGACAGTGACGGCAGTGGCTCCACCTGAACTGGAATTCCCTGCCAGGGCATTGCCGACGCGATGGCCGGGGATTCTGCTCAGAGTGAATCCCTGACGTCACTGTCCATATATGGACAGTGAAGTGAGTGGCTCGACTTGTAGCGAAATCCCCTGCCAGAGGGTTGCCAACGCTGTGGCAGGGGATTCCACTCCTAGAGGGAATCCCTGACGTCACTGTCCATATATGAACAGTGACATCAGTGGCTCCTCCTGGAGCGGAATCCCCGGCCATGGCGCTGTTGACACTCTGGCTGAGGATTCTGCCCCTAGAGGGAGTCCCAATGGCTACAGGGGGGGTATTACTATCTACAGGGGGTGGCACAATCTTTAAGGGGGGTGTGGCACTATCTACATGGCCACTGTGGCCCTATCCACAGGGGACACTGTGACGCTATCTACATGGCCACTGTGTGTGGCCCTTTATATGTGGGCATTGGCACTGGGGTATCATACTGTATGGGGGCATCTATGGGGTTTTATACTGTATGGGGCAGCTAAGGGGCATTATACTGTATGGTGGCAGCTAGAGGGGCATTATACTGTATGGGGGCAGCTATGGGGCATTATACTGTATAGGGGAAGCTACATAGGGCATTATACTGTATGGGGCAGCTGTGGGGTCATTATAGTGTATGGTGGCAGCTAAGGGGGCATTATAGTGTATGACAGTAGCTATGGGGGCATTATAGTGTATGGGGGACTCTATGGGTTATTATATTGTATGGGGCAGCTGTGGGGGCATTATACTCTATGGGGCAGCCATGGGGCATTTTACTGTATAAGACCAGCTATGGGAGCATTATACTGCATGGGGCCGCTATGGGGGCATTATACAGAATGAATCAGTTATGGAGACATTATGCTGTTTGGGTCTGCTATGGGGGCATTATGTTTTATGGAGCATTATACTGTAAGTGGACAGCTATGGGGCATTATACTGTGTGGGGGCAGCTATGGGGCATTATACTGTATGGGGCATCTGTGTGGGCATTATACTGTATGGGTGCATCTATGGGTGGCATTATACTGTATGGGGGCAGCTATGGGGGCATTATACTGTGTGGGAGGCACTATGGGAGCATGATACTGCGTGGGCTGAAGCAGGTATGTATGGGCGGGGATTGGGCGGGGTTAGAGGCATGGCTTAAAAGAGAAAAAATTTGCACGCTGCACAGGTTGTTCCTCTATGTGATACTTGAAAGTTGAGAGGTACGCATGCATTATAGTCTCAAAAATGGACAAATAAAGAAACATAATCATGAACATCATAGCACATTTTGTTGGCTTATGGTAATACTGATATTGTTGGGTGTTACGTTATATTGGGCTTAGGATAAGTGTAATAAGTCAAAGGGAATTTTTATTAAAAAAAAGAATGTTTGAAAAGCATGGTAAAAAAAACATTTATACAATTCAAAGATTGTGTGCCTATATTATTCTATATGAAACGTTAGTTCGTTGGCTACAGTATATAATGTACAAAACATGATATGCGATGATTACTTGAATCAAGCTCAGGACAACACAAAGTTAACAGATTGATGAATGTAAGTATATGAATAAGACCAATATCCCAAAAAATTGAGGAGTCAAGATACACAAAAAGGCACCAATAACATCCTGTTCCTGAGGACTAAGGGCATCCCATTTGCTATATAGATGCCTTTATATATTGTTCAAGGCCTCATCACGAGCATGCCTATAGCCCTCCGCAGTGGCCTTCCACGGAAGTCTTCATGATTCAATATAATAAATTGTATCTATTAAGTTATTAAGCAACATTATCATAGCTCTCAGCAACAAAATATATTCCAGTGAAATTAAAATACATGTAATACATTATCCACTAAAATTATTTATTGCCTATTGACCTGAAGACAGCAATCATGTAATAGGGTAGCTTAGATAGAGGGGTTTAATGCTTTAAACATTAAATATATTGTCTAATAGGTGCTAATTATTATAATATTCTTCTATACATACGGTTACTGTAAAGTACTGGGAAAGTACTGAAAGGGGTGGAATACTCACCTGACTGGCTAAGATGGGTGAGATGAGGAATCCAGGAAAGTGAAGTTTCTTAGAAAATTGTACTGTGCTGAGGCTTTTTTTAAGCCTGTGTTGCGGGCCTAGATTTCTATTGAATGGCAGGTAGGACTGGTAGAATGACTGAGCCCACATCTGTACAGGTGAAGCTACAGGTCTCATTACTGAGTCATAAAAGCTCTGCAGATAGTGCAGATAGGGTTAGAGTCTGGGAAACCCACACAAGGATAGTGTGGAATACCGGTTCTTCCCGCCACTGTCCACCAACACTGCCCATAGTACATTTGGAGAAAGAAACATGCCCCATTATATGGCAGGGACCGTTCCCTTCTATAAAGTATCTAACGTTGGGGCGCTCCTTCACAATACTGGCACTGACTAGCGTCACGACGTTATGTGTGACGGAGCATTCAATGTCCTGACACTGGCATATTGACGTTGTATGCGCTGCCACACACAACATCTTGACGCTTGCCAGTGTCAGTCTTGTGTAGCAGGGCCCCAGTGTCAGGATCTTTAGGCGCCATTGGAATTAGGGGTCTGGTGTCTGAATTTAAAGATCAGGTTGACAGTCTGAAATAATTTAGGAGTCTGGTCTAGAGTCTGAACTAATGTAGGGGTCTGATTGGGGGTGTAAATTAATTTAGTGGTCTGAGGTCTGAATAATTACAGGGGGTCTGGTCTGGGGTCTGAATTAATTTAGAGGTCTAATCGGGAGTCTGAATTAATTTATGGGTCTTGTTGGCAGTTTAGTTCAATTTAGGGGTCTGGTCAGGAGACTGAATAATTTGGGGGTCTAATTGGGGGTTTAAATAATTTAAGGGTCTAGTTGGGGTCTGAATATTTTTAGTGGTCTCGTCAGTGGGCTGAATTAATTTGGGGGTTAATTGGGGGTGTAAATTTAATTTAGGGGTCTGAATTAGTTTAGTAATTTGACTAGGAGTCTAAATTTATTTAGGGGTTGGGTCAGGGGGCTGAATCAATTTTGGAATCTGACTAGTAGTCTGAATTATTTTTTAAGGGTCTGGTTGGGCTACAGAATTAATTTTGTGTATGGTGTCTACACAGATGACATGGGTGTAACATGTGAGGAGGAGATGGAGACTTTGTTTAGGTGTGCCGTGGTGATCTTAGATCATGCAGGGGCCGGAACCGCATCTTGGTGGGTTACTCTACTGTGTAAAAGCAGCAGCTCCAGTAGCCTCCCACACAGGAACTGTCCACCTGTCTCTCCCACCCCCCCATCCACAGAGCCTTTTGTCAGGGTGCGTATCCCTCCTGGCACCACTCCTGCCCCTGCCTGACACGTTCTTCTTTCTTAGCCCCCCTGCAGAGCTCTGCCACCTAGTTTCTCCCCCTTGTCCCCTAACAGAGCCCCTGCCCATCTACTATCTTCGCCCCAGGCCTCCCCTCAGATCCACTGCCAGTTTGCGTCTCACCCCAGTCCCACTCCCGCAATTTTCCTTTGCCATCCCCAGTAATGTAGGGGCCCTGACACTTTGACTGTATGGTGCCCAGAAATTTCTGATGGTGGACCTGGCTGCAGCCTCTTGTATGTTAGATAATAACCTGTTTTGGGACTGTAATAAAGCCGAGCATGGACTTTAAACTTAACAGCACCGCCATTTTAATTTCCAACTGCGACCCCAATGTGCACAGATCCAGATAATTGGTATTTAGGATATGGGTAGCGGTTGCTAGTGCAACAGCATGGCAACTGGTTTGCTTTGAGGACTGAAAAGTGGCGTATTTGTCTTGGGTATAGTCAGCTGTTCTACTAAAAAACCAGTCAAGCGCCATGGAGGAGCTAATTAAGCAACTGGTGCAGCCAAACACGCAACAGCACTAAGCAATGGAACAGTAACAACAAGTCCATAAAAAGGCAACTGCTGTGCAAGCAGACCCAGCAGGAAGCAACCACTGTGCAACTGCAAGCCCAACAACATAGCAAGTTGCAGCAGCAACATACCAACCAGTAGCTGATGGATCAAATTGCTGCCCTTAGGGAGACTCAGATGATCCATCCATAAAGAGTGGAGGAAAGTGCTTCTAAGACTTTAAATGTGGGAAAGACTGTGCAACGTGCCTTGCAAAAAAAGACACCAATACAACAACAAGAAGCCAAAGCATTCCTGCAGGAAAATTAACATAAGTTTTCTAACCTACTAGGGCATACACACCTTATTAACCCCCTCACGACTGTCGTAGGGCTATATATGTTCCAACTTCCGATGCCCCGTGCAGTTGTCACATGTATAAATGTTGGCAGATTGCAACAGGGTTTAATCAGTGAAGTGCTGCTTCAGTGTGAGCAGCACTGCACTCTCATGTCTGCCGGGGCTTTAAGAGCCCCAGAATACACCACCTACTGTAGATGGCACTACACACAACCCCTGAAAACACCCTGTAGATAGCACCAGATCTGCTCCATCTGGGAGCAGAATCCCCGCTCAGCGCTCTAGCCACGGATTCTCCTCCTAGAGGGAGCACCCGACATCTCAACATCCTCGCTGTAAATAGTGCCACCCCCCTTCCCCCTGTAGATAGCGCCACCTAAACTCCCACTAGGAGCGGAATCCCCAGTGTCAGATCGCTGTGTGTCGGGGATTCAGCTTCTAGAGAGAGCCCCTGACTGTCCACCATTAGGGACTTCTCTACGAGCAGAATCCCTGGCTGACGTTCTGACCGGGGATTCCGCTACTGGAGAAGCCCCTGGCGTCCCTTTCCATATATGGACAGTGATGTCAGGGGCTATTCCTGGAGCAAAATACCCGGCCACAGCCTTGCCGACGCTCAGGCAGGGGATTCCGCTTTTAGAGTTAGCCCCTGATGTTACTGTCCATACATGGAGAGAGACATCAGGAGCTCCCTCTAGGAGCGGAATCCCCTGCCAGAGGGATTCTGCTCCTACAGGGAGCTACAGTGGTGCTATCTACAGGAAGGAGGTGCCATTTACAGGGGGGGGGGGTGCTGCTATCTACAGGGGTAGTGGCGCTATCTGCAGGGGGTGGCGCTATATACAAGGGGGTTGTTGCTATCTACAGGCGGTGGCACTATCTTCGGGGGGATAGTGCTATCTGCAGCGGCGTGGCACTATCTACTGGGGGGGGTGGTACTGTCTACAGGGGGCTGCTTTATACAGGGGGTGTGGCACTATCTACATGGGCACTGTGGCATTATATGGGCACTACCTACAGGGGACACATATACAAGAGGGCACTGTGTGTGGCACTATCTACAGTGGGAACTGTGGCACTATGAGGGCGCTATTGATAGTGGGCACTATGTGGGCACTGGCACTATCTACTGTAGGCAATGTGGCACTAGCTACAGTGGTATTGCATCACTATTTACATGGGCACTGCTGTGTTTTCAGGTGGCTCGGACAAATAAAACCCTAACGAATAAAATTCATAAAAAAATTTAATGTCCATGAAAAACGGATGGCAAATAGTGGTGAAAAATGCTCAGACGGCCGGGAAATGGATTCAAATTTTGAGACACATTGATGCAAAACAGCCATGAAAAACTGACAGTTGATCCGTTGTTGACTGCCCATTTTTCACGTCGTGTGAATATGGCCTTATAGCCTCCTTCACTCTCCCCTCACAGCGATCCAGGACAACAGAGAGAGAAGATGACTAATTGCGGGACAGTCGTCTCTTGGGGTTCTGAATACTGGTACTGAATTCCAATATGTGACGCAGGCCTGACAATAAACCACTCTGGAATGTGCATTAGGGTTAGTGGAAGGCTGATACCTTGGATACATTATTGGCAAAGGGTTAATCAAGCCACAGGATAGCAATATTGAGGTAATACAGAACTGGTCTTGGCCTTTGACAATGAAACAAGTCAGGGCTATTCTTGGCATCACTGGCTACTATCGTAGTTTTGTGCTAAATTTTGCATAAATTGCAGCCCCATCTACTGACTACAACATTTGAGAAGCCAGTAATGGGGACGTGGAACTCAGAGACATAGAAAGTTTTTCAAATCATAAAGTCTGCTCTATGCCAACAGCCAGCGCTCATTACCCCTGATTTTAGGAAGGAGTTTTTGGTCCAGATGAATGCTTCTAATGCAGGCTTGGGCGCAGTACTGTCACAAGTGGTGAATGGGGAGGAACACCCAGTACTGTACTTGAGCAGAAAGTTGACTCCTGCTGAAAAAAATATGCAATAGTTAAGTGTGACTTCTTGCCAGTTAAGTGGGCACTTGAATCACTGAAGTATTACGTCCTTGGTAGAAAGTTTAAAATACTGTCAGACCATGCTCCCCTGGCATGAATGAAGCAAAACAAGGAGAAAAATGCAAAGGTGAATAAGGTTTATTTGTCACTACAGAATTTATTTATTTAAATATATTTTTATTGTTTTCATCAAACTTAAAGTTGTATACAGACATGAGTCTACAGTCAAATAAATGACAATATACAAAATATATGAGTACAATGATATTGATGTTATTCATGAAATTCTAACCATGCTGCTACAGAATTTGAATTTTGTTCTGGAACACAGACAGGGTAAACTACAAGCTAATGCTGATGTACTGTTGATCTGTTGATAGTGCACTGCCTGATGGCAGCAAGTGCCCAGCCCTCCGGTTTGGATAAGAGGGAGGGGATATAAAAGCCTGTGGCTGGGAAAGTACTCGAGGGGGTGTATTTCTCACTTGTCTGTTTAAGATGGATGAGAAGAAGAATCCGGGAAAGTTGGTTTTCTCAAAAAACTTAGTTTGCTGAGGCTTTTGTTAAGTCTGTCTTCCAGGTCTGGATTAGTATGGAATGGTAGGGTTGGCAGAGGAACTTGCCATTCCCTCCCCGCTCCTGTACAGGGTTTCCCCTAGCCCAAATTCTTACAGGTGAAGTTACTGGGCTCATCACTGAATCATAAAAGCTCTGCAGTTAGTGCAGAGAGGGTCAGAGCCTGGGAATCCACACAAGGATAGAGTGGAAAGCCTGATCTAAGGAACACTAAATTCATGGTTTATAATAGGTGAGGAAACCTACTGTTAGTGCCCAGGTGGGCAAGGTATTTATTTTGTTTATATGCTGCAAGTCTTGTTTGCTGTATAAGCACTTTCATATTTTTGGACTGCAATAAAGCCGAGCGTGGACCGTAAACTTGAACAGTACAGACACTTTCATTGCCAACCCCAACCCCCATTCGCACAGATCCCAACATTTATTTAAGTGAATAGATTAAAAAATATCACACTGACATAAATTCCCATTGGATAAATGTGTCTGCCTGATGCTGACATCAAAGGGAGCTAAAAATCTTGAAATGGACGTCAGCATAACCTTGAAGGGTTTTATTAAGGAGCTCCATGTCAGGTTCGAACCGTTTTGAAGCAGATATATTATAGACTTTATGCTGTGATGTATGCTACAATATATCTGCTGCAAAATGATTCCCACATGATAAGGAATGTCTCAACAGATATTGATTGCCCTTTAATTCCCTGATTTCTTGCTTTGTCAAAATGCCAAATATAGCGCGACCAGGATCACTCTATGTTTATAGTCATGGTAGAACGGCGCTACCCGTCTTGACGTCCTTCCTGTCGCCTTGGTGATGGAGGAGGAGGCCAGTGACGTTGAAGATGCAGACTTCAATAGGGGATGAAGGTGTGAGTTTATTACTTCAGCCAATGTATTATACGTATGTATTGTGATAAGGGATCTATGCAGGCTATCTTGATTATATAGGCCTGGTGTATTATCACTGGGATCGTTAACTCCTGATGTGCACAGTACATTGTGTCTGTTTAAATGAGTCGGATCACCGACTGACGTCAATTGGAGACATGCAGATCCTTCTGAGAAACCCCCATGGAGCGGACTGCAACAGTCCATATGAAGGATGTTTCTCATCACCTGTTTATCGTCCTAATGAAAATGTCAGAGATTTCATTAACGCGTGATAACTTTGTGTATAACTGATAGGTGATTTATCGTGTGCATAATCACTGTATGTACTTAATATGTCTTTGGCATCATATGTTCACACTCTTTGGGCTATTTAAATAGAGCATTGTGTTTACTAATGTCACCTGAAAAAGGCTTCTGTGTAAGCCGAAACGTCGTTATGGGTGTTTGAGTATTCTGCCTGAATAAAACACTTCAAGGTTATGCTGACATCCAGGTCTACATTTTTTGGTTGCTATGGTATGAGGGATTGGGACTGATCCAACAAGGACAGACTTTGCATTAAATAAGAGCTATTCACAACCTAATTTTTCCCCCACTAGAGAGAGCAAAGTGATCTTTTTTTTTTTTTAAAGAACATAGCAGAAAGAAAAGATTTGTGTGTACTCTGATTCCACTCTGATTTTCCCTTGTTTTATTAGGAAATATTGTTTTTAGCTTTTAAACAAATAAAATATGGCTGAAGTAATTATTGTCTGTCTACTGTGTAACTGTAGGGCAGCAGAAGAGATTGTGGATGTTATGGCAGGAAGGAGGTGAAGGGAACAAGTGAGCCCTAATCTACCCACCGCCCTGTCCCTGCCTACTTGCAACGACCCGCCCTAGGCGACGGGGTACAACTTGGCGGCGGTCCCTACGCTGACTAAGTGCAAGGGGATACAAACAGGGAACAAGCAAGGGAAGGGGCAGTAGCCCACGGAACACCGTGAGGAAACGGACCGGTGAACGAGCCAGTCAGGATCGGAATGTAGTGGAGTATACAAACGCAGAGCACGGAGCAGGAAGCAAGCCAGGGGCAGAGCGAAGCAGGATAAGCGGGAACTGAAGCAAGGCAGAAGCACGGCAGAAGCAGGCTGGAGCAAGGCAGCAGTGGGGCCAGGAATCCAAGAAGAATAACAAGCAATGAGGAAGAGAAAACGGCAGGTATAAATGGACAGGGGGCGGAGCTAACTCCGACTGACCAGGCCGCGATAGGCTCTCCCACTCCTGAGCCTGCCACCCTGATTGGTGGGAGCTGGTGTCAGTCTAAGAGGTCTGGCCTCAGGTGTCGACTGATTAATCCTGGGAGTATCCACAGACGTAGTGCTTGGCAGATCCTTTACAGTGGACCTTGGATTACATATCCCAAAATATTTTTGACAATTAGACTTTATATGGCCATGTGCATAACTCTTTAATGGGGCTGAGGTGGTTGTTTGTATCTTGAACAAAGTGCGTTCATAAATATGTTATATACCAACAAATAGAGGGTTACATTGAAAACATATATTTTTTTTAATGCATTGATAAAAACTGAAACAGAACAGATGTTTGCACCTCCCTTGACACCAAAATGCAATAAAGGAAAACTAAGCCAACCAAGAGACGGTATAAGAAAGAGAAAAGTGTCTGGCATGTCTAGAAAGATGCGCCAATCTATCATACAGGTGCAACTCTGTGAAAAATTTGGCGCATCTTCAGACTGGATGCTCTAAATTTATGCTGCCTAAATCTGCCCCACTGCATTTTTAAGTGCAGAGTAAAAAAACCTATTGAGGGCTATTGGAGCAAAGCTCCAAACAAAATCCATACCTAAAACGTTTTGGAAAAAATTGCGGCGTTATGCCGCTTCTATGTAAAGTGGATAGACAGAAGTTTACAGCACTGTAATGGTACAACATTTTTCATAAAACTATATTACAAAAATTCATACATCACATAAGAAAATGTTTATCAAAGTATTTCATAAGGTTACATGATTTTATATATATATATATATATATATATATATATATATATATATATATATATATATATATATATATATATACACACTACCGTTCAAAAGTTTGGGGTCACCCAGACAATTTTGTGTTTTCCATGAAAACTCACACTTATATTTATCAAATGAGTTGCAAAATGACTAGAAAATATAGTCAAGACATTGACAATGTTAGAAATAATGATTTTTATTTGAAATAATAATTTTCTCCTTCAAACTTTGGTTTCGTCAAAGAATGCTCCATTTGCAGCAATTGCAGAATTGCAGACATTTGGCATTCTAGCTGTTAATTTGCTGAGGTAATCGGGAGAAATTTTACCCCATGCTTCCAGAAGCCCATCCCACAATTTGGATTGGCTTGATGGGCACTTCTTGCGTACCATAAGGTCAAGCTGCTCCCACAACAGCTCTATGGAGTTGAGATCCGGTGACTGCGCTGGCCACTCCATTACAGATAGAATACCAGCTGCCTGCTTCTTCCCTAAATAGTTCTTGCATAATTTGGAGGTGTGCTTTGGTCTGTTGTAGGATGAAATTGGCTCCAATCAAGCGCTGTCCACAGGGTATGGCATGGCGTTGCAAAATGAAGTGATAGCCTTCCTTATTCAAAATCCCTTTTACCTTGTACAATTCTCCCACTTTACCAGCACCAAAGCAACCCCAGACCATCACATTACCTCCACCATGCTTGACAGATGGCATCAGGCACTCTTCCAGCATCTTTTCAGTTGTTCTGCGTCTCACAAATATTCTTCTGTGGGATCCAAACACCTCAAACTTCGATTCGTCTGTCCATAACACTTTTTTCCAATCTTCCTCTGTCCAATTTCTGTGTGCTTTTGCCCATATTAATCTTTTCCTTTTATTAGCCAGTCTCAGATATGGCTTTTTCTTTGCCACTCTGCCCTGAAGGCCAGCATCCCGGAGTCGCCTCTTCACTGTAGACGTTGACACTGGCGTTTTGCGAGTACTATTTAATGAAGCTGCCAGTTGAGGACCTGTGAGGCGTCCTAGAGACTCTAATGTACTTGTCTTGTTGCTCAGTTGTGCAGCGGGGCCTCCCACTTCTCTTTCTACCCTGGTTAGAGCCTGTTTGTGCTGTCCTCTGAAGGGAGTAGTACACACCGTTGTAGGAAATCTTCAGTTTCTTGGCAATTTCTCGCATGGAATAGCCTTCATTTCTAAGAACAAGAATAGACTGTCGAGTTTCACATGAAAGCTCTCTTTTTCTAGCCATTTTGAGAGTTTAATCGAACCCACAAATGTAATGCTCCAGATTCTCAACTAGCTCAAAGGAAGGTCAGTTTTATAGCTCCTCTAAACAGCAAAACTGTTTACAGCGGTGCTAACATAATTGCTCAAGTGTTTTGTAATCATCCATTAGCCTTCTAACACAGTTAGCAAACACAATATACCATTAGAACACTGGAGTGATGGTTGCTGGAAATGGGCCTCTATACACCTATGTAGATATTGCATTAAAAACCAGACGTTTGCAGCTAGAATAGTCATTTAGCACATTAGCAATGTATAGAGTGTATTTTTTATTAATTTAATGTTATCTTCATTTAAAAAAACTGTGCTTTTCTTTCAAAAATAAGGAAATTTCTAAGTGACCCTAAACTTTTGAACGGTAGTGTATATATACATATATAATATATATACATATTATATATATATATATATATATATATATATATATATATATATATATATATATATCTGAAGATCATTAGCTATATATACTCAGATGGTGAGTGTCTGAAACCATTATTATTATTATTATTATTATTATTATTAATAATATGTATAATCTAAGTTTGATAATCTATTATTCCAATATATTTTTTTTTACTGTCTAAAAAAAAAGAAAAGTGGGCTGGCCATTTGGCTTCACACATAAAGTAGTCTTGATTTCTAGTTATGACATTACCTGCCTAGTCCTAACTCATTCATAGGACTATGGGAGCTGATTAAAAAAATGTTGATGCTTACTGTGTTTTATATATTGCATAAAAAGGCATAACTTGCAGTTCCTGGGTTCCAATGAAAAATCTGTGACAGCCCCCCCCCCCCCCTCCTGACATGTGCCATTTGTATTGCTGGTGTTTTCTTATGTGGCAGAGATGCCTTTGAGCCTCCTTGGGTGCCAGCACTGGGTGCAATTGCCTCCTTTGCACAACCAATAGCTGGTCAACCAATCAAAGTTGGGCTTATAACACAAATATAATGTGTCCTGTGTCACATAAAAAATAAAAACACCAAATATAGGAATAAGGGCCTGTTCACATCAGAGTTCACTTTCTGTTGATGGGTTCCATCTGAGCTTTCTGTCCGAAGAACCCATCAACGGAAAGGCAAACGGAAACCATAGCTTCTGTTTGCATTACCATTGATTTCAAAGGTAATGCTTCCATTGCTAATGATTTCCGTTTGTCTCCGTTCCGTAAGGATTTTGTTTTTTTGACGGAATAAATAACGCAGTCGACACATCCTAACACTGAACAAAAATCTTTGCAAATACAAGTTTATCTTTATTAATATGCCACAAAAATAAAACACAGATATAAAAACAGTCAAATAATCACCCACGATAAGGTGATATCCTGTCTGTATATACTGTAGACATTGCCCTGTGAGATATAAATTAAACATCAATAATTCACATGCTAATATAGAGATAATTAAAGCTGCATACAATGTGTAAAGTTATCAAATGAAAATACTGTACATGCATAATGTAGAGGACATAACATAAGCAGGAGAGGCATATACATACCAGGATAGAGCACTGCATCCCAATGTGCATTTCGCCCTCACTTCTTTCGGAGGTTACAGATTAGTCTTATGTTTAAATAATATTATTATTATTATAATTATTATTAAAGTTAAACTTAAATTTACGCAAAATATTTGTATAGGATAAGCACTCTATAATTTTACGGTCACCATCTATAAATCCTACTATTTTTGGCAAAAATTTTCCAGTGGAGCATGCATTGCTTTAGAAAGCATCAATGGTCCACAAGCACCTTAATGCTGTTACCTCTAAAATGATGTATACAGTTCAGTACCTTTGGTTGTGCCAGATCAGGGCTCTATATTTTTTCCAGGAGTCTAAAAAATGAGCCTGACCAGTGGCGTAACTACCGCCGTAGCAGCAGTAGCGGCTGCTACGGGGCCCGCGGCATGAGGGGGCCCGTGTCGCCAGCTGGCACGGGCCCCCACCATGGCCGGAGGCTCCGCTAGCAGCCGCTATGGCTGCTACAGCGGGACGCCACTGAACACTACGGCAGAGCAGGGAGGTATCTCCTCGCTCTGCCATTAACTGGTTCCCGACCGCTGGCTGTATTTTTACGGCCAGCGGTCAGGGTCCTTAAAACCTGAGCCATAGACTTTCTACGGCTCGGGTTTTAACTTTCTGCCCGCACGATCGGGCAGCTGAATGTCGGGCCTCCAGCTGTCAGTGATTGCCGGGGACCCTGAGGAGAGGATAGAAGCAGCTTTCGCTGCTTCTGTCTTCTCTGATCACTTGTACACAGCACTCAATGCGAGCTGTGTACAGGAATAGAGACAGCAGCAGCGGCGCTGTCTCTATTCCTCACAGTGATCATGTGACTGGTCACATGATCGCCGGGTACCGTTAGTGGCAGGCTGCTGCTGGGTCTAACAAGACCCAGCACAGCCCTATTAGTGACAATAGTCACTATGAGAGGGCTGATTTCCCCTGTAACTGGGGCTGCTGTGCAGCTCCAGTTACAGTGGAAAAACATGGTGTAAAAGAAAGAAAAAAATATATATAAAGTTCCCCAAAGGTCTTCTTTGACCTTTGAGGGACAGACCATAGTAATAAAAAAATAATAAAGTAAAGTGCAAAAAAAATGTAAATAATAAATACACATAAAATACCCACCCCAAAAAAAACGTTCCCCCCGCATATCATTGTTGTAACGCTAGCGCTGACCCAATTACCCTAATATAGACATGTAATATATTAAAATTTACGGTAGACAAGGATGATCACAAATAAAAGGTCTATTTTAGGGTAAAACTATGTTATTACCAATAACAAATAGCTCAAACGTAAAAAAGCTTATTTTTTTACTATTATTTTAAAACTTTATGAATAAAAATTCTAAAATAGCAAAAAAGGTGTGTATAAAAACGATAAAAAATGAAACCTGCATTGTCTACGGAAAAAAACGTCGCAAAAATCACGTCGTTAGCCCAACAAATAAAGACTGAAAGTCCCCTGAAGTTCTCCATCACAAACCTCGGACTTCCGGGGTCTGTGCCGGCAGCTCCGTAGAAATGAATGGAGCGCCGGTCGTGCTTGTGCGCATGCATGACCAGCGCTCCTTTAATTTTTATTGAGCTGCGCAGACGCCGGAAGTCAGAGGTTTGTCATGGAGAAGTTCAGGGGACTTTCAGTCCCCCGTTCTCCCTATCGCTGCCAGCGATCACACATGTATCCCCTATCCTGTGGAGATCCTGTGGAGAGGGGATACATGTATTTTGTAGGACACACTGTAGGTCGCATTTTTGTTGGGAGGGGGGACGCTGTATGGCGTTCCCTACAGGGGGGGGGACGCTGTATGGCGTTCCCTACAGGGGGGGGTGGCTGTATGGCGTTCCCTACAGGGGGGGAGCTGTATGGCGTTCTCTACAGGGGGGGCTGTATGGCGTTCTCTACAGGGGGGGCTGTATGGCGTTCTCTGCAGGGGGCTGTATGACGATATATCTACAGGGGGCTGTATGGCGTTATCTACAGGGGGCTGTATGGCGTACTCTACAGGGGGATGTATGGCGTTATCTACAGGGGGGGCTGTAAAAAAGGCACTATCTACAAGAGGGGGGGGGGGTTGTGTGACACCCAGGGGAGGGGGGGCCCCAGTCAAATTTTGCTATGGGGCCCAGTCTTTCCTAGTTACGCCCCTGAGCCTGACAATAGGAAATGGGATAAAACATAACAATACTCACATGGCAAATCTCCCACTGCTCTAGAGATGATGCGCCGGTGTAACCCGGTGGTCGTGGTTTACTTGCAGTGATGACCTGCTATTCATCCACATGATCTCTGCAGTCAATCACTGGCCTCAGTGATCTCATGCTGTACATTCAAGCGTCCACGCTGAGGTCAGTGATTGGCTCATGGCAGTGATGCTCGGCTGCTGTGGCCAGCACAGGCTTCATCTGTCGCCATGTAGATGGCAGCATTTAGATAAGCAAAACTTTTGGAAGATGGACAGCTCCATGGGTCTGGCCAAAAGTTGAATTTATATTTTTTGGCCAGAGTTTCACTTTAGGATACCAATTATGGTTTTCATGGGATGGAATGGACAGATATTCTCAATGTGACGCACTCTTCAGATTCTGTCAGCATATTCCTGCACTCATTGTAAGTGCTGTGTGCCCAGTGCTGAAATGAGCATTAATTGCCTGTTTGTTTGTTTTTTCATGTTGTCTTGGAAACCAGTTTAAAAGCAAAAAAAAAAAGGCAATATTTGTATTTGAACAGGAGAGACATTAACCACTGCCTTCCCTGCCTCTCTATACCAAAAGATCAATAAACAATGTAACTTGACAAAGTAAACACAGATCATGTCAATTCCTGTGTACACACATTACATAAAGTAAAAAAAAATGCAACAAAGAAAATATCAATAAAAAAATCTGAAACCTTAAATACAAATCTAAAAATGGAAACATTGTAAACAAATGTCTAAACACGAACATTATATTAACCCCTTCCCCCTGCTTGCATTCTGGGCCCTAATGTCCAAGCCATTTTTTACATTTTTACATTGTCACATTCAAAGAGCTGTAACTTTTTTATTTTTGCGTCGGCATAGCTGTATAAGGTCTTGTTTTTTGCGGGACGACTTGTAGTTTTTATTGGTACCATTTGAGAGTAGATGCGACTTTTTGATCACTTTTTATCACATTTTTTTAAAGTCAGGATTAACAGAAAACAGCAATTTTTCCATTGTTTTTTATTTTATTTGTTACGGCGTTCACAGTGCGGGTTAAATAATGTAACAGCTTTATAGTCGGGGTCGTTACGGACGCGGCGATACCAAATATGTGTAACTTTTTTGCTTTATTGTAGTTTTTTTTAATAGTAAAGCATTTTGTAAGGGGAAAAGCTGGGTTTTTCATTTTTTTTTTTCACTTTTTTTTAAAATTAACTTTATTAAACTTTTTTACTAGTCCCACTAGGGGACTTCACTATCCTCCGATCGCTATTATAATACACTGCAATACTTTTGTATTGCAGTGTATTACTGCCTGTCCGTTTAAAACGGACAGGCATCTGCTAGGTCATGCCTGCGGCATGATCTAGCAGGCATTCGCTCCAGGCAGACCTGGGGGTCTTTATTAGACCCCCGGCTGCCATAGAAGACACAGACACTCGGTGATTTTATCGCCGGGTGTCAGTGAGATGAGAGGGAGCTCCCTCCCTCTCTCCAAAACCATTCAGATGCGGTGCTCGCTATTGTGCACCGCATCTGAAGGGTTAAACGGGTGAGATCGATACTAATATCGATCTCACCCGGCAGAGCAGGGACGCCCCCAGCCCTCAGCTGCCTCTGGCAGCTGAGAGCAGGGAGATTTCACGGCTCCCTGCTCTGTTTACTTTATTCTACAGCAGCGACGTAGAATAGCGGCGCTCTAGAATAAAGCCCACTAATGACCGCCGTAAAAAGACGTATCGGCGGTCATTAAGGGGTTAACATCCAAATTTGAGTGTGTATAAAGCTAGTAATAATGGATGCTTGGGGAATATACCCTATAAGAGATAGATTCCAGTTTTGTACTTTTGTACTATTTTATAGAAATTAGGGATAGAACCACTAAGATGGCGTCCTTCCTATTTGTGTATGGGATACTAATATGGCACTTACTAATATGACAGATCCCAACTTTAAGATATCTTCACAATCAGTGTATGGATTTGTAAAAGTATAATGGTTAAACTGCATTAAGTAATCTTTATTTCACTATAAAGATTTCACTATAAAGATAGAATATTAAGAACATGGCCATGATTTCATGAACTTCTGCTAGAGCCAAGGTATTGAATTCCACAAGTGCATGTTTCTTAACTACCATAGAGCAAAAGGTCAATGTAATACTGTGTGTGGACTCCTGTGACAAACATTGAAGGCATTTCTCTCATTGGTGGCAAATATCTAAGAAATCTCACTATATTTTTGGCACAGTAAAAACACATTCACTTTTATCCTTACATGAAACGTGCACTTGTAATAAACATAGTTATTCAAACACAATAAAACATCCAAGTCAACAAGTCATCAACTCTGAGAGCACGGAGAGAAACACTATATAAAAATCACTTCATTTAATACATTCTTTACAGATATACACAGACAATTATTTGGCAGCAAGTTCTAGCAATATTGATTTATATGCATATTGTTCATATCATATTGTATAAAGTATTTTATCACTATTACAAAGCGTGTTACTGAGGGACCACATGTCAACATCAGTTATACATGATCAATGGTCGGAAATTAATTCCGCAATGGAAACGTGTGTGACCATGTGTGTCTATTAAACTTAACACAACAGGAAAAAGCACTAAAATACACACAGGACAATAAAGTGTCAAACTTATGATATACAAGTCTTTATTAAATTTCATTAAAATACATAAAATTGTAAGTAAAAAGGAGACAGATAACCCACAATAAAGTTGGTGTGCGGTCAAGGGCATAGCTAAAGGCTCATGGGCCCAGGTGCAAAAGTTCAGTTTGGGCCCCTCTATGCAACTTCCCTCTAACTTCAGCTGCATTGCTGGATCTCTCAAGTAACCCATCGATGCAGCACTAGCAGCCAGGTTGGTTGTTACAGCCTTAAAAGATCAGGGGCACAAGCCCCAACTCATATGTTTTGCTTCCCCCTCAAAACGAAATTATATACAAAGGAGACCGAATAAAACAACTTTTATAACACGGCAGGCTTACAGCGGCGCAGTTCTATGTATGATAGTATACCTAAATAATTAAGTCACCAAATAATGGTCATATACCAGCTCTACACAGTGAAAAATTAATACACTACAGTTGTATCCCGTGACTCGCAGGAGACGTCTTCCCCGTTTTCCCTTTTCTTCTCTATCCAAGCCAGACCGCCATGACTTCTTCCAGCCACAACTTGTCTCTTCACACAAACTGCAAATTATGCTGCCAGCCCCAATAGCCCCCTTAGTGCCCCTACACCTTAATAGTGGCCCCATTTGTGCCCCAAACTGTACTAGTGCCCCCCTTTTATGCCCTACAAAGTAATAGTGCCCCCACCACAAAGTAATAGTGTCCCACCACAAAATCATAATGCTTTTTTTGTGCCCCACAGTAATAGTACCCTCCTTTGTGCCTTATACAGCAATAATGTAATGGCTGCCGCGCCGTTCCCCAACTTCCCCACGGCCTCTGCTCCGGTTCCAGTGCCCTCCATTACCGCATGCTCATCCCGAGCTCCACTTACCTGATCCGGACTCTCTGCTGTCCCTGGGCGGCGTCAGGTAAGTGCATCCCTTACCTCCCTCATCCTCATTCTCGATGTGCGGCTGCAGTCACTAGAGGGCGCGCGCTGAGTCATTCTGTCTTTAAAGGGCCGGCGCGCGCCTTAATTCTAAAGACCTCCTATTTAACCCCTTAAGGACGCAGCCTTGTTTTGGCCTTAAAGGCATGGTGTCGCCCCAAAAACATGTTTTTTTTTTTAAATTTAAACATTTAGTGTGTGGGTGATTAAACATTGTTCAAATTTTTTTTATTTTTTTCGCGAGTCAGGAAATATTATAAATTTTTTCAAATTTATAATACTACCCATTTTTGGTCACTAGATGGAGCTGTTTGGAGCTAGTTCCCAAAATTGCAGCATTGCAACATTGGGTTAAAAGCTATCGCTCTAGTGAGCTCTCAGCAATCCCCCCTCCTTTATCCTGGCTAGTGCCGGGATAAACGAGGGGTTTGAAAGGTTTAACCTCCTACACTGTGTGTCGCCATTTTTTGAGGTAACCCACAGTGTAGTAGGTTTACATGCAGTAGTAAACACACACAAACACTAACATACATTGAAATCGCTTACCTGCTCCTGCCGCCGCGGCCCGTCCGCTCCCTTTGCTGCCGCTGTTCCATGTGCACTTGTCCGGAAGCCGCGACCGGAAGTAGTAATATTACTGTCCAGCCGCGACTTCCGGTCCACGGGAAAATGGCGCCGGACGGCGCCAATTTCGAATAGGACTGTGTGGGAGCGGCGCATGCGCAGTTCCCACACAGACACCGTACACGGCAGTCAATGGGACGGGAGCCGTTCGCAGTCCCTATGGGACTGTGGCTGCCGTATTCCATGTCTGTGTGTGTCGTTAATCGACACACACAGAAATGGAACAAAAAATGGCAGCCCCCATAGGGAAGAAAAAGTGTGAAAATAAGAAACAGTAAAACACAAACACACAAATGAAAATAAACGTTTATATGAAGGCACTAACATCTTTAACATATAAAAAAAATATTTGTGATGACACTGTTCCTTTAAGGCTCAGAGCCCATTTTTCAAATCTGACATATTTCACTTTATGTGGTAATAACGTCGGAATGCTTAAACCTACCCAAGCGATTCTGAGATTGTTTTCTCGTGACACATTTGGCTTCATGTTCGTGGTAAAATTTGGTCGATATATTCAGTGTTTATTGGTGAAAAATTGCAAAATTTTGAGAAAATTTTGAAAAAATAGCATTTTTCGGAATTGAAATGCATCTGCTTGTAAAACAGACGGTTATACCACCCAAAATAGTTACTAGTTCACATTTACCATATGTCTACTTTAGATTGGCATCGTTTTTTGAACATTCTTTTATTTTTCTTGGACTTAGAACATAAACAGCAATTTCTCATATTTTTAGGAAAATTTCAAAAGCCTTTTTTTTAAGGTACCTCTTGAGTTCTGAAGTGGCTTTGAGGGGCCTATGTATTAGAAACCCTGATAAAACACCCCATTTTAAAAACTAGACCCCTCAAAGTATTCAAAACAGCATTTAGAAAGTTTTTTAACCCTTCAGGAATTTTACAGGAATTAAAGCAAAGTGGAGGTGAAATTTGCAAATTTCATTTTTCTTGCTGAATTTCAATTTTATTAAAAAAAAATTCTGCAACACAGAAGGTTTTACCAGAGAAACACTACTAAATATGTATTGTCCAGATTCTGCTGTTTTTAGAAATGTCCCACATGTGGCTCTACTGCGCTCGTGGAATAAAACACAAGCCCTAGAAGAAAAGAAGCACCTAGTGCATTTTGAGTCCTCTTTTTTATTAGAATATATTTTAGGCAGCATGCCAGGTTTGAAGAGGTGTTGAGGTGCCAAAACAGTAGGAATCCCCCAATAGTCACCCCATTTTGGAAACTAAACCCCTCAAGGAATTCATTTATGGTTGTTGTTACCATTTTGACCGCACAGTTTTTTCACAGCACGTATTTGAATTGGGCTGTGAAATGAAAAAAATGACATTTTTTCCAATAAAATGTCATTTGTGATCAAAATTTCTTATTTTCACAGGGAACAAAATACCCCATTTTGTTGCCCAATTTGTCCTTAGTGTGGCAATACCCCATTTGGGTGATAAACTGCCGTTTGGACCCATGGGAGGGCTCAGAAGGAAAGGAGCGCTATGTGTTTGTTGGAGTCCAGATTTTGCTGGATTGGTTTTCGGGTGCCAAGTCGCCTTTGCAGAGCCTCAGAGGTATCAAAGCAATGGAAACCCACCAGAATTGACCCCATTTTGGAAACTACACCCCTGAAGGAATTCAAATATGGTTGTTGTTACAATTTTGACCACACAGTTTTTTCACAGCACCTATTTGAATTGGGCTGTGAAATGAAAAAAAATTAATTTTTTTCCTATAAGATGTCATTTTTTATCAAAATTTCTTATTTTCACAGGGAACAAAATACCCCATTTTGTTGCCCAATTTCTCTTGAGTGCAGCAATACCCCATTTGTGGCGATAAATTGCCGTTTGGGCCCATGGGAGGCCTCAGAAGGGAAGGAGCGCTGTGTGTTCTTTGGAGTACAGATTTTGCTGGTTTGGTTTTCGGGTGCCGTGTCGCATTTGCAGAGCCCAAGAGGTATCAAAGCAATGGAAACCTACCAGAAGTGACCCCATTTTGGAAACTACACACCTCAAGGAATTTATTTATGGGTAATGTGACCATTTAGACCCCATAGTTTCTTCACAGAACTTATTTGAATTGAGCTGGGAATGAAAACAAAATTATTTTTTTCAAATAATATGTAGTTTTGGCTGAAAATTTCTTATTTCCACCAGAAACAAAATACCCCATTCTGTTGCGCAATTTGTTCTGAGTGCCGCAATACCCCATTTGTGGTGAAAAACTTCCGTTTGGGCCCATGGGAGGGCTCAGAAGAAAAGGACCACCATTTGGCCTACTGGGGATTTTCTAGTGCGAAGTCATGTATGCAGAAGCCCCTGAGGTACCAGTACAGTTGAAACCCGCAAGAAGTGACCCTGTTTTAAAAACTACACTCTTAAGGCATTCATCTAGAGGTGTAGTGAGCATTTTGACCGGAGGCCTACACCCCATAAACTGTATTGTGGGTTCTCCCGGGTATGGCAATACCCTACATGTGGCTGTTATCAGCTGCCTGGGCACAACACAGGGACCAGAGGGGAAAGAAGAGGGGGGATAAGCTGTGCCGAGTGCATCAGGGTAAGTAAAATTGGGGTAAATTATAAACCAAGGGATGTATGATCAATTTTAAAACACTCTTTCATACAGAGCTCTGGTTATTCGGGACACGTGTCACATTGATATATTGTGTTATCCCTTATCGCCCTCTTATAGCAGACTTTGCACCTCTTTTAACTTTTTCCCTTCTTGCCAGTTTGGAGAACTTCTCCTGGAAAGTGTTGCCCTGGTACGATGTGTGTGGCCCCGCTTCCTGAAGTACTGGGTGCCCCCCCTTCTTGGTCCCTAAAGATTAGGTTCTTGATAATCACCTCTTGAAATTCCAGGAAAGTTCCCCTCTGGCCTGCACATCGATGTAGCACGTACGCATTGTACAATGCCATCTGTATGATGTGCCCGGCCAGCTTCTTATACCTCACAGCATGGCGCTGTAGGGTTTCAGGATTTGATCTGACAAGTCCATCCCCCTCCCATGCACCTATTGTAGTCCAGGATGCAGTCTGGTTTGGGGGTGGCCTTTCCTTCATATATCCTAAACCTGTAGGTATACCCTGATGCACTCTCACATAGCTTATACATCTTCACGCCATACCTTGCCCTCTTACCCGGCAGGTACTCGCGGAATTGAACCCTCCCTTTAAAATGTACCAGGGACTCATCAATAGAAATACACTTCTCGGGGGTGTATGCTTGGGAAAACCGGGCACTGAAACGGTCTAATAGGGGTCTCCGTTTATACAAACGGTCAAAACTGGGGTCATCTCGGGGTGGGCACGGCTCATTATCAGTATAATGTAAGAAGCGAAGTATTGCCTCATTTATTTATTTTTTTAGGTTACAGTTCAGTTCTGAATTTGCTTTGAGGGGCCCATATATTAGAAACCCCTATCAAACACCCCATTTTAGAAACTATACCCCTCAAAGTATTCACAACAGCATTTAGAAAGTTTATGAACCCTTTAGGTGTTTCACAGAAATTTAGAGCAAAGTAGAGGTGAAATTTACGTTTTTTTTTGTCAGAAAATCCTCTTTATACCATTTTTTTTATAACACAAAAGGATTTATCAGAGAAACGCAACTTAATACTTATTGCCCAGATTCTGCAGTTTTCAGAAATATCCCACATGTGGCCCTAGTGCTGTAATGGACTGAAGCACTGGCCTCAGAAGCAAAGGAGCACCTAGAGGATTATGAGGCCTCCTTTTTATTAGGCACCATGTCCGGTTTGAAGAGGTCTTGTGGTGCCAAAACATTGGAAACCCCCCAAAAGTGACCCCAATTTGGAAACTAGACCCCTTGAGGAATCCATTGTAGTTTTCTTGGGGTGCATGCGGCATTTTGATCAGTTTTTATTCTATTTTTAGGTGGCGTGGTGACTAAAAAACAGCAATTCTACTATTGTTTTTTTATTCTTTTTTTTTTTACAGCGTTCACCATGCGCTATAAATGACATATTCACTTTATTCTGCGGGGCGATACGATTACGGCGATACCCTATGTTTATAGTTTTTTTTATGTCTTATGGCGTTTGCACAATAAAATACGTTTTGTAAAAAATCATTCACTTTTTGTGTTACCTTATTCTAAGCGCCAGAACTTTTTTATTTTTCCATCAATAAAGCCGTGCGAGGACTTATTTTTTGCGTAACGAACTGTAGTTTCGATCAGTACCATTTTTCGGTACATGCGACTTTTTGATTTTTTTTTATTCCATTTTTTGGGAGGTGAAGTGACTAAACAATTGTGATTGTGGTACGGTTTATTATTATTATTTTCTTTTATGGCGTTCACCGTGCGGGATAAATAACAAAATAATTTTGTAGTTCAGGCCGTTACGGACGCGGCGATACCAATTATGTATAGTTTATTTGTTTGTTTATATATTTTTATTAATAATAAATGACTGATAAGGTAAAAAGGGGGATTTTTACTTTTAATACTTTTAAAACTTTTATTTTCTTATTTTTACACATCTTTTTTTAACTTTTTTTTTACTTTATTACTTTGTCCCACTAGGGGACTTGAGGGCAGGAGGCCCTGATTGCTATTCTAATACACTGCACTACATGCGTAGTGCAGTGTATTAGAACTGTCATCTACTCACTGACAGCAAGCATAGTGGGTCCTGACGTTGTCAGGACCCACTAGGCTTCCGTCTATGGCATAGCCGGACGCCATTGTTTGGTGTCCGGTTGCCATAGTCACCATCGCCGGCCGCTATCGTGTAGCAGGCCGGCGATGGCAGCTTAACCCCTAAAAAGCCGCGATCTCCATAGAACCATAGAGCTTTTAAGGGGTTAATCAGCGGGGACACAGCGATCGGTCCCCGCTGTAGGAGCTGTGACAGCTGCTGTACGAGACAGCAGCTGTCACAGCTCCTGTATGTGTCGGGAGGACGGCCGAAACGGCCGTTACTCCCGAGACGTACTATTAGGTCATGGAGCGCGAACGATACAGCTGCCATGACCTATTAGTACGTCCAGGAGCGGGAAGGGGTTAAGGTTCCTCCTTCCGTTCATCCAAGTTCCCCGTGAGTTTCCCTATGCCTTGGTTCGCTGTTTCCTTCCCTTCTGCCTTTGTCTGGGTTTCCCGTTGCTGACCTCTGCCTGAACTTGACTATCATTGCCTGCCGTCTGCCTTGACCTATTGCTATCCATACCCGTTACGACGCCTGCCGCCTGCCTTGACCTATTGCTTCCATACCCGTTACGACGTCTACTGCCTGTCCTGACTTCTGCCTTTCCATCCGACTGCCTCTACCCGCTGTGCCAAGCGTTGCCTGGGTTTCAAGTACCATCACCCAGACGACACCGAGGATCCACGAACAAACCAGTGAGAACCGTTATAGGTTGAACAAGCCATGGATCCCCTTGACACAGCCCTGCCTGAAATGTCTGATATGGCTCAGGAGCTTTCTAGACAACGAGTCCGCCAAGATCAGCTGTTTCAGCTACTGCAAAATGTGTCCACTCGTTTGAACGAACTAGCGCCTCCGGCGCCTCCGATACCACTACCACCATAGCAAGCTCCTGTCTACAGCCCTGGACTACATTTACCTACGCCTGCCCGCTATGAGGGAGGCTGGTGGCCTGTGGTTTTTTCTCCAAATCATTCACATCCACTGAAAAAAATTATGGTATTGGAGATAAAGAACTTTTGGCTATTAAATTGGCCCTGGAGGAATAGAGACATTTGCTTGAGGGTGCGCAACATCCCATCATCATTTACACAGATCATAAGAACCTCCTATACTTGCAGACTGCTCAACGCCTAAACTCTCGTCAAGCTCGGTGGGCATTATTCTTCTCCAGATTCGATTTTCAGCTTCACTACAGACTCGCTGGAAAGAATACCAAGGCTGACGCTTTATCTCGCTGTTTTGACCCCACAGACCAAGAGCCCAGTCCGCAGTTTATTATAAATCCTAAACGTATTGTGATTGCTGCTCCAGCTGAAGTGGTACACGTTCCCCGAAGAAAGACCTACGTACCCCCTAAACAAAGGGATTGTGTTCTTCGTTGAGGTCATGCTTCCAGGGTCTCTGGGAACCCTGGTATCAAAAAGACTCTCAATTTGATTGTCCATCAGTACTGGTGGCCTTCCATGTCCCAAGACACTAAGGACTTTGTTTCAGCCTGCTCTACCTGCTCTCAGAATAACGTCTCCCATTTAAGACCTGCTGGCCTTTTGCATCCTCTACCCGTGCCTGACTCTCCCTGGTCGCACATTGCCATGGACTTCATCACCGATCTGCCTAGTACTGCTGGGTGTACCGTGATCTGGGTTGTAGTGGATCGCTTTTCCAGGATGGCGCACTTCGTACCCCTCTCAGGCCTTCCGTCATCTTCCCGACTGGCAACGCTGTTTATCAAGCACATCTTTCGCCTTCATAGGCTTCCTAAACATATTGTTTTTGACAGAGGAGTTCAGTTCACATCCAAGTTCTGGAGAGCCTTGTGCAAACTGCTACAGGTCAAACTAGACTTCTCTTCCGCTTACCATCCTCAATCCAATGGTCAAGTAGAGCGGATAAACCAAATACTTGAAAGTTTCCTCAGGAATTTCGTGTCTCCACGACAAGACGGGGGAATCTACCCGCTCTTCTCCTTTCTTCTTGGTGTATGGCCAGCACCCAGGAATTCCCTTACCAGTCTCTGCGCCTTCTGAGGTTCCAGCTGCTAACACGGTCCACCGCGTCTTTGTACGGATATGGCAGAAGGCCAAGCACTCCATCCACAAAGCCGTAGCCAAGTTTAAGAGAAACGCGGATAAAAGACGCAGGATACCGCCGCAGCTCCGTCCTGGGGATAAAGTCTGGCTGTCCACCTGGTACATACGTCTGAAGACCCCTTGTTACAAGCTAGCTCCTCGGTTTTTGGGTCCCTATGAGATAACAAAACAAATCAATCCAGTAACTTTCAGACTTCGCCTTCCTCAGTCTCTGAAAATCTCTAATTCCTTACACATTTCTCTGCTGAAACCCACTATACTCAACCGATTTTCCAAAAAAATTCCTGTCCATCCTGCTCCTGCGGCTGATACCGAATTTGAAATTCAAAAGATTCTGGATGTCAAATGAACACGGGGGAGATTATGGTACCTAGTGGACTGGAAAGATTATGGTCCCGAGGAGAGATCATGGTAGACCGTGGAGAATATCAACGCCCCAGCTCTCATCAAGGACTTTGAGCGAAGGTTTCCAAGCAAGCCAAAAAAGAGGGAGCATAAAGGGGGGGTAATGTAACAGCTGCCGCACCGTTCCCCGCCTTCCCCATGGCCTCTGCTCCGGTTCCTGTGCCCTCCATTACCGCATGCTCATCCCGAGCTCCACTTACCCGATCCAGACGCTCTGCAGGCCCTGGGCGGCATCAGGTAAGTGTATCCATTACCTCCCTCCGCGGCCATCATCCTCGATGTGCGGCTGCAGTCACTAGAGGGCGCACACGCTGACTCGTACTGTCTTAAAGGGCCAGCGCGCGCCTTAATTCTAAAGACTACCTATTTAAGGTTCCTCCTTCCATTCATCCATGCTTGTTCAACCAAGTTTCCCGTGAGTTTCCCTGTGCCCGGGTTCTCTGTTTCCTTCCCTTCTGCCTTTGTCTGGATTTCCCGTTGCTGACCTCTGCCTGAACTTGACTATTCTTGCATGCCGCCTGCCTTGACCTATTGCTATCCATACCCGTTACGACATCTGCTGCCTGTCTTGACTTCTGCTTTCCATCCGACCGCCTCTACCCGCTGTGCCAAGCGTTGCCTGGGTTCCAAGCACCATCTCCCAGATGACACCGAGGATCCACGAACAAAGCGGTGAGAACCGTTATAAATAATACCCACTTTTTTGCCCCCACAAAGGGATTGCTGCCCCCTATGTCCTCCTACACAGGATAAATTCCACCAGGGCAGTTGATAATTTTATTAATTGCAACCTATTTAAAATGCTTTTGCCAGAATCATAAATATTCACCTATCCACAGTATATTTGATAATTTTCTTATTGCTGTAGGCGATCATGAGACCAGGAGTCCCAAACCCTTAGATCCTCCTCACTGCACTCCTGCAGTGAAGTGGTGCTTGAATGGAGCGGCTGTTGAGCATACGCCCGCTGCACCATTCACTGTCTATGACAATAACGGAAACAGCCAAGCGCTGTACTCGGCTGTTTCTGTCATTCCCATAGACTTTGAATGGAGCAGTAGAGTGCATGCAGGACCGCTGCTCCATTCAATGTCCTGCTAACAGTGAGGAGGAATGGGGAATTCGGGACCCCTGTTCTCATGATTGGTGGGGGTCCCAGCGATAACAAAATGATCACAGGATAGGTGATGATTCATGATTCTGGCAAAAAAATAAAAAACCTTTAAGAAAATGCCCGTTACTAGATAATATCTAATAAACCTGTAGGAGCAGCCTCTTTATTATCTATAGCTTCCCAATGGACACTAGCATAGCAGAGCTTTGTGTTTCATATTACAGCACAGCTCCAGACCTTCAGTAATGTGCAATCATGACCCACAGTAACCTCTTATCAATGTCTTCTCCATAACTGGAGGCTGGAGCTGTCCTGTAATAAATGATGACACTCAGTAACCTCTATTATCAGTGTGCTGCTGCACATGCGCTATATAAAGATCAACTTTATCTAAGAAGTAATGATATGGTCACACTTAGACTTAGGGGCCCAGTCGCAACTGCGACCGCTGTGATCCTTATAGCTACGCCACTGTGTGCGGTCAATATATATTTATTGCAAACATAGTAAATGGACAACAATATTTGTCCATAAGTACCATATGGTATAGCAGACTACTGATTATCTTGTAAGACACCGACAACAGAGCATATAAAATGCATAATAATCAGGCAAAAAGGCAGTCAGTAGAAAGCTATAAATGCAAAGAAATACAAACCAAACAAAGGACACCAGACCCAACATACATTTTGCTATTTGCTTCCCCCGAAAGAAGGGGAATATATTATAATGTACTCTGTTGTCATAGAAGCATTTGCAGGTAAGTAGCTACAACGACTTACCTGCAAACGCCGATGCTGCTGCAGAATCATCTGTAGCCTCTGGTGCCGACACGATGCAGGACCTGCGAGTGACGTCACAGTGCTGCACTGCCAGAAGCTGGGCGTTGTGAAGAGAAGTGGATGACACTTCTATATACAACGCCCAGCTAGTAAAAGTAGTAAACACACCCCGATGTACGCACATAATACACGCCCAGTTGTACTTTTACTTTTCAACACGCCCAGTTGTACTTTTGCAAGCCTCATTTGCATAAATACGAAAATGGTCATAACTTGGCCAAAAATGCTCGTTTTTAAAAAATAAAAACGTTACTGTAATCTACATTGCAGCGCCTATCTGCTGCAATAGCAGATAGGGGTTGCAAAATCTGGTGACAGAGCCTCTTTAAGTCTTCCCCGGGTAATTATAGACCAGTTAGGTTAATATACATCTTGGGGAAAATGTTTGAGGGGCTATTGAGGGACTATGTACAGGATTATGTGGCAAAAAATAGTATTACAAGTGACAGCCAGCATGGTTTTACTAAGGACAGAAGCTGTCAAACCAACCTGATTTTTTTTATGAAGAGGTGAGCAGAAGCCTAGGCAGAGGGGCCCCTGTGGATATAGTGTTTTTGGACTTTACAAAGGCATTTGACACTGTCCCTCATAGACGTCTAATGGGTAAATTAAGGACTATAGGTTTAGAAAGTATAGTTTGTAATTGGATTGAAAATTGTCTCAAGGACCGTATCCAGAGAGTTGTTGTCAATGATTCCTACTCTGAATGGTCCCCGGTTATAAGTGGTGTACCCCAGGGTTCAGTGCTGGGACCACAATTATTCAACTTATTTATTAATGATCTAGAGGATGGGATTAATAGCACTTTTTCTATTTTTGCAGATGACACGAAGCTATGTAGTAATGTTCAGTCCAGGGGCGTAACTAGGAAAGACTGGGCCCCATAGCAAACTTTTGACTGGGGCCCCCCTCCCTTGTGTGTCACACAACCCCCCCCCTTGTAGATAGTGCCTTTTTTACAGCCCCCTCTGTAGATAACGCCATACAGCCCCCCCTCTGTAGATAGCGCCATACATCCCCCTGTAGAGAACGCCATACAGCCCCCCTGTAGATAACGCCATACAGCCCCCCTGTAGATAACGCCATACAGCCCCCCCTGTAGAGAACGCCATACAGCCCCCCCTGTAGGGAATGCCATACAGCCCCCCCTGTAGAGAATGCCATACAGCCCCCCTGTAGGGAACGCCATACAGCTCCCCCCCTGTAGGGAACGCCATACAGCCACCCCCCCCTGTAGGGAACGCCATACAGCGTCCCCCCACCCAAAAAAATCCGACCTACAGTGTGTCCTACAAAATACATGTATCCCCTATCCACAGGATCCACAGGATAGGGGATACATGTGTGATCGCTGGCAGCGATAGGGAGAACGGGGGACTGAAAGTCCCCTGAACTTCTCCATGACAAACCTCTGACTTCCGGCGTCTGCGCAGCTCAATAAAAATGAAAGGAGCGCTGGTCACGCATGCGCACAAGCACGGCCGGCGTTCCATTCATTTCTACGGAGCTGCCGACACAGACCCCGGAAGTCCGAGGTTTGTGATGGAGAACTTCAGGGGACTTTCAGTCCCCCGTTCTCCGTATCGCTGCCAGCGATCACACATGTATCCCCTGTCCTGTGTATATCCTGTGGAGAGGGGATACATGTCTTTTGCTCTATTTTGCGCCTTCAGGACCAGACACCGTTTAGCCATTTTTAGCACGTGTTAGGCTGGGTTCACATGACCATGTTACGTCCGTAATGTACGGAACGTATTTCGGCCGGAAGACCCGGACCGAACACAGTGCAGTGAGCCGGGCTCCTAGCATCATAGTGATGTACGATGCTAGGAGTCCCTGCCTCGCTGCAGGACAACTGTCCCGTACTGTAATCATGTTTTCAGTACGGGACAGTAGTTCCACGCAGAGGCAGGGACTCCTAGCGTCGTACATAACTATGATGCTAGGAGCCCGGCTCACTGCACTGTGTTCGGTCCGGGTCTTCCGGCCGAAATACGTTCCGTACATTACGGACGTAACATGGTCGTGTGAACCCAGCCTTAGTTAAATGGCTAGAACTTTTTTATTTGTTGGGCTAACGACGTGATTTTTGCGACGTTTGTTTTCCGTAGACAATGCAGGTTTCATTTCTTTATCGTTTTTATACACACACATTTTTTGCTATTTTAGAATTTGTATTCATAATGTTTGAAAATAATAGTAAAAAAATAAGCTTTTTTACATTTCAGCTATTTTTTTTTTTGGTAATAACATAGTTTTACCCTAAAATAGACCTTTTATTTGTGATCGTCTTTGTCTACCGTAAATTTTTATATATTACATGTCTATATTAGGGTAATTGGGTCAGCACTAGCGTTACAACAATGATTGGGGGGGGGGGGGAACGGTATTTTATGTGTATTTATTATTTACATTTTTTTTGCACTTTACTTTATTATTTTTTTATTACTCTGGTCTGTCCCTCAAAGGTCAAAAAAGACCTTTGGGGAACTTTATATATTTTTTTTCTTTCTTTTACACCATGTTTTTCACAGCAGCCCCAGTTACAGGGGAAATCAGCCCTCTCATAGTGACGATTGTCACTAATAGGGCTGTGCTGGCTCTAGTAAGACCCAGCAGCAGCCTGCCACTAACGGCACCCGGCGATCATGTGATCACCGGGAGGAATAGAGACAGCGCCGCTGCTGCTTTCTCTATTCCTGTACACAGCGCGCATTCAGCGCTGTGTACAAGTCATCAGAGAAGACAGAAGCAGTGAAAGCTGCTTCTATCCTCTCCTCAGTCAGTCACTGACAGCCGGAGACCCGACATTCAGCTGCCCGATCGCGCGGGCAGGAAGTTAAAACCCGAGCCGTAGAAAGTCTATGGCTCGGGTTTTAAGGACCCTGACCGCTGGCCGTAAAAATACAGCCAGCGGTCGGGAACCAGTTAATGGCAGAGCGGGGAGATACCTCCCTGCTCTGCCGTAATGTTCAGTGGCATCCCGCTGTAGCAGCCATAGCGGCTGCTAGCGGAGCCTCCGGCAATGGTGGGGGCCCGTGCCGGCGGGCAACACGGGCCCCCTCATGCCGCGGGCCCCATTGCAGCCGCTACTGCTGCTACGGCGGTAGTTACGCCACTGGTTCAGTCTATGGAAGATGTTTGTGAATTGCAAGCGGATTTAAACAAACTGAGTGTTTGGGCATCCACTTGGCAAATGAGGTTTAATGTAGGCAAATGTAAAGTTATTCACCTGGGTACGAACAACCTGCATGCATCACATGTCCTAGGGAGAGCTACACTGGGGGAGTCACTTGTTGAGAAGGATCTGTGGGTACTTGTAAATCATAAACTAAATAACAGCATGCAATGTCAATCAGCTGCTTCAAGGGCCAGCAAGATATTGTCATGTATTAAAGAGGCATGGACTCGCGGGACAGGGATGTAATATTACCACTTTACAAAGCATTAGTGAGGCCTCATCTAGAATATGCAGTTCAGTTCTGGGCTCCAGTTCATAGAAAGAATGCCCTGGAGTTAGAAAAAATACAAAGAAGAGCAACAAAGTTTAATAAGGGGCATGAAGAATCTAAGTTATGAGGAAAGATTAAAATAATTAAACCTATTTAGCATTGAAAAAAGATGACTAAGGGGGGACATGATTAACTTATATAAATATATGAACGGCATATACAAAAAAAATTGGTGAAATCCTGTTCCATGTAAACCCCCTAAAAAAACAAGGGGGCACTCCCTCCGTCTGGAGAAAAAAAGGTTCAACCTGCAGAGGCGACAAGCCTTCTTTACTGTGAGAACTGTGAATCTTTGGAATAGTCTACCACAGGAGCTGGTCACAGCAGGGACAGTAGATGGCTTTAAAAAAGGCTTAGATAATTTTATAGAACACAAAAATATAAGCTCCTATGTGTAGAAATTTCTATCCTGCCTTTTCCTATCCCTTGGTTGAACTTGATGGGCATGTGTCTTTTTTCAACCGTACTAACTATGTAACTATGTAAATGATACTAGAACTGACCCCTTTGCTTTCTATGGGATCTGTTCTAGCACATGGGACATAAGTTATGGCGCTGTATGTGCAGGAGCCGGATCCAAAAACATTACCTGCAGTGTTTTTGGGTCCGGCTCCCAGGGATGTCTGGCACCGTGTCCTATCTTAATACATTGTAGCCGGATGAGGCCTGGGAATCCCCGGCCAGAGCATTTCCGACACTCTGGCCGGGGAGCAGGTGTGGAATGTAGTGCCACCCATGCCCCCCCTGTAGATATCGCTGCCTCCCCCCTATAGATAGTGCTACCCATTTCCTTGTAGATAGCGCCACTTTAGCTCCCTCTAGCAGCGGAATCCCTTGCCAGAGCATTGCCGACGCTGTGGCCAGGAATTCCCTCCAGAGGAGTCCCTGATGCCACAGTCCATATATGGACAGTGACGACAGGGGCTACTTCTGGAGCGGAATCCCCTGCCAGAGCGTCGGCAAAACTCTGGTCAGAGATTCCGCTTCTAGAGATAACCACTGACGTCACTGTCCATATATGAACTGTGGCATTAGGGGCTCCTCCTGGAGGGAATACCCTGCTATAATGTTGGCAATTCTCTAGCCAGAGATTTTGCTGCTAGAGGGAGCTACAGTGGCGCTATCTACAGGGGAAGGGGGTAGCGCTATATGGCGTGAGGGTGGCATTATCTACAGTGCCATGGGTGGCGCTATCTACAGTGGGGCGTGGGTGACGCTATCTACAGGGGGTGCTGTGTGGTGCTATCTACAGGGGCTGTATGGTGCTATCTACAGGGGGCTGTGTGGCGCTATCTACAGGGGGCTGTGTAGCGCTATCTACAGGGGGCTTTGTGGCATTATCTACAGAGGTACTGTGGCATTATCTACAGAGGGCACTGTGGTATTATCTACAGGGGGTGAGTCCCACTATCTACAGAGGGCACTGCGGCATTATCTACAAGGGGTGTGTGGTACTATATACAGAGAGTAGTGTGACACTATCTACAGACGGCACTGTGGCATTATCTACACATGAAATTCATCTGTTTTTAAAAATTCATCCAAAATGTAAACACAGACACGGAACAAATCGAATACAGATGCAGAACAGACATCAAAAGCGGACCGAGACAGCCTTTTTTTAATGGCCGACACCAGGACCCCATTGTGTGAATAGAAACAACAGCAATCCCAGCGTAGTGTGGTGTGGGTAGAAGATGCGAAATGGAATTGGGTAGCTATAAAGGTGCCAAAACTAGCTACTCCCTGAAGTTAGGGCTAGTGTTTGGCGTCTTTGCAGGTTCACAAGGCTGCTTCAAAGATCTGATCTGAGGTGAGGTCAGTGGACAGCAGCTACCTTCTGGGCCCTCCCTCTCATCGCTGGCCTTGGCGCTGCACTGAATATGACATGTGTGACATTACAATGAGTGTGTCAGATTTTAGTATAGCGCCGAGGCCAGAGCAGAGCAGGAGAGCCCTGACATGGTACACAACATGCATTCAATCTATTACAAACTATGCACCACTCTGATAAAACCTCTGTAGTAAAAATAAATGGCAAAAACTGACGACAACCGATGACAACTGACAACTGACGGTTCTGTAGTAAAAATTGTGAAAAAGCCTGATGGCAATACATTTTTGCATCAGTTGTAATCACTTGAGAGACAAAAAAACTGATGCTGATGCAACTGATATATGTGAACGCACCCTTACCACTGACATATATAAAAATCATGTTATCCTTGTCAAAGGCTTCCATAGCCTTTTAAACTCAGCTTAATTTTTAAATATTGCAGAAAGAGCTGGAGAACGATTAGATTATTAAATGAGATGGAAGGTCTCTCTTAGGCTGGGTTCACACAGAGTTTTTTGCAAGAGGAAAATCTGCCTCAAAATTCCATTTGGCATTTTGAGGCAGATTTTCATCTGCCTGCACGCCGATTTTCGCAGCGTTTTTCACTGCGTTTTTCGGCCGCGGCCATTGAGCGCTGTGGGCATAAAACGCAGCAAAATACGCTTTCTCTGTCTCCCATTGATGTCAACGCCTGAAGATAGCACATGTCCCTTCTTTTTTACGCGAGCCGGTTTTTCACGCTCACGGGAAATAAAAAAACGCCTCCGCCTCCCATTGAAATCAATGGGATGCATTTTCGGACGTTTTTTGGTGCGTTTTGCGGCACGGTTTCCGCATAAAAAAACTCCCCCTTACAATAAGGGGCTAGAAAAATCTGTGTTGTTTGCTCCTATCACACGGAGCAATGATTGGATATGTATAGGGACGAGCGCTCGTTACTACGATTAATTGTTCCTATACATTTTTATAATGTCGATAGCGCATCTCCCTGATTACACAGGTTGATGAGTTGCCGACAACGATTAATTTTAATTCTGCATAAAAGAGATCAATCAATGAACAAGCGTTTTCTTGTTTATCGGCTAATCATTACTCTTATTACACAGGACAATGATCAGGAATGAGCGTTCATATCAATGCTCGTTTACTCAGCTTGGAAATAAAAAGAGGTGATCTTTAAATGTAGAAATATGTGTGGTCAATGCAAAGAACTGACACATGATTGATTAATTCAAAGAACTGTACAAAGGACGTGGGGAGATTATTTATGTGAGGAGGAAAGGTGATTTAGAGATCACTATAGGAAAGGGTTCTTTACAGTTAGAGTAAAACTATGAATGCCCAACCCCAAAAGGTAGCAATCGCAGATACTATGACAACATGCAAAAAAAGGGCCAGATGCTTATATAATGACAAATGGTACTGAAGGCTATAAATAATTTAGCAATGAATAACGTTTTATTTATCTGGGAAAGGTTGAATTTGTTGGACATGTGACTTTTTTTTTAACCTAAGTGACTATGTCATTATGTAACACTACTTGACTTAGGTCTGCGTTTATTCTCACAACTGAATATCAATAGTATTACATTATTTTTTTTTACAAAAAAGCACTGCACAGAATTTGGGTGTGGTGCAGTACAACTGACAACATCTCATGCAGATGAGTCGCTGTGCCTATGTAAACAATGAAGGGGATGCAGTACTTTCTGAAGTGCCATAACTCCTTCATTTTGCTGATTTCTGTGGGGGCAAAGATCCAAACACCATGATAAAACATTGATAGCCTAACCTAAGGGTAGGCCATCAATGTTAGGCTGGATTCACACGAGCATACTACGTCCGTAATGGACGGAACATATTTCGACCGCAAGTCCCTGACCGAACACAGTGCAGGGAGCCGGGCTCCTAGCATCATAGTTATGTACGATGCTAGGAGTCCCTGCCTCTCCGTGGAACTACTGTCCCGTACTGAAAACATGATTACAGTATGGGACAGTTGTCCCGCAGCGAGGCACGGATTCCTAGCATCGTACATAACTATGATGCTAGGAGCCCGGCTCCCTGCACTGTGTGCGGTCCGGGACTTGCGGCCGAAATATGTCCGTCCTTTACGGACGTAATATGCTCGTGTGAATCCAGCCTTAGAGGCCCAGAGAATCACTTTAAATGTATGCCAAACTGCTTTTAATACCTATATGGTTGTTCTCATTAAACCTAACTTGTTTGAAGATAAAAAAATAAAATAATCATTACAATAAGCAATAATTCTGATAACTGGAAACTGCCACAATAAAAAAAGCCGTATTTACATTTACCCATAAAGTAAAATCTTCACATGGAATTAAGAGATCTGTGCAAAATAAGAGATTCTATTTTCTTTTTGCAATTAGATTGATTCTTCTTTTTCCTTCCCCTACTTCTTAAAATAATTTCCTAAATTATGTAATCAAGTTACATTAGTTAAATTAAACCGGCCCCTCTCAATATCAATTGCCTTAGCATCCTTAAGTGAGATGTAAATTTATTCCATTATGACATTTTGTCTTTATAGACTAGGTGACTGGTTGTTCTTAGTAATGAAGAAGCGGGTTTTATTCAATGTTAGGAATATGTTATTCTCATTGTGTCTTTTTGTGAAAATTGTGGAATTCGCCTGTATTGTGGAATTATTATAGTATTGATCTATTGTATTCGCTTAGAATCCATTTGAAACTATGAGATAACTCATCTTTATTGTTTCCTCTATGTCCTGACTAATTCATATAGCAGTTCTTTATCCTGTTATACAATTCCAATTACATAGTGTACAAAAAATATATATTGTAAAGATCATGTTTTAATTTGTCAGAAAAGAACGGTAATATGTTTTTTTTCTGCGAGCAGATGGCAGATGCTTTTTCTATTTACTTACATAATGCAATCGGTCCATGGAATGATGCTCCTTACACTTCAAAAAAATTGACATTTATGTCACACTTAGTGGAAGTAAGGTAAATTCAGCAATACTACATTCAAGTTACCAAGGACACTTGTAGTCATTTTCTTAACTGTCCTTGACAGTGTCCTCATTAAAGAAGCTAGCGTTAATTATTGATGAAAATAGCCACATTTTTCTAGAATTCAGTATAGCCACATAATAGGTGGCTTCTTTTCTCTTTTTGCTATATAAAGGGTCATCCATGTTACAAATGTTGCCTGGATGACACATAAACATCTGGCGCACACAATTATGTGAGAATTGAATGAATGAAGTCAATGCTGACAATGTTGGGAAATGTTTTCAGATCCACTGTTTCTTAAAGAAGCTTTTATGCTTTGATTAGTATCACTGTTTAATTGACAGCCTCTCCAGTTACTTAATTATTTTGGAAGGTAAGGCAGACAGCAAGCAAATTAATAAGATTCGCTGAATAAATTCCCCTTGCCGTGGAAACAAATTAGAAAAATTGGCAGAAAATAAAAGTGTTCTTAAACAAATGGAATGTTCCATGTCCTAGAAAAATAAACATGACTGATATAATAGCTGAAGAGCTAAGTTACAATATGTTGATGGAATCAAATTCATTAAAATAATAATATTCATAAAAGGAAAATGATTTTAAACATTGCAGTGTAAATTGTTTTCCTGTATTTAAAGGGGTTATTTTTTTCATAATATTTAACAAAATGTTTATGATTTACTTTAAATTGCAAGTAAAAAGAATTTAGCTGTGTTTATGTCTGTGAAAGCTGGGCATAATACTTGCTCATATGGGTATTATCATTATCTCTTACATTTGGCTCTGAAGACTGTATAGCGGCCATGCTGAAGTACTGCAGTTTTGCTCCTATTCAAGTGAATAGAGGAAGAGCTGCGGTAACCCAGCATGGCCGTTATACAGTGGTTGGAGCCAACTGCTTCCGACACCGACCACTGCAAAACTTTCGGTACCAGACAGAACAACTGATCAGTGTAGCGTATGGGTGTCAGACCCCCATCTGCGGATAGGTCATCAGTATGAAAAACCGCCCCGTGCCCGGACAACCCCTTTAAGGTTTTTTTTAAAAGCTGGCCATATATTAATAATGGTCCAAACTATTTTCTAATGGTTAACAATAATTGTGTTTATTATGATACTAAAAACTTTTGGAGTTGGTTTGTTGGTCAGAATACGTCTCTGTTATGCCTTTAAAAGTTTCTCAGTATTTACTGGTGAACGCTACAATCATATTGTAAAAAATACATGTGGGCCACGGCAAAGATATGACAATTGTTCATGAGGAAGAGCCTTTATGTTGTGGAAAAACTGTATATTATGTATTCATTGCTGGGATCATACCCTTGCCGATGAATGAGCTTGACACTTTAGCTATGTATTATAGAGATGGATCACCTTTGTTAAATCCCATCATCTGCTTAAGTTCCAAAGCAAAGTAAAAACACTTTTTAAGTGGTCACCTGCAGCTGTTGAAATAAGATGTTTAGTTGCAATTCCTGTGGATGCTGGGTAATAAAACCTGGATCCAGTACTGTGCAAAAGGGATTACATTTGGGGTGATGTACTGTGGCAGCTGGCAAACATTCTGTCTGATGTTTTTTCATGGCTTGTAAAATCTATTCGTTTATAAACACAGTGGCAAACTTTGTAGTTCAAGCTTTTGCTTACATCATGTGCCATGCAGTTCTGAAGCCAGCGCTGAACTTTATGCTGTCTTAAATCTGTGCAGTTGTTATACAGATAATGTAACAGACTTCCTAGCATGTGTAAGTGTTCTTAAAGAGGATTAACATGCAGGCCACATTGACCATATGCATTGACATCAAACCATCTGTATATACTCTATGTACAGTGGGTATAAAAAAAAGGTCTACAAATCCCTGTTAAAAAGCAAGGTTTTTGTCATGTTACAAAATCAGTCCAAGATGAATCATTTCAGAAATTTTTCCAATTTAATGTCACCTATAATCTGTACAATTGTATTGAAAAACAAACTGAAATCTTTTAGTGTGGAAAAATAAAAATACCAAAAATAATGTGGCTGCATAAATATGCACACCCTTAAACTGATACTTTGTTGAATTACCATTGAATTTATGACAGCATTCAGTCTTTTTGGGTAGAACATCATCTATCAGCATGGCACATCTTGACATGGCAATTGTTGCCCACTCTTCCTTGCAAAAGCGCTCCAAATCTGTCAGATTGCGAGGGCATCTCCTGTGTACAGCCCTCTTCAGGTCACCCTGCAGATTTTCAATGGTATTCAGGTCTGGGTTCTGGCTGGGCCATTCCAAAACTTTGATCTTTTTCTGGTGAAGCCATTCTTGTTGATTTGGGCATATACTTTGGGTTGTCGTTGTGCTGAAAGGCGAAATTCGTCTTCATCTTCAGCTTTTTTGCAGAGGCCTGCAGTTTTCGTGGCAATATTGCCTGATATTTGGAACTGTTCATAATTCCCTCCACCTTGACTAAAGCCCCAGTTCAAGCTGCAGAAAAACAGCCACAAAGCATAATGCTGCCTCCACCATGCTTCACTGTGGGGATGATGTTTTTTTGGGGATGTGCAGTGTTGGCTTTGCGCCAAACATACCTTTTGGAATTATGCCCAAAAAGTCCAACCTTGGTATCATCAGACCATAACACGTATTCCCACATGCTTTTGGCAGACTTGATATAGGTCTTTGCAAAACATAGCCAGGCTTGGATGTTTTTCTTTGTTAGAAAAGGCTTCCGTCTTGCCACCCTACCCCCCAGCCCAGACATATGAAGACTACAGGAGATTGTTGTCACATGCACTACACAACCAGTATCTGCCAGAAAGTCCTGCAGCTCCTTTAATGTTGCTGTAGGCCTCTTGGTAGCCGGACAAATTTTTGTCTTGTCTTTCCATCAAGTTTTGAGGGACATCCAGTTCTTGGTAATGTCACTGTTGTGCCAAATGTAATTCACTTCTGATGACCGTCTTCACTGTGTTTTATGGTATATCTAATGCCTTAGACATTCTTTGGTACCCTTCTCCTGACTGATTCCTTTCAACAATCAGATCCCTTTGATGTGTTGTAAGCTCTTTACGAACCATTGCTTTTGCTGTCACATGCAACAAAGAAAATGTCAGGAAAATCCTAATAGAACAGCTGAACTTTATATGGGGTTACTCAGAATCACTTTAAATAATCTCTGCTGTGTACTGACTACTATTTAACATGAGTTTAATTGTGATTGGCTAATTCTGAACACAACCACATCCCCAATTATAAGAGAGTGTTCACACTTATGCAACCTCATTATTGTAGTTTTGTTATTCTAAATTTTCCCCTCTAAATGATTTCGACTACACTATCGATTCTGTCAAAATGATGGAACTTTTGTACACAGGAGACAAACGGAAACCATTGGCACCGGATCCATCACCATTGAAATCAATGGTGATGGAAACAGAAACCGATGGTTTCCGTTTGTGTCTGTCAGGGCTCTGTTCCGACAGAAAGCTCAGACGGAACGTTGGAACGGAGCCCTAGCGCAGATGTGAACGAAGCCTAAGCTGTGTGCACTTTTGGAAGCCCAGATCCTGGTTCTAAATTAGCAATAACATGGAATGGAGTTTGTTCACTAAGCAGGTACTCACTGGGGCAAATGCAAGGGAGAATGCTAGCAACAAGGTGCAAAAAAATTAGACAGCTAGTTAAGTGACAGTTAGAAGGCAGGGTGGAGGAAAGAGTGTCAGGGAGGCTAGTACTTATCTGGCACACCCCAACAAGTTTTCCAAGTTTTGGATGAGGAGGATGTCAGTTAAAAAGTAGCACTGCTGGAGCAAGACACCCCTTCTGACAGCCAAGAGATATGTCTGCTCCAGTAAGAAGAGGTATAGAAGTGCAGGGCAAGACAGGCAGGTGCCTGTAGAGGAGGATTCAATAATTATGAGAAGAGAGGACAATCTGTCACAAAGACCGGGATCGTCAAACAGTGTGTTGTCTTCCTGGTGCTCAAATTCGACATGTCACGGATCGGATTAATAGATTACTGGGAGAAACTGGTGAGGACCCAGCAGTCATGGTGCCCATTGGCACTAATGATTTTAGGGACTTCCTGAAGTACTACCTGTACAATGTACCACACCAGACAGGCAGCGGGGGATGAGGGAGGTAAGCAAGTTGCTCAAGAATCATTGTAGACTGAAGGGGTTTGGGTTCTTAGAGAAGTGATCCAACTTTTCTGTTGTCTATAGGCTCTCTAGTAGAGATGGACTGCACCTGAAAGGGGAGGGTAGAGCTGTGCATGGGGAAAAGATGGCTAGGAGGTTGGAGGAATGTTTAACCCCTTACCAACATTTGACGTAACTGTATGTCATAGTCAGTAGGAGGGAGTATGGAGTGGGATCATGGGCTGAGCCAGCTCCCAAATCCATGGGTTTCAGCTGTTTATTACAGCTGACTCCTCACACTAATAAATTAGATGCCATGTTAATAGCAACCCCAACATATGTGCCTCTAGAAAAAGGGGGAGCTCACTTTGTCAATGCATCAATCCCCAATAGTTATCATGGCAGCTTGGGGACCTAATTAAGGTTCCCAGGTCTGCCATCTTGGTGCTCCAATTAAGCCCTGTCTTGCCAGAAAAAAAATCATAATACACTGTAATACAAAAGTATTGCCGTGTATTGTACCAGTAATCTAATGATCACTTGTTCAGGTCCACTGGGGGGGGGGGGGGGGGACTGAAAAAACTAAATCTAAAAATAGTTTAAGAAACATTTTTAGCAATGTACAAAGAATAAATATTAAAAGTTGAAATGAAAATAGTTTCCCATTTTTCCCTAACGTAATGTAAAAAAATAAAAACAATAAACATTTTTGTTTAGTTACATCTTATAACATTATTTATCCTGCAGGGTGAACGCCGTAAAAGAAAAAAAAATCCACAATTTATATATTTTGGTCACTTTACCTCCCTAAAGAATTGTTCAAAAAGTGGTCAAAAAATCATACATACCTTAAAATTGTTACCAATAAAGAGTAAAGCTTGCCCCACAAAAGTCAAATCCTTCAACTGCTCCATTGACGGAAAGATAGAAAATGTATAGGTCTCAGAATATGACTACACAAAACATATTTCTGTTTTAACAGATTGTCATTGTTTTATTTCTAAAGAAGTAAATCATATAAAAAGATATAAATTTTGCCGTAATCGTAATATCTGCAGAATAAAGTTAACATGTCAATTTTACTTCACATCAAACACCGTAAAAGCGATACCCAAATAACAATAGAGGATTCGCTGTTTCTATTCCACCCCACGAAGAATATTTGTTTCTGTTTTTCAGGAAATTATATGGTTCAATAAATGCAGTTGTTAAAAACTACAACTCGTGCTGCAAAAAGCATACGGCTAGGTCAATGAAAAAATAAAAAAAGTTATGGCTTTTTAAAGGTGGGAAGGGGAAAACAAAAATGAAAACATGAAAAATGGCTTTGACGGTAAGGGGTTAAACTAGGCATTGGGGGTTGGCAATTATAGTACTGGTACTATAGGCAACTAGTACTTATTAAAGAGGTTTTTGGAAGTTGTCAAATTTTGCAATAAGGACAAGTTTAAAATAATAAAAAATTACCAAAAAACAGAATTGTATGCTGACCAATGCTACATCTAATGGGTATAAGGCCTTACTCAGACAAGCATATTCAAATATGGAAGTGAAATGGAGCACTATTCGGAGAACAAGTGCGCCACTTACTGTCCGTATGTACATGCAATTTAATGTCAGTATTTTTTCTGTATTCTGCCAGTGCTTCAATTTTCATCCTTTTTTGGTTTTGTATTTACATCTATATTTATTCAGTATTTTCATCCGTTTATTACATTCTGGTTTCCAAAACTCCTCCCTGACATTATTTTACAAGAAATATGGCAAAATAGCCACCAAAAACGCAGGAAACTCGTTTTAATTTCATAAAATACACAAGTCGCAAATTTTACACACATCCCATTGACTTTAATGGGGCGTAAAGTACCATAATACGCCATGCAATAGAGCATGTTGCGATTTTGAAAATGCAGTTACATATGAAAAAATGAGTGTACGCCAAAATGCCAATGGCGTTTGCCATTTTTACACAATGTATTACGGATCTTATTAAATACGGTAAAATGTGCTTGTCTCAATGAGGCCTAATGGAGAAATAGCTGGACGATAGCTATGACTGGATGGTTAACTTACAGGGTTACAAATTGTTCAAAAAGATCATAAAAACCGGATGTTACGTCCTGTCTTAAGCCCATACTGTGGGTAGATATATGTGAGGGAAATGATCATGTGGAGGCTCTATCGATAGAAATACATGGAGGCAAATACCATAATAAAATACTGTAAGGGGTTTGCTATATATGTAAGTCACCAAATAGAACCGTATCCCCAGAAACTACTATTAAGTCAAATAGATGTGGCGGCAAATCAGAATGAAGTGGTTATTTTGGGGACTTAAATTTCATAGATATAAATTGGGAAACTGAAACCTGTGGTTCTAATAAAGGAAACAGGTTTTTGCCATAACTAAGGATAATTAACTTTCCCAACAGGCGCAGGACCTAACTGAACTCAATATTAACCACAGTGGTGAAAATAGAAAAAGCAGGCCCCCCCTCAAGCATGAATATACACCAGCTCCATCTAAAATTAAGCCAAAGACACCAAAGTACCAAACCTGCACACAATATTCCATGTGCGGCCTGACTAGTGATTTTTTCTAAAATGGTAGAACTATCATTTACTTTCAACTAAAATTCCCAAGTCCTTTTCCATTTCATTTTACCCCTATGTTTTCCTATTTAGTATGTAATGGTGACATTTATTTTCCCCTTACAGCTATCAATGTTAAAACTCATTTGTCACTTCTCTACCCAAGCCACAGTAATAGTGTCTCCCCAAGCCACAGTAATAGTGACTCTTCATAACCCACACACTTTCATAGTGCCCGCTTTGTGTGGAACACACAGTGATGATGCCCCCATAGTGCCCCCTCCCATTAATAATGCTCCCTTAGTTCCCCTCGCACAATAGTGATGCCCCCTTATTGCTCTCTCATAGTATGATGCCTCCCTTGTGCCCCTCACACAGTAGTAATTCCCACTTAGTGCCCACCACGCAGTAGGGATCTTCACTTAGTGCCTCCCTACACAGAACTAGTGACCCTTAAAGTAATAAGATTAAAACTCACCTGGCCCTGTTCCCCCGAGGAACGGAGCAGGCCTCTTCTGTCCTTTACAGTTCTGTGCAGTCTACGGATCGGCGTAGGCAGGCACGTTGGCATCACTGCATTACGACGGCCTGGGTCAGAGTGGGTCAGAGAGTAAATGATGGAGTAGAGAGTTGATGGCTCCCTGCCATTGTATTTAACTATATCTGTGTCCTTAAGATGCAGATGCACTTGAAAGTGATGTCTGACGGCCCAGGCCCCATGAGACCACAGGCCCAGTAGTAGCTGTTATGGCTGTAGTTAATCAGCTTAAATGTTCATTGTGATAGAAACATATTTCTAGAAATAAAAGCGCTAGAAACAGGAGGAACCAATGTGGATAAATGAAAATGTAAAGGGGGCAATAAATAACAACAAAAAAACATCGTAATGGCTAAAAGAGGAAGGTAGTGAAGAAGCACTAAAAAGTTATAAGGGAAAAAAAATAGCAAAGCTGGAGACAGAGAGACTCGCTGCCAAAGAGAGTAAGACTAACCCTAAAATGTTCTTCATCTATATAATTAGTAAAAAGGTTAAAACTCAAACTGTTGGCCCTTTAAAAGTTATGAGGGAGATGAAGAGAAAGCGAATATATGAAACATTTTTTTCTCCACTATGTTTACAGAGGAAAATGAAATGTCAGGTGAAATGCAGAGGTATAAAATAATATGTCACCTGTCTAACCAAGAAAGAATAGCAACGCCACCTTCAGAAGGATTAAAATGCACAAATCACCAGGTCAAGATGACATACACCCCCATGCAATTGGTACAGTAAAGGGCAGACTATTATTTTTAATATTTAAGAATTCCATAGTAACAGGTTCTGGTCCACAACAATGACGCATAGCACATGTCTTGCCAGTAATAAAAAAAAGGGGGAAAAAAAGAGGCTGGAAACTATGGGCCTGTAAGTTTAACCTCTATTGAAGGTAGCATTTTTGAAAATCTTCTGTGAGATTCTATCCTGGAGTAACTTAATGAAAATTAACATACAGTATAACTCCATATCAGCATTATGAGTCATATGATCAATATCAAAGAGAAGGTAAGTTCTAGAATGGACCGGGGTGATGTCATTGGATGTCATATATCTAGACTTTTCCAAAGCTGCCACTAAGCTGCATAAAAGGTTGGAACATAAAATAAGAAAGCTGGGACTCGGAAAAAAAAACTTGAGTAAGTAACTGGCACAGTGTTAGAAAACATACGGTAGTTATTAACAGTATACATTCAGATTGGGTCATCGTTACTAGTGAGGTACCGCAGGGATCAGTATTGGGCACTATACTCTTTAATGTATTTACTAATGGCCTTGTAGAGGGACTGCAGAGCAAAATGTAAACTTTTACAGAGGATAATAAATTGTGTAATGTAATTAACGAACAGGGACAGTATCATATTACAAATTCTATCGGCCATGGGTACCTCCCCATATGCTTACGGGAAGGTGCCCGTGCCGTTGAAAAATATAGAACATGTCCTATTTCAGGCCGTAATTACGGCACGGTCAGGCCCATAGAAGTCTATGGGGCTCCCGTAATTACGAGTGACTACGTGTGTGCACCGTAATTACGGGAGCGTTGCTAGGCGACGTCAGTAAATAGTCACTGTCCAGGGTGCTGAAAGAGTTAAACGATCGGCAGTAACTGTTTCAGCACCATGGACAGTGACTTCCGATCACAATATAGATCAACCTGTAAAAAAAAAAGACTTTTATACTTACCCAGAACTCCCTGCTTCTTCCTCCAGTCCGGCCACCTGGGATGACGTTTCAGCCCATGTGACCGCTGCAACCAATCACAGGCCAATCACAGGCTGCAGCAGTCACATGGACTGCCGTGTCATCCAGGGAGGTCGGACTGGATGTCAAGAGAGGGACGCGTCACCAAGACAACGGCCGGGTAAATATGAATTTCTTTTACTTTTTCTGCGGAAAGGGCTGACCCTTCTCTCTATCCTGCACTGATAGAGAGAAGGGCTGCCAATTACTGCAGTGCAATTTTGCAGCGAAAACGTGCCAGTAAATACGGGTGACACCGGACCCGTATTTACGGGCACAGGTCCATAAATACTGGTGCAATACGGGTCGAATACGTGTGACCAAGGACCCGTATTTACGCCAGTATTTACGGGAGGACAAAAATATGTTCGTGTGCATGAGGCCTCACACTGATAAATGTAAGGTTATACACTTCTGAAGGGAAAATACATGTCACCATGACATACTAAAAAGGTAAACATTGTTTAAAACTGACATTGAACGTAGGCATTTTAGTTGACAGTAAACTTAACTGTAGCAACCAACAGTCTGCTGTGAAGGCAAATAAGATCATGGGGTGCATCAAAAGGGGCATAGATGCACATGGCTAGAACATATTTCTATACCACATTATAAATATCTATACTACACATTAAAAATGTTGTACAGTTTTGGTGACCACTGCACAAGGAAGACATAGTAGAGCTTGAGCAGGTTCAAAATGGGTGGACTGAGTACCTAGAAGACTATCAAAATTAGAGTTATTTCGTTTAGAGAAAAAACAGCTGAGGGGTGTCTTAAAAACTATGTATAAATATATTAAAGGTCAATACAGAAATCTTTCTCATGATCTATTTATAACCAGGACTGTAAATTTAACAAGGGGGTATCCTCTATGACAATAGGAAAGAAGGTGTCTACACAAACGTAGAAGGGAATTCTTGACTATAAGAGAAGTGAGACTATGAAACTCTCTGCCAGGGGACGTAGTCATGGTGAATTCACGAATAGAGTTCAATATGGGCCTTGATGCCATTCTTGAGTGTAGTAGTATTACAAGTTATAAGTGCTAGATTTCTGAAGAAGGGATTGATGATCCAGGGATTTATTCTTAATGCCATTTTTGGAGTCAGGAAAGATTTTTTTTTCCTAAGATGAGAAAAATTGGCTTTTGACTCATGGAGGTTTTTACCTTCCTTTGGATCAATATTGCAGAATAGTAGGCTTAACTGGATGAACTTACACTGTAAGGATAAAAGTATTGGGACACGCCTATTCATCATTAAATCCAGGTGTTTCCTTCAGTCCCATTGCAGCATATGTATAAAATCAAGCACCTAGCCATGCAGTCTGCCTTTAGAAACATTTGTGAAAGAATGGGGCGTTCTAAAGAGCTCACTAAATACGAGCATTGTACTGTTTTAGAATGCCACCGATGCAACAAGTCAGTTCATGAAATGTATTTCCTCCTAGATATTCCACGACCAACTGTGAGTGGTATTATTGCAAAGTGGAAGCGTTTAGGAACCACAGCAACTCAGCCACGAAGTGGCACACCACATAAAATTACAGAGTGGGGTCGTAGAGTGATGATGCGCATAGTGCATAAAAGTGACCAACACACAATGACTCAATAACTACTGTTGAATAAATCGATATATCGGAGAGAAGTAAGAGACACAGCCATTGCTTGTATGCTCAAAGATACTGCTCTGTGGTTTATTGCCAAAAACAATTACAATAATATCTTTCAAATGGGGAATAGGCTTGTTTTCGGCCAATCATTTACGATATGACAATAACTCTGATTCAGCCAATAGCATACAATGAGAATATTTTATATTAAGCCAATCACAGACATACAATACATTTCAAATGTAATATTATAATTTATCATTAGGTGCTCACGTCAAACTTAACACCTGCACATTTTGGCCTCTAAATGGAGGAGTGTGGGAGTTATCTGCAAATATGTATGTGAATGATGGGACAGAGACAAATAATTAGGAATGTGATAACTTCATGTCTGGGTGTTCTGCCAGACTGCTAACTGCTAACATATCAAGGTTACAGAAAGAACATACAGATATTATATATTTCTTGCAAACAAAGCAGAAATAGGTGCGGGGGGGGGGGGGGGCGCGACTAGGCCATTGCAGATGGAATAGAAATTAAATCTCCGCATAATCCGGCATCCTGCTTGATAATTCATAATCTAATTTAATACAGACAATATAAGAAAATTAACCATCCATCACAACCCACCTTTTTCTCATATTAAATTAGAGAGGTTATATATTATTGTAAACCTCAAACAATATAAACAATAGGGCCACAGAATATAATGCTATCACCAATCTCATGTACTTCTCCTCAGGTTTGGATTTTGGGTCCCATCAGTGCATTAACAAGTCCTGTACATCTTCATCCTCTTCTGTCTTCTGCTCTTTACTGACTATCACCCTTTGGGTAACCCACACAGTTGTTGAGTCAGACTGTACGATGGTGTCTAGTGGGGGATTTATTATTACCCACCTCCTGGTCACTTATTTGTCTTCCACTGTGAACACTTGGATGTTGCTGACGGGTTTACTCAAGTCTTTGGCCTTTGCTTTACCTTGACAATTGCTGATGTCAGCAGAACTAGGTTTGGTCCTTCTCGTCTGTCAGACACCATCTCTTGTTAGTGTACGTCACCGGGCTGTACACAGCACCTTATACTGTGAGCCTGGGGTGAGTTTCTTCATAGGCGGATTAGTGGAGTTTTACTATGACTGCACAAACACTCCGTGTCGAAATCCTCTTCCTCTGGCAAGTTGTTTTTCTTCACAGCTGCTTAGAATTGTGAAACTGCCTTCAGTCCATGACAAGCACATTGTATTGGCTCAGGGTGTGCCTGCCGCATCTCAATGATGGAGTTCATAATTTTGATAAATCTTTGATTTAAGTTTGTTGGCACTTGCTGGGGACCCAACCTTTGTCAATTGTTGAAAATAAATGCTCATCAGGTGATAACAACATCTGCATACTCTATAAAAGTTGTACTAAGTACATAGAATAACAATAACAGGCCTTTAACCCCTTCCCGCCCAATCACGTACATTTACGTGATTAAAGCTGGTGGCTTACCGCCTTTTCACGTAACTGTACGTCATGGAGATTAAGCTGGCTCAGGAGCTGAGCCAGCGACATCACCGCCGGGTGACAGCTGTATGTTACAGCTGTCACCCTGAGGTATCGGCCAGGACCAGAACTAGCATCCGATCCGGCCGATTAACCCCTCACATGCTGCGTTCAATAGAGATCGCAGCATGTGAGGAGTTTATAGCCACCGGCACCCCAGCAACGTGATCGCTGGGTTGCCGGTGGCTGCAAAGGCAATCGGAGGGCTAATACTTACCTACCGATCAGCCTGTAACGGAATCCTCCTATGCCTCGTCGTCAGCGGGGCCCAGGAGGCTTCCGGTACCATCGGCAAGATGGCGCCGGCTCAGCTTCCGGCTCAGAAGCTGAGCCGGCGTCATCAGCAGTGGGTGTCCGCTGTATGTTACAGCGGACACCCCGATCTATCGCCAGGAACCGGAGCTAGCTCCGTTTCCTGGCATTAACCCCTTCGATGCAGCAATCCATTGTGATCGCTGCATCCTAGAGGTTTGTAGCAAATTGGCAGCCTTGCCATGCGATGGCAAGGCTGGCGACTGCTACTATGGCAACAGGAGCCCTAACAATGGACTCCTGTCTGCCATTACGTAAGCTGATTAGGCCCCGCCCAGAGGCGGAGCCTGATCGGCTTGCTGTCAGTGAACAACTGACCGTTCCAATACATTGCACTACATAGGTAGTGCAATGTATTAGAACATCAAACAAACAGTTGGACCTTCAAGTCCCCTAGTGGGACTAAAGAAAAGTGTAAAAAAAAGTGTAAAAAAAGTAAAAATAAAAGAAGTAAAACATACAATAAAAGTTTCAAGTAATAACACAAAACACAATCGCCCTTTTTCCCTTATCAAGTCATTTATTATTGAAAAAAATAATAAAGCCATACATATTTGGTATCGCAGCGACCGTAACGACCTGATCTATAAAAATATTATGTTATTTATCCAGCGCAGTGAACGCTGTAAAAAAAAAAACCCTCAAAAACACTGCCATAATTACTATTTTTTTGATAATCGTCTTCCAAAAATTGAAATAAAAAGTGATCAAAAAGTCGCATGTATCCAAAAACGGTACCTATAAAATCTATACCTCGTCTCACAAAAAACAAACCCTCACACCGCTCCATCGACGAAAAAATGTAAAAGTTATGGCTCTCAACATCACGACAGAAGAAATACATTCTCTTTCCAAAAGTAATTTTATTGTGCAAAAAGTTATAAAAAAGTTCTATAAATTAGGTATCGCCGGAATCGTACTGACTCGCAGAATAAAGGTAACATGTAGTTTATAACGTACGGTGAACGCTGTATATAAAAAAAACAAGCTATGGCAGAATTGCTGTTTTTTTGTCACCTTGCCTCCCAAAAAAAGGATAACAAGTGATCAAAAAGTTGCATGTACCCCAATATGGTACCAATAAAAGCTACAGCTCGTCCCGTAAAAAAAGAGCCCTCATACCATTACGTCTATGAAAAAATAAAATAAGTTAAGGCTCCAATAATTCAGGAAAGAAAAATATGCAGTTGTGCCGGCCCGAGGGGAACATTTCTTCTGTTTCAAAAGGCGATGTATCAAGGCACTAAAATTAAGGAACAAGGAAGGGGAGGGCCCAAACATATCTGCTGGAAGCGAGGGCGCCCGTATTATACCAGGACAACACTTTCCCAGCAAAATTCCCCAAACTTCAAAGGTGCAGAGAGTGGACCAAAAGGGGGATAAGTAAGGACGCCAGTTATCAGTGCGACACCGACCTGTGCAGAAAGGATCGATCACAGCGTAACACACATCTATGGATCATTTTATTATATTTTTTACCTTATTATTATACCACCTGACTATGCCCCGATGTACTCTGCCGAGCTCACATATGCCCCACATTATAAACGGAAACAACAGTGATACTCCAAACAAAACTATTACCAAGCAAATTCCACGCTCCAAAAGCCAAATGGCGCTCCCACCGATCTGAGCCCTACAGCATGCCCAAACAACTGTTTATGTCACCATATATGGCATCGCCATACCCAAGAGAACCCTTTTAACAATTTTTGAGGTGTGTGTCCCCAGTGGCACAAGCTGGGCACGACATATTTGACAATGAATTGGCATATCTAGGGCAAAATTTTAATTTGTATCTTCGGCAGCGCAATCATTTATGGAAAAGACACGTGGGGTGAAAATGCTCACTACACCCCTTAATAAATGCCTTGAGGGGTGTCGTTTCCAAAATGGGGTCACTTCTCAGGGGTTTCTTTTATTTCACATCTGAGCCTCTGCAATTGTGAACCAATACTTTATATGTCGCCAAATTAGGCCTCAATTTTACATGGTACTCTTTCACTCCAGAGCCCTGTTGAATGTCCAGGCAAAAGATTAGGGCCACACGTAGGGTGCTTCCAAAAACCGGGAAACACCGCATAAAAATTGAGAGCTGTCTTGTTATGGTGGCACAAGCCGGGCACCACATATTGGCGTATCTAAGGAAAAATTCCCATTTTCTCTCTCCCACATCGTGTGCACACGAATTTCTGCAAAACACCTGTGGGGTTAACATGCTCACTACACCCCTAGGTGAATACCTTGAGGGTGTTGTTTCCAAAATGGGGTCACATCTGGGGGGGACTGTTTTGGTTCCACAGGGACTTTGCAAATGCAACATAGCGACCAGAAACCAAATGCAGCAAAATCTGTACACCAAAAGCAAATGGCGCTCCTTCCCTTCTGAGCCTTGCCGTGTGTCTAAACAGCAGTTTATGACCACGTGTGGGGTATTGCCGTACTCCAGAGAAGTTGCTTTACAAATGTTAGGGTTCTTTTTTTCCTTTATTTGTTGAGAAAATTAAAATTTTTGAGCTAAAGCTACGTCTTATTGAAGAAAAAGGATTTTTTTTATTTTCACTGCCCAATTCTAATAAAATCTATGAAACACCTGTGGGGTCAAAATGCTCACTACACCCCTAGATGGATTCCTGAAGGGGTGTAGTTTTCTCAATGGAGTCATTTTTTTGGCGTTTTCACTGTTTTGGTCCCTTAGGGGCTTTGCAAATGCGACATGGCCTCCGCAAATCATTCCTGCTAAATTTGAGCTCCAAAAGCCAAATGGCGCTCTTTTCCTTTTAAGCCCTGCCCTGTGTCCAAACAGCTGTTTATTACCACATGTGGGGTATTGTTTTACTCGGGAGAAATTGCTTTACAAATGTTGCGGTGCTTTTTCTCCTTTAGTCCTTGTGGAAATTAGAAAAAATTTGCGAAACCTAAATTTTCTTTGAAAGAATGTAGATTTTCATTTTCATGGCCCATTTTCAATAATTTCTGCAAAAAACCTGCGGGGTCAAAATGCTCACTAGACCCCTAGATAATTTCCTCAAGGGGTGTAGTTTCCCAAATGGGGTCACTTTTGGTGGATTTCCACTGTTTTAGCACCGAAAGAGCCCTTCAAACCTGACATGGTGCCTAAAATATTTTCTAATAAAAAGGAGGCCCAAAATCCACTGGGTGCTCCTTTGCTTCTGAGGCCTGTGCTTCAGTCCATTACCACACTAGGGCCACATGTGGGGTATTTCTAAAAACTGCAGAATCTGGGCAATAGATATTGAGTTGCATTTCTCTGGTAAAAACTTCTGTGTTACAAAAAAAATAGATTAAATATGAATTTCTGCAAAAAAAAAATGAAATGTGAAAATTTCACCTCTACGTTAATTTAATTTCTGTGAAACATTTAAAGGGTTAAGAAACTTTCTAAATGCTGTTTTGAATACTTTGAGGGGTGAAGATTTTAAAATGGGGTGACTTTTTGGCGGTTTCTAATATATAAGGCCCTAAAAGCCGCTTCACAACTGAACTGGCCCCTGTAAATATAGCCTTTTGAAATTTTCTTGAAAATGTGAGAAATTGCTGCTAAAGTTCTAAGCCTTGTGATGTCATAGAAAAATAAAAGGACGTTCAAAAAACGATGCAAACATAAAGTAGACATATGGGGATGTTAATTAGCAACAATTTTGTGTGGTATAACTGCCTGTCTTACAAGCAGATACATTTACATTTAGAAAAATGCTAATTTTTGCAATTTTTCACAAAATTTTGGTGTTTTTCACTGATAAATATTGAATTTATCGACCAAATTTTTCCACTATCATAAAGTCCAATGTCTCACGAGAAAACAATCTCAGAATCGCTTTGATAGGTAAAAGCATTCCGGAGTTATTACCACATAAAGTGAAATATGTCAGATTAGAAAAAATGGGGCTGGTCCTGAAGGCCAAAATGAGCTTGGTCCTGAAAGGGTTAAACTATATCAAACAAACAACTTTACATAAGAAAAACTTCTGTGTCCCACTGGACAGAGCACCTAGAAAATGTGTAGCTACTGGGTACATTTTATTTTTCACTTGGTGTTACTCTTTTCAGTGGGATTTGTACCTTGATCTGAGCTGATTACCTGTAACAGCTTTTACCCACAGAAATAATCACAGATACCATGTTTTATCTGACAAGTGTCTCAAACCAATTTTTTTCTTACCTACTCTGAGATTCAAATTAACACTTTTATACATATACCTAATATCTTAGGAAGCTAAAAACAACTTGTATTACCTGGGAAGGCCGCCCATGATCTATTTGTGCCAGGCGGGAATGATGAAAAGGTTGGCACCGATCTGCCAGGACTGTTCTGTAGGCAAATCAAACAGCTCTAACAGAATTTACCAGCTGTAAAACCTGGGACATACCAATTAGATTTTACCAAATTTCTCATTGCAGTCTTGGAGGCATATGTGAGGCCACATACCATTAATACAAGAGCCATCAAGAGTTTACCTTCTTTTATCTGTCAACATTCTGTTAGAATCTGGTTTTCACACCTTCTGCTCCCAGTTGGACAATTCCTGTGAAGAACAATCTTTTACACCGCATAATCATTAATTGATCTAAATCAGATAATTCAATTGAAGAAAAACATTAGCAATTACATCTTTACGTTAAACATTCACATTGGGCAGTATACTAAAAGTAATACATACAAACAGATTTGTCTTCTTTTTATATGTACTTCACAGCATTTTCTTATCAAACAGCTGGTTCAATCCACAGCAAAACTAAATAATATTGTACACACACAGACCAGATCTAGGTATAGTTCCTTGTCTGAATTTTCTGCTCTACAATTTTCGTTTCACAACAAAAAAATGTTTTCAAATGGGAATCTACTTCGACTGAGAAGTTATCATTTACAAGTTATAACACACTGCTACACCTTTTATCTGACGCATGCCTCCAATAGTCCAATGCTAAGGCATGCTGGTCCAGAACTTTACATAAAACTTAAACTCAGTATTTTAATATTCCCACAACACTTCTTGACTACCGTTATCAAACAAACTAACTTTGGGATAGCATCTAGAGAGCTGCTGATATCTTAATCATTGTACAAACACCAGTTCAATACTTGGGATAAAAACTATTCCCCTGTCACTACATATACACTACCGTTCAAAATTTAGGGTCACTCAGAAATTTCCTTATTTTTGCAAGAAAAGCACAGTTTTTTTCAATGAAGATAACATTAAATTAATCAGAAATACACTCTATACATTGTTAATGTGCTAAAAGACTATTCTAGCTGCAAACGTCTGGTTTTTAATGCAATATCTACATAGGTGTATAGAGGCCCATTTCCAGCAACCATCACTCCAGTGTTCTAATGGTACATTGTGTTTGCTAACTGTGTTAGAATGCTAATGGATGATTAGAAAACACTTGAAAATCCTTGTGCAATTATGTTAGCACCGCTGTAAACAGTTTTGCTGTTTAGAGGAGCTATAAAACTGACCTTTCTTTGAGCTAGTTGAGCATCTGGAGCATTACATTTGTGGGTTCGATTAAACTCTCAAAATGGCTAGAAAAAGAGAGCTTTCATGTGAAACTCGACAGTCTATTCTTGTTCTTATAAATGAAGGCTATTCCAATGCGAGAAATTGCCAAGAAACTGAAGATTTCCTACAACGGTGTGTACTACTCCCTTCAGAGGACAGCACAAATAGGCTCTAACCAGAGTAGAAAGAGAAGTGGGAGGCCCCGCTGCACAAATGAGCAACAAGACAAGTACATTAGAGTCTCTAGTTTTATAAATAGACTTCTCGCAGGTCCTCAACTGGCAGCTTCATTAAATAGTACCCGCAAAACGCCAGTGTCAACGTCTACAGTGAAGAGGCGACTCCAGGATGCTGGCCTTCAGGGCAGAGTGGCAAAGAAAAAGCCATATCTGAGACTGGCTAATATTAATATGGGCAAAAGCACACAGACATTGGACAGAGGAAGATTGGAAAAAAGTGTTATGGACAGACGAATCGAAGTTTGAGGTGTTTGGATCACACAGAAGAACATTTGTGAGACGCAGAACAACTGAAAAGATGCTGGAAGAGTGCCTGACGCCATCTGTCAAGCATGGTAGAGTTAATGTGATGGTCTGGGGTTGCTTTGGTGCTGGTAAAGTGGGAGATTTGTACAAGGTAAAAGGGATTTTGAATAAGGAAGGATATCACTCCATTTTTCAACGCCATGCTATACCCTGTCGACAGTGCTTGATTGGAGCCAATTTGCTCCTACAACAGGACAATGACCCAAAGCACACCTCCAAATTATGCAAGAACTATTTAGGGAAGAAGCAGGCAGCTGGTATTCTATCTGTAATGGAGTGGCCAGCGCAGTCACCAGATCTCAACCACATAGAGCTGTTGTGGGAGCAGCTTGACCATATGGTACGCAAGAAGTGCCCATCAAGCCAATCCAACTTGTGGGAGCGGCTTCTGGAAGCATGGTGTGAAATCTCTCCCGATTACCTAAGGAAATTAACAGCTAGAATGCCAAAGGTCTGCAATGCTGTAATTGCTGCAAATGGAGCATTCTTTGACGAAAGCAAAGTTTAAAGGAGAAAATTATTATTTGAAATAAAAATCATTATTTCTAACCTTGTCAATGTCTTGACTATATTTTCTAGTCATTTTGCAACTCATTTGATAAATATAAGTGTGAGTTTTCATGGAAAACACACAATTGTCTGGGTGACCCCAAACTTTAGAACGGTAGTGTAACTTCACTGAAAATTTTCTTGGCCGTGTTCTTTGCAGTGGGAAAGATACTGGCCAGGTTACCCTGAAAACAGGTCTACATATACGAGCACATTTTCATACACACCTACCTGGGTAGTTGTACGTTCTGCAGTCGCTGGAACAGGTAATCAGGCCGGGGTGCACTTTTCATAGGTACCTTTGCTGTTTTACCTATGTCATGCCGTGCGCATATCATGCAGGCTACTACAAACCTAGTGGTGGCCAAAAGCCTACATAGAGTCAGTGTAAATTTTAACCGTCTTCATTTTTGCCAGGTTACAAGCCTTAGTGAGCACCTTCAGCTCCACTTCTTGAGATAAACAAGAAGGTGGGAGTGGTCTCTGGATGATTTACCTCATGCATCGTGACTACCGTATATCCTGTCTTGTACATAGTGTATATAATACAGATGAACTATTGTTTAAAGGTGGACTCTTATTTGTTCTCTAAAAAAAAACAACTAAATGTTATATACTTCTCCACACTCTCTCATAATCCAGAACACTTGAAAATCCCACCCCATCAGGTCCAATAGATGCCTGATTAATAGCACAAACAAACTGTAATGATGGGGGTAAGGAAACAAACAAGTGAGCCCTAATCTACCCGCCACTCAGTCCCTGCCTACTTGCAACGACCCGCCCTAGGCGACGGGGTACAACTGGGCGACGGTCCCTACGCTCAATTAGTGCCCGACAGACAAACAGACAAGGGTACACAGAAGCAAGGGAAAAGGGGCAGTTGCCCACGGCAACACCGTGAGCAACAAGAGTGGTGAACGAGCCGAGTCAAACCAGGAGTGTACGAGGTACCAAACGCAGAGCAGGAGGGTAGTGAACAAGCCGTGTCAAACCAGGAGTGTACGAGGTACCAAACGCAGAGCAGGAGAGTAGTCAGTAAGCCAGGGTCAAAATGAAGCAGGGTCAAATGGTTCAAGAAGCTGCAGCAGGGCCAGGAAACAAAACAAGAATCACAAGCAAGAAGGAACAGGAAAGGCAGGTATAAATAGACAGAGGGCGGGAGCTAGCTCCGTCTGGCCAGACTGTGATAGGCTCTCCCACTCCTAAGCCTGCCATCCTGAGTGGTGGAAGATGGAGTCAGTCTCACAGACATAGAAGCAGGTGCAGACTGATTACCTATGGGCGTGGATACAGAAGCTGTGCCTGGGAGATCCTTAACACAAACAAAAATTATTTTACTATAATCTGGCATAAAACTAACAATGTTCAAGCAATTTTCATTTCTTTCCCATCTAAATCTGTAAACACTTATCTGTGAGTGACATCACCTCTGCCTCCTGTGCAGATTTACTGGAGGGGAGTGGTCTGCTACACAATACCTCATATTAAGTGGTGACAGGGGCATAACTATGAAAGACTGGGCCCTATAGCAAACTTTTGACTGGGGCCCCCCCCTCACCTGGGTGTCACACAACCCCCCCTTGTAGATAGTGCCTTTTTTACAGCCCCCCTGTAGATAACGCCATACAGACCCCCACTGTAGAGAACGCCATACAGCCCCCCTGTAGAGAACACCATACAGCCCCCCCTGTAGGTAACGCTATACAGCCCCCCCTGTAGGTAATGCCATACAGAACCCCCCTGTAGGTAATGGCATACAGAATCCCTCTGTAGGTAACCCCATACAGCCCCCCCTGTAGGTAACGCTATACAGCCCCCCCTGTAGGTAACGCTATACAGTCCCCCTGTAAATAGCACCATACAGCCCCCCTGTAGGTAACGCCATACAGCCCACCCTGTAGGTAACGCCATACAGAACCCCCCTGTAGTTAACGCTATACAGCCCCCCTGTAGGTAACGCTGTACAGCCCCCCTGTAGGTAACGCTGTACAGCCCCCCCTGTAGGTAACGCTGTACGGCCCCAACCCCCCAAAAAAAAATCTGACCTATAGTTTGTCCTACAAAAGACATGTATCCCCTATCCATAGGATAGGGGATACATGTGTGATCGCTGGTAGCGATAGGGAGAACGGGGGACTGAAAGTCAGAAGTTCTTCATGACTAACCTCTGACTTCCGGAGTCTGAGCAGCTCAATAAAAATGAAAGTAGCGCTGGTCACGCATGCACACAAGCGCGACCGGCGCTCCATTCATTTCTACGGAGCTGCCGACACAGACCTCGGAAGTCAGAGGTTTGTGATGGAGAACTTCAGGGGACTTTCGGTCCCCTGTTCTCCTTTTCGCTGCCAGTATTCACACATGTATCCCCTATCCTGTGGATAGGGGATACATGTCTTTTGTAGGAACAACCCCTTTAATGGCAGAGTGGGGAGATACCTCCCTGCTCTGCCATAGTGTTAAGTGGCGTCACTCTGTAGAAGCCGTAGCGGCAGCTAGCGGAGCCTCCAGCCATGGTGGGGGCCCCGTAGCAGCCGCTGCGGCTGCTACAGCGGTAGTTACGCCACTGAGTGGTGACTACAGCACAGCATACCCGGTGCCATATTTGCAGTTCTGCAGGAAAAACTCAAAATCTGGGTTAACTCTCATACACATTTAATTTGGGTTACTCATTGGGGTCGCATACACATTTTGTAGACCTCCTAGCTCTGAATTCATTAATTCAAACAAATTCAAAACAAAATTGTGCGTTGTCACTGAGATGTACCTGACCAGTCTTATCACTACTCCCCCCCCCCTTTTGGACCCCGCAGAAGTATTGTAGCAGGGTTCAAAACTGCATATCTCAACATAGTGAGGTTGGGCACTCCATATGGGGGCACTAGTTTGGCCCCCTGTCATACGCAGTAGCCTAGAACAAAAGGGACTTTCTCCTGACAAAACTGCGTTTTATCTCTCAGATACCTTGCAGCCATTTGCTTTTAAAACAACATACATTTTGAAAATAACATTTAGGCAGTCTTATTCTGACAAGCCAGAAGTACGTCATCAACATAGTGCAACAACTGGGTTCTAGCCTTGCAATACTACAGCATACTATACCACTTGCCTGCATGTGTATAAGCAAATATAACAATTGTTATTCTTTATCCAGTAGAACAGAGAATAATATGTATGCTAAGTCAATTACTGTAAACCAATAACAAGCTGTGTGTGGGAGAAGGGAACAGAAGGTGTACAAACATTTTCAAGACCCTGTGTGTCACAGTATCTGTATTTTAATTCATTTGAATTAACTTCAAAACATTACAACGTCAAATCATATCATAACACATAAATATGTAACATAGCACTACACATTCCAGCAGTCCATATTTTGTAACTTTTATTTTTTATGAAGACAAACTAAGCTTGCTGTAATATTTTACTCTCACTGCGTACTCAGGGACAGCAGCGCATGCGTAAAAATAAGACATTCCTTTTCACAGAGCAGAGAGATATCGACACGGGAGGGACCTATCAGTCCGAGCCCTTAAAATTAGCTTTTTTTTCACCTTTCACAAATCCCCCCTTTCTTCAGACCTTTGCTTCGCTGGAAGAAATTAGAACTCCTGATTACACTTATAACTCTAATTATTTAACCCCACACACAAGACACAAAAATTTTACACATTAGTGCTGTTAAGAATGAGAGCATGCAATATGGATCCAAAATCAATGCTACACTGTGGCCACTGGTCTCATCAATCCATGCAATACCTACTTAATGTATAAGCTTATACAAGTCTGTTTTTCAGACTTTTCTTCAATACACATTGCGCACGTCACATCACACACATGTTCACACATCACACACTCCCCCACCATTCTAATCCACATTATTCATCATCATCATTAATTCCTTACTCGCAGCACTCCGGATTCACTTACTCTATCTCTTCACAAACAGCCATTTATTCCTTTCTTATATAAATGAGGTTTCCCAGTCCCCAGCCGTAGGAACAGTACGGACTCGGCTACACTACAGAACGGGTGGGAGGGTTCATAACCCCATAGATACCAATATCTATCTTTCTGGGAAGAACATTATCCCTATGTATTGAAATAATTTGGAGCATTACATACACTCTATAAAAAATATAAATATCACTTGCATAAATTGGCATATAATAATTGCAGTGTTATATTCTCTCCATGATAGGGAGTATTTCTCTGTTGTGAAAAGTTTTGTCCTAGTGTGTTCTTGTTTGCACACACTTTTTAAAAAAAGATATGAGTAAAAGTTATGTTTTATTAAACTCTAGTCCTACTCCAGTGATTTAATTACGATTTTAAGTAGAGTACAGAAATTACAAGTTACCTTTGGTGGAAGGCTTTAAACATACCACTAACACCTGGCACTTGGTACTTGTAACAAATTATTTACTGTATTGCAAAACTTTATTGTTGTTTTAATTAGCAATTTTAAAAAAATAACAAACTATTATATATATATATATATACTGCATTTAACTTTTTGTACAATTTATTCCTAATAAAACTCACAAAAAATATATTGCTATAAAAAGGTATTTAATAACATCCCAATATGTCATGAGAAAAGTGACAGAAAAATTGTTTTGGAAGCCAACAAATAAAAAAATTAGAGCCCCTAAATAATAAAATCAGTAAAAAGTGTCAGAGCATTCAGGACCAAAACACTCTGGTTGTTAAGGGGTTAAGGGTAGCCCTGCTTAAAGGCCGTACGTTCTTTGCCTTCATCTTTTTATAGTCAAAACAAATGTACCGCTCCTTCACGAGAAGTGGCCAACGCATTATACGAAGCTAGACACAAATAAAATGCAAAAAAGACAACACTAACTAGTAACATGTGAAAGGGAAAAAATAAATAAAAAATATTTTTAGAAGTTTAATCTAAAAACACAAAATTTAATAATAATAATTAAAAACGACCACGTTTTCGAGCATATCACTAGTAATATATTTTCTTTTGCTTTGTTACATTTGATTTGTCTTATGGTATACAGGGACATGCAGGATGTTGTCACTTCACTGGGATAATCACCTTCAATATCCTAGCAGCTACACAAAGCTTTTGGTGCTCATATTACCAAAGACAAAAAGGAGGCTTAAGAACTGTCAAAGAGAAAAGCAGGAAGATTTTGTCATCTATTTGTATTATGATAGTGCTGTCATGCTCCAAAAAACACTCCAAAACCACAAACACAGTAATTTGCTGCTTCACACATAAGGCAGTAAACCACAAAAGCTTTAGCAGACATTATACATAATGTAAAGCACTTTATACTTAAATATTCTACATTTAAATATGTAAAACTGTAGAATTGCCTACTAGGTCCATTCATCAATATCTTGGGTTTAAACAAACAAGCGATAAATAAAGCGACCACATTTTAGCATCCATATTATAGTTGTTCTACTGAATTAAATTTAGTTCAACAGAGAACTAAATTTAGTTCAGTATAACCACAGTGGGTGTGCGTGATGTAGAGCCGGCCTTAGGGGTGTGCGACCTGTGCCATTGCACAGGGCGCATCACTCCAGCAGGTAGAAGAGGGCGCTGCGCTGGCTCCCTTCAACTGCTTGCTTCAGAAGCGCCTGGGTCCGGCAACTCAGCAGCTGCCTTTCCACCCAGGCGTTTCTTCTCTCAGTGATGCTGCTACCGCTGTAGCAGCCATAGGGGCTGCTAGCGGCGACACCGAGCATGAGGTTGCCCGTGCCTTCCATCGGGACAGGCCCCCCCCCATGGCCGGTGGAGCCGCTAGTAGCCACTGTTGCTGCTACAGCGGTAGTGACGCCGCATTCAATAGTATCTGCGTCCTTAGGATGCAGATACTATTAAACACTATAGCAGAGCAGGGAGGTATCTCCCTGCTCTGCTATCTACTAGTGCCACTGTAGCTCCCTGAAGGCGCGGAATCCCCATGTGGCCGGGGATTCCGCTCCTGGACGGAGTGCTTGATGTCTCTGTCCATATATGGACAGTGACATCAGGGGCAACTCCTGAAGTGGAATCCCCGGGCACAGCGTCATAGAGTATACACTGGATTTATGAAAAAATAACATGTTGTCCATGTTTGTGATTTTATCATGTATTATAGTGTCCTAGTGAATTATTGTACAACCCAGATATCATACATTATGAGAAACTATATATTTTTTGATATTATAAATTATTGTTCCCTCATATGAATGGTGATGAATTACATAGCTTTAGTTATGTTATAATTCATAATTCTCCTAGTTGGTACCAACACTTTACTATGAGATATATAGTGTCTATTTTATGTCTTCTGTACCTTCATAGTGAGTATGTTAACCCTGCAGATGTTTTGCAGAAATTATTGTGCACTCGATGTTGCAGAGTGAAAATTAGATTTTTTTCCATAGATATGCCAATACGTGGTGCCCAGCTTGTGCCACCATAACAAGACAGCTCTCTAATTATTATACTGTGTTCCCCAGTTTTAGAAACACCCTACATGAGGCCCTAATTTTTTGCCTGGACATTCGACAGGGCTCAGGAGAGAAAGAGTACCATGTGCAATTGAGAGCTAATTTGGCGACTTACAAAGTATTATTTCACAATTGCAGAGGCTCTGATATGAAATAATAAAAGAAACCCCTGAAAATGGACCCCCATTTTGGAAACTACACTACACAAGACATTTATTAAGGGGTGTAGTGAGTATTTTCACCCCACAGGTCTTTTCCATAAATAATTGCACTGCGGATGGTGCAAAGTAAAAACGTCAATTTTTCCCTAGATATGCCATTTCAGTAGCAAATATGTCATGCCCAGCTTATGCCACTGGAGACACACACCCCAAAAATTGTTAAACGGGTTCTCCCGGGTATGGCGATGCGATATATGTGGACGTAAACTGCTGTTTGGGCACACTGTAGGGCTCAGAACAGCGGGAGCGCCAATTGGCTTTTGAAGCGTAGATTTTGCTTGGTAGTAGTTTTGTTTGGAGTTTTACTGGTATTTCAGTTTATAATGTGGGGGCACATGTAGGCTGGGCAGAGTACATCAAGAGCAAAAAAATAATGCATGGATGTGTGTTACGCTGAGAAGCAATCCTTTCTGCACAGGCCAGTGTTGCACTGATAAACGGTGTCCTTTCTTATCCCCCTTGTGGTACACGATCTGCACCTTTGGAGTTTGGGGAATTTTGCTGGGAAAGTGTTGCCCTGGTATAATATGGGCACCCTCGCTTCCAGCAGATATGTTTGGGCCCTACCCTTCCCGGTTCCCCAATTTTAGGGCCTCGATATATCGCCTCTTGAAACAGCAGAAATGTTCCCCTTGGGCCATCACAACCACATATTTTTATTTCCTGACTTATTGGAGCCTTAACTAATTTTATATTTTCATAGACGTAGTGGTATGGGGCTGTTTTTTTTCTGGACAAGCTGTAGTTATTATTGGTACCATTTTGGGGTACATGCGACTTTTTGATCACTTTTTATCCTATTTTTTGAGACACAAGGTGACCAAAAAAAAACGCAATTCTGGCATAGTTTTATATTTTTTTTATACAGTGTTCACCATGCGTTATAAATTACATGTCAACTTTGTTCTGCGGGCCAGTACGATTCGGGCGATACCTAATTTATAGCACTTTTTTATGTTTTTCAACTTTTTGCACATTAAAATTACTTTTGTAAAAATAATTTATATTTTTTTCTATTGCCATGTTGTGAGAACTAAGCTATATGAGGGCTTGTTTTTTTGCGAGACGAGCTATAGTTTTAATAGGTACCATTTTTGGATACATGCGACTTTTTCATCACTTTTTATTTAAATATTTGTAGGGCATAGTGACCAAAAAAACAGAAATTCTGGCATTGGTTTTTAAGTTTTTTTTTTACGCCGTTCATCAAGCGGATAAGTAACAAAATATTTTTATACGTCAGGCCGTTACGGTCGTCGCGATACCAAATGTGTATGGTTTTATTATTTTTTCAATAATAAAGGACTTGATAAGTGAAAAAGAGCGATTGTGTTTTATATTATTACTTGAAACTTTTATTATATTTTTTACAACTTTATTTTCATTTTTTTCCCACTTTTTTTTCTAATACATTGCACTACCTATCCCTGTGGCATGTCTGCTCTGATATCCGCAACATCTGAATTACATGTCAAATATGCAAATGTTGCTGCAGATTCGTTGCATACTTGCCGCAAATTTGCAGCGGAAAAATTCCACCACGTCTGAACATGCCCTAATAGTATAGATAGTAAGAACTTTGATAGTGGGAATTCAGCCAGTGTGGCACAAAATCCTGAGAAAAAAAGGAATCAGACAAGGACCTATGTATAGTCATTACTCCGATCTCTCGTCCTCATACATTATTATCATGTCGGCAGTGCGTCTCCCTGTTTACACAGGGAGATGTGCTGCCGACAACGAAAATAATTTACTTTTTTAAAATGATATGATCAGCAGATGATTGAACATTTTCTCGTTCATCTGCTGATCGCTGCCCAGTTTACACAGGGCAATTATCGACAATGAGCGTGCTATGAACGCTCGTTTGCCCGATAATCGCCCAGTGTAAATCCCCCTTTATATTCTAGATCAGTTTAGGTCTATGGGGTCAGATCCCAGCCATTTCCTTATCTTTTATTTGTTTGTTTTTATTGTCTGACTGACATGTCGTAAATGTGTATTACTGAAATAGGCCTTTAGGCCTCGTGCATACTTCCTTCACAGTTTTAGCAGCCGTGTGGTTTCTGTGTGCACTTCCGTGTGCACTCTGTGTTTCCGTTTCCGAGCGCCGAGCATGGTACTGTCTAGGTTGGTGAAAGAGCAGGGTTGTTCAGCGCTAGTCACTGTACAGGGTGCTAAGAGAGTTAATGGGCTGCACTGATCGGCGGTAACTCTTTCAGCACCCTGGACAGTGACTAGCGCTGAAGAATTACCATGCTCGGCGCTCGCAAAATACAATTTTAATGAAATAAAAAATCAGTTCATACTTACCCAGAACTCCCTGCATTTTCCTCCTGTCCGGCCTCCTGGGATGCCGTTTTATCCCATGTCACAGGCTGTAGTGGCGGTCACGCCGGACTGGATGACGTCAGAAGGCCGGCCTTCAGGGATGACGCTTCATCCCACGTGGCCGCCTCTGCAGCCAATCACAGGCTGCAGCGGCTATATGGACTGCCGCATCATACAGAAAGGTCAGACTGGAGGAAGAAGAGGGACTCGTCACCAAGACAACAACCGGGGTACGTATGAACTGCTTTTTATTTTATTTTTATCAGCAGCCTCTTCTCTCTATCAGTGCCGGATAGAGAGAAGTGGCTGTTATGTCTCTAATGTACTTCTGCCCGCCCGGATGCCTTTCATGTGCCTTCAGTTTGTTTGACGGCATTTGACGGCCCCATTGACTTGCATGGGCCTCACGGTCACGGAATCTCTGACCAAAGTAGGGCATGCTTTACTTTTGTCGGAATGGAGCAACGGGGCCATCAAAAAAACTGAAGTGTGCATGGCCCCATTGAATGAATGGGTCAGGGTGCTAGCCGTCAGAAAAACGGCTAGCACCCTGAAGAAAAAGACTGCAGTGGGTATGAAGCCTTAAAGAGGCTCTGTCACCAGTTTATTAATTCCCTATCTCCTAACTAATCTAATAGGCGCTATGATGCTGATAACTACAGTTGCTCAAAAAACTTCTGAAAATCAGCTCCGTATTTCCCTTGAAAACAGCTCCGTATTTTGAGACGTTTTTGACTCTACGTGTGAACATACCCTAAGGGTATGTTCACACGGCAGCCTCCGTTACGGCTGAAATTACAGAGCTGTTTTCAGGAGAAAACTGCTCCGGCATTTCAGACTTAATGGCATGTGCAGGCGCTTTTCGCTGCGTCCATTACGGACGTAATTGGAGCTGGTTTTCCATGGTGTCAATGGAAAACGGCTCCAATTACGTCTCAAGAAGTGACAGGCACTTCTTTGACGCGGGCGTCTTTTTTACGCGCCTTCTTTTGACAGCGGCGCGTAAAAAAAATAACCGTCGGCACAGAACATCGTAAAGCCCATTCAAATGAATGGGCAGATGTTTGCCGACGCTTTGGTGCTGTATTTTCGGACGTAATTCGAGGTTAAATTGCCCGAATTACGTCCGTAAATAGGGTGGGTGAACCCAGCCTTACAGTCATGATTCCTACGTTCCTCAAATGGGGGTCCAGTTGTAACAGAGACTATATTAAGACATTATTGCATGTATATAGATGAAATGTATAAATATATATATATATAAATATACATATATATATATATATATATATATATTTATTTTTTCTAAGGACTTTTAGGTCCCATGTGTTGTATTGGATATGTGTGTTGTTGCATCCTTGGTATACGGCGTTGTATCTTAAAGTTGTTGCTCTTACAACTGACTTAAGACTAAGGCCTGATTCACACGACAGGGTTTCCCGTCCGGGTGCCGGCCGTTCATAAATCGGCCGGCACCCGGCTGCATTAGGAATAATAGACCCCTAATGGGGCTATTCACACGACCGATTTTTTGACGGCCGGGAAAACCGGCCGTCAAAAAGTAGGACATGCTCTATTTTCGGCCGGGTACCCGGCCGCCTGGCTCCCATAGAAGTCTATGGGGCCGGGTAATACACGGCCTTCACCAGAATGTGTCCCGAGTGATGGCCGGGTTTTTCGTCGCTTGGGCTCTATCTCCTCCTCCTCACAGCGCAGAGTGCATGTGAGGAGGAGGAGTTGATGCCATTCGGACGAATGGCTGTACGCTGTACACTGTGTGGCAGGGCCGGGGTGTACAGCAGGTGGAGGGAGCACTGCGCTGGCTCCCTTCCCCTGCTTGTTTTAAAAGCGCCCTGGCCCGGCGACACCTTCCATGGCGCCGCTAGCAGCTGCTGCTGCGGCTGCTACTACTGTAGCGACACCACTATAGCAGAGCAGGGAGGTATCTCCCCGCTCTGCTATGTGCTAGCCCCACTTTAGCTCCTTGAAGGAGCGGAATCCCCGTGTTTTCGGGGATTCCGCTCCTGGACAGAGCGCTTGATGGCTCTGTCCATATCTGGGCAGTGACATCATGGGAAACTCCTGAAGCGTAATCCCCGAACACATAGGCATTCCCCTTCAGGAGTTGCCGCTGATGTCACTGTCCAGATCTGCCCGGCCCGGAACGGATGCAAAACTTTATGCAAACCGTCCAGGCAAAATGGCCGTTTTTACCGGCCGACACTCGGGCTCGGGCGGGACCCTGTCGTGTGAATCCCGCCTAAAATTGATTTGTTTTGTGTCTATATTTTTACAGTACCAATAAAGGTTATATTTTATCTATTTCTTCATTGATACATTAAATAAGTTGCACGAGCTGCGTTCTCAGTGAGATATTCCATCATTTATTTATTTGGTTTATTTCTTTAGTCATATTTAACTCTGATTTGTTGATAAAACTACTTAATGGCACCCACCTACAATATAGCTGAAAACATCTAGAATGTAATTTATTCTTCTTATTGCCAGAGTGACTGTAAATATGAAGAATATTCTTCTCACCATACAGACAATTCACAGTAATCTCTATATAATCTGTAAAGGGAGTTTTACTAGATCCTTAGCATCTTTGTCTTCTTGATACCCTCAGGCAGTGGCAGAGCACTCTATTGTAATCCCAGTCAAAGTAAATGTTGAAAATGTTTCTAATCCTTATGTTTGCTTTTCCACAGCGATAACATTCAATAAACATGCTCTGTTTTTATGTGCTTTTAGTTAGCACTTGTGACACATTTTAAACAAATAGCTGCTTTTTAAGGACTAATAATAGCAACAAATAACAATAGTAATATAATGTCAACTCAAGAACTAAATGAGAGCTGAATAAACAATAATGAAAACATATATTTGATTAAAAACTAAATTGGACCAGAGTCCTTTAAAGGAAGTCTGGTTTAAAAAAAAAAAAAAAAAAACTTTTATAAATACCCTATTAACTTTTGAGTTAATAGATGGAGATCCCTTGTTTAGGACCTTTATCTGTTAGCCAGAGTGTAGAGCAGCTACAAAGAGCATTCCTTGCTGTTTTTGGAAGACCTGACACGTCCAGGTATTGCACAGTCAGTCCATTGATTTTAACGGAAATTGTGTAAATGCTTTATTTCTCCTGTTGTGACACTGCAGGGAAATAGAAAGCGTACTACCTGGTCCCCCCCCCCCCCCCACCATACAATACAGCCAATTGCTGGGGTTCCCAGGAGTCAGACATCCTTTGATTATTGTTGTAGCACCATTTTAACAAAAAAAAATATTGTCTAAAGCGTAAGACACATTTAAAATTGCTGGTATGTATTATTTAAATTGCTGAACAATTTAAGCTTATCAGTATTTACTGGAGCAAACATGGTGCAAAAACATCAGAAAATATGTAAAAATGAACAAAGTAATTTAACATAAGTTAAATCCCATAAGTTAAATGCCTATTAGGGTATGTCCACAAAGCTTATTTTCAGATGTTTTTCGGGTTGTAATCGCCGCGAAAAATGGATGAAAAAATGGAAGCTGAACGCCTCAAAAACACCTGCCTCGTAAAAAGAAGTACATGTCACTTCTTCGAGCCGTTTTTGGAGCCGTTTTTCAATGTGTCGATAGAAAAGCTCCAAAAAAGTCTGTAAAAAAACACATAAAAACGTTTGCTTTAAAAACGGCTGAAAATCAGAGGCTGTTTTCCCTCCGTATTTTACAGAATAATCAAAAAATTTTGATTAGCGTGTGAACATACTTTCATAGAAAATAGAAAAAAAAAACATGCAGCAAACTTGTGTGAACCTAGCCTTCCAGCTGATACATGATATAATGAGGAACATTGTGGATCGGTGCTATAAGCAGGTAACATGATATTTTCTATTTTTCATAACAATGTGCCTTCTGATTAGAAGGGGGAGATTTATCAAAATTAGTGCAAAGGAAAAGTGTAGTAGTTGTCCATAGTTACCAATCAGGTTGAAGCTCTCATTTTTCAGATTCCCCTTTAAAAATGAAAGAAGCAATCTGATTGGTTGCTATGGACATTTTTAATAACGAATCTTAAAAATGAGAGCTTGAACCTGATTGGTTGCTATAGAGAACTACATAACTTTTCCTTTCCCCCAGTTTTGATAAATCTCCCCCATGTACAGTGTTCTGTAACATGTCATAAGACAAAAAGGATAGCAAAAGGGCAACTGAACAGTCAAAGCAGATTTTTCTTCTATAATCGATGTGATGCAAAATTAATTCGGAATTAAAGTAAATCTCAAACAAATCAGGACGTGTAGCATTCATTTATGAAGCACCAACAAACAAACTTCAGGACAAGGAATAAAGGAAACCGAGCTCTTTAACTTAAAAGAGATAATGAAAAAATGTGTGGAAGTGGATATGTATGGAAACTATACAATGGTAATTGTGCGTGCTCGAGCTTTCATTGACCTCTGGAAGTTGGAGGAAGTAATCCTGTCCAAACAATGGCAGCTCAGGTTGCATGAAATACAAAGATCAGAGCTGCATTTGATACAATTATAGATTGAGTTGCCACCTACTTCCAAGTATCCCACTGAAACAAGCATAAAACAGTCACCCAGTTTCACATGGCTTTAGAACTTACAAGAAAAAATCACACGACTTTCTTTATTAAAAATAAAATTGGGCTGCTCTTACATTGGGAGTTTACTTTTTAACATAGTCCTGGACATTCTGTCTGCAATGAGAATGTTCCATAGTTCCCCTATTCGGCACTTTGATCTGTGTAACAGGCACCTATAATATTTAACAGGTGCCATGTAGCACAGGTGCCCACACTGAACATACAAGCAATAGAAACAGCATGCTTCTTGCAGGTGTTACAGAGCAGGCAGCAGAGACCCCCAGATGTACGACTGCAATATCTCCACAATAAAAAGGAATTTACTGATGAGCTATATTGAAGACTTAAAGAGGCTCTGTCACCACATCATAAGTGCCCTATCTCCTACATAATGTGATCGGCGCTGTAATGTAGATACCAACACTATTTTTTATTTTGAAAAACGATCATTTTTGAGGAAGTTTTGAGCAATTTTAGATTTATGCTAATTACTTTCTTAATGCCCAACTGGGCATTGTATAGAGGAGTGTATGACGCTGACCAATCAGTAAAGTTTGTGTTGGACTTAATCGCTGCACAGCATGATCTCGCGAGATCACGCTACTGTTGTCATTCATAGCGTGATCTCGTGAGATCACGCTGTGCAGCAATTAAGTCCCACACAAACTTTACCGACGTGTCGGGATTGTGAATAGACATCGCATCCTGGCTGGAGGTGATGTCAAGACACTTCAATAAAGTTAATGTGGGTGTATATGACAGCACAGCATGATCTCGCTAGATCACGCTGTGCTGAGTACAAATGGACATGAATGGAGAGAAGTGTATGACGCTGATTGGTCAGCGTCATACACTCCTTTACAACTCCCACTTGGTCATAAGTTAAAAAACGCCAAGTTGGGCATTAAGAAAGTAATTAGCTGGTCTGGTAAAGCAAGATAGGAAGCATAGAGGGTGCTTAAAGAGGCTCTGTCACCAGATTTTGCAACCCCTATCTCCTATTGCAGCAGATCGGCGCTGCAATGGAGATAAGAGTAACTTTTTTTTTTTTTTTAAACGAGCATTTTTGGCCAAGTTATGACCGTTTTTATATTTATGTAAATGAGGCTTTCTAAAGTACAACTGGGCGTGTTTAAAGTAAAAGTACAACTGGGCGTGTATTGTGTTCGTTACATCTGGGCGTTTTTACTTCTTTTACTAGCTGGGCGTTGTGTATAGAAGTATCATCCACTTCTCTTCACAACGCCCAGCTTCTGGCAGTGCAGACACACAGCGTGTTCTCGAGAGATCACGCTGTGACGTCACTCACTTCCTGCCCCAGGTCCTGCATCGTGTCGGACCAGCGAGGACACATCGGCACCAGAGGCTACATTTGATTCTGCAGCAGCATCGGCGTTTGCAGGTAAGTCGATGTAGCTACTTACCTGCAAACGCAGATGCTGCTGCAGAATCAACTGTAGCCTCTGGTGCCGATGTGTCCTCGCTGGTCCGACACGATGCAGGGCCTGGGGCAGGAAGTGAGTGTCGTCACAGCGTGATCTCTCGAGAACACGCTGTGTCTTTGCACTGCCAGAAGCTGGGCGTTGTGAAGAGAAGTGCATGATACTTCTATACACAACGCCCAGCTAGTAAAAGAAGTAAAAACGCCCAGATGTAACAAACACAATACACGCCCAGTTGTACTTTTACTTTAAACACGCCCAGTTGTACTTTAGAAAGCCTCATTTACATAAATATAAAAATGGTCATAACTTGGCCAAAAATGCTCGTTTTAAAAAAACAAAAAACGTTACTCTTATCTCCATTGCAGCGCCGATCTGCTGCAATAGGAGATAGGGGTTGCAAAATCTGGTGACAGAGCCTCTTTAAGTACACTATAATGCAGGTAGTGTAGATACACAAGTTGTGGTATTTTGATATGGAGTTAGGGGGTAGGCGGGGAAGGGCAGTGCCAGGTGTAGGAGTTCCCTGGAAAGTAGATATTGGTTTCGGGGGGGCTGCAGTGGGAGGGGCGGTAGGGGTTTGGACCTAGCAAACAAGGGAGGGAAGGAGGAGATATGGTTATTGTTTTTTTTTATTTGTCTATTTATTTTTGTCCCTTTTTTTTTTAACCCATTAGTGACCGGCCCATCGTGTTTTTACGTCGGTCACTAACGGGCTTTATTCCGATGCCATAGACTTTTTACGTCGCGGCATCTGAATAAAATAGCGGCGCCGGGGGGAGGTTTAGCTCCCTGCTCTCAGTGACTGGGGACCGCCATTATAATGAATGTGCCGATGCAAATGAGGTTTTTATCTCCTCTCACCATGTATGTTTGGAGAGAGGAGATAAAAAAAACTGCTTCTTAGGCCCCCTGCTGCCATCGATCGTGTCGTCCCCCCCCGTGCCCCCCCCCCGTCCCTAACTGCCGGGAAAAAAGAAAAATGGCGCACGCATGCACTGTCAGAGTAAGGCAGCTATTCTGCCTGTACATAGAAACTGATCAGGGACCCTGATAATTGGTCCCTGATCAGATGGTCACTGTGATATACCTATCACAGTGACCATAGTACCATATTTTCACAATACAGCACAGGATTTGTGCTCTTTCCCTCCCTCCTCTCACTGTAGTTGATCTGTGAGAGGAGAGAGAGAAATACTATAAAATCTTGTGCTGTATTATACTGTAAAATACACCACATACTCTCCAGTGTTCCGATATTGTCCGTAATTACCCCAGATTACCCGTAATCACCCCAGATTACCCGTAATCACGCCAGATTACCGGTAATTACTTGTTATTTCCGTTATTCTTTTTTTTTTCCGCTGAATTAGTTTTAGTTGCTGTAATTAACTGCGGTTTACCGTATTTTTTAATTTTTTTCAGTTAGTGTTGTGTCTATATTATATATAAAAAAAAAATCCCCAAAAAATGTAAAATACAAAAAAAAATAAATTTACTTGTTAGTTTAGTGTTAGAAAATAATGAACCGCAGAAGCCGCAGAATGTTCACTGCAGAGCAGGCATACGCCATGCTATGCTCTAGCGGTTCCGGCAGTGATACGGACACTGCATCAGAAGCAGAACTTGACTCAGAAAGCGACACAAGTTCTGCTTCTGCCACTGGACCCCCCAGCCCTATGGTGGTGGACGCAGCTGTCACCGGTGAAGAGTCAGGAGCAGGGCCTAGTACTCCAGTCCCTCCCGCAATGTGGGATCCTGCAGTTTCTTTCTCCCCCCAAATTCCGCCATTTACAGCGACTCCAGGCATCAACTCTGATGTCACAAATTTTACCCCCTAGAATTTTTTTAATTTGTTTATAGGCGATCAGGTCCTGGAACTAATTGTCCAGCAGACTAATTTATACGCAAGGCAATTTGTCACCCAAAATCCCAGGTCTTACTATTCCAGAGGATGGATCCCCACAACCGTCTGTGAAATGAAAATTTTTTGGGGAATTACACTAAATATGGGGATAGTAAAAAAAACTTCTATCCGCTCCTACTGGGCTACCAGCGCTATCCATAGCACCCCTGTATTTGCTGCTGTCATGACCCGAACGCGCTATGAGACTCTAATGCGCTTCATGCACTTCTCGGACAACTCCCAAATCCCCCCAAGAAGTGACCCAGGCCATGATCGCCTCAACAAGTTGAGACCCCTCATCTCCCTCCTATCTGAGTCTTTTCTAAATTTGTACACCCCTGGACAAAAAATAGCGGTAGACGAGTCCCTTATGTCTTTCAAGGGCCGTCTATCGTTTCGCCAATACATCCCCTCCAAAAGAGCCCGATACGGAGTGAAACTCTATAAGGTGTGCGAGAGCACAACGGGCTACACCTGTGCCTTTTTTATATATGAGGGCAGGGACCGCCACCTTAATCCCCCAGGATGCCCAGAGGATATTGGCATTAGTGGGAAAATTGTCTGGGAACTCATGGTGCCATTCCTACAGAAAGGGTACCATGTGTACACCGACAATTACTACACCAGTGTTCCCCTTTATAAGTCCCTCCATGCTGCTAATACAGGGGCCTGTGGGATGGTACGAAAATATAGAGTCGGCTTCCTTCAACAACTGGTGTCCAGGCGACTAGTAAGGGGTGCGTCACTCTCATTCACCAGTGACCAGTTGCTCTCTATCAAATGGAGTGACAAAAAGGACGTGTACATGCTCTCCACCGTGCGCGAGGACACCACAGTGGCAGTGAGAGAGAGGAGCGCTACCTCTGATAAGAGGAAACCGGTCTGCGTGGTGCACTATAACAAGTTCATGGGGGGAGTCGATCTATCTGACCAGGTCCTACAACCGTACCTGGTCAAGCGTAAAACTAGGGCCTGGTATAAAAAGGTATCGATCTACCTTATCCAGATGGCCACTTACAACAGCTATGTGCTGTACAAGACCCAGGGAACGCTCAGTTTCCTCCAGTATCAGGCGAAAATTTATAGAGCACCTCCTGTTTGACTCCGCCGCACCTGGAGAATCCTTTGAGTCAGAGAATGTAAAAAGGCTCACTGAGCGCCACTTCCTTCACCCCGTCCCTGCCACTGAGAATAAGGAATACCCCCAAAAGAGATGCCGGGTGTGCAGTAAACACGGAAGGAGGAGGGATACCCGGTTTTACTGCCCCATGTGCCCTTCAAATCCAGGCCTGTGTGTAATGTCCGTGGCTGCGGGCTGTCAGCTCCAGCCTCCGGTTGACAGCCGCAGCCACGAGTCGGCAAGCGCTGGCCCCAGCCTCCTCCTCAGGAGACGCCAGCGCTTGCATCCACTCACCTCCGCCGGAGCCCGCAGGATGCGCGCGCACGCTTGTACCAGCTCTTAAAGGGGAAGCGCGCGCACCGGACATCTTGACGACCTTTGACCCGTGAGTACCCTGGGCTATAAGAGGGGTCTAGCCCCCTAGTTTGATGCCTGAGCGTTCTTAGTTTTCCCAGTCTGTCTTGCAAATAGTCCCTTAGTGTTTCCCGTTCCTCTTGTTACCCGTACCTTGTTCCCCGTTCCTGTTTCCCGTGCTTTGCCCTAGTATCAAGTCGTGCCACGTCCTGTGTCATCTGCCACGTCCGGAGGAATCCGCCACTTTCTGTGTCATATGCCATGTCCGGAGGAATCTGCCACGTCCTGTGTCATCTGCCACGTCCGGAGGAATCCGCCACTTTCTGTGTCATCTGCCACGTCCGGAGGAATCTGCCACGTCCTGTGTCATCTGCCACGTCCGGTGTCATCTGCCACGTCCGGAGGAATCCGCCACGTCCGGAGGAATCCACCACGTCCTGTGTTATCTGCCACATCCGGAGGAATCCGCCACGTCTGGCGCAACTTGCGGCTCCTGTGTCATCCGCCACGTTTGGCGCCATCTGCTGCACCCATCTCATCTGTGCCAGACCTGCGGCCACCATCTGGACTATTCAGGTACCCTTGTGTGGGACATTGTATTTCTGGGGTGTCCTGTTGTTTGGCCAGCTGCCTCCCCGCTGCGGCGGTACGGCCTAGTGGGTCCACTAACCTGCTTCGTGACAGTACGCTCAGGCCATGGACCCCGCTGGTCAACCTGAGACGTTGACTACACAAGCCATGCTGGCTGAGATGGAGGATCTCCAGTCACGACAAGACCAGCTCCTCCTGTCGGTGAACGCCATAGCCCATCGGCTGCTTGCTCCGTCCACAGTCATCACCGCACCCGTTCCTGCGGTTCCGCCTGCTACACTTCCTGTCTGTACCGGTACCAACCCCCTGTGTTTTTTGCCGCTACCTCCACGCTATGACGGAGATCCGAGGTCCTGCAGGGGATTTTTGAATCAGTGCCTGATCCATTTCAGACTAAATGCCAGGTCCTTCTGCTCGGATGACGTCAGGATCGCCTTTATCATCTCTCTCCTTACCGGCAAAGCCCTGGCATGGGCCAATCCTCTGTGGGAACATCAGGGACCAGAGACCCGGGACTTGCAGTGCTTCTTACGGACCTTCCGCTCGATCTTTGAGGAACCTGGGAGAGTTTCTTCGGCTGCTGCATCCTTGCTGACCCTACACCAGGGAGACCTTTCCGTGGGCGAGTATGCCATTCAGTTCCGTATCCTGGCTGCTGAATTGACCTGGAACAACGAGGCTTTGGTGGCTACATTCTGGCAGGGACTGTCTTCAGGGATCAAGGACGAGCTGGCTGCTCGCAATCTGCCATCTACCCTGGACGCTCTTATCCTACTTGCCTCCCGTGTCGACATGAGGATCCGGGAACGTTCCCAAGAGGTTCTCCGGGGGAGAGAACTTCCCAGGCTGGATTCTGCTGTCCCGCAATCCTCCTCAGTCGTCCCACCAGAGTACCCAATGCAGAGTAATTATGTTAAATTGTCTACCCAGGAGAAACAACGCAGACGCACTTCTGGACTTTGTTTGTATTGCGGCCATGGAGGCCATATTGTGCGTCTGTGCCCCCAGAGGCCGGAGAGACCCCAATTCCCTAGGATTGGTTGGAGAGACAACACTAGGTGGAACAGAATCTAACAGAGGATTCGCTTCCAAACTGACTATTCCTGTGACCCTGGTATCCGGCGACAGGACGCATTAAGTCTCTGCCTATCTTGACTCTGGCTCTGCTGCAAATTTCATCCAGAAAGAGCTTGTGGATCATCTTCAGCTGCCCACAGTTCCCCTGGAGACATCTTTGGCTGTGACCTCAGTTAATGGACTGCCTCTGCCTGATCCCATTATCTCTAAAACCAAGCCGTTGAAGCTCCATGTTGGAGTACTTCACTCTGAATTTATTTTGTTCCTTGTTTTGCCCAAGGCCATCAATCCTGTTCTGCTGGGCCTGCCTTGGCTTCGACTACATGCCCCAGTCCTGGACTGGAATTCTGGAGAGGTTCTCCAATGGGGCTCCAAGTGCCATGGTCGTTGTATGTTGCAGATCCATCCTGTCAAGCCTTCTCTGCCTCAGTCGCTGTCGGGACTGCCTCCCCATTTTGCTCAGTATGCAGATGTTTTCAGCTGCCTCCTCATCGCAACTATGACTGCCCCATTGAACTGGTTCCTAATGCCTCTCTTCCCCGTGGACGGGTATATCCTCTCTCCTTGCCTGAGTCTCTATCCATGTCGGCCTATATAAAGGAGAATCTGGAGAGGGGTTTTATACGAAAATCTTCCTCCCCGGCCGGGGCTGGATTCTTCTTCGTTAAAAAGAAGGATGGATCCCTTCGTCCCTGCATTGACTACAGGGGCCTCAACCTGATCACAGTCTAGAACAAATACCCGTTGCCACTCATCTCTGAGCTATTTGATCGCATACGAGGGGCCAAAAATTTTTCTAAGCTAGACCTGCGTGAGGCTTACAATCTAGTCCGGATTCGCCGGGGTGACGAATGGAAGACGGCATTTAACACCCGGGACGGGCACTACGAATACCTGGTGATGCCCTTCGGACTGTGTAACGCTCCAGCAGTGTTTCAGGAGTTCGTTAACGACATCTTCCGAGATCTACTCTATGTCTGTGTTGTTGTTTATCTCGATGATATTTTGATTTTCTCCCCAGATCAGACGACTCATCGGAGGCATGTTCGTCAGGTTCTACTACGATTGAGGGAGAATCATGTATACGCCAAGCTGGAGAAGTGCATCTTTGAGAAGAGTTCTCTGCCCTTCCTGGGCTACATCATCTTGGATCAAGGCCTCAAGATGGATCCTGAGAAAGTGAAGGCTGTCCTGGAGTGCCCACTTCCCAAAGGCTTAAGGGCCATACAGCGGTTCCTGGGATTCGCCAATTTCTACCGGCAGTTTATTCCTAACTTCTCTTCTCTGACGTCTCCCATCTCGACCCTTACCAAGAAGGGTGTGAACGCCAAAGTGTGGACTCCAGAGGCAGAGTCTGCATTTAATAGCCTGAAGAGTGCCTTCACTTCAGCCTCGATCCTCCATCATCCTGATGTATCTCGGCAGTTCTCACTGGAAGTGGACGCTTCCTCTGTCGGTGCAGGTGCACTTCTGTTCCAGAGGAGCTCCAAAGGAAAGGCTGTAGTATGTGGCTACTACTCTAGACTGTTTTCCTCTGCTGAGCGCAATTACTCCATTGGAGATCGGGAGCTGCTGGCCATCAAATTGGCTCTGGAGGAGTGGAGACATCTTCTGGAGGGCGCTGCTCACCCCATCCTGATCTTCACCGACCACAAGAACCTCACTTACCTTCAGTCCGCTCAAAGACTTAATCCTCGTCAAGCCAGGTGGTCGCTGTTCTTCACCCGTTTTCTGTTTGCGCTCCACTACCGTCCCGCGGACAAGAATGTAAGGGCAGATGCCCTGTCCAGATCGTTTGAGACGGAAGACACGGTGGAGTCCCTCCAGACCATCATAGACCCGTCCTGCATCGTCACTACTAATCCTCTGCAGGTTAGAGACATGCCTCCTGGGAGGACTTTTGTTCGGTTGGCGGACAGGAGAAGAATTCTCCGCTGGGGACATAGTTCTAAACTTGCTGGGCACGTCGGTGTCCGTAAAACCCGAGACCTGATTGCTCGTCACTTTTGGCGGTCCACGCTACATAAGGATGTTCTGGACTTTGTCTCTTCTTGCACGGTGTGTGCCTCTAACAAAGTGACTCACAGCAAGCCTGCCGGCCTGCTTCAACCTCTGCCTGTACCCAATGCCCCTGGCAGCACATTGCGATGGACTTCGTCACAGACCTTCCCCCTTCAGCAGGATGTAACACTGTCTGGGTGGTGGTGGACCAGTTCTCTAAGATGGCTCATTTTATCCCGCTGACCGGCCTACCTTCTGCTCCTCGTTTGGCAAGTCTCTTCATCCAGCACATCTTCCGCTTGCATGGCTTGCCTCTTCACATTGTGTCCGACCGGGGGGTTCAGTTTACCTCTAAGTTCTGAAGAGCCCTCTGTAAACTCCTGGATGTGAGATTGGACTTTTCCTCTGCCTATCACCCCCAGTCCAATGGGCAAGTTGAGAGGATCAACCAGATCATGGAAAATTATCTCCGCCATTTCATCTCTTCACAGCACGATAACTGGGTACAGCTTCTACCATGGGCCGAATTTTCTTACAACAACCACACAAGTGAGTCCACCACTTCCTCTCCGTTTCACATCGTCTACAGTCAACATCCCAGAGTCCCTCTTCCTGTGTCGACTTCATCTCAGGTTCCCGCTGCTGACTCTGCATATGGGGACTTCCTGCAAATCTGGCAACAGACCCGGACCTCTATTTTGCTGGCAGTAGATCGCATGAAGCGAAAGGCAGATACTAAGAGAAGAGAGCCGCCTCAGTATCTTCCGGGGACTAAAGTCTGGCTGTCCTCTCTGAACATTCGCTTGAAGATGCCCTCATACAAGTTCGCTCCCAGGTTCCTTGGACCATTCGAGGTCCTGCAGCAGATCAACAAGCCTCGACTGCCTCCTACCCTCAGGATTCCCAACTCCTTCCACGTCTCCCTCCTGAAGCCTGTGATCCTAAACCGCTATTCCAAGACTCCCAGCCCTGCGGTTGCTTCCAGCGGCTCCTCGGACATCTTTGAGGTAAAGGAGATCTTGGACACCAAGAGAGTGAGAGGAAAGACCTTGTATTTGGTGGATTGGAGGGGGTTTGGTCCCAAAGAGAGGTCCTGGGAGCCAGAGGAGAACCTCAATGCCCCTACTCTTCTAAAGAAGTTTCTCTCTCGCTCCGGTCCCAAGAAGAGGGGGCGTAAGAGGGGGGATACTGTAATGTCCGTGGCTGCGGGCTGTCAGCTCCAGGCTCCCGCTAACAGCCGCAGCCACGAGTCGGCAAGCGCTGGCCCCAGCCTCCTCCTCAGGAGACGCCAGCGCTTGCATCCACTCACCTCCGCCAGAGCCCGCAGGGTGCACGCGCACGCTCGTCCCCGCTCTTAAAGGGGCAGCGCGCGCACCGGACATCTTGAACGACCTTTGACCCGTGAGTACCCTGGGCTATAAGAGGGGTCCAGCCCCCTAGTTCGATGCCTGAGCGTTGTTAGTTTTCCCAGTCTGTCTTGCAAATGGTCCCTTAGTGTTTCCCTTTCCTGTTGTTACCCGTACCTTGTTCCCCGTACCTGTTTCCCGTGCTTTGCCCTAGTATCAATTCCTGCCACCTCCTGTGTCATCTGCCACATCCAGAGGAATCTGCCACTTCCTGTGTCATCTGCCACGTCCGGAGGAATCCGCCACTTTCTGTGTCATCTGCCACGTCCGGAGGAATCTGCCACGTCCTGTGTCATCTGCCACGTCCAGAGGAATCCGCCACGTCCTGTGTCATCTGCCACGTCCGGAGGAATCCACCATGTCCTGTGTTATCTGCCACATCCGGAGGAATCCGCAACGTCTGGCGCAACTTGCGGCTCCTGTGTCATCCGCCACGTTTGGCGCCATCTGCTGCACCCATCTCATCTGTGCCAGAGCTGCGGCCACCATCTGGACTATTCAGGTACCCTTGTGCGGGACATTGTATTTCTGGGGTGTCCTGTTGTTTGGCCAGCTGCCTCCCCGCTGCGGCGGTACGGCCTAGTGGGTCCACTAACCCGCTTTGTGACACTGTGCAACTACCCCTGTTTTGAGACCTACCAAACCGTTTCTAATTATTAATTTTATCTATAATTTAGAGAACACCAAAAAGGGTGGGGTGGGGGGATTCTTTTTAGGGAGTCAATTTCATTTATTCATATTTTTTTTTTCGTTTCTGAGATTTCCAAGGGAGGGAGGGATTCTCATGGGGAGGTAGTAAAGTATTTATTTCAGACTGTAAAACTAATTTTCCCCTTTTTGTTTTTTTTTTATACATTTCTTGGACAATTAAATCCAGGACTTGATCACTCACAAATTAATACAGTTTATTGTGCAGGAGCCCACATCTGTCTATTCAGAACATGGACCCCCACAAGTGTTCTTGAAATAAAAAATAAATGTGGGCATTGCATTTATTAGTAGATAAATCCAACACCTGCGGCCTAAGCCGCCCCTGAATTAGTGGAAGTCGTGCATTTTAGCAATGGTTACAAGAATAAATTGGGGATATATTTCCTTTTTCTTATGACTATGTCCTGCCACATACGGCTGTTACATTCCTAATTTTGTACCGTGATACGGGCATGGTATTTATTTTTTTGGAGGATGTCTAATAATCGAGCTGTTCCTTATCAATACACCATGGGCTTTGTTACGGTTCTTCTGGAAATACTGACATAATTTTGGGGATTAGTGATCCTTTACTGTTCCTATAGATGGTTTTGGACATTGCCCCTCTATATATTCTGTAGGTGATTGGTTGTTTTGTGCACATAGCGGTTCCTACCTTGCCGGGCAGGGGCCTGTTATGGTGTACCGCGTCACTTGGCACGTTCGTCCCTCACATAGGGATTGATAGAGCTAAAGAGACGTTGTACAACCAGTCACTGAAAAAAAAAAACCTTATCATGGCAGCCCTGCAGGTGTTCTTCTATCTAGTGAACAGACTCGAGTTTGCAACATAGTTGGATACATTTTCCTCCATTTGTTTGAAGATATTGCCCGTCACTCCAGTACAATTTATTTTTTCCTCTCTGACTGATTTTATATTAGGATAGAATTCTGTCCACAATGACATCATAATGGCACCAACTGCTTCTTCAGCAAGACATAGTCATAAGTACAGGCAAATACGTCTATAGCGACATGTATCCGTTATGAATACACGGCTTCACTTCTCTTCTGTATGCCGCACAAATTTATTAATGTGGCATATTTCTAACAAAATAACCTTCTACCACGTCTCCTCTATTTTATCTGGAAACGTAATAAGAATTTGAAGAAATAATTATATACCCATAGTGTCTGAAATAATACCCATTATTTCCTACTATAAAAATTTTTGGTCCGCATGCTCACTACACCACTAGATGAATACCTTTAGGGGTTTAGTTTTTAAAATGGGGTCATTTCTGCGTGTTTTTTTTTTTTTTTTTTGTTCAGGCAGCTCAATGCCTCTAAATGCATGATATGGGGCCGAGAATTTATTCAATTGTGCCCTGAAAGCCAAAGGGTGCTCCCTCTCTTTTTGGCCCAGCCACACATCTAATAAGCAGATTGGGGCAACAATGAGAGTATTTTTGAAAACAGGAGAAACCGGGTTTTTACCTGCTATGCATTAAATTGAGCAAAAAACTGTGGGGTCAAAATACTCACTACACCCCTAGATAAATACCTTAAGGGGTCTAGTTTTCTAAATGGGGTCGTTTATGGGGAGTTTCTATCGTTCTGGTAGTTCAAAACCTCTCCAAATATACAGTGGGGCCTAAAATATTTTCAAGCAAAATATGAGACCTGAAAGTCTCCGGGTGTTCCCTTCCTTTCGGGGCCTGCCGTGTGTCCAGGCAATGCATTAGGGTCACAATGTGGGCATTTTTGAAAACAGGAGAAACAGGGTGATAGATTTTGGGGTGTGTTTCTTCATTCTCATGGTTGCTTTACAAAGAAATCGGTCTTCAAAGTGATACTTTTATGAAAAAAGTGAGATTATATTTTTTTTACGCCTGCTTTGCATGAATTCTTACAAAAAAAAACTGTGGGGTCAAAATACTTACAACACCCCTTAATAAATACCTTAAGGGGTGTAGTTTGCAAAATGGGGTCACTTGTGGGGGTTTCCACCATTCTGACACCTATGAGCCTCTGAAAACCTGGCTTGGTGCAGGAAAACCAAATGTACTTAAAAATGTATAAAATTATTACTAAACTTGTAAGTCTTCTAAATTGCTCCCCCAAAATTTTTTTTTTTCAAAAGTGCTGCCAAAATAGAGTAAAGATATGGAAATATATAGTTAATAAAAAAAATTGTATAGTATGTATGTACATATGTGACATATTGCCGTTAAAAATAGGGTAAAATGATAATTTTTACAAAATTTCTTCATTTTTTCTATTTTTTTTAAAATTTCCGCAAATCGTATCAGTCTACTTTTACCGCTAAAATAAAGTACAACATGTGACGAAAAAACAATGTCAGAATTACTTCGATATTCAAAACTTTCGCAGAGTTATTCTCTGATAAAGTCACACATACCAGATTTAACAAATCTGGCTTAGTCATTAAGGCCCAAACAGGCCCGGTCATTAAGGGGTTAAAGTATGCAAATTTTAGCATAGAACGTTAGGAGGCTGGGGAAAAAACTTGAGAGATTGGCAGTTCTTAAAGGACAGGTGTCGCGGACATTTTTTTTTTAATAGCAATTTGCTTTTAGTGTGTTATTAAAATACATTTTATTTATTTGTGTGTTTGTGTTTTACTTTTTTCTTTTTTCTAACTTTTACTTCACTATGGGGGCTGCCATTTTTTTTTCATCTCTGTATGTATCGATTAACGACACATACAGAGATGGAATACGGCACATACATCCCCATAGAGAATGCGAACAGGAGCCGTTCCGTTCACTATGGTGTACACAGTCCATATTTTTTTGCAGAAATACAATTTTATACCAATTTTTTTTATAACACAGAAAGTTTTACCATAGAAATGCAACTCAATATTTATTGCCCAGGTTCTGCAGTTTTAGGAAATATCCCACATGTGGCCGTAGCGTGCTACTGGACTGAAGCACCGGCCTCAGATGCAAAGGAGCACCTAGTGGATTTTGGGGCCCTATTTTTATTACAATATATTTTAGGCACCATGTCAGGTTTGAAGCGCTCTTGCAGTGCTAAAATAGTGGAAATCCCCCAAAAGTGACCCCATTTGGGAAACTACACACCTCAAGGAAATTATCTACGGGTATAGTGAGCATTTTGACCCCACAGGATTTTTACAGAAATTATTTTGAAGTAGGCCGTGAAAATTAAAATCTAAATTTTTTCAAAGAAAATGTAGGTTTAGCGATTTTTTTTCTAATTTCCACAAGGACTAAAGGAGAAAAAGCACCACCAAATTTGTAAAGCAATGTCTCCCGAGTAAAACAATACCCCACATGTGGTAATAAACGGCTGTTTGCACACACGGCAGGGCTTAGAAGGGATGGAGCACCATTTGGCTTTTGGAGTTCACATTTAGCAGGAATGGTTTGCGGAGGCCATGTCACATTTACAAAGCCCCTGAGGGGACAAAACAGTGGAAACCCCCCACAAGTGACCCCATTTTCGAAACTACTTACATTGAGGAAATTATCTAGGGGTATAGTGAGCATTTTGACCCCACAGGTTTTTTTCAGAAATTATTGGAAGTAGGCCCTGAAAATAAAAATCTACATTTTTTTCAAAGAAAATGTAGGTTTACATATTTTTTTCTCATTTCCACAAGGACTGAAGGAGAAAAAGCACCGCAAAATTTGTAAAGCAATTTCTCCCGAGTAAAACAATACCCCACATGTGGTAATAAACGGCTGTTTGGACACATGGCAGGGCTTAGAAGGGAAAGAGCGCTATTTGACTTTTGGAGATCACATTTAGCAGGAATGGTTTGTGGAGGCATTGTCGCATTTGCAGAGCCTCTGAGGGTAAAAGCCCAAAAAGTGACTCCATTTAGGAAAATACGCACCATCAGGAATTGATCTAGGGGTGTAGTAAGCATTCTGACCCCATAGATGTTTCATAGAATCTATTGGAATTGGGCAGTGAAAATAAAAACAATCCTTTTTCTTCAATAAGATGTAGCTTTAGTGCAAAATTTTTCATTTTCTCAACAAATAAAGGAAAAAAAGAACCCAACATTTGTAAAGCAATTTTTCCCGAGTATGACAATATCCCATATGCGGTCATAAACTGCTGTTTGGGCACACGGCAGGGCTCAGAAGGGAAGGAACGCCATTTAGAGTGCAGATTTTGCTGGATTGGTTTCTGGGCGCCTGTGGGACCAAAACAGTGGAAACTCCCCAGAAGTGACCACATTTTGGAAACTACACCCCTCAAAGCATTTACTTAGTGGTGTAGTAAGCATGTTAACACTGGAGGTGTTTTGTAGAAATTAGTGTGCACTCGATGTCGCAGAGTGAAAATATAATTTTTTCCATAGATATGCCAATATGTGGTACTCAGCTTGTGCCACCATAACAAGACAGCTCTCTAATTATTATGCAGTGTTTCCTGGTTTTAGAAACACCTTACATGTGGCCCTAATCTTTTGCCTGGACATTCGATCAGGCTCAGGAGTGAAACAGTACCATGTAAACTTTAGGCCTAATTTGGCGATTTATAAAGTATTGGTTCACAATTGCAGAGGCTCTGATGTGAAATAATAAAAGAAACCAATAAGAAGTGACCCCATTTGGAAACGACACCCCTCAAGGCATTTATAAAGGGGTGTAGTGAGCATTTTCACACCACAGGTCTTTTCCATAAATGAATGCGCTGCGGATGGTGCAAATTAAAAATGTATATTTTTCCCTAGATATGCCATTTCAGTGGCAAATATGTCCTGCCCAGCTTATGCCACTGGAGACACACACCCCAAAAATTGTTAAAAGGGTTCTCCCGGGTATGATGATGCCATATATGTGGAAGTAAACTGCTGTTTGGGCACACTGTAGGGTTCAGAGCGGAGGGAGTGCCATTTGGCTTTTGGTGAGCGGATTTTGCTTGGTAGTAGATTTGTTTGAGTATTGCTGGTGTTTCCATTTATAATGTGGGGGTACATGTAAGCTGGGCAGAGTACATCAGGGGCATAGTCATGTGGTATAATAATGGGGTAAAAAACAGTAAAATGATCCATAGATGTGTGTTACGCTGTGACACAATCCTTTCTGCACATTCCGGAGTCACACTGATAAATGTCCTTTCTTATGCCCCTATTTGTCCACACTCCGCACCTTTGCAGTTTGAGGAATTTTGCTGGGAAAGTGTTGTCCTGGTATAATATGGGCACCGTCGCTTCCAGCGAATATGTTTGGGCCCTCCCCTTCCTGGTTTCCTAATTTTAGGTCCTTGATAAATCGCCTCTTGAAACAGAAGAAATGTTCACCTCAGGCCGCCACAACTGCATATTTTTTATTTCCTGACTTATTGGAGCCATAGCTAATTTTATTTTTTCATTGACGTAGTGGTATGAGGGCTGTTTTTTTGCGGGACAAGCTGTAATTATTATTGGTTCCATTTTGGGGTACATGCAACTTTTGGATCACCTTTTATCCTATTTTATGGGAGGCCAGGTAAACAAACGCAATTCTGGCATAGTTTTTTTAGGGGTTTTTTTTATACAGCGTTAACCATGCGTTATAAATTACATGTTAACTTTATGCTGCGGGTGAGTACGATTCCGGCGATACCTAATTTATAGAACTTTTTATGTTTTACATCTTTTTGCACAATAAAATTACTTTTGTAAAAAGAATGTAATTTTTCTGTCGCCAAGTTGTGAGAACTATAACTTTTTAACTTTTTTGTCGACAGAGCTGTATGAGGGCTTGTTTTTTGCGAGACGAGCTATAGTTTTTATAGGTACCATTTTTGGATACGTGCGACATTTTGATCACTTTTTATTACAATATTTGTAGGGCAAAGTGACCAAAAAATAGAAACTCTGGTATAGTTTTTTTACATTTTTTTTTACGCTCCTCACCGCGTTCAATAAATAATATAATATTTTGATACCTCAGGTTTTCACGGTCGCGGCGATACCAAATACGTATGGTTTATTATTTTTTTTCAATAATAAAGACTTGATAAGAGAAAAAGGGCGATTGTGTTTTATTTTTTTACTTGAAACTTTTATTGCTTTCAAACTTTTATTTTTTTCTCATTATTTTACACTTTTTTATACTTTTTTCAAGTCCCACTAGGGGACTTGAAGGTCCAACTGTCTGATGTTTTTTCATCATTAGATCTGCCAGTTATTCACTGACAGCAAGCCGATTAGGCTTCGCCTCCCGGCGGGGCCTTATCGGCTTCCGTAATGGCAGAGCAGGAAGCCATTGCATCTCCTGTTGCCTGTCAGGGCTGGCGATCTGCTAGCAACCGCTAAGATGCAGCGATCGCTTTCGATTGCTGCATCGAAGGGCTTAGTGGAAGGGATCGGAGCTAGCTCCAGTTCCTGCCGTTATAGGTGGATGTCAGCTGTAACATACAGCTGACTTCCACCGCTGATGAGCTGATGAGCTTCTGAGCCGGTGCCAAACATTTGGCATATGGATATGGCAATTTGCGGGAAGTCATAGCTTTCCATGGCTTACCCATACGGCAAATGTCGGGAAGGGGTTAATAAGGTTCCAGATGAAGTAAAAGATCGGCAACGGAGGTTCCCTTTAAAACCTGGGAGTATTAGTCACTCTATTGGGTGTTATTTGGAGGAGATGGGATGGTTCGATACCTGGAGGATTGCCTAGCAGTAAATACGGCACTGGGTGATAGGTGTATTGGCTTTTAATCTCAGAGAAATGAGGGGTATAAACAAAGCCCCTTTCATCACTTTGATTCAAGTTAAACTAATACAGATGTATTGTATTTCTGTGAAGCCCTACTCAGCGCTGCAAATTATCAAGCGGGCAGATTAAAATGACTATGTTCATACAAGAGGAACCCAAAATAGAGTAGCAAAAAAGAAAGAAAGCCCAGCACCAGAAAGGTGAGAATATATTTTATTTTATTTTATATACAAGGAAGAATGTCCCCTAACAGTAGATATAAGTCCATCAAGTATTGAGTAAGCATTGGTGGAAACTTAATTAGGGTTTAATTTTTAATGATTTCATGACTTCAAGCAACTTAACCCCTTGAGTACCCAGCTCATTTTGGCCTTGAGGACCAGACCCATTTTTTCAAATCTGACATGTATCACTTTATGTGGTAATAACTCCGGAATGCTTTTACCTATCCAATTGATTCTGAGATTGTTTTCTCGTGACATATTGTACTTTAGTTTATTGCAAAAATTTGGTCGATAAATTCATTGCTTATTTGTGAAAAACACCAACATTTCGCGAAAATATGAAGAAATTATGATTTTTCCAATTTTAAATGTATCTGCTTGTAAAACAGATGGTAATACCACACAAAATAGTTACCAATTAACATCTCCCATATGTCTACTTTATGTTTGCATCGTTTTTTGAACATCCTTTTATTTTTCTATGACCTCACAAGGCTTAGAACTTTAGCAGCAATTTCTCATATTTTTAAGAAAATTTCAAAAAGCTATTTTTTCAGGGACGAGTTCAGTTCTGAAGTGGTTTTGAGTGCCCTATATATTAGAAACCCCCATAAAACACCCCATTTTGAAAACTGCACCCCTCAAAGTATCCAAAACAGCATTCAGAAAGTGTTTCAACCCTTTAGGCATTTTACAGGAATTGAAGGAAAGTAGAGCTGAAATTTTCAAATTTCATTTTTTTTTTACAAAATTCATATGTAATACATCTGCAGTTTTTAGAAATATCCCAGATGTGGCCCTAGTGCGCTAATGGACTGAAACACAGGCCTCAGAAGCAAAGGAGCACCTCTTGGATTTTGGGGCCTCCTTTTTTCAGAAAATATTTTAGGCACCATGTCAGGTTTGAAGAGGTCTTGTGGTGCCAAAACAGTGGAAACCCTGCAAAAGTGACCCCCATTTTTTAAACTACACCCCTCGGGGAATTTATCTAGGGGTATAGTTAGCATTTTGACCTCACAGGTATTTTGCTATATTTTCTGGAGTTAGTCTGTGAAAATGAAAATCTACTTTTTTTCTGGAAAAACGTAAAAATTTCTAATTTTTGCAAGAAATAAAGGAGAGAAAGCACCCCAACATTTGTAAAGCAATTTCTCGCGATTACGGAAATACCCCATATGTGGTAATAAACTGCTGTTTGGACCCACAGCAGGGCTCAGAAGGGAAGGACCCCCATTTGGATTTTGGAGCTCTGATTTTACTGGAATGGTTTTCAGTGCCGTGTCACGTTTGCAACGCCCTGGAGGGACCTAAACAGTGGAATCCCCCCAAAAGTGACCCCATTTTGGAAACTATACCCCTCAAGGAATTTTTCTAGTGGTATTGTTAGCATTTTTACCCCACAGGTTTTTTGCTGAATTTATTGGAATTAGTCTGTGAAGATGAAAAGAGACTTTTTTTTGGAAAAAACATAGAATTTTCTAATTTTTATAAGGAATAAAGGAGAAAAAGCACCTCAACATTTGTAAAGCAATTTCTCCTGATTACGGTAATACCCCATTATGTGGTAATAAACTGCTGTTTGGACCCACGGCAGGGCTCAGAAGGGACGGAGCACCATTTGGATTTTGCAGCTCAGATTTTGCTGAATTGGTTTCTGGGGGCCATGTCGCATTTGCAGAGTCCCTGAAGTACCAGTACAGTAGAAATTCCCCAGATGTGATCCCAATTTGGAGACTATACCCCTGAAAGAATTAAATTAGAGGTGTAGTGAGCATTTTGAGCCCTCAGGTGTTTTATAGATTTTATTAGAATTGGTCCGTGAAAATGAAAACATTTTTTTTTTCCAATAACCTGTAGCTTTAGCTCAGAATTTTTCATTTCCACAAGGAATACAGGAGAAAAGACACCCCAAAATGTGTTACACAATTTCTCCTGATTACGGAAATACCCCATATGTGGTTGTAAACGGCTATTTGGACATACGGCAAGGGTCTAAACGGAAAAAGTGCAATTTCGTTTTTGGAGTGGAGATTTTACAAAATTTGTTTTTGACGCCATGTTGCATTGCGCTGAGGTACGAGTACAGTGAAAACTCCAGAGAAGTGACCCCATTTAAGAAACTACACCCCTCAAGGAATTCATCTAGAAGTGTAATGAGCATTTTGACCCCCAAAGGTTTTGCAGCAATTAGTGCACAGTGGATGTTGCAGATTGAAAATTGACATTTTCCACATATATGCTATTTCAGTGCCCAATGCGTTGGGCCCAGCTTGTACCACTGGAGACATACGCCCCATAAATTGTTAAGCGGTTCTCCAGAGTACGGTAATACCCCATATGTGGTCATAAACTGCTGTTTGGGCACAATGCCAGGCCCAGAAGGAGCACCATTTGGCTTTTGGAGCGCAGATTTTGCTTGGTAGTAGTTTTGTTTAGTGTTTTACTGGTGTTTCAGTTTATAATGTGGGGGCATATGTAAGCTGGGCGGAGTGTATCAGGGTATATGTAAGCTGTGCAGAGTACATCAGGGTATATGTAAGCCGGGCGGAGTACATCAGGGCATATGTAAGCTGGGCGGAGTACATCAGGGCATATGTAAGCTGGGCGGAGTACATCAGGGTATATGTAAGCTGGGCGGAGTACATCAGGATATATGTAAGCTGGGCGGAGTTCATCAGGGTATATGTTTGCTGGGCGGAGTGTATCAGGGTATATGTAAACTGTGCGGAGTACATCAGGGTATATATAAGCTATGTGGAGTACATCAGGGTATATGTAAGCTGGGCGGAGTGCAATAGGTCATAATAGGATGATGTAATAATGGCGAGAATGAATAATAAAATTAATTATCCATGGATAGTGACGTCCGCTTTGAACCAATCCTTCATGCACAGGCCGGATTATTGGGTGCAGGAGTCGCACTTCTAAAGGGTGTCTGTGGTGTTGTACAAAACATCCGCACTCCAGTATTGCCTAATCTTTGACTTCTTCACTAGCTCCATATGTAGCACAGACCCCAAAATGTCATCGTTTTCGCTGCATTTACAGGGTCTACCAATTGGGGCTGCAAATGATGACGTGGGGTTTTAGGTGAAGAACTGCTGCACATATAAATTAGTCTGGGCCGTCGTTTTGCATGATTGCGTTCCAAGAGTCAGAACTTTTTATTTTTCCGTTGACGAGCTGTGTGAGTGCTTGATTTTCATGGAACGAGCTGTCGTTTTTATTAGTATCATTTTGGGGTACATGCGATAATTTGATCAGTTTTTATTCCATTTTTTCTGAGGTGAGGAGACCAAATACCAGAAATTCTTTCACTATTTTTTTTATAATTTTTTACCGGCGTTCTCTGTGCAGTATAAACAACATGTTTACTTTATTCTGCGGTTTGATACGATTATGGCAATACCAAATTTATATAGTTTTTATATGTTTTACTACTTTTACAAAAAAAAACCACTTTTTTCTAAATAAAATGTTTTAGTGTCACCATCTCCTGAGAGCCATAACTTTTTTATTTTTTTGTCGACGGAGCTTTGTGAGGGCTTGTTTTTTGCGTGACACACTGTAGTTTTTATTGGTACCATGTTTGGCTACGCGCGACTTTTTGATCACTTTTTATTCCATTTTCTTGGAAACAACGTGACCAAAAAAGGAAATTCTGCCATTGTTTTTTATGGTATGTTTTTTACGGTGTTCACCGTGCAGGATAAATAATATGATATTTTTTTACGTCAGGCCAATACGAACGCGGCGATACCTATATGTCTAGTTTTTGTCTTTTTTTTCATTTTTTTTTCTAATTATAAAGGGCTTGATCAGGGAAACAAGGCGATTATTGTTTTTATTACGTAAAACTTGTATTTATTTATTTATCTAAAACTTTTTTGTAACTTTTTTTTCACTTTTTAATTTACACATACTAGGGGACTGGAAGATCTGATCTTCTGATCCCCTGCACAATACACTGCACTACTTCTGTATGTACTGATGTAGTGCAGTGTATTGTAACTGTCACTTTACAACTGACAGTTGAGCCTATTACGTCCTGCCTTGGGCAGGACCTAATAGGCTCCCATACCTGGCAACCAGGAAGCCGTTGCTAGGCTTCCTGGTTGCCATTGCAACCATCAGAACCCTGCGATTTTTCGCGGGGGGGCAATGGGGTGCAGAGGGAGCCCCCTCCCTCTGTATCAATCACTTAAATGCCGCTGTCGCTATTGACAGCGGCATTTAAGGGGTTAAACTACAGCGATCGGAGAGGACAGTGATCGCTGTAGTTGCAGTGGGATGTCGGCTGTATATTACAGCCGACATCCGATGAAGATGGAGCGAGCACAGCTCCTGTGCCCGCTTCATCCTCAGGGCGTTACTGTACGCCCATTTTCGGGAAGGGGTTAATAAAAATAGTGTTTTGTTTTTTTACACCGCTTTCTCTGATCTCCTCACGTATCTCACAGAAGTGAGGAGATCAGAGAAAGTGACAGGAGCTTTCTCCTGCAGACGACGTCACAGACGGCTGTGATTGGTCAGTCTTCAGAGACTGACCAATCACTGCAATCGCCGGCATTGGGGACTGCTAATTGGTCCCCAGGCCGGTAGCAGAGACGGTTAGCTGTCAATGACAGCTGCCGCCGCTGTTATGTCACTATGTGATTTCACATAGTGACAGTTTATTCCTGCTCCGTAATAGTACGGCGAAGGTACGCTGGAATAAGCGGCCAGCGACGTACTATTACGGCGAAGGTACGCAAGGGGTTAAAGACAATCCAACAAAACCAATAAAACCCTTACCCAAGAGGCTGTAGTTTTATTTGCTCATCCAGATGACCTTAGTTGAATTTTTGGAGGCTTTCCCTAGACCAGTGGCATCCATATTGTGGGGGTCTCAAATGTCCATATTGTGGGTGTCTCAAATGCAGCCATTTACTCCATTAAAGGTCCGCACATCACATTCTGCCAGGGCCAGGTCACACACAAGCATATGTATGATTTTTTTGCCATGTACAGACACAAACACAAGCATGAATTAAACAATTGTATTTGTCGTCAGTGCTTTCTTTATATTTTCTTTAGAAAAAAAATAGGTTTGTAGGCAAAACCAGCAGAGAAAAAATAACTTTTGGGCGAGCAAAAACAAAACAAATATATATACACAGATATTGCAAATTACAACTTTTTTGAGATGGGAAGGTACTATAGTGCCCACATAACAGGGGAGAAAACACAGCAGCTCTTCTGTACTGTTAGGGTATGTGCACACACACTAATTACGTCCGTAATTGACGGACGTATTTCGGCCGCAAGTACCAGACCGAACACAGTGCAGGGAGCCGGGCTCCTAGCATCATAGTTATGTACGATGCTAGGAGTCCCTGCCTCTCTGCAGGACAACTGTCCCGTACTGTAATCATGTTTTCAGTACGGGACAGTAGTTCCACGGAGAGGCAGGGACTCCTAGCATCGTACATAACTATGATGCTAGGAGCCCGGCTCCCTGCACTGAGTTCGGTCCACTACTTGCGGCCGAAATACGTCCGTCAATTACGGACGTAATTAGTGTGTGGGTATGTTCACACGAGGGCGTCCGTTACGGCTGAAATTACGGGGATGTTTCAGCCTGAAAACATCCCCATAATTTCAGCCGTAACGGCATGTGCAGGCGCTTGAACGCCGCGTCCATTACGGCCGTAATTAGCGCTGCTATTCATTGGAGTCAATGAATAATGGCTCCAATTACGGCCAAAGAAGTGACAGGTCACTTCTTTGACGCGGGCGTCTATTTACGCGTCGTCATTTGACAGCGGCGCGTAAATTTACGCCTCGTGTGAACAGACAAACGTCTGCCCATTGCTTTCAATGGGCAGATGTTTGTCAGCGCTATTGAGGCGCTATTTTCAGACGTAATTCGGGGCAAAAACGCCCGAATTACGTCCGTAAATAGGTCGTGTGAACATACCCTGTGTGCACATACCCTTAGGCTGAGCACTTAGTGTACAGTATTGGTCATTGTCCTGAGGAAGGCAGCTGTACCATATGAATTTACCTTTCCCTGGGGCTGCATATCAGTCACATGAGCGCCTACTGTTGGTCATCACTTCTTCTGTATCCACTCCTTGTTTTAGCAAAAGAATTTACCAAAAACTGCACAATTTGAATCTTGGCCTATAAGGTTTTTGTCACATTACAAAGATTGACATTTCTTAATTTCTTGTGATGTCTGTATTTTGTTAAAAAAAAAAAAAAATGTGTCAGTAACCACTTGAGCCTTTACTGGAAGTGGTTATAAAATTCTCAAGTTCTTCTCATTGCTAAGGAAATTGAAAATCTTCAGAGGTACACTTGACATTCTTGCTGGATATGGTCTTTCCTCATCCATCCCAAAAAAAGGCTTCTTTAACCCTTCTGCATAATCAGAAGAGGATCATACTTTGGAAGTCATAGCTGCCATAGGAGTTATATAGGAAGAACTTTGGTTAGTAGGATTATCTTTATGCCACATTTATTATAAATACAGAATTATATTTTTCGTTTCATTATACTGCTGGTATTTAAAAAAAATAAATAAAAAAAAATCACCTTAAGTGGTGTATTAGCCTTTTTACCTAGGTACCAGTTGAACAAAATTACCAAGCAGCCTTATGAACCTTAGCTGTCTCTCTCACTGAAGATTTTTTTTTCGTTTTTCAGTTTATCCTCTTATTACATTCTTTTTTTTTTCTTCAATTTTTCCAAAAAATAAGAAAGACTTTTTATTACTGAATGGAATTTTTTGTTTTTACCTGCAGTCTATTGCCCTAAAGCGTATATAACTAGATTTCAGGAGGTCTATAAATTTGTATAGGGAAAAAAATGACATCTTGAGGCCTTATTCACACGAACGTGTTAAACGTTCGTGTGACAGACGTTAAAACAACGGCAGTCACACGGACCTATATAATTTAATGTGGCCGTTCACACAGCCGTTGTTTCAACGGACCGTGTGAAGGATTTGTGAGAAAATAGGACATGTGATATTTTTTCACCCTTCACGCATTCCTCCATATACTCTAGCCGTAAATGCCTGCTATCGTGTGAACATACCCTCATTGTTTACTTCTAGTGGATAAAGATCTGTTCTGGTTATGTGTCTGTATAAATAATCCGAAAATCTAGACTTGTTGAAGGTCTGGTTGTAATACGCCTCGTTTACGCCTGAAAATAGGTCGTGTGAACCCAGCCTGAATAATTACTAATAATTATTATAATAATTACTGAAAGCAAGCAGAGAACTTGAAAACTGCAAGGAAATCATACAGAAAATGAGAAAGTTGTATACTTTTTGGTTATACAAAATGAAAATGTATTTACTTAAATCATAATTCCCATTTAACTAAATTAAAATTACAGTTATGTTTATTGTAAATTGTCAAATAGTGCCTAAACACTGAAGATAATTTTTACCATTTTATCAGTTATATATATAAGAATCTTTCCTTTCAACTTAATGAAATGTAAAACAAATCATTATCATAACCAGTAATTAATAATAAACTCATCTTGTTTACCTTAGGAAGAAAAATTTGTATTTTTTTTTTTCTTTTAGAGACCGTTGTTGCATGGTTTAATGGACCCTTAAGTGAAAAAAATTACAAAAATAGAAAAGGAAAAAATGACTAAGGAATAACAAATCAACATTAAGCCAAAGTGCAAAGAAAAGAAGGAAAGACTAATGCAAGATGTTGTTACAGCCTAAGTAATGATTTTGAACTGACTTTGCAGCAAGTCAAGTGTATTCATTCCTTAGTAGCAGCAAACAGAAAGAGTATAAAGAGTTGCATGGGCCATAATGGTAGTAATAAGCCTACAAATAAATGTGTAATTTGAAGCTAAACCAGACACAAGCTCAAATATATTGGGACTTTCACCTTTTACTAGTCAAAGGTTAATTCCTGTTGTTTAATGATGCAATATAGAGTCAGAATAAAAATGAGCAGCAACCACTGCGGACATTCAGCAGTTCACTTTGGACATAGCTTCCATTAGCTTATATGTAACTGAGTGATTTTAAGTGTTTTTCTAGCGATCATGAAGAGACACAGACTTTTAGTCTTAGGGTATGTTCACACGGCAGCCTCCGTTACGGCTTAAATTACGGAGATGTTTTCAGGAGAAAACAGCTCCGGAATTTCAGACGTAATGGCATGTGCAGGCACTTTTCGCTGCATCCATTACGAACGTAATTGGAGCTGTTTTTCCATGGAGTCAATGGACAACGGCTCCAATTACGTCTCAAGAAGTGACAGGCACTTCTTTGACGCGGGCGTCTTTTTTAAGCGCCGTCTTTTGACAGCGGCGTGTAAAAAAAGTGACCGTCGGCACAGAACATCGTAAAGCCCATTCAAATGAATGGGCAGATGTTTGCCGGCGCATTGGAGCCGTATTTTCGGACGTAATTCGAGGTTAAAACGCCAGAATTAAGTCCGTAAATAGGGTGTGTGAACCCAGCCTTAAATCTTAAAGCTCTGTTTTCAAATAAAATGTTGTTTTAAACTGGAAACATGTTCAATAGAGAACTATCACGTCTCAAAGTCTACTGTCAAATCCTAAAATCCTACTAGTTTACATAGAAATACATTTATGCTATGTTCTTTGAAGACGGCCAGAGTTCACTAAAAGTTATATCTGTTATGTTGCTTTGGTATTGAACTGACGGAGAGCTCTAGAAATGTAACAGTTCCGACATTAACCCCTTAATGACCGGGCCATTTTGCACGTTAATGACCAAGGATTATTTTTTGTTTTTTCATGGTCGCATTCCTAGAGTCGTAACTTTTTTTTTATTACGTCGACATAGCCGTATAAGGGCTTGTTTTTTGCGGGACGAGTTTTACTTTGTAATTGTACCATTTTTAGATGCTTACAATATATTGATTAACTTTTATTAACTTTATTTAAGGAGAGTATTGAAAATAAGCAGCTATTCCGGCATTAATTTTCACGTTATAAATTTACGCCGTTTACTATGCAGCGTAAATAACATGTTAACTTTATTCTATGGGTCGGCACGATTACGAGGATACCAAATATGTAAAGGTTTTATATGTTTTCCTACGTTTGCACAATAAAAACCCTTTTAGAAAAAAATTACTTGTTTTTGCATCACCGCATTCCAAGAGCCATCATTTTTTTATTTTTCCGTCGATGTGGCCGTATGTGGGCTTGATTTTTGCGGGCCAATGTGTAGTTTTCATTAGTACTATTTTGGGGTACATAGGACTTATAGATTAACTTTTATTTTATTTTTCATGGGGGGAATGGGAGAAAAGAGAGAATTTTGCCGTTGTTTTTTGCCTTTTTTTTGGACGCCGTTCATCCGACGGTTTAATTAATGTGTTCATTTTATTGGTCAAGTTGTTATGATCGCGGGGATACCATATATGTGTATGTGTGATTTGTTTTGACACTTTTACTGAATAAAACCACTTTTTGGGCAAAAAAAGTAGTTTTATTTGATTTTGACTGTAATTATAATTTTTTTTTTAATTTAACTGATTGACATTTTTTTTTAGTCCCACCAGGGGACTTCACTATGCGATCTGCGGATCGCATATATAATGCTTTGGTATACTTAGTATACCAAAGCATTATTGCCTGTCAGTGTAAAACTGGCAATCTGTTAGGTCATGCCTCCGGCATCGCCTAACAGGCAGTTGCGGAAGACAGACCTGGGGGTCTTTGTTAGACCCCCGGCTGTCATGGAAACCCGACGGCGACCCGCGATTTGTTTGCGGGGGCGCCGATCGGGTGACAGAGGGAGCTCCCTCTGTCAAACACATTAGATGCCGCTGTCACTATTGACAGCGGCATTTAATGGGTTAAACTGCCGGAATCGGAGCGCGCTTCGATTCCGGCAGTTGCAGCAGGAGCCAGGCTGTGTATAACAGCCGTGCTCCTGCCGCTGATCACGTGGGTACACTGTCAGTACCCTCGCGATCACAGGACGGATATATCCGTCCTCCTGCGCGAACTAGCAGCTGCTGAGGACGGTTATATCCGTCCTTGGGCGTTAAGGAGTTAAATTGAATTTATTATGAAAATTTCACAGAAAAACTAAATGTGTTAAAACTTAATCTTAAAAATAGAAGGCTCTGTTCACACCTCTATTAGTTATTTTCTGTCAGGCAATAGTTGCTTTTAGCTCAGTATGCTGCAGTATTGTATCCGGTATAAAAAACTGATACCTGGCGAAGACGTGACTGATCTATTATTAGTCAACAAACGGATCCGACATAACTGATCATGACGAATCATAACAGGTCCATTATATTCTTTGTGGCTCTTGTAAAAATGGAAATCATAACATGAACAGAAATCATGATGTGAACAGAGCCGAACATGGTATCGCTGAAAAAATATGGTAAATATTGTATTATCCATAATAACTGTTACGTTGTAACTAACTTGTTTGCTTTATTAAAATGGAAATTATGTAAAAGCACATGCAGATGGAATATCTGTGTGCATGGACCCTGTATATTAGAACATGGAGCCCCTGCAAATAATCGTAAGTGCTCCATGTGCCACCGGAAACAATGCTTCTAAGGGAGAATTAATATGCAATTCTGCTATAAAATTAATGACAAAATATAAATGACAAAAAAGGGCATTTAAAAAATATGAGGGTACATCTGTAGCCTTTGTAAAACACAAAGAGCTTAATAAATCTGTAAAAAAAAAAGTGATAAAATCAGCAAAAATACAAAAGGCAGGTGGCGAAAGATAATAAAACAAATCTCAAAAATGTCTTCAATTATATAAATGCCATGAAGTCAAGGTCTAAACATGTAGGGCCCCTAAATAGTGGTAATGGGGTGACAGAGGATCAAGAAAAGGCAGAGTTACTAAATGGGTTCTTTAGCTCTGTATATACAACAGCAGAAAGAGCAGCTGATGTAGCCGATGCCAGTGCTGTTAATACATCAATATACTGAATTGGCTGAATGTGGATATGGTCCAAGTGAAGTTAAAAAAAAATCTGAATAAGGCTTTGGGACTAGATGGGTTACACCCAAGGGTTCTTAAAGAACTTAGTTTAGTTATTTCTGCCCCCTGCTCATAATATTCAGAGATTCTCTAGTGACTGGTATAGTGCCAAGGGACTGGCACAGGACAAATGTGGTGCCTATTTTCAAAGAGGGCTCTAGGTCTTCCCTGGGTAATTATAGACCAGTAAGCTTAACATCCATTGTGGGTGAAAAATGTTTGAGGGGCTATTGAGGGACTAGATACAGGATTATGTGACAAAAAATTTTTATAAGTGACAGCCAGCACAGATTTACTAAGGACAGAAGTTGTCAAACCAACCTGATTTGTCTCTATCAAGAGGTGAGTAGAAGCCTAGACAGAGGGGCCACTGTGGATATAGTGTTTTTGGACTTTGCAAAGGCATTTGACACTATCCCTCATAAACATCTAATGGGTAAATTGAGTACTATAGGTTTAGAAAGTATCGTTTGTAATTAAATTTAAAATTGGCTCAAGGACCATATACAGCGAGTTGTGTTCAATAATTCCTACTCTGAATGTTCCCCAGTTATAAGTGGTGTACCCCAGGGTTCAGTGCTGGGGCCACTATTATTTAACTTATTTATTAATGATATAGAGGATGGGATTAATAGCACTATTTCTATTTTTGCAGATGATGCCACGCTATGTAGTTCAGTCTATGAAAGAGGTTCATAAATTACAAGCTGATTTGGATACACTAAGTGTTTGGGCATCCACTTGGCAAATGTAAAGTTATACATCTTGGTACCAACAATCTGTATGCATCATATGTCCAGGAGGGAGCTAAACTGGGAGAGTCACTTGTTGAGAAGGATCTGCGTGTACTGAAGATCATAGACTAAATAACAGCATGTCAATGAGCTGCTTCTAAGGCCACAAAGATATTGTCGTGTATTAAAAAAGGCATGGACTCACGGGACAGGGATATAATATTACCACTTTAAAAAGCATTAGTGAGGCCTCATCTATTATATGCAGTTCAGTTCTGGGCTCCAGTTCATAGAAAGGATGCCCTGGAGTTGGAAAAAATACAAAGAAGAGCAACGAAACTAATAAGGGGCATTAATGAATCTAAGTTATGAGGAAATATTAAAAGAATTAAACCTATGTAGCCGTGAAAAGAGATGACTAAGGGGGGACATGATTAACTTGTATAAATATATGAATGGCCCATACAAGACTTATAGAGAAATCCCATTCCATGTAAAATCTCCTTAAAAGCCAAGGGGGCACTCCCTCCGTCTGGAGAAAAAAGTTGAATCCCCAGAGGTGACAAGCCTTCTTTACTGTGAGAACTGTGAATCTATGGAATAGTCTACCGCAGGAGCTGGTCACAGCAGGGACATTAGATGGCTTTAAAAAAGGCTTAGGGTATGTTCACACTGCCTATTTTCGTCCGTAAAAGCCCGAAAAACAGCCGAAAAATCGGGAGCAGAGCGCCTCCAAACATCTGCCCACTGATTTCAATGGGAAAAACCGCATTCTGTTACGACGAGCCGTTTTATTTACGCGGCCGCGAAAAAGAAGTGCAGGCCAATTCTTAGGACGTTTTTGGAGCCGTTTTTTATAGACTCTATAGAAAACAGCTCCAAAAACTGCCAAACGCTAATGATTTTTAGCACTATTAATAGTCTTTCAGCATTTAGCTTGGTGAAGGATTCACTGACTGCCACATCCATGCTAAAAATGAATAGAGAGGTGGATGTGCATGCTTGCTCGGCCGTTTCTGTAACTCCCATAGGAATCAATGGAGAGAGCCTCGCACATGTGCAGATACTCTACAACCATTCTCTAGCTGGATATGGGCACCTCCTTCTTGGGTGATCCCTGTTATGGAGATTGTTGCGGATCCCAGAAATGGGACTCATATCTATCAGACATTTATAGTATATCCCGTGGATATGCTATAGACGTCTCAGGTAGGTATACCTTTTTAAAAATAGCAGTTATGATATTATGGATATCAGATAACTAACACTATGCCCACAAAATGTTACTGCAAGTTGCAAGTTTCCGTTTCAAGGTTAAAATATATTTTTATTATTTTAACTAGGTAAATGATGAAGGAAAATAATAGAAATCATCGAATGATGCACTGCATTTGTTTCTACACCTTAATGCATCCTAGAACACAAGTAGTTGAAAGATGAGGTAGAAGAATCTTATTCTTAAAGTGGATTTATTTTCTGCTAGATGTTTATAAATCAGTTCTAAGGATTTCACAAATTAAGATTTGTTACTTTCTCATTCTGTTGTGCTATTCATTTTGACCAATGTCTTAGAAATTTAAAAAAATTAACTCAGTCTCAGCAAATGAGAGTCATTTGTCACAATATGTCCCTCTACTTGGCATGTCCTTGTAAAAATAAATTCAAGGAATAATAACAATGTACATAGTCACAAAGAATTGCCTTCCATTTACTAAATTCATAAAATAAATCGAAGAATCCAAGGCCAACTGGCTTTATAGAATAAAAACGCTAATGATTTTTAACACTTTTAATAGTCTTCCAGCAGTTAGTCATTGTGAAGTGATGGATACATGATGTAACAATGCTGCTACACATTTTAGGAATGAAAAGGATCATCACAAATACGAATACTAAGGATGAATTTGATTTTAGTAAAATACTGGGTTTTATTTTTAGACTTTTTTGTCCTTCTTAAATCAAAGCCACCAAATCTATACATGTTCATGCAATTAACAAACAAATATTCATTGGTAATATTCATTTTTATTTTCAAATGGTGTTTATAGTGAGCCAAAGACACATATTTGGTTGACTGATAGCTTACTTTAAATAACCTTAAATATTACATATTGTCTTTCTACTCTGCTGTAAAAAATAAATAAAAATAAAACATATGTATTTGATCAAATACAAAAAGTGCATAACATTTATATAAAGATGTATATATATATATATATAAATATATATATATATACATATATATATATATATATATATATATATATATATATATATATATATATATATATTGGCAGATATACAATAATACCAATGATTAGTCAATAGACCTATGACAAAATTATAACTATGCTTCAAATTAGCCCCAAAATATGCAGTTTACAGTTCACAATACTGAAAATAGAAATAGTAATATTTTTTTTTTATATAAGTTATATACATAATGTGTATATAGTCTTGGAAATGTTGTTATACTAATCTTACCTTTAAAATTAGGGCCTTATATAAAGATTAACAGCTTTTCAGTGTCAAAGCTCATGCTATTTACATGTGCTGCACTGCTTAAGACTAAGGTTCCACCCCAGCTGAGCAATCAAGAAAAGAAAGAGTTAATATTTTTTTAACAAAGACTTTTTAAATCCATTTTTAACACGATCCTTTACAGATTTCACATTTTTTAGGGAACAAAGCTCGCTCCTTCTACTCTATAGCCGAGAAATCAGCCAATTTGATTGAAAACAAAGAAAGACATGTAAAGGAAGAATCAAGCTAAAAAGACACACAGCATAAAGCTGGTGCTTTTCTGTACTCGAGAGGTAGATGCACATGACATTCCATAAAAAATAGATGACTGTTAAGGCCCTTTTACACGGGCCAATGATCGGGCAAATGAGCGTTCATATGAACGCCCGCTCATGATCATTGCCCTGTGTAAACAGGGCATTGGTCAGTCTATAAACAAGCAAACACTCGTTCATCGGCTGATCGTATCATTTATGCAGCAGAAAATATTATCTTTGTTGGCAGCACATCTCCCTGTGTAAACAGGGAGATGTGCTGCTGACATGATCGAAATGCACGGTTACAAGATTTTGGATTGTGTATATTAGCATTGTTATTAATGCTCCATATAAAAGAAAAGACTCCCATGTCTCTAAAACCTGAATGGACTATAGCCGCAGAATGTACTTATGTGAATTTCTAGATCCTATGTTATATATTTTCTGATGATGTTGACCTTTTAAAAAAATATATTTTTTAATTATTATAATATAAAGCCTTGACCAGTCACAAATACAGATTTATTTTTTTATATATGAAATAAAAAAAAAATACTTTCCAGGACTTTTTATTTTGGTATTTGAATGTTAAAGGATTGAGAAAATGTTTGAATCTTTATAACAACATAAAATAATTTCTGTTCTTGAGTAGTCACAATTTGTAGCTAGGGGAAACAGATCTGCAGGTTTTTATGTCATACTATTTTTATAATTTGCATTATTATATTAAATTCTTATTGTTGTTGCTATTATTGTTATTAAATAATATTGTTTATATAAGTTTTTTGACATAACTTAATACTAAGACCATTAGCCTCATATACAGTATGAATGTCAATATTTTTAAGAGATTTTAAAAAAAAGAGTATACCAGTGTTTCTTTCAAGTACCTGTCACTTCAAAAGTTTAGTTTTCTTTACTGATGTTCAGAAGGCAAATGATAAACTAGTAGAAGTCAAAACATTCTAGTGTTAAATGCTTTTACTGATGGAATAAAGCTCTCAGACCTGTGAAAACTGACACTTAAAGGAACCAAAAACAGCAGTTCTAAGGGCTTGTAGATATCCCAGGAGTGGGGGTGGATTAGCATTGTTGTTCTCCGGTATTAATGTGCTTATCATTCCTTAGTTATCCCAAAATACACAAGGTGTATGGAAAACATGCCATGAGGCATTATTGTTTATCTCTTGCTGTTAGAACCTTAAAAATAACATAAGTCCCAGTTAATTTTATTAAATATTTAGTAAAACATTATTCAAAATGTTTATATTTGTAATTTTTTTTTACCTAGTATAATTGCATCCTAGAAAAAGTAATGCATAGTCACATGTAGTAAAAAGATTAAAGCAACCCTCCGATCCCGCAACAACATTTTAAATATGATGGGGTTTATGGAGTTATATGTGCCCTCCCGTTGCGCCCCACCGCCGTGGATCCAGTGCTTTGGGGTCCCCTTTATGTTGGCCCAAGATGGCCATCAACTGTCAGTTTTTCATGGCCATTTTGCATCAGTGTGTCTCTAAATTTTCATCCACTTCCAGTCCATCTGTCTGTTTTTTAAGGCCGTTTGACATCCGTTTTGCATCAGTTTTTCATGGCCCTTAAAAAATCTGATGAATTTCATTGGTCAGGCTTTTTTTGTCCCAGCCCCCTGAAAACACCCAAAGGAAGGTCACATGTTCAAATAGACACTATTTACAGTCTCCCTGTATATGATGCCACACACCTCCCTGTATATGATGCCACACACCTCCCTGTATATGATGCCACACACCTCCCTGTATTTGATGCCTCATCCCTCCCTGTATATGATGCCACACACCTCCCTGTATATGATGCCACACACCTCCTGTATATGATGCCCCACACCTCCCTGTATAGGATGCCACACACCTCCTGTATATGTCACACATCTTCCTGCATATGATGCCACACACCTCCTGTATATGATGCCACACATCTCCCTGTATATGATGCCCCACACCTCCCTGTATAGGATGCCACACACCTCCTGTATATGCCAAACACCTCCCTGCATATGATGCCACACACCTCCTGTATATGATGCCACACACCTCCCTGTATATGATGCCACACACCTCCCTGTATATGATGCCACACACCTCCCTGTATATGATGCCACACACCTCCCTGTATATGATGCCACACACCTCCCTGTATATGATGCCACACACGTCCCTCCTATTTCATGCCACATACCTCCTGTATATGATGCCACACACCTCCCTGTATATGATGCCCCACACCTCCCTGTATAGGATGCCACACACCTCCTGTATATGCCACACACCTCCTGTATATGATGCCACACACCTCCCTGTATATGATGCCACACACCTCCCTGTATATTAATGCCACACACGTCCCTCCTATATGATGCCACACACCTCCTTGTATAAGATGCCGTTTTTCACTGTCGAGTGAATAAGGCTTTAGACTACGAGTCTGAGACACTCCCACTGTTCTCAGATTGGCCAGAGCTGCTCGCTAAACTCTGGAGCAGTGTAAACGTGTTCTGTGGAGTGAAGGATCACCCTTCTCTATCTGGCAGTCTGATGAACTGGTCTGGGTTTGGCGATTGCCAGGAGTACCTGCCTGACTGCATTGTCTTAGGGAAAATGTAATTCCCCAGTGAATAAAGCAAGGTCCATAGAGACACGGTTGAGTGAATTTGGTGTGGAAGAACTTGACTGGCCCAAACAGAGCCGTGACCTCAACCCCATCGAATACCTTTGGGAGGAACTTGAATGGAGATTGCAAGCCAGGCTTTCTTATCCAACATCAGTGTCTGACCTCACAAATGCTCTTCTGGATGAATGGGCAAAAATTCCCACAGACACAATCCAAAATCTTGTAAAAAGCCTTCCCAGAGGAGTGGAAGCTGTTTTAGCTGCAAAGGGAGACCAACTCCACATTAATGCCTATACTGACATCATCTCCACGCCTCCACTATGTCTACCGGTATGTCTCACATTCCTTCCTTGCTAGATGGCTACAATTGAGTTGTTTTGAGTCTATCCAGTCTTTTCTCTGCCGTTTTGTGAGCCCATGCATATTACACATTTTTTGATATTCCAGTGTTTATCTTGTATCATCCACCTTATGGGTTGCTACACTTGCTAACCTTCTACGTTCACCCAGATAACTACCACGCCTATACGCCTATTTGTATATGTTTTCATACACCTTTACATAGGTGTGTTGGTATGCATGTATCTGCTGGATTTCATTGGATACCTCTATGTCATGACCTACTTTGGCTCCATTAGATACAGCCTTGCATGAGAACACACACAATTCTCTTTTGCTGCGTCAAAACATATATATTGTTCATACTTATGTAATTTCCATATCCGGTTCCTGACCGATTTGATGTCTCTTTTTATTGAGTGACTCATTCCCTGTTCCAGTTTTAATTGTTCAACTGTCTTATGTTTTTATTTCAATAAATAAATTTTGTATATTTCTCTATAAACTTTATGTGCTTTAGTCGATCATATTTTTTGGATTCATCTTGTGCCTATGGATTTAGAATGGGATGTCATAAAAGCCCCTAAAACGTTAGATTCATATATTAGGCACCATATACATCACTAATTCACCAGGTAATAATTCCAATAGATAACTGTCCATGTTGTGAAGATCCATAATATGACACCCATAGATTGCTATGAACTCATACTGGTCACCGTCAGTCATGTGCTTTGTAAAGGAGATATTCTTCTCTAGAAGCATTGCTGTGGAACTACCAAACAGCAGCACACAGAGTGGCTACAGATCAGTAATATAGTTTTGAAGGGACTCCGTATGATGTCGTATAAGATCTGTTCCATCAGTACAACCACAGTGACAATTAGGATTTACAGTTTATGTATCATTGAAAACGTAAACAAATTAAAACACAATGACACAGTTTACGTATCTGAGTCGCACTGGTCCTTTATCATAGTATGTGAAGCATAAATATAAAAAGCCTGGGCCTACAAATCAAATGGAATCAGCAAAATACACTCATATAGCCAAGGAATATTATTATGCCCAAAAAACAACAGCATTATTAATGAGTTTGAAAAATTAAGGTAAACATGAAGAGAAATTGTCATGTAAAATCCAATGTCTAACAATCTAAAAAGAGGCGTATTTTATCACCATGCCTAGAAGGTAAGGTTGTCCATTCTAAGGCTTGACGCTTGAAACGTAGCATACTGCCTTGATGGATTAGATTGAAATATTTAGAAACTTTAGTAAGGTTGTAAGCTTCTTGTTTAGACAAATCTGACAAATTTTCGAAATGCCCTACTTACAACAATCTAGTAGCTCTTGTGACATTCTGAAAGATACAAGATATTGACACTGCAAACTTGTGTTATAGTTAATGTAATGTGCAATCCTGTAATCATTGTACAGATGTTATCATTGAGCTGATAAATATGTCATTCCAATTTTAAAACTACATTAACGCCACCAAATTAAAGTGTAGTTAAACGTTTGACAAACTTCTGACATGTCATAGTGACATGTCAGAAGATTGGATTTGTGTCTATTCGGCTTTTTCCGGAAAGCCAACGTAGCGGTGTACGGGCTCATAGACTTTCTATTGAGTCCGTACACCGATACATTTATTTCCGGAAAAAGTTGAAAAGACGTAAAGCGGCTGAGCGCTCACACGAGTGCTTCATCTGCTTCGTTCTAGCGATTGGTGGTGTCTCAGTGCTCGGACCCCCACCAATCCAAACTTCTTACATGTCACTATGACATCTCATAAGTTTGTAGCTACACTTTAAACTTTAGAAAATGTCCTTCAGACTCTGGATAGAGGCTATAAAATTGCTGTATATCTATTGATAATAGAATAAGACCACTGGTGCATGTATTGTCATTGGCACTGTCTCAAGTAGAAAAAAAGTTTAGACCAATATTTAGCTGGGGGAGGGGCTATACTAGTCTTTTAGTGCAATGTTAACTGAAGCTGATTCTTCATATAATTGACTATAGATAGCAGTTATACTCAGTGTCAACTTTGCATTGGGTTATATCTCTCATGTTCTATAGACAGATTTATGTCTGCAAATTGCATGTGCCAGCACACATTGTAGTTTTAAATTTTCATGTTGTTTGTCCCAAATTTAATAAAGGTATTTCATTTATTGTACTATCCTATTCTATTAGTTAGTAAGTAGTTGGGGAAAAAACGGGTTCCTATTGCCTCGGCAATTTTTCTATATAGATAAGTTTTTTTATCCGCCAACGACAAGGGTCTTTTCCAATTTTTGTAAAGCAATTTTGAGCATTCTGAGTACCATAAACAATATAATGCTCTGCTTAAGCCAAATGAAAAAACAGAAACACACCAACTCCAATTTAGAGCATGTTCTAGCATCTTGCTGTAGGTATGTGTCAGCAATTTCTGAAACGCTTTTGGCTTTATAAAGTTGAATGAATGCACCAAAATGCAGAAAAATCTGCTGCAGATGGCAAGAGAACTGCAAATAACTTGAGAATAGATTTATATTCTGACAATACAGCAAACCCAAACAACATGGCAAAGTAAAACGGAGACGGTTTATTACCAAACAAGATATTTGTGGATGGACTTCATTGTTCACTTGTGGTTTTAAGTTCTAATATTTTTTTTATAAAGAAGAATGGGGAAATATTGCATTGTCCACGTGTGCAAATCTGACAGATATTTATTCATAAGAGCATTGTTATATCTACGAGAATATTTTTTCCACATACAAGAGATTAGGTAACTATCGAAGTGCAGGGCTGATCCCCCTCTCACGCCTCCTTTCTCTCTCTGTTCCCTGGCTTGAGTCTATGTCTATGGGTGGGAAGGGGTGTGCTTATGCTAATAGAGGAGAGCTTATAAACTCATCACTCTCCCTGTACTTCCTCTTTTGGCCGTGAAAATTTCCCGTCCTCCCTCCCAGGTTTACCGTGGTTGATGCTGGTGGTGTGTTTCGGTGTTTTTTCTTTTACACTTTAGTGATTGTTACATTTTGTGTCTTTTATTTTAGAAAATAAAATAAATAAATATAAAAAAATAATAAAAATAATAAGCGCATTATAAAAAAAGAAAGAAAAAGAAACAAGAAAAGAAAATACTGCTTCTATTTAACATTTTGGTTTTGTTCTATTTTTAATGCTTGATTTGTCATGTCTGTTTATGTCACAGCTGGCGGGGGTTTAGTTTATTACCTACATGCCCTTATGGATAGGCTGGCATGCAGGTTTTGTTGACCTCTGGTTTAGGTCATTGAGTTTATGATAATGTTATATATAGATAAAGTTATTTTATATTAAAATTAATCAAATTATATTCAAAATAAAGCTATGGCCGACCCCCGGGTCAGCCCCACATTCTAAAGAAATTTGGTGTTGGTAATATTATATATACTTCTACTCTACACTTGGTTTAGGTGGTTACATATTAACACAGTCTGGAAATCCTATTTCAAATCTGACCATACAATAAACATTTGCAAAATGAACAATATGATTTCATATCAACTCCTAGATACTTTCCCAAGGCACATATAATTTGGCAGGACATAATAGCATTGCTTTTCTTGCGCTTTACAAACACACAGGCAGCAAAAATAAATATAAGGCTAAATTTTGCCTATTAGTTTCAGAAATATACAACTTTGTAGTTAACAGCAGCTTCATATATGTTCAGTACTTCCTGCTGGCCATACACATACGTTTAAGAATGTTTGGAAGAGTACCTACAAAAACACTAAACTTCAGAAAGGCCACATTTCATGGGATAAGGGATGACCTTAACCCCTTCCCGCTCCTTGACGTACTATTACGTCATGGCAGCTGTATCGTTCGCGCTCCATGCCGTAATAGTACGTCACGGGAGTAACGGCCGTTTCGGCCGTCCTCCCGACACATACAGGAGCTGTGACGCTGCTGTCTTGTTCAGCAGCTGTCACAGCTCCTACAGCGGGGACCGATCGCTGTGTCCCCGCTGATTAACCCCTTAAAAGCCGCGTTCTATAGAGATCGCGGCTTTTTAGGGGTTAAGCTGCCATCGCCGGCCTGCTACGCGATAGCGGCCGGCGATGGTGACTATGGCAACCGGACACCAAACAATGGCGTCCGGCTATGCCATAGACGGAAGCCTAGTGGGTCCTGACAACGTCAGGACCCACTATGCTTGCTGTCAGTGAGTAGCTGACAGTTCTAATACACTGCACTACGCATGTAGTGCAGTGTATTAGAATAGCGATCAGGGCCTCCTGCCCTCAAGTCCCCTAGTGGGACAAAGTAATAAAGTAAAAAAAAAGTTAAAAAAAGATGTGTAAAAATAAGAAAATAAAAGTTTTAAAAGTAATAAAAGTAAAAGTCCCACTTTTTCCCTTATCAGTCCTTTATTATTAATAAAAATATATAAACAAACAAATAAACTATACATAATTGGTATCGCCGCGTCCGTAACGGCCTGAACTACAAAATTATTTTGTTATTTATCCCGCACGGTGAACGCCGTAAAAAAAAATATTAATAAACCGTACCACAATCACAATTGTTTGGTCACTTCACCTCCCAAAAAATGGAATAAAAAGAGATCAAAAAGTCGCATGTACCTAAAAATGGTACTGATGGAAAATACAGTTCGTTACGCAAAAAATAAGTCCTCGCACGGCTTTATTGATTGAAAAATAAAAACGTTCTGGCTCTTAGAATAAGGTAACACAAAAAGTGAATGATTGTTTACAAAACGTATTTTATTGTGCAAACGCCATAAGACATAAAAAAAACCTATAAACATCTGGTATCGCCGTAATCGTATCGCCCCGCAGAATAAAGTTAATATATCATTTATAGCGCACGGTGAACGCTGTAAAAAAAAAAGTATACAAAAACAATAGTAGAATTGCTGTTTATTAGTCACCACGCCACCTAAAAATGGAATAAAAACTGATCAAAAAGCCGCATGCACCCCAAGAAAACTACAATGGATTCCTCAAGGGGTCTAGTTTCCAAATTGGGGTCACTTTTGGGGGGTTTCCAATGTTTTGGCACCACAAGACCTCTTCAAACCGGACATGGTGCCTAATAAAAAAGAGGGCTCAAAATCCGCTAGGTGCTCCTTTGCTTCGGAGGCCGGTGCTTCAGTCCATTACCGCACTAGGGCCACATGTGGGATATTTCTCTAAACTGCAGAATCTGGGCAATAAGTATTAATTTGTGTTTCTCTGATAAATCCTTTTGTGTTATAAAAAAAATGGTATAAAAAGAGTAAATTTCACCTCTACTTTGCTCTAAATTTCTGTGAAACACCTAAAGGGTTCATAAACTTTCTAAATGCTGTTGTGAATACTTTGAGGGGTCTAGTTTCTAAAATGGGGTGTTTGATAGGGGTTTCTAATATATGGGCCCCTCAAAGCAACTTCAGAAATGAACTGGAACCTAAAAAAATAAATAAATGAGGCAATACTTCGCTTCTTACATTATACTGATAATGAGCCGTGCCCACTCCGAGATGACCCCAGTTTTGACCGTTTGTATAAACGGAGACCCCTATTAGACCGTTCCAGTGCCAGGTTTTCCCAAGCATACACCCCCGAGAAGTGTTTTTCTATTGATGAGTCCCTGGTACATTTTAAAGGGAGGGTTCAATTCCGCCAGTACCTGCCAGGTAAGAGGGCAAGGTATGGCGTGAAGATGTATAAGCTGTGCGAGAGTGCATCAGGGTATACCTACAGGTTTAGGATATATGAAGGAAAGGCCACCCCCAAACCAGACTGCATCCTGGACTACAATAGGTACATGGGAGGGATGGACTTGTCAAATCAAGTCCTGAAGCCCTACAGCGCCATGCGGTGTGGTATAAGAAGCTGGCCGGGCACATCATACAGATGGCTTTGTACAATGCGTATGTGCTACGTCGATGTGCAGGCCAGAGGGGAACTTTCCTGGAATTTCAAGATCTAATCTTTAGGGACCAGGAAGGGGGGGCACCCAGTACTTCTGGAAGCGAGGCCACACGCATCGTACCAGGGCAACACTTTCCAGGAGAAGGTCCCCAAACCGGTGGAAAGGGAAAGAGTCAAAAGAGGTGCAGAGTCTGCTATAAGAGGGGGATAAGGAAGAACACAATATACCAATGTGACACGTGTCCCGAAAAACCAGGGCTCTGTATAAAAGATTGTTTTAAAATGTATCATACATCCCTTGATTTTTAATTTACCCTGATGCACTCCGCACAGCTTACCCCCCTCATCTTTCCCTTCTGAGCCCTGCCGTATGCCCAGGCAGCTGATAACAGCCACATGTAGGGTATTGTCGTACCCAGGAGAACCCACATTACAATTTAAGGGGTGTATATCTCCGGTGGCGCATGCTGGGCACACTATATCGGACACTGAAATGGCATATACATATATAAAATTGCAAATCTCACACTGCACCATCTGCTGCGCATTATCTTTTACACAGTACCTGTGGGGTCAAAATGCTCACTACACCTCTAGATGAATGTCTTAAGGGGTGTAGTTTTTAAAATGGGGTCACTTCTCGGGGGTTTCAACTGTACTGGTACCTCAGGGGCTTCTGCACACATGACTTAGCACCAGAAAAGCTCCAGTAGGCCAAATGGTGGTCCTTTCCTTTTGAGCCCTCCCATGGGCCCAAAGGGCAGTTTATCACCACAAGTGGGGTATTGCCGCACTAAGGACAAATTGGGCAACAAAATGGGGTATGTTGTTCCTTGTGAAAATAAGAAATTTTGATCAAAAATGACATCTTATTGGAAAAAATATCATTTTTTTCATTTCACAGCCCAATTCAAATAGGTGCTGTGAAAAAACTGTGCGGTCAAAATGATAACAAAAACCATAAATGAATTCCTTGAGGGGTGTAGTTTCCAAAATGGGGTCACTTCTGGTGGGTTTCCATTGCTTTGATACCTCTGGGGCTCTGCAAATGCAACATGGCACCCGAAAACCAATCCAGCAAAATCTGGACTCCAACAAACACATAGCGCTCCTTTCCGTCTGAGCCCTCCCATGGGCCCAAACGGCAGTTTATCACCACAAATGGAGTATTGTCGCACTAAGGACAAATTGGGCAACAAAATGGGGTATGTTGTTCCTTGTGAAAATAAGAAATTTTGATCAAAAATGACATCTTATTGGAAAAAATATAATTTTTTTCATTTCACAGCCCAATTCAAATAGGTGCTGTGAAAAACCTGTGCGGTCAAAATGATAACAAAAACCATAAATGAATTCCTTGAGGGGTGTAGTTTCCAAAATGGGGTCACTTCTGGTGGGTTTCCATTGCTTTGATACCTCTGGGGCTCTGCAAATGCGACATGGCACCCGAAAACCAATCCAGCAAAATCTGGACTCCAACAAACACATAGCGCTCCTTTCCTTCTGAGCCCTCCCATGGGCCCAAACGGCAGTTTATCACCACAAATGGGGTATTGCCGCACTAAGGACAAATTGGGCAACAAAATGGGGTATGTTGTTCCCTGTGAAAATAAGAAAATTTTATCAAAAATGACATTTTATTGGAAAAAATATCATTTTTTTCATTTCACAGCCCAATTCAAATAGGTGCTGTGAAAAAACTGTGCGGTCAAAATGATAACAAAAACCATAAATGAATTCCTTGAGGGGTGTAATTTCCAAAATGGGGTCACTTCTGGTGGGTTTCCATTGTTTTGATACCTCAACGCCTCTTCAAACCTGGCATGCTGCCTAAAATATATTCTAATAAAAAAGAGGCCTCAAAATGCACTAGGTGCTTCTTTGCTTCTAGGGCTTGTGTTTTAGTCCACGAGCGCACTAGAGACACATGTGGGACATTTCTAAAAACTGCAGAATCTGGACAATACATATTTAGTAGTGTTTCTCTGGTAAAACCTTCTCTGTTACTAAAAAAAATTGAATAAAATTGAAATTCAGCAGAAAAAATGAAATTTGCAAATTTCATTTCCACTTTGCTTTAATTCCTGTGAAATGCCTGAAGGGTTAAAAAACTTTCTATATGCTGTTTTGAATACTTTGAGGGGTCTAGTTTTTAAAATGGGGTGTTTTATGGGGGTTTCTAATACATAGGCCCCTCAAATCCACTTCAGAACTGAACTGGCACCTTCAAAAAAAGGCTTTTGAAATTTTCTTAAGAATATGAGAAATTGCTGTTTATGTTCTAAACCTTGTAACGTCCAAGAAAAATAAAATAATGTTCAAAAAACGATGCCAATCTAAAGTAGACATATGGGAAATGTGAACTAGTAACTATTTTGGGTGGTATAACCGTCTGTTTTTCAAGCAGATGCATTTAAATTCTGAAAAATGCTATTTTTTGTAAATTTTCTCTAAATTTTGCAATTTTTCACAAATAAAGACTGAATATATCGACCAAATTTTACCACGAACATGAAGCCCAAAGTGTCACGAGAAAACAATCTCAGAATCGCTTGGATAGGTTTAAGCATTCCGACGTTATTACCACATAAAGTGAAATATGTCAGATTTGAAAAATGGGCTCTGAGCCTTAAGGCCCAAACTAGGCTGCGTCCTTAAGGGGTTAAGGGCATAAACTGGGACAATGTCCTCAAAAATAACAACACACAAACTAAAAGGGACAATTGTAAAAGCCTCTTAAATAGGTCCTGTGAAAAATATATACCTTATGGGATTAAACAAGCTAGAAACAAGATGAAACCAATGTGGTTAAATAAAACAGTAAGAGGGTGCAATAAATGATAAAAAGAAAGCATTCAAACTACTAAAGCAGGACGGTAGTGACGTGGCATTAACTCATTATAAGGAAAAAAAATAAGTTGTGTAAAAGACAAATAAAGGCAGCAAGGATTGAAATAGAGAGACTAGTAGAAGTAACCCCAAAATATTTTTCAAATACATAAATAATAAGAAACTAAAAACTGAGTATTGGCCATCTCGAAAATAATGGATATAATAGTGGAGGAGGATGAGGGAAAAGTCCAATCTATTAAACGTCTTTTTCTCTACTGTATTTACACATGAAAATCCAATGTCAAACAACATGATTAAAGATAAAGCTAATTTTCCATTAAATGTCACCTGCGTGACCCAGCAAGAAGTGCAGCACCGCCTTAAAAACACTAAAATAGACAATTTACCAGGTCCAGATGATATACACTCCGGCGTTGTGCAGGAATTAAGTACCATGATAGACAGACCCTTATTTCTGATGTTTAATGATTCTATCATGAATGGGTCTGTTCCACAGGACTGAGCCTAGAAACTATAGACCTGTAAGTTTAACCTCCATTGTGGATAAAATATTTGAGGGTTTTCTAAGCGATCCGATTCTCGAGTATCTCAATGCAAATAAACTGTTAACACAGCATCAGCATGGATTTATGAAGGATCGGTCCTGTCAAACCAATCTGATTAGCTTCTATGAGGAGGTAAGTTCTAGACTGCACCTGGGTAAGGCTGTGGACGTGGTGTATCTAGACTTTTCAAAGGCATTTAATACTGTGCCACATAAAAGGTTGATATATAAAATGAAAATGCTGGGTCAAGGGGAAAATATGTCTAATTGGGTCAACAACTGGCTCAGTGATAGAAAACAGAGGGTGGTTATTAATGGTACATCCTCAGAGTGGGTCGCAGTTACCAAGGGGGTTCCACAGGGGTCAGTATTAGGCCCTTTTCTTTTTTGTACGTTTATAAATGACCTTGTAGATAGTTTACAGAGTATAATTTCAGTATTTGCAGATGATACTAAATTTCAGTATTTGCAGATGATACTAAGCTCTGTAAAGTAATCAATACAAAGGAGGATAATGTAACGCCTCATGCACGAGATCGTGTGCGCCGGCCGAGTCCCGTCAGTGATCCGAGGAAGCATAGAACATGTCCTATATTTCCTTGGATCGGAAACTCGGATAATTTTTCACGGACCCGATTCAACCTCTAAAGTGAATGGGTCCGTGAAGACTATTGGGTGCCACTCGGATGCCGTCAAAAACGGCCCGAGTGGCACAACAGTCGGGTGCATGAGGCGTAATACTATAGAGGGATTTGGGGAAGTTGGAGGTTGGGCAGAGAAATGGCAAATTAAGTTTAACCCCTTCACGACTGCCGTACGGCTATACACATTCTAATTGCCGATGCCCCGTGCAGTTAGCACGTGTATAGACGTTGGCAGCCTGGAAGGGGTTTAATGAGTGCAGTGCTGCTTCAGCGTGAACAGCACTGCACTCTCATGTCTGCAAGGGCTTTGAGAGCCCCGGAATACAACCCCCACTGTAGATAGTGCCACCCATAACCCGCGCAAAACCCTCTGTAAATAGTGCCATATAAGCTCCCTCCAGCATCGGAATCCCCAGCCAGCGATCTGGCTGAGGATTCCACTCCTAGAGGGAGTCCCCGCCGTCTTTCTATCCCCGCTGTAGATACTGCCATCCCCCCTGCAGATAGCAAACCTCCCCCCACCCCCACCCCGCTGCAGATAGCTTCACCCCCCCCACACTGTAAATAGCACCACCTGAACTGAGTCTAGGAGCGGAATCCCCGGTGTCAGATCACACTGGCCGGGGATTCCGCTCCTAGACAGAGCCACTAATGTCACTGTCCAAATGGACAGTGATGTTAGTGGCTCTGTCTAGGAGCGGAATCCCTGGCCAGTGCGATCTAATACCGGCAATTCCGGAATTCCAGTCCTAGACTCAGTTCAGGTGGCACTATTTACAGTGGAGGGTGTGATGTTATATACAGCAGGGTGGGGGTGGGTGGGGGGTTTGCTATCTGCAGGGGGTGGCACTATCTACAGCAGGGATGGAAAGACGGCGGGGGCTCTCTCTAGGGGGTGAATCCCCGGCCGACACTCTGGCCGGGGATTCCGCTATTGGAGAAGCCCCTGGTGTCACTAATCATATATGGACAGTGAGGTCACGGGCTAGTCCTGGAGTGGAATCCCTGCTCTGGCAGGGGATTCCACTCTTATAGTTAACCTCTGATATCACTGTCCATATATGGCTTGCTGTAGAAGCTGAATCTTCGGCCAGAGGGATTCCGCTCCTACAGGGAGCTACAGTGGTGTTATTTAAAGGAAGGGGTGCCATTTACTGGGGGTGGCGCTATCTACAGTCGGGTGCTATATAAAGGGGGTGTGGCACTATCTACATGGTTACTGTGGCGTTATATTGGCACTCTACAGGGAACACTGTGGCACTATCTACATGGGCACTGTGTGGCACTAAGTGGGCATTATCTACAGGGAGAACTGTGGCACTATGTGGGCACTGTGGCACTATTTACAGTGGGCACTATCTATGTGGGCACTGGCACTATTTATGTGATGTTGCACTATCTACAGTGGTATTGCGTCACTATCTACATGGGCACTGTGATGTTTTCAGTGGGTTGGGACAAAAAGCCCTAACGAATAAAATTCATCCATTTTTTTAACGTCCATGAAAAATAGGAGGCAAATGGCGGTTAAAAACGGTCAGACGGCCGGGAAATGGATTTCAATTTTGAGACACATTGATGCAAAACAGCCATGAAAAACTGACAGTTGATTCGTTGACTGCCATTTTTTTCACGGTTGTGTGTATATAGCCCTCTTCACTCTCCCCTCACAGCAATACAAGGTGATGGAGCGAGAAGAGGACTCATTGTTACAGAGCTCTATAGTGTATGTATGTATATATAGATGAATAAATGTTAAAAAGTGATGATAAAAGTGTTTTTTCTTTACTTGTTAGTTATTTGTCTGCTCATAATAAAAATTAAAAACACTGAATTAATTAAACTAATCTAGAAATTGAAAGCCTCATAAGTCTTGTAAAAAAAAACAAAGTAAAAATAGTTGTGATATTCAAAGCGGTTCCAAAGATATTATCGTTTAAAAAAGTGCATATCAAAAATGGAAAATTTGACCTGGACACAGGGGCATCAATGACCCTTGGTCATGAAAGGGTTAATATGAATAAATGTAAAGTTATGCACTTGGGCCGAGGAAACAGATTTTACAATTATGCATTAACTGGTAAAACACTGGGTAAAAATACTACTGAAAAAGATTTGGGGATATTGGTGGGCAGTACATTTACCTTTAGCCACCAGTGCCAGGCAGCTGCTGCCAAAGCAAATAAAATCATAGGATGCATCAAAAGAGGCATAGATGCTCATGACAAGAACATAATTGTGCCTCTTTACAAATCACTAGTCAGACTGTAACGTCTATGGCCGCAGTCTGTCCTTCTAACTTACCCCTTGATGACCGCGGCCATGGACGTCCTGCTGCTGTGCTGCGTCGTCCCCCTGTGAGGCGCCGGTACTCACTTCCGGGTATCGAGCCTGTCTCACGGAGGGTGCGCACGCTCGTGCCCGCTCTTAAAGGGCCAGCGCGCGCACCTGAAAATCATCATCATCAACACATGAACTCCTGGACTATAAGAGGGTCACCGCCCTTCTTATCCCCGACTGAGCGTTGTTGTTTCCATTAGTCTGTCTTGCAAATGGTCTCCTAAGTGTCTTCCAGCTTCCCAGTGTTTCCCGTTCCTGTATCCTGTTTCCCGTGCTATCTGTACCATCCTGGTCTACTGCCGTGCAGAGCTGTTGTCATGTTGTGCTGCATCTCCATGCCTCTTCTACTACTCAACACCTGACGTCTACCTGCTGCCTGGTCCCAGCCGAGCCTGCATTGCTACTGTCTACACTGCCTCAGGTACCCTTTCTGGACTATAAGACTCTGTTTGATCAGCTGCCATCCAGTTGGTCCACACCCCGCCCCGTGACACAGACCACACATGGAATATTGTGTACAATTTAGGGCACATGTGTATAAGAAAGACTTGGCTGTACTAGAATGGCTGCAAATAAGGGTGACCAAGGTAATTAAGGGAATGGGTGTATTGCAGTACTAAGAAATGTTATCAAACTTGGGGCTATTCAGTTTTAAAAAAAGACGGCTTAGGGGTGCTCTAATTACAATGTACAAGTATATACTTGGACAGTACAGAGATCTTTCTTTTCTTTTCAATTTTCTTTTTATTGTTTTAAACAGAATTAAATCATACAACTGAATTGCAAAAAGTTGTTTTGACAGCATATGAAGGTACAATCAAGCAGATGAGTAGTGTCAAAAGATACAATGTAACATTGCATATGCAGCTATGACTTAACATTCAGGTTAAGATGCCAAGATTGGAACAATACATTAGAAAGATATAATGTAAGTAAACGAATACAAAGGGGGGCAGGAGGGGAGAGGATAGGGGGAAAAAGGACCAAGGGAGAGGAGGAGTGTGGGGGAGGGGAAGGGGTTGAGAGAGATTTACAGGATAATTTTATCTGTGACAAGAAGTATCGGTTACAGTTAAACAACTTTAATCTCGAACTAACAATTCCTACAATGTGGCCTATCGAATCTGGCTAATGTGTACTCAAGGCTACATGCAAGAACTGAGCTGAGGAACGGAACGTTGTCCAGGGTCTCAAGATCTCAGAAAATTTAGTATATGAGTGGTTAGAGAGTGCCGCTATTTCTTCTATATAGTAAATTTGCTCTACCTTGGTTATCCATTGAGAGAGCGTGGGGACTTGCGTCGATCTCCAGTTCGGGGGGATGAGAAGTTTGGCCCCCGATAAGAGGTGTTTAACAAGAGTATTTGTGGATTTACTTAATTTTGCCAATGGTAGATTAAGAAAAATGGTAGCCGGGGGTATTTGGATTGAGATGTCACAAATTTTCGCTATATGATCTAATACAGGTATCCAATAACATTAGATCTTAGCGCATGACCACCAAGTATGGATGTAAGAACCGGTTTCCCCCAAACATCTCCAGCATGTGTCTGGAATGGATGGGTACCAAAGATGAGTTTTATCCGGTGTGGTGTACCATCGCGACACTATCTTATAAGAGTTTTCTTGTGTTTTGATACACTGGAAGGAACCATGAGAATTTCTGTAAAGAATATTTGTATCCTTCTTATTTATGGTAATGGGGAGATCCTTTTCCCAGAGCGCGATATACGATCTTTTAAAAGGGACATTCCTAGTAATTAACAATTTATAAATCTGAGAAACATATTTCCGTGGATATTTAACTTGTCCCAGGAGGGATTCAAAGATAGTCAAGGGTCTTTCCAAGGACTCTGCTGTAAGGTATGGTAGGATTGCTTGTTTTAGGGACATATAGTGCATTAAATGAAGATTCGGTAGATTTGGGTTTTCAGACCAAGTCTGTAAGGATATAATCGTCCCATCCTCCAGTATGGAGTCTAGAGTATCAGTCAACTTGACTGAAGGGTTACTAGTGTGACTTCCCAATCCCTCCTTGTACAAATCCATCAAGTCTGAGATACGTGTCAGTGGGAACGGTGTGGGAACCAGCAGGTCCCTGAAGAGAGAGAGTGATTTTACTGTTAACTTGGTAAGAACATTTTTAAATGAAAGGTTTGTTATGCTGTCTGGATGTACAAGTAGCAAAGCTCTGAGAGGAACAGGAGCTAGGAGTTCCTCAATTGAGACCCATAATTTATTCTCCGGTTTCCAAAACCAGTCTACAGTCCTGGATATAGAAGCCGTGTGGTAATAGTTCTTAAAATCAGGAGCCCCAATTCCTCCCAGGGATTTAGGCAGTGAAAGTGTCGCTGCACTAATTTTGGGGTGCCTGCCATTCCAAATATAGTGAAATAACATTGAGCGAAGTTTCGTGAAGTAAGATTGCGGTATGTGAATAGGTAACATTTGGAATAGGTAGTTAAATTTGGGGAGGATTAGCCCCTTAATCAAGTTTTTCCTGCCCATCCAGGAAATAAAGGGAGCTAACCAGGATTCTATGCTGGATTTAGTAACTGTCAGGAGAGGGAAATAGTTTAGGGCAAAGTGGTCAGGCCAATGTTTACACAATTTGACCCCCAAGTACGTGATACATTTTGGAGGCCACTTAATTGGATATCGGGATTCTAGTAAGCGTATCGTAGAGTTAGAGACATTAATCCTTAAAGCTTCGGATTTATCTGCGTTAATTCTGAAATTAGACAGAGCACTAAAGTTAGAAAAAATTTCGAGAGCTATCGGTATTTCTGTAATCGGGTCAGACATGATTATGAGTAAATCGTCTGCAAATACTGCTATCTTGTGATGTGTAGATTGAGTTGTGATGCCTTTTATATCTGGGTGTTGTCTGATAGTTTGGATTAATGATTCCATCACAAGGACAAACAGAAGCGGCGAGAGCGGGCAGCCTTGTCTAGTTCCATTTAGGATTTGAAAGCTAGATGAGAGGGTTCCGTTAATGCGAAGTTTAGCTGTTGGAGTAGTATACATTTGTAATATAGCCTGGGTAAAAATTTTAGGAATTCCAAATCGGTCTAAGGCTTCTTCCATAAAGGTCCAGTCTACCCTGTCGAAGGCCTTCTCTGCATCAGTACTCAGGAATGTCATAGAACGGCTCTTCTCCTTAGCTAACTGTAGTAAATGCAATAGCCGGAGGGAGTTATCTTTCCCTTCCCTGCCCGAAACAAATCCCACTTGCTCAGGAGTAGAGATGAGCGAACCGAGACAACCGAACCCGGTTTCGGTCCGAACTTCCGGAAAAGTTCGGTTCGCAGCGAATCCGAACTTCACCGGGTTCGGTTGAACCCGTTTTGACCGAACCCGGTCAAAAATATGATACAAATCGGCAGCCACTTATCTCTATCAATCACTGATAGAGAAAAGAGGCTGCTGATTAAAAATAAAATAAAAAGCATTTCATACGTACCCGGTCGTTGTCTTGGTGACGAGTCCCTCTTCTTCCTCCAGTCCGACCTTCTTTTCGGACGCGGCAGCCTGTTATTGGCTGCAGAGGCCTCTGCAGCCTGTGATTGGCTGCAGAGGCCTCTGCAGCCCGTGATTGGCTGCAGCGCTCACATGGGCTGCATCGTCATCAAGGAATGTCGGGCCGGATGTCGCGAGGGACGCGTCACCAAGGCAACGGCCAGGAGACCGGACTGGAGGAAGCAGGGAGTTCCCGGTAAGTATGAACGTCTTTTTTTTTTACAGGTACTCTATATTGTGATCGGTAGTCACTGTCCAGGGTGCTGAAACAGTTACTGCCGATCAGTTAACTCTTTCAGCACCCTGGAGAGTGACTATTTACTGACGTCGCCTAGCAACGCTGCCGTAATGACGGGTGCACACATGTAGCCACCCGTCATTACGGGGCCTCATGCACACGACCGTAAAAACACCCGTTATTACGGGTCGTAATTACGACCCGAAATAGCGGGCCCATAGACTTCTGTTAGACACGGGTACCTTCCCATTTTCTCACGGGAAGGTGCCCGTGCCGTTAAAAAGATAGAACATGTTCTATTTTTTTATTTTACGGGCCGTGCTCGTAATTACGAGCACGGCCGGCCACAGGCAGCCGGCCGCTTTTGCGAGCCGTGCTGTCATTATAAGGGTATGTTCACACGACAGCGTCCGTTACGGCTGAAATTGCGGGGATGTTTCCGCCTGAAAACATCCCCGTAATTTCAGCCGTTACGGCATGTGCAGGCGCTTGAACGCCGCGTCCATTACGGACGTAATTGGCGCTGCTATTCATTAGAGTCAATGAATAACGGCTCAAATTACGGCCAAAGAAGTGACAGGTCACTTCTTTGACGCGGGCGTCTATTTACGCGCCGTCATTTGACAGCGGCGCGTAAATATACGCCTCGTGTGAACAGACAAACGTCTGCCCATTGCTTTCAATGTGCAGATGTTTGTCAGCGCTATCGAGGCGCTATTTTCGGACGTAATTCGGGGCAAAAACGCCCGAGTTACGTCCGTAATTAGTGCGTGTGAACATACCCTAAGGGTGTGTTCACACGCACTAATTACGGACGTAATTCGGGCGTTTTTGCACCGAATTACGCCCGAAAATAGCGCCTCGATAGCGCTGACAAACATCTGCCCATTGAAAGCAATGGGAGACGTTTGTCTGTTCACACGAGGCGTATATTTACGCGCCGCTGTCAAATGACGGCGCGTAAATAGACGCCCGCGTCAAAGAAGTGACCGGTCACTTCTTTGGCCGTAATTGGAGCCGTTATTCATTGACTCCAATGAATAGCAGCGCCAATTACGTCCGTAATGGACGCGGCGTTCAAGCGCCTGCACATGCCGTTGCGGCTGAAATTACGGGGATGTTTTCAGGCGGAAACATCCCCGTAATTTCAGCCGTTACGGACGCTGTCGTGTGAACATACCCTAATTATAGCAGCACGGCCCGTAAAATAGAAAAATAGAACATGTTCTATTTTTTTAACGGCACGGGCACCTTCCCGTGAGAAAACGGGAAGGTACCCGTGGGTAACAGAAGTCTTTGAGCCCGTTATTGCGGGTCGTAATTACGACCCGCAATAACGGGTGTTTTTACGGTTGTGTGCATAATGGGACCACGGCTTGTAAAAACGACCGGCTGCCTGTGGCCGGCTGTGCTCATCTCCTGAAATACTCTGTGCTGCCTTAAACTCTGTGGACAGGTCAGGATCCTGTTTCTTCTAAATGCTGCTAGGGAACCCGCTCGATCCACTATATAAGGCTGCGCTACAGTGTAGCATTTAAAAGAAACAGGATCCTGACCTGTCCACAGAGTTTAAGGCAGCACAGAGTATTTCAGGAGATGAGCGTGCCGATTCAGTGCTGCTGTGAACTCTGCTCTTACCATTACGTAGCTCTCAGTCTGTTACCTCTCCTCCACTACTGCCCTCATTAACACCTTCATGATTGGCAAGTCACCACGTAACGGTAAGAGTAGAGTTCACAGCAGCACAGAGTATTTCAGGAGATGAGCGTGCGGATCTTGTGCGCGGTGGTGACTTGCCAATCATGTGAAGGTGTTCTTGAAGACAGGAGTGGAGGAGAGGTAACAGGCTGAGAGCTACGTAATGGTAAGAGCAGAGTTCATAGCAGCACAGAATATTTCAGGAGAGGAGCGTGCAGATTCTGTGCTGCTGTGAACTCTGCTCTTACCATTACGTAGCTCAGTCTGTTACCTCTCCTCCACTCCTGTCCTCAATAACACCTTCACATGATTGGCAAGTCACCACCCCGCACAAGATCCGCACGCTCATCTCCTGAAATACTCTGTGCTGCTGTGAACTCTGCTCTTACCATTACGTGGTGACTTGCCAATCATGTGAAGGTGTTCTTGAGGACAGGAGTGGAGGAGAGGTAACAGGCTGAGAGCTACATAATGGTAAGAGCAGAGTTCACAGCAGCACAGAATATTTCAGGAGAGGAGCGTGCAGATTCTGTGCTGTTGTGAACCCTGCTCTTACCATTACGTAGCTCAGTCTGTTACCTCTCCTCCACTCCTGTCCTCAATAACACCTTCACATGATTGGCAGGTCACCACCCCGCACAAGGTCCGCACGCTCATCTCCTGAAATACTCTGTGCTGCTGTGAACTCTGCTCTTACCATTACCTGGTGACTTGCCAATCATGTGAAGGTGTTCTTGAGGACAGGAGTGGAGGAGAGGTAACAGACTAAGAGCTACATAATGGTAAGAGCAGAGTTCACAGCAGCACTGAATCTGCACGCTCATCTCCTGAAATGCTCTGTGCTGCCTTAAACTCTATGGACAGGTCAGGATCCTGTTTCTTTTAAATGCTGCACTATAGCGCAGCCTTATATAGTGGATCGAGCGGGTTCACCAGCAGCATTTAAAAGAAACAGTGTGTGTGTTTGGGTATGTGTCTTTGTCTGTTTTTGTTTTTATATGTGTGTTTGTGTATATGTGTGTTTATGTGTGTTTGTGTATATATGGGTGTGTTTGTGTATATGTGTTTGTGTATATGTTTGTGTATATATGGGTGTATGTGTATATGTTTGTGTGTAGATGTTTGTGTGTGTGTGTTTTTGTATATGTGTGTGTTTGTGTATATGGGTGTATATGGGTGTGTGTTTATGTGTGTGTTTGTGTATATATGGGTGTGTTTGTTTATATGTGTGTATTTGTGTATATGTGTGTATTTGTGTATATGTGTGTTTGTGTATATGTGTGTGTTTGTGTATGGTTGTTTGTGTGTGCGTGTATATATGTGTGTAGGTGAGTAGAAGGATTGGTATTGTTCACATTGATAACTGTTTTTTTATGTTGTTGCAGATTTTGATGTACCGATTGGACTACATCTTCGATTCGTTGGACTACTGCGTAGATCTACGTTTTTTCAAATTTTAATAAAATGGTTAACGAGGGTTTTGTTGGGGATTTCTTATTTCAATAAAAAAGAATTGTCTTTGTGGTTTTTTTTAAACTTTATTAGTGCCTAGATAATGGCAGTTGGCTGATTGACAGCGTCCATTATTAAGGCGGTACTTAGTGTTAGCCGGTGCAGAGCTAGCACTAACCACCAATTATTACCCCGGTACCCACCACCACCAGGGGTGCCGGGCAGAGCTTGGTACGATCCAGTACCCGACCATCTGTTGTGATGGTCGGGTACTGGGGCGGCCGTACGCTGGTATTATGAGGCTGGGAAGGGCCAAAAACAGTGGACCTTCCCACCCTTGTAATGCTAGGCTGCTGCTGCTGTGTTGTATCGGGCTGGTTATAAAAATGGGGGGGACCCCACGTCGTTTTTTTTTTTTACTTTAACAAATTTAACAATAGACGTTGGGTCCCCCACATTTTTAATAACCAGCCATATACAAGGCCACAGCAGTCTGGCATTACATGGGTGGGAAGGGCCACTGGTTTTGTCCATTCCCAGGCTAATAACACTGTGTTGTATGTGGCTGGTTATGATAAATTGGGTGGAACCCCATGTCTTTTAAAAAAAAAAAAAAAAAAAAATAAATAATAAAAAAAAATGACGTGGGGTCCCCCCCACTTTTATAACCAGCCAGATACAACACAGCAGCAGCAGCCTAGCATTACAAGGGTGGGAAGGTCCACTGTTTTTGGCCCTTCCCAGCCTCATAATACCAGCCTGCGGCCGCCCCAGAGCCCGACCATCACAACAGATGGTCGGGTACTGGATCGTACCTGGCTCTTCCCGGCACCCCTGGTGGTGGTGGGTACCGGGGTAATAATGGTGGTTAGTGTTAGCCTCTGCACCGGCTAACACTAAGCCTCGCCTTAGTAATGGATGTTGTCACTCAGACAGCGGCCATTACTAAAGTGGTAGTAATAAAATTTGAAAAGACAAAGATATAGATAAAATATTTTATTGAAATAAAGCACCCCCAACACAACCCTCATTAACCATTTTATTGTAGAAAAAAAAACGTAATCTAAGTAGTCCTCGAAACCGACGTAGTCCAAACACCAAACCTGTAAAAAATAAAAAAAAATGAAATAAAACATGTCGTAGGCTTAGATTCAGTTTAATGTGTGATACTGACTGTTATACCATGTATAGAAGCCTGCTGCGAAGTTGACTTAGATACAGGGCGCCAGCAGACAGTATAATACATGGCCATACAGACATATATACAAACAAACATACATGCAAACATACATACATACATATATACAAACATACATACATACATACAAACATACAAGCATGCACATATATACATGCAATCATACACACATATATACATACATACATGCAAACTATCATACATGCATCCATACACACACACATGAAAACATACATACATACAAACAAACATGCAAAGATACATACATACATATATACAATCATGCACAAATATACATGCAAACATAAATACATGCAAACATAATTAAATACATGCACATATATATAAACATACATGCAAACATACATGCAAAAATAAAAACATGCAAACATACATGACAACATACATACATGCAAACATACATACATACATGCAAATATATACATGCAAATATACATACAAACATGCACATATATACATACATGCCAACATACATGCAAACATACATGCACATATATACATACATGCATGACAACATACATACATGACAACATACATACGTACGTACGTACGTACGTACGTACGTACGTACGTACGTACGTACGTACATGCAAACATACATTCATACATGCAAACATACATAAATGCAAACATACATACAAACATACATTCATGCAAACATACATACATACATGCAAACATACATAAATGCAAACATACATACAAACATACATTCATGCAAACATACATACATACATGCAAATATATACATGAAAATATACATACACACATGCACATATATACATACATGCCAACATACATACATACATACATACATACATGACAACATACATACATGCAAACATACACACATGCAAACATACATACATGCAAATATATACATGCAAATATACATACAAACATGCACATATATACATACATGCCAACATACATGCAAAGATATATGCACATATATACATACATACATGACACCATACATACATGACATCATACATACATGCAAACATACATTCATGCAAACATACATACATGCAAACATACATACAAACATACATTCATGCAAACATACATACATGCAAACATACATACATGCAAATATATACATGCAAATATACATACACACATGCACATATATACATACATGCCAAATACATGCAAACATACATGCACATATATACATACATACATGACAACATACATACATGCCAAAAAAATAAATAATACGTTCATACTTACTTTCCTCCTGTCCGGCTTCCAGCAATGACGTTTCATCCATGTCGCCGCTGCAGCCTGTGATTGGCTGCAGAGGCGGTCACGTGGGATGAAGCATCATCCTGACGTGCGTGACCGCCACTACAGCCTGTGATTGGCTGCAGCGGTGAAAGGGATGAAACGTCATCGCTGGAGGCCGGACAGGAGGAAAGTAAGTACGAACATATTATTTTTATTTTTTTATTACATTAACATTTTATTTTCCGCGCGCCGAGCATGTACTGTCAAGGTTGCTGAAAGAGTTAGTGCAGCCCATTAACTCTATCAGCACCCTGGACAGTAGCATGCTCGGCGCACGGAAGTGACAGGTTCGGTCCGAACTAGTTCGGTCCGAATCGAACTTTTTTGTGAAATTCGGCGAACTAGCCGAACCGAACTTTTGAAAAGTTCGCTCATCTCTACTCAGGAGCAATCAAGTCCGGTAGCAACGGACTAAAGCGATTAGCTAAAAGTTTTGCGAATATTTTCAGGTCAGTATTTAAGAGGGAGATGGGTCTATAGTTACTACATAAGTCAGGGTCCTTGCCGTCTTTGTGAATCAGAGTAATATGCGCTTCTAGAGACTGTCTAGGAAAGCTAGAACCTTGAAGTATAGAGTTACTCAAACTACGTAGATGAGGTAGCAGTTCTTTCTGAAATACTTTATAGTAGTGTATGGGAAGTCCGTCTGGTCCTGGACTTTTTCCCGAAGGGCACTTCGACAGGATAGACTGAAGCTCAGACTCCGTGATCGATTTCTGCAGAAAGTTTTGTTGTGTGGGGGAGAGTTGGGGCAAAGTTAGGGACGCAAGAAATGAGTTAATGGTTTGTTTCCTATTGCTCCGCTCGCCATCAGTCTCTTGAGATCGAATTTGATAGAGGGAGGAGTAATAATTTACAAAAGCTTCCGAAATCAGGTCAGTATCGCTAGTTTTCAAACCATTAGGCAATTTCAGGGAGTGAATATAAGACCTGGATTTTCTCTTTTTTATCAACGAAATCATGAGTTTGGAGACTTTATCTCCGTGTATGAATATTTGATTTTTCCAGTTAGAATAAAATTTGGCAGACTGCTTATTGAGTAAATCTTTTAGGGCCTGTCTTTTAACCGTGAGTGAGGTAAGGACATCTAGTGTTTGTATATTTTTGTGTTGTCTCTCCAGCTTAGAGATTTCCTCATACAGCGCCGAAAGTTCCCGTCTTCTAATGCTATTTTGATACGAGCCAATAGAGATTAATTCACCTCTAATCACTGCCTTATGGGCTTCCCAGATTACCGGCATAGGACATTGCTCTGTAGTATTAACTTGGAAATAAGATAGTATAGCCGAGGCGACCCGTTTCCTATTAGATTCTGAGTTGAGTAAACTTTCGTTCAGGGACCATGTCTTGTGTCCAGCCGGTCTATGCGTTAGCGAGGTGCGGAGCAGTAGAGGAGAGTGATCGGAGTGTATAGTGGTTAGAATTCGTACTTCCACAATGTTAGGCAATAACGAAAGAGGAAGAAAGAGATAGTCTAGTCTCTGATACGAATTGTGCGGAGATGAGAAATGCGTATAATCAATCACATTTGGGTACATATATCGCCAGGTATTGATTAAGGGGAAGGATTGCAGTGATTTTTTAATTCGTGAAAGGGCTCTGCGTGAAAGCGAGGATTTATTTGTAGAAGAGTCAAGGTCCGGTTCCAGAGCCACATTTAGGTCCCCACCCACTAAACATATACCTTCAATAAAGGGCCTAACTGTGTCAAGTACGGATGGGATCCATGACGCCTGGTTGGTATTAGTTACATATAGATTACCCAACGTAACTAGGGACCCCGCTAGGAGACCCTTTATGAATATATATCTGCTTTCACTGTCAGAGAGTGAATCTTGTAAGACAAAGGGTACATGCTTAGCAAGGGCTATTGCGACTCCACAGGAATTTTTGGTCGGGGAGTGCGAGTGAAACCATGTGTTGTAATGTGATCTATGGAAATATGGTAATTTATGGGCCCGTAGATGGGTTTCTTGAAACAATATAATGTCCGCTTTTGTGTTTTTTAAATATTGAAGGATTTGTGAGCGTTTGACCGGGGAGTTTAGACCTCTAACATTGTTAGAAACTATTGACCATGTTGTATGAGAATCAGTCATAGTGATGTTGCAAATCGGAACCGTGAGGGGCGGCATCTCTCTCAAGGATGTGTCTTATAGAATGGGAAAGGGGAACAAGTAACATAACTATAACTAGGATATTTTGTAACAATACTGTAAATGAATCATCGGTGAATCGTGTCACCATGAACAGATGATGCAAGTGAACAATCGCCATTTGACGTAGAAGAGCAATAGAGAAAATGTTAGGTGAATATTATCAGAGTGGAAGTATTTAATCAGGTGTAGGCACTTGGGTGAACAGAGATGAACTGAGTGTACCTAGGACTTTTTGAGGCTCTCGAACTGGGTGTAATATAGATGTCTTATATGTGAAGTGAGTAATCTTCTGACTATGGATGTTAATATCCCCTTCAAAAATAAACCCTAATAGAAGAAATAAAATGTAACTTAGTCGACATCAAAATTGCTTAAGCATCACTTGTATGAGTTGAATCAAGTAGACGTCTCAATATAGTATCGCATATTTGTATTCCAGAAACCCTCTGATAAATGCAAAAAAAACACAGAATTGGCTAAGAATTGGCTAGATTCAATCTAGACTGGCTATGCAAAATAACCACATCAAAAAAAAAAAGGCTAGTCTCCGTTCACACTCGGTGCAGTTCTTTGGAAGGATACATCTGGGAGTAATCCGTTGATTGGAGCAGTAGACATTAAATACTTTGCATTTAAGAAGGGTCCGTCAATGAAGGGGACCTTGGAGCCTTGTGGGATCGCCGTCGTGCCCTTTGACCTTTGGGTGCCTGAACTGTTTCCCATTGAGGTAATTGAGGAATATGTTGGAGACGAGCTGCGTCATGAACCATTTCTAAGTCGGGATAAGCCTCCAGAGATATGTCAAGTTCAGAGCAGATATTTCTAATGTCTGACGAGGATCTAGCTGTGAATCTCTTTCCACTAACAGAGAAGGAGAGACCAAACGGGAAGAGCCAGCGAAATGGGATCTGCCTCTGTCTCAGTGTAGACGTAAAGGGTTTCAGGAGCCTACGTTTGTATAAAGTAGTGGAAGCCAAGTCCTGGAAGATAGCGATTTGGGCCTCCCATAGAGTATGTTTGTTGAGAGTCGGCTTTTCTGTATGATGCGATCTTTAATTCTGTAATCCAAGATTCTGCAAATAATGTCCCTCGGGGAATCTGAGGGGGATGGCTTTTGGCGGAGTGATCTGTGAGCCCTCTCAATAACCAGGTTTGGGTGATCTTCAGGGTCTAGGAATTTCCGGAACGTCTCGGTCAGAGCGGTAAGAATATCTTTGTTGGCAATTGACTCAGGCAGACCCTTGATGCGCAGGTTGTTTCTCCTATCCCTGTTTTCGTGGTCTTCTAGTATGGAATACATTTTATTAATGTGCCCTTCTTGAGACTGTAGGCAGGTTGTGAGATCAGAAGAGGAGGAAAGCAAGGTCGTTTGCGTCTTTTCCAGCGCATCAACTCTATTACCCACTTGTAAGAGCTCTTGTTTGATTTCAGAAAGATCGTTGGCAAGCGGTTCAAGTGCTTTAGCTAATATTCGTTTCATAAAGGACCTTGAGACTGGGAGTTCCTTTTCCTCTATATTTTGGTCGTCTTCACTCATTTGCTCCAGATCGGGGTCACCCCATTTTTGAGTGACCTTTAAGGGTGAGATTGGTTTGGAGTGGCCCGACTTTCCCCCTTGTTTTTTTACAAATTTATCCATCTCAGCTTGTGGAGGTTGCGGGTGTGGGCACGATTTTCACCATATTAACTCTAAGAAAATATCGTAGCGGAAGTATTTTCTCTATTTAAGCTCGCCACTGTTATAAATGTATTACATATTCATAGGTGGTCTTAAAGTACGTGCAGTAGAAGCGATTGGTATCACTGTGGTAATTTCAGCTTGACACCGGAGAAGTTGAACTGTCCCTTGATACCACTCTGGCTCTGCAGAGGGGGAGGGGGTCAGGACTAAGCGAGTTCCGGCAGGTAAAGGCGGTACTGATAGACAGATCAGCCACTGAAAAAATTGTGTCGAGGGCCCTTTAAATGTATAATACGATGCCAATGACTGTTCTCAGGTCACATTGAGATGAGCCTTCTTTTTTTTTTTTTTTAATTCAAATGTCCAGGCAGAGAAGGCTGGTGTATCAGGCAGTTATGGCAGGTGAGAGTGGGGTTGGGGTGGGGTGGGGTGAAGCTAGTGCTGTATATGTTGCAGTTGCAGTGCGCACAAATCGGTTGCCTCACTGAGGCTACTCACCAACCCCCAAAGATATCCACTCGTGGAGGCTGAGAGGGGTCCAAGATGGCGGCCGCATCTCGTCCCCAGCCGTCTCAGACAAGTTCCCCGGGTCTCAGATCTGCAGGGATGCGTTCTCATGCGGAGGGCAGGAGGTGGGGACCAGGAAGGAGCCCTGCACTCTTCAAGACTCCGGCCGCTTGTCAGGTCCGTAGCAGTCCGTCCGGCCGCAACACAGATCCAGGCGCGGCTGTAGCACAAATCGAGGCCGCGGCTTTGGTCTCGTTGGTAGGCCGCAAGTCCGGGAGTCGGGCCGAGGCGGACGAGACCGGCTTAAAAATGACCAGCGGGGGGCGAGGAGGACCGTGACACCGATGAAGTACCGGGTTTGAGGTGGGAGAGGCTCGGATTAACCGGTATGAGGCTCGCTTCTCAGGAGCTCCCTGTAAGTGCGTCCGTCCAGTCCCGCTGCTTGCCACGCCCCCCCCCCCCCCAGTACAGAGATCTTTCTAATGATCTTTTTACACCTAGTCCTGTCACAAGGACAAGGGGGCATCCTCTACATCTAGAGGAGAAAAGGCTTCACCACCGTCACAGATGGGGATTCCTTACTGTACGAGCGGTGAGACTATGGAACTCTCTGCCACGGGATGTTGTGATGGTTGGTTCTTTGAACAAGTTAAAAAGGGGCATTGATGCCTTTCTTGAAAAATATAATATTACAGGTTATGAGTACTAGATTCTGGAGATGGGATGTGGATACAGGGATTTACTCTAAATTTCTATATTTGGAGACAGGGAGGAATTTTTCCCCTAATGAGGCAATCTCATGTGGGTTTTGCCTCCCTCTGGCTTAACACGGTACGATTATATGATGGACCTGTGTCTTTTTTCAACCTTATCAACTATGTAACTATGTAACTATATGTAATGTCGGCTGAACCTTTCAATTGTCAGCAGGAGCAGTTCACAGTCCAATGCAAATTGGTAGATAAAAGCAATGGAGACAAGGTTCCACTGTAAGAAAGCGACACCATCTTGGCGTATGAGACAGTTACTTGAAAAAGGGGTTTATTTTTCCTTGAAACGCATTGTATTTTAGAGAATATTGTTTTATTATATTTTTTTGTTCATATACAATAAATAACTTTAACCAAACATCTGACTGAGTCGTGGAGGTTTTGCTCCTGGATGGTGTCGCTTTCTAACAGTGGATCCCTACCTGGTCTTCATTGCATTCATCTGCCTGCATCTACTCCCTGGCGAGGCTGGCACCTGATGCCCTAGCGATATCGACAGCATCCTTCCTAATTATCTTACTCTGCAATACTGTTGTGCCTATCCATGCACAACTACTTAAGGTGAGCCTCCATTTACCACGTTCAACAGAGAAAGCCATCTTTATCCTGACTTACTCACCCTATGTCTTGCCTTTTTGTTCTCTCTGCTCTCATTTCTCAAGCCTCCATATAAGCCAATGTACATCGGGGCAGACTGACTGTTTCCGACAGTAAACATCCAGGGAAAGAAGTATAGCTGCTTATCTCCCGCTAGCCAATGAAATCAAAACAGCATGCTTGGACACTCCAAACTAGCATGTTTATGAAGGAGTCGAAGGTAATAGCTGTCAGCCGTTTCATGTATTACAGGTATAGTTTTCTCCCCTATTAAATTTAAAATAATGTTTAAAACAGGAAAAAACTGTAAAAATAAAGCAAATAAATTAATGAATAAATGAACAAATAAATGCAGATGGATAAATGAATAAATATAGACATTTACACTAATAACTACAAAATATATTCCTTGCTGTCAAATAATAATAATAATTTACAAAAATCTTTATTTATTTTATTTATTTTTGGCATTTTCTTACAAGTGACTCAATATTAAATGTTTTTACTAAGTGGAGACCAGGGTAATTAAAAAGCAAAGGAAATAATTTTTCATGGTTGAAGCTAAAGAACTAAAGACCTTGGGAATAGTGAGAGTGAAAATATATTACTTCCTTATGGGTAACATGGTAACAATTGTTGTAGGGCTAAGGCCAAGTTCTTCCTTTTAGAATCAGAGTAATCCTCCATAAATAATATATAATTCCTAGTAATTGCACGGCTGTCCTGCAGATGTATGGTGTAATGTGGCCTTTTTCAATGTCTTGCTTAGCTGCTGCACTGACTATTCTGGCTCAGCCGTCTGGTAACCCTGCGTAGGCAAGTTGTATCCTGATCATTATGTGAGTGGCCTTGTGTGTTGAAAACAGTTCTCCCTTTATACAGACAGCATGTTCCCTTTCACGCCATTCACACCATTCACTTGGTCAGAAACAGTTGTTCAGATTGTTTAATTCGGCCCGGCATGGTAATCCCGCAACTGCTGTTTTTAGACAGGTGCAGGGATCAAACATGCTCAGTAAACTGAAACATCTGGCCTGTAAGTGATAATAGCTTCTTTGACTTCGTGAGTTGTATGAGAAATGTGAACTTTTTATGTTAATTCTTGCAATTAACTCTGCATTATTTAGTGTGCTGAAATATAAATTCTATATGTTTGATTCTCCGTCACACCACAAAGATTATTTTCATACCACAGAGATTATTTTTATATAATTTACAAAAAGTTAAATGGTTAGTCCTCCACATGTCCAGGACTCCTTCATACAGTGTACATAAAAAACAGGGAAATGCATAATGGATCATTTTATATTCAGCTTCATTGATAAAGCAGGACTGACATTCAGATGGGTAAGATTAAAGGCATGTCAGTAAATGTTTCTAAGCACTGACTGGCTGTGCAAATGTAAAATCTGATCATGTGTAGTGCTATGTCTATTAACTCTTACTATAGAACAAAGTTAACTATTTCTTACATTTTTGTACATCTGTCCTGGTCTTTCTGGAACAGTTTATCCTTTGGAAAAGTCCATTATCTACTTGTTTTAGGTCATAATCAAGAATCTCGACTTCTCCAATGGACCCTAAAAAAATAGATTGAAACAATGGAGATAGCAGGGCAAGAAATACCATGTGACGGAGGCAACCGCCACCATAAAATTTTAACAGAAGTACAGTCCTGGCCAAAAGTTGGACTGACACAAATTTTAGTTTTCACAAAGTTTGCTGCTTCAGTGTTTTTAGATCTTTTAGTCAGATGTTTCTATGGTATACTGAAGTACAATTGTAAGCATTTCATATGTTTTTCAACTTTTATTGACAAATACATCAAGTTTATGCAAAGAATCAATATTTACAGTGTTGACCCTAATTTTCAAAACTTCTAAAATTCTCCCTGGCATGCTGGATATCGGCTTCTGGGCCAAATCCTGACTGATGGCCAATTCTTGCCTACTGAGTGCTTGGAGTTTATCACAATTTCTGTGTTTTTGTTCGTCCAACCGCTTTTTGAGGATTGACCCCAGGTTCTCAATGAAATTGAGATCTGGGGAGTTTCCTGGCCATGGACCCAAAATTTCAATGTTTTGTTCACCGAGCCACATAGTTATCACTTTTGACTTGTAACATGTGCTCCATCATGTTGGAAAAAGCATTTTTCATCATCAAATTGCTCCTTGATCGTTGGAAGAAGTTGCTCTTGGAGGATGTTAAGATGCCATTCATTCTTTATTCATGGAAGTGTTCTTAGGCAAAATTGTCAGGGAACCCATCCACTCCCTTAGATGAAAAGCAGCCCCACACATGAATGGTCTCAGGATGCTTTACTGTTGGCATGACACAGGACTCATGGTAGCGCTCACCTTTTTTTCTCTGGACAATCATTCTTCCAGATGTCCCAAACAGTCTGAAGGGGGCTTTATCAGAGAAAATAACTTTACCCCAGTCCTTTGCAGTCCAATCTCTATGCTTCCTGAAGAATGTCAATCTGTCCTTGATGTTTTTCTTGGAGAGAAGTGGCAGGGCTGAAATGCAGTGGAAATGTTTTTTTGTGATTAAGTTAATTTTTATGGCAAGGAATGACTAGCCGAGTTCCTACTCCTATTCTTCCAGGTCTGTAACTGCAAGTCTTACATGAAAGTTAGTGTCCCCGGTAGAAAGTGCCCGTATAGTGCCACACTGTCCCTGTAGTTAGTGCCAAACGCCCATGAAGATAGCGCCACACCTTCCCCCCTGTAGATAGTGCCACCCTTTCTCTGTAAATAGAGCCACACACCCCCTAAAGATAGCGCCACACCCTGTAGATAGCCTTACACATCCCCCTGCAGATAGCGCCCCCCCTGTAGTTACCGCCATTAGGGCTCCCTATAGGAATGGAATCCCTAGCCAGAGCATTGCCGACTCTCTGGCCAGGGATTCCGCTCCTAGATGAAGCCCCTGATGTCACTGTCTATATATGGACAATGAAGTCAGGGGCTCCTCCTGGTGCGGACACCCCAGCCATAGTATTGCCGATGCTCTGGCTGAGGATTCTGTTCCTAGAGGGAGCTCCATATATGGACAGTGAAGTCAGGGGCACCTCCAGGAGCAAAATCCCAGGTCAGAGCATCAGCAACGCTCTGGCTGGGGATTCCGCTCTCATAGGAAGCCCTAATGGTGGTAACTGAAGGAACGGTATGTGTGTGGCTATCTACAGGGTGGGGTGTGGAGCTATCTACAGGGGGTGTGGCGCTATCTACATGGGCACTGGGGGCAGGGCACGGGAGAGGAGTGGGCTCTGAACGACATCACACGGTAGTACAGATCTGCATAACGTTCGTTCAAACTGGCTTCCAGTCCGGACATTACTTCAAGAACAGTTTAGTGAGTCTGATTGCAGTCACGAGTGCTGGACACAGAACATTACGGGGCCATTACACAATAAAAGAGGACAAAGGAAAAAATTATAAAAGAAAGGGTGATCGATGCATGCACTGTACTTTCTAATAATAAAGAAAAGCTTGGGAGTGCTTCTCTAATGCAAATTGTTACTATAAAAACGGAAGCAACAAACTTTGTGAAAACCAAAATTTGTGCCTGTCTCAAAACTTTTGGCCAGGACTGTACTTCTTCTTGACTAGTAGATTGTATGTACAGAATTGCACACATAATTCGCATGGCTCAGAATTTTCTATAGATAATAATACATTGGAGAAATTGACAGAAAATGTAGGCATTTTCTGCAGCTCACTTGCCAGCTTTGCTGTATAGATTGGGACAGGATGAGCAGAATCATGTCAATATCATTACAGGGTGGCTGAGTTAATGACAGCTCTTTTGTACTGATGAAGGCTTAGATAAAGCAGGATAGTAATACTATACACTATATACACACACACACAGATAAAACTCTGTATGCATCTCCCCTGTCAGATTTAGGGGGGCCCTTTGGCGACAAAGCCTTAGTGGGCCCCTTTGTGGTGCAACTCGAGCGGCCGCGGTACAAAGGCACAAACTAGACAGTGAATATGAATTTATACCACTGACAAAACCCTGTATCATAGGACTACCAAAATACAACAAATCATTGACAAAAATCCCGCTAAGATTTTAAGGGGTTATCCGTCCTTTCAAAATTGATGGCCTATCCTTAGGATAAGCCATCCATTTTCAATCTCTGGTGGTACAACTGTCGGGACCCCCCCAGATCAGCTGGCTCCTGGCATGTAAACATTTCTGGGAGACCAGAGATTGAAAATGGACCTATAATTAAGGATAGGCCATCAATTTTAAAAAGATGGCTAACCCCTTTAACTTTAAATGAAACACCTTAAAAAACAAAAAAAAACAACAATATTTTCAGTGATCTATGGCAAAGAAACCCTAGAACAAGATACATACAATTTATCAAACAACGCCAGAAGGATGTAACCATGGATCACTTACCATTCACATGTAAGTCATGGGCCAAAGAATCCAGATAGTTTCTGCGATGTGTGAATCTTGATGTACCTGTTACACAGAGGTTGTGATTTCCGGAAGACATGGTATCTGTAGGCTTGAGTATTTCAGTACCTGGAGGAATTCGAGGTAAACGTGATGTTGATAAACTGCCTCTACCAATACCACCTATACTGTCCCTTACAGGGCATCAACCCCCCAAAAAAAGGCGACCTTTAAGAAAACAGTTATGGATCAGCTTTAGTACCAACTTTTTACTCCCTACACAGTAATACCTCCCTATGTGCTCCCATACAGTAGTGCTACATATCAGAGATAGCATATCTATAAGACTAAGGCTCCTATAGCTACACCGCTGGATAAAATTGGATGCATTGTCTCTAGAGATGAGCGAACCGGGACAACCGAACCCGGTTTCGGTCCGAACTTCCAGAAAAGTTCGGTTCGCAGCGAATCCGAACTTCACCGGATTCGGCCGAACCCGTTTTGACCGAACCCGGTCAAAAATATTATACAAATCGGCAGCCACTTATCTCTATCAATCACTGATAGAGAAAAGAGGCTGCTGATTAAAAATAAAATAAAAAGCATTTCATACGTACCTGGTCGTTGTCTTGCGGACGAGTACCTCTTCTTCCTCCAGTCCGACCTTCTTTTCTGACGCGGCAGCCTGTGATTGGCTGCAGAGGCTTCTGCAGCCTGTGATTGGCTGCAGAGGCCTCTGCAGCCCGTGATTGGCTGCAGCGCTCACATGGGCTGCATCGTCATCAAGGAATGTCGGGCCGGATGTCGCGAGGGACGCGTCACCAAGGCAACGGCCAGGAGACCGGACTGGAGGAAGCAGGGAGTATGAACGTCTTTTTTTTTTACAGGTACTCTATATTGTGATCGGTAGTCACTGTCCAGGGTGCTGAAACAGTTACTGCCGATCAGTTAACTCTTTCAGCACCCTGGAGAGTGACTATTTACTGACGTCGCCTAGCAACGCTGCCGTAATGACGGGTGCACACATGTAGCCACCCGTCATTACGGGGCCTCATGCACACGACCGTAAAAGCACCCGTTATTACGGGTCGTAATTACGATCCGAAATAGCGGGCCCATAGACTTCTGTTAGCCACGGGTACCTTCCCGTTTTCTCACGGGAAGGTGCCCGTGCCGTTAAAAAGATAGAACATGTTCTATTTTTTTATTTCACGGGCCGTGCTCGTAATTACGAGCACGGCCGGCCACGGGCAGCCGGCCGCTTTTGCGAGCCGTGCTGTCATTATAAGGTTATGTTCACACGACAGCGTCCGTTACGGCTGAAATTACGGGGATGTTTCCGCCTGAAAACATCCCCGTAATTTCAGCAGTTACGGCATGTTAAGGCGCTTGAACGCCGCGTCCAATACGGACGTAATTGGCGCTGCTATTCATTGGAGTCAATGAATAACGGCTCCAATTACGGCCAAAGAAGTGACAGGTCACTTCTTTGACGCGGGCGTCTATTTACGCGCCGTCATTTGACAGCGGCGCGTAAATATACGCCTCGTGTGAACAGACAAACGTCTGCCCATTGCTTTCAATGGGCAGATGTTTGTCAGCGCTATCGAGGCACTATTTTCGGACATAATTCGGGGCAAAAACGCCCGAATTACGTCCGTAATTAGTGCGTGTGACATACCCTGTGTTCACACGCACTAATTACGGACGTAATTCGGGCGTTTTTGCCCCGAATTACACCCGAAAATAGCGCCTCGATAGCGCTGACAAACATCTGCCCATTGAAAGCAATGGGCAGACGTTTGTCTGTTCACACGAGGCGTATATTTACGCGCCGCTGTCAAATGACGGCGCGTAAATAGACGCCCGTGTCAAAGAAGTGACCGGTTACTTCTTTGGCCATAATTGGAGCTGTTATTCATTGACTCCAATGAATAGCAGCGCCAATTACGTCCGTAATGGACGCGGCGTTCAAGCGCCTGCACATGCCGTTACGGCTGAAATTACGGGGGTGTTTTCAGGCGGAAACATCCCCGTAATTTCAGCCGTTACGGACGCTGTCGTGTGAACATACCCTAATTATAGCAGCACGGCCCGTAAAATAAAAAAATAGAACATGTTTTTTTAACGGCACGGGCACCTTCCCGTGAGAAAACGGGAAGGTACCCGTGGGTAACAGAAGTCTATGAGCCCATTATTGCGGGTCGTAATTACGACCCGCAATAACGGGTGTTTTTACGGTCGTGTGCATAATGGGAGCACGGCTTGGAAAAACGACCGGCTGCCTGTGGCCGGCCGTGCTCATCTCCTGAAATGCTCTGTGCTGCCTTAAACTCTGTGGACAGGTCAGGATCCTGTTTCTTTTAAATGCTGCTAGGGAACCCGCTCGATCCACTATATAAGGCTGCGCTACAGTGCAGCATTTAAAAGAAACAGGATCCTGACCTGTCCACAGAGTTTAAGGCAGCACAGAGTATTTCAGGAGATGAGCATGCAGATTCAGTGCTGCTGTGAACTCTGCTCTTACCATTACGTAGCTCTCAGTCTGTTACCTCTCCTCCACTACTGTCCTCAATAACACCTTCATGATTGGAAAGTCACCACGTAACGGTAAGAGCAGAGTTCACAGCAGCACAGAGTATTTCAGGAGATGAGCGTGCGGATCTTGTGCACGGTGCTGACTTGCCAATCATGTGAAGGTGTTCTTGAGGACTGGAGTGGAGGAGAGGTAACAGACTGAGAGCTACGTAATGGTAAGAGCAGAGTTCACAGCAGCACAGAATATTTCAGGAGAGGAGCATGCAGATTCTGTGCTGCTGTGAACTCTGCTCTTACCATTACGTAGCTCAGTCTGTTACCTCTCCTCCACTCCTGTCCTCAATAACACCTTCACAAGATTGGCAAGTCACCACCCCGCACAAGATCCGCACGCTCATCTCCTGAAATACTCTGTGCTGCTGTGAACTCTGCTCTTACCATTACGTGGTGACTTGCCAATCATGTGAAGGTGTTCTTGAGGACAGGAGTGGAGGAGAGGTAACAGACTGAGAGCTACATAATGGTAAGAGCAGAGTTCACAGCAGCACAGAATATTTCAGGAGAGGAGCGTGCAGATTCTGTGCTGTTGTGAACCCTGCTCTTACCATTACGTAGCTCAGTCTGTTACCTCTCCTCCACTCCTGTCCTCAATAACACCTTCACATGATTGGCAAGTCACCACCCCACACAAGATCCGCACACTCATCTCCTGAAATACACTGTGCTGCTGTGAACTCTGCTCTTACCATTACGTGGTGACTTGCCAATCATGTGAAGGTGTTCTTGAGGACAGGAGTGGAGGAGAGGTAACAGACTGAGAGCTACGTAATGGTAAGAGCAGAGTTCACAGCAGCACTGAATCTGCACGCTCATCTCCTGAAATACTCTGTGCTGCCTTAAACTCTATGGACAGGTCAGGATCCTGTTTCTTTTAAATGCTGCACTATAGCGCAGCCTTATATAGTGGATCGAGCGGGTTCCCCAGCAGCATTTAAAAGAAACAGTGTGTGTGTTTGGGTATGTGTCTTTGTCTGTTTTTGTTTTTATATGTGTGTTTGTGTATATGTGTGTTTATGTGTGTTTGTGTATATATGGGTGTGTTTGTGTATATGTGTTTGTGTATATGTGTGTGTGTATATATGGGTGTATTTGTGTATATGTTTGTGTGTAGATGTTTGTGTGTGTGTTTTTGTATATGTGTGTTTGTGTATATGGGTGTGTGTTTATGTGTGTGTTTGTGTATATATGGGTGTGTTTGTTTATATGTGTGTATATGTGTGTTTGTGTATATGTGTGTGTTTGTGTATGGTTGTTTGTGTGTGTGTGTGTGTGTGTGTGTGTGTGTGTGTGTGTGTGTGTGTGCGTGTATATATGTGTGTAGGTGAGTAGAAGTATTGTTATTGTTCACATTGATAACAGTTTTTTTATGTTGTTGCAGATTTTGATGTACCGATTGGACTACATCTTCGATTCGTTGGACTACTGCGTAGATCTACGTTTTTTCAAATTTTAATAAAATGGTTAACGAGGGTTTTGTTGGGGATTTCTTATTTCAATAAAAAAAAATTGTCTTTGTGTTTTTTTTTAAACTTTATTAGTGCCTAGATAATGGCAGTTGGCTGATTGACAGCGTCCATTATTAAGGCGGTACTTAGTGTTAGCAGGTGCAGAGGCTAGCACTAACCACCCATTATTACCCCGGTACCCACCACCACCAGGGGTGCCGGGCAGAGCTTGGTACGATCCAGTACCCGACCATCTGTTGTGATGGTAGGGTACTGGGGCGGCCGTAGGCTGGTATTATGAGGCTGGGAAGGGCCAAAAACAGTGGACCTTATCAACCTTGTAATGCTAGGCTGCTGCTGCTGTGTTGTATCGGGCTGGTTATAAAAATGGGGGGGACCCCCACGTCGTTTTTTTTTTTTAATTTAACAAATTTAACAATAGACGTTGGGTCCCCCACATTTTTAATAACCAGCCATATACAAGGCCGCAGCAGTCTGGCATTACATGGGTGGGAAGGGCCACTGGTTTTGTCCATTCTCAGGCTAATAACACTGTGTTGTATGTGGCTGGTTATGATAAATTGGGTGGAACCCCATGTCTTTTTTAAAAAAAATTACAAATAAATAAATAATTTAAAAAAATGACGTGGGGTCCCCCCCACTTTTATAACCAGCCAGATACAACACAGCAGCAGCAGCCTAGCATTACAAGGGTGGGAAGGTCCACTGTTTTTGGCCCTTCCCAGCCTCATAATACCAGCCTGCTGCCGCCCCAGAGCCCGACCATCACAACAGATGGTCGGGTACTGGATCGTACCTGGCTCTTCCCGGCACCCCTGGTGGTGGTGGGTACCGGGGTAATAATGGTGGTTAGTGTTAGCCTCTGCACCGGCTAAAACTAAGCCTCGCCTTAGTAATGGATGTTGTCACTCAGACAGCGGCCATTACTAAAGTGGTAGTAATAAAATTTGAAAAGAAAAAGACAAAGATATAGATAAAATATTTTATTGAAATAAAGCACCCCCAACACAACCCTCATTAACCATTTTATTGTAGAAAAAAAAACTGTCATCGAAGTAGTCCTCGAAACCGACGTAGTCCAAACAGCAAACCTGTAAAAAAAAAAAAAATGAAATAAAACATGTCGTAGGCTTAGATTCAGTTTAATGTGTGATACTGACTGTTATACCATGTATAGAAGCCTGCCGCGAAGTTGACTTAGATACAGGGTGCCAGCAGACAGTATCATACATGGCCATACAGACATATATACAAACAAACATACATGCAAACATACATACATACATACATACATATATACAAACATACATACATACATACAAGCATGCACATATATACATGCAAACATACACACATATATACATACATACATGCAAACTATCATACATACATGCATACACACACACACAGATGAAAACATACATACATACAAACATGCAAAGATACATACATACATATATACAAGCATGCACAAATATACATGCAAACATAAATACATGCAAACATAATTACATACATGCACATATATATAAACATACATGCAAACATGCATGCAAAAATAAAAACATGCAAACATACATACATACAAGACAACATACATACATACATACATACATGCAAACATACATACATACATGCAAATATATACATGCAAATATACATACAAACATGCACATATATACATACATGCCAACATACATGCAAACATGCATGCACATATATACATACATACATGACAACATACATACATGACAACATACATACATGACAGCATACATACATACATGCAAATATACATTCATGCAAACATACATAAATGCAAACATACATACATACATACATACATACATGCAAATATATACATGCAAATATACATACAAACATGCACATATATACATACATGCAAACATACATGCACATGACAACATACATACATACATACATACATACATGACAACCTACATACATACATACATACATACATGCAAACATACATAAAATGCAAACATACATAGAAACATACATTCATGCAAACATACATACATACATGCAAATATAAACATGCACATATATACATACATGCCAACATACATACATACATACATACATGCAAACATACACACATGCAAACATACATACATACATACATGCAAATATATACATGCAAATATACATACAAACATGCACATATATACATACATACATGCCAACATACATGCAAACATACATGCACATACATACATACATACATGACAACATACATACATGACAACATACATACATGCAAACATACATTCATGCAAACATACATACATACATGCAAACATACATACATACATACAAACATACATTCATGCAAACATACATACATACATACATGCAAATATATGCATGCAAATATACATACACACATGCACATATATACATACATGCCAACATACATGCAAACATACATGCACATATATACATACATACATACATGACAACATACATACATGCCAAAAAAAATAAATAATACGTTCATACTTACTTTCCTCCTGTCCGGCCTCCAGCGATGACGTTTCATCCATGTCGCCGCTGCAGCCTGTGATTGCCTGCAGAGGCGGTCACGTGGGATGAAGTGTCATCCTGACGTGCGTGACCACCACTACAGCCTGTGATTGGCTGCAGCGGCGAAAGGGATGAAACGTCATCGCTGGAGGCCGGACAGGAGGAAAGTAAGTACGAACGTATAATTTTTATTACATTTAAATTGTATTTTCCGTGCGCCGAGCATGTACTGTCAAGGTTGCTGAAAGAGTTAGTGCAGCCCATTAACTCTATCAGCACCCTGGACAGTAGCATGCTCGGCGCACGGAAGTGACAGGTTCGGTCTGAACTAGTTCGGTCCGAATCGAACTTTTTTGTGAAATTCGGCGAACTAGCCGAACCGAACTTTTGAAAAGTTCGCTCATCTCTAATTGTCTCAGCAGACAGTATCATACACAATAGGCTTAGATACATGGCCCAGCAGACAGTATCACACATGATATACTTAGATACAGGGCCGCAGCAGTAAGTATCCTTGCACTAACATACGTCCACCCCCCCAAAAAAAATGTGTGTGCGTGTGTGTGTGTGTGTGTGTGTGTGTGTGTAAGTAATTGCTTTGCTTTGTTACATGTTACTAATTTTTGTGTGTGTGTGTTTTTTTACAGGTTCAGATGTTGGACTACTTCGGATTCGAGGACTACTTGGATGACGGCTTTTTTATTCTTAATAAAATGGTTAATTAGGGATGTGTTTTTTTTAATTTCAATAAAATATTTTTTCTATGTATTTTTTTAAACTTTATTACTACCGCCTTAGTAATGGCCGCTGGCTGATTGACAACATCCATTACTAAGGCGGGGCTTAATGTTAGCTGGTGCAGAGGCTAACACTAACCCCCATTATTACCCCGGTACCCATCGCCACCAGGGGTGCTGGGAAGAGCCGAGTACGATCCATCACCTGACCATCTGTAGTGACGGTCGGGCACTGGGGCGGCCGGTATTATTAGGCTGGGAAAGGCCAGAAACAGTGGCCCTTCCCACCATGGTAATGCTGCCTGCCACTGCTGTGTTGTGTCTGGCTGGTTATGAATAATGGAGGGTCGTTTTTTCCATTTAAAAAAATAATAATTACGTGGGGTCCCCCCCATTTTTCATAACCAGCCAGACATAATACAGCAGCAGCAGCAGCCTAGCATTACCAGGGTGGGAAGGGACACTGTTTCTTGCCTTTCCCAGCCTAATAATACCAGCCTACGGCAGCCCCAGTGTCCGACCGTCGCTACAGATGATCGTGTACTGGATTGTACTCGGCTCTTACCGACATCCCTGGTGGTGGTGGGTACTGGGGTAATAATGGGGGGGTTAGTGTTATCCTCTGCACCGGCTAACACTAAGCCCTGACTTAGTAATGGACACTGTCAATCAGCCAGTGGTCATTACTGAAACGGTAGTAATAAAAGTTTAAAAGAAAATACAAGGACAGAGATAAAATATTTTATTGAAATAAAAAAAAAACACACACAACCCTCGTTAACCATTTTATTGAAAATAAAAAAAGCTGTCATCTAAATAGTCCTCGAATCCGACGTAGTCCAACAACCGAACATGTAACAAAACACACAAAAAAAAACCTATTAGTAACACATGTGGTAGGCATAGATACAGGGCCAATGTGTGATACTGTCTGTTATACCATGTATCTAAGCCACAAGGTAGGCTTAGATACAGGGCCCCAGCAGGCAGTAATCTTATACTGTATAAGATTACAGTCTGCTGGGGCCCTGCATCTAAGCATCTTACCATAACCACATGGTAAGCTTAGATACAGGGCCAATATGTGATACTGTCTGTTAGACCATGTATCTAAGCCTACCACAAGGTAGGCTTAGATACAGGGCCATCAGACAATATCATACATGGACATACATACATGCCCCCATAAAGAAGTTAGTCCGTTGTTCTCCCATGTAAAAGTCAAGCGAGCCCCCAGTTTCTGCCCTGCCCTGCCCTAGTTTGGTGCTTTTGCGTCAATAAAAATAATTAAAACAAACTCACCTAACATATTCCCGACTCCCGTCACGGTCTTCTCACTGGCATTTGACTTGGCGCCACTTGCATCCACAATAACATAGCGATGCGTCGCAGTTGCACAGATGACGTAATCGAGTCAGCGTGACATGAATATGTCATCTGCGCCGCAATGCTAGGTGGGGTCTCCGCTCTGCTCCTCTGCAATCTACCGCCACGCACCACGGACAGGTACAGTTCGTTTAAGCAGGTGGGCGTCGTAAAGCACCTGGCGGCCGAGTGGGCCCCTACAAGAGCAGTGGGCCCGGAACTTGCCCGGGTTCACTGGGTGCCGACGCCGGCCCTGTCCCCTGTCATTCCCTGGTTTATAGGGAAGGGGGGTGTAGTCCATCCCTTCCTCGAGACTATAATAATTTATGACATTTCTGTGCCTGTTCACTTCCATTAATTTTAGCGGCCATAAAGCACACACACCTTTCTGCACTGTGTACAAAGACAACACAGGATGGCCTCCAATACGGTCTCCCCAGGGCATTTTTTTAAAATACAAAATAAATAACTACATTTAAAAATAGCATAAATATATTGTTTCACTTCTAGAGACTTATAACTGACTACTAAAATCAAATGCATGAAACATTCCTTTTAAAGCGTACCTAACTTTTCAGTTGACCTTTCAGAGTAAGCTGTCATATGTATGTACATGAGGAATAACACTATTTCTAGCCATTATATGACTTAGAAATGACATTTTCTAAGCAGTTTTCCACTCTGTAGGCACTATCTCTAATTCTTAGTTTTCCCTGAGCTTGTGGGTGGAGCATAACTGCTTTTATGTCTGCCATACCTTGTACACATAAAGAAGAGAACATCCTGCCCCAATATTTTTGTATCACACCCTCAAAACAGCAGCAACATTATATAGCAGTAATGAGTAGGGTAGTTGTAAATCTTCAACTGGGGTGAGATATAATACTTATCTGATGCTGCAGACATGTCTCTATGTGTGTGTGTCTCTCTCTCACTCTGCTCCTGCTTCACCTTCCCCCTCCCTCTCCATAAACTTCTATGGGCAGAATGCATCCTGCTCCTTCACTGAGCTGATAGTCCATCTTGGCTTGAGGAGACGGATCAAGCAGTAAATTCAGAGTGAGTGAATTGTTAGGGGGCAGAGCCTAATAAGTGGAGAAAGAGTAATTTTTTTTATTTTCATCTGTACTATTGATTTATGCAAAGTTTGTTGAAAAGTTAGTAACTATTTAACCCTTTAACGCAACGTCACATACATGTATGTGGCAGGCATTATGGGGAAGTATGGAGCAGGCTTACAGGCTGAACGCGCTCCATAGTGAGTGGTTGTTTGCAGCCGACACCTCAATGCAAGGGGTGGAATCATAGTGAACTTTGATTCCACCAATTTAACAACTTAGATGCCGTGGTCAATAGCGACCACAGCATCTAAGCTGTTAGGCAGAGGGGGGCTACCCCCTCCGACAGCATCGCAGGGTACCAAGGTTTGTTATGGCAGCCTTGGGGCCTAATGGAGGCCCCCAGGTCTGCCATCTTTGTGCTCCTATTAAGCCCTATCGAAGCCTGTTGAAATCACTATACACTGCAATACGTTAGTATTGCAGTGTATAGTGCAAGCGATCCAACGATCGCTAGTTCAAATCCCCTAGGAAAATGTATTAAAAAATAATAAAAATGTATTTTTTTTGAATGTACAAAAAAAATATTTTCCCATTTTCTCGAGTCCGTAAAAGTTCAAACTATTACAATATAGCGTTATTTAACCTGCACGGTGAACGCTGTAAAAAAAAAAAACATTTATTAATTGCCAGACTTGTTTTTTTTTTGTTCACCTTAGCTCCCCATAAAAATGAAATAAAAAGTAATCAAAAAGTTTCATGTACCCCAAAATAGTACTAGCAACAACTACTGCTTGCCCAACAAAAAATAAGCCCTCATACCGCTCAATCGCCGAAAATCTAAAAAAGTTATGTAGAATGTACCGACACAAAACTATTTTTTTTTTAAACAAATAGTTTTTTCTTTGTAAAAGTGGTCAAGCATAAAAAAACTATATAAATTTGGTATCACTGCAATCGTATCAACCTGTAGAATAAAGTTAACATGTCATTTCTACCACACGTTGAACACCGTAAAAATAAAAAAATGATGATTTATTTTTTTGCAGTTTCCCAATACATTATATGGTACATTAAATGGTTTAATGAAAAACTACAACTCATCCCGCAAAAAATATATATATTTATTTATATATATATACATATATAGCACCATACAGCCCCCCTGTATATAGCACCATTCAGCCCCCTTGTATATAGCACCATACAGCCCCCCTGTATATAACACCATATAGCCCCCCTGTATATAGCACCATACAGCCCCCTGTATATAGCGCCATACAGCCCCCCTGTATATAGCACCATACAGCCCCCCTGTAGATAGTGCCATACAGCCCCCTGTAGATAGCGCCATACAGCCCCCCTGTAGATAGTGCCATACAGCCCCCCTGTATATAGCAACATACAGCCCCCTGTAGATAGTGCCAAACAGCCCCTTCCCTGTATATAGCAACATACAGCCCCTCTGTAGTAGCGTCATGCAGGCCACTCCCTGTATATAGCGCCATACAGCCCCCTTGAAGGTTGCATCATACAGTCCCGTTATATAGCGCCATACATCCCACCCTGTAGATAGCGCTATACAGCCCCCCTGTAGATAGCATCATACAGTCCCCTCCCTGTATATAGCGCCATACAGCCCCCTGTAGATAGCATTATACAGCCCCCTGTATATCCCCATCATACAGCCCCATCCCTGTATGTAGCGCCATACAGCCCCTCTGTATATAGCACCATACAGCCCCTCTGTATATAGCACCATACAGCCCCCTGTATATAGCACCATACAGCCCCCTGTATACAGCACCATACAGCCCCCTGTATATAGCACCATACAGCCCCTCTGTATATAGCGCCATACAGCCCCCTGTATATAGCACCATACAGCACACCTGTGTATAGCACCATACAGCCCCCTGTATATAGCTCCATACAGCCCCCTGTATATAGCGCCATACAGCCCCCTGTATATAGCACCATACAGCCCCTGTACATAGCGCCATACAGCCCCCATTATGTAGCACCATACAGCCCACCTGTGTATAGCACCATACAGCCCCTGTATATAACACCATACAGCCCCCCTGTATATAGGGCCATACAGCCCCCCTGTATATAGCACCATACAGCCTCCCTGTATATAGTGGCATACAGCCCCCTGTAGATAGCGCCATACAGCACCCTGTATATAGCACCATACAGCACACCTGTGTATAGCACCATACAGCCCCCTGTATATAGCTCCATACAGCCCCCTGTATATAGCGCCATACAGCCCCCTGTATATAGCACCATACAGCCCCTGTACATAGCGCCATACAGCCCCCATTATGTAGCACCATACAGCCCAACTGTGTATAGCACCATACAGCCCCTGTATATAACACCATACAGCCCCCCTGTATATAGGGCCATACAGCCCTCCTGTATATAGCACCATACAGCCTCCCTGTATATAGTGGCATACAGCCCACTGTAGATAGCGCCATACAGCCCCCCTGTAGATAGTGCCATACAGCCCCCCTGTAGATAGTGCCATACAGCCCCTCCTGTAGATAGTGCCAAACAGCCCCCTTCCTGTATATAGCAACATAGAGCCCCCTGTATATAGCACCATACAGCCCCCCTGTATATAGCACCATACAGCCCCCTGTATATAGCACCATACAGGCCCCCCTGTATATAGCACCATACAGCCCCCCCTGAAGATAATGCCATACAGCCCCCCCTGTATGTAGCACCATATAGCCCACCCCCCTGTAGATAGCGCCATACAGCCCCCTATATATAGCACCATACAGCCCCCTGTATATAGCGCCATACAGCCCCCCTGTATATAGCACCATACAGCCCCCCTTTATATAGCGCCATACAGCCCACCTGTATATAGCACCATACAGTCGCCCTGTATATTGTGCCATACAGCCCCATGTATATACCTACATACAGCCCCCTGTATATAGCACCATACAGCCCCTCTGTATATTGCACCATACAGAGCCCCCCTGTATATAGCACCATACAGCCCCCACCCATAAAAAGGGAAAAAACTTCCTGAAGCCTATGGTTTGTCACACAAAAGACATATATTCCCTATCCACAGGATAGGGGATACATGTGTGATCGCTAGGACCCCCAGCGATAAGGAGAACGGGGACCGAAAGTCCCCGAAGTTCTCCATGAGAAACCTCAGACTTCTGGGGTCTGTGTCGGTGCTCCATTCATTTCTACGGAGCTGCCGACACAGACCCTGGAAGTCCGAGGTTTCTCATGGAGAACTTCGGGGGACTTTCGGTCCGCTGTTCTTCTTATCACTGGGGGTCCACGCGATCACACATGCATGTATCCCCTATCCTGTGGATAGGGGATACATGTGTTCTGTAGGAGCAACCCCTTTAATGACAGAGCGGGGGGGATATCTCCCTGCTCTGCCGTAGTGTTCAGTGGCATCGCACTGTAGCAGTCATAGCGACTGCTAGCGGAGCCTCCGCCCATGGGGGGCCCGTGGCTGCGGGCGGCACGGCCCCCTGATGCCGTGGGCCCAGTAGCAGCCGCTATGGCTGTTACGGCGGTAGTTACGCCACTGATTAAGGCATTTAACTTACTGGCTGATTTCATATTGAGCATGCTTATGGCCATTCAATATTAATAAGACTTCAGGAAAATTACTATAAGCTTTTAACACACTGGTATAAAACACCAGAAACATTATATCATATGTACTTATCCTCCACAAAACAATGCTGGAGGTGTTACAAAGACACTGCATCTTTGAAGCACATCTGGTGAAGAAGAACACTTATTCAACACTTCTGGAGCTAGAAAATATAATTAATCTCTTTTGTGAACAATATCCCAGACAAAGGCAATACCTGCTGATACAAGAACAGGTTAAAAACCAATTCCCAACAGTATGCAAACAAGCCACCATGCAGCCACTCTCATGCCTATCATTTATGAGGGGGTGGATGCTAAGAATTAGCTTATGTTCACACGGCCCATTTTCGGCCGTTTTTTGTGCCGTAAGCACCCGAAAAACGCACGAAAAATCGGAAGCAGAATGCCTCCAAACATCTGCCCATTGATTGCAATAGGAAAAACGGCATTCTGTCCCGATGGGCCGTTTTTTCGCGTGGCCGTTTTGGAAAACAGCTGAGTAAAAATGGCCGCAAAAAGAAGTGCAGGTCACTTCTTGGGACGCGAAAAACGCTGCGAAAAACGAAAGTGGCTAAAAAAACGTCTGAAAATCAGGAGCTATTTTCCCTTGAAAACAGCTCCGTATTTTCAAAAGTTTTTTGCTAAGCGTGTGAACATACCCTTAGCATTGCACACAGATAAGGCTTCAATAAGGTGGAAGTTGTATGGTTACGTGATAACACTGATGCCTGAAATAATCTGTTTAGGCCTACGCGCACACACACATATAAGCCATCATGTCATAAACTCACAAGTAATTGGAGGAGGAATCCTCCAGCACATCGATCCTATGTCCGAGACATATCCTCATGGCGCACACTATGAAGATCAAAGCAGAAAAAGGGAAACTTGATCCAGCGCTGGGATTAAAAGGAAGTGCCAACTTTATTCCAAATAAATAAAAAAGTCCATATACAAAGGGGTAGATGCATCAGATAGCAGGCCATAATCTCACAACCCAACTCATCGCAGTAGCTAAAACCCTAGTTCCTCTTTTATGGTTAAAAGTTGATATGATTTAAAAAAACACAGCAAATGTGTTAAATAGAAGAACTTTCTAGTTGGGTGGAACCAGGGGCGGCGGTATCTCCAGCCAGGGCCGACGTTAGGGGGGCAAGCTTGGCAATTGCCCAGGGCTCCCATTCTCTCAGGGCCCCCTGCCCACTATAGCAGCCATAGCGGCTGCTACGGGGCTCGCGGCATGAGGGGGCCGTGCTGTCTGGCTCATAACCTGGCGGCGTCGCTATAAACTGGGGGGGGGCACCCGGTGCTAGCTACAGCCACACTCAATTGTATACCATGGGCTGCAGGCCACGTTATGTCTGCAGCAAAGAAGACGCTGAGATGGAGTCCCTGCGCAGGCCGGCGTGATGACTGACGTAACTGCATCATGCTGGCCTACGCAAAGGTCCCGTCTAGAGGCGGTGGAGCGCTCCGTTCGTCGCAGGAATGGTGCCAGGTGTGTCAATATCTGCTGGGAGGGCTGTGTGGCACTATATAGGGAGGAGGGCTGTGTGGCACTATACAGAGGGGCGGGCGCTGTGTGGCACTATACTGGTGGGAGCGCTGTGTGGCATTACACCGCATTCCAAATTATCATGCAAATGTTATTTTTCGCTGATTTTCCTAAATAGTCGATGCAAATGACAGTCAGTGTAATCTTCAAGCCATCAACCGTTGGAGTATAATGCAAATTTTATTGAACAAATCTACTAATGATAACAGATTTTTTTTTAGAAGTAAAAAACTCAAAATGCACTGTTTCTAATTATTATGCACAACAGAGATCAAAACATTTTAAAGGTTGCTAAGAGAACTAAAATGGTCATTTGTTGAATTTTCAGCATCAGGAGGTCATATTTACAGAAATCAAAAGCTCTTTCAATCAAAAAAAACGTAACAGGCCGAGTTACATGTTAACATAGGACCCCTTCTTTGATATCACCTTCACAATTCTTGCATCCATTGAATTTGTGAGTATTTGGACAGTTTCTGCTTCAATATCTTTGCAGGATGTCAGAATAGCCTCCCAGAGCGTCTGTTTTGGTGTGAACTGCCTCCCACCCTCATAGATATTTTGCTTGAGGATGCTCCAAAGTTTCTCAATAGGGTTGAGGTCAGGGGAACATGGGGGCCACACCATGAGTTTCTCTCCTTTTATGCCCATAGCAGCCAATGACACAGAGGTATTCTTTGCAGCATGAGATGGTGCATTGTCATGCATGAAGATAATTTTTCTACGGAAGGCACGGTTCTTCTTTTTGTACCACGGAAGAAAGTGGTCAGTCATAAACTCTACCTACTTTGCAGAGGTCATTTTCACACCGTCAGGGACCCTAAAGGGGCCTACAAGCTCTCTCCCCATGATTCCATCCCAAAACATGACTCCGCCACCTCCTTGCTGACGTCGCAGCCTTGTTGGGACATGGTGGCCATTCACCAACCATCCACTACTCCATCCATCTGGACCATCCAGGGTTGCACGGCACTTATCAGTAAACAATACGGTTTGAAAATTAATCTTCATGTATTTCTGAGCCCACTGCAACCATTTCTGCTTGTGAGCATTGTTTAGGGGTGGCCGAATAATAGCTTTATGCACACTTGCAAACCTCTGGAGGATCCTACACCTTGAGGTTTGCGGTACTCCAGAGGCACCAGCGGCTTCAAATACCTGTTTGCTGCTTTGCAATGGCATTTTAGCAGCTGCTCTCCTAATCCTATTAATTTGTCTGGCAGAAACCTTCCTCATTATGCCTTTATCTGAACGAACCCGTCTGTGCTCTGAATCAGACACAAATCTTTTCACAGTACGATGATCACGCCTAAGTTTTCTTGAAATATCCAATGTTTTCATACCTTGTCCAAGGTATTGCACTATTTCACGCTTTTCAGCAGTTTCAGCAGCAGAGAGATCCTTTTTCTTTCCCACATTGCTTGAAACCTGTGGCCTGCTTAATAATGTGGAATGTCCTTCTTATGTCGTTTTCCTTTGATTGGGCGCACCTGGAGAACTAATTATCACAGGTGTCTGAGATTGATTACAATGATCCAAAGAGCCTTAAGACACAATACCATCCATGAGTTTAATTGAAAAACTAATAATTAAATTAAATGACACTTAAATCCAATGTACTTAATAATTTGGAACACGGTGTATACAGGGGGAGGGCTTTGAGGCACTATCTACTAGGGGGGCTGTGTGTCACTATAGAGGGGGACGGGCTTTGTTGCACTGGCGCTATCTACAAGGGGGAGTGTGGCACTATCTATAAGGAGGGAGCTGTGTGATACTATCTACAAGGGGGGCTGTGTGACACTATCTAAAAGGGGAGGCTGTGTGTGGCGCTATCTACAAGGGGGGCTGTGGTGGCAGTGTCTACAAGGGGGGCTGTGTGTAGCACTATCTACAATGGGGGCTGTGTGTGTTCTAGCTACAAGGATGTGTGGCGCTAGCTACAAGGGGGGCTGTGTATGGTGCTATCTATAAGGGGGCTGTGTGCGGCATTATCTACAAGGGGGCTGTGCATGACGCTATCTACAAGGGGGGGCTGTGTGTGTGGCGCTATCTACAGGGGGTTGTGTGTAGCGCTATCTACAGGGGATGCTGTGGCGCTATATACAGGGGGCACAAAGGGGGCACGGGTACTGGGGAGGCACTTTTCTTGTGTTTAGCACTGAGGGATCATTATTGTCATATGGGGCACTGTGGATTACGAGTTTGTTTAGAGGATGCTGATTTAAGTTATATCTTGAATATGTTATACTGTCTGTATGTTTTATTCTTTTTTTCTTTATATTTTTGCTCCATCTGTTTACAAAATCTAAATAAAAAGCAAAATACAAAAAAAAAACATACTTGCTAGCACTACTAATTGGGACACTTGCATAACTACTAGGGGCAATCTGGCTGTCACCATTCCCGTGGATGATCTTACTGCCATTATCCATGAAGCCATAATTAGTGGCAATATTAATGGTTGCACTCTGGTTGGCACTATTTTTGTCAGTACTCTGGCTGGCATTATTTATTCACACTATTAATAGGGGCAAACTGACTGTCACTGTTATTGGGGCACTTTTTTAGTTGTTATGGGTGCATAGTATTTATTCAGAAAATTGGGCATTGGGCAACTACTATAAGTTTTAAACCTGCACATTTATTAGATGTCTCCAGAATGGCATTGCTACCTTATTCTAAGTAACACATTTTGTGATAATTTCTCTAAGATATAATTGCTAATATGTTGATGTCGCAAATCAAGCCAAAATTACCAGATACAATAGCGCAGCATGTTGCCAGGGCCGCCATCAGGAATTTCTGGGCCTCATACAGCCAAGATGTTTGGGCCCCCCCTCCATTACTGGGGTTGGGCAATGGAAAGTGTGGCACTCACGTTAGTACGTTATACGCATTAACTGATTTTGGTGCTGATGTCAATTACAGTGAAGGAAACCATGGAGCAGTCAGTGACCGGTTAATGCTCTGGATTTTTATCTATTTAGCCAAAACGTATCTGACTGTATGGCATACAGTGGGATACGTTGCCCCATTCCCCGGGCAACACATCCCACTGTTTGCCATACAGTCAGATACGTTTTGAACGGGGCTGGAGCCTTCTACAAGCGCTCTGCCCAGGGACTATGGCGCTGTTCCTGATGTCCATATTCATAAAGTGACGTCCGAAGCTTTGCAAAGCCCGAGTACACGGCCGGAGTGTCGGCAACGCCCTGGCCAGGGATTCAGTGATGTCAGGAGCTTTCCCAGGGATAAAGTCCACAGGTAGAGCACTTGTGATGCTTTGCCTGGGGACTCCAGAATAGCAAAATCTACTATGCTATTCTATCCTTCAAAAATAAGGTATACCGACGTCTACAAGCCCGATGTAGGCTAAAAGAACATAATGGAGCTCTGTGAATTATTGTCTACGTTGCTTATACTTTACGTTAGGAGATTTCCTGACGTACACGATAAACTTAGGGCAAAAACATGATGTGAAGGGGCCTTAAGGGAGGGGGAAGCGCTTGTGAGGACGTAAGGAGAAGTAATGCTCCGTTCTTACGTTGCCATTAAAGTTCAATGTGTTTTCCAAAAGCAAAAATCTGAGGCTTACCCTTTGATTTCTGATGCAGACGTGCCACAAGTGTGTAGCAGATCCGCACAAGAATAAGGCCCTGTTCACACAGAGTTTTTTTGCCGCATTTTTTGCAGCAGAAACCGCGTTGGAAACTGCAGCAAAAAATAGCCGAAATCGCCTCCTATTGATTTCAACGGGAGGCAAAGGCGTTTTTTCCCACGAGCGGAAAAAAACGCTCGAGAGAAAAAGAAGCGACATGCCCTTTCTTCAGGCATTTCCATCTCTGACCTACCATTGACATCAATGGGAGGCAGAGAAAGCCTGAAGGAATTTCGAGGCAGATTTTTCTGCATGCAAAAAACTGTGTGAACAGGGTCTCAGTTCCATTGTCATTCAAAGTTGCTAATCCTCTGCTTTTCCATGTAATATAAGTCGCATGCTACTTATTGCTGTGGTGGATTTCTTATCACGGTGCGGACAAAAACACACGTGGAAAATTTTTCGCAGCATGTGAACTAGGTTGCGGAAACCTCATATGCATGGGATGCAGAATCATCGACATGTCATCGGAATCCGTATCAAATCCAACATGTGTGAACGGGGCCTTAGGATGAGTTAAAAAAAACTCTGTTAAGCTAAATGCACACGATACTTATTACATGCAAATTTGTCGTGAGTATTTTCGTTCGGCAAATCCTCAGTGTAATACAGGACCAGCAAAGTAAATGAGATCAAGAAATCTCATCTACATATCGCATTTTCTGCACAAAAATTTACCTGTGGTGCGTATTTGAAAATATGATACATGTCAATTTATTTTGCGTTTCCGCTTGCGAATTGTTTCTGACTAGTTTAAAAAAATATATAAATCTGCAGCATAAAACCTGCACATATTTCCACATCAAAATGTAAAAACCGCATCTAAAATCATATAAAAAAACACACTATTAGGTACAGATTTTACCTGCCAAATTACCAGCGGTTTTGATGCAGATTTTGTGCACCAAATTCCTCAACGTGTGCGTTACGGAATGTGCTAGGGATTTACGGCAAATTAACCCTTTAAATTGTAAAGGATGAAATACGTTACAATTCTGCATCATAATAGGCATGCAGCTGATTTAACCCATTTCCTCCTCAGCCATTTTTCGGATTTTCATTTTTGTTTTTTCCTCCCCACCTTCCAAAAGCTATAATTTTTTTATTTTTCCGTCTATATAGCCATATGAGGGCTTGGTTTCTGCGGGACAAGTTGTAGTTTTTCATGGCATCATTTATTGTACCGCATAATTTACTGGGAAGTTGAAAAAAACAATATTTGTGGGGTGAAATGGGCAAAAAATGGCGATTACGCCATATTTTTGGGGGTTTTGTTTTACGGCATCCATCAGGCGGTAAAAACGACATATTCACCTTATTCTACAGGTTGATATGATTACGGCGAAACCAAATGTTTTGTTTTATGTTTTACCTCTTTTAAAAAAATAAAACGATTTGCTAAATTAAAAATATATTTTGTGTCGCCATATTCTGAGAGCCAGAACTTTTTCATTTTTCCATGAATTTAGCGATGTGAAGGCCTAAACTTTGCAGGCGAGCTGTAGTTTTCACCGATACCATCTTGGGGTATATGCGACTTTCTGATCACTTTTTTGGAGCGCTAAGGTGACCAAAAACCAGCAATTTGCGTGTTTTATATATATTTTTTTACAGCATTCACCCAGCGGGTTAAACAATGCTATATTGTGATAGTTCGGACTTTTAAGGACGCGGCGATACCAGTTATGTTAACTTTTATTTTTTTTAACATTGATTTAGGGAAAAATGTTAAGAGGGTTTTTTTTTTTACTTTTAATACTTTATTATTTTATTACTTTATTTTAATTTATTTTTTGGAACATAAAAAAAAAACTTTATTTAACTGTTTTTTCCATTTTTGTATTAGTCCCCCCCAGCGATCCAATGCATGATATACTGCAATACTAATGTATTGTAGTATATCGTGATACGGACAGTCTCCTTTGAAGCCCTGCCAGAGGCAGAGGTTCAAAGGAGTACAAAGATGGCAGACCAGGGGGCTTTTATTAGGCCCCCAGGCTGCTATAACAACCATTGTTAACAGCCGATTGTGCTGCAGGGGGGGGGCGATGGCTTGTTCCAGGGCGCGCCCCCCTTATTCTAACACTTTAAATGCCACGGTCGCGATTGACCGTGGCATTTAAGGTGTTAAACGGGCAGAATGAAAGTGATCTTTGATTCCGCCTGTTGCAGTGAGGTGTCGGCTGTGTAACACAGTTGTCAACCGCTGTGTATGGAGCGAGCTCAGCCCGTGAGTTCCCTCCATACTTCCCATACATACCTAACCCTTATCACGTACAGTTGCATGATACTGCGTTAAGGTTATGTTCACACGGCCTATTTACAGACGTAAATCGGGCGTTTTTGCCCCGAATTACGCCCGAAAATAGCGCCTCAATAGCGCTGACAAACATCTGCCCATTGAAAGCAATGGGCAGACGTTTGTCTGTTCACACGAGGCGTATATTTACGCGCCGCTGTCAAATGACTGCGCGTAAATAGACGCCCGCGTCAAAGAAGTGACCTGTCACTTCTTTGGCCGTAATTGGAGCCGTTATTCATTCACTCCAATGAATAGCAGCGCCAATTACGGCCGTAATTGACGCGGCCTTCAAGCGCCTGCACATGCCGGTACGGCTGAAATTACGGGGATGTTTTCAGGCTGAAACATCCCCGTAATTTCAGCCGTAACGGACGCCCTCGTGTGAACATACCCTAAGGGGTTATAAATCAGCAGCATGTCCTAAATTCCATGCAGATGTTTTTTTCTGCTGCATGTGCTTGTGGTTTTGACAAACCCCATTCACATGAGTTAGGGCTTGTTCAGACTAACGTGCTAATCGGCCGTGTGAAGGACGTTTTTTTTAATGGCCGTCCCACGGCTGCATGTATTTCTACGGGGATATTCACATGGTCGTTGCTTTAACGGACCATGTGAAGGGCCTGTAAAAAAATAGGACGTGTCGTATTTTTGTGCATTTTCACGGATCCCTCAATAGACTCAAGTCTGTAAGGGATCTGTGAAAACGGGTCCCGCAAAGGTGCAAATCATCTGTGAAAAAAACGGCTGTTATTCATGGCTGATTTCACACACGTTCGTCTGAATATCGCCTGATATTGTAATTTGTAATGAATTTTCAGTGAGCAATCCGCACCAAAAATAAGAGACAAGTAAGTGGCCTTATTCAGACTGCATGTTCGATCTGTGATATACATACCATGTATCGGCCATATTTCCCGGACCGACCACAGTTCAGGGAGCCGGGTTTCTAGCAACACAGTTATCTATAATCATAGGAGTCCCTCACCGTGGGAATACTGTCCCCGATCCCGTACTGAAAGCATCATTACAGTATGGGGCAGTATTCCCGCGGAGAGGCAGGGACTCCTAGCAGCATTGATAACTATGATGCTAGGAGTCCAGCTCCATGAATTGTGGTCGGCCTGGGAAATACGGCCGATACATGCTCCGTATATCACGGACCAAACACGGCTGTCTGAATAAGGCCTTAGTCTAGTTACACAGTGCGGTCAAATCCCGTTTTTTTTGCCACAATTTTTGCAAAAATGTGATTTGACCGCACTCTGAGAATATAGCCTAAAAGCACCAATTTTTTCATGTTTTGTATCCTTTTTTTAAGCAATTTTTGTAATCGCGGCACAAATCACGTGGTTTTGCCGCGATTTTTATATAATCGTGGCAAAACTGCGCCAAAAAATCGCTAGGAATACGAAAAGAAAACCAAAAACATTTTAACATACTTTATATATTGTACAAGTGGGGTCAGGAGGAATGGGAAGCAGGATGGAGAGGGGAGAAACACTCACCGGCCTGCAGGTCCGCTCGGTTGTGTGGAGGATCTGGGGGGCGGGATCTCCACACGGAGCTTCTGCTTCTCATGCTGCATCTTCCCTGTCCAATTCATGAAGCAACAGGTATACAGGGGGGTCCCCTTTTCTTCAGCCATGTGGCTGGATCCCTGACGGGAGTACTACTTGTACTGCCCTGATGGCGGCCATGCATGTTGCGCTATTGTTTCGGGTAAAACCACGCACACCCTGACAGAAACATGACGGAACTCATTAAAGTAAATGGGTGCCGTCGGCCGCCGGTGGTGTCCATGGTCCTAAGACGGAGCAGAGCAACGGAGTAACCAAACGCAGATGTGAACATAGTCTGATATCACTTATCTTGCCCTGGTCTTGAGTTACATTGTGTAAGAATTAGGAGCTGTATTTTAACCCCTTAACGCACCATGACGTAACTGTACGTCAAGGTGAGCAGTAAGTTCGCGCACCTTGACGTACAGTTACGTCAGTGCTTTGACAGTTAACCGCCGCGCGGCGCTACACCGCAGCGGCGGTTAACTGTGCAGGGTGTCAGCCCTGCTCTCGCCGTTGCCGATCAGTGGCCTGTCGCCGCTGATATCGGCAGTTAACCCCTTAATTGCGGAGCTCGATTTTGAACGCCACAATTAAGGTCTTTAGCGCCGATCGGCAGCCCCCATGTGAAATCACGGGGGCTGGCGATGGTACCCATGGCAACCGGACGCCAGACAATGGCTTCCGGGTTGCCATGTACAGAAGCCTACTTCCAGTCAGGCTTCCTGTCAGTGTGACTGTCGCGTCACAATGACAGTTGGAATTCATTACACTACGTGTGTAGTGTAATGTATTCCAGCAGCGATCAGAGCTGCAAGTCTAAGTGTCCCCTAGTGGGACAAGTGAAAAAAGTAAAAAAAAGGATAAAAATGTTGTATAAAAAGTGTAAAAATCAAAGTTATAAGTGACATAAACAAGAACTGCTTTTTTTCCTATTATAAGTCTTTTATTATAGGAAAAAAAATGAATACGTAAAAAAAAAGTACACATATTTGGTATCACCGCGTTCGTAACGACCCCAACTATAAAACTATAATATTATTTTTCCCGCACGGTAAACACCGCAAAAAAAATAAACGAAAAACAATGCCATAATCACTATTTTTTGGTCACCACCCCTCCCAAAATATACAATAAAAAGTGATCAAAAAGTCGCATGTACGCCAAAATAGTACCGATAAAAACTACATCCCATCCCGCAAAAAACAAGCCCTTACACAGCTTTTTTGACTGAAAAATAAAAAAGTTATGGCTCTCAGAATATGGTGACACAGAAAATAAATTATTTTCTAAATAAGTTATTTTATTGCGCAAACGCTGCAAAACATAAAAAAACGTATATACATATGGTATCGCCGTAATCGTACCGACCCGCAGAATAAAGTATAATAGTCATTTATAGCCCAGGGTAAACGCCGTCAAAAATAAATAAAAATCATTGTCAGAATTGATGGTTTTTGGTCACCTGGCTTGCCGAAAAATTGAATAAAAAGTGATCAACAAAATCGCATGTACCCCAAAATGGTACCAATAAAAACTACAGCTCGTCCCGCAAAAAATATGCCCTCACACCACTCTATTGACAGAAAAATAAAAAAGTAGTGGCTCTCGGAAAGCGGGGAGGAAAAACGAAAAAGCAAAACATGAATCAGTTCGTAAAGGGTTAATTACTTTCGAATGAAAAAACTTTTATGACCGCATGTGGGGTATAGCCGTACTTGGGAGAAATTGCTTTACAAATGTTGGGGTGCATTTTCTCCTTTATCCTTTGTGAAATTGAAAAAAATCAACATTTTAGTGGAAATAATGTTGATATTAATTTTCACGCCCTAATTCTAATAAATTCTGCAAAAGACGTGTGGGGCCTAAATGCTCACTATACCCCTAGATACCTTAAGTGGTGTAGTTTCCCAAATAGGGTTACTTTTGGGGGGCTTCCACTGTTTCGGTCTCTCAGGGGCTTTGCAAATTCGACATGACACCCAAAAACTATTCCAGCTAAATTTGAGCTCCAAAAGCCAAATAGCGCTCCTTCCCTTCTAAGCCCCGGTGTGGGTCCAAACAGCAGTTTATTACCACATATGGGGTATTTACGTAATCAGGAGAAATTGTTTTACAAATGTTGCGGTGCTTTTTCTCCTTTATTCCTTGTAAAAATTAAAAATGGCTACCTTTTTTCTGAAAAAAAAGTTGATTTTTACCTTTACAGACTAATTCCAATGAATTCAGCAAAACAACTGTGGGGTCAAAATGGTAACTTTACCCCTAGAAAAATGCCATGAGGGGTGTAGCTTCCAAAATGGGGTCACTATTGGGGGGTTTCCATGGTTTTCATCCCTCCAGTGCATTGCAAACGCGACACGGCACTGAAAACTATTCCAGCAAAATCAGAAATCCAAAATCCAAATGGTGCTCCTTCTCTTCTGAGGCCTGCTGTGGGTCCAAACAGCAGTTTATTACCACATATGGGGTATTGCTATAATCGGAAGAAATTGCTTTACATATGTTGGGGTGTTTTTTCTACTTTATTCCTTGTAAAAATTTAAATTTTCTACGTTTTTTCACAAAAAAAGTAGATTTTCACCTTCACATACTAATTCAAATAAATTTAGCAAAAAAACTGTGGGTTCAAAATGCTAACTATACCCATAGATAAATTCATTGAGGGGTATAGTTTCCAAAATGGGGTCACTTTTGGGGGGTTTCCACTGTTTTGGCAGCACAAGACCTCCTCAAACCTGACATGGTACCTAAAATATATTCTAAAAAAAGGAGGCCCAAAATCCACTAGGTGCTCCTTTGCTTCTGAGGCCTGTGTTTCAGTCCATTATCACACTAGGGCCACATGTGGGATATTTCTAAAAACTGCAGAATCTGGGCAATAAATATTGAGTTGCATTTCTTGGGTAAAACCTTCTGCGGTACATAAAAAATTTATTAGAAATGAATTTTTGAAGAAAAAAAATGAAATTTGTAAATTTCACCTCTACTTTGCTTTAATTCCTGTGAAACGCCTAAAGGGCTAAAACACTTTGTGAATGCTGTTTTGAATACTTTGATGGGTGCAGTTTTCAAAATGGGGTGACTTCTGGGCACTTTCTAATATATAAGGCCCTCAAAGCCATTTCAGAACTGAACTGGTCCCTGAAAAAATAGCCTTTTGAAATTTTCTTAAAAATATGAGAAATTGCTGCTAAAGTTCTAAGCCTCGTAACGTCCTAGAAAAATAAAAGAATGTTCAAAAAACGATGCAAACATAAAGTAGACATATAGGAAATATAAACTAGTAATTATTTTGTGTGGTATTACTATCTGTTTTACAAGTAAATACATTTAAATTTAGAAAAATGCAAATTTTTGCTAATTTTCTCTAAATCTTGGCGTTTCTTACAAATAAATATTGAATTTAACGACGAAATTTTTTCAGTATCATAAAGTACAACATGTCACGAGAAAACAATCCCAGAATAGCTTGGATAGGTAAAAGCATTCTGGAATTATTACCACATAAAGTAACACATGTCAGATTTGCAAAAATGGGGCTGGTCCTGAAGGCCAAAACAGGCTTAGACACTAAGGGGTTAAAATATTAATGCTTGCTATTGGAAACAATCAATCTCTTGTTGACAGATACACCCCTTACAGCTCAGCTCCCATAATGCAGTGGGACAGGTCATTTTACTATATCATAATTTTGCATGGGGCCTTGTGATAACACTTCACTTCCCAAAATGAAACTTATTGCAGCAAGTTCTGTACACACATGACCAGGAATGCTGGGTGATTTCAACTTTGAAGCTTCCAGAATAGTGAATGCAGCTTTACCCTGTAATACAGGTTGTGAGTCCAGATTAGAATAAGATTTATAGTTCAAAGTATTTGTTAAAAACATTTTGTATAGATTAAATCTATGTCTACAATGTAATTAGTGTTTAAAGATGAACGTGCACTAAGAATTGTCCTTGACTTTATTTAATGACCTATGGAGCCTTAAATGTAGAGTCTTCAGTAAATTCTGTGATTTATGTCAGCATGATGCAGGATGAAATTGGTGTCATAGATATTTCTAGCTGTTTAATAAGTATTGAAGAGCTCCATACACAAGGCTTTATATATAGAATCCTCTACATGTACGCTGGTCTATAACAAACATAAATTGGTATCTTGTGCTGATGTTTTTACTAACCCTTGTCCTCCTAACGCTATTTCTGACTTTGTAACTGTGCTAGCATTTCATCACATCATTACATGGTAATGGCAATGTCATAAATACTGACCTCGTGGACTATAATAGATATGAATTTGGCTTGTGGCATTTCTTGTTCCTTTTAGGTTTTGCAAATATGATGATTATTTTAAGATCTTTGTATATGGTCTTCCTTATCAGCTGTTGAATATCAGCATGGAAGAATTTGAAAAGTTTATTACAAATGGAGAACAATACCAGCTAACCTCTGTTTTCCCCAATAATAAATTTAAATACATTAAACTTACGACTGTGACATGGAAGATTTGGTGGTAGAACAACTTAGGCTATGTTCACATCAGCGTCGGAGGCTGTGTTAGGGGCCTCCGTCGCAGATCCGCGCTATTGTGTCCGGTAAAATCACGCCCCTCCCCCGACGAAAGGCCGACAGAACCCATTAAAGTCAATGGGATCCATTGGCAACAGGCGGTATCCGTTGTGCAACGGAACCGTTGGTTCCATTATTCTGCTCTTCTGATGGAGCTGAACAACAGAACACAGCAATGCAGCAATGCAAGTGTGAACCCAGCCTCACTCCTGTCAGAGACACTGCTTTAGTAACCACCCCTTCTTTCAATGGTGGACCTATTTAAGTCTTTGTAAACATGCTGGTTTTGTCACGTTTGGCCACGATTTTCGAAGAAAAAACACGCACTAAAAACAATGGCTTTTGCGGGAAAAATGCAGCATAAACATGAAACAAAACCGCAACAACACCAGCATGTGTGAATACATCCTTATTGGACAAATTATGATTAATATGTCTATTCTGGATATGATGAGGAAACATATGCCTGGATAGCCTCTAAACATATATGTAATTAAATATTAGAAATGGCAGCTGGTTTTTGATTGTGTTCATTAATTCTCATTTAGGTGGTATTCCCATGCGCTGTTTTTGCTGCGGTTTTGTCACAATTTTGCAGATTTTCTACAATACTTTCCTGTTATTTTTACTAAAGCAAGTGTCAAAAATAGTGCTTGTGAATATAGCTTTACTAGTGCTTATCGATATCTAAAGAAGCTGACTAATGCCAGATTCATACAGTACAGTGTATCTTTTTCAGTCAAAACAAAGAGTGGATATAAAAAAGTATATTCCACTCCTTGGCTCAAAATAACTGCACTAAACTGCCCTGTGTGTCTGTGTCATTCGGACTCTAAAGTAATTTCAAGTTAAAACCAATATGGGATTAAGGGAGCAAACAGTGAAAGATAGAATAGAAGAACCTTCTAACAACATAAAGTCACTATTAAACGACTCTAAATACGGCTCTATGTAGGAGTGTGATTCTGATGTGGCGAAGTCTGTGTTACATGCAGATTTTGCTGCGGATTTACTATGAATACGTGGTGAACATTTTGGGCAATTCCACAACATCATGGGCATGCAGACTTAAAAACAGGCCTACTTCACACTTTGCAAATTTGGTGCAATTTTTTCTTTGTTTTTTTTTTTTTTTTAGCCAAAATCATGAGTGGAGCCTAGGGGGAAGAGAAGTATAATGTAAAGCTTTGTTAGTCTTGTAATTTTTGGATTTATTCCTAGTTTTGGCTACAAAAAGATGAATCAAAATGGGCCTTAAAGATGGTCCATTGCTTTATATAATGATGGCTCAAAAAACACTGCACAATGTTCTAACTGTAGTATGGTCTGTGTTTATGCATAATAGTAACCTTTGCAAAAAAAAGAAGAGATAGATATGAAATATAGATAGATAGATAGATAGATAGATAGATAGATAGATAGATAGATAGATAGATAGATAGATAGATAGATAGATAGATAGATAGACACGGACAGTCTATTGACTCAATGGACAGCGTGTAATGCCTAATTACCTCTGTGGAGCAATTGAACAATTGTTTCCAGGTTCCCCAGCAGATTATAGCAGATTCCAGTTGGTGTGAGTAGAGGGATACAATGAGATCTTCTTATATTTTGTTAGCCCTCCTAACAAAAAGGCCCCTTTCACACTGTGTTTTAGCTACACGTTTGATGTATGCATCTGCAAACATACCCATAGGCTCCCATTATACCGAAGGAAATTAAAAGAGTGTCCTTCACGAATATGTGCCAGGTATAGCATTTTTTTGCTTGATAGGATAGCGTAGTTGACTACACTATCCTATCCAGAGGCATCTAGTAAAAAATGTATGCCGCATGGTATGTTTCTTAACATGGGAGCCTATGGGTGACATATGCCACAGTATGGCATCCGTCACAGGCATCTGTTTAAAAAATACGTCATAGGCTTCTTAAAAGCTTTTCACAATGTATAAAAAAACGTTTGCGATTATAGCCTATAGGTAATGGATGCGTTAAATGGATACCTAAATGGCATCCATTAGCAATAGACTTCAATGGTATCCATTTAATGAATACGTCATGGAAAGGGTCATGAAACTTCATACATCTAACAGAAGGCTGAGGCCTATCTCATTGTTAAGGTATACAGTTGGAAACGATGCTCATATGCTCCAATTGTAAAAAAAAAAAATTGTTACCACGCTGAATATATTTTTTCACTCTGCCCCTCTTTATAGGAAAGTGTAGTGGACTAAGCTTTCCTATACTGTACAGTGAAAACAAAGGTATGCAGATGCATGCTGCCCAGTGTATGCCATAAGGACACTTATTTGGCATATGCTGGGTAGCATGGGGTCTAGTAGACATGTTGGAGGTATACGTTACCGAATACTCCCAAGGTATGCCTCCATCGTTTAGGAAAACGAGATGTGAGCAGACCCTAAGGCTTCGTTCACATCTGTGTCCGGACTCCGTTCATGGGTTTCATTGGGCCTTTCCATCAGGGGAACCCATGAACGGAATCCAAACTGACACAAACAGAAATCATAGGTTTCCATTTGCATCACCATTGATTTCAATGGTGATGGATGCGGTGCAAATGGTTTCTGTCTGTCACCGTTGTGTAATGTTTACGTTGCTTTGACGGAATGAATAGAGGTCGAATTCGGTATTGATTCCATCAAAACAACAGAACACTTACACAACGGGGACAAACGGAAACCATTTGCACCGGTTCCATCACCATTGAAATCAATGGTGATGCTAATGGAAACCTATGGTTTCCGTTTGTTTCAGTTTAGATTATTTTTTATTAAACCAAAAATAAATCTTGATACATTATTAATTCATCAAAATAATTTTATTAATCATAATATTTAAATACACATAAATACAAAAATAGAAATACAAAAATAACCCCCCTCCCAAGTATATACTATAGACAGTTAAAAATACATAAAATAAACCAGGTGCAATGTAATGAAAACATAGAGTAATATGTAATCAGAATAGAAGGTCCTCATAAACAACAGCATGTACCTTTAACAAAAGGGGATGGAAAACCAAATGGTATATCAACATGCAATAACAGCATCAGAACCCAGAGGGCCTGATAAGATAACGCTGCACAGACAGGTCGCTCAAAAACCAGAATACACAAATGTGAATGAAGCATGGAGCACTAAACCAGTATGAGGATCTAAACTACAATAGTTATATGGTCAATTATACTTGCAGAGGACATGGTGGAGAGATAATGCACCTGGATAGCAGCACCTATTTTTGTATTTATGTGTATTTAAATATTATGATTAATAAAATTATTTTGATGAATTAATAATGTATCAAGATTTATTTTTGGTTTAATGGATATAGGCATCTGATTTCTTGAGTATGATATATTGGCTGAGTAAATATATATAGGTTATAATATGTTTCAGTTTAGATACAGTTCATGGGTTCCCCTGACGGAAACGTCCAATGAAACTTATGAACGGAGTCCAGACGCAGATGTGGATGAAGCCTAAAGCTGACAACCCCTTTAAGTGTAAACCACACAAACACACGTCTACCCTGAATTTACACATCAAGGCACAAAAGCGTAAAGAAACTATTTGCTTCCAATACTCATCTTTTTATCTGTTCTACCATAGTTTTCCATTCACACTTTTAAATCAAAAGCTCTTCAAAAACATGTACTTCCACAAATGGCACACTGCTCTAGTAAATGTATGTGAAGATTTATAAATGAAAGCTCCCATTTATAGTTTTCTTAAATAAAAGGTTGAAAATCTTTACAGGGATGAAAGTTTCTAGTTATGGACCTTCTGCTAGATTTTCTTTGCAGAGTGCACTCTATGCAGTATTTTCCATGAGGTTCCTGAGTTATAAAGTGCTGCTCATATTGATTATACCCAAAGCAAGTCATTTATCTCTGCATTGATGTTTTTTACAAAAGTACAAATAAATATCTAGTTCGTAGACTATTTCATGGAGACACAGAAACTTACGTAAGTATTAAGATCTGTTTAGATTTTTCCATGTGCAATATAGGGTAGCATTGTGTTTTTGTATTTTTCTCGGAAAAATAAATTAGTTGTTAGGCTGTCTGGCCTTTTCTGTACCATACAGACCTAGGAAAAATAAATTGATAGGTGAAATGATGTCTTGTTTTACTCTTTTAACCCAGCTTGTCGCTGACCTTCTATTAAAAGTTGCCTGGAAACTGCTGGGAGAAGGATAAGAGGTGCTTCATCTTAACATGTCCATTGTATTATGCCTTCTATTCAACCTTTTATTATATCCCAATACCTTTCAGGACTCTTTTCGTCCAGCTATAAAAGTCTCAATGCATATGTCTTCCTGACAAAATGAAATGAACACAAACTGTTTCACCATAGAAGGCTGAATTTAATAGAACCAACACAATATAAATATTGACTGATTCAAATATAGAAATGCAAAGGTACCATATAAACAAAAAACTTGTTGGCAAAAACAGTAAACAGTAGAAAATATATGAAAATATTTTCTAGCACAACAGAGCTTTATGCAACTTAGGTTATTTTTTTACAACTACCCATCATCATTGTACATTATGGCATAAAAAGATGGTACCTTTAAATTCATTGCATTTACAAATCCTGATTACTACAGTAAAGACGACTCGTCCTAGAATGCAACACCTTCAACACTGAGTAGATAAATAAGTATAATTGTTGAATTTTTGCATTCACGTAACTCAAATGAGAAAATATCGCCTGGACAAGAACGCTTAAAAAATATTTTAATTTTATTAAATCTTTAAAATGGGCTAATCAAGCCAATAATTCCTATAGATACCAGGCTAACCAGGTAGGTAAGACTAGATAAGGTTGCTAATATACTTGGATTAAATTATTATAGAACTACTCCAAATATCTAGTTAAAACATATAAGTTCTGTCCCTACCTGGACTAGATAGCAAAGTGTGCATTCACACCGAGTAAAGAATGCACCTAGCAGCACAGTGTGTGTGAACACTCAGTAGCAGAAACGCAGCACCTGCGGCACAGTGTGTATTCACACTGGAATGAGGCACAGCACCTACATTTCTTGTGCATTAGCACCCATAGTGCAGCACCTCGAGCAGTATTGTGCATTCACACTTACAAGGGACTGTACATTTAAACAAAAGTGTGCATTCACACTAGATAAATATAATATATTAAGTGTGTATTTACACTAAATAGATATGATATACTAAGTGTGCATTCACACTAAATAGATATGATATACTAAGTGTGCATTCACACTAGTCAGCAAAATCTACAACATAGAGTACATTATCGCTGACATGAGCATCAGCACATGCAGGTAGTGCGCATTCACACTCCTCAGTAGCAGCATAACACCTATAGTAGTAGTGTGCATTCACACCTGATAAATATTGTCCACCTGATAACAAGCGTGTGCATTCACACTGAACAAAGATTGAACGCCTAACGCGTTTCCACGTCCTTATTTTATATAGACTGTTTCTTCAGAGGCATGTATATTGAGACAGGGCAGATTAGCACGTCAGTTTCTCGTGCAATATTATCTGTCCACCCTGTGTCTGCTAGAGCTTTTCTCCTAACAGCACGGTTCTGGTATCTGACCGCAGCGAAGCAACAGAACGCCAGCTATTTAAGCTTTTAGCCCTGCCCTTTGGGAGGCTGGACAATTACCTCAAACTCCCAATCAGAGCGCGCCACGTCATCAGACGCCGCGCCCATTCAAGAGCTCATCTAAATCACTCCTCCTCGGGCATTTTAAACGACACTTAGCGTCATGTAACTATGGGAATCACCAAGCGGCTGTAATTCTAAATAATGGCGAATATACAGGAGAAGCAAATTAAAGTAATATCGATGAGAGGTCATAAAGAGACAATTGATTTTGATAAAGAAAGCAAAACTATATATGAGCCAATAGGATGTGAAGATGATACAAGTAAAAAATCGCCACCATTCCATACGCATCAGACTACTATCTCCAAATATCAGCTCCACCTTATAAGAAACAAGTATTGGAGATGTTATTGTTAAGACTTTCAGGTTTAACAGTCTGTAACAAAAATATCCACCTTGCTTCCCGCTGAAGTCAACGTTTATCCCAATCACCCCCTCTAGGATGAGGATGTACCCATTCAATACCCTGGAATCTCAAATGGTCAGGGTTACCCTGCTGACATTCCCAGATATGGCGTGCGATCGGAGTATCAGCTCTTTTAGCCGTGTCATTGATATGGTCTCTGATACGTCTGTGAAATTCGCGAATGGTTTTACCCATATATTGAATACCACTGCTGCATGTCATCAAATATATGACACCTTGGGCCTTACAGTTGGTGAAGTCATAATTCTTGTAAGAGCGTCCTGATGTGGTACTACAATATGATTTACTTGTTAGGATTGATCTACAATATTTGCAGGTACCACGGCTATATATACCAATGGGGTCTTAGGCAGCCAGGTTGACCGAGTGGCTGGTTTCATATGGCTCTGAACCAATTTGTCTTTTAAATTACGTCCTCTATGGTAGGTAATTGCTGCCCTATCACTCAGAAGACTCCCTATATCTGGGTCAGCTTTTAAAATACCCCAGAATGTCTGAATGACCTCTCTCACTTGTTTATGTTGTAAATCATAGGTCCCTATGATTCTAAGGTCGGTCTCGCCAGTCTCTCTCATCCTTGGATTGAGAAGCTCATCCCTGACCACTGATAGGACATGTTTATATGCATTTTTGAGAACCCAATCTGGATACCCCCTTCGACCAAACCTCGTTTTCACATCCGAGGCTGCGTTCTGATAATCAGACATATTGGTGCAATTTCTACGAGCTCGCAGATATTGCCCTTTTGGAATCTCCTTTTTGAGTTGTTTCGGATGCCAGTTATCCCACCTTAATAGAGTATTAGTAGCTGTTGGTTTTCTATGGATATGTGTGTTCACTCTTCCTGACACTGATTTACTTATTGACAGATCCAAAAATGTAATTTTGTCCGAATGGATTTCAGAGGTGAAAAATAGGCCAATATCATTGACATTCAATATCTGTCCAAATTCTCTTGGTTTGTGAGCCATTCCATAATATTAGAATATCGTCAATGAATCTGACCCAGAGGATTACACTTGAAGTCCAAGTTTCCATCGCCTCTTGGAAGACAATTTCTTTCTCCCACCCGCCCAGATAAAGATTGGCAATGGTTGGGGCACAGGGACTGCCCATTGCCACTCCTCTGAGCTGGTGAATAAACTTTCCCATGAACGTGAAAGAATTTTATCCCAACACAAATTGAAGCAACCTCATGATGAATTCATTATGGCTTGTAAATTGAGTACCTCTTGATTTCAAGAAGTACCTCACTGAGTCACAGCCCTTATCATGTGGTATACTACTGTACAGGGCCTCCACATTGCGCTCTGATTGGGAGTTTGAGGTAATCGTCCAGCCTCCCAAAGGGCAGGGCTAAAAGCTTAAATAGCTGGCGTTCTGTTGCATCGCTGCGGTCAGATACCTGAACCGTGCTGATAGGAGAAAAGCTCTAGCAGACACAGGGCGGATAGACAATATTGCACGAAAAACTAATGTGCTAATCTATGTTGGAGGTTTTGCTGACTAGTGTGAATGTACACTTAGTATATCATATCTATTTAGTGTGAATACACACTTAGTATATTATATTCATCTAGTGTGAATGCACACTTTTGTTTACATGTACAGTCCCTTGTAAGTGTGAATGCACAATACTGCTCTAGGTGCTGCACTCTTTTTATGGGTGCTAATGCACAAGAAATTTAGGTGCTGTGGCTCATTCCAGTGTGAATGCACACTGTGTCGTAGGTGCTGCGTTTCTGCTACTGAGTGTTCATACACACTGTGCTGCTAGGTATCAGATCTTTACTTGGTGTGAATGCACACTTTGCTATCTAGTCCAGGTAGGGACAGAATTTATATGTTTTAACTAGATATTTGGTATATAGCTCCATAATAATTTAAATCAATATATTGGCAACCTTATCTAGTCTTACCTACCTGTTTAGCCTGGTATCTATAGGAATTATTGGCTTGATTAGCCCATTTTAAAGATTTAATAAAATTAAAATAATTTTTAAGCGTTCTTGTCCAGGCAATATTTTCTACCTTTAACACTGAGCCAGTAAAGAATACTGGGGAATTTGAGCTTTGAAGATGTGCAGAATCGTTAATTCAGCTCTGAACTATAAAACAAGGCTAAACCCCAGGATCAGTACAAGAGAATAAATGCAATGTATTAAAAAAGTTACCAAGTTTTTGTAGACTCATTCAAATTGGAGACTCTAAAATGGTGTTTAAAGGTAGAGATACCATTTAAGAGAGATCTAAAAGACATAACAAAGCAGCAGATGAGATGGTATGGATGTCCCTAGATTTGTTCCACCTAAGATGAGGTTCTTACATGCTTGAAGGAAAGGCTCTGCAACTTACTTAAAGTGATAGTCCAGTTTAAGTCCTGTTTAAGTCTCTTTAAATGATATATTAAGGGATTGCATCAGGCACAATGCCTTTTTATAATATAATTATTGGAATTGATCCATTTTCCAACCTGGAACAAACTTATATTATACCCGTAGGGCTATTGGAAACTTTAAATGCTTGAATAACATATAATATATGACTCTAACCACATAGATATATGTACCTTGGAAAAGAAATTTAAATTTTGGACTCCAGCTCTTATAAAACATAATTTAAATTCCTTTTCCTTGTGAGCAATTTTACTTAATAGTATTGCCTAGATTAAATAAACCAATTTATCTCCTTTAATGTACTTGTACGTCAAAAGCAGGAGATAATACCTGCATTTTGATGTGCAAAATACACATAATTCCTGTATTTTGTGACCTCCTTGTGTCATATACCAAGTAAAGGATCTTGAGAAAAGGCCCCAGAGCTGTTCAGTATTAATGTAAGTTATTGCATACCTTAGGTATTTTAAACGCACAGGCAATAATGTACTGTCATGTAGACATGAAATATAATTTAAAGAAAAATTAAAGGTCCCCTAATGGAACGAAAATTTTTAAAACGAATTAAATAAATTTAGCAAAATACATAAATAACAACGCAAATCATTTAATAAATAATTTTTATTGAATAAATATTTTTAAACAGTAAAAAACATGACTTTAACTGATATAAGGTATCCTAACTCTCGTACCACCCTATACAATAAAGTTAGACTGTGTTTCTACAAAATGCCGCTTTAATTTTTAAAGAAAGCAGTAGTTGCACCTTTGAAATATGAGACACATTAAAACACTGATGGCTGCTTGATCTTGAAACTTAAACGTCACAACAGATCAAGGTTTGGTGGGATACAACTGCAAAATACCTAGCACATTTTATAGTGATCAATTCATTCTTAGGCCCCCTGCACTCGGGACAGAATTGCTGCAGATTTTTTTCCTTTTGCAGGACATACACAATGTAGTTTTGTCATGGTTTTTGCCACGATTCACGGCAAGAAACGCAAAAAAACTGCAATGCCCCAAATGCCCCTATGATGATTTGCCACTGCTTATGAGCCTTATGGACTTTTGCAGTGGTTAAATGGAGTTTCCTTGTGTTAATTCTACATCCCAAGTTTGCAAGACCTCAAATCCTTATTTTTATTCAATAATTCCCACATACTGGTAATGGAACAGTTCCTGTCAACTGTCAAACATGATCTTAAGGAATTAAATAAGTCTGTGTAAAGGATCTGCCAGACACAGCTTCTGTGTCGACGCCCGTGGTTAATCAGTCTGCATCTGCTCCTAGGTCTGATAGAGTGACTCGATCTGCTACCACTCAGGCTGGGAGGCTGAGGAGTGGGAGAGCCTATCACAGCCTGGCCAGACGGAGCTAGCTCCCGCCCAGTGGCGGACACAGACTGCAAAAGGCCCCTGTGCAGATAATGTGCCAGGGCCCCCCCGCCCCCCCCCAATACCGACAAAGTTACCTAAACATATATATGCATATAAAAATAAACCTTACTAATAAAAATTATGAAGGAAGATTTATATTGTACATTTTATTACCAGTTTAGAACACAAGTAACACATTTTTTTCCGGGTTAAATTCTTATCTAAACTAAGTCCCTAAATGTGGGCAAAGAAAATGAAAAACCTATACTCACCTCCTCCGGCGCCTCCGTTCCCCCTCCGCAGCCCCTATCCCTTTCTGTGTTTACAAAGCTGCTGTGGTGACGCGCGGTCGATGGCACATGACCGCTGCAGCCAATCAATGCCCTCAACAGCGATTTGCTGTGGAACTACTGTCCTCAGCAGCACACCAATGAGGAGTTATTGGCAGCAGCGGTCACGTGCCATCGGCAGCGCGTCACCAGTGCAGCCTTGTACACTTGTAACACAGACCGAGACAGGAGGATGGGGGCTGCGGCGGGTGACGGGCCTCTGTCTCAGTCCTCAGCATCGCGCAGCTGAGAACTGAGTCGGCCAGCAGAGGAACGGGCCCCCTTCCCACGCGGGGCCCTTGTGCAGCTGCACCGGCTGCACATGCGGTATGTCCGCCCCTGCTCCCGCCCTCTGTCTATTTATACCTTCATTTCCTGCTCCTCCTTTGCCTGTGATTCTGCCTGTTTCCTGGCTCTGCTGCTACTGCTTGTACTATTGTCCTCTGCTTCATATTGACCCTGGCTTTACTGACTACTCTCCTGCTCTGCGTTTGGTACCTCGTACACGCCTGGTTTGGCTCGGCTCGTTTACTACTCTTGTTGCTCACGGTGTTGCCGTGGGCAACTGCCCCATTTCCCTTAGCTTCTGTGTACACTTGTCTGTTTGTCTGTCGTGCACATATTGAGCATAGGGACCGTCGCCCAGTTGTACGCTGTCGCCTAGGACGGGCCATGCAAGTAGGCAGGGACTGAGTGGCGGGTAGATTAGGGCTCACCTGTCTGTCTCCCTACCCCATCATTACAGTCTGTCAATATTACAGTCATGCAACATAATCTTTCTAAAGAGGAGCAAGCAGCATTGAAACAACGTAAGAATAATTCTTATATCACACATGCTTCAGATAAAGGTGGGTTGATGGTCGTGATGGATAGAGCTCTTTACCAGAAAGAGATATATACAACGCTCAATGATGGAAGTGCACTGTGCATCAGGAACTTAGAGGGGATCCCATTAAACTCTGAAGAAGCGTTAAAGACTTTGCTTAACGAAAGTCTAAGTATTAGGGTCTTCAGTGCCAGACAGATACAATATTTACTAGCAGACTTCCCAGTTAACACAACATTCCATGCTCTTCCAAAAACACAAAAGAATATCTTTCTTCGCCACCATAACCAACATAACGGACATTGGCTTATTGTTCAAGCGACTTTGTGCTTGGGTAGATCACCTTTTGCAACCTCTGGTCCAACATACTCCTGGTTTCATTAAGGATACCACAGAGGTCCATAAGGCCATGGGCATTTTGCAATGGAAGACGGACTGTATATGGAACACTGCAAAAATAAATTCCATATAAAACTTATATTAACTTATATATAACCCAGAATCATGAAAAAGAAATATCCAACTCATCCTACAAAAAGCAAGGCCTCATTAAGCTACGTAGTCTTAAAAATAAAGTTATGGTTAAATTGCAAGGAGGCAAAAACAAAAAAATCTCTCTTTTGTTAAGGTCAAAATTTTTTTGGTCCATAAGGGCCTGAAAAAAAAACCTATTAGCAAATGCTGACTTAATAGAGTGGGCTCCTCATTTGGGCCGATGCGGATAGCATCTTTAAAGAGCTCCTCTTTTTTTGAGGACCTGGCACATCTGTTCATTACACGAATCGCCCATCAATTTCAATGGGTACCATGTAGTACCTAATTTCCCCTGTGGGGTCATTGCACTGGAAATGAAAACTTGCTGCTGGCTTTTCCCGCAGATTACAGTTGATTGTTGTCAGTTCCAGCAGTGTGACGTCTTGTGTTCAGCTTATTTTTATGGGGCCCTTCTAACAAAAAGATATTGAAAAAATGTGGACAACCACTTTAATTGACCCATTTGTTCTTTCTTCATTTTCATCAAGACTGAATATAAAAATAACATATATTCTGGAATTTCAACAAATAATGGTCCACCTAGTTTGATCACATCACAGGCTTATTATCTCCTGCAGGGTATATCATTCAGCTTCCCTTGAGTCATGCTCAGCTATGCAAGAAAACGACATCAGGGCATGTTTCCTAGCTATACATGCATAACTTAGTAGATTTTTCATTTTTTTATACATCTTATGAAGTTTGGTGGCAATTCCTGTGTGAGCTGTAATCTTGTCCTTATTGGTTGTTGCTCAACTGCCCCAGAAGTTGTTGTAACTAAATGGCTAAATAGAATTTAATTTAGGACAAAAGAGTATAACTTAAGAACAAGGGGTTATATGAGATAATAAAAATAGACTGCATTACTTGCATTTACTTGCTTTACTTGAATTTACATGCATGGGGGTGAGCTACAATATCATACCCAGACTATAGACAAGAGTGGCACTGTTTGTGTCGAGAAAAAAATACCTTTTTTTTATCATTTCAGGTCCTGAGCCACAATTCAAAGCCTGTAATAATGCCTCCTTAACCGTATCATGAGACTTGACAACTTACAGGTGGGAGAACAGATCGAGTATACTCGAGTGGAGGGGCCATGTGAGTTATGGACCGTATGTGTTTCCAGGCCCTTTTCTTCATTAGAGGATTTGGAAAGGCCAGCACCATGGGAGAGAGTGGAGGTATTAGAGAAGAGCAGTGGTGCATCAAAGGCTGCAATTACAACTATGGAAACTATGAGACTGAAAGTACAAGCTGTGATGGCACCAGTGATGGCGCCAGTGATAAACATCCCGGAGGGAATGTTTGGAACTGAAGGAGGTTAGGTCAGCTCAGGATGGGGTGCCCAGTTGAGAGACATGGAGTTAATGGATAAGGGGGTGTTTTCCCAGCAGACATTGCTCCTATATGGACGCTGCTTTGTCACTATCGGGTTCATTCTGGACACTGAGTTAGCCATGAAGGAAATTGGAGACAATAACACTCTGGCTTTTATTTGATGTCAAAGCCTATAAGATGCCACATGTTTTCTACAAAAATAAAACGAGAGACAGCTTGCTGTCGTGATGCCGGGGAAGGCATCTGTTTAAATCTGGGGATGTGAAAGAGGGGTGAAACTTGTGTGTAATTTGTATCCATGTGCTTGTGTGGGTTTTTGGTGTAATGGGTGGTGATGGTTTCCTTTGTGCAGTGGACTTGATAAGGAACATGACTTTCTCTGCATAAGCGCGGATTTTAGGCTCAGGAAATATTGTTCCTGGCGACATATTGTAGGAGGCACGAGTCACTGTAGAGTAAAAGAAGACGTAAGCGGGTCTCGGGGAGGTGAAACCCTAATAAGACTATAAATGGTATCAAATGTTGGCACCAAGGTGTTGGGAATTATCCGGCGAACATAAAGGTACTGTAGCTTCATGCTGACATAAAATAAGTCCAAAGAGGGCCAGTTGTTCCTGAGATACGGGTGGATTCACTGTTGTCGGACACCCGGGTTTGCTGAGTTTAAGGTGTGCAGTGCCAAGCTGCTGAGTGGAACAGAAGTCACTGAGAAGGCTAATTGGAAACCAAGTTGCTGAGCGGGGCGGCAACCGCTGAGGCCTGCTGAAAGCCAAGTTGACAAGCGGGGTGGAATCCGCTAAAATGGGCCCGCTGTGTTCGCAGGTGTAAAAGAAAGTGGGAAGCCATCGCCGCCTACCAGTATAATTTTTGTTTGAAAAAGACTGTGTTAACTGCATGTGTAGTGTCATAAGAGTCCTGCCTCTCTAGTCAATCTTCAGTAAAGATCCAATTTGTTACATCACCAGCAACCTTTGTGTACAGACATAGGGGCCGGAAAGTTTTTCCTGTTTATGGACTGCAAACACATTCCCTTGGACCACATTACAATAGTACTGTGAATGCCATACTTGCACCATTTATAACTATGCCACAGCTATATGGTGGTTTTTATTATATATTATTTATATTTTTTGTTGTTTGGTATCCTATATGCCAATATTTATGAAGGTGTTTTTGAAGTGCCAATTTGTGCTCCCTAAACAGTTCTAGGAGACTGAGATCTAGACATAATTTCTAATTACTTCTTTCGAAGGCCCATTAGAGTCATTGGTTTTAGATGAACTAACACATTGAAATGGCTGCATTTTTTTCTGTCTAACGCATAGTGCTCCGTTTCCCTAGCAGTTAATTAAATGAAAGACTAACACTGCATCCAGCAAGAAGATGCCAGACAGAAGATGAAGGTAATGCCTTTTGGTCAATGGAATAGACATCAAACAATGGTACTTATTTTGTTGCCTCACAACACAGTAATGAAGCTTTGTTGGGTTTTATGGACTACCTCGTCTACCTCATGCGTGCAGCTGGCTTCATGAAAAGAGTATTCTTCATTTGCAATGGTTGCAAAGTACATGTTTCCTATTATCATTGTAATTGCTTAATTGCAGGAACTGTTGTTGAAAGTCATTTATTTGTAAAATCTTGTGTATGTTAGTTAGGAGGAAAGTATTCAGTCATCAAATCAGCTAACTGTATATATTCTGAACTTTAGATTTAAGGTTGTGTATATTTTTGTCTTAAAAATATGCTCTTTGGAATTTTTATACACCTTTTTGTATGAGGCTCTATTAATCAAACTTCCATTTATTTATTTTTTTCCATCAGGTTAAGGATCCATTAAATATATCAAACTGAGCACGCCATATCTGTATGGTTGCTGTACGGGAGTGTGGCTATAAGGTAGCAGTTGCCCCTGGGCCCTGATGCCTGAGGGCGCCTAAAGGTTAAATCTGCCATATAAGAATACACAAGTATTATAAATGGCATATGATCCACTTAAAGATTTTGTATTGGGGACTAGGAGCTTCAAGTTAAACTTCTGCCCCTGAAAAAATGAAAGGCATGATGCCATTTTAAACAGAGCCATACATTTTCTATTTGCCTGAGGGAGATATGTTTCTTTTTGTTTATTATTGAGCAAATTCAATAATGATTTTGTGCTATATTATGGGTTATACTGATTATTTTTAAGATTATTTGATGACTTTTCCAAAATATTTGTTGTGGATTTTTCTTCTGTTTGTAGGACATGCCTATACGTAATTCAGTCATTCTGATTTAGGAACAAATCACATGACCAAGGTCACATTCTTAACACTGTATAAATAAGACTTTAATCCTTAGCACTTCTCTTGTATCCCCTTGAATGACTGTCATGATGTTTGATATATAAACTCTTATATACAAGTACCAAATCATCCTCAACCCGTCTACTTTGAGAACGCTTAATAATGTAATGCTTACGCTGTTCTAATTTAAGTGGACTTGACCATGGATCTACTCTGGTAACAGTGACCTTGGCTTACAAATTTTTTTTTGCCAGAGAACATTTTATAACCATAATGCCTTCACAACAGCAGATCGAATAATACAAATCCAAATTCTAATCTCCCCAAGAAATACAATAATCAAAATAGAAAATGTAAATTGATATATCTGGATTGTAAGAGTCTGGAAACTAAATGCGCACAAACTTAAATAAGTAAAGGAATAAAGAATAATTGATATACTATACAGAGTTGTAATTAATTACACTTTAATATTGTAACTCCCTTTTTTTTCTCTTTTTGATATCTTAAAGGTCCATCATGCCAATTGTCACGTCCATCATGCTTTTCAGACCTTTTAAATGTTAGGCTTCATAGAAGTTGTGTACTTATTAATAGAAAATATACTTTGTAGTAAGCATGAATACTGTTTAAAGAAACCAGGGGTGTTGCTCTAGGGGGAGCAGAGGTAACAGTTGCACCGTGATCCTGGTGTCTGATGGCGCCCAATGGTCAGTAGCAATGGACAATAGTATTATAAACATGGTAGGTGGGGGCAGAGCAGTAACGCAGCATGGCTGCTATACAGTGTATGGAGCCTTCTGCTTCCGGCACCGACCGGAGGTACCTGGGACAGCTGATGGGTGCGTGGTCCGGGTGTCGGACCCCCACGGATCATATACTGATGACCTATCCTGTAGATAGGTCATCAGTACAAAAACAGCCCCTAAACTTGACAACCCATTTAATTACTGGAAATACTGCCATCTTTCCTTCTTTGATTCATTCTGATGCTCTTCTATCTTAGCTGAAGCAGTCCATTACACCATACACTGGATAGTCCTACCCAGCACATACCTTTAGTCTTAACTTCTTACCAAGTCTCCTGCCCTGTTCTCAGTCCTCCCAGTTCATTGTTACATGTTATACACTCCCTATCCAGGAGTTTACAAATTCTTGGCTCCCCTACACCTCCTTATGCCTCCGCTTGTCCTTTTCAAATAAATGAAACCAAGATTGGATCGTAGTCGAAATAGGGTGCACTTGCAGACTTGTGTCATTACACCTAAATCATTTTCTTTTGTATGTGTGCCTTTTATATTGTGACTTTGTTTCGATTGCTTGCTCTTTATGGGACATTCACATTTCTACCTGAATCCAGATGTGTTGCTTTTCGCCTGTGTGATTCTTTTCCATGTCCAAATAAAGACTGAAGACGTATAATAGCCATCGTATTCTTTTTTTTTTCAAATATATTTTTATTCAAAGTCAGAACAGTTACAGGTATAAAGTACGTGTCACACATACAATAATAAGTACATCATATAACAATGTGTTCTAACTCCAAAATAATTTTTTCATTTTACTTGTCATCATCAAGTTACAAGGCAACGAATAAGGCAAAACAAAGCCGAGCATCCCCTTCCCTCCCCCCAACTCTCCTCCATCTCGGTGAGCAGGTTCTTAACTAGCCAGTAGCACGCCTAGTGTGCCCTGGATACTCTGTGAACTATACCATGATGTGTGTTGAAATGTGCGCATGAACACCCCTATCTCCGCTGCAGAATAATGTTTTTCAATGAATATACGCCAAGTTTAAAAAAATTGTTCTGTAGACCTTTCTTTGTGTCTTTCTAGGTCAGTTTTATCATATCCCAATAAAGTTTTAAGAGTAGTCACAACCTCTGCAATTCCCGGGTCCGATGCCTGTAACCAGTGACGCAAGATGCACTTCTTGATAGCCAATAATGCCATATGGATTCCTTTCCGAGCTACTAGAGGTGGTCCCCCCCATCTGGATCCATGGGGATATAGTGAAACAGCACTGCCTGTGGGTTTGCGTGTACCTCTTCCCCCCAGGTGTCCTTAATAAATTGTAGAGCAAGGTTCCAAAACGGCCGAATTTGTGGGCACAACCACATCCCGTGAAGTAGATTAGCTTTATGTAGGTCACATTTAGGACAACTACGCAGATAGTGTGCTGGAGCATCCCTATAGGATAAATTAAAGGCATATGTCGCTCTGTGCATAAGCCGGAAGTGCATCTCACGCCACTGCTCATTTACCATGACCTTCCTCAACCTCTCCCACCCTTCCCGAATTTTGCTAGAGAGTTCTGGATCTTCCAGCTCCACTTCCCAGGACCGAAAGCAGGATGTACTAAAAGAGTTAAGGTGGACATTCCGAAGCTTACCATATAAACTTGCAAGACTTCTACCCATACCGCCCTGCGGCACCATCCCATCAAATGCCCCCCGCATCTCCACTACATCAATATTGCGTACTTTGGTTTTACATAACTCTGCTTCTTGAGCATATTGCAGATACTGATTATCCCTCAAATTATACTTGCTAGAGAACTCCTGCCACGTAAGCCATCTTCCCTCTTCAACATTCATGAGTTGGCCCAGAACATTGATCCCCTCAGATCTCCACTGCAAAAATAATTAGAAAGACCATACGGAAGGCCAAAAAGCTTCCGCACCGCCTTCCAGGCGCCTATTGTATCTCTTAGCAACAAACTTGTCTTAACATTATTAGGCAGCTTAGCATAGGGCAGGTGTAACAGTGCCGTCAATGAATCCGATCCAGCCAAAGCCTGTTCCAGTTGAACATTGGAGTACAAATTAGTGTTATGCAGCCAATCACCTATGTGCCTACAGATGGCCGCTAGATTGTAATATCGAATAAGTGGTAACTGTATGCCACCATCAACTTTGGGCAGTGCCAATTTTTTATATGCAATCCTAGGTCTTTTCTTCTGCCACAAGAATTGTAGAAATGCTGTCTGTAAATTTTGGCTATCTAGGTGCTTGATCAATATGGGTATTGTTTGCATTGGATATAGCAGACGCGCAAAGCTTATCATTTTTAAAAGAGCAGCTCTCCCAAACAATGACAACGGCAGTGACGCCCATCGATTTAGTTCCTTATGAATTTTTTCAAACAAGGGTGAATAATTTAGTTTATAGAGGGAAGAGGGAAATTTGCCTATTTTAATCCCCAGGTATGTGATATAAGATCTGGCTATTACCACCATACCCTGCAAGGGTGGTCTTGCCCCTGATTCCTTCAAGTAGAGTAATTGACTCTTTTGCGCATTGACTTTATATCCTGAGAATGATCCAAAGTACCGTAGCTTCTCCAGCACCCCCTCCCCCCCAAATGATCCCCAGGCGATCTCAGAAATAGCAAAAGATCATCAGCAAAGCATGTCAGTTTAATCTCCTGACTACCAACCATTATCCCTTCAAAATCAGTGGAGGACAGAAGATGTCTCGCCAGCGGTTCCAAAGCTAAGTCAAACAGCAATGGAGACAGGGGGCAGCCCTGTCTTGTTCCCTTCTGTAAATGGATCGGTGCTGAAAGAAAGCCTGTGGTGAACACCCTAGCTAGAGGTTCTGAATATAACGCTTTCAGGTAATTTCTAAACAAACCCTGTATCCCAAATCTATCTAGAACTAACCCCAGCCAGTCCCAGTGAACATTATCAAAGGCCTTTTCGGCGTCTAATTTTAAAAGTGCTGGTGACTCGTACCCCTCCATGCTAGTGGTCTTTATTGCGTCTTGTACCGCCAGAACCGTGCGTATATTTTTGACCGCCGATCTCCCTTTAACAAAACCCACCTGGTGTGGCCCAATCAGATCCGGGAGAAACAGGGCCAACCTGTCGGACAATATCTTCGACAATATTTTAACATCCTGATTTATCAAAGAGATTGGGCGATAGGAGCCCGGGTTAGTCGGATCTTTCCCTTCCTTGTACAATACCTTGATATAAGCTACATTGCCTGATCTCAGGAATTCCTTATTTATTTATTACATATGATTATACACCGGCAATAAAATGGGTGTGACCTCCTCCCTCATAATCTTGTAAAAGTCACTAGAAAACCCGTCCGGTCCTGGCGCTTTATTATTCGTCAATGATTTAATGGTTGATACTATCTCTTAAAATTTCACTGAAGTGATAAATGAGTAAAATATATAACTTTTATTTCATAGCTATCTAAAAACAGGGGTACAATCACCACTGTGTAAAGCCCAACCGTGTATTAAAAACGTATTAAACAAAATACTCCAAGTCCTAATTCGTTTGCGAACCCTCTATGACTCGGTATATAAACATAGATATCAAATTGTGGAATCAGTGTTTGAACACTGGTGTAGCAGTGGTTTAGACCCTCGTACACACAGGAGCCTGCGTTAACCGCACTTGAATCTCCAAATGTACAGATGCACAACAATGCCACTGCCCCCTACACAAAATTCCCTCACTTCACCCGACCCTACGCGTTTCTATACTTATTATCAGGGGTCTGTCAGTCTGGCCAGGATGCCAGCGATATCTCTTCAGCAGCAGGTATTCTACTGCACAACACGGAAGCATGCACGCATAGATGTCAGCGGCATGCTTCACTCAGGGACTCTGAGTCACTATGAACTGAATACTCCTCCCCCTGGCCTTGGCGGCATACTTCGAACCAGCCAATCACAACAGCCCACCACATCCGTGACGCTCAACCTTGTGACTCCCGGCCGTCAGCTGACATACCCGGAAGCAACACTGTAAACACCACAGAGCGTGCAGACTACAGGGGAGGCTGTAGAAGTATCTGTTTACCGCACTGAGCCTATTCCTATTCAAGGATGGAGTATAACAATGTTAGGTTGGATACATATTGCGGATCAGTTCAAGACCGCAATTGGACTACCACGATAGGAGCACCTACCCTGGAAATAGACACTGTATGAATGAAAAAACTATATTAATGTCCACCACACTTAAGACATTAGAACCACTCCTGGACTGAATTACCAAGCCTATTACTATTGAATGATATACTGCAAGTAACTGTGCTTGGACTAGGATTAAATTGCCATACCCCTACCCTAGAGGACCAACAAAACCCTGTGAATAGTTTGAATTGTATACTAAATAAAACACGTATAGTTGGTTTGTTCGTTTAAACCTTCAGGATGTACGCAGGCCAGTCTATAAATCCATTGGGCCTCTTTACGCAAAATGAGGTTATCCCAATCCCCTCCCCGTTTAAGAGGACATACCAATTCAATTGCCTGAAATTTTAAACATTCTGCCCTGCCTTGATGTTTAGCATGTAGATGTTTTGATATGGAAGTATCTCTTAAGTTTGTAACGTCTCCAACATGTTCCCTGATCCGGCGCCGAAACTGCCGTATCGTTTTGCCCACATAATTCAGTGGGCACGGACATGTGATTAAATAGACTACACCAGCTGTTTTGCAGTTCACAAAATCTCGGATATCATACTCAACTTTGGTGGTAACACTTTTGAATTTTTTTCCACTTTGGATAAAATCACAGGCTCTACAACTACCACATCTGTGTGTGCCCGGTATCTGCCTGTATAACCAAGTACTCTTTTGGATTAGAGGATCAAAACAACTCTGCATCACCCTGTCCCTGATGTTTTTGCCTCTACGGAACGTGACTGAAGGCCATTGCGTTATCTAATCTGCCAGGTCCGCATCAGCACCTAGGATATGCCAGTACCTCTTGAGTATTTCCATGATCTCAGATTGTTTGGAGTCAAAAGTACCTATGAGCCTAGTGACCCTTTCCTCTTTGCGTTGTCTAGGGACTAAAAGACTCTGCCTATCTGAATCCCTTGCCCCCTCATAGGCCTTTCTAATTACCCCCTTAGGGAAGCCTCTCTCCTTCAATCTGTTTGTGAGGTCATGTGCCTGTGACTCAAAGTCGTCCATTGAACTACAGTTTCGACGTACTTTCATAAATTGGCCTCTGGGAATCCCTCGTTTGAGGGGATAAGGGTGACAACTGTTCCATTGAAGGAAACTATTGCTTGCTGTCTCCTTGCGGTGTACTTTGGTACTTTGTGCCTTCCTTAGTTTTAATTATCTTGAGATCTAAAAACGATAATTCTTGATCACTGATTTCACATGTGAACCTGAGCCCTAGATCGTTAATATTCAGGGCTGCCACAAAGTCATTGAATTCTTCCACTGTGGAATTCCAGAGCAACAACACGTCATCAATATATCTAATCCAGATACCTATTGATGAAGTCCATTTGACAAATTTATCCCCAAAGACAACTGTCTCTTCCCACCAGCCAAGAAACAAGTTTGCATAAGTGGGAGCAGTGGGACTCCCCATCGCTGTACCGCCATGCTGATGGAAAATGCGGTCTTCAAAGATAAAAACATTATTTTCCAACACAAAGTGTAATAATTGCAAAACAAACTAGTCATCTAAAAGAGCGTAAGCACTTCCAGTTCCAGAGAGATCTGCAGGAATTTATGGAGAAAAAAGCTTATGATTTTGTTAATCAGCAACAACAACAACATCAGCAGGGAAACAGGGGTCCAAGAGAATCTGACCCCTCTACATCTGAGAGTGAAACAACAGACTCAGAAAGGATAGGCCCATTCTTTTGGGACTGGTGGTGGTAGACAGAAATATAGGTGAGGTGCCAGAGGTAGGAATAGAGGCCGGGCTAGAGCTTCTTCCAACAGTGGCAGTAATTTTTTATCCAACAATCCCCCCATTTCCCGCTACATGCTGAGGGGACAAAAGGATTTATAAAGGGAACAGATAAGTTACAAATTATTAATTTATCTGAATATAATCTGAGTGCATCTGAGATCATGCTTTTAGAGAAGGGACTTTCATTTGTCCCCACAGTTAAATTTGATTCATTCACCTGGATCAAGGACTTGAATTTGTTTGCCCGTAAACTAAAATGGATAAAGTTTTTTAAACATCACAACAAGAAAAAATTTCTGGAAATGGGTCTAGAGGAATCTGATTTAGAAGGCCTAGAAGCCCTGGAAGGGTTACTTGAAGAATCAAGTAGAGCCCCAGGACTGGGTCCTTTTACTAATTTAAAAACTAGAAGTAGGAAGTTGCCGCCATTGGGAGATTTTACTAATGTAGATCTGTTCGTAGATTTGGTGGGTGAAGAGATCAAAGCTTTGAGTCAGGATATGAGGGGCACTGATAACAATCTAACTTGGTCTGAACGTGTAGCTCTTACCACTTTGGAAAAAAGACAAAATATCATTTTAAAAGCATCCGATAAGGGTGGGAACATTGTGGTTATGAGTCGAGTAGACTACAAGAAAATGTGTGAGGACATTTTGCTCAATCCTGACTGCTACACCATTCTAAAAGATAATCCTACAGCAGCATTCAAGAAGGAGCTTTTAGGTATCCTACGGGATGCAAAGAGCAGGTCTTTGATTAGTGCTAGCGAATTCAACTTTTTATTTCCACAATTTCCCGTCATGGCATGTTTTTATAGCCTGCCAAAAATCCACAAAGGCTATCCTCCCCTACGTGGTAGACCCATTGTATCAGGTATTAATAATCTAACCCAGAATGTGAGTACATACATAGTACATACATAGACCAGGTGCTGCGTCCGTTTGTACTAGGTCTCACATCATATGTACGTGATACTATGGATGTTTTAAAACAGATTGAGGGTATCACATTGGAACAAAATAAATTTCTGGCGAGTTTGGATGTAGAGGCTTTATACTCCTCCATTCCACACAGACTTAGCTGTGAAGCAGTGGAATACTTTCTAAAATCTAGGGGCACTCAATATGTGGCTCATAATCAGCTTGTTTTGCAATTATTACACTTTGTGTTGGAAAATAATGTTTTTATCTTTGAAGACCGCATTTTCCATCAGCAACGCGGTACAGTGATGGGGAGTCCCACTGCTCCCACTTATGCAAACTTGTTTCTTGGCTGGTGGGAAGCGACAGTTGTCTTTGGGGATAAATTTGTCAAATGGACTTCATCAATAGGTATCTGGATTAGATATATTGATGACGTGTTGTTGCTCTGGAATTCCACAGTGGAAGAATTCAATGACTTTGTGGCAGCCCTGAATATTAACGATCTAGGGCTCAGGTTCACATGTGAAATCAGTGATCAAGAATTATCGTTTTTAGATCTCAAGATAATTAAAACTAAGGAAGGCACAATACGTACCAAAGTACACCGCAAGGAGACAGCAACCAATAGTTTCCTTCAATGGAACAGTTGTCACCCTTATCCCCTCAAACGAGGGATTCCCAGAGGCCAATTTATGAGAGTACGTCGAAACTGTAGTTCAATGGACGACTTTGAGTCACAGGCACATGACCTCACAAACAGATTGAAGGAGAGAGGCTTCCCTAGGGGGGTAATTAGAAAGGCCTATGAGGGGGCAAGGGATTCAGATAGGCAGAGTCTTTTAGTCCCTAGACAACGCAAAGAGGAAAGGGTCACTAGGCTCATAGGTACTTTTGACTCCAAACAATCTGAGATCATGGAAATACTCAGGAGGTACTGGCGTATCCTAGGTGCTGATGCGGACCTGGCGGATCAGATAACGCAATGGCCTTCAGTCACGTTCCGTAGAGGCAAAAACATCAGGGACAGGGTGATGCAGAGTTGTTTTGATCCTCTAATCCAAAAGAGTACTTGGTTCGACAGGCAGATACCGGGCACACACAGATGTGGTAGTTGTAGAGCCTGTGATTTTATCCAAAGTGGAAAAAAATTCAAAAGTGTTACCACCAAAGTTGAGTATGATATCCGAGATTTTGTGAACTGCAAAACGGCTGGTGTAGTCTATTTAATCACATGTCCGTGCCCACTGAATTATGTGGGCAAAACGATACGGCAGTTTCGGCGCCGGATCAGGGAACATGTTGGAGACGTTACAAACTTAAGAGATACTTCCATATCAAAACATGTACATGCTAAACATCAAGGCAGGGCAGAATGTTTAAAATTTCAGGCAATTGAATTGGTACGTCCTCCTAAACGGGGAGGAGATTGGGATAACCTCATTTTGCGTAAAGAGGCCCAATGGATTTATAGACTGGCCTGCGTACATCCTGAAGGTTTAAACGAACAAACCAACTATACGTGTTTTATTTAGTATACAATTCAAACTATTCACAGGGTTTTGTCGGTCCTCTAGGGTAGGGGTATGGCAATTTAATCCTAGTCCAAGCACAGTTACTTGCAGTATATCATTCAATAGTAATAGGCTTGGTAATTCAGTCCAGGAGTGGTTCTAATATCTTAAGTGTGGTGGACATTAATATCGTTTTTTCATTCATACAGTGTGTATTTCCAGGGTAGGTGCTCCTATCGTGGTAGTCCAATTGCGGTCTTGAACTGATCCGCAATATGTATCCAACCTAACATTGTTATACTCCATCCTTGAATAGGAATAGGCTCAGTGCGGTAAACAGATACTTCTACAGCCTCCCCTGTAGTCTGCACGCTCTGTGGTGTTTACAGTGTTGCTTCCGGGTATGTCAGCTGACGGCCGGGAGTCACATGGTTGAGCGTCACGGATGTGGTGGGCTGTTGTGATTGGCTGGTTCGAAGTATGCCGCCGAGGCCAGGGGGAGGAGTATTCAGTTCATAGTGACTCAGAGTCCCTGAGTGAAGCATGCCGCTGACATCTATGCGTGCATGCTTCCGTGTTGTGCAGTAGAATACCTGCTGCTGAAGAGATATCGCTGGCATCCTGGCCAGACTGACAGACCCCTGATAATAAGTATAGAAACGCGTAGGGTCGGGTGAAGTGAGGGAATTTTGTGTAGGGGGCAGTGGCATTGTTGTGCATCTGTACATTTGGAGATTCAAGTGCGGTTAACGCAGGCTCCTGTGTGTACGAGGGTTTAAACCACTGCTACACCAATGTTCAAACACTGATTCCACAATTTGATATCTATGTTTATATACCCAGTCATAGAGGGTTCGCAAACGAATTAGGACTTGGAGTATTTTGTTTAATACGTTTTTAATACACGGTTGGGCTTTACACAGTGGTGATTGTACCCCTGTTTTTAGATAGCTATGAAATAAAAGTTATGTATTTTACTCATTTATCACTTCAGTGAAATTTCAATTGTTCATATTTGTGGGAGCACAATATATATCGTTAAAATACAGTGAATTAATACTATTTTTGTTCCGTGATCAAAGCATTTAACGATTCTCTATCAGAGTCCGAGAGAGATGGTATCGTTAAAGAGTCCAGAAACGCCCTCTCCTCAGTCCTCCCCGAAGTATCCTGTGCATATAGCGCAGTGTAGTAATCTCCCAGTATATCATTGACGATCTTTGGATCTTTCTGTATTTCCCCGTTCCCATCTCTCAACCCCCCTATGTGAGTTGGGCGAAATTGCCCTTTCGCCATTTTGGCCAACAGGGATCCTGTTTTATTACCATACCTGAAGAAATGTGCGGTTGTTTGCTCTCTCTGGAATCTCTCCTTTCTATCTAACCACATTTCAAACTCTGCCTTAGCTGTAAGCCATTCATCCCGAAGCGCTAATGTGGGATTTGACGAGTACGCTGTATATTTCATGCGATGATTTCTACTAGACTCGTTATAAAGCTTGTTGGTTTTTCTTTTAAGCGACGACACAAAAGAAATGATCCTCCCCCTCAGTACTGCCTTGGCTGTGTCCCAAAACAAGTGGCTGTCTTCCCTATGGGCTTGATTTTCCTGACTATATTCCAATAACCAGCCCTTCAAACATGCCTGAAAGGAATCATCAGTTACCAGGAAAGAAGGAAATTTCCACAAGATATCCGATCCCCGTTTAAATGTATCTGCCAAGATCAGAGAAACCGGTGAGTGATCTGAAATCACCAAGTCCTCTATGTGAGCACTAAGGAACCTAGGGAGCAGCGCCGGAGAAGCCACCAGATAGTCAATACGCGACCATGCGGTATGCGCATGGGAAAAGTGAGTGAACTCTCTACCTAATGGAAATTGTGTTCTCCATACATCTACCATGCCTGTGGAGGCCAGTAATGGGGCCAAGACTTTATCGTGCGTTCTTTCAACCAGTACCCTACCATCTCCCCTTCGCCTGTCCTCCGTTGTGCATAAAACCGAATTAAGGTCCCCTCCCAAAAGAATCTGAGGTTCTTTATCCGCTAAAAGTTTACCTTCCAGGAATTGAAAAAAGACCCGATTGTTGTCATTCGGTGCATATATACAGTACAAGCTCATTCTCCCCATTGCGCCATCTAAGATCACATGTAAATATCTGCCCCCTCCATGCTGCTCAGACGTAACCACATAACAATCAATTCTTTTGTGTATGAGGAGTAAGACGCCCGCCTTGCCATTGACTGCTGGAGAACCCACTACTGTACCCACCCATAGCTTGCGCATTCTCTGGAAATCACATTCCAGCAGATGGGTTTCCTGCAAAATTGCTATATCCGCTTTCAACTTTTTCAGGTGGCGAAGGACCATCATGTGCTTATGTGGGGACTGCAGTCCCTTCACATTCCATGTTATTACTTTAGGCATCTCACAGCAATGGCAAAGCAAACCTCATCCACCGAGACAGTTTCCCCCCTCCTCCCCCCTCCCTAAACATAAAACAAGATTGAAACCCCAACAACAGATCATTACTAATTTCAGACTTCTCTTTATTCGCACATTTTAACGTGGAATCTCTGCACATTCCACCACTAGGAACCCCTTGGTATACCATGAACCCCCTGTATATCAGGAAAGTATCAACAAAATCGTACAATCCCACCCGACTCCGTGCAGAAATTCCCTCAAGCCTCACTTCAGCTGCTCAATCCCCTACCAATAACATCAGTAAGCATCAACCTCCAATGTAACTATAGGTATAACAATTGTGTCTCAGACATTGTGAATCTTAAAATAACATGTCTCCTTCCATCACCATCTGGACATCTCCCGTCAGTCCGGAGAAGAAGAGGTAAGACCCCTCCTGGTACTCCTGTTTCTGGAACGTCCCCTGTGAGGCAATCCATCTCTGCATGTCTGGCGATCTCCATTGTTGTCTTGGGACAAGCTTTCCACAAATTTAGCCGCCTCCCCTGGAGATGAAAACGATTCCACACCACCACCGGGCTCGAAGATCTTAAGAATGGCGGGAAACATCAAAGAGAACCGAATGCGCTTCTGGACCAGTAGAGAGCACACTGTGCTGAAAGCGCGTCGCTTGCGTGTAACCTCTGCCGAGTAATCTCCAAACATTAGGATTCTGTTGCCTCGCACTCTCACTTGTGTCGAGGACCTTCGATAGGCCTGTAGCACATTTGTTTTATCCACATAGTCCAGGTACTTCACGATAACTGGTCGCGGTCTTGCTGGAGCGCCATCTTGGGTAACACTTCGCATTGGTCCCACTCTATGAGCTCTCTCCGCTCTCAGCGGGGCAGGCAAGTCCAGCGCCTGAGGCAATTCCACAGCACACAACTTTAGCAGCTGGCCTGCTGGTATAGATTCCGGGAGCCCAATGATGCGTAAATTTCTCCTTCTCGAATGATTCTCCAGGTCATCCACTTTCTCTACCAGTTGGTGATTGGAAGCAATCACCTTCTTCACCTCCTCCTGTGTTCCCACTAACTCATCTTCCAATAAACTGAGATGTTGCTCCAAATCAGTGATTCGTTCCGCCTGAGCTGAGACATCCGACTGTATTTGATGTAATAATTTCGACACCGTCGCCTCCAAAGAAGCTGTAATATCTGGGGCTATAAGTTTAGCTACTTCTATGGCCAAAACTCGGCATGAAATGTCCATATTGTGAAGCATAGTATCAGGCTCACCTTCTTCCAATGCTGGCTGCGCCAGAGGAGGCTGTGATGCCGAGCGCAAGCTCGTGCTCCTCGTGTTCCTGGCCGGCTCAGGCGCCATTTTCCCCAGCGGCATCATGTCGTCAGTCTGCGGGGCCTGTGAGTTTAATCCTGGGGTCCCGGTTTTCACCAGGAATCTCTCCATACGCCGGAGAGAAGCCTGTACTTCGGGTTGTCGGCCAATGGCCTCAAGTCGGGTATTAAAGCCTCAGGACCCCAATTTTTTGATTCGGGTTAACGGAGCTCCCCTTACTCGCGTCTAACCATGTGCGCGCCGGAACCGGAAGTCTGCCATCGTATTCTAAATCATAAACCAGTGCATCTGTAGCTGTAACCCTCCAGTGGTATAACTTAAAGCTCCTGGGCCCCGGACCTATCTTATGTTATTTATATTACAGGTGTCTTCTTATGTGGCAGAGGGGCCTTTGTGTGACTGCTACCTCTGCACCCCTTATAGCTTCGCTCCTACGACCAACGCAGGAAAAGCATAATTTATCTTGTTACTAGGGCTGAACAAAGTTGCGGGTTTGCCCTTGTTCGACAATTCACTAACCTGCAATTGCCCCTTATTTCCCTCTGTTTAACTTTATTTCCACCATACAAGACATTAGCAGCTAAAATACCGATCAGTGTTATGCACAGGTTTTGTAATAGAATTTTCCACTTTTCAGTCATCTTTTAGCTTATATTTGATGACGGGATGACTGTTACTCAGATAAAAGTTTGGATCTTTTTTTGAGAATTTGTTATGGGTACACAAGTAAACCAGGTATATTATAAAACATAATACTGAAATTGTGCCTGTGGAATGGAGTTACATTTTAAAGATATGAAAGTTAAGAATAAAGAAATATTAATCTCTGCTCATCCATACAAGCTACTAGAAACATCTCCAATATTAGTGGTGTGTTGGGTCATTTTCATTTAGGGTTATTTTGATAAATCAGCATAATCTTTAAATCAGGGGTGCAGAACCTGTGGCCCGGGATGCCGTTCTGTGCAGCCCCCAACCATCAGGATATAGACATGCTTTTCTGTGTCCTGATGGTTCCAAAAGACACGGCTGTCAAAGGATGGCTGCATCCAGGGGCGTAACTAGGAAAGACTGGGCCCCATAGCAAACTTTTGACTGGGGCCCCCCCCTCTGCTGGGTATCACACAACCCCCCCCCCCCTTGTAGATAGTGCCTCCCTATAGATTCCACCACACAGCGCCCCCCTATAGATAGCACCATACACAGCCCCTGCAGATAACGCCATACAGCCCCCCTGTAGATAACGCCATACAGACTCCCTCTGTAGATAACGCCATACAGCCCCCCTGTAGATAACGCCATACAGCCCCCCTGTAGATAACGCCATACAGCCCCCCCTGTAGATAACGCTATATAGCCCCCCCCCCCCAAAAAAAAACGTCCTATAGTTTGTCCTACAAAAGACATGCATCCCCTATCCACAGGATAGGGGATACATGTGTGATCACTGGCAGCGATAAGGAGAACGGGGGACCGAAAGTCCCCCGAAGTTCTCCATGACTAACCTCGGACTTCCGGCGTCTGCGCAGTTCAATAAAAATGAAAGGAGCGCTGGTCACGCATGCGCACAAGCGCGACCGGCGCTCCATTCATTTCTACGGAGCTGCCGACACAGACCCCGGAAGTCCGAGGTTTGTCATGGAGAACTTAGGGGGGACTTTCGGTCCCCCGTTCTCCTCATCGCTGCCAGCGATCACACATGTATCCCCTATCCTGTGGATAGGGGATACATGTCTTATGTAGGAACAACCCCTTCAGTGGCGTCGCGCTGTAGCAGCCATAGCGGCTGCTAGCGGAGCCTGCGGCCATGGGAGGGGGCCGTGCCGGCGGGTGGCACGGGCCCCCTCATGCTGCAGGCCCTGTAGAAGTCGCTACGGCTGCTATAGCGGTAGTTACGCCACTGCGTATAAGTTTGTACGGCGTAAAACTACAGCTCCCAGCATGGCCGGAACAATGGTAAGGATATGCTGGGAGATGCGGTTTCACAAAAAAAATCCTATCACCATCATCTCGCTGCAGATCATACAGTGACTACAATACTGATTAGAGGCAGAATAAACATTTATATTAAGTGACTCACCGGTGACGTCTCAGATTCTAGTTCTTTTCTTCTCCCTCCGGTCCAGACCTCTATGATGGATTTCTCCCGGCCATGACCCATTTCTGCAGTTTTCCGTTTAGATGTCTTCAGCTTCTCACTTTTAAAACATTTCTGCACCTATAAAACGAAGTTAAAATTCTCAACACATCTAAATATAACTGTCACACACACACACCGTGCCCCCTGTAGATAGTGACCTACATAGAAGCCCCTGTAGATAGTGCCCACATATGGACTCCAGAGCTGCAAGGCAATAGTGCTAACCACTGAGCCACCGTGCTGCCCTACATATAGCTTCCCCTATAGTTAGTGCTCCACGTATAGCCCACCTCTGTATATAGTGTCTCACATATAGCTCCCCCTGTATATAGTGTCCCACATATAGCCCACCCCTGTAGACTGTGCACTACATATAGCCACCCTGTTGCTAGTGCCCCACAGGTAACCCACCCCTGTATATAGTGTCCCACATATAGACCCCCCTGTATATAGTGGCCCACATATAGACCCCCCTGTATATAGTGGGCCACATATGGACCCCCCCTGTATATAGTGGCCCACATATAGAGCCCCCTGTATATAATGGCCCACATATAGAGCCCCCTGTATATAGTGGCCCACACCCCCACATATAGAGCCCCCTGTATATAGTGGCCCACACCCCCACATATAGACCCCCCTGTATATAATGGCCCACATATAGAGCCCCCTGTATATAATGGCCCACACCCCCACATATAGACCCCCCCTGTAGCTACTGCCCCACATATAGACCCCCTATATATAATAGCCCACATAAAGATGACCCCCCCCCCCTCCCCCTCCCCCCCTCATAGATAATGCCATTCACATTTTTATGAGGGGAAAAAAAACAAAAACTTGACATACTCACATTCTCCGGTTCCCACGCTGTTCACTGGCGATGCAGACATGCTCTCTTCTGAGCATGTCTGCAGGAGTTGAACGAGCGTCCTCCAATGACGCTGATTGGCGGGGCAGAATGACTTGCCCCGCCAATCAGCGCCTTCCAAGCATGGAAGCGGCGCGATGATGTCATCGCGCCGCTAGCCAATCAGTGTCATTGTAAGGCACTGGATGGTCAGGCACGGAACATGCCCGGCCATTCATGTATTTGGCTGCCGCTAGCACTGGGGCCCCCTCCGGTGCTAGCGACACCTACAGGCATGAGATGGCCTGTGTAAGGCTCGGCGTCGCGGGCCCCACAGTAGCGACGCTACCGCTGTAGTAGCCATAACGGCTGCTAGCGGCGCCACCGGGCCCCCTCAAGCCCCGGGCCCCGTAGCAGCCGCTACTGCTGCTACCGCGGTAGTTACGCCACTGGCTGCATCCTTCTGATGCAGAGAACAGAGTGTTGTCATTAGACAGCTCTATTCTCTCTTCCTTGCACTGATCATAGATATTTGTGCAGAACTTAAAAAAAATACTTTTAACTGCTTTATTATCTATCTTAGGCTTTGTTCACATCTGCGTTGGGGTCCCGTTCTGATGTTCCATCGGAGCTTTTCATCAGAACGGGACCCTGAACAGACACAAACTGACTACGCTATTGCTTCCAGCAAAACAATGGGTCCAGTGCACAACAGAGACCTTTGGTTTCCGTCTGTGTCGGTTTGTATCTGTTCTGGGTCCCGCTCTGACAGAAAGCTCAGACGGAACATCAGAACGGGACCCCAACGCAGATGTGAACAGAGCATAACATGTCAGAGAGAAAAGGAGCATCAGCAATGGGTATTAATGGTACACTGTGTTTCTGGCACAGTTGTGGGGGACACTGTGTGGCTGACTGTGAGGATGCATGAGTTCTATTTTAAGCAGCTTAAAGGAGAAATCCAGGCAAAACTATTAATGTATTATGCTAATGCAGACAGGGAATCTCTCTTTCATGCTCTTTTAATCCCATTGTCATGCTTAGTGTACAGTTTTACCCAGATTGGTTCTTTAAAGGGGTATTCCCATATCAGAAATGCACTGTATGGCATATCCCCAGGATATACCTCTGATAGGTTTGGCAAGACAAGACAAGGTAGAGAGTGCGTGTGGCTTTCCATTGTGGTTTTATGGGAAATGAAAAATGCTCTGCTGTTTCCAAAACTCCCAATGCCACGAGAATATGCTGCTTCGTCTTCCAAACATGGAACCACCATTCATGGCATATAATTTTGATATGTCATAAACTTCCCGGATGGGAATACCCCTTTAAGTTTTATTGCAGCTCTTGGGAGTGGTGCAATCAGGCAATGTGGCCCTCGGACCAAAAAAGGTTGTGCACCTCTGCTCTAAATAGTCTAGATTATTACATATGGCTTTCTGACCATTCCTATCCCTTCATTTGTTTTTCCTCGGGAAATATACAAGATTTATTACGGCAACTAATAATAAAACTTTTCAGCTGTAACATAATTCCATGCCATTCTTTTGTGGAGACAGCAGACGTTCTAAGTTTTCGTAGGATGCAGTTACATAGACATAGTCATAAATACATCACACTTAAGTGAACTGAAAGCTGTGGCAGAATTACACATTTAAGTTGTGAGAATCGTTAGAGTAATCCTCAGCTTTCGTGATCTCAATTCTCACACCCATACAAAATTATTCTCAACTGCAAAAAGTTTAATGCGAGAGGAAGTATAGTAAAGGGCAAGGGTTAAATTTGGCACCAAGAGCTCTGCTCAAATCACAACTGTTATAATTTTAGGATCATACTTTAACTCCTTCCCGACATTTGACGCATCCATACACCAAAGTCGGGTGGGGGAAGTATGCCCACGGAGTGAACACGCTCCATAAGATGCCGGTGTCGGCTGTATGTTACAGCCGACACTTCAGAGTAACGATCCCGCTCGTTTAACTCGTTAAATGCCGCAGTCAATAGCGACCGTAGCATTTAAATCGTTAGAAAGAGGGGGGCGACCCCCTCTAACAGCTCATCGCACCCCCCGCAATGCAATCGCGGTTGCAATGGTTGCTATGGCTGCCTGGGGGCCTAATGAAGGCCCCCAGGTCTGCCATCTTTGTGCTCCTATCAATCCCTGCTCCGGCAGGGCTTAGTAGAAACATGTTAGATCGCTGGTTTAAGTCCCCTAGGGGGACTAATAAAAAAAAGTTAAAATTAGTAAAACAACGTAAAAAAAAATGTAAATTTTTTTTTAAAAAAATGTAAAGTTAAAAAACCCCCCCTTTTCCCATTTCCCCCCTAGAGCATAGTAAAAAATAAAAAAATAAACATAATTCGTATCGCCGCGTCTGTAAAAGTCTGAACTATTACAATATATCATTATTTAACCCTGTAAGAAAAAAAAAATAGTAAACGCCAGAATCTCGATTTTTGGTCACCTCATCTCACACAAAAAATGAAATAAAAAATTATCAAAACGTTGTATGTACCCCAAAATGGTAACATTAAAAACTACAGCTTAACTCGCAAAAAATAAGCCCTCATACCACTTAATCAACTGAAAAATAAAAGAGTTATGGCTCTCAGAATTTGGGGACACAAAATTAATTTTATTTTTTACACTTAGGTTTTTACTTGTAGTAAAATATAGAAAAAACTATATATATTTGGTATCGCCGTAATCGTATTGACCCACAGAATAAAGTTAACATGTTGTTTTAATTGCACAGTGAATTACATAAAAACGACGTGCAAAAAACAATGGAGGAATCGCTGATGTGAACAAAGCCTAAAATAGATAATAAAGCAGTTAAAAGTATATTTTTTAAGTCCTGCACAAATATCTATGATCAGTGTTTTTTTCATTTCCTACCCCATAAATATTTTTTTCCCATTTCCTAGTACATTATATGGCACAATACATGGTGCTACGAAAATCTACAACTCATCCCGCAAAAATCAACCCTCATAGGACTATATCGACGGAATAATAAAGAAGTTGTGGCTTTTGGAAGGTGGGGAGGAAAAACGAAAATTAAAATCTGAAAAAGGGCTGCTGTTTACATCTGTCCTTAATGCAGTATTTCCCAACCATTCTTCTGTGGAACCTTGGTGTCCCTTGGAATGGGATCCAAGATTCCCTGGAAGAAAGTAAGGACCAAGGAACTTGAGGAAGTAAAATCAGTCAACAAATCTCATTAAGAAAATAGTACTTGTTGAAAATTTTAAACATGTTTTGCCCTGCCAGGCATCAAGCTTGCTTGAAGTAGGACTAAGGCCGGATTTACACGAGCGTGTGCGTTTTGCGCATGCAAAAAACGCGGCTTTTTTCGGGCGCAAAAGGTACTTAACAGCTCCGTGTGTCATCACCATATGATGCGTGGCTGTGTGATTTTCACGCAGCCGCCATCATTATGACACTCTGTTTGTATGTTTGTAAACAGAAAAGCACGTGGTGCTTTTATGTTTTCATTCATACTTTTTACTGCTCTTGCGCGAATCACGCGCGTCACATGGAAGTGCTTCCGTGTGCTGCGCGTGGTTTTCACGCACCCATTGACTTCAATGGGTGCGTGATGCGCGAGAAACGCACAAATATAGGACATGTCGTGCATTTTACGCAGCGGACTCACGCTGCGTAAAAATCACTGACTGTCTGCACGGCCACATAGACTAACATAGGTCCGTGAGACACGCGTGAAAATCACGCGCGTTGCACGGACGTATTACACGTTAGTGTAAATAAGCCCTAAGGCTAAGTTCACATATCACAGATTTCTCGCTGATTTTTGGTGCGGATTCCACTCTGAAAATTCGCAATGTGGATGGGGTTTTAAAAAAATCCACAAGGGCTTGCTGTGGATTTTAAAATCTGCAGCATGTCAATTTCGTTATGGATTTGTTATTGATTTTCACAGCAGATTTTACAATTTTCAATGCACAGGGAGTAATCCAGAACAAAATCGGCCATAAGATCTGCTTGTAACACATGTTGTTTCTGCCTCGGATTCTCAGAAACATGCACTATGGAATATATCCGTCACGTCTGAGCTCGCCCTAAGGGTTCTCTGGGAAGGGAAACATTTTTAAGGGCTTCCCACATGGTAAAAATAATAGGAATTATTGCCCTAATGCAAAATACAATGTTATCCAACATTTTGCCTATACTTTCTGCCCCCCTGCACATGGAAAATTCTGCAGAAAATCTGACCCAGATTCCGTAGGAAATTGCACCTGAAAGTTCGTACCAAATTGTGTTTAATTTGGTGCAGATTTTCGCCCGGACCTGCCGCTGCAGAGATCAGGGGGGATAATAACAAGACCACACTCCTCTCCCTTAGCGCTCCTGTAGTGAAAAGCCCCTGCTCCCCTGGTTGGTCTCTGTGCAGCTGGCCGCCTAGGATGATATTTTATTTTGTCTCATGTGACCGCTGCAGCCAATTACGAGACGTCATCCCAGGAGGCCGACTACACTGAGACCAGCCGGGTAGGCAGGTTCTCTCTGCTACGGGAACACCAGAGGAGGTGAGTGTGGAAATTTTTTTTATTTTAAAGTGGAAAATACGTTTTGTTTTCTTTCTACTTGCCATTTTTTTCTGAAAATATTCAGCTATTTTCTAGCAAAAAATCACATTTGGTATTTGTTGCAGATTTTTAATGGGAAAATCTGCAACAAATACACAATCTTTCCTCAGCAAAAAATTGACATGCTGCAGGTCAAACTCTGCACAAATATATTGCATGTGGATTTGATTTTTAAAATGTCATCCACTTTGCTGCTTGTCTTAGAATGTTGAAAAAAAATGGCAAGAGGAAACCATAAGAAAGTTCTGTGAGACGTTTGGTGCATATTAGGCACCAAAAGATTCCAAAATTATATCTCTCGATCACTTCCCCTACTACTCACATGTAGGCTATAATGCTTACCAGCTATAATACAGCAGTTTTAACCCCTTCCCGACATTTGCCGTATGGGTACGTCATGGAAAGCATTGACTTCCCGCATCTTGCTGTACCGATACGCCGAATGTTTGGGACCAGCTCAGAAGCTGAGCCGGTGCCATCATCACCGGATCTCAGCTGTATCTTACAGCTGAGATCCGGCTGTAACTGCGGGGACCGAAATTAGCTTCGATCCCCGCCATTAACCCCTTAAGTTTTGCGCTCAAGCGCGATCGCTGCACTTAAGGTGTTTGCAGCTCATCGGAACCCCAGCAATGAAATTGCCGGGGTTCCGGTAGCTGCAATGGCAACCGGAGGCCTAATACTGGCCTCCTGGTCTGCCTAGCACCGAAGCCGGTCAAGATCCGCCCGGCGGCGGAGCCTCATCGGCTTCCGTAGCTGCCGGCAAGATGGCGCCGGGTCAGGAGCTGATCAGGCGTCATCAGCGGTGGAAGTCAGCTGTACTGTACAGCTGACATCCACCTGTAACGGCAGGAACCGGAGCTAGCTCCGATCCCTGCCATTAACCCCTTCGATGCAGTAATCGAAAGAGATTGCTGCATCGTAGCGGTTACTAGCAGATCGCCAGCCCTGACAGGCAATCAGGACTGGCGACTGCTGTTATGGCAACAGGAGACACAATGGTCTCCTGCTCTGCCATTACGGAAGCCGATTTAGGCCCCGCCGGGAGGCGAAGCCTAATCGGCTTGCTGTCAGTGAATGACTGACAGATCTAATACATTGCACTACATAGGTAGTGCAATGTATTAGAAAAAAATAAATCTGACCATTGGACCTTCATGTCCCCTAGCGGGACTTGAGAAAAAGTGTAAAAAAAAGTATAAAAAAGTGTAAAAAAAAGTGCAAAAAATAAAAATTTGAAAACAATAAAAGTTTCAAGTAATCAAATAAAACACAATCCCCCTTTTACTCTTATCAAGTCCTTTATTATTGAAAAATAATAATAAACCATATATATTTGGTATCGCCACGACCGTAACGACCTGAGGTATCAAAATATTATATTATTTATTGCACACGGTGAACGGCGTAAAAAAAAACGTAAAAAACTTTACCAGAGTTTCTGTTTTTTGGTCACTATGCCCTACCAATATTAGAATAAAAAGTGATCAAAAAGTCGCACGTATCCAAAAATGGTACCTATAAAAACTATAGCTCGTCCCGCAAAAAACAAGCCCTCATACACCTCCGTCGACAAAAAAATTAAAACGTTATGGTTCTCACAACTTGGCGACAGAAAAAATACATTCTTTTTACAAAAGTAGTTTTATTGTGCAAAAAGTTGTAAAACATAAAAAAGTGCTATAAATTAGGTATCGCCGGAATCGTACTGACCCGCAGAGTAAAGTTAACATGTAATTTATAACGCATGGTGAACGCTGTATAAAAAAAACGAAAAAAGCTGTGCCAGAATTGCGTTTTTTTGTTTACCTGGCATCCCAAAAAATAGGATAAAAGGTGATCAAAAAGTTGCATGTACCCCAAAATGGTACCAATAATAACTACAGCTCGTCCCGCAACAAACCAGCCCTCATACCACTACGTCTATGAAAAAATAAAATTAGTTATGGCTCCAATAAGTCAGGAAATAAAAAAATATGCAGTTGTGCCCGAGGGGAACATTTCTTCTGTTTGAAGAGGCGATTTATCAAGGACCTATAATTAGGGAACCAGGAAAGGGAGGGCCCAAACATATCGGCTGGAAGCGACGGTGCCCGTATTATACCAGGACAGCACTTCCCAGCAAAATTCCCCAAACTGCAAAGGCGCGGAGTGCGGACCAAAAGTGGGATAATAAAGGACGCCATATATCAGTGCGACACCGGCCTGTGCAGAAAGGATTGCTTCACAGCGTAACACACATCTATGGATTCTTTTTTTGTTTTTTTTTACCCCATTATTATACCACCTGACTATGCCCCTTATATACTCCGCCCGGCTTACATATGCCCTACATTATAAACGGAAACACCAGTAAGACTCCAAACAAAACTACTACCAAGCAAAATCCACGCTCCAAAAGCCAAATGGCGTTTCCTCCCATCTGAACCCTACAGCGTCCCCAAACAGCAGTTTCCTTCCACATATATGGCACCGTCATACCCGGGAGAACCCTTTTAGCAATTTTTGGGGTGTGTGTCTCCAGTGGCATAAGCTGGGCACGACATATTTGCCACTGAATGGCATATCTAGGGAAAAATATAAATTTTTAATTTGCACCATCCACAGCGCATTCATTTATGGAAAAGACCTGTGGGGTGAAAATGCTCACTACACCCCTTAATAAATGCCTTGAGGGGTGCAGTTTCCAAATGGGGTTTATTTTTATTATTTCACATGTGAGCCTCTGCAGTTGTGAACCAATACTTTGTAAATCGCCAAATTAGGCCTCAATTTTACATGGTTCGCTTTCATTCCTGAGCCTGGTCGACTGTCCAGGCAAGAGATTAGGGCCACATGTAGGGTGTTTCTAAAACCAGGAAACTCAGCATAATAATTAGAAAGCTGTCTTGTTATGGTGGCACAAGCCGGGCACCACATATTGTCCACATATCTCTGGAAAAAATCCCATTTTCACTCTGCAACATCGAGTTCACACTAATTTCTACAAAACACCTGCAGGGTTAACATGCTCACTACACCCCTAGATAAATGCATTGAGGGGTGTAGTTTCCAAAATAGGGTCACTTCTGGGGGGTTTCCACTGTTTTGGGCCCACAGCTGCCCAGAAACCAATCCAGCAACATCTGCACTCCAAATGGCGGTCCTTCACTTCTGAGCCCTGCCTGGTGCCCAAACAGCAGTTTATGACCACATATGGGGTATTGCCGTACTCGGGAGAAATTGCTTTACAAATGTTGGGTTCTTTTTTTCCTTTTTTTGTTGCGAAAATGAAAATGTTTTTATTTTCACTGCCCAATTCTAATAAATTCTATGAAACATCTGTGGGGTCAAAATGCTCACTACACCCCTAGATGAATTCCTCAAGAGGTGCAGTTTAATAAATGGTGTCACTTTTTGGGCGTTTTCATTGTTATTTCCCCTCAGGGGCTTTGCAAATGTGACAAGGCCTCCGCAAACCATTCCTGCTAAATGTGATCTCCAAAAGCCAAATAGCGCTCTTTCCCTTCTAAGCCACGCCGTGTCCCCAAACAGACGTTTATTACCACATGTGGGGCATTGTTTTACTCGGGAGAAATTGCTTTAAAAAATTTTGTGGTGCTTTTTCTCCTTCAGTCCTTGTGGAAATGAGAAAAAATAAGCTAAACCTACATTTTCTTTGAAAAAATGTAGATTTTTATTTTCAGGGCCTAATTCCAATAATTTCTGCAAAAAAACTTTGGGGTCAAATCGCTCACTATACCCCTAGATAATTTCCTCAATGGGTGTAGTCTCCAAAATAGGGTCACTTGTGCGGGGTTTCCACTGTTTTGTCTCCTCAGGGACTTCGTAAATGTGACATGGCCTCCACAAACCATTCCTGCTAAATGTGAGCTCCAAAAGCCAAATGGCACTCCATCCCTTCTCAGCCTCGCCGTGTGTCCAAACAGCCGTTTATTACCACATGTGGGGTATTGTTTTACTCGGGAGAAATTGCTTTACAAATTTTACGGTACTTTTTCTCCTTCAGTCCTTGTGGAAATGAAAAAAATTAGCTAAACTTACATTTTCTTTGAAAAAATTTAGATTGTAATTTTCAGGGCCTACTTCCAATAATTTATGCAAAAAACCTGTTGGGTCAAAACGCTCACTATACCCCTAGATAATTTCCTCAATGGGTGTAGTTTCCAAAATGGGGTCACTTGTGGGGGTTTCCACAGTTTTGTCCCCTCAGGGGCTTTGTAAATGTGACATGGCCTCCGCAAACCATTCCTGCTAAACTTGAGCTCCAAAAGCCAAATAGCGCTCTTTCCCTTCTCAGCCTCGCCGTGTCTCCAAACAGCCATTTATTACCACATGTGGGGTATTGTTTTACTCGGGAGAAATTGCTTTACAAATTTTACGGTACTTTTTCTCCTTCAGTCCTTGTGGAAATGAGAAAAAATTAGCTAAACCTACATTTTCTTTGAAAAAATTTAGATTGTAATTTTCAGGGCCTACTTCCAATAATTTATGCAAAAAACCTGTTGGGTCAAAACGCTCACTATACCCCTAGATAATTTCCTCAATGGGTGTAGTTTCCAAAATGGGGTCACTTGTGGGGGGTTTCCACTGTTTTGTCCCCTCAGGGGCTTTGTAAATGTGACATGGCCTCCGCAAACCATTCCTGCTAAACTTGAGCTCCAAAAGCCAAATAGCACTCTTTCCCTTCTAAGCCCTGCCGTGTCTCCAAACAACTGTTTATTACCACATGTGGGGTATTGTTTTACTCGGGAGAAATTGCTTTACAAATTTTATGGTACTTTTTCTCCTTTAGTCCTTGTGAAAATTAGAAAAAAAATCGCTAAACCTACATTTTCTTTGAAAAAATGTTGATTTTAATTTTCACGGCCTACTTCCAATAATTTCTGTAAAAAACCTGTGCGGTAAAAATGCTCACTGTACCCCTAGATAATTTCCTTGAGGTGTGTAGTTTCCCAGATGGGGTCATTTTTGGGGGATTTTGACTGTTTTGGCACCGCAAGAGCCCTTCAAACCTGACATGGTGCCTAAAATTTATTCTAACAAAAATAAGGCCCCAAAATCCACTAGGTGTTCCTTTGCTTCTGAGGCCGGTGCTTCAGTCCAGTAGCAGGCTAGGGCCACATGTGGGATATTTCCTAAAACTGCAGAAACGGGGCAACAAATATTAAGTTGCATTTCTCTGGTAAAACTTTCTGTGTTATAAAAAAAATTGTATTAAAAATTTATTTCTGCAAAAAAATATGAAATTTGTAAATTTCACCTCTACATTGCTTTCATTCCTGTGAAATGTGTAAAGGGTTAAGACATTTTATAAATGCTGTTTTGAATACTTTGAGGGGTGAAGTTTTTAAAATGGGGTGACTTTTTGGGGGTTTCTAATATATAAGGCCCTCAAAGCCACTTCACAACTGAACTGGCCCCTGTAAAAATGGCCTTTTGAAATTTTCTTGAAAATTTGAGAAACTGCTGCTAAAGTTCTAAGCCTTGTGATGTCATAGAAAAATAAAAAGATGTTCAAAAAACAATGCCAATCTAAAGTAGACATATGGGGGATGTTAATTAGCAACAATTTTGTGTGTTATAACTGCCTGTCTTATAAGCAGATACATTTAAATTGAGAAAAATGCTAATTTTGGTGTTTTTCACAATTAAATACTGAACATATCGAGCAAATTTTGCCAGTAACTTAAAGTCCAATGTGTCACGAGAAAACAATCTCAGAATCGCTTGGATAGGTGAAAGTATTCCGGAGTTATTACCACATAAAGTGACACATGTCAGATTTGAAAAATGAGGCTCGGTCAGGAAGGTCAAAAGTGGCTAAAGAGGGAAGGGGTTAATGAACGCGAATTTGTTGTTTATATGCGTGACTTATTATGTTATTTCCAACCTCCTATTTATTCCTTCTTTTCTTCCTTCCTTCCTTCCTTCCTTCCTTCCTTCATTCATTCATCGTTTACATATTGATAATATATTCACGCAGTAAACACTTAAATTGGTCCTTAAGGCCAGGATCACGCACACTCACACGCACACACTTTTTTATGCAGTTTTTAGCTCAGTTTTTTTTAGCCAATCACAGGAGTGGACAAAAGAAAAAAGATACATTAGTCTTTTCTATACACCTTTCCTTCCTTTTGGATCTACTCTGGTCTATCTCAAGTTTACACTAGAGCAATTGGCAGACTGAGAACTATCTGGGCCCACAGGCCATCATGGGCACCTTACCACTAACGCAACTGATTTTTTAAACTATATTAAAAAACGTTAACTAATTTTAATTTAAAGAGTTTTCTTGGACGTGCTTTACATGACAAAATCCATGCCAGAAAATATTCTGTAATAGTCTAAGGCTGGGTTCACACGAGCATGTTACGTCCGTAATGGACGGAACGTATTTCGGCCCCAAGTCTCGGACCGAACACACTGCAGGGAGTCGGGCTCCTAACATCATAGTTATGTACGATGCTAGGAGTTCTTGCCTCGCTGCAGGACAACTGTCCCGCTCTGTAATCATGTTTTCAGTACGGGACAGCTGTCTGGCAGGGACTCCTAGCATCGTACATAACTATGATGCTAGGAGCCCGGCTCCCTGCACTGTGTTTGGTCCGGGACTTTCGGCCGAAATACGTTCCGTCTATTACGGACGTAACATGCTCGTGTGAACCCAGCCTTACTCTCAAATATCCTCGATGGTTCCCTTCCATCAGTCTCTCGCGCTCTCGTATGGCGACTAGGCTGCAGTGATGATACCTCTTTAGTAATGTTACACTGTATTACATAGCCATATCATCTAATGGCTGCCTTTGAACGTTACATACACTACCATTCAAAAGTTTAGGGTCACTTAGAAATTTCCTTATTTTTTCAAGAAAAGCAGATTTTTTTTCAATGAAGATAACATTAAATTAATCAGATATACACTCTATACATTGTTAATGTGCTAAATGACTATTCTAGCTGCAAATGTCTGGTTTTTAATGCAATATCTACATAGGTGTATAGAGGCCTAATTCCAGCAACCATCACTCCAGTGTTCTAATGGTACATTGTGTTTGCTAACTGTGTTAGAAGGCTAATGGATCATTAGAAAACACTTGAAAACCCTTGTGCAATTATGTTAGCACCGCTGTAAACAGTTTTGCTGTTTAGAGGAGCTATAAAACTGACATTTTTTTTGAGCTAGTTGATAATCTGGAGCATTACATTTGTGGGTACGATTAAACTCTCAAAATGGCTAGAAAAAGAGAGCTTTCATGTGAAACTCGACAGTCTATTATTGTTCTTAAAAATAAAGGCTATTCCATGCGAGAAATTGCCAAGAAACTGAAGATTTCCTACAAGGGTGTGTACTAATCCCTTCAGAGGACAGCACAAACAGCCTCTAACCAGAGTAGAAAGAGAAGTGGGAGGCCCCGCTGCACAACTGAGCAACAAGACAAGTACATTAGAGTCTCTAGTTTGAGAAATAGATGCCTCACAGGTCCTCAACTGGCAGCTTCATTAAATAGTACCCGCAAAACGCCAGTGTCAACGTCTACAGTGAAGAGGCGACTCCAGGATTCTGGCCTTCAGGGCAGAGTAGCAAAGAAAAAGCCATATCTGAGACTGGCTAATAAAAGGAAAAGATTAATATGGGCAAAAACACATAGACATTGGACAGAGGAAGATTGGAAAAAAGTGTTATGGACAGACGAATCGAAGTTTGAGGTGTTTGGATCACACAGAAGAACATTTGTGAGACGCAGAACAACTGAAAATATGCTGGAAGAGTGCCTGACGCCATCTGTCAAGAATGGTGGAGGTAATGTGATGGTCTGGGGTTGCTTTGGTGCTGGTAAAGTGGGAGATTTGTACAAGGTAAAAGGGATTTTGAATAAGGAAGGCTATCACTCCATTTTTCAACGCCATGCCATACCCTGTGGACAGCGCTTGATTGGAGCCAATTTCATCCTACAACAGGACAATGACCCAAAGCACACCTCCAAATTATGCAAGAACTATTTAGGGAAGAAGCAGGCAGCTGGTAATCCACCTTGTGGGAGGGGCTTCTGGAAGCATGGGGTGTAATTTCTCCCGATTACTTCAGCAAATTAACAGCTAGAATGCCAAAGGTCTGCAATGCTGTAATTGCTGCAAACGGATCATTCTTTGACGAAAGTTTGAAGGAGAAAATTATTATTTGAACTAAAAATTATTATTTCTAACCTTGTCAATGTCTTGACTATATTTTCTAGTCATTTTGCAACTCATTTGATAAATATAAGTGTGAGTTTTCATGGAAAACACAAAATTGTCTGGGTGACCGCAAACTTTTGAACGGTAGTGTACTTGTCAGATAATTGCCCCAAACACAATGGGGGAGATTTATTAAGACTGACGTTTCATACGTTAGTTTTCGAAGACAATTTGTTGGAGTAAGATGCGACCATATTATTAAGAGGCCAACAACTCTTAATAAATGTTTCGCCATCCATCCCCCTCTATTGGACATAAAATCAAAAAATGTATGCTGATCTCACCACTCTGCTTCCCCTTTCCTGGACCCCTTAGGCGCCGTAAGCATGCCATAGTATATTCGAGGTCCTGACACTGAACAGTGTCAGGGTCAGGGCCTTAGATCTGGGGGAGGCAAAATATGGGGTCCGTCATGCTACGCCCCACAGAGTGATATCTACCTCAGCTAGGAGCTGACGTAATATTATTTACACCAGTTTTCTGCCGTAAATTATAAAAATTTGTCAGCTGTGGTGGCCCCATCCCTTTTTAAAGCCACGCCTCTTTTACCAAAAGAGGTGAGTGCGGCGTACAATACCCAAAAGTCGCAATGGAATTGTGACTTTTGGACCTTTTGCAACTTCTCTAAGCCAGAAAACTGGCGAAGAAAGGTTATTAAACTTTATTATACAACTTAAAGGGGTTGTCCACGACCAGACAACTGATGACCTATCCACCGGATAGATCATCAGTATATGATCGGTGGGGATCCGACACCCGGACCCAGCACCAATCAGCTGCTCCGGCTATCTCCGAGCGGCAGATGTTTTGAACGGTATGTAGTAGTTGGAGCCGGAAGTAGATGGATCCCGTTCACGGAATATCGGTCAAGCACTGCAGCTGTTCCTTTTCAAGTGAATATACTTTTTCAGGTGAATACTATTTATGGAATGCTTTCCATTGCATATGCTATATTTGAAAATACTAAAGTAAAAAGAAAGATTTTTTGCATTACGAATCCTGATCTGAAAGGCGTATTTTGTGAATGATAGCTATCATACTATACATAGGCTTTGTCATGAAACCTAGTAACTGAACCTTTCTGTGATGTTTAGGCTAAGGCTACACCTAGACATTTTTTTGCTTACTAAAATAAATTGCTCTAAATCACTGTCCATTGGAATGCATTCAGTAACTTGAAAATCGTTCCAGTCAAGCAAGTCGCTAACGATTTCTTTTTTTCATCACTACATGATGGAAATTCTTAGCGATTTTAAGTATACGCTACTTTTTTTCTCCATAGAGTAATATGAAAATCACTTGGATTACTCCGTGGAAAAATGTTCAGTGCGTAGTCTTAGCCTTTACCAGTTCCTCCACTTCAGTATGCTTTAGTAGCTCATGTACACCAATGACCTTGCAACTTAGATCAAACAGCTTCAAAGGATCATAGCGATCATGTACAAACAAATGATTAATGATGCCTGTACGCTCGGTCAATCAGCAACCTCCTTACTGCAAAATGAAAAGGGATCATTCTTCTTCTCCAATATTCTACTTAACATAGTCCTTCTAATTCTCTCATTACCATTAATTACCTTCTAATCTGATTCTTTCTGCGTGCCCAAAGTTTGAAGACCTTGGTACAGCGATGTATGTCTGTATTTTTCTCAGCTGTCTCATCCGCCAGTTCATGATCTAAAGTTACAGGACAGTTTCTAACTTTGTGGTTGTCCCAAAGCATCAGGACAGAAGGCACATGATTTATAATTTATGAGGACACAGAGCTGTCATGTATAAGGCAGGTGTTGGGAAACCGGCAATCAGCCTGAGCGAAGAAAAAGCCTGTGACCTCAGCCTGTAATACTGTAAACTGGTAGCTGACATGGTCACAGGATAGCAAGCATTGACCTAAGGGACTTTATAAATAAAATCATAGGTCATCATGTTAGAGTAGACTCTCGCATCTGATTCCTGGTAAACACAGCAGGGGTAGCAAAGTGATAGCGCTTCAATGAAAACTCCACGTTGCAAAGTTCAGTTCATTTCTTTCCTTAAAAGTATTAAAAATATTTCCAACTAAAGAACCTCTATCAATCAGCAGAATAAAAGTATATATTTTTAAATACATTTTTATTTATAGTGCTGAAGTTCGGAGCCATAGTGTTTTACAGAGCGGTACCATACTCAAATATCTACTAGACTTATGCCTAAGGTAGAATTCTATGATAATTGCTCTTACCCCTCCACCTGGCGCTGCACTCGGCTGTTTTGATAACCACCATAAAGTCTGCCATTCCAGACAAACCTTTCGTCACCACAGTCGTGCAGTTATAGCAATCCGTAGGGGTCCCAGTAGTTGGATCCCCACTAATCTAACATTTAACACCTATGCCGTGAATAGTGATCGCTCAACGCATCTGGATTTTCTAGTAATAAAATTACCAAAATAAAGGAAACAAAAGGGTAGTTCCAGTGAGACATTCACATGGCAGAGAATCATGCATGGTGTTTATATGGCTACCTAGTAAGGAGCCTTACGACCTCTGTGTTTTGCCCTACAAGCTCTGCCAGGTGCTGTATGTAGCCATGCTTCTAGGCAGAAAAGATTCAAATTTATTTCCAACAGAATCCAACAGAAAAAAAGTTGTCTTCCTCCGTATGGAGCCATGATACTACCGTGTACATTCATTCTTGCATTTGTCTTTATGTAGTTTTAAGTCGTTTTGTCAGAAAAGTTAAAGGATATCGTCTTTTGACAGATCCCATTAATTTCTATCCACTGAAAACTGATACAAAAATATGTCAGTCTGCATCAGAAAGAGTTTGTTCACCTTTTGCAGATTTCTATTGCAGAAATTTTGTGCAACAGAAATTTGTCCCATACAAATGTAAACCTCATTCAGATGTATGGAATAGATTTTTATCACAGAAATGTTCTGAAACAAATCTGCTATGAGTGAACAAACCCTTAAAGGGAATATATCACCTAATTGTTTTTCCCTAATTAAAACTAGATAGTGAAACATCGCCTTTGTTTCTTATCAGTTTTTTTGTTTTTTTTATTTATTTCTTTTTTTATTGTACATGATTATGGGGGCAGTCATCTTGCCTGAGCTGCTGTTAACAGCATTTAGAGATATGATTTACAGCATCCACATGGACCATAGGAACCTATGAACAGGAGGGGTCTCATTGAATTCTATGGGAGAGTTTTCGAGGCATGCTCTGTGACCTGTGCAGAAGTAATTTTGCAGGAAGGAAATAGGAGGGGAACTGTGTCCATCACCTAAAGTCAATGGAGGATCCTGTGTTATCTTTATAGAAGTGTTATCTTTCATTGTAATCCTGCCTGGGATGATAATGAGATGACTGCTGAGAAGTGATCTCTACAGAACAGGAAGGGTCAGTCTAATGTCAATGGTGGATCCTGTGTTATCTATATAGAGGTGTTACCTTTCATTGTAATCCTGCCTCGGATGATAATGAGATGACTGCTGAGAAGTGATCTCTACAGAACAGGAAGGGTCAGTGTATTGTCAATGGAGGATCCTGTGTTATCTATATATAGAGGTGTTACCTTTCATTGTAATCCTGCCTGTGATGATATTGAGATGACTGCTGAGAAGTGATCTCTACAGAACAGGAAGGGTCAGTCTATTGTCAATGGTGGATCCTGTGTTATCTATATAGAGGTGTTACCTTTCATTGTAATCCTGGCTGTGATGATATTGAGATGACTGCTGAGAAGGGATCTCTACAGAACAGGAAGTGTCAGCCTATTGTCAATGGAGGTTCCCATGTTATCTATATAGAGGTGTTACCTTTCATTGTAATCCTGCCTGTGATGACAATGAAATGACTGCTGAGAAGTGATCTCTACAGAACAGGAAGGGTCAGTGTATTGTCAATGGAGGATCCTGTGTTATCTATATATATAGAGGTGTTACCTTTCATTGTAATCCTGCCTGTGATGATATTGAGATGACTGCTGAGAAGTGATCTCTACAGAACAGGAAGGGTCAGTGTATTGTCAATGGTGGATCCTGTGTTATCTTTATATAGAGGTGTTACCTTTCATTGTAATCCTACCTGTGATGATAATGAGATGACTGCTGAGAAGTGATCTCTACAAAACAGGAAGGGTCAGTCTAATGTCAATGGTGGATCCTGTGTTATCTATATAGAGGTGTTACCTTTCATTGTAATCCTGTCTGTGATGATAATGAAATGACTGCTGAGAAGTGATCTCTACAGAACAAGAAGTGTCAGCCTATTGTCAATGGTGGATCCTGTGTTATCTATATAGAGGTGTTACCTTTCATTGTAATCCTGCCTGAGATGATAATGAGATGACTGCTGAGAAGTGATCTCTACAGAACAGGAAGGGTCAGTCTATTGTCAATTGTGGATCCTGTGTTATCTATATAGAGGTGTTACTTTTCATTGTAATCCTGCCTGTGATGATAATGAGATGACTGCTGAGATGTGAACAGAACAGGAAGTGTGAGTCTATTGTGAGGCTCAGTGGCTGGAGTGAAATTTGCAAAATGTTAGGATTATTTTTAATATAGATAATGACATTGTAAAAAAAAACACAATAAATGATTTACAAAAATATGATTTATGATAGATACATAAAAACATGATTTAAACAAATGGTCATAATGACACATATGTTTAAATATTTTTGGCACATTTTTGGTGGAAATAATGGTATATGTTTTATGTGCAGGATTTATTAAGTATTTGTTGCAAAAAAAATATTGTTTGGAAAGTGGGTGTGGTTATGGGTTACTTTATAGCCATTCAGAAAATAAAAGTTTAATCTGCCTGCCAGCAGGCTGGGCCAGAATGTAGGCAACAGAACTAAACCAAAAGCCTGTATCTTCTCTAATATAAAATTTACAAATTTTATAAATTTGTCACAAAATTAACTCTTAGGCCCCATGCACACAAACGTGCTTTTGCGGCCACAATTCCCCCAAAAAGGAGGGAAAAGGAGAATTGCGGCCCCATTAATTTCTATGGGCCCATGCACACGACCGTGGTTTCCACGGTTCGTCCATGGCCCATTAGCCTGGACCACAGAAATAACGGACTTATTACGGCCGTGTTCTGCAGTCTAGGCTCATAGAAAATAATCTTCACATTAACCTTTTTTTAAAAAAAATGGATCTTTTTTTAATTATTACATCTTAACTTTTTTGTATATAACACGGAAAGAAAATAAAATATAAACAAAGTACCATAATCACCTCATTCCCCTCAAAGCCATCCTCCCATTCACACCATCAGGAACAAAAATAATATAATGTTCCGTATTTCCACTGAAGTTACGGAATAAAGTCAAAAGGCTAACAGCATAACTCTTGTAAGCATATTGATAAAAGCAAATCGCAGATAATAGATCTTTTTACATTAGGGCAAGCGCACGTCACAACACATTAAGCTTTTTTGATTGATTCACGTTTCCATCAGTTTCAAGTTATGTTCACTCTAGCTCCTGTTTGCTTTATGTTTGATCTAAGTAGACAGTTGATGCAAAACATGTCAGTATGCATTCGTTTTTTGGGAAACTGGTTCTTTTTTTCCAGGATCTAGGATCCTATATTTTGGGGTTCTGTATAAACGACTCTGACTGAATAGATGCAAAATTCTACATTATATTCAGTTTTATTCTATAGAAATGAATGGCATACATTGTTTCCATATTTTGTTAATAAAAATAAACACTAGTGGGAATGCAGTCCTGTTTGGTTTTTTTTTATAAAAAAAAGTTATAAAAAAAATAAATAAGAACAGATACTAGTGAGATTGTAGGCCCTAGAACCAGAAATAAAACCAGACCCTAAAATTGATTGAAAAATAGATGCAAAGTGATAGAATTATATGTGTCTGTTGTCCAATCAGATGCACAAAATGGAACAGTGGTTGCAGCGATTGACAATGGAATCGTTTCAACGTCATCCTTTTTATCTGTTATTTTTCAACAGTCAAGTTAAAGGGGTTTTCTGAGTTATTAAAAAAATTGGCTAGGGTAGGTGGGATCCAAAAAGAAAAACAAAAAAACATTGGTCACCTCACAGATCCTCGTCATTCCAGCGCCGCTGCTTTCGGTCCTCCCTAATGCTGTGTATTGGCATAGCTGCAGCGATGATGTGCTTGTATAGCCACATGACCCCTGCTGCCAATCACTGGTCTCAGTGGGTATACGGAACAGGATCGCTGAGGCCAGTGCTTGGCTGCAGTGATCACGTGGGTGTATTTTGTATTAGTCTTTACTGTTATATTCATTTAGCTTTAAAGTTAAAGATATGTTTAGATTTGTTGACTTGGGATTATAACGATTCCTATCATTCATTTTTTTTAGAATCACAGAAAAAGTAAAATACAGTATATTGTCTGAGGATAATATACTTTGCTTAAAGCCCCTTGTAAGTGATAAAACACAACCTTTGAGAGAGGCTTCCTTGCTTTATTCTGATGGCATCTGATCCCATTCTCTGTACAAAATAAACAACTACTACACATATCCACATCATGACCCTTGAAACAGCGCATTTTAACACAAGTATTTTTGTTTTTTAGACTGTATGTAAGGAAAAAAACTAGTGATGTATTTTTTTGCAGTTATCCCCAAAAATATGTTTTTCTTAAATTTCTTTTTACCACTGACATGAGTGAAGAACGTAGTAAACAAGAGGTATGAACAACGCATCAGTTGAGCAGTACCTTATTGCATATAAAAACATACATTCTAAAAAAATGCTAGTGTGAATGCACCATAACAAAACAGTACCACTCTGGCTAAACTTTTTCAGTAATTTGCAAAATGTGTTAATTTTGTTCTAGTATTTGGTCTTATTTGTGTTTTTTTTAAAGTTGTATATATATATACACACTACCGTTCAAAAGTTTGGGGTCACCCAGACAACTTTGTGTTTTCCATGAAAACTCACACTTATATTTATCAAATGAGTTGCGAAATGACTAGAAAATATAGTGAAGTCATTGACAAGGTTAGAAATAATGATTTTTATTTCAAATAATAATTTTCTCCTTCAAACTTTGCTTTCGTCAAAGAATGCTCCATTTGCAGCAATTACAGCATTGCAGACCTTTGCCATTCTAGCTGTTAATTTGCTGAGGTAATCGGGAGAAATTTCACCCCATGCTTCCAGAAGCCCCTCCCACAAGTTGGATTGGCTTGATGGGCCCTTCTTGCGTACCATACGGTCAAGCTGCTCCCACAACAGCTCTATGGGGTTGAGATCTGGTGACTGTGCTGGCCACTCCATTACAGATAGAATACCAGTTGCCTGCTTCTTCCCTAAATAGTTCTTGCATAATTTGGAGGTGTGCTTTGTGTCATTGTCCTGCTGTAGGATGAAATTGGCTCCAATCAAACACTGTCCACAGGGTATGGCATGGCGTTGCAAATTGGAGTGATAGCCTTCCTTATTCAAAATCCCTTTTACCTTGTACAAATCTCCCACTTTACCAGCACCAAAGCAACCTCAGACCATCACATTACCTCCACCATGCTTGACAGATGGCGTCAGGCACTCTTCCAGCATCTTTTCAGTTGTTCTGTGTCTCACAAATGTTCTTACGTGTGATCCAAACGCCTCAAAGTTCGATTCGTCTGTCCATAACACTTTTTTCCAATCTTCCTCTGTCCAATGTCTGTGTGCTTTTGCCCATATTAATCTTTTCCTTTTATTAGCCAGTCTCAGATATGGCTTTTTCTTTGCCACTCTGCCCTGAAGGCCAGCATCCCAGAGTCGCCTCTTCACTGTAGACGTTGACACTGGCGTTTTGCGTGTACTATTTAATGAAGCTGCCAGTTGAGGACCTGTGAGACGTCTATTTCTCAAACTAGAGAAACTAATGTACTTGTCTTGTTGCTCAGTTGTGCAGCGGGGCCTCCCACTTCTCTTTCTACTCTGGTTAGAGCCTGTTTGTGCTGTCCTCTGAAGGGAGTAGTACACACCGTTGTAGGAAATCATCAGTTTCTTGGCAATTTCTCGCATGGAATAGCCTTAATTTCTAAGAACAAGAATAGTCTGTCGAGTTTCACATGAAAGCTCTCTTTTTCTAGCCATTTTGAGAGTTTAATCGAACCCACAAATGTAATCCTCCAGATTCTCAACTAGCTCAAAGGAAGGTCAGTTTTATAGCTCCTCTAAACAGCAAAACTGTTTACAGCGGTGCTAACATAATTGCACAAGGGTTTTCAAGTGTTTTCTAATGATCCATTAGCCTTCTAACACAGTTAGCAAACACAATGTACCATTAGAACACTGGAGTGATGGTTGCTGGAAATGGGCCTCTATACACCTATGTAGATATTGCATTAAAAACCAGACGTTTGCAGCTAGAATAGTCAATTAGCACATTAACAATGTATAGAGTGTATTTCTGATTAATTTAATGTTATCTTCATTGAAAAAAGCTTTGCTTGTCTTTCAAAAATAAGGAAATTTCTAAGTGACCCTAAACTTTTGAACGGTAGTGTATATATATTGCAGCTGTTGACTGAATAAATCACATTCTTTTTGGAACCATCGGAGTGCTGTGGGATTTCTTTCGTTTATATAAATATATATAAATATATATATATATATATATATATATATATATATATATATATATATATATATATACAGTGAAGGAAATAAGTATTTGATCCCTTGCTGATTTTGTTAGTTTGCCCACTGTCAAAGACATAAACAGTCTAGAATTTTTAGGCTAGGTTAATTTTACCAGTGAGAGATAGATTACATGAAAAAAGAAAAAGAAAATCACATTGTCAAAATTATATATATTTATTTGAATTGTGCACAAAGAAATAAGTATTTGATCCCTTTGGCAAACAAGACTTAATACTTGGTGGCAAAACCCTTGTTGGCAAGCACAGCAGTCAGACTTTTTTTGTACTTGATGATGAGGTTTGCACACATGTTAGATGGAATTTTGGCCCACTCCTCTTTGCAGATCATCTGTAAATCATTAAGATTTCGAGGCTGTCGCTTGGCAACTCGGATCTTCAGCTCCCTCCATAAGTTTTCGATGGGATTAAGGTCTGGAGACTGGCTAGGTCACTCCATGACCTTAATGTGCTTCTCTTTGAGCCACTACTTTGTTACCTTGGCTGTATGTTTCGGGTCATTGTCATGCTGGAAGACCCAGCCACGAGCCATTTTTAATGTCCTGGTGGAGGGAAGGAGGTTGTCACTCAGGATTTGACGGTACATGGCTCCAGCCATTCTCCCATTGATGCAGTGAAGTAGTCCTGTGCCCTTAGCAGAGAAACACCCCCAAAACATAATGTTTCTACCTCCATGCTTGACAGTGGGGACGGTGTTCTTTGGGTCATCGGCATTATTTCTCTTCCTCCAAACGTTGAGTTGAGTTAATGCCAAAGAGCTAAATTTTAGTCTCATCTGACCACAGCACCTTCTCCCAATCACTCTCAGAATCATCCAGATGTTCATTTGCAAACTTCAGACGGGCCTGTACATGTGCCTTCTTGAGCAGGGGGACCTTGCGGGCACTGCAGGATTTTAATCCATTACGGCGTAATGTGTTACCAATGGTTTTCTTGGTGACTGTGGTCCCAGCTGCCTTGAGATCATTAACAAGTTCCCCCGTGTAGTTTTCGGCTGAGCTCTCACCTTCTTCAGGATCAAGGATACCCCACGAGTTGAGATTTTGCATGGAGCCCCAGATCGATCTCGATTGACAGTCATTTTGCATGTCTTCCATTTTCTTACTATTGCACCAACAGTTGTCTCCTTCTCACCCAGCGTCTTTCTTATGGTTTTGTAGCCCATTCCAGCCTTGTGCAGGTCTCTGATCTTGTCCCTGACATCCCTAGAAAGCTCTTTGGTCTTGCCCATGTTGTAGAGGTTAGAGTCAGACTGATTAATTGAGTCTGTGGACAGGAGTCTTTTATACAGGTGACCATGTAAGACAGCTGTCTTTAATGCAGGCACCAAGTTGATTTGGAGCGTGTAACTGGTCCGGAGGAGGCTGAACTCTTAATGGTTGGTAGGGGATCAAATACTTATTTCTCTGTGCACAATGCAAATAAAGATATATAATTTTGACTATGTGATTTTCTTTTTTTTTTTTTATATTATCTATCTCTCACTGGTAAAATTAACCTAGCCTAAAAATTCTAGACTGTTCATGACTTTGACAGTGGGCAAACTTACAAAATCAGCAAGGGATCAAATACTTATTTCCTCCACTGTATAGATGTATATATATATATATATATATATATATATATATATATATATATATATATATATATATATATATATATATACACATGTACAAGTGAACCAATTTCAAATTAATAACAATCTGGTATTTCTATACTTGGGATTTATCCAAACCTAAAAATAGAAATATGTAGTGTCTACCTGCTTTATGGGTTTGATCTTTATCCAATGGTATTTGACGATAGATATTAGTGTTTATATTGTTTTTGGTTTTATTCCATAAATGTTTTGTACTGCAATTAAATAGATATGTGTCAGATTTCAAGAAGAAAATTCTGATCTTTTTGGACTACAAATTTCAGAAATAGGATGTGGATAAGGCACACTGTTTTTTACTTTAAATATATTTTTTTATTTTAATTTGTTTTCTTTAACATTAAGCTCAATTGTATTGCTCAGTTTAACACAAAAAAAAGCTAAATACATATACTGAATATACTGTGATTTAGTGCTATTACATAACACAAAAAAAATTCAATGGGGTGAATAATGTCAATAGGCTCTGTCTATGAATTTATGTGATTAATATGGTAAGTTTTTCCCTACAAATCTGAGAACTAAATAGGGGATTTTGAATTATCTCTTTTGAAAAGGGGGTGATTGTCATCCCTGCAGTGGAAAACAAACATGTCAATACGTTAGATTTTAAGCACTGTACTGTAAGGTCATTGAGAATTCAAACAGGTACACAGTGCCTCCTGTCCTTGTCATTGTCCTTGAAAGTAACAATCACATTGAATAAGATGTGTCCAGTTTCTGTGTTCTTACTTGTCTGTATAAATCTTACTATTATTGCAAGGCTCAATTCATAAGGTGAAGCCTGAAATATGTTTTTTTCAAGGGATTCATAGTTTAGTGTTTGCTTGTTCTCATATAAAATCTAGGCAATACAATAAGGTGACATTTCTTGCTATTTGCTGTATAGTTAACCACTGATATACCAGAATAGACACTAGTGATTCCATGGTAGGAAAGGTGTCATGAAACCTGGCATAAATACAAATAAAAATATAAAACGAAATAAACATACTTGTGTTTTTGCCTAATTGACAATCAGAGACCACTTGTAATTGGCCAAGCAGAATGCTTCTCACCAGTCAGCCAATCACAGAGAATAGTAATTGCTATGAATGAATGCATGAATGAATGAATGAATGAATGAATGAATGAATGAATGAATGAATGAATGAATCATAGTACATTTCCACATTGTAGTCAATATTTTCCAATCTTACCACTCCTCAATAAGGTCCTTTTAAAATGCCACATTTTGGCCGGTGAAACAAGTGCCGATCAACGAGACAGCTCCTTGATCAGCGCTCGCTTGTTCCTTTCACAAGGAGCTAGTATGGGGATGAACTTTCGTTACTCAGTGCAGTGGTCACCATACATTTCTATCATGTCGTCAGCACGTGTCCCTGTTTAAACAGAGAGACGTGAGGCTGACACAGATAATATTTTGCACTTTTAAAACAATAAAATCAGCAGATGAACGAGCCTTTGCTGGTTCATCTGCTGATCGTTGCCCTGTTTACACAGGGCAATTATCGGGAACAAGCTTTCTGTGGATGCTCATTTGCCCGATAATTGGCCCGTGTAAAAGGGCCTTTAGTTTTACCATCTTGTCTTTCTAATTTGATCCAGCCATTGTTACCATTAACTTTAATTTGTTAATACCTCTATCTGGATGAACTGGATGCAGATCATCAATGTATTTACATAGGTTATTGATAAGCTGATGCAGGCAAGCCAGATATTGCAAATCATTTAATATAGTGACACAAGTCAGTCACAAAGTATAGAGTGATTAGTCTGATACTAACTGCAGTTATGTTTACTGAATGCTGGTGCCAATGATAGAACAACTATTGATGACAAAAAGGTCACTTGCTAATATTTTTTTAGCACTTTGATACAATTCCTTAAGCAAAAGTCATATATTTTATGTGGTGTTATAATTAAAATCCTATTCAATTACTCTTGCTAATTGTTCTATTAAATGGCAATGAATGTCAAATTATTTAGAAAATTAAATGTAAAGCAAGCAATGATTATCTCATACAATGACGAAAAAGTCATAAAGAGAAGCTTTTCTGCTGCTTGAGGTGAAAAATTAAATGGTGCCCCCCAAGTCTTGATTGACATCCCCCTGGCTGTACACTGCCCCTCTAATTGTAATAGAACTATACACTGTGTCCCTGATTATAATAACACCATACACTGTGTCCCACACACACACACACACACACACACACACACACACACACAGTGCTTCCTGTATGTAGTGTCCCTCACAGAGCCCACTGTATATTGTGCCCCACATAGAGCCCCGTGTAGACAGTGCCCCACATGGAGCCCCCTATAAAGAGTTCCCCACATAGAGCCCCCTGCAGTCAGTGCCCCCCCATACATAGTGCCCCCTATAGAGCCTACTGTATATACTGCCCACCAATAGAGCCCCTCTAGACAGTGCCCTACATAGATCCCCCTGTAGATAGTAGCCCCTGTAGATAGTGCTCCACATATAGCCCCCACATACAGTCCCCCCTGTAGATAATGCTCCACATATAGCCTCCACATACAGCCCCCTGTAGGAAGTGCTCCACATATAGCCCCTCACACTGTTAACAGAAAAAAAAACCTTTACATACTCACATAAACCCATTCCTGTGCCGTTCTCTTGTATTGCAGGCCTGCTCTCTTCTGAGCAGGTCTGCTAGGGATGACGTTATCGCACCGCTTGTGTCGTTAAAAGGCGCTGAGTGGCAGGGAAAGTCATCCTGCCTGGCCAATCAGCGCCTTTCAACATTGCATCGATGAAAGGCGCTGATTCGCAGGCTGCCTTGCCCTGTCATTTAACTACGCAAGTAGCATGATGATGACATCGCTCCTCTGACGTCATTGAAAGGCGCTGAATAGCGGGGCCCCGCCATTCAGCGCTTATGCATGTAATTGTATCTGCATCCTATAGATACAGGTACAATTATAGTGCAGGAGAGGGTGGCAGCAGCTAGTTTCAGTGGCGCCGCCGCCCCCTCAGAGAAGCATCAGGCCGTCGCCTGAGGCGGGATACTCATCTCGCCTCATGGACTGTGCAGCCCTGCAACACTAGCAAAAATATATATGACTATCAGAACGCCAATGTCCCAATGTCACTGACAAACAGGGGACTCATGCCGTAACTAATTAATTAAGGAAATCACAATTATTCAAGGGTTGCGAAAAGCGATATAATACAATGGGTAATAATAAATGTTCATCCACCCTATTGTAGCCCTTTAAACACGGTATTACATTAGCCCTATTGAAAAAAGCAGAGTGATCGCCCAAAAAGGGGTGACCCTACACTGGAGCCCCCTTCACCCTAATACACCCTACAGTTGATAAACACACCCAAAAGGCAATACACAGTCAATATGGAAGACAATTTAGGCCAGATAGATAGAAGGATCGGCACCTATAAATCCCTTGAGATTCCTTTTGTAAAATACTTTAATTCCAATGGCTGTAAATCTGATCACTTGGAAATCACCACAGTGATGATTATGTACGTGCCTGGATACTGTCATGTTTTTTTAGTATCCATTGTCACAGACATGTTCACACACATGTCTTCTAAACTGCCTATATGCTTACCAATGTAGCCCATAGTACAACTACAGTGGCATAAAAAATAATAATAACTCTGCTTTGACAATGAGCGAAGTCCCTAATCTGATAACTCTAGCCTGTAGTAGAACTTGTATTCGATTTGGTTGACCACGCAAGTCTTGCATTTGTCACATTATAAATGACCACAGATCTTTCAATCAAGCCATAAACCAGTCATCCTAGATCTCATATAATGACTACGTATACTTCCCGTTTACTGTTGATGTAAGGCTATTACAACAATCATCTCTGCTCCTCTATCTAGTGGAATAGAATTTTCACACTGCCTGTAACATGCATGGTGCCTCATCGGGCGCAGTCTGCGGCCTCTCTTGTGCTTTTAGTGTGATAGACCAACATCTGTAACATTCCAGCATCCTGATCACAATTTAGAATTATCAATGCAACTATATTTTTTGATATATGTGATCTGGCCACACCTCCTTATGTGATATCTTGGCAAGCCATTACGGGACCTAGTTACCAAAGCTAGAAATGATTGGGGACAGTGATTTCTACAAATAACATGATGGACAACAGCTTAATTATTATCTTCTGAAAAGCAAATTTCATGTGTCATGGTGGAAATAGAAGAACACTGTCATAATGTAGGCTTGGTGTATGCCAGGTGGGGATGATTTCATGTGTCTGCTTGGGGTAAGGCCCTTTTACAAGGGCCAACTATTGGGCAAATGAGTATTTATATAAACACTCGTTCGCGATCGTTGTCCTGTGTAAACAGGGCAGCTATCAGCTGACAAATGAGCAAACGCTTATTCACCGGCTGGTTGCATCTTTTATGCAGCCAAAAGAATGGTCGCTTGTCGGCATCACATCTCCGTGTGTAAACGGGCTGTGCTGCCGAAAAGGTGCAATTGAATGGGGACAAACATTTGTATTAACAATCGATCGTCCACATTTATTCGGAATATTGCCCCATGTAAATGGAGCAAACATGCGACAATCGACAAGCTGTATTTTTGATCGGCGCTCATTTACCGGTCAGGAAATCTGCCCGTGTAAAAGCACCCGTACTCTTTAAGGCTGGATATCAATAGTATTGATTTAGTGATTATTCTGTTCTGTACTACAAATAAGTCAAATTTATCAAGACTATGAGCAGATGTTCAGTAAAAGCTGCAGACAAAAGCACTGGTTGGATTACAGTAGTACAGTCATAGGAATGTGAACTTGTTCTGGAATTTGTTAAGGATTTAGTCAATGTGATTATGTGTCTAACTGCAGGAATGATTGACATTCCAGACTAGCATCTTCCCTTCCTAATTTATATTATTGACCACCCATTTGCCTGTTAGTAGACAAACACAAAAAGCATGAAGCTAAGACATTCAAAGCAAACTCTACAACTGTTTAAGTGTTATTGTATGAATACATTTTTGTTAATGATACTTCTAAATTGGCATAAAGTTTTTATGTACATTCATCTTATGTTGTAATGAATTGACCTGTATACCAACACTAAAGGCACGATTGAATGAGCTGTGGTCTATTACATTGTAGGGATATGTTGTGTGGTCATTCTTGACAGACACTTGTTGATAAGTTCTACAGAACATGCATATTAGTTGAAAAATAGTTAAGAATGTCTCTCTCTAAGGACTGGCTGTGCCTGGTATGCCAATGAGCAAAATGTATAGCCGCAGCTGCCCTGTCCCCACTGGAAATCTTACTAACCCTCTAGCTGACAGCTGCCTTTCAGTTCCCTCCCTGAGAGCAGCAGATGCCTGTTCTCTTTCATGTAACAATTTCACTACATGTCGTATTTTCAAGAATAGATAAATGGAACATTGCTCTATAACCTGCTTATGTCCTGTTTACTGCACTTTAACCAGTAAACAGGATAGTTCATTCAAATAAGAAAAAGGGGACACCACTGATGAAGGCTATACATCACCTTGTCTGTTATGAAATATTAAAAACCATTCCAGAAAGCTGACCGGTTTTGTACTGCTAGAGTCCTTCGTACTTGAAGACCTGGCATACACCAACCTTGCTTGCCAGCGACATAAATAGACAACAGGGGGCAACATAACAAAGATTTCAGGTTTTGCTTGACACCACCACATTCATCACCACTCAGGAAATGTGGCCCATGAAATTTTCATGACTTGAGTATATTTTCCACTTCCCTCATCCAGAGGCTCTATAGCAGCCGCATCAGCAACCCCCAAGGTTTGCGCAAATGTTGCTCATACTGAATCATTCCTTAATAATCTTATCAACAGGTAAAAATATGTGTGTGGTCAAGACAAAGAATTGGCACATAATTCCTTTATTAATATTTACTCATTCTAAGAACTGTACAAATTACCAGGGAAGATTCTGTATGTGTGATAGAAATATGATTCTGACATCAATATAGGAAAGGGTTCTTTACAGCTAGAGTAGTCAAACTATGGAATGCCCTACCCCAAGAGGTAATAAGGACAGCACTAAAATTAATCAAGCATTTAATAATTTACAATTGATTTGAGAAATGGTGAAATTGCTGGGCGTGTCCTTTTTTCAACCTAAGTAACGTAACCAAGTAACAATGTAAGGAGGTTTTTGCAGCCTAGGCAACACTCATTCCATGACTCCAGTTTAGGCTCTGTGCACAATACATTTTATGCCTTACATTTGACTTGTACACCAAAAAAAGCATCCGATGTATACATTGAACGTAGTCTGTGATTGATGGTATACGTTAAAAATATGCAATCTCATGACCCTGTTTATGACTTTAAAGTTAAATGGATACGATTCCAATCTATGGGTGACAGATACCACTGTTAGACATCCATTTAATGCATCTGTCACCCATAGACTAACATGGTCTCGATTTAACGTATACGTGATGAAAAGCTGTGATGTATACCATACAGTAGTATATGTCACCCATAGCTTTCTATTTTAAAAAACCGGATACTGCGCAGTATACTTTCTTTGCGGGATCCTGTCCGATGTATTCTACTATGCTATCCATCTTTCCAAAAAAAGGTATCCTGATGTATACCAGCCCGACAGAGGTCAAAAGGGCACTCTTTTGGCCTCCGTTGGGCTAATGTAGACATATGGACACATTTATCGTGTACTGTACATTGGAAGCTTTTCCGACTTATATGCTGAATGTAGGGCATAAATGTAGTATACACAGAACCTTACCTGTAGCATCTTTCCAACTTGGAACATTTCAAGACTGCAAGGACCCATTATCCACCTTACCTGCCCAGGACCTTATACCATCCTTCATTAAATAACACACCAACACCTTCTTTATGGAAATGTGGAAGTGGCATGAAGACATATATATATATTTCTTTCTCTCCTTCTCCTGAAATGCTGATGCTCCCTGTCTCCATCAGGCATGTAGGGTGCTAACTCTGTCTTCTTCTGCCGTACTTTCCGCCAGCTGTGACATCTACGAAAAAACCAGAAAAAACGCCAGAACAAGAATATAACCGTAGAAAAATTTGCAAAAAACAAAACCAACACCACCAGGGGAGGGAGGGCGGGTGTTTCTTCCACTGCAGCTTGAAGGTAAGAGGGCTTTCTGCCCCAAACCCCTGTCTTATATCTTCTTAACCACGCCCCTCTCACCCCTTGTTCACCAATCCTGGTCCTGGGCATTATTTAAAACGTTCCATCCTTCCTTAACCCCTTGCAGTCCCTGACACTCTCCCTAGGCGCTTCAGTGTCTGCAAGACTGCAAGGACCCATTATCCACCTTACCTGCCCAGGACCTTATACCATCCTTCATTAAATAACACACCAACACCTTCTTTATGGAAATGTGGAAGTGGCCACAGCTTTATTATTATATTTACAACCATCGGCATGAAGACATATATATATATATATATTTCGTTCTCTGCTTCTCCTGAAATGCCGATGCTCCCTGTCTCCATCAGGCATGTAGGGTGCTAACTCTGTCTTCTTCTGCCGTACTTTCCGCCAAGAAGGGGAACTGAGAAACCTACTCAGTCCCCCGACCACCCCCACCAAGCAACACCAGCCCTCTCTCGGCACCATCCAACAGATCCAATAAAAAGATATCGAGCCCGATATCATTGAGGTGCACTCCATCCGGCGCCAGCAAATCCGCATTATCCCCCTCCAGGGATTTGTGCCGCAACCCAATTCCACCTATTGAGCGAATAAACCGCGACACCCGCACATTAATCAACCTGCGCACTCTCTCCAATGCTGCCATGTTCCTCGCTCCCCGCCACACCGTGCGCGCCACTATCTCAGACCAAACCACAACACATCGAGCGAAAAGGTCCTGAAAGCGCGCCAAATCAGCCCGTATAAACGATAACAACTCGGCCATTTTAACTTGGCCGATATCATTCCCCCCGGCGTGGATGATGAGGACAACAGGTCCGTCGGTGTGCCTCGTAACTGCCACTACCTCTGGCAGTAACTGCACCCACCGTAATCCCCGGACACCTCTCCAGTGGACGTCGGCCTGTGAGAGGCCCAAATTCGGACCCAACGGCCTCCATACTGCTCGAACCGCCGCCCAATGCACATATGAATGCCCCAGAATCCACACCTGGGGGCGCCGAGACCCTAACAAAAGAAAACACAAGCTAAATTCCGGTCAAATGAAGAAACAGGCAGGAGTAGCATAACACGATACCCAAAGAAAAACGAGGAAGGAAAAAAAAAAAGGGGGGGGGGACCAACAGGGGAACCTCCAAATTAATCACACTTTAAAACCAAATCAGGTCGCACATACGACTTATAGCTATTAGAACCCCATCTACCCAGACGCATGATAGCCGCTGAATCCAAGCCCAAGGCATCTGCCTCTGTTGCAGCGCCAATCCTAAACGAATGTGTACCAAACTCGCCCGGTGGCAACCCCAGGTATTTCAGCCCGGCCTTAAAAACCGCCTCAAATTGAAAACGCGACATTGCTGAACCATCCTGATGTATCAAGAATTGAGCCCCGGACACTCGGACCAACACAAATTCTTGAACCAACCTCAACGGACAATCCTGACCCCCAATCCTCCCAATCGACAACCAAGCTCCCCTCCCTGCCGTATCTGTCTTCGACCTCCGAACGCAGACCCGGAGGGAATCTCCCAACACCACTACATCAGATCCGAGAAGCCCACCACTTGTGCCCACGCTGGGCGGAACCAGCTCACTGACCCGTAATGCGGCAAAGAAAGCCAAAGAAAACGCCGCGCCAAACAACGAAACCTCATATTCATCCCGGCACACAAAACATAAAACGGCTAGAAGCCGACCCAGGAGCGAAAAAGATACCGGACGCCTCGTGTCCCTGGAAAACGCCTCTTTCCTCCACCCTTTCAAAGACTGCCTAACGACAAATTCTTTTGTAACGTCTCTACATCCCCACAATTTTAACATAAAGGCCACACCTGCTAAATGCTTTCCTGCAGTGGCCGCACTGCAACCCTCTTGACGTAATTGTACCAAACTTGCAAGGGTGATATCCAGGTGACACCCATCCTGCGATGGGAAGTTACTCCCCGCAATCTCCAACCACCGATCCCATGCTCTGCAATGACTCTTCCAAGTCGCCGGCACCACAGAACCCCTCAACAGTCTCATAAGTTGTCCTCGACCAGGGCCCATAAGTGAAGGGGGGGGGACTCCCCTTCTGCCAAAGCTGCCGGGTGCAATTCCCGAAACCAAGACATCTGTGAACGAGACAAAGCATCGGCCATCACATTACGGACTCCCGGAACATGTTTTGCACGGAACCACACATTCAACCTTAAACACTTCAAAACCAACCATCGTAATAAAGCTAATACCGGCAATGAACTAGACGACAACCCATTCACCGCATGCACCACCGCCATGTTGTCTGTCCAAAATACAATCCGCTTATTCACCATCACGCTACCCCACAACTCTACCGCAACTATAATAGGAAACAATTCCAATAACGTCATATTCCGCACTAGACCTAACTCCCCCCAATGCGAGGGCCAAGGGGACCTACACCAACTTCGGCCCAAAATTGCTCCAAAACCATCACTTCCAGCTGCATCCGTAAACAATTCCAAATCTATATTAGACAACTCAGCGTCCTGACACACCGACCTACCATTAAATGAACTCAAAAAGGAATGCCAGACAAACAAATCCTTTTTCATCCAGGAAGTTACCCGGATGAAATGATTCGGTTTCAATATACCCCTAGTGGCTAAGGACAAACGCCTAGAAAAAACACGACCCATTGGAATTATCCGACAGGCAAACACCAGCAGTCCCAATAACGACTGTAACTGTTTTAACGTCACTTTTTTAGACCCCATGACCTGGTCAACTTGCGACACCAGACTTGTCAATTTGTCATCAGGCAAGCGAAAAATCATCTGCACGGTATCAATCTCGATGCCCAAAAATGACAAAACAGTTACCGGGCCTTCAGTCTTGTCTTCCGAAATAGGTACACCAAAACGCGACGTTACCTGTCGAAACACCCGTAGCAACGTGCTGCACAACCCAGAGCCCCCAGGGCCCACAAAAAGAAAATCATCCAAATAATGAATGACCGAAGCAAAACCAGACTCCAAACAAACTACCCATTCTAGAAATGACGCAAACATTTCAAAGTAACTACACGATATGGAACAACACATAGGAAGGCACATATCAACATAAAAAGCATTATCTAAACAACAACCCAGCAGGTGAAAACAGTCCGGATGAACCGGCAGCAAACGAAAAGCCGCTTCAATATCAGACTTAGCTAACAACGCGCCCTGTCCTGCCGCCTGTACCAGCCTCACTGCAACATCGAAAGACGTATACGAAACCGCCGCATCCGCCCTGGAAATCCCATCGTTAACAGAACCACCGCGAGGAAAGGAAAGGTGATGAATCAGCCTAAATTTCCCCCGCTCCTTCTTTGGAACTAAGCCAAGGGGGGAAACTCGCAGATTCGGATACGGCGGCTCGCAGAATGGACCTGCCATTCTCCCTAATTCCACTTCTTTTGCCAATTTTAGACGCGCAATGCCAACATTCTCATTGATCGACTTCAAATTGTCAGCCAATGACAATGTTGCAGAATATTCAAAAGGAATCTCAAAACCAAACGAAAACCCGCTAGTGAGCACCTCTGCTTCCCGCCTCCTGTGGTATCGCTCTAACCATGGGACCATCTCGAGAACGTTCACCGGCGTTCTCCGCTGCGCCGGAAGGAGGTGCCTTGACCGGCTGCTTACCTCTCCGGAAACACCGGAGCGCCGAATGAGCGCCCCCACAGATGGAGCATTCATGTCGGAATTTGCACGTGGCAAAGAACCGACAGTGGCCCTCGTTGTAGAGCCAACAGGCCCCCGTGGGCCTAGCGACCGCAGCTCCAGGGGCGGGACCTGGAGCTGCGGCCGCACCGGGAAAGGGTCGTTGCTGTCTACTCCCTTGCGCTAAGATGAGCTGCAACCACACGTCCGTTGCCTTCGTCGCCCAACTAGTATCGGGCGACAAAGCTAAACGACGCAGAAATTCTTCATCATAACGCCACCAGGCCGCACCACCGTGCAGCCTGTGGGCGCTGAAAATTGTGTCAAAATAAACAAACAACTCGGCCCCTTTCCCGGGATACCGCTGGCAAATAACGTGAGCCAGTGTAGCATAACACTGTACCCAGTTGCCAAACGTTTTTGCGACTTTAACTTTTTTATCCGAACCTCTCTCAAAAACCCGCTCCTTATCGACCGTCACCTGCTCCACTGAGACCAAGGACCAAATATCCACAAATTCATTCCTCCAAATCTTGTCCTTGGTCTCAGCTGACAAATGAGTCCCGAGAGGAGCGACCCCACAAAACAAAGAATCTCGAAACGTCAGACTAGCTAAAGTATTTTCTCTCTCAGACGGGAGCTTAGCCCCCCCTGGTGGCACAGAGGGAACCGACGTTCCCTCGTTCACATTCAAACCAGCCACCACGGCTTTTAAAACGGAAATCAGATCAGCACCTGCTGATTAGATTTATTAAGCCATGCGTCACCGCAGGCCGACTCACCGCTCCCAGAGGTCCCACCGACTCCAGAGGGTCCTTCAGCCACTTGCCGCGGCACTGGAACCACGGCCTGAACCTCCTCCACCGGCCCCGGCGGGAGGGACAACCTGGGACAGCTGCTCACGATCCACCGACAAGCGCCGCACCTCCCGGCGTCGACTGTGTCTCTGCGGCCGTGACGATCTCCGCGATGACTTCCTCCACGACCCTGATGAGGCAGATGCCGATGTTGCTGACGAGGAGGAGAATCCTTCACTGGAAGACGAGGAAGACCGCCGACCATGCCTCTTCACGCTACCTGATCTGCGACGTCTGTGATGGCCGTGACGGCGATGTCTTCCAGCTCGGCGTTTCCTCCCTCGCCTGGAACGCTCCCTCACCGGACCTGCAGGAGAAAAATGAGACAAGGCAGGAGAAGGGCAAAACGGGTCCACCGCTCCCCTGACCCTATCCTCACTAGCTCGCTCCCCTCCCGGCCTCGACCCCTGCTGACAGGGGACCGGGGGAGACCGGAGTTGAGAAGCAGCAGGCACAGCAGAAGCCCCCGCCCCAGGGCTAGGCCTCGTATTCGCCGCTCGCTTCCTTGTACTCGCCGCCATCTTCTTTCCATGGGCGCCGCCATCTTGTTTCCTGGCCGACCTGCGCCGGCCAGGAAGTCCCGCCTCTGTTCTCCCCACAGCCATTTCCGGCTGCACAGAGAACAGAACGGGGAGCGATGGCGTCGGCCCTGGCGGCTCACAGGAACCGGAAGTAAGTCCCAGCTCCCGCGAACATGCCTCGTGGTACGCGACCATGGCGGACCAGTTACCTGGGCCCGCCATACTCACCCCAATGTCCCAGAAATCGGCCGCCGCATCCGTGCCCGCAACTGCAGCACGAGGTGGGTTGTACCGTGCCTGTGCCGGTTTAACTGCAGCCCTCTTACCGCCATGGGGAGGGACGCCAGCGCGACGAATGGACAGGGGGAGGGCGGCACTATGTCGACCGACGAAGCGCCAGGCGAAATAGGCCTAGGGGACATGCTGGGACCAGCGCACAACGGTGCAGCAGTCACTGCGCCCCGAACAGAAACGGGGCTAGGGCTTAAACGAACCGGGGGGCGGATAACGCGTTGCGGCCTACCTCGGGTAGCCGCTCCCGGCTGTTCCATGACATGCTCTGATCCACTTCTTCCTCCATCCGCTAGCAGGGATTCCAGCCAGGCAGGCCCTTCCAACGCCACCCGCTGTGCGACCTGCCGCAAGAGATCTTCCGCCATCAGTCCTGAAGGATCACGCTCCGAATCTTCCAGCAGCAACGAAGGTGTTTCTTCCACTGCAGCTTGAAGGTAAAAGGGCTTTCTGCCCCAAACCCCTGCCTTATATCTTCTTAACCACGCCCCTCTCACCCCTTGTTCACCAATCCTGGTGCTGGGCATTATTTAAAACGTTCCATCCTTCCTTAACCCCTTGCAGTCCCTGACACTCTCCCTAGGCGCTTCAGTGTCTGCAAAGATCATTGTTGAAATCCATTCAGCAGCCAACGCATTTTTTTGTATGCATAGAATTGATATCAATTACCATTTTTCTGCAAATGATTACCATATGTACATTTCATAAACTTTCACTTAATTTCACTTTTCAATTTTATCTTCAAGTAGCATGCCATATCTGAAATATCAACTTGTGGAAATGTAAACTTAACAGGAATCATAAACATGAAGCTTAAAGGGGTATTCCAGCCTTAAAGTGGTTGTCCGAGATTTAATGACTTTGTGTTTATGCTTGTAATTTATAAATGTAAATATATTTATAATATACTTAGATTTCCCAAAGTGGCCCCGTTTCCAGATCCTGCCGTGGGGTACTTGACGGGTGACGTCACTCTCTGCACTGGCTCTGGCCGCTTTGTTGTTCTTGAATTAATTTCCGGGTATACGAAATGTCACTTGTGACGTGGTGTATATCGGCTTGTTCTGTTGTAATGCGCATGCGCGGCACCTGCTGTTACGGGCTATGAAGCAGAACAAGCCGATGTACACCACGTCAAATGTGACGTGTCGTATAACCGGCAAATAATTCAAGATCAACAAAGCGGCCAGAGCCAGTGCAGAGAGTGATGTCACCCGTCAAGTACCCCACGGCAATGTATTTACATTTATAAATTACAAGCATTAACACAAAGTCATTAAATCTCGGACAACCCCTATAAGCGTTTTTTTTTAACTATCCACTGGATATGTGAAAAATGCTAGATTAGTTGGGTTCCAACAGCTGGGAACCCCATCGGTGCTGCTCCATTCAAACTCAATGGGGCTGTTGGAAACGGCTGAACACAGTACTCGCCCCTTTCTGGCAGCCTCACATACTTTGAATGGAGCGGCACTGCGTATGCTCGGCCTCCCTTCCTTTCAAACTCCTCACATCCACTCTCTGGAGGCTGGGGGACAGGGGTGATCAGTGGGGGTTCCAGCGGTCGGACCTCCACCAATGTAGCATTTTGTACCTATCTAGTGGATAGGTAAAAAATGCTAAAGGTGGAAATAGCACTTTAATCTGGGGTGATATTTGGTTTACACCTGTCTTTGATATTCTCAATTAATCGATGGAAATTACTATTATTTCTGTATCTCTAGATTAAGATGGAATTTCTCATTGGTGTTATGCGCTGGATAGAAATAACAGTAGAGCATGCCCCAGAATAAAGAATGTATGTGAGAGTCATTAAATATATGCAAGCTTTATCACTTGAAAGTAACCAAAAATATAATCTGTCGATTTTCCTGTGAACAATACGTAGGCATTAATGTTCTGCATGATGTTCTGACCATGAATATACTTGTACTTGCAATAATAGTATTGAAGGTGGTATTATAGCTCTATCCCTTATATTAACTTCAGTGCATACATTTAGTGAGACTTCACATGAGAAATTTCTTCAATATATATGCACTTATCACCTGACTTGTTCTATTAACAAGTAGGCAATAGGTGAGATCATACTCGCGAAAACTGCTCTCCCCGGCATCCACAAAAGGATACAGAATACAGGAGCAATTAACATTGCTTGTATCTTTCAATGTAGAGGGAGAAGGGGGACTGTTGTATGTTTTTTTCAAGTGCTGGGGGAGAGCAGGCGCAGAGACATATTCTTCCTACCTGTTCTCCTCTATTACTCAAACCAGTCCTACTTGTAATAGTAGTATTATAACCGGAAATTGCTGTAAACGTAGTTCCCTAATAAATAATAAATGTAAACTTTCTTGCTTAGTGTTTAATATGCACAAAAGCTTTATAAAAATATCCACTTCTCTTGTACTATTACATGTTTCATTGTATAAAACATTGACTCAAAATGTACGTGAGCGACTTTAAATCAGTGGGGGGGGGGAAGGTTCTGTGGACTGATGAGACCAAAAGCAAAACACTGTGCACCACTCAAAATTTTACATACCCATCGTAATGCATGATGGGGGCCGCACCATGCCTTTGAAATATTCCAGGGAGGTTTATGAAGGTAGACGTTAGATTAATGAATAATGCAGTAAAATGTTAGTGTAAAACCTGATGCATTCTGCAAGGGAAGTACAACTTTGGTAATTTTATTTTTCAGCAAGACAGTAAGCCTCAAACGTAAAGGCAAAGCTTCAAATTTATAGCTTAAAAAACAACAATGTTGCAGTCACTTTGACATGACTAAAGCCACCTTGTCAAGTAAAGAGTTTGAATAGGGTTGGATGCAGTCCTAGAAGACCTCAAAGAGTCAGTCACAAGTTTTCAGGACAATCTAATCACTTGCGATTTGAGGAAAAATAATTTGGATCTGAAAATTTTTTGGGAAATTTGCTCATCTCTAAGAATAAAGGCTGTTAAAGTGGTTCTACTAAATATGGCCATGAAAGGGTTCAATAGCTATATATTTAATTATTTAGTGTTAAACATCTGTACCACAAATTTTTAATTGATTTAAACCCTTCATCAAATATATTAAAAATATATTAAAAATTATTATTTTAAAACAATAACATGAAAACCTATTGAAATAACCTATTGTCTTTATACACTGCTAATAACAACAATTTATTGACAAATACAGCAATTATATATATTGCTTAAAATACTGTACAGATAAGTAACATGTATTAAGGCTCTCTTCACACTAGCGCCATGGCTTCCATTGTTAATGGAGCTATGGCAGTTAAGACCCATCCGTTTCCTTACGTATTCCAATGAATCTTGACAGATCTCTTGATTTACAGTGAGGTTTGTCAGATTTCCATCAGAGTTCCAGTATTTTTTGAATAATGCTGCAGTCTACGCTATTTTTTCCATCAGAAATATCAGTACCACTGATAAAAAATTAATAACGCCAGTGTGAACAGAGACTTACTTTTTCAAATTGTAGGTATTTGATTTAGTTTCAGCATTAATTGAATGGTATAATTGTGTGCCATAGTGCAAGCCCTGTGTGCCATCATTGCTTCCCATTTATCAAATCTGTCTAACAGAAAAACCACCTATAGCAAGCACAGTTCAGATTTTAATTTTTCCGGAGCAATTGAACAGATAAATGCTGCATTGTAATTGGTTGCTATGGGCAACAAAACCAGTATTCTGTTAGACAGTTTAGATAAATAAGGGCCAGTGTATCCTTTCATTGGTATATGACTTTTCTATTTAAAAATTTCTACATTTATTTTAATTGTATGTTTATTTATTTTGTTACATTTTAACTATATAAACTGCAGGCATTTGAGTGTTGGTGTTATTTTTTATGCAGTTTGAGCAATATATTGCATGCTGATTTTAAAACCATATAGGCGCAATAACTTAATCAATACTGGGGCAGTAAACGTCTGAGCAAGATATAAAAAATTTTTGGGCAAACTAGCCCTGGTAACTTTTTTATGTGTTTAATATTTCATATTTTTATGGCAATATGCATTAAATACTAGATTAAAAGAGTATCCTGATCATTATATTCCTTATTATTGCTTTTTTTAGTATTTACTTTTTCTTTGTGAGAATTTCCCTTGCCAGCCACTACACTTTTTATTTTATTTTATTTGGTTAGACAGTAAATAAGTGCAAGTGACAAATATTTTCCATTTTAATAAACATTCCCAGTATCTCCCACCTTTTTCTACTATTCTTGGATACCTTCTTTAATCATGTGAACAGTGTTGGCCATTTCTTAATGGATGCTTTGTGATTGCTATTTTGCTTTGAGTCGTCTAGGATCTGTGCTGGTTTCCAATGATCTCCCATCTAGCTTATTTAGCTAAAGGCTTGGAGCGAGTGGAGCTGGAGATTCTCAAGATTCCCACGGCATAGCAACCATGCTTTAGTGAGTTTCTACAGCTTGTTATGAAGCATGCCACTCATGGTTAGAAGAGCTACATTTTCATTTAGTCTAAATGCTTGGCACACTCAGACCGTAAACATAAGCCTAGGTACAAATAGAAGGGATGAATGTGATTAATAATTATTATTACTAACACTTTTCAAAAGTAATATGTCCAAAGCCAAAATGTGAGCCGAAAGAATCTGTCAGGAAATTATTGCTAGATAAGATTCTAAGTTAAGTCCTATAAGCATATATAAGTATGAAATCTCCCTGGTTTATGCCATAAAATTATTTTATTAAAGGCTATGTAAACCTTTGGATGGCATTTTTTTTGTTTAAATAAAAATGTTAGTCAGCGTGATTAGTGCAACTTTAAAAATAGTTTTTATTAAAAATTATTTTTACTTTTTGACATACAAGTGCTCTGTATTCTCTATACAGAACAGCTGTATCGTTTGCTAAATTCATAAGTTCATAACTTAGATGTGATAGATTACAGGTGGATCCTGCGTGTCTCTGACACTCAGTGGCGGATTCCCATAGGTCCGTTATGGGTGGCCGCTCAAGGCTCCCTGGGGCCCATGGGTGCCCAAGACCACATCACAGTTTTGTCACGTTTTTGCTGTGAATCGTGGCAAAAAGCACGACAAAACTAAAGGCCCCTGGACTCAATTGTATCCGTGTCCTTTGGACGTGGATACAAATGACATTGCTGGCAAGGCAACAGAACCATTGGTTCCCTTCCCCGCCATTTGGCTTTTTTTGGGATGCAGGCAACGCGACGACGTCATCTCTCTGCTTGCGTTGCTCTGCTGGATGTGACCTGTTCAGAAGAGACCAGGCTTGCATCGTCGGAGAAGAGGACGGCACTGGAATGGGGATAGGTAAGTGTGGCACTAACTACAGGGTGTGGTACATTCTACAGGGGGATTGTGGGCCGTATTTGCAGGGGTGCTTTGTGGTGCTTTCTACAGTGGGCTGTCTACCGTAATCTACAAGGGGGGTGGTGCTATCTACAGGGAGGTGGCCTATCTACAGGGGGTGGGTGGTGCTATCTACAGGGGGTGTGCGCCACTATCTACAGGGGGGCTGTGTGCCGTATCTATAGGGGGGCTGTGTGGCAGTTTCTACAGGGGGCTGTGTGGCACTAACTACAAGGAGAGTGCTGCTATCTACAGGGGGTGGCGCTATCTATAGGGGGGACGTGGCACTATCCACAGGGGGGCTGTGTGGCAGTATTTACAGAAGGGCTTTGTGGCATTATTTACAGGGGTCTGTATGGCACTATCTTCAGGGGGTCTGTGTGGTGCGATCTACAGTAGGGGGTGTGTGGTGCTTTCTACAGAGGGCACTGTGTATGTGATGCTTTACTTTACAGTGTAACAATTATATTCAGGGGCACAGTGTATGGTACTATTATATTCAGGGGCACAGTGTATGGTACTATTTTATTCAGGGACGCAGTGTATGTATTTAGGGGCACAGTGTGTGGCACCATGAGAATTTTATCTTTGTTTATAGGTGTGGAAATGTTGGAAAAGTGAGGACCCAAAGACATCTGAGTGGCACATACTGCAGAAATGGGTCATGGCCGGGAGAAGTCATCATGAAGTCTGGACTGGATGGAGAAGAAAAGAAGAAAAAAAACCTACTAGAATCTGAGTAGACGTCACCGGTGAGTCACTGGAATTATAGAAGTGCTGTCATCTCTCCTGACATGTCTGTTATAGGGAATCATTGTATGTCCAGGACTGATAGACAAATGGATGTTACCATTCCCCTTGTCAGGAGGATGTGTCCCTGCACAGTGTGATACTGTCAGCAATGGTTGGAGACTCTCAGTATGTAGGGGCACAGCCCTTTGACAAGGGGAATCATAACACCCATTTGTTAATTCTTGCACAAAAAGGTAATGTTCACAATAGTTACGGCGCGGCAGGGTGGCGGTGGAGAAGGGGGGCCCAAGTCTGGGTAACGGATTGGTTTGCCTGCCGGCAAGAAAAGCCCTGTTTTCCAACTATCAATAGAAAAATAATAAAGTATTTATTATGTTTTTGCAACAAAGACAGACTACATATACTTAAAATCAAGGTCCATTGCTGACTGCAATCAGCACAGTGCAAGGTATGAGGAGCTTGGAGCCAACGGCTGCAGCACGTTGCACCCAGATCACAGTTAGATTCTAAGAGTCAGCAGGACACGTATTTAAAATAAAGGTGGAAGCCCCCCCGACATGTTTCGCTACGATGTAGCGTCTTCAGGGGTATCGGGGCTAATGACCGTTGGCTCCAAACTCCTCATACCTTGCACTGTGCTGATTGCAGTCAGCAATGGACCTTTTCAATTTAATAATACGCCCGCCAACTATAGGGGTCCTTCCCTCTGTATGTATCAAGTCTGGGTAACAGCCCAGGGCCTATGGTCTACTTAATCCACCACTGCTGGCACTGAACCCGTCAGGTCCGCGGGACTGAAGGATTCAGGTCATAGTGAATTATACAGCTGCTCTGTATACAGGATACAGGGCAGCTGTATCTCAAAAAGTAAAAATAATTTTTAATTATAACTATTTATAAAGTTGCACCAATCACACTGACTGACCTGTATATTTAAAAAAATGTCTTTCAAAGGTTTAGAGGGCCTCTAGAGAACCAAGGTATGGATTTTAGTACCATAATGAATGAGGTAGAATAGTAGAAATGTAGCTTTTCTTCTCTTACTGTCTCCAAGTGTATATAATATGTATATTATGAAAGTGCACAATTAAAGGGGACAAACAAATAGAAATATGGAATAATTTTGGTTGTATTTTTTTTTTTTCTGTAAAATCTTATCTAAATTGCTTAAGTAACAATGTATAAATATTATGTTATTAATGAATTCCCACTCTTTAGCTTTTGGAGCAATCCAATCTACTTAAGGATAACTAGAGAAAATTAAATTCCCAAGCAGCTTCCCTTTCTTTCTGTCAGCAGGTGAAAGACCAATTTACAAATTTTTCTGTCCTTATGTACAGACAATAAAATATGAAAAATATGAAAAATTAGACCTTTTTCCCTGCTGTCTTAAAGTAGACTTTATCACATTCAGATTTGTCTTTTTGATCAATAGGAAGATGAAATGTTAGAAATCCTTTCTACCTTGTATCAGGATGCAATCCACTGTTTGATCAAAAAGGATGTACAGAAGAGTTGATCTCCTGAACATTCTATGTAAGGGTCCTTAAAGTGAATACTCACATTTAGTTATCCTTCTCATTGAACCAGTGTGATAAATTGTTGCAGTATTGTTTTTGTATGTGACAATTGTGACATTTTCACCATGAAAATCTTTTACCCACTATCGTAAGCACACATCCATGTTTCATTTAGAGCCTTTCAACATTTTAACATGTGGAGATAGTCTATAGAGTAAAGATCCACTCCATAAGTTATGTATGTAGCCTCTGAATATTTACATGTCAATATTTGTATTACTATCTATATAAGTCTTCACAGTGTCAAACTAAGGGCCTGTACGCATCTGCTTCACCCTTCGTTTATTCTGCTCCGTCAGAGGAGCAAAACAATGCAAACGCCGGTTCTGTTGATTGAACGATGGGGACAACCGGTGCCCGATGGAATCCATTGACTTCAATGGGTTTTGACGGGTTTCTGTCAGGGTGTCCACAGTTTTACTGCGCTATTGTTTGCAGTATTTTAGGCCGGATCTGCAACATGAGCCTCTAACGGAGTCTCCAACGCAGATGCGAACAGTCCCTAATGGAACTTTCACATCACGTTTTTTATCTTCACTTTTTAAGAAACATGTTCTTATCTCAAATGAGAATGCATTCATACATTTCTCTATGCATTTTTTTGGGTGCGGGGGGGGGGGGGGGGAGGGTTGAATAGGGTATGATTTGAAAGGAAACATTTTCAAAAAGTGTAGAAAAAAAATGTGGTTTTCCTAGTTAAAAATGTCAATACATCAGTGCAGCAAAAGGAGGCTACATTAACGTTGTGATATGAATTTAGCACATGCATATATAAATTACATATACTGTTGTTTAGAAAATGTTCTAGTAAAAAAGCATCGTAATTAGTACAGATAGATGGAACAATAATGCAGAATTACTTTTATTATTTCTGATTATTGAAACATAACAGGTGTCTATGTAAAATGCCAATTCTCATAGTCCTAAGACTATTACTGTATGCATTCATCATTTATGAACATATGGTGCGCTTTATTGCATGAGTTCAGTACAGTGAATCCCTGTGATAAATCACATTCACTGTCCATGCCTTTGAAAAATCACTATAGCAGCTGCAAGTTAACACTGTCAACTGGGCACAATATTACTGACAAAGTCCGCTTCTAGGAGACGTTCATCTAGGACGCATGGCTTTTTCTTTTCAGTGTCAGAACACGATTGCTGCTTTTTTGATAAGCTGTCTTCTTAACCAGTGCAAAAATTGCTTAATTGAAGCAAATGCACCAGGCTTACTATTAAAATATAGACACTTTAATGATTGCTCGTACTGCCGGAGCATTGGGTAAGGTAGAAACAGCCCCAAAAGTCGACAGTCATTTCAAGTTGAAGGAAACGCCCCCATGTCTCTTGAGGGAATTTTACATGAAACAGCTTTTCATTAAATTTTTGGTATGGGCCATTAATATACTTATATAGATTTATCATGGCCCCCCGTAAATGTCTCTTCTCAATACCAAATAAATGTAATTAGTTTAATCTTACCTCATAATTAAGACTCTCCATTCCCCTTATCAGTTTTGTGGCTCTTCTTTGTACCTTTTCAAACTCCAGGGCTTCCTTTCTATGAGCCTGCGTCTTACCGTTGGTTAAAATCCATGCCAAAATTAAAAGTGTATCTCAATTTAGCATTCCTTTGTCTCCTGAATCCAAAATAACACAAAATTACATAATTGTACAGTTATTAGGCCTCATGCACACTTCCCTCACCGTTTTCACTGCCGTTTTTTATGGATCCCGGTGTCCGTGATTGGATCAGTGTGGTTCTCATGTGTACTCCGTGTACACTTCTGTGTTTCCGTTTCCAAACGCCGAGAATGGTAATCACTGTCCAGAGGTAGTCACTGTCTAGGGTGCTGAAAGAGTTAAGCGCTGGAAAGAGAGAAGGGGCTGCACTGATCGGCAGTAACTCTTTCAGCACCCTGGACAGTGACTACCGCTGGACAGTGGGTACCATGCGCGGAACTCGCAATATAGAGTTCTAAAGTTTCCTACAAAAACCCTGACACAGAAAAAAATAAGTTCATACTTACACAGAACTCCCTGCTTCTTCCTTCAGTCTGGCCTCCTGGGATGACGTTTCTTCCCATGTGACCACTGCAGCCAATCACAGGCTGTAGCGGTCACATGGACTGCCGCGTCATCCAGGGAGGTCGGACTGGATTTCAAAAGAGGGACACCAAGACCACGGCCGGGGTACGTATGACCTTCTTTTTCTTTTTATCACTGCTGATGCTCTGCACGAAAGGGCTGCCCCTTCTCTCTATCCATCACTGATAGTGTAAAGGATCTGCCAGGCACAGCTTCGGGGTTAACGCCCATAGATAATCAGTCTGCACCTGCTTCTATGTCTGTGAGACTGACTCCATCTTCCACCACTCAGGGTGGAAGGCTTAGGAGTGGGAGAACCTATCACAGCCTGGCCAGACGGAGCTAGCTCCCGCCCTCTGTCTATTTATACCTGCCTTTCCTGTTCCTCCTTTGCTTGTGATTCTTCTTGTTTGGTTTCCTGGCCCAGCTGCAGCTTCTTGTACCATTGTCCTTGCTTCATATTGACCCCGGCTTGCTGACTACTCTCCTGCTCTGCGTTTGGTACCTCGTACACTCCTGGTTTGACTCGGCTTGTTTACTACTCTTCTGCTCTGCGTTTGGCACCTCGTACTCTCCTGGTTTGACTCGGCTTGTTCACTTCTCTTGTTGCTCACGGTGTTGCCGTGGGCAACTGCCCCTTTCTCCCCCTAGCTCTGTGTACCATTGTCTGTTTGTCTGTCGTGCACTTATTGAGCGTAGGGACCGTCACCCAGTTGTACCCCGTCGCCTAGGGCGGGTCATTGCAAGTAGGCAGGGACTTATGGTGGGTAGATTAGGGCTAATTTGTCTGTCTCTCCACCCCCGTCATTAAATAATCACAAGCCCATACCTAGTCTACCCTGGTCCCTGACACCACTATGGACCCCCTTGAGACCCTGGCTCAGCAAATGCAGGGTCTCTCCCTACAGGTCCAGGCCCTGGCTCAGAGGGTCAACCAGCCTGATGCTACCATGGTAGTCCCCCTCACCTCAACTCTTGAACCCCACCTCAAGTTGCCCGACCAGTTCTCAGGGGACCGGAAGACTTTTCTCTCCTTTCGGGAGAGTTGTAGGCTCTATTTTCGCTTAAAGACCCACTCCTCAGGTTCTGAGAGCCAGCGGGTGGGTATAATTATGTCTCGGCTCCAGAAAGGGCCCCAAGAATGGGCCTTCTCCTTGGCTCCTGACGCCCCTGAACTTTCCTCCGTTGATCTTTTCTTTTCTGCTCTCGGACTCATCTATGACGAGACTGACAAGACTGCTTTTGCCGAGAGTCAGCTGGTGACCTTACGGCAGGGTAAGAGACCTGTTGAGGAGTATTGCTCTGACTTTAGGAAGTGGTGCGTAGCTTCTCGGTGGAATGACCTTGCCTTAAGGTGCCAGTTTAGGTTGGGTCTGTCGAACGCCCTGAAAGATCTGCTAGTTAGTTATCCCTCTTCTGACTCCCTAGACCAGGTTATGGCTTTAGCGGTACGACTTGACCGACGTCTCAGGGAACGACGACTTGAACGTCTTGATGTTTTCTCCTCTGACTCCCTCATGATGCCTCCCGAGGTTCCGTTGCTTCGTTCCTCCCCGGAAGACTCGGAGGTACCTATGCAACTCGGGGCCTTCGTGTCCCCCAACAACGTAGAGATTTCCGCAGGAAGAATGGTCTCTGCTTCTACTGTGGGGATGACAAGCATCAAGTGAACAACTGTCCTAAGCGTAAGAATGCAGCCGGAGAACTTCCGCGCCTAAGTGATCATCGGGGAGGTCACTTGGGCGCACAGGTATTTCCCGTAAATATGAAACGTAATAAAATCTTGCTTCCCTTTCAGGTCTCTTTTGGTGGTAGGTCTGCTACCGGCAGTGCCTTCGTGGATTGAGGGTCTTCTGCTAATATCATGTCTGTGGAATTTGCTATGTCTCTAGCTATGCCTTTGATTGATTTGCCTAAACCTGTCCCGGTAGTGGGTATCGACTCCACTCCTCTTGCTAATGGTTATTTTACACAGCATACCCCTGTTTTTGAACTCCTTGTTGGCTCCATGCATTTGGAGCAGTGCTCTGTACTGTTAATGCAGGGATTATCGTCCGATTTGGTTTTAGGCCTTCCCTGGTTGCAGTTGCATAATCCCACGTTTGACTGGAATTCTGGGGACCTTACCAAGTGGGGTAATGAATGCTTGACATCATGTTTTTCTGTTAATTCTATTTCTCCCCCTGAGGTGGTGAACACGCTACCTGAGTTTGTTCAGGACTTCGCCGATGTTTTCTCTAAGGAGGCCTCCGAAGTGTTACCTCCTCATAGAGAATATGATTGCGCAATCAATTTGGTACCAGGAGCTAAGCTCCCTAAGGGTAGGATATTTAATCTCTCTTGTCCCGAACGTGAAGCCATGAGAGAGTATATCCAGGAATGCCTGGCCAAGGGTTACATTCGCCCCTCTACTTTTCCGGTAGGTGCTGGCTTCTTCTTCGTAGGGAAGAAGGATGGTGGTCTTAGGCCATGCATTGACTACCGAAGCTTGAATAAGGTCAATGTAAGGAACCAGTATCCCCTTCCTCTGATTCCTGATCTCTTTAATCAGGTTCAGGGGGCCCAATGGTTCTCTAAGTTTGATCTACGGGGGGCGTATAACCTTATCCGCATCAAAGAGGGAGATGAGTGGAAGACTGCGTTTAACACGCCCGAAGGTCATTTAGAATAACTCGTCATGCCCTTTGGGTTGTGTAATGCTCCCGCGGTCTTCCAGAATTTCATAAATGAGATTTTATGAGACTACCTGGGGTTATTTCTTGTAGTGTACCTTGATGACATACTTGTGTTTTCCAAGGACTGGTCCTCCCACATTGAGCATGTCAGGAAGGTGCTCCAGGTCCTTCGAGAAAACAAACTGTTTGCAAAGACTGAAAAATGTGTGTTTGGGGTGCAGGAGATACCATTTTTGGGCCAAATCCTCACTCCTCATGAATTCCGCATGGACCCCGCCAAGGTCCAGGCTGTGGCGGAATGGGTCCAACCTGCCTCCCTGAAGGTGTTACAGTGCTTCCTGGGGTTCGCTAATTATTACAGGAGGTTTATTGCTAACTTTTCGGTCATCGCTAAGCCTCTTACGGATCTCACTCGCAAAGGTGCTGATCTCCTCCACTGGCCTCCTGAGGCTGTCCAGGCTTTTGAGGTCCTTAAGAAGTGCTTTATCTCGGCCCCGGTGCTGGTTCAGCCCAACCAAATGGAGCCATTTATCGTGGAGGTTGACGCGTCCGAGGTGGGAGTGGGGGCTCTCTTGTCCCAGGGTACCAGGTCCCTCACCCATCTCCGTCCCTGTGCCTACTTCTCCAGGAAGTTTTCACCCACTGAGAGTAACTATGATATTGGCAACCGCGAACTCTTAGCCATTAAATGGGCATTTGAAGAGTGGCGCCACTTCCTGGAGGGGGCTAGGCACCAGGTAACGGTCCTTATCGATCACAAGAATCTGGTTTTCCTAGATTCTGCCCGGAGGCTAAACCCGAGACAAGCTCGTTGGGCGTTATTTTTTACCAGATTTGTGGTTACCTATAGGGCTGGGTCTAAAAATGTTAAGGCTGACGCACTGTCACGTAGCTTCTTGGCCAGCCCTCCTTCGGAGGAAGATCCTGCTTGTATTTTGCCTCCAGGTATAATCATTTCCGCTATTGATTCTGATTTAGTCTCTGAAATTGCGGCTGATCAAGGTTCAGCTCCCGGGAGCCTTCCTGAGAACAAGCTGTTTGTTCCCCTGCAATTCCGGCTAAGGGTACTTAGGGAAAATCATGACTCTGCACTATCTGGCCATCCAGGCATCCTGGGTACCAAGCACCTCATTGTCAGAAACTATTGGTGGCCTGGGTTGCCTAAAGACGTTAAGGCCTACGTCGCCGCTTGTGAAGTTTGTGCTAGGTCCAAGACTCCCAGGTCCCAACCAGCGGGCTTACTATGTTCTTTGCCCATTCCCCAGAGACCTTGGACCCATATCTCCATTTATTTTATCACCGATTTGCCTCCATCTCAAGGCAAGTCGGTGGTGTGGGTTGTAGTAGACCGCTTCAGTAAGATGTGCCACTTTGTGCCCCTCAAAAAACTACCCAATGCTAAGACGTTAGCTACCTTGTTTGTCAAAGACATCCTGCGTCTCCATGGGGTCCCTGTCAATATTGTTTCTGATAGAGGGGTACAATTTGTTTCATTGTTTTGGAGAGCCTTCTGTAAAAAGTTGGAGATTGATCTGTCCTTCTCCTCTGCCTTCCATCCTGAAACTAATGGCCAAACTGAGAGGATTAATCAGTCTCTAGAACAATATTTAAGGTGTGTTATCTCTGACTGTCAATATGATTGGGTCTCATTCATTCCCCTCACCTTATTTTCCCTTAATAACCGGGTCAGTAACTCGTCAGGGGTCTCCCCCTTTTTCTGTAATTTTGGGTTTAATCCACGGTTCTCTTCCGTTTCACCTGGTAGTTCCATCAATCCCGAGGTAGAGGTCGTTCATCGAGAACTGTGCACAGTCTGGGCTTAGGTTCAGAAGAACCTAGAGGCGTCCCAGAGCATACAAAAAACTCAGGCAGATAGAAAACGTTCTGCTAACCCCTTGTTTATGGTCGGGGATCTGGTGTGGCTATCGTCTAAAAATTTGCGCCTTAAGGTCCCGTCCAAGAAGTTTGCTCCCCGGTTTATAGGGCCGTACAAGGTCATTGAAGTCCTCAATCCTGTCTCCTTCCGACTGGAGTTGCCCCCATCTTTTTGAGTACACGACGTGTTCCATGCCTCCCTCCTTAAACGCTGCTCCCCGTCCTTGGCTCCCTCGAGGAAACCTCCGGTCCCTGTTCTCACCCCTGAGGGGGCAGAATTCGAGGTGGCCAAGATTGTGGACAGCAGGATGGTCCAAGGTTCCCTCCAGTACCTGGTTCATTGGAGAGGATACGGGCCTGAGGAGAGGACTTGGGTACCCGCTCGGGATGTTCACGCTGGGATATTGGTCAGGAGGTTTCACCTTCGTTTCCCCAGTAAACCAGGTCGACTTAGAAAGGGTCCGGTGGCCCCTCATAAAAGGGGGGGTACTGTAAAGGATCTGCCAAGCACAGCTTCGGGGTTATCGCCCATAGATAATCAGTCTGCACCTGCTTCTATGTCTGTGAGACTGACTCCATCTTCCACCACTCAGGGTGGCAGGCTTAGGAGTGGGAGAACCTATCACAGCCTGACCAGACGGAGCTAGCTCCCGCCCTCTGTCTATTTATACCTGCCTTTCCTGTTCCTCCTTTGCTTGTGATTTTTCTCGTTTGGTTTCCTGGCCCTGCTGCAGCTTCTTGTACCACTGTCCTTGCTTCATATTGACCCCGGCTTGCTGACTACTCTCCTGCTCTGCGTTTGGTACCTCGTACACTCCTTGTTTGACTCGGCTTGTTTACTACTGTTCTGCTCTGCGTTTGGCACCTCGTACTCTCCTGGTTTGACTCGGCTTGTTCACTTCTCTTGTTGCTCACGGTGTTGCCGTGGGCAACTGCCCCTTTCTCCCCCTAGCTCTGTGTACCCTTGTCTGTTTGTCTGTCGTGCACTTATTGAGCGTAGGGACCGTCGCCCAGTTGTACCCCGTCGCCTAGGGCGAGTCGTTGCAAGTAGGTAGGGACTGAGTGGTGGGTAGATTAGGGCTCACTTGTCTGTCTCCCCACCCCCATCATTACAGATAGAGAGAAGGGACTGCCGATGAGTGAAGTGCAATATCTCTTCTGTACTTCTGCCCGCCCGTTGCTAGGCAACGGCTCCATCACACACGGACGGCACACGGATGTCTTCCATGTGCCTTCAGTTTTTTTTATGGACCCATTGACTTGTATGGGCCCTATAGTCACGGAATCTCGGACCAAAGTAGGACATGCTCTACTTTTGTCGGAACGGAACAACGGGACCGTAAAAAAAACTGAAGTGTGCATGGCCCCATTGAAATGAATGGGTCAGGGTGCTAGCCGTCAAAAAAACTGCTAGCACCCTGAAGGAAAAAACGGAAGTGGGGATGAGGGCATAGAAAAAGGTCTGCACAGCATATAATTTCTTCTGTCAAAACTGACTCCAGCTCACCTTACCAACAACTTGTAAGATCCTCTCCAGTGCAGTCCGCCCTACAATTTGAGAAGTACTGAAATACATTATAATCATTGTACATACAGTATATGTACATAAGTTATTGGTTGTCATACCCATGTTATGTGATCAACATTAGATCCCTCTTTCTTCATGGATTAATTGTATGAAATGTTAAAACATCTCTAAACTGCAACAGATATACAGTAAAGTTCCATACCACCAAGATTGCAGTCTAGAGGATATTCCACATGGGTGATCATTTTCTCCAAAGGATCTACAGTGGTGCGGAAATGTAGCAATTAACCCGGGTTTTTTAATATAAAGTGTCCGATTTTTTTTTCTCGGTGGGCTTAAGGTTCTGCGACATTACCAGATAACACTGTGTCTCTGTAGAGTGAGGAATGGGAGGGGCTATAAAAACATACCACTAGATGGGTAAAACATGGTTGAAGTTGTAGTCTGGTATGGCAAAGGTTACATGTGGAACTAGCTCTCTTGTCTTTATTGAATATGTGACTGCAAGAGCAAGAAGAACTCTTGGTAGTACAGGAGACAAATTACTGAAGCAAAAGCAACTTTTTTTAAAACCAAAAAGTTGAATGTTCTAGACTTGTCAATTATCTAATTTAATTCTTATTGGCATAAAAGTAACATGCTGAAGATAAGACTGGAGACAAAAAAGTCTTGCAGGAACTTAGTGAAACAATACAAGCCTTGCAGAGCATCACCTGAAAAGTTACTCAGAAACTGGTGATATTGAGGGGTTACAGCAACTGATTGAATGGAACATATTTACAACAACATATTATATACTTTGATCGATTTAATCCAATTTATACAGTTCACCCAATATGGTTAACCACATAAGCTGATACTCATAGATGCTTAAACTCTATGGTCATCAGCCAGTAGCAAAAGAATAAAAACAATGCAAAAGTCAAAATAATTAAATGTAAACATTTTCATTCAGATTTAGAAAAAATATTTTTACAATAAAACCCTATAAAATAATGAAAATAAAATAAATATTAATATACAGTTATTAAGATCATAGGGTATACCTTAGGCAATCAACAATTGTCCATGTTTAACTTAGCCATATTTGGCCTTTAGGACCATCCAAAATGTTTAGATTTTTAATCTTCGGATTCTGGAACTAACAACTTTTGCATTGCAGCAATATGGGGTTTTGAAGTTTCTGCACATTACCTTTTGGGGTATGTAGATGTAAGCCCTGTATTTTTAACAATTTAATTTTAATTACACTTTATTTTGGCCATATCATTGGAGCTGGCGATCATGGATACAAAGGGGATCCCCCTTGTATAGTACTGTACGCAGCTGAATCTGTTAAATGCAGGGATCTGAGCTTCCTCTGATCCCAGCAGTTGCAGTGGGAATGCTACTGTGCTTTACAGCTGTCCTCTTGTCGTTGATAGATCAACTATATGAGGCCCTGCTATAGGGGTTTTCTGGAATTTTCCTTAGGATATGCTCTCGATATGTGACCATTGGGGCTTCCATCCCTGGGGCTCCCACCAATCAGCATACTGAATGCTCACATCCCCATCACTGCAATTCCAACAAAGTAATAGACTCATTCATGCCACTGTGTCTGGTACTGGATCTCACCCTCATTTACTTAAATGGGCATATGTGCATTGCTGTGTCAGGTGTTGCATTGAAGGGGCTGGAAATTCCAGATAAGCCCTTTAAGTACAGTACTGTGCAAGCGTCAGACATCTTTTTGTCTATTTACTTTACAGTCAAAATGGTAATTAAGTACAAGTTATTCATTCTTAAGCATCATTACACAAAATCTTCCACAAGTAAGTCTAATATGACATTTTTCAGCATTTTATATCCATCCTTTGCCATTATTACAGCCTCCATTCTTTCTAGAGTCTTGCTGTCAAAGAAATCTGCAGGGATAATACCCATTTTTCTTATAGACAATTCCAAAGGTCAGTATGAGACGTTTTGTGCATTTTCTGCTTTTCATAATCCGCGTAATCCTAGACACATTCCATGGTGTTAAGGTTTGATCTTTGGGGTGGCTAGTCCATTGCTCTGAAAAAATCAGCAGCCTCTTTATTTGCTTAGTATGTCTTGATCTTCACAACTGTGTGTCTAGGCAGTGAAATAAAATGGACATTAAAAGCGGATCAACTGTCCGTTTTTCATGGACGTTTTGCATCAGTGTGTCTCCAAATTTTCATCCATTTCCCGGGGTCTGACAATTTTTAACTGCCGTTTGCCATCCGTTTGCTATAAATTTTTCACTGAGCGTTAAAAAAACTGATGAATTTCATTTGTTAGGGTATTTTTGGCCCAACCCCCTGAATACACCACAGTGCTCATGTAGGTAGTGCCACAATGCACCTGTAGATAGTGCCCACATAGATAGTGCCACAGTGCCCACTGTAGATACTGCCCTCATAGATAGTGTCACAGCGCTCACTGAAGATAGTGCCCAAATAGCTAGTGCCACAGTGTCCCCTGTAGATAGGGCCCACATAGATAGTGCCAGTGTCCCCTGTAGGAGGTGCCCACATAGTGCCATAGTGCTAATGTAGATAGTGCCACATATAATGCCACATTGCCCTCATAGATCATGTTACAGTGCTCACTGTAGATAGGGCCCACATAGATAGTGCCAGTGTCCCCTGTAGGAGGTGCCCAAATAGTGCCATAGTGCTAATGTAGATAGTGCCACATATAATGCCACATTGCCCTCATAGATCATGTTACAGTGCTCACTGTAGATAGTGCCCACATACAGGGGCGTAGCTAAAGGCTCATGGGCCCCGATGCAAAAATTCTTACTGCCCCCCCCCGCAAACTTCTCATGGCCGACGGTCCGCAGCTTTCAGCTGCGTCGCTGGGTCTCCTAAGTGACCCAACAATGCAGCACTAGGAGCCGGGGCGTCACTAAGGCTGGGTTCACACATACTATTTACGGACGTAATTCGGGCGTTTTAGCATTGAATTACGTCCGAAAATGCGGCTCAAAAGCGTTGGCAAACATCTGCCCATTCATTTGAATGGGTCTTACGATGTTCTGTGCCGACGGTCATTTTTTTTTACGCACCGCTGTCAAAAGGCGGCGCGTAAAAAAGACGCCCGCGTCAAAGAAGTGCCTGTCACTTCTTCAGACGTAAATGGAGCCGTTTTCCATGGACTCCATAGAAAAACAGCTCCAATTACGTCCGTAATGGACGCAGCGAAAGACGCCTGCACATGCCATTACGGCTGAAATTACGGTGCTGTTTTCTCCTGAAAACAGCACCGTAATTTCAGCCGTAACAGACGCTGCCGTGTGAACATACCCTCAGGGCTTAAAATGTCAGGGGAAATAGCCCCAATACATATGTGTCCGCCCAAAAAAAAATGTCTATAAGAGACAGCATAGCATATCTATAGCACTACGACCCTATAAACTATGGTTAGGATTAGATACATTGGCTCAGCAGACAGTATCACACATGATAGGATTAGATACAGTGGCTCAGCAGACAGTATTACACATGATAGGATTAGATACAGTGGCTCAGAAGGCAGTATCACACATGATAGGATTAGATACAGTGGCCCAGCAGACAGTATCACACATGATAGGATTAGATACAGTGGCTCAGCAGACAGTATCACACATGATCGGATTAGATATAGGGCCCAGCAGACAGTATCACACAAGATACGATTAGATACAGGGCCCAGCAGACAGTATCACACATGATTGGATTAGATACACAGCTCAGCAGACAGTATCACACATGATTGGATTAGATACAGGGCCCAGCTCGCTGACATTGCGGCTCCAGCGCTGGACCCAGGAAAGGTAAGAATAATAATTTTGCTTCTTTATGTGTTACTGATTATTTTTGTGTGTTTGTGTTTTTTTTACAGGTTCGGTTGTTGGACTTCGGATTCGAGGACTTTTTTTATTCTCAATAAAATGCTTAGTGAGGGTTGTGTTTTTTTATTTCAATAAAATATTTTTTCTATGTGCTTGTATCTTTTTAAACTTTATTATCACCGCCTTAGTAATGGCCGCTGGATTATTGACAACCTCCATTACTAAGGCGAGGCTTAATGTTAGCCGGTGCAGAGGCTACACTAACCCCCATTATTACCCCGGTACCCACCGCCACCAGGAGTACTAGGCCACTGTTTTTGGCCTTTCCCCTCCTGATAATACCAGCCTGCGGCCACCCCAGTGGCCGACCATCACTACAGATGATAATAAAGTTTAAAAAGATACAAGCACATAGTATTTTATTGAAATAAAAAAAAAACCCACACAGCCCTCATTAACCATTTTATTGATAATAAAAAAAAAAAGCTGTCATCGAAGTAGTCCTGGAATCCGCCATAGTCCAACGACCGAACCTGTAAGAAAACACACAAGAAAACCGATTAGTAACACATGTGTTAGGCTTAGATACAGGGCCCATGTGTGATACTGTCTGTGGGACCCTGTATCTAAGCCTACCACAACGTAGGCTTAGATACAGGGTCCAGCAGGCAGTAATCTTATACAGTATAAGATTACTGTGTGCTGGGGCCCTGTATCTAAACCTACAGTGTGGTAGGCTTAGATACAGGGCACAGCAGACAGGATCACGCATGGGCCATGTATCTAAGCCTACCATGTGATTGGCTTAGATACAGGGCCCAGCAGACAGGATCACACATGGGCCATGTATCTAAGCCTACCATGTGATTGGCTTAGATACAGGGCCCAGCAGACAGCATCACACATTCTGTGATCCTGTCTCATGGGCCCCCTAAGCCTGCTACATCGTAGGCTTAGGGGTTGTCCAGTCCCTAAACATTGATGGCCTATCCTCAGGATTGGCCATCTATAGCTGATGTGTCTCTCGGGACCCGCAAATCAGCTGTTTTGAAGGGGCCGCAGCACTCGTACGAGAGCTGCTTCCCTTTCATTTCACTACTCGCCCACACTGAATCACCGACACCGATTCACAGTGTGACCGGAATGAAGTGACAAGAATGAAGGGGAGCAGCTCTCGTACGAGTGCTGCGGCCTCTTCAAAACAGCTGATTGGCGGGTCCCGTGAGTCGGACCCCGCCAGTCAGGGCTTAGCTTACCTTCCTCTTCGGCCGCGGCGGGAGTTCTGTCGTCTCGATGCTGTGCGCGGCGCATAGCGCTGCGCACAGCGCTTGACGTCAGGACCTCCGCTGCGATCCGGAACCAGGAAGGTAAGTAAAGTATGTTACTATAGTAACAGGGGCCCGCGGCCCGAGTTACTATATTAACTTTTTATTGATGTGGTGCGGGGAGCCGTGGGCCCCCCTGGCTTCGGGGCCCGGTCGCAATTGCGACCGCTGCGACCCCTATAGCTACGCCAGTGCCCACATAGATAGTGCCTCAGTGCCCACATAGATAGTGCCACAGTGCCCACTGTAGATACTGCCCTCATAGATAGTGCCACAGTGGCCACTGTAGATAGTGCCAACATAGATAGAGCCAGTGACCCCTGTAGATAGTGGCCACATACTGCCACAGTGCTAATGTAGATGGTGCCACATACCGCCTTGTAGCTAGCACCACACCCCCCTGTAGATAGCGTCACACACCCCTTGGAGATAACACCAAACAACCCCTTGTAGATACCGACACCCTGCCCCCTGTAAATAGTGCCAAACATCCCCCTGTATATAGCAACACACTGCCCCATGTACGTAGTGCCACACTCACATGTCCCCATTCGCACGCTGCCCTCTTCTCCAGTGATGCATGCCTGATCTCTTCTGACCAGGCCTGCTCCAGCGGAGTGACGCAGGTGGCGTGATGACATCATCGCTCTGCTTGCATCCCAAAAAAACGCTAAATGGTGGGGAGGGGAACCAATGGTTCCGTTGCCTCGCCAGCGCTGCCAATTGAATCCACGTCCTAAGGATGCGGATAAAATTTAGTCCCTTTATGAGGGCCAAGGAGGCAACCGGTCAGTTTTTAACGGCCATCATACGGAAGGCTTTCCGAAAAACAGCCATTAAAATCTGATCTATTGACTTCTATGGGGGCTGTCTGGCCATTAAAACAGCCAACAATAGAATGTTCTATTTTTGACAGCCAGTATTCATGGGCCATTAAAAAAGCGGCTATGTGAATACACCCATAGAAATTAATTGTTCTGAAAATGGCAATTTTTCACCGTCTTAGCCCTAGAGTTATCTACTAGAAATTTCCTTTTTTTACTAAATCAAACTCTTCCTTCAGAGGCTATTGCATGATACTAGGAAAATGTGTTTGTGCTCATTACCATGCATGATGCCAACTTAAACAAGTCACCAAATCAAGATGCTATACACTACCAAACTTGCACCTCCTCCATGCTTGTCTGATGGTTGTAAACATTCTATAGTCCTTCATTTCTTGTTTACATACTGACTGTTATTTTCAAAGATCTCAAATTTAGACTCTACACAACTTAAATCCACACAACTTTTTTCCGCATCTCACATTTCGAGTTTCAGTGTTAGGGTATGTTCACATGCAGTGGTTTCAGACATAATTCGGGCTGTTTACGCCTCGAATTACACCTGAAAAAAACGACACCATTATGCCTCCAAACATCTGCCCATTGCTTGCAATGGGATTTACGGTGTTCTGTTCCCACGAAGCTGTCAAAATACGGCACGTAAAAAGACGTCCGTGAAAAAGAAGTGCATGTCACCTCTTGGGACGTTTTTGGAGGCGTTTTTCATTGACTCCATTGAAAAACAGCTCCAATAAAGGCCGTAATATACGCCGCGAAAAACGCGAGTTGTTACAAAAACGTCTGAAAATCAGGAACTGTTTTCGCTTGAAAACAGCTCCGGATTTTCAGACGTATTTTGCTAAGCATGTGAACATACCCTTATAGTACAGATCTTTTTTTTTTTTTTTTTTATATTTCCTTTTCATTTTCCTTTTAGACTCATAGTGTTGAGTCATCTCACAGTGAAAGAAAAGACAGGAACACTGTAGATTTTGTTCAAGAGCAGAGCTTGACTTTTTCTTATCTCTCAATTTGCGGGATTAAACATTACAACGCAAAATTATATAATATTTTTAACAATATTATTTGCAAAGTTCCTTAATTTTTTATTTTACATGCACTAGAGGAAAAAATGGGTTGCAAAGATGGACAGTTTTACAGTTTATGTGATGTTGACAGTTTTGGCGGTCTACCAGTCTTGGTATAGTTGTTAGGAATCCTTTTTTTTTCTATATCTTTTAATATTTTTTTGAAATTCTAGTTTTAGGGACTAGTTTTTTTCTCTTCACTTGGCTCTCCCTCTCCTTATGCAATTGCATTATCTTACATATGAGCTCCTCAGAAATATCTCCTTATCCAATTTAGATGCACATAAGAAAACTATTTTCAAAGCATCTAAGGAATTTTGTGTAGTTAACTGTGTGAATATTAGTGTCTTTAAAGGGCAACAACATTAGTGACACCTGTGGGAACACATTTTTTTGGGACGACAGAGTTGTAAATTGTTTTTAAGATTAAAATTAGGTCAGAGCTAAAGTGGCAGTAGGGTGCACAAAGTAAAAAGTGGAGAAATGAAATTATATAATAGATGTTTTATTGTATTTAGTGTTGGATACTAATGATTTTTGCATTTTCTTAACCCTGAAAAAGGAAAAAAATTGCAATTAATAACAGTTTTGACTGTAAATTAAATGGATACATTAAGTGTTAATTCCAAACTACATTAAGTCTTTATTCCAGAAAACTTGTAAGGCTTCTATAGAGTAATGAAAGCATGAAAACACATAAGAATTGTTCTTTTAGTTTTATATTAGTATAGGTTTAATGACTTCATACATAGGGTGAAGCTGTAAGGCGCCATTTTTTTTTCCCAAATGAAGTGATGGCAAGTTATGTATATTAAAGCAAATGAATAAGAGTTTCCAGTCAGACTAAAATGTTTGAGCTATAACATCATACTGTTCTTTTTACATTGATGCAACCAGAGTATCAGTGATGAGATCTAGTTGCTATCCAAGTTTCCATATTCTGTCACTTAAGGTCACATGACATTTGGTAGACTTTGTCATGCTGCTAGGCTATATTTCGCCTCGATCTGTCAGAAGATACTCTAGAACCTTAATTGTAATCCTCCAAGTAGCACTGACACATTTAACAACCCACATTGCATATATCCTTTGTTGGACAAAAACTAGTGTTGTTCTTAGTAAACTAATTATAACATGTATTTGGTATTTGCTCTTCCACTAGGTTCCAACTTAAAGACAAAAATAGGAAGCTTTTGTGGCGGTCATGTGTTTGACAAGGAATAAGGCAGTGAGCCAAGACACATTTGAGACAGATGGAATGTCTTGCTCCTGTGAAAATACAGTGCTAATATCATCCTACCCTCTCCTCTCTTTAGACACAAGAGGATCTCTAGTACAGTGGACTGTCACCCGAAACTAACAAGCGGGACATGTCTCCAAGCAATCTGAGATCAGTCAAAAGTTCATGCCTTGGCAGCCCAATGCCAACTTGGACGGAGATTTCAGGAATGGCTAGAAAAATATTTTAATGTAATTCACCTTGCTGTGGTATTTCATTGATAACCTTTAAAAATGTAAAGAGTGTGGACTAAGAATTTCATTACATGCAAGGAAGTTTGCTGGTAATCATGAAACGGGATAAGTGAGATGCTGACTTACCACTGGATTTTATCCCTGCAGCTTTATTTAATGAATATATCATATGTAAATGGTTAAGGATTATTACTGTGTTTACTAAGCAAATGTTTTCCGTAATGGTTGTCAAATATTTAAAATAAGAGCTAACAAGTGTATCAAATTGATTTCTGTCATATTTACTTTTAGCTATATTGGGTTACGTTCACATATATCGTCCTTTTACTGTCATGACCAGAGGTTATACTGTAATGTAAAATCCCACACAAGTGCATTCTTTTATACTGACTGAGTGTATACGGGTTGTAATGGCAGCCGGGGGCCTAACAAAGGCCTGCCATGTAAATGTGCCTTTTAGACCCTGTCTTATACATATTTAGTATAACTGAATTTTTACCGATCCGTAGAATTAAGAATGATCTATAATGTTATTTATACTGTGAACAACATAAAAAATCCAGTTAAACAATTGCAGAATTGCGTCTTTTTTTTTTTCATTTATCCCGCAAACAATTAGTAACAGTTAATTAATGAGTAATATGTATTTTGGCACCTCAAAATAGTGCCTTTGAAAATATAATGCATCCTGCAAAAACAAGCTTTTCAGCTACATCGACAGAAAAATAAAAGTTTTTCATTATTAACGACGGGAAAAAAAAAATCCCAAAAAAACAATGGCAAGATTGATGGTTTATTTTCTCCCCCCTAAAAAGATTAATATAAGTTAATTAATAAGTTATATGTACACAAAAATTGTACGATTGAAAAATACAACTTATTCTGCAAAAAATAAAGTCATCATAAAGATACAGAAACAGAAAAATAAAAAAGTTATGGAATGCAGTGGAGGAAGAGCAAAAAAATATTGCAGCATCCTGAAGGCCTAACACAGGTCATATCCCTAAGGGGTTAAAATTGTAGCATTCCCAATATCAAGGGTACTCAACTAGTTATAGTAAAGGTCTGCTTACCTGGGTCTGCGGTGAGGTGAAGGTCCAAAATGAACTCCAACAGTAAAGATGTCACATCTTGAAAACTTTGTAGAACTACTTACATCAATATTTATTATTATTTTTAGTGAGAAAACCAGGCCAGACCCCTAAAATATTGAGGGTTATTCCTAACTCAGACATTTATGGCATATCCACAGGATCCAAATGTTTGAGAACGGGGGTCACCCGACCCCTCGTTTAGCCATGTGAGGCGGCTGCTGACTGCTGATTCTTGGTTGGAACTAAGTGGAGAGGTGGCACTATAACTCCCACACAACATACTGGCGAGAGCAGCGCGCATGCCTTGCCACCGCCATACTTAGTCACTGCAACAAAATGAGTCGCCAGTGGCGGTCTTACAAGTTGAAACGGAAGTCGTTGACCCTTGTTCTCGATATAGGTGCTGGGACTCGCGTCTTTTAGACATTTATGGCATATCCACAGGATATGCCATAAATGTCTGAGTTGGGAACAAACCTTTAAGACCCAGATCCATAAGGCTATGTTCACACGGAGTATTTTGGGGGAGGAATATCTGCCTCAAAGCTCCAAACGGAATTTTGAGGCAGATATTCCTCCCCCAAAATACTCCGTGTGAATAGCAATGATCGCGCCGTTTTTCGCCCGCGGCCATTGAGCGCCGCGGGCAGAAAACACGCTTTCTCCTGCCTCCCATTGAAGTCAATGGGAGGTCGGAGGCGGAAGCGCCCGAAGATAGGGCATGTCGCTTCTTTTTCCCGCGAGGCAGTTTTACTGCTCGCGGGAAAAAGACGCCGACGCCTCCCATTGAAATCAATGGGAGGCGTTCTCAGGCCGTTTCTGCCGAGTTTTGCGACGCGGTTTCCGCGTCAAAAAACTCGGCAAAAGACCCCGTGTGAACATAGCCTAAAACCTCATTCAAACACCGGACCAGACAGCTAAGCTCATTCAGACCCCAAATCAGTCCCCTTAACTCATTCAGACCGCAAATCAATTAATTCAATCAATTAAACAAATTCAGACCCAAGGCCAAATCCCTAAAATAAATTCACATCCCAAGCCTTAAAAATGTATTCAGACTCCAGATCAGCCCCATAAACTAATTTAGGCCCCGGACCGGACAAAGAAAATATATACTTATCGCTCCTGGGTTCTCTTTACTTCCAGGCTCTGCTGCACACAATTGTGGGCTTGGCCCCAACAGTGATTCCGGAGTTGACGTCAGACCTGCTGTCATAGATGCATTGGATGACAGATTTTCCTCAGTCTGGATTCTGACTGTGGTCCGCCAGTTGAGGACTACTGCCTTATACCTTTATGTTTCCTCTGCTACGTCTTTTGATTGTGGTCTTATGGTAACATGTGATATCTCGTGATGGTTTTCCATGGAAGCGGAAACATATGTTTTAATTATTTTTTTTACGTGGCTCTGCCAATGCTCATTGAAATGTGTCTTAATTATGTTATTATTGGAATGGTAGAACCTTTCTTAGATATGTAATAAAAGTAACAACTTGATACTTTAGCAACCAAAATGACAAACGGCATTGACAAAACGGCCGTTCTGCTGCAATGGGACTTTGGAGTGGCTCAGTATGGGGCTCACTTGCTCTGCACGCCTCTAGGGTACTGCACTGAAAGGTGTGCCACTGTACTGCAGAGTCCGTCCCTAAATTCTTCCTGCTAAATGCAATATGCCTGCAGCACAGCCTTTCCAATGCATTTCACTGTCATTACAGTTCCTCAAGGAGAGTAGGGCTGTCTTTTCACATAGCATGCAGATCTTTATACAGGTTTCTGTATATAACGGCAGTGGCAGCATTTATTTGGAAAGGCTTATTTTATCCCAATACTCACGATTATGGGGAGACGTCAGTAGCAGTGCAGCCAATCAGGAAAGAGGCTCCTCCAAAATGGGACTAAGCCACGCCCCATAAAGACCTATGTCAACAAAAGTGCATGAGTCATAAAAACGATCATATTATACACAGGGTTTGTTTGTAGTCTTTACCATGAACACGTATAGGTTCATATAGATGCTATAGACAATAAGGTACAAAGGTGGATATACTCTTTAAATGTAATGGAGTAGACAGTTCAAGATGCATCCCCAAGATATCGCTTTTAAAGTGAACCTACTAGCTGGGCGTTGTGAATAGAAATGTTTGTCAGCATCATATGTCAGCATCATACACTTCTATTCACAACGTCCAGCTAGTAAAACACGCCCAGATGTTACAAACACAATACACGCCCAGTTGGAAATAAGAGAAAACACGCCCAGTTGTCCATTAGAAAGGCTCATTTGCATAAATATAAAATTGCTCATAACTTGGCCAAAAATGATCGTTTTAAAAAAAAACAAAAAAAGTTACTGTTATCTACATTGCAGCGCCGATCACATGCAATAGGAGTTAGGGATTTGATAATCTGGTGACAGAGCCTCTTTAAAGCAGCCTGAGGCTCTGAAGAACCACAAAAGTGGTTCAGCAGAGATTGGGCCGTAATGGCCACTCTACATTTTCTGCCCTGCGGCAACAGCTCACAGCAGATTAAGGGTATGTTCACACGCACTAATTACGGACGTAATTCGGGCGTTTTTGCCCCGAATTATGTCCGAAAAATGCGCCTCGATAGCGCTGACAAACATCTGCCCATTGAAAGCAATGGGCTGACGTTTGTCTGTTCACACGAGGCGTATATTTACGCGCCGCTGTCAAATGACGGCGCGTAAATAGACGCCCGCCTCAAAGAAGTGATCTGTCACTTCTTTGGGCGTAATTGGAGCCGTTATTCATTGACTCCAATGAATAGCAGGGCCAATTACGTCCGTAACTGACGCGGCGTTCAAGCGCCTGCACATGCCGTTACGACTGAAATTACGGGGATGTTTCCTCCTGAAAACATCCCCGTAATTTCGGCCGTTACGGACGCTGCCGTGTGAACATACCCTCACAGTTGCAGAAAATGCCTTCTGCGCTACTTTCAGTTTACATCTTGTCACCTAAACAGTGATACAAATCAGTGCAAGTGTTCTCCAGCTGTTGGAAAGCTTCAAGTAAAGGCTTTTTTACACCGGCTGATAAGTGGCTGGTGCAGCGAGACATCATTGATCGGTGCTCGTTTGCTCCTGTCACACGGAGCTATCGATGGGGAAGAGCAGTCATTACTCTGATCGCTCATCCCCATACATTATTATCATGTCAGCAGGGCGTCTCCTGTTTACACAGGGAGATGTGGGGCCGACAACGATAATATTTCACTTTTTTAAAACTGCTGATCGTTCCTGTTTACACTGGCCAATTATCGCCAACGAGCGTTCTGTGAATGCTCGTCTGCCCGATAATCGTCCGGCATGCTGGGTGCTGTTGCAAAGCGCCAATGAAGCAGTAATGAAGTTCCCAGCACTACAATTAATCAGTCTGTCTCTTGGACCAGTACAACCCAACCACTACTAAGCCTAGATGAGTCAAAGACAAAGCTCAGGTCAATCATTGGGGGATTTAAGTGATTAAATGGGGGCACCCAGACACTGAACAGCATTAGGAGGGCAATAAATAGTAAATGGGCACAGTATGCAGTGCCTCTTTAGTGCCCATTTGCCATTCATTGCCCCTATAGTACCCTTATATTCATTGCTTCCATGGTGACCATTTGCCATTTATTGAATTTTTCGTGTCCTTCTGTGACAGAAGGGCGCTAAAGGGGCAATGAATGGCAAATGGACTTTCAGTAGGCACTGAATAGAAGGGCACCAAAAGGGCAATAGATGGCAAATAGACACTAATTAAGCACTGAATTCAGTGCCCATTTGCAATTTATTGCCCCTTTAGTGTCCTTCTATTCAGTGCTCCCTTTCTGTCCAATTGCCATTTTATTGCCACTTTAGTGCCCTTCTGTGACAGAAGAGTGCAAAATGGGCAATAAGTGTCAAATGGGCACCAAGGGGGCGCTTTACAGAAGGCACTAAAGGGACTATGATAGCATTAACCCTTGAAGCGCAGTCATTTTCTGCAACTTTTTTGCATGGAAAAGGGTGTTGGAGAAAGTTTGTAATTCAGCCACGCCTACAAAAATTACGTAATTAATTGGGGATCCCTGAGATGAGAATATATTTCCCCAATGCTAAAAAGGTTGGGAATGCTGCCTTAGAGAATGTAATTTACAGCAAACTGTTAGTATATTTCTTTTATCCAATATACTCCCATTACAAATGAGATTTATCAAGTTACTAGCATATATTGTCCCTGTGCATGCATTGTCCTAGTAGTTAAACAACTCCCACTTGTAAAGACATCAATTCAGTTAATAATAATAAATAGGCATTTTCGATATAAACCAGAGGTTTACCAGGTGTAACTTGATCATGGCATCATCTCTGCTCTATTTCTTATGGCCTGAGATTGCATGGTCCTTCACCATACAGAGTAGATAAAGAATAAAGGTGTTTGCATACTAAACAAGGCAATTAACCACCAACACGCTGTTTGTTTTTTCTTATCTTTCTTTGTTTTTCCTTTTTAGTTGTTTCCCTTTTCTTTGTTATTTTTACTCTTATCCCTTAGACGCCATTCACAACACGTTATCACCCTACGTTTATCGTGTACGTCGGGAAATCTTATGACATACACTATAAGGGTATGTGCACATGATAACTGCAATTACGTCTAAAATTACGGAGCTGTTTTCAGGAGAAAACAACTCCTGAATTTCAGACGTAATTGCTCGTACTCGCGTTTTGCGGGGCGTCTTTTACAGACGTAATTTGGAGCTGTTCTCCATTGGAGTCAATGAAAAACGGCTCCAATTACGTCCCAAGAAGTGTCCTGCACTTCTTTTGACGAGGCTGTAATTTTACGCGCCGTCTTTTGATAGCGATGCGTAAAATGACAGGTCGTCGGCACAGTACATCGTAAAGCCCATTGAAAATAATGGGCAGATGTTTGCCGACGTATTGGAGCCGGTTTTTAAGACGTAAATCGAGGCGTAAAACGCCTCCATTACATCTGAAAATAGGTCGTGTGAACCCAGCCTTAATGTGTTCATATGGCACTATTTTCCGACTGAGACCAAAAGAGTCTCATTTTGGTCTGCGTCGGGCTGAAATTCGGTATACCTTTTTATATATATGTACACCCCTTAATAAATGCCTTGAGGGGTGTAGTTTCTAAAATGGGATCACTTCTGGGGGGTTTCTTTTATTATTTCCCATCTGAGCCTCTGCAATTGTGAACCAATTTTCTGTAAATCTCCAAATTAGGCCTCAATTTCGCATGGTACTCTCTCACTCCTGAGCCCTGTCAAATTTCCAGGCAAAAGATTAGGGCCCCATGTAGGGTGATTCTAAAACCGGGAAACACAGCATAATAATTAGAGAGCTGTCTTGTTATGGTGGCACAAGCTGGGCACCACATATTGGCATATATATTGAAAAATCCCATTTTCACTCTGCAATATCGAGTCTACACTAATTTATGCAAAACAACTGCAGGGTTAACATGCTCACTACACCCCTAGGTGAATACCCTTAGGGGTGTAGTTTCCAAAATAGGGGTCACTTTTTGGGGGTTTCCACTGTTTTGGTTTCACTGGGGTTTTTCAAATGCTACATAGCGACCAGAAACCAATCCAGTAAAATCTGTACTCCGAAAGCCAAATGGCTCTCCTTCCCTTCTGAGCCCTGCCGTGTCCCCAAAAATGAGTTTATAACCACATATTTGGTATTGCCATACTCGGGAGAAATTGCTTAACAAATTTTGGGGTTCTTTTTCTGCTTAATTTTTTTGAGAAAATTAAAAAAATTTGCGCTAATACTACGTATTATTGGAAAAAATGTAATTTTTATTTTCACTGTCCAATCGAAATAAAATCTATGAAACAGCTGTGGGGTCAAAATGCTCACTACACCCCTAGATTAATTCCTCAAGGGGTGTAGTATCACAAATTGAGTCCCTTTTGGGTAGTTTCCACTGTACTGGTACCTTAGGGGCTTTGCAAAAGCGACATGGTGTCAAGAAACCAATCCAGCAAAATGTGTGCTCCAAAAGCCAAATACTGCTCCTTCTCTTCTGTTCCTTGCCATACTCCAGAGAAGTTGCTTTATTTGTTGAGAAAATGAAAAATTTTGAGCTAAAGCTACATCTTATTGAAGAAAAAGGATTGTTTTTATTTTCACTGCCCAAGTCTAATAAATTCTATGAAACATTTGCTTTACAAATTTAGCTTTTTCTCCTTTTGTCCTTGTGGAAATGAGAAAAAATTAGCTAAGCCTACATTTTCTTTGAAAGACTGTAGATTTTCATTTACACGGCCAATAATTTCTGCAAAAAACCTGCGGCATCAAAATGCTAACTATACCCCAAGATAATTTCCTCAAGGGGTGCCGTTTCCAAAATAGGGCCACTTGTGGGGGCTTTCCACAGTTTTGGTCCCTCAGGGGCTTTGCAAATGCGACATGGCCTCCGAAAACCATTCCTGCTAATTTGAGCTCCAAAATCCAAATGGCACTCTTTCCCTTCTAAGCCCTGCCGTGTATCCAAACAGCCGTTTATGACCACATGTGGGGTATTGTTTTACTTGGGAGAAATTGCTCTACAAATGTTGTGGTGCTTTTTCTCCTTTAGTCCCTTTGGAAATGAAAAAAATGTAGCTAAACCTACATTTTATTTGAAAGAATGTAGATTTTCATTTTCATGGCCTACTTCCAAAAATTTCTGCAAAAAAACTGTTCGGTCAAAATGCTTACTATACCCCTAAATAAATTCCTCGAGGGGTCTAGTTTCGCATATGGGGTCACTTTTGGGGAGTTTCCACTGTTTTGGTACCACAAGAGCTCTTCAAAGCTGACATGGTGCCTAAAATATATTCTAATAGAAAGGAGTGTTCAAAATCCACTAGGTGCTCCTTTGCTTCTCAGGCCTGCAACAACAAAAAATGAAATATGTAAATTTCACCTCTACTTTGGTTTAATTCCTGTGAAAGGTCTAAAGGGTTAAGAAACTTTCTAAATGCTGTTTTGAATACTTTGAGGGGTGAAGTTTTTAAAATGCGGTGACTTTTTGGAGGTTTCTAATATATGAGGCTCTAAAAGCCACTTCACAACTGAAATGGCCCCTGTAAAAATAGCCTTTTGAAATTTTTTTGAAAATGTGAGAAATTGCTGCTAAAGTTTTAAGCCTTGTAACGTCATATAAAAATAAAAGGATGTTCAAAAAACTATGTCAATCTAATGTAGACATATGGGGGATGTTAATTAGCGACTATTTTGTGTGGTATAACTGCCTGTCTTACAAGCAGATATATTTCAATTTAGAAAAATACAAATTTTTGCCATTTTTCGCTAAATTTTGATGTTTTTCACATTTAAATACTGAATGTATCAAGCAAATTTTGGCAGTAACATAAAGTCCAATGTGTCATGAGAAAATAATCTCAGAATCGCTTGGATAGGTTAAAGCATTCTGAAGTTATTACCACATAAAGTGAAACATGTCAGATTTGAAAAATGAGGCTTTGTCAGGAAGGTCAAAAGTGGCTAAAGAGGGAAGGGGTTAAAAACAGATGAATTTTATTTGTAAATAATGCCCCTTGTAGATAATGCCACAGTGCCCCTGTAGATAATGCCACAGTGCTTTCTGTAGATAATGCCACAATACTCCCTGTAGATAATGCCACAGTGCCCCTGTAGATAATGCCACAGTGCCCCTGTAAATAATGCCACAGTGCCCTCTGTAGATAATGCCACAGTGCCCCCTGTAGATAGCGCCACAGTGCCCCCTGTAGATGGTGCCACACAGCCCCCTGTAGATAGCACTACACAGCCCCCTGTAGATAGCGTCACACAGCCCCTTGTAGATAGCGCCACAGACCCCTGTATATAGCGCCACACAGCTCCTGTAGATAATGCAACAGTGCCCTCTGAAGATAATTCCACAGTGCCCCCTGTAGATAATGCCACAGTGCCCCCTGTAGATGCCACAGTGCCCCATGTAGATAATGCCACAGTGCCCTCTGTAGATAATGCCACAGTAGATAGCGCCACAGTGCCCCCTGTAGATAGCGTCACACAGCCCCCTGTAGATAGCGCCACACTTCTCCCTGTAGATGGTGCCACACAGCTTACTGTAGATGGTGCCACACAGCCCCCTGTAGATAGTGCCACACAGCCCCCTGTAGATAGCACCAAACAGCCCCTTGTATATAGCGCCACACAAACCCCTGTATATAGCTCCACAGTGACCCCTGTTGATAATGCCACAGTGCCCCCCATAGATAATGCCACAGATAGCACTACAGTGCACCCTGTAGATAGCGCCGTACAGCCCCCTGTAAATAGTGCCACACAGCCATCTGTAGATAGCGCCACACAGCCATCTGTAGATAGCGCCACACAGCCCCCTGTAGATAGTGCCACACAGCCCCCTGTAGATATCGCCACACAGCTCCCTGTAGATAGCGCCACACCCCTGTATATAGCGCTATCTCCCAGTAGATAGCGCCATTGGGGCTTTCTCTAGGAGTGGAATACCAAGCCAGAGAGTTGCCGCTGACGCCACTATTCATATATGGACAGAGAAATCAGGAACTCCCTTTAGGAGCGGAATCCCCTGCCAGAGAGTCGGCAATGCTCTGGCCGGGGATTTCAGTCCAGGAGGACCTCTGACGTCACCATCCACATCTGGACAGGGATGTCAGGGGCTCCCTCTAGTAGCAGAATCCCCGTCAGATCATTGTCGATGCTCTGGTTGGGGATTTCGCTCCTAGATGGAGCCCCTGACGTCACTGTCAATATAAGGATAGTGACGGCAGTGGCCTCTCCAGGAGAGGAATCCGGTCCAGGAGGACCGCTGACGTCACTGTCCGTTTATGGACAGTGACGTCAGGGGCTCCCTCTAGAAGCAGAATCCCCGGACAGAGCATTGGTAATGCTCTGGCCAGGGATTCCCATGCCAGGTGATACCGGAAGATGGATGCGGCAGCACCCAGTGGTCATCCAGCGAACAGTACATTAAGGTAGGATACCGCTCAGTACCTTCCAGTGAGCCAGTCACGAAAACGCTGCAGGTAATATTTTTGGATCCGGCTCCTGCACTGGTCCAGAAATGTACAGTGCCACAACTTATGTCTCATGTGCGAGAACAGATCGAAAGCTGTGGGATCCGTTCTAGAATCAGTTTCCCTCGGGCTTCTCGGCAACACGCAGGAGGGAAACTGACAGGGACAACGGATATATGTGAACGGCCCCTTAGGGTATGTGCACACACACTAATTACGGACGTAATTCAGGCGTTTTTGTCCCGAATTACGTCCGAAAATAGCGACGAAAATAGCGTTGACAAACATCTGCCCATTGAAAGCAATAGCCAGACGTTTGTCTGTTCACACGAGGCGTAATTTACGCGCCGCTGTCAAATGACGGCGCGTAAATAGACGCCCGCGTCAAAGAAGTGACCTGTCACTTCTTTGGCCGTAATTGGAGCCGTTATTCATTGACTCCAATGAATAGCAGCGCCAATTACGTCCGTAATGGACGCGGCGTTCAAGCGCCTGCACATGCCGTTACGGCTGAAATTACGGGGATTTTTTCAGGCTGAAACATCCCCGTAATTTCAGCCGTTACGGACGCCCTCGTGTGAACATACCCATACTCTTACAGAGAGTTCCATAGTCTCACTGCTCTTACATGAAAGAATCCTCTTCAATGTTGTGGTAGAGATCTACTTTCCTACAGATGTAGAGGATACCCCCTATGTTAAAGTTACAGTCCACGGTATAAATAGATCATGAGAAAGATTTTTTTCATTAACCTTTCATATACATAGATAGTTATTCGGTCATACCTCAGCCATATTTTTTCTAAACTAAATAACCACATCTTTAGAGGTGAGCATCTTGTAGATAAACATGTCCTAAATGAAGTCATAGTGCCCAAGATCAACTATTTAGGTCTGAATTTTAAAGAAGGATATAGGAAGTGTTAATGCTAAATGCATTTTATTTGAGCACTATTGACATTACAATATAGAATAAGGTAGCTCACTGGATACTAATATGTTAAATAGCAAAATGCATCTGATATGTCAGTGTTATAGTACATGGTCAGATATTGTTGACTTTCTTTAATTTTTATCAGAGTAAGCTACTCACTTGAAGGGAAGGGAGGTCCTGTTGCCTGAAAACTCAAGTCCAGATGCTGACATCAATGCAAAAAGCCAACTGTATAGAGCGCACTACATCTGCCTACTAGAGCATAGTGATTGGGCAGAGCACTCTTGTTAAATCACAGAGAGAATGTCCCCTATTTCACACAGAATGACTCTTTGAACCACCGACGACCGATCGGTGGTTTGAGAGTCATTCAGCAAGGAACAGATAGTCCTTTCTTAAATTTGCATTTGTTCCGGATAAAAAAAAAAACTAGTAAGATAATGAATACTAATAATTGTTATTTAGATAGCAGACATTTTCCGCAGCACTTTGCAACCAGTAAACAAATGGAAATATAACTATTGAAAAACATCTAACAATAAAAAGAAATGGACCTGTCGATTAGAGTTTACAATATAAAAGTTACAACTGAGTCACAATAGATATAAAATGTTGATTTTAGGACAAGCGATTAGCAGGGGTGTCATGTTGCCGAGACATCCTAAGGCAACGCCTCAGCACTTTTTTGGCTACCATAGGGCGGCAGGGTGCTCTAAAAAGAGGCCCCCTGTATCCTGGATGTGTCTGAAGAGGCCCTCGGAGCGAGGAACAGCAAGTAAGGCATCTGATCTGGGGTCTGAATGCATATATATTTTTCTCTGGGGTGGGGTCTGATTCATTTAGGGGTTCTGGTCTGGAGTCTGATTAATTTAGCGGGTTCAGGTCTGGGGTCTGATTAATTTAGAGGATCTGGAGTCTGATAAATTTAGAGGGGTCTAGCATAGCTCCCAACCGTCCCAGATCCGGAGGGACAGTATCGGTTTCTCACCTCTCTCCCGCCGTCCCGGGCGGTCCGAAAAATGTCCCGCTGGATCCCGTGGTGCCCCGGACAGTCTGTCACCAGCCACGCCCCCCCCCATGGCATACTACCTGTCCCGTGAACTGTCTGCGCCAAGCTGGAACACGTCACTATGACGCACGGCGCAACAGCGTTCTGGAGCCAGGGAGCAGAGCGTTGAGGCAGCATAGCACCAAACGGAGCAGAGAAAAAGAAAACAGACACAGGAGGACAGTGGTGAGTAGAGAGTAAACACTAAACAATTTAGTGCCTGGGAACACTAGTGTTTCTAAAGTCATAAAATCAATGACATAAGATTTTAGAAACGCTAGTGTCTCCAGGCACTGTCTTTTTAAAGCGTAGCTAAACGTTTAACAAACTTTTAACATGTCATAGTGACATGTCAGAAGTCTTGATTGGTGGTGATCCGAACACTGAGACCCCCACCAATCACTAAAACGAAGCAGCTGAAACTCTTGTGTGAGCACTCAGCCGCTTCATTTCTGTTCGGCTTTTTCCGGAAAGCTGATGTATCGGAGTACGGGCCCATAGACTTTCTATTGAACCCGTACTCTGATACATTGATTTCCATACAAGGACTGCACGCCCTTCAAAACAGCTGATAGGCGGGGTTCCCGGGAGTCGGAGCACGATCCATCAGCTATTGATGGCCTATCCTGAGAAAAGGCCATACATTTTTAGGGATTTAAAGGGATTTTCTCACAACCACATGTATCCCTCTATCCATAGAATAGGGCATACATGTGTGATCGCTGGGGGTCTGACCACTGGGACCCCCAGCGATGAGATCGGGGGACCGAAATTCCCCCGAAGTGCTCCATGAGAATGGAGCGCTGGTGCACTTGTTCGACCATTGCTTCATTAATTTTTATGGAGATGCTGTAGACAGCGGTCCCCTAAGTCCCTAGAAATGAATGGAGCGCAGGCCACTTCGGTGGACTTTCGGTCCCCAGTTCTCATCGCGGGGGGCGTCAGTGGTCGGACCCCCAGCGATGTATCCCCTATCCATTTGTTTGTGGAGAAAACCCTTTCAATTTGTAATATATGAAGTTTCAGAAGTTCATTGATGACTAGTTTATATTGCGTCGCAGGGGAGAAGGCAGATTTCGCTGTAGGTGACTATAAGATTTGTTATTTTTTCATATTACTAACTTTATTTTTTTATTTTGCAGGTTCCGCTGGACCGTTTAGACTACATCATAGATTCGTTGGCCTACTTCGATGATTTATGTTTTGGTTTTTTTAAATAAAATTGTCAAAGAGAGTTGTGTGGGGGAGTTTATTTCAACAAAAAAATATTTTCTTATGCTTCTTGGTTTTTTAAATACTTTAATAGCATCTTAGTAATGGCAGTAGTCTGATTTACAACGTTCATTACTAAGGTGGGGCTTAGTGTGAGCCAGTAAAAAGGCTAGCATTCACCCCCCCCCCCATTATTACCCTGGTATCCACCGCCACTAGGAGGCTGGAAAGAGCCAAAAACTGTGGCCCTTCCCACCCTTGTAATGCTGGGCTGCTGCTACTGTGTTGTATCTGGCTGGTTATGAAAAATAGGGGGGACCCCACGTCGTGTTTAAAAAAAAAAAAAAAAAAAAAATTAACAGTAAATTAAGAAAATCACATTGCGTTCCCCCCCCTATTTTCATAACCAGCCAGATACAACATAGCAGCAGGCTAGCATTACCAGAGTGGGAAGGGCCATGGTTTTTGACCCTTCTCAGCCTAACAATACCAGCCTGCGGCCGCCCTAGTGTGTGCCCGTCACTACAGATAATCGGGTACTGGATCGTACCCGGTTCTTCCCGACACCCCTGGTGGCGGTGGATACCGGGGTAATAATGGGGGGTTAGTTTCAGCCCTTTTACTGGCTAACACTAAGCCCCACCTTAGTAATGAACGCTGTCAATCAGACAACTGCCATTACTAAGGCGCTAATGAAGTATTAAAAAAAAACAGACACATAAGAAAATATTATTTATTGAAATAAGAACTCCCCCACACAACCCTCTTTGACCATTTTATTTTTAAAAAAACGTAGATCATCGAAGTAGTCCAAAGAATCTTCGACGTAATCCAAACAGTCCAGCAAGACCTGCCAAACAAAAAAAAATAAGGTTAGTAATATGAATAATAAAAAAACTTCTCAACTCCAGCAACTTCTGTCTTCTTCCCCGCGCCGCAATAGAAACTAGACGTCAATTAAAAATAATTCCCCTTCATGTAACTCTGCTAGCTGTCAGCTGAAAAGTCATCCGCCACAGGGAAAAATGTTTCCCCATCATGTCTGATACCCAGGTGCTTCTTTGTAGTACTCGACCATGGGGAAACATTTTTCCCTCTAGTGGATGATATTTCCATTGACAGGTAGCAGAGATACACGACACAAAAAAAAATCCCCATCGCGTAACTCTGCTACCTGTCAAATGAAAAGTCATCCACCAGAGGGTCTCCCTCTTGAGCTTTCTCAGCCTTTTGGTTTGTCCTGCAGCTGCTTCTGCCAAGATCAGCAAATCTTATACCCAAGGTAGGAAAAGGATGATATAACCTGATCCATAATATTTGTGATATCCATAGTTTTTTTTTTTGTAAGTTTAGAGATCCGCAGTGAGAATTTGCTCTTCTTATTTGAAGAAGGATCTGGCCGTGATTTTACTTGCTTATGCGGGTTATTGGGCATGGTTAGCGGGCGTGGCTTAAAAATGTCCCTCTTTTCCGAATTCAAAAGTTTGGAAATATGGGTCTAGGGTTATTATTTAGGGAGTTTGGGGTCTGCTTAATGTAGTGGTTTGATTAATTTAGAGGTCTGGTCTGTGGTCTGATAAATTCAGTGAGTCTGGTCTGGGGTCTGATTAATTTAGGGGTCTGGTCTCTGATTATTTAAGGGTTCTCGTAACAAGTCTGTATTAATTTAAGGGTCTGGTCTGGGATCTGAATTAATTTAGGGGTCTGGGATTTTTTTTTCGGTTTAATGTCTGATAAATTTAGGGGTCTGGTCTGAGTCTGATTATTTAATGGGTATGGTCTGGGATCTGAATTAATGTAGGGGTCTAGTCTGGCATCTTAATTTATATGTGTTGCCATAGAGGCTGGGAATGGCTGCAGAAGCGAGGGGCTAAATATATCTCGTCAGTAAACTCTGCAGGCGCTAGAAGAAGTCATGTGGTCTGGGACGATGGAGAAGAAAAGTTTACAATAATACGGCACCGGTCAGTCACGAGACTTATGGTCCCTGTATGGTGATAATATTGTTTTTTATTCAGCAGCAGTATTTTTAAATTATTCATAGTGTGGATGTAGTATTCAGTAACAGTATGTTGTTATTATTCAGCCACTATGTGGCAGCAATGTGTGGTCATGGTGAGTAGGTATTATTCCGTTATAATATAGTGGTAAATTTCAGACATTATTTTGTGGTAATATGTTGTCATGATTTGGCGGTTATATTCAGTAACACTATGGTGATATTATTCAGTCAGTATGTGGTAGTAAAACGTGGTCATGTTGTGTAGGTATTATTTAGTAACAATATGGTAGTATTATTCAGTCGCTTTGTGGTGGTAATATATGGTCATGGTGTGGAGGTATAATTCAGTAACAGTATCGTGATAATTTTATTCAGTCACTATGTGGTGGTAATGTCACGGCGCGGGGTGTGGACCAGATAGCAGTTGCCCAAACAGGTACAATGCAATGTCTATAGTTCAGAAAGGGCACCTGAGGCAATGTAGACAGTAGCGGTAGATTCAGGCTAAGATGAGGCTCCGACAGTAGACAGACCCACCGGCGGGATGCGACACAATAGATGCAACGGAGGGCACAACACGACTCCAACTCTTGACGGCACAGAGGCAGGATAGCATGGGATACAGGGTACAGGCAGCAGGAACGGGTAACACTGGGATCTGGAAAACACTAGGAGACCATTAGCAATGACAAACTTTAGGTAACACAACAACGCTCAGGCAAGGATCGAGAGGGCAGAGCCCCTTTTATAGTCCCGGAGCATTCTGGGCTAATTGCAGTATTCTGCAACTGTGCGCGTACTGGCCCTTTAAGGCCGTGCGCGCGCCCTGCGGGAGACAGTGTCCGGACCAGGAAGTGAGTGCCGGCGTCTCTCAGGAGGGAGATGCCGCCGGCAATTCACTCGTCCATGGCTGCGGCCATCAGAGGGTGTCAGGACGACGGTTCGTGGCCATAGACGTTACAGTATCCCCCTCTTCTTGGGGCCAGAGCGGGAGAGAAACTTCTTCATGAGGGCAGAAGCCTTGACGTTCTCCTCTGGCTCCCAAGACCTCTCCTCTGGACCAAATCCCCTCCAATCCACCAAATAAAACGTCCTTCCTCCTACTTTCTTGGTGGCCAGGGTCTCCCTCACCTTGAATGTCCCTGACGAGCCGCCAGGAGCCACTGTGGAACTAGGAGTCCTGGAGTAGTGGTTCAGGACCACAGGCTTCAGCAGGGAGACATGGAAGGAGTTTGGGATCTTGAGGGTGGGAGGCAGCCGAAGCTTGTAAGAGACAGGATTTATTTGCAGCAGAATCTCGAAGGGTCCGAGAAACCTGGGGGTAAACTTGCAAGATGGCATCTTCAGATGGATATTCTTGGAAGACAGCCAGACCTTGGTACCTGGAAGAAACTGGGGAGGTTCTCGCCTTCTAGTGTCTGCCTTTTTCTTCATGCGGTCGACCGCCAGCAGAATAGAAGATCGGGTCTGCTGCCATATCTGCAGAAAGTCCCTGAAGGTAGAGTCAGCTGCAGGCACCTGGAACATAGTGGAAGCAGGAAGAGGTATTCGTGGATGTTGGCTTTAGACAATGAAGAATGGGCTGGAGGTGGTGGACTCACAAGTATGGTTGTTATAAGAGAACTCAGCCCAAGGAAGCAGCTGCACCCAGTCATCATGCTGCCTGGAGATAAAGTGCCGCAGATAGTTCTCCATAAACTGATTAACCCTCTCGATTTGACCATTGGATGGTAGGCCGAGGAGAAGTCCAACTTTACACCGAGGAGACCGCAGAGTGCTCTCCAGAACATTGAGATGAACTGGACCCTTCTCTCCGAGACAATATGCAGAGGCAAGCCCTGGAGACGGAAGATGTGTTGGACGAAGAGACCGGCCAGTTGGGAAGCAGAAGGCAGACGAGTCAGTGGAACAAAATAAGCCATCTGTAGCAGTGCAGCTACTGGACAGGGCAGAAACTCAGGTTTTAAGCAACCAGGGAGCATGTACAGCAGAGAGGGTTTTCTCTGCTGGTGCTTGGGCTGTCTGATGAGCCTAGTTAGGCTCCACCTGAGACGGCTCTTTATATCAGGTGTGTGCAGTCCACACAGGGCTCTCAGTCTGGGGAAGACAGGCATGCTAGCCTGTGAGTCACCACCGTGTGAGGTAAAACTGAAGGTTTTGAGGTGCTGGGCACAAGGCTCAGTGTCACATAGTGAGGGACACTGAATGTGTTAGTTAGAGGCTGGACGGCCTAGGGTTTATTTTGTGTGTTTATTGTACCACTGACTGCTGTTGTGAAGACAATAAAGCTAGCTGCGGCTGGTTTAAACCTTTTTGGAGTGAACTTTCTATGTGTGCCAACCATCTCACCCGGGAGATGGCGATCCCATGAGCTAAGTGGTCCCCAGGTTGTCACATATGGTGGAGAATGCGGGCAATAAAATGGCACAAGAAGTATGCAGTGAAATTTAAAGGGCCAGAAGCCCAATTAAAGAGACTGTTTTTCCATTGCAATGGGTCTTATGGAGGAACTCCTCAAACAAATGGTGCAGTTGAATGCAGAGCTGCAGGAAACAAATACCAAACAGAGGGAGGATAACCAAAGATACCTGGCACAGTTGGAAGCAGATAGAGAGGCTCTAAGGGCACGGGTGCTGTCCAGGGATGCACAGCCTTCCAAGCCAAGTGGATTCTTTTCAACGTCCGCTGCATTCATGCCGGGTACTTCGGAGGTGTTACAGACAGTTCGCAGAGAAGAGCACGGATCGTGCGTACCTGTGATACAAGCTGTGAGGACCGTTGCTAGGAGCAACCAACCCCGACAGCATGTGGCTGTTGTTCAGCAGAAGGAGCGCTGTTGGAGATGCCATCAAGCGAATGGATGTGCACCTGATTGTTCTCTGGTCAGGAGGCCAGAGAGAGCGCAAGAAAAAACACGTGAAGTGTTGGTTGGTGGGATTCCACTACGGGTCAGTCTGGATCTTCGCCAAGAGGTCTCGAGGGTGCATCCGGACATTTTGCTGTTCGTGAAGAAGGATCCTGAGATGGGTGAGACCGTTCTGATTGACTTTGAAACTGATTTTGGGACTGTGCAACACAGACTTAGAAAATGTGAGGAACTTGATGAGGAGTTTGTGCTGGGAAGGGACTTCCCTCATTTTTGGCAGTTGTGGGAGAAAGGCAATATCTCCGATAAGCCTTACAGGGAAGAGTCCTCTGCAGGGTGTGCTGCTCCACTGCCAAAAATGGAAAATGCACCAGTTGTAATGATGTCAAGCGATAATGGGATTCAGGAAATGCCTGCTAAATATGACGCACATGTATTTGATGCACAGTGTTTATGTGATGACACTAGTGAAATGTCAAAAATCGTGCCTAACGTGTCTTTAACCCGTGAGTATGTCACCCAGCCTGAGCAGGTTAATGCATTGTGTGAACAGGCTGTTAAAGACACCGCAGCCGAGATAGAAGAGGGGATTAGTTCAAGTGTGCCCCTTGAGGCCGTAGTTGAGAAAGTCGAGAGTGTCACATGTGATGTGCGTACTGTTACTAATAGTAACCCAGAGGGGTCGGGTCAGTGCGGTGAAAAATTGTCTCTGGACGGACAGTCTGAGCATTTAAATGCTGAGATGAAAAACTCCAAGATGGAGAGGAGTATAGCGTCTGAAAGTGGTTTGCTGGATGGTACGGTGTATACCAAAACTCACGAGATGAGTGTTACTGAACACTATGAGCCAGTGTCTAAACCAAGGGGTGACACACAAAGCCATTTCATGGATGCGGAAAGGTCCATGAATGTACATGTAAATACGGCTGTGATCAGCAAAAAACTAGTAGTGCCTACAAGGGATGAGGATGCTAGGCATGCCAACATAGAAGAGTTGCAGGAGCACCTGTCTAATACACCCAGGGGTGATTATCAAATGTCTGTTATTGTAGGGGTGACCCTAAGTGTGATTATGTCCCAACGTAGGAGCTTTGACCCTGGAGGGAGGTTGAAATGTGATCAGTCCTACGGCCTTTATCAAAGGGGGGGGATATGTAGAAGTGCAGCTACTGGACAGGGCAGAAACTCAGGTTTTAAGCAACCAGGGAGCATGTACAGCAGAGAGGGTTTTCTCTGCTGGTGCTTGGGCTGTCTGATGAGCCTAGTTAGGCTCCACCTGAGACGGCTCTTTATATCAGGTGTGTGCAGTCCACACAGGGCTCTCAGTCTGGGGAAGTCAGGCATGCTAGCCTGTGAGTCACCACCGTGTGAGGTAAAACTGAAGGTTTTGAGGTGCTGGGCACAAGGCTCAGTGTCACATAGTGAGGGACACTGAATGTGTTAGTTAGAGGCTGGACGGCCTAGGGTTTATTTTGTATGTTTATTGTTGTACCACTGACTGCTGTTGTGAAGACAATAAAGCTAGCTGCGGCTGGTTTAAACCTTTTTGGAGTGAACTTTCTATGTGTGCCAACCATCTCACCCGGGAGATGGCGATCCCATGAGCTAAGTGGTCCTCAGGTTGTCACACATCTTGGAAAATCGATCCACCACCACCCAGACCACATTGCATCCAGTAGAGAGAGGCAGATCTGTGACAAAGTCCATTGCAATATGTCGCCAGGGGGTATCGGGCACAGGCAGTGGCTGGAGCAGACCAGCTGGTCTGGAGTGGGGAACTTTATTTGCTGCGCATACCATACAGGAAGAGACAAAATCTGTGACGTCTTTGGGCAGCGTGGGCCACCGGAACTGAAGGGAAATTAGGACTCGGGTCTTACGGGCACCCGCGTGACCTGCCAGCTTGGAACCGTGTCCCCATCGGAGGATTCTTCCTGTCTGCCAGACATACAAAGGTCCTTCCCGGAGGAATGTCTCTAACTTGCAGAGGATTGACAGAGATGATGCAGGAAGGGTCAATGATATTCTGTGGGGACTCCACAGTGTCCTCTGTCTCGAATGACCTGGACAAGGCATCGGCCCCCACATTCTTGTCAGCAGGTCGGTAATGGAGCTCAAACTGGAACCGAGCGAAGAACAGCGACCACCTGGCCTGACAAGGGTTCAGCCGTTGGGCCGTGTGGAGATAGCTGAGGTTCTTGTGGTTCGTGAAGACCAGGATTGGATGAGCTGCGCCTTCTAGTAGGTGTCTCCACTCCTGCAGAGCCAGCTTGATGGCCAGTAACTCCCGATCCCCAAATGAGTAGTTGCGCTCTGCGGTAGAAAAAAGCTTAGAGTAGTAGCCACATACCACAGTCTTGCCTTTGGAACCTCCCTGGAAAAGAAGTGTGCCAGCACCAAAAGAGGAGGCATCCACCTCCAACGAAAACTGTAGGGACACATCAGGATGATGAAGGATTGAGGCTGACGTGAAGGCCTTCTTTAAGCTCTTGAATGCGGCCTCTGCTTCTGGAGTCCACACCTTGGCATCATGCCCTTCTTTGTGAGGGTAGAGATGGGGGCTGTCAGTAAGGAGAATTTGGGAATGAACAGCCGGTAGAAGTTGGCAAATCCCAGGAAGCGCTGTATGGCCCTTAAGCCTTGAGGGCGTGGCCATTCCAAGACAGCCTTTACCTTCTCAGGATCCATTTTGAGGCCCTGATTGGAGATGATATAGCCCAGGAAGGGTAGAGACTTTCTATCGAACACACACTTCTCCAGCTTGGCACATAGGTGATTCTCCCTTAATCTAAGCAAAACTTGGCGAACATGTCTCTCATGAGTTACTGGATCTGGGGATAAAATCGAAATGTCATCGAGATACACCACAACACAGACATAGAGGAGATCACGGAAAATGTAATTGACGAATTCTTGAAAAACCGCGGGGGCGTTACACAGGCCGAAGGGCATAACCAGGTATTCGTAGTGCTCATCACGTGTATTAAATGCCGTCTTCCACTCGTCACCCTGATGAATCCAGATTAGATTGTAGTCCCCCTGCAGGTCTAGTTTGGAAAAAAAAATTGCCCCCCGTATGCGATCAAACAGTTCAGAGATTAAAGGCAATGGGTATATGTTCTTTACTGTGATCTGGTTGAGACCCCGGTAGTCAATGCAGGGTCGGAGGGATCCGTCTTTCTTTTTGAGAAAGAAAAACCCGGCCCCGGCCGGGGATGAGGATTTGCGTATGAAGCCCCTCTCTCGATTCTCCTTAATATAGGCAGACATTGACTGGGTTTCAGGTAAGGATAGAGGGTATACTCTACCGCGAGGAGGGGATGAATCAGGAACTAATTCAATAGGACAATCATACGCTCGATGTGGTGGCAACGTCTCTGCCTCCTTCTTGTCGAAGACATCTGAGAACTGAGAGTAGCAAGAGGGCAACCCTGCCAATGACTGATGCAGAGGAGGCTGAAGCGGATGGATATGCCCCAGACAGCGGTTGAGGCACTTAGAACCCCACTGGAGAACCTCTCCGGAGTTCCAATCAAGGACTGGGGCGTGTAGATGGAGCCAAGGCAAACCCAGCAGCACGGGGTTGACGGCCATGGGCAGGACAAACATGGAGATGAGCTCAGAATGAAGGGCTCACACTTGAAGCCGCAGCGGCTTGGTCACAGACAATATTGGGTCGGGCAGTGGCAGTCCATCTACTGAGGCATTGATCAATGGCTTCTCCAGAGGGTAGTGGGCAAGTGAAAAAGATCCACATGGTCTTTGCGTATAGATAGGCAGAGACCAGATGGGGCCTCTTGCCAGTGACAATAGTCACAGGGATGAACAGCTTGGAGGAGAGGCATGACATGGCCAGCGAGGCCGCAATATAGACAGAGTCCAGAAGTGCGCCTGCGCTGTTTTTCTTGGACAGATAGCTTAAGCCAATCTACTTGCATCGGAACCTCGGGTGGACCAGCAGGTGAGGACAAGAGGGGTTGCTGGAAGTTGGGAGCCAACCTAGGAAGCCTTCTCTCTTGAAGAACCTCTTGGGATCTTTCTCTGAGCCTCATGTCCACCCGGGTGGCAAGTAAAATTAGGTCATCCAAGGTAGGTGGTAGATCACGGGCGCTAGTTTGTCTTTGATCTCGGATGACAGGCCATTCCAGAAGGAAGCTACTAACGCCTTGTTGTTCCAGGACAGCCCTCCTGCCAGGGTCTGGAACTGGATGGTGTACTTGCCCACGGAGGTGTCCTCCTGGCGAAGGTTCAGTATAGAAGTAGCTCCTGACGAGACTCGTCCAGGCTCCTCGAACACAGTGCGGAATAACCACACAAACTCCTGTAAGTCTCGGGTCTTGGGTCCCTGACGTTCCCAGATTGGGTTCGCCCACACCAGGGCCTTGCCGGCAAGTAGAGAAATAATGAAGGTGATCCTGGTGTCTGAGGGAAATGCTCTGGCATGCAGGGTGGAGTAGATATGACACTGGTTGAGAAATCCCCGGCACGCATTTGCGTCTCCGTAGAAATGAGGTGGCAGTGACAGCGAGAACGGAGTATCAGAACCGGCGCTGCCAAGAGGTGTAGCAGGAGGATCAGTCGGAGAAGCTGGAACAGGAGCAGAAAAAGAAGTAGCTAGCGCCCCTAGCTGTAGTGCCATGGAGTCTACTGCCACAAGAAGTTGATCCTGTCGTGTTCGCAGGTCCAGCAGTTCCACCTGCATGGTTTGGGAGGATGACAGGCCCTTGAATTGACCAGCGGGGTCCATGGCCTGAGCGCACTGTTCCGGCGCGGGGTGTGGACGCACTGGGCCGTGCCACGTAGCGGGATAGCAGCTGGCCAAACAGGTACAATGCAATGTCTATAGTTCAGAAAGGGTACCTGAGGCAATGTAGACAGTAGCTGCAGGCTAAGATGAGGCTCCGACAATAGACAGACACCTGGCGGGGTGCGACACAATAGATGCAGCGGAGGGCACAACACAACTCCAACTCTTGACGGCACAGAGGCACGGTAGCACGGGATACAGGGTACAGGCAGCAGGAACAGGTAACTCTGGGAACTGAAAAACACTAGGAGACCATTTGCAATGACAAACTTTAGGTAACACAACAACGCTCTGGCAAGGATCGAGAGGGCAGAGCCCCTTTTATAGTCCCGAAGCTTTCTGGGCTAATTGCAGTATTCTGCAACTGTGCGCGTGCTGGCCCTTTAAGGCCGTGCACGCGCGCGCCCTGTGGGAGACAGTGTCCGGACGAGGAAGTTAGTGCTGGTGTCTCTTAGGAGGGAGATGCTGCCGGGAACTCACTTGTCCATGGCCGCGGCCGTCAGAGGGTAAGTCAGGACGACGGTCCACGGCCATACACGTTACAGGTAATATGTTGTCATGGTGTGGAGGTATTATTCAGTAACAGTATGGTGGTATTATTTATTATTATCTAGAGTACCTGGATGACAGGTTGGTGCCGGATAGCTGGAAGCTGGCTTGTGGCGGATTATCAGGAGCAAGCTTGTACCGGATAATCGGGAGATGGCTTGGGCTGAATTATCGGAAGCTGGCTTGTGCTGGATTAACGGACTTGTCACAAAAACTGGACACGGATACTGAAGTCGTCACGGACATAAGGACTTGATACGGACACTGGACACGGATACTTAAGTCCTCACAGACACTGGACTTGACACGGACACCGGACACGAATACTGAAGTCATCACGGACAGCGGAAATGGATACTGAAATCGTCAAGGACACCGGACTTGACACGGACACTGGACACGGATACTGAAGTCGTCACGGACACTGGACTTGATACGGACATGGACATTGAAGTCGTCACGGACACTGGACTTGACATGGACACCGGACACGGATACTGAAGTCATCATGGACACTGGATACAGGAACAGACTCTGGAACTTTTGCAGACTTACACAAGGTTAGCAACAGCATTGCACAGGCACCGGACTAATAGGCAGGGTTCCTTAAATAGTCAAGAGTGTCCAGGGATAGGCTGGGGACACTTTATTGGTGCGCGCGCTGGCCCTTTAAGAACAAGCACCAGCGCGCGAGGGGAATACCTGCGGTCATCGACAGCAGGCATTACCTGAAGTTTTATGACACTCATCGATTAACCTTGATGCGTTTATTTCTTAACGCCACTTAGCAAACACTGACATACACGGACTATAGCAGGGCTTCTTCTCTCAGATCTGGCACAGTAGTGCCGTACGACTTCATTCTATTGGATTATAATTCTTTCTACATTGTGTCTCTGTACGAGTTAGGTACTCAGCACCATTGACCTGTTGTGAAGCCGCATCCAGGGTATGAAGGCTGACCTATTACTATTGTGAATTGCATTGTGTAGTAACGATCAAACCTTTTCTGTATGAATTAAATGAATATGTGGTCATTGTGTGGTGGTATTATTTAGTAACAGTATGGTGGTATTATTCAGACAATATTTTGTGGTAATATGCGGTCATGGTACGGCAGTATTACTCAGTAAAGGTATGGTGGTATTATTTAGTCACTATGTGGTGGTAATATGTAATCATGGTGTGGCGGTATTATTTAGTATCAGTATGGTGGTATTATTCAGTCACTATGGGGTGGTAATATGTATTCATGGTGCGGAGATATTACTTAGTAACAGTACGGAGGTATTATTCAGTTACTATGTGGTGATAATATGTGGTCATTGTGTGGAGGTATTATTCAGTAACAGTATGGTGGTATTATTTATCTACTATGTGTAGGTAATATGTGGTAATTGTGTAGAGATATTATTTTGTATCAGTATGGTGGTATTATTCAGTCACTATGTGGTGATAATATGTGCTTATGGTGCCAATGTATTATTCAGTAACAGTATGGTGGTATTATTCAGTCACTATGTGGTGGTAATATGTGGTCATTGTCTGGAGGTATTATTCAGTAACAGTATGGTGGTGTTATTTAGTTACTATGTGGTGGTATTATGTGGCCATGATGTAGAGATATTATTCAGTAACAGTATGGTGGTATTATTCATTCACTATGTGGTGGTAATATGTGGCCAAGGTGCCAACATATTACTCGGTAACAGTATGGTGGTATTATTCAGTCACTATGTGGCGGTCATAATGTAGTGATATTATTTGGCCCTTGTATATATTACATGGTAATTTTTTGACTATATTATTTTGAGGTATACTATCATGCACACGGCTTGAGGTGAATATAGGGAACATAAAACATGTTTTTATAGTATTATAGTCTTATTTGCTAATAACCTGCTTAAACCTGTTCTCAACCAGCACTTTAAATACCGTAACTTTTTATTTTTTGTATGAACACGTAGGATTTATGCAATACTTTACCACATTCCCTATATTCATAACCTCATCCTTTATTTTCATTATCATGCTTACAAATACGGTGCTACCCAAATAGCTCCACCTCCGCTGCTTCATATTTATGTCACTATAGCCCTGCCATTTTCTATTTTTTTTTTTTTTAAGACACACGTGGCCAATAATACATGGGGTCTTGTAGTATGAACATGTCAACTAGCCAGATATTATGCACACTGTGGTTCACTTACTTTCTGAAATATTCATTCTGACTGGCTTATCTATTTGGAAGTTCTCACTTTCATGGCATTGTGTTGTACTGAAAGAACGAATAAACAACAATATGGCAACAAGGCTTACAACACAGGGAGAGACAAGGAGGAATTACTATATGTCACTACATTATTTTGCAGGCAAATTATTTATTGCTCCCCAAAACAGGGCGATATTACACACCAACATTACACATAAGCACAGAAATGGTGGTCACTTTGCTGTAATATGGACAACATCATCCTACCACTACCAAGTATATATTATATTTTTTTTTAAAAATTGCAAAGACAACCTATATAAAAATTTTTTGGAAGGGTGGATTATAATATAAAGAAAAGAAGTTAAGAAGTTGTCAGGCTTTTTCTTTAAAGAATATCAGAACTAAATGAAAAGGTCATGGAAAATCGTTTTGACCTACAGGTGTGTAGTACATGGGCTGCAGTCCCAACTACAATGTATTTGGACACAAGACAATCTTCTGTAAAAAGATGTGTATCCTTCAAATGTTACGCTTTATATTACAATGGCTCATTGGTCGTGACAAGGAACCATGATGAGCACATGCAAAACCACACCTACTGAGCCGCGTGGCCAAGATGTATTTCGTATCACAAAACCCAAAAATTGCTACCTGTAAACAGTCATCATGCGCCCCTTCACGATTGGACAGTATGGTGGAGCAAGCAAATTGCCTGCAGGGAAGAAATAAAAATTTTGATTTCACAACACTGTTTTGCTCTTCATTACCAAGGTGAATGCCAAAAGGTTGTCCTTTTAACATACGTTTGGCCATTATAAGTCAGGATACGGTTGCCTCAACTGTAACAAAAAGCTCAGTCCGCGCATGTTCACATCTTATTTTTAATTTACGTTTAGCATGTGCATCGGGAAAGTGGCCAATGTACACGCTAAACGTGTCCATAGGGCTCCATTAACAGACGGAGGCCAAAAGAGTGTCTCCTAGCCTCCATATGGACGGTATGTGTCAATATACAGAAAAAAGTATGGACTAGAGTAAAAGACTACGATATTCCATCTCGCAGAGTCCAGTAAAAAACATATCGATTTTTTTTTAACAGAAGTAGACTATTTGTGATGGTCGCCACTGTGTTTTCCATAAGTTAAAGGGATCCGTTAAACAGATACGTCAAGTGCATTTCAATAGCTTTTTATGATTTATTCGTTCAACGGAAGCCATTATACCCTATGGGTGATGGATACGTTAAATAGATGCCTGAAGGCACGTTCAGGAGTGGCAGAATTTTTCCGCGGCAAACGTTGGTGCAGATTTGGGGCAATTACGCAACGAATCTGCACCAACATTTGCATATTTGACAGGTAATTCAGACGTTGCGGATATCACAGCGGACTTGCCACAAATTTCAGTATTTGCATTGCAAAGGCTGAAACCGCAGTGAAATTCTGCTTCTTCTCCGCAACAGTCAGTGCATGCTGCGGAGGGAAAATTCTGCACCGCAGCCTAATTTCCGCACAGTTATTTTCTGCAACGTCTGAACTAAGTTTCCTAAGAATGTATAGAAAGAAATTTAAAAAACGACTGCTGCAGAATTCCACTGCGGACTGTCCGCAACGGAATTCAACTGCAATTCCGCCACATGTGAATGTGCCCTCACTGTGGCATCCATCACCCGTGGACTATAATAGTATCCAATACATCATGAAAAGAGTCATGACAGTTCGTG